>NC_064921.1:1049759449-1051243199 GCF_023897955.1 Schistocerca gregaria
TACAGTGACCAAAATAGTTTTAGTGAGTGGGTATTGGTTGCAACAATTAGAGCATCCGTAAAAATAGCCTTCCGTCTTAATATATAGTAAAACAAGTCGAAGCAAATATGTGATCACGTCATATGCCAAAAGCATTATCGTGTGTTCCGCTTTTATCATATACGTGAGCACATACTTACTATATGTGAAGAAGGCAGTCTGTTTTTGCCGACGCCCCAGTCGTTGCTCTAACACTATACTCGTAAATCTCGAGACGACTTGTAAGGCAAAACGCGCACTTCGTGATTAAATAAAACAAGAAAATGAATTCTGCTACCGAGACTGGTTTTTTTTTATATATATATATCTCAGTATAATGGCTGGTCCTACGTTTTTTCTACATCTGTACTCCGCAAGCCACCTAATGGTGTGTGGTGGAGAGTACTTTGTGTACGAGTGTCACTTCGCCCTGTTCCCTGTTCCAGTCGGATATGGTTAGCGGGAAGAACGGTTGCTTAGTAAGCCTCCGTGTGGGCTCGACTCTAATTTCATCTTCATGGTATCATCGCGAGACATACGTAGAAGGAAGCAGTATACTGGTTCACTCGTCAAGGAATGTACGCTCTCGGAACTGTCGCAGCAGACAGTGACGTGTAGCGCCAGTCACTAGAGTTGGCTGACCGTTTCCGTGTCACTTCCGCGCTTACTAAATGGACCTGTGACGAAACGTGCTGCTTCCATAACCATAGCTTACGTGTTCCATTGAAGCCTCGTACAATCTAACAAAAAAAAAACAAAGGTTTCAAGCTGTCAAACCAGTGAATGCCAGCTGCAGCTGCACTGTTTCTTCCTGACTGGCGATGATCTGGATTCCGTAGCCAGAATTAATGGAAATACGCCTTTTCGCCAAATGGAGCACTGCGGCTAAGTAATCAGCTCTGAGTTATAAACGTGCTGTCGTTAACAGTCGTAGGCAGAGAAACCCGCAACTAGTTAGGCGCATGCAAGGGCCGCCGAACGTAAATGTCATCCTCGCGCTTTATAGGCCAGCCTCGCAGGTCCGAAAGATCGCGACCGGGCCGTAAGTAAGCGTTTAGAGAGCTTCGCGGCACTATCCGTAACCTCATTCCGCTAAGCCTGCTACAAAACCAGGAACACTACTATGATGCAAGAGTAAAAACTATGAAGTTACTGCAGGCGTGACGTGCACGTGGGACAAACACTTATGAAGGCATCTCAGAATGAATTTACAATTATGTACCAACCACAGCAGCATTTCATTTTCCTATTACTTTTCTCACAAACTGATATATTCTTTTCTTCTTGAAGTAATCAGAGGTATGCACTGTTCCCATAACATGGGAAGGTCAAAGGAAAGCTAATAACGATGCAAAGGAAAGTCGAGAGAAGGAGGAAGTGAATAGTGATGATTAGTTGAAGCTTGTTTCCTAGCCAAGTCTTTATGAATACGTGTCTCAGTACATCGATATCGAGTTCTGACTTCCATTTCTTCCCTGATAGTGCTTATTATGTAAATTCAGCACCTAATTATGTAAATGTGATGTAGATCCTGCTTATGCATCCACAAATTTGTCACCAGACTCTTAATTCAGTGCTCACTCTTCTGTAGAAGGTAATTTATCTTGTGTCACTGTTGGTCGTCAGTGGTATATATTAGCTTTCTGGAGACACACGTCGTAAGAACTTTAGCGACAGGTTCAATAAAAAATAGCACAAGCTGACTAAAAGAAGGCATCAAGAAATTGTCAAATTGGTATCAGAAGGAAGTCTGGTTGACGGGGTGGAGGAGGGTATGGAGAGGGTTGAAATTATAGAGCTGTAGTGGGAAACCAAGGGATGAGTAGAGTAAGTAGGTTCAAACGGACGTAGCTTACATTAAGTACACGGAGGTGAAGAGGCTTACACTGCGGAAACTAGATTCGTTGGCCTCGCGAGGGGTGGATGCACACACCCAGCTGGTCAGTAAGTTCGCTCTCCTTCCGCATCGCTTTAGTACACATCTAGATTAACGACCGCTGTTATAGGAGGACGCGCTTCTCAGGCGTTATCGAGTAGTGGAGGTTCGAAGTTTTATGAGTCCGTTTAATAACACACGAGAGCCGTAGGCCGCCGAGTAAAGTCGTTAGCGCAGCCGGCTGAGTCGGCAGCGCACAAGACTGAACGTACTGAGCTCCAGTCACGGCACTCCTTCTCGCCTAACCCTCCGTCAAGTAGCCGTAGAGCTACAACGAATCAAGTTTCATCGGGAAAGAACAATGATAATGATAACTGCCGTGCATTCGTGGCGACGTAAAACAAGATTTAATGGTCACTTAGTTATCGATAATTTATGCACGCATCTGAAAAGCAGTGTATCGTATTCAAAGCATGTAAAGACAGGTATGACAACACTGCAATTCGCGCATTAATGTTATGATAAATAAATGATCATTTCATTGCGATTCGCTGACATATCTTCATTACACGTAGCTACTTGTACACCACGGTGAGTGTTCCGGAGAAATAGGGGTACAAGTGTTTGGTGGAAGATTAGCAAAAAAAAAAAAAAAAAAAAAAAAAATAGTCTGCCCTCGTTGCCGGTTGGGCTATTAACGTCTGTTGACGTAAAGATCTTGAATGTTTAGTGCTCCGCAGATTTGAAATATTTAATAAAGCGCATTCTCTATACACCATGAACTGAGTTACAAATGTTTGTTCATCGAAGTCGATTTTCGGGTTTGATTGACCGAGGGGGGTTATGGGAGTAAACGGCGAGGTCGTGAGGTTTTCGGATTTATAACTTTTCATCAGCGGCATATTGTGTTACATAGTCATGTGTGTAACTGTCGTCAAATCTGAGGCAGTGACAGTTCTTAAATATTTTTTATGTAACCGCCATATAGACTAAAAAATGTGTTTCCATGTTTTCACTATATGACAGTTATGTCAAATTGATCAATTATTGTCACTACCTAGGATTTGTCAACAGTAGTATATGTGATAACCTATATACTGTATGATATGACGGATTCCATATCCCATCGTATTAATTGACAAGCATGTCACTGCTATGGAGGAAGATAATATACCGCTGATGTTCGGTTATAAACCCGAAAACCGGTTTTGGGAAAGTCGATTGATTACTGTTCCTTTATGGTGTTCAACAGGCTTGCAAGACTTTGAACCTCGATTACTCGAAAACGCTTGAAATTTCCATCGTACTACAATATTATTTGCCGCATCTATGTATGTACAAAAAATTGGAAGCAGAAATTCTGACAGAGGTTTCTTCTATAGATTTACGACGTCAAAAGTTCATTGCACTCTGTACCGGTCTCTTCTCACACTTTCTACTCCGCTATATTGACTCCGCAACTCGAGGAACATTTTTAAATATTCATCTCGGGTCGATCTTTCGGAAAGCCTCTAGATAATAACAGGGCTTTGATGTTTGTGATTTTCGGCTCTTATACAGGAGTTGAACAAAGAAATGGGAACAACGCGAGAAATGCATGCTTGAACATAAATGCAGTTATTGGGCAAGCCTTCGTGTTGCGCTGTTGTGTTTGATGACGAAAAGCACCTGTGGAATGTCCTCAATACGGTGCAAATGTCAGCCACGGTCAGAACACTGTTCAGTGTAGTTGGGGATGCATTACGTGGGAGGTGTGCTAACTGGAGCATCAGAAATTGTTGGTGCTCATATGATGAATGGTCCGTAACCAAGGTAGCCGAAGAGTTCGGTCTTTCAAGAGTCACAGTATCGAAGATGTATGCCACATACGGGGAAAGCGGAAAAACGTCATCTGCTACGCTACAACGCGGACTAAAGTGTGTGTTGAGTAATCGTGACAGACGGTCGCTGAAGAGGATTGTGATGGAGAACAAGAAGACGACAGCTACAGAAATCACTGCACAACTGATTGTCGCACTCCTGAATCACGTCAGCACCAAAACAACACGAATGGACCCGAATAAGCACGGAATTTCAGTCCTAGCTGGAATTCCAAAACGACACATCAGTGACGTGAAGCCTTGTAACAGGATGACTTGGTGCTGAAGCCCTAAGACCTGGACTATGGAGCAATTGAAGAAACTCATTCGGTTGGATATGCTTGTTTGACAATGTTTCCAAGTCCTGGATAAGTTTACATCCCGAGAGAGAAACGTGGCGGCGGTACGGTGCTGATTTGGGCCACTCTGCAGGTCGCATTACTGCCAACCACTAGCTGATCGTTTTAGATGATCAGATCCATTCCATCGTAAAATGTTTGTTCCCCATTAGCGATCCTGTTACACAAGACGACATCGTCCCCCTTCCCACAGCTCTCATAGTCGAGGATTCTTTTTTTAATGAATTGTCGCATCTCTCCTGGGCACCACAGACTCTACATTTCAATATTATTGAGTGTTTGTGATCTTCTTTAGAGAAAATGGTGCGTGATCGCTACATCGCTATCCGTCCCTATCACCATTACCTGAACTTTGAACTTATCACTAATTTGTAGGAAGAAGATTCCCTTCAGAAGCGTGCAGCATCTGTATTTGTACTCTCCGAGACGATTGGAAACTGTTTTGAATGCCAAAGGTTGTGTTTTTGGTTTTCCATGTTATTGTACAATTGTCCAACCCCCGTACAATGTATCTGGGCTTCAGTGACGCTAACGATATTACAAAGGACCTTCAAAAAGAAACTAGCCAGAGGCATAATTACAGGAACCAGTACCTGTATGTCAGAAGTACTGACCCTGGCTGTTGAGGCACTTGTCCCACTGTGACACAAGGCGGTGAATGGCTGTCTCTTAAGATTCCCGGGGCTGCGATGTGAACCAGTTCCGCACGTACAGCTGGACGTCGTCGTCCGAGGTGAGTCGTTTTCCACTCAAATCCTTTTTGAGGGGACCAAAAACGGCGTAATGACGCAGGGAGAGCTGCGGACTGTATGGAGGGTGGCCGTGAACCTCCCGTTTGAATTTCTGCACGAGTGCCACGACTGCGTTGGCCGTATGAGGCTGTGAAACAGAATGACCCTACGTGTGAGATTGCCTGGTCGTTCTGATTTGATCGCTTGGCGATGGATGGTCAAGGTTTGGGAGTAACGCTGGGCGTTCACTGTTGTCCCGTGCTAAAGGAAGCTAATCAGAAGGGGACCATATTGGTCTAAGAAGAAGTCCTCTGAGGAAGCAAACGATTCGCCTCGGACGTCGACGTCCAAGCTGTACGTGCGGAACTGGTTCACATCGCAGCCCCGGGAATTTTATGAGACAGCCGTTCACCGCCTTGCGTCACAGTGGGCAAGTGTCTCATCAGCCAGGGTGAAAACTTCTGACACACAGGTACTGGTTTCTGTAATTATGCCTCCGGCTCGTTTCTTTCTGAACGCCCCTTATATGATAGCAGATCCGTACTTGCGCGTAATAAACTAGAGTCGCCTGTTTTTTTCTTAACAAGCACCTGCAGCATTGTTTTAGGAACTGCCCGTTTACAGGGCGAGCGCGGGTTCTGAAGCTGCTCGTCACGGATACGGGTTCAGTGGCCTGGCCATCGACGCATTATGCTCGGTTGTACAAAAAGATTGAGAAAGAGGAAGGGAATTTCTTTAGTATCTCCAGCACAGATTTATACCGAAGAAATCAAAGAAAAAGAAGCTGCGAGAAAAAGACTATGCAAGCCTGTAAATTTTTCTCCTGGAAACCAACGGCCACGCTGGACGACAAGCAAGCTACAGGTACTTCCAGTTGGACCGTGGGGATGGGAGAGAGGAAATGTGTCGGATTCCAACACAGGGAGGGGGAAAAAAGTGTCCCTGACAACGCGAGGCTGCAGTCGTGACACGATCTGGTTGCTGTTTCCGGGAGCAGAAAAAGAACACGGACCGGCGCGACGTAGCGAGCGGCAGGCAAGTGCTTCGGCCGTCATACTTGAAGCTCGGCGAGCAGGCAGGGCTGTGGCGGCTCGTTAGGCACGGCGGACGTTGCCCGGCGCTGCACTCCGCTCGCAGCTGGACGCTTTTTATGCGGCAGCTTATTGCTCGCGAATCGTGACCCACAAAACGGAAACGTCGTTACACAGACGAACGTTCAGCGCAGCGATAATATCTTTTCGCACAGATTTCATTTCTTGTCGTTGCTCGTGGAGCTACTTAAGAGTCGTACTAGTACCACAAACACCGACGATTTAGCTTTCGCAGGCAAAGGAATTCGCAATGTTATTATCGGCTGTCGTGCTCACTGACGGGGAAAAAAAAGGAAATTGTAGCAGTTAGCAGAGGGGCGCCCACCTCAGTAGCGACATTTTCTAGAGCGTTATCATCGAATTTTATTATTTTCCCAAGTGTATTGCACCCAAGAACCTTACAAGCGGTCATTAAGCCAGAAGAGCCTCTTACAACGCATCTGTCGTCGTAGCGACGTATTTTCATCGCCAAGCTGTGCCTTTCGCAGCTGACTGAGCGAGGTGGCACGTATTCCAGTTCCACCATCCTGAGCGAGGCTTAAGCCGTCGGCACACGGGCTGTGCTGCCGAACGTCAACATGCTGGCGAACGATCAGAAACAATGCAGCTTGTGCATACGGTACGTGTGCTTATCACGCCACATGCGATCGCAGCGCGCTCCAGCGGCAGTTTTCGGATGTATCTGGCTTGCAAATCACAGTTTACGAAACCGGTGAACTTAAAATTCCTACGTTAGCTCCACTAAAACGCACATTTCCTCCATTGCCTATATGGTACTGACGTTATTCTGCCCATAGTATACATAAATCAAAACTTCGATATCCATGGGCATTTTACAAGGCAAAAACGAAAGTACGATGTCCAGTCAGCAAGGACATAGGCCTACAAAACTTTCATGAGATACAGTGCGATACAAATTTACAATAGTTCTCCATATAAGGTACAAATTATTTCAGCGTTCTCACCTTTCAGAAAAATGCTAAGGTCATTCTTACTTGATCACCGTTCCTATCAGCAATGCAGCAGAATCTTTACAAGATGTGAAATACAGAAATTAAAACAAGAAAATGCAAAATATCTTACTGCAAGCAGTGCAAGCGATCTTATAGACAAAGCCAATCAAACAACCTCACTCCTTAGAAAGAGCCCACTTAAATTTATAAAACATCGAATGTTATCAGAACCTAATACAAAACGCGAAGCCTAGAAGAAAAGGCTCTTGGATGCACTGAGACGCGGAGTAGCGAGTCATAACCCAATACGTCACAATTCTACTACGACTCTACTCATTACGCTACACCGTCCAAAACTGTAGTACGACTATACTTTGCATCTTAGCGCCTTCGGAAAGCTTTAATCATAGACATATTAAGTGAAAACTTTAGTCGTACGTATGTTATTAACTGACATTTAATTATATCAAATTTTACGAACAACGTTTCATTTCTTATGGATCCTTAGTGTGCCGTTGCCATGAAACGATATGCTTTCATAACACGCAAGTTACAATAATACTTTAAGCATCAGTATGGAGTTTCCCATCATTTTATTACAACAAATCATTGAATTAACGACGGATTTTCGAGAGATCTTAAATCTTTTGATGCTTTGAAACGGCATACATACGCATGGCCTTCAACTGAAAGCCAATAACGCGTTCCGGGACGCTGTGGCGTCCTTGTGATGTAAGTGGCGTTCTTCCATCTCAATTGTCAACGTTCAAACTCACGTTCAGAACAAAGGTCAAGCTAGGTATTGCCCTGCGTGTTCTGAAAGACTCCCCAATGTGCTTTGTCCACGCTATGACCTCAGACACTCGGCACGCTCATCGTTCAACATTTGAATGCACGGTCCATGCACACGGTTTCACCATGGCCTCCGCAAAATGCTTTTAGCTAAATGCCGGGGCAGGTATGTCCGTGAAGACCATTGTCCATTCATTATACAATCGTCATCTAAATGAGCTGGTGCTCGGTCTCTAATGACAGAGATGTAAGTGGGATACTGAGTCTATATATTCTTCTCTCCGAAAGCAATCCTGTGGTGTGGGTGAAGAGCGTGTACCAACGTCATTTCCACTTTTCCTATCCTGTTCGTGAATAGTGCGCGGGAAGAAGTACGAGCCTAATGGTGCTGTATTTACTTCCCACTGGCATACTACTACCATACACACACCAACAAAGCGGAAACGGAATGGACATGAACGTCACACGCACGTGTTACGAGGCGAACCAGCAACAGATTCCACACCATCTTTGGTTTTTCAGTTCAACGCAAAGCGGAAAAGAAATTTGTTGCTATTGACAGACTAAGAGTAGGTTTCATGAATACTGATAAAACGTGTGAAATGTTACAAGTCCTAGTTTTTCACAGAACACGTTTCCAGACCTTTTGTGTTGTCGGTACAATGTTGCATGACTCTAGACTTATTCCAGACGCCGAATCCATTCAATGTTACACGCCCTGTGGTCTTTCTGCCCAGCAGTACTTCCGTCAGGTGTCAACATTTACTCCGTTCATTTGATGCGCAGGTCGTGTAGTAAGGAGAGTTCTCGTAAGCGTTCGTTTGTGTCAATAAATCATTTTTGAGACGGAAGGAGATAATTTGGGTTTAAAAACTAGTAAAGATGTTGGAGAAAAACGTTGGAAATTGAATAGACAGTATGAAGTTTCCCCGGAAAATATTCTGAAAATTCGTTTCTTCCTAAACAGCAAAGGTCGTTCTACAGCAAGTTTTGTGACAAATGATCCAAGTACAGGAGTTGTCTATGAATCGGAAGACAACACTGAAAGCTTTTTTCTTAAATTTTTTTTATTCACTTGCAAAAACTTAAAAAAAATATGATAAATGGTTTTCGTTGACTACAGTTCTACTAGTCAAGATATTACTGCAACATTTCTCTACTTGTGTTATCAAAAAACAAAACGTAGTGCCTCAGTATTAACTGCACTAGAAACTAAATCTTCCTTATTAGCACTTAGAGCCAGTCAGTTCCCTGCCGTGGCACTTAAAACGAATAAGTTGTTTGTTTTCTAATTTCTTTCTCTCATTACTCTATACAGTGATGAGATGAAGACCATAGTTCTGTGGTCTCCGAATACCTCCTCAGCTTTTTCGATACAAAGAAGTTATATACAAAAAGAGATGTATTGTCTTTCTACTCTCCTGACAAATACCAGATTTGGCACTTGGAACGGTAACTTTTCCTCTTTTACATCTGTTAACACCCTCTCCAGGCTGTGTGTGATTCCTGCCTCGTAGGAGAGATTCTCATTCTACAGTCACCAATAGAATGTCATAAACACAATCATCCAAGAACAACGAATTACAGTATAGCACTCCGTCATCAGGCCACAAGTGGCCCATCGGGACCATCCGACCGCCGCGTCATCCCCAGTGGAGGATGCGGATAGGAGGGGCGTGTGTTCAGCACACCGCTCTCCCGGTCGTTACGATGGTTTTCTGTGACCGGAGCCGCTACTATTCGGTCGAGTAGCCCCTCAATTGGCATCACGAGGCTGAGTGCACCCCAAAAAATTGAAACAGCGCATGGCGGCCCGGATGGTCACACATCCAAGTGCAGGCCATGCCCGACAGCGCTTAACTTTAGTGATCTGACGTGAGCCGGTGTATTCAGTGCGGCAAAGCCATTGCCCAAATTACAGTATACAATATTTTAAAAATTAAGGATTGATTTTATCTTACAGCAGCTCTTGGTTCCAAGAATTGTTCCGGTGTCAAATGTATATACGTCTTTATAGAGGGGTACATTAATATCTGAAGAGCTTTTCTTTTGGCAGTGGTTTTTATTATAATGCTGAAACCACACTAACGTACTTCGTATACTAATCATCTATCACAATTGTTCGCTCATCTTCATAGAATTTGCTTATATAACAGGCTACAATGTGTTTCATATTTTGTCATGTAGTCAGAGAGATGTCCCGTTTGTTTCGTTGCGTGAGATAACTGTATTTGAAGAAATATCTTTTGAGAGAAACCGATTAAATACAACACTAGTTCTGTTGAGCCACCGTATCAGCTCGATTTTTTCTGATTTTGCCCCTCATGGTAATTTCAGGAGATATAGGCGATGTTGAAAGACGTAATGCGTTGCTTGTTTCTGGTGCGACTGAATCAATGTCTGCTTGTGAAGTTTGATGAGCTGTTCGCAATGCTCTTGCACTTACTACTGAACGAAACCATTAGGAAAAGTGCAGCTCTTCTTTAAATCTTCTTCATCCCCTCAGTAACCTATTTGGGAAGGGTCCAAGAACGAAAAACTTGTGGTAAGAGCCTATGGGAGCAAACTGCTGATATCATCGGTCCCTAAGCTTACAGAAATCTTAATGTAACTTAAACTGTCTTACACTAAGGACGACACAAACACCCACGCCCGAGGGAGAACGCGACCCTCCGACGGGGGAGAGCCCCGCGGACCGTGCAAGTCGCCCTTAGACCGGACGGCTACCTCGCGCGGCTCCAAGTTTGATAAGTAATAGTCATGAGTGGGTCGGACAGAAGTCTAGTGATCAGCTTCATTCATAATTAATTACATTTTCTCATGATTCTTCCATTCCATTTCAATGTGTCTTCTTTTTTTCTTATAAATTGTTTTTCCACTTGAAGAACTCCAGACAGCAAATTCATAAATTCATTTAGGATTAGTGCATATTGTCAGTGCTTCATCGCCAGTGGTGGAATCAAATCAATAATGTACTGTTCATTTACTTACGAGAAACAAGTTACATTTGCTTATGTTCGAAGTTAATTGCCAAGCTCTGCGTCACGCGTCTATTTTCTACAGATGCTTCTGTTCTTCGGAACAATATACTGGCGTTGGACTTCCTTATATATATCAGCACCAAACGCGAGCAGTCTCCAGAAGCTTCTCAAATAATGTAGCCTCAATTTTTGTTCTGTGTAAACACAGGGGAGTGCCTTCTGGAAGTCAGCTAGCACGGCAGCTACCTGGGCGCTCTTGTCAATTTTCATTGCTATCTCACAAACTAACAGATCGAGTTGAAAATAATTTATTACCCGGCAAAATCATGTCATTGGTATGATTGTGCTGGACAATAAATTATGTTCAAAACAATCAATCATCGTGTCTGTCTCCAGTCTACTGAAATGTCGTTCATTACAAAGATGGTGCTGAATTCCATGACTTCGCAGATTGTACGTTACTTCTGGTCGTCCTTTTCGTTTCCTTCTGCATCAGAATAGTCTTTTTTTCACTAGGTCAACTTATGGAACATAACAGTCAATGTAAAATGGCAAAATAGGTTTTCGATACTCTTTGTTTCCTGAATTTCTTGGTATGTGCTACGAAATTTATGCTTCAATTGAATACCAAGATTGCAGTTAACTATAAGTCACTACCCAAACTGGAAGAAAACTGGATTCCATTTTTTCTTTTTTAAAACATATTCTGTTAAATAGCCAGAAGAAGAGAGAACAAAACAACTATTAACAACACCTCAAAAAATAACACCGTCCCTTTTATGCGGACCTCCTCGCTCCTCTGACGCAAGGCACGAAATGACGATTGAAGGTGCATTGTGCAGTACGTAACGCAAGAGAATGCTGACGTAACAGAACTAAGACAACCTTCAGGTGAGGCAAACCTCACCTTAAAGTATTCAGATGCACGATTAGATTGCAGAAGGCAAATGCTAAATCTCCAGAATTTCATTTTTTTTTTTTTAATATCTTGAGAAGGACGTAAAGTAGATCGTATTTGGCGCCTTGACCTTCTGCGAGCTAATCGACTTGAATTTGCTGGGCATCTACAACTAAATTGTTTTTATGGTGTCGTACAAAATAAAACAATGCAACTCGTAAGGAGGAAGTAGAAGCGAAAGTAAAGGAATTTGCCATCAGTATTGGCACAGTGCTTCTCCATAAAATGGCGTATTTGTACTGCAGTAGCGGCGCTCATTGCTTTGTAATTGGCACCGAGGGAGCGCGAGGTGTATGCAGGCAGCTATTGTGATCGCCGTAGCCATAAAGAGCCGGCTTTATACGTCGGCGGAGGCCCGTGTCCTGCTGGCCGTGCCAGCTGGGACGGCACAGTGGGGGAGAGCCGGCTGGCGGCAGAACCTGCCGGAAACCAAACCAGAACCGTGCGGCCCGCCTCCACCTCCCCCTCCTGTCAGGCCCACACTTCCTGGCTCCTCGCCTAATTCCCCCCCCCCCCCCCACCCGCCCCCTCCTCCCAAAGTGCCACAGCGGTTCCCGCGAAGAACTTATAAAGAGAAACTTGAAGCTCTTCCATGCATGTATAAGGCCTGGATAAAAAGTAGTGACAACTATTATTTTTCTCTTAAATGATTTTATTGACAGCGGTACTTGTAGTTACACACCTTCAACACAACCGCCCCCGTTATTTACAATCTTCTGCCAAATGTCCGGAAGGTGTCGTACACCATCCGCGCATCTGTTGACGTCGTGTACTGACCGCCCTGAGGGGTGGATGATGTCGTTTCTGGTGTTGTACTGGATCCCTCGCAGTGGTTCTTTCACTTTGGCGGAGAGATCGTAGTCGCAGGGACTCGTATCGGGTGAGTACGGCGGATGTTCCAGACTCGCCCATTGCCAGCGGCGCAAGAGCTCCTGGGCATCAGGAGCAGTGTGGGGTCGTGGAGGGATGGAGTGCTGATGTGTCGGTCGGAGGTGGTGTTGCAGGAACGTGCGCTACTAGGTGGCGGCCACCGTCACCTTTGCTGCTCCAGTGTGATTCAGTATTATGCCATCAGTGTCATACGCCACAGTAAACTTCACCTTCACGGCACTTGGTGTAGCGCACACTTCCCGCGATGCCTCCCTTCATTGGGCTGACGTTTCAAGTTGAGATCGTACGAGTGCGCCCAGGTTTCGCAGATAGTGAAGATGCGTCAAAGAAAGTCGCTACCTTCCCTTTGGTACCGGCCCAACAAATACTGTGCGATGGTATAGCTGTGCCATTGTTGCATCTCGGCCATTTCGTGCAGCATCCAAAGTGTTGCAGTTTTGCGGTATCCCAAAATATCGTGCAGAACGTGGAGCACGGCTTTGGAGCATATTCTGACTTCTGCCGCGATTAGTCCAGCGGCGATCGACGGTCAGCACGAAAGCAAGGAGTTGAACTGTTTTGTCCCCCACGTGAGGCCGTCCTGCACAGGGGTGACCCTTCACAGCATCTCTGCCAAATCTGAACTCTTTAACCCATCGTGCGAATGTGCTGTGCAGCAACTTTGCGTCACCGCATGCTTCACCCAGTCCCTGGAACTTCAGTTTGAGCCCGGAATGTTGCTCTAGCTTTGTAAACATGATATTAGGGCAGTTGCACTATTGCTACGACGTTCGATAGTGTTCACTCTCCAGCAGACTGACCGAGTAATGCCCCCGCTTGCTGTACAAATCGTGTCACAGGCCTTCGTTGCGTCAGCACAGATGGCAACTCACCGTCTAACCAGTTTGACATTACAGCAGTATCACCACTAGATTGCGTCTATCCCTTATAGCACAGTAAAGACGGAAGCATTTACTTTTGAGACGTGGGATGCACATGTGTCAGCACAGCTGTGACATAGTGTCCCACGTTATTAGGGCAGAGAGTGCTCGTAGCAAATATGAGACCAGACATGAATGTCTAAGAGCCCGGATATAAATGCAAGGGCATGCTGAAAAGAAATACCTCCAAATTTTTAATGTGAAATCTCTTACACCTTTTTGAATAAAACAAACGTCATTAACATTCTACTACCCGACCACGATGTTATTGCTTTTGGCCTCCCGTGGCCGTTATCTGAAACACGTGGTGGCGCTACAATAAAGAAGTAGAGTGCCGACCAGGGAAGAAGCATCGCATGTGATTGGCATCACTACGATGAAAATCCACGATAAACCTACCGAACCACCCTAACTCCCAGGTGCAATCATATTGTGGTAGACTAATACGCCTTTATTCTTCATATCTACATATGTGCAGCCCTCTGCCGCTAGAGGCCTCTGAATTGTAGCGTGTAACATGGCGAGTTTTGAATTCGAAGAGCTGCTCCACTCATGGAGCACCTCCTCCTTCAACATGAGAACGCCAAACCGCTCACGAGTGCCGCGACACCTGCAACAGTCCGACGCATTGGGTTCATTGTCGTCGATCATCGTCCATACTGTCCGACTTCCCCATCCGCTATTCTTCTATTTCTAAAACATAAAGAACACCTAGAGGGACTTGCTTTTCAGTAGTGATGCTGTGGTGCAAGCAGAGATTAGCTTGTGGCTCCGTCAACAAACTCACATATTCTACAGTGATGGTATCAACAAACTGCTCAAAAATGGTTCAAATGGCTCTGAGCACTATGGGACTTAACATCTGAGGTCATCAGTCCCCTAGAACTACTTAAACCTAATTAACCTCAGGACGTCACACACATCCATGCCCGAAGCAGGATTCGAACCTGCGACCGTAACAGTCGCGAAACAAAATGCTCTCTCGTTGGAAGAAATGTGTTCGTCGCCAGGGTGACTACGTTCAGAAATAAATATGTAGACATGAAGTTTAAACATGTAGAACGTTAATAACATTTGTTTTATTTGTAAAGCTTTAAGAGTTGCCACATAAAAAATCGAAGGCATAACTTTTCGGCACATTCTCGTATTTTTTATGATATGGGCCATAGGTCTTGTGTCGACAATCTTCATTAACGGATATTGTAAGCTTTCCTTTCTATCGGAGATTATTCCTAGTTACTAATTGGCTCTGTATGTTTCTACACTCCTGGAAATGGAAAAAAGAACACATTGACACCGGTGTGTCAGACCCACCATACTTGCTCCGGACACTGCGAGAGGGCTGTACAAGCAATGATCACACGCACGGCACAGCGGACACACCAGGAACCGCGGTGTTGGCCGTCGAATGGCGCTAGCTGCGCAGCATTTGTGCACTGCCGCCGTCAGTGTCAGCCAGTTTGCCGTGGCATACGGAGCTCCACCGCAGTCTTTAACACTGGTAGCATGCCGCGACAGCGTGGACGTGAACCGTATGTGCAGTTGACGGACTTTGAGCGAGGGCGTATAGTGGGCATGCGGGAGGCCGGGTGGACGTACCGCCGAATTGCTCAACACGTGGCGCGTGAAGTCTCCACAGTACATCGATGTTGTCGCCAGTGGTCGGCGGAAGGTGCACGTGCCCGTCGACCTGGGACCGGACCGCAGCGACGCACGGATGCACGCCAAGACCGTAGGATCCTACGCAGTGCCGTAGGGGACCGCACCTCCACTTCCCAGCAAATTACTGACACTGTTGCTCCTGGGGTATCGGCGAGGACCATTCGCAACCATCTCCATGAAGCTGGGCTACGGTCCCGCACACCGTTAGGACGTCTTCCGCTCACGCCCCAACATCGTGCAGCCCGCCTCCAGTGGTGTCGCGACAGGCGTGAATGGAGGGACGAATGGAGACGTGTCGTCTTCAGCGATGAGAGTCGCTTCTGCCTTGGTGCCAATGATGGTCGTATGCGTGTTTGGCGCCGTCCAGGTGAGCGCCACAATCAGGACTGCATACGACCGAGGCACACAGGGCCAACACCCGGCATCATGGTGTGGGGAGCGATCTCCTACACTGGCCGTACACCTCTGGTGATCGTCGAGGGGACACTGAATAGTGCACGGTACATCCAAACCGTCATCGAACCCATCGTTCTACCATTCCGAGACCGGCAAGGGAACTTGCTGTTCCAACAGGAAAATGCATGTCCGCATGTATCCCGTGCCACCCAACGTGCTCTAGAAGGTGTAAGTCAACTACCCTGGCCAGCAAGATCTCGGATCTGTCCCCCATTGAGCATGTTTGGGACTGGATGAAGCGTCGTCTCACGCGGTCTGCACGTCCAGCACGAACGCTGGTCCAACTGAGGCGCCAGGTGGAAATGGCATGGCAAGCCGTTCCACAGGACTACATCCAGCATCTCTACGATCGTCTCCAGGGGAGAATAGCAGCCTGCATTGCTGCGAAAGGTGGATATACACTGTACTAGTACCGACATTGTGCATGCTCTGTTGCCTGTGTCTATGTGCCTGTGGTTCTGTCAGTGTGATCATGTGATGTATCTGACCCCAGGAATGTGTCAATAAAGTTTCCCCTTCCTGGGACAATGAATTCACGGTGTTCTTATTTCAATTTCCAGGAGTGTATATCCATTCCTCTGACTACATTTACAGTCTCACCTGTCTCAATCAGTTACTCCTCGTATGCGCCATAATGAGGTTAGTATTTCTGTTCAATGTGATCAACAAAAAATTGAAAATGAGTCCTGTTTTTGCTGTTGCTGTCGTTTTCAGCCTCAAAACTGTTCTGACGCAGCTCTCCACTCAAGTCTACTCTTTGCAAACCTCTTCATTTCTGCAAAACTACTGCAATTTACATATATTTTGATCCACTTACAGGAGTGAAGCCTCTGTCTCCTCCAACAATTTCCTCTCCCCCTCCTCCTACACACCAGACTGACGATTGCCTGATGCCTCACAAACGATGCAACCTATATCTTCTTTTAGGTAAGCTGCGAAATAAATTTCTTTTCTCCTCAATTCAATTTAGCGCCTCCTCGATACTTGCCCGTTATATCCTTCCAATTTCAGCATTGTAATGCAGTACCCCCAGTGCGAAACCCTCTGATCTTTTCTTCCCTGATGTGTCTACCATCATGTCTCACTTCCATGCGAGGCTACGCTCCAGATGCGTACTGCATAGGACTGACATTCAGATTAGATCTTAAGAAATGTCTCTTTCTCATAAGGCTTTCCTTGGGTGTTGCTAGTCTACATTTTATATGCTCCCTACTTTAACTACCAGCGGCTGTTTGAAGTCCCTAAGTGGCAAAACTCATTTGCAACTTATATAGACTTATTTTGTAATTTGATTCCCTCAATATCGCTTCATTTAATTCAGCTCCATTTTATTACCCTAATTTTACTTAGCTTTACGAATATGACGAACGGAGGCTTCACGATAGCAACAACATCACTTGGCCTCAGTCGCATGAATCTTTCTGTCGAACGACAACCAAACAGCCCAGTGTGCAGTACTCCCACTGATGCGGTTGAAGAACTGCAGCCGGCCGGAGTGGCCGAGCGGTTCTAGGCGCTACAGTCAGGAACTGCGCGACAGCTACGGTCGCAGGTTCGAATCCTGCCTCGGGGAATGGATGTGTGTGATGTCCTTAGATTAGTTAGGTTTATGTAGTTCTATGTTCTAGGGGACTGATGACCACTGCAGTTCAGTCCCATAGTGCTCAGAGCCATTTGAACCATTTGAAGAACTGCAGTTGCGAATTGTACACTCTTGTCAAAATTTACGAGACGATGTGTGGCTGTGTGAAAGAATTCATAGCTAAGTGCCGACTCGAAGGCAGTACTGCATCCAAATGCGAGCAAGACACGTGTAACACTTCTTTTAGCAGATACTAGTTGACATTAAGCTGTGACGTGTAGCGAACTGATGCAGGATATATATAAAAGCTGGTGGGTCCCCTACGTTGTTTATCACAGAGATTCCCTTAACCATTTAAGATGTCATAATTCTGTCTACACGCAAATGAATTACGAAAAAGTCTTCACGCAATGCCGTGTATTCTCTTTTCATAGCCATATTAATTACAGAGATATCAGTATGAGCTTCGGTTTTTCAAATGAAACAGTATCTTCCGGTGCTGTTGTTATAGTCGTAAAATAGAAGAATTAACTGCTTTTCAGTATTCAAACTGCGATTAGTAGTTTGGGAGCAATTTCATTATTTAGAACATAGAATTTATCTGTTTTGAACATGAAACTGATTACTGTTTTACGCGGTGAAAAGAGAATTACGGTATATCAACCGGTTCCGGAAATATTTGAGATGAAGGGCTCAGGTGACGCACCCTGTAGAAGTACTCAATATTTAATTTTTCGGTAGATAAAGTTAACAGTCGTATCTGTTTTGCATATAATCACAAGCGGAAAACTTTGTTTTGATCCTTTGAAGACTTTATGAAATACTCACAGTGTGTATTTCAACGAGTGCTTTCCAATTTATTGCTATCCCTTGCAGATTACCTTATAACGTCGATATCCGTCGCAAATAATATGTTCGTATGAACTTAACTGCACATTTAATCTTTTTTTCTAAAATTTTCCTTAGATAAGCCCGTTTTTTGTAGCGTCCCACGTCATGAATACGATGGGATATTTCATCTTTAACGTCCGTCTTCACCAAGAAATACTGTATAACGGCTAAACACGAAAAAGTAGTGCAACATCAAGTGGGTCAAATGTTTCCCGCAGCGCGCTGCACTTGTGTTAGTGTTGGTGTAATTTAACGCCCCTTCCCTCTCGGGAGCCTTCACTACACCACCTGCGGGAGCTTTCCGATGGAGAACGGAGCCGCCGGTGACGGCTGCGACAAATCGGTAAGCTCGTTTCACGACAGGGAATCAATTTCTTCTTTCAGCGAGCTCATTGCCGTAACGACAGCTTTGCTCTTGTTCCCTGACCCAGCAGTCACGTATTTGCTGTCGCGCTGGACAGACGATCGTAGCAAATTTGCTGGCGGGTGCTGCTTTGCAGATTACCAGCTAACGTCTCTATAGCGGGCTCAGCACGGTGAATTTGTTGTTGCTTCACGTCGATCCACTACGGAAGCGCCTGTTCCGTAGAGAACAATGCGCTGCTGTAGTGGCGCACAAAATGGATCTGCCGTTACCCGCAATACTACGCCATTCAGGTATGAAATTACCAAAAGGAAGGCGATTCTGTACTTTTCTTACACCACTGCAAAAGTTGAGAAAATTATGTGTACACGAGAGGCATCGCCTTTTTCATTGCCGCCGTTCTCCAAGGGATATAATGGCCGGATACACTGAACAACGGGAAGCCGTGTAGTCTCATTACTCACAGTAGGTCACTTTTTCCCTGCATCAAACCTCCATTTTGTGAGCAATCTTCTCTAGGAAGAAATATGTAATGCTTTCGATCCATTCGTCCATCAAAAGATTGACCTTCATTGCTGTGCTCGTATGAGATTAAACAGCTACATATAAACATAATTCCCTATTTATCGTGTAATACTTGTCCTTCCATTAGCTGAACCTATAGTATGAGAAGTACAATGCTCGCGCTTAAAGTTAGAACACCAGGAAGAATGGTGTAGAAGGAGATTTTAGTTATTGTGCTTGTGGTGGAGAGTAGGATAAAGACGTGATTGAATTTGCAGCTGTTTGCATGGTACACAGGTTGCGATATTTACTACAGAAAGCAACAAAGGCTTCAATCTGGCTGTGCACCAAGTCGTCTTTCAGCACTGCTTCAACTGTGTCCCGAAGTTCATCGATCATGGTGGCCAGTGAGTGGTGGCGTGGTGGCGTCTCGGCGGCCAAGAACCACAGGTCGCCGGAGGGTCAGCGGTCTGGAGAGCGCACTGGCCAGGGGCAGTCGGAGTAGCGCGTGCGACACTGAGTGGTGGGTGCGGTGTTGTTGAAAGACATGGTCACAGACAGAGTGCAGCCACTATCCTTAAGGAATGTAACATCTTCTGTTTAAATTACCTGTTATTCGAACCAAATGTGATCTATTTGCATCCAATAGCACCTCGCACCTTCACATCACGTAGTGAGTCCGCATAGCGATGGCGAGTGCAGTCTGGTAACGTTTTTTCTGCTGTGAGCTTCGACACACAGATGGGTCCATCGTGTTGGTGCACCCAGAACTTGTACTTACCTGTAAAGACAATGTGGTGCCACTTCTGTGTCCAAAGTTGTCGTTTCGTGCAGGCTTTGGCGCCGCCTGCAACTGCTCCGTCATCAGAGTGGTACTGAAGACGTCGTCGCACTGTGTGCATAATTATTTGTATTGCTACAGCAAACCCTCTACTTGGCTCAAGGTACGTGACGTGGGTTACTGCACAACCGATCGAACAAATCCCTCGGGTGCTAATCATGTGCTGTCGTTGAGATCATACAAGAAGTTGAGTATGGCTCTCCTGTACCTATCGAATTCATTATTTCCCATCACAGTCCTGGGATCTCGAGCAACAAGAACAGCATACTTGAGGAACGATAAACTGCGCTTTCGATTCACTATTATGCAGTCGCTGCGAGATTCCCAGTCAAACTTGTGGAAATTTATCATCTCTGCACGAGGCAAACACGAGCGTATCGTACACAATCTATGTTCAAATGTGAAACTTTAAACTTCCTGCCAGATTAAACCTGTGTGCCAGAGCGAGACTCGAACTCTGGACCTTTGCCTTTCGCGGGCAAGTGCTCTACCAACTGAGCTACCCAAGCACGACTCACGCCCCGTCCTCACAGCTTTACTTCTGCCAGTACCACGTCTCCACGTCTCCTACCTTCCAAACTCATCCTGGAATGTTAAAATGTTGTTTCTGAATTAGAGACCCATTGTTAAATTTCTTCTTCCAGAAACCACTGTCCAGTCACATGAATGTGGTGACCTGCCAAAAGCGTGAATAACCACGTTTTTTAAAGTGGACCGCTACGAGACGCACAGGAAGAGTGTCACTGAAGTTCCGGAAGTTGCCGACAGGGGTGTCGTGCCGCGCCGACTCCAGCTGCGCTACGTTTAGCGGTTGACGATCCACGGCGCGAACAGCCCGATCGAAGTAGTCTGACAGATTCTCAACTGGGTTTAAAACTGGGGAACTTGGTGGCCGGGAGAGTACGGTAAACTCATTCTGGCGCTCTTCGAAGCACCGACGTACACTGCGACCTGTGAGACACATCGCCATTATCACGCTGGTAAATGCCACAGTGCCGAGGAAAATGAAACTGGATGTAGGAGTGTAAAAGCCTCCCAAGGATAGATGCATACGTGTGCTGGTCCAGAATGAGGAGATCACCCACGGAATACCGCGAAAACGTTCCCCAGACCATAACGCTCCCTCCTCGTTTGCTTTCAGACGTTTTACGCCTTACATGGCAACAGCGTCTGCCCGATGGAGCACAAAATGTGAATCTCTGGACAGCACACCTGTCGCCACACAGTGCACTCGTCTGGTATGAGGCGTTCGCGCGGCATGGGGTGGGCGTTTACTGAGGCCCACGGCGGCACGAAGCCGCTCCGTCGTTTCTAGGTCCCCGGTTCAATACACAGTGGGTGCGTTAAGGGGGGGCAGGACGTCAAACGGGCCGACTTGGAGCAGGAGAGCCACCACAGGACATTTTAATTTCTACTGTCTATACTTTTACAAATAAATTCATAAAACATTGTCACCGTAACTAGGAAGGATTGAGGACTCACACTCATCGCAGTGGAAGTTGAAAAACGCAGAAAATACCTTTTTTTTGCATGTGAAATTTCACCATTTTTTTCACTTATTACTGGCTGCATTTGTTGCTATAGGTACACTTTTCTTCCTAAGTAAGAGAGATTCTTCAATGAATTTTTCATAGCATACAAACAGTAGTTACAGGTGTATGAAACTCTAGAATTTTCCAAATATATTAAAAACTGAGGAAAGAATTGAGATAATTAACTATGTAACTTGAATTTTTTGTAAACATGAAGTTTAAAATGTAACAGTTCATTCATTTTTTCATAAATTAAATAACTTCTAGAGTTTCATACACCTCTAACTATGGTTTGTATGCTGTGCAAAAGTAATCGAAGAATATCTCTTACTGACGAAGAAAAGTATACCTATAACAACAAATGCAGCCAGTAGTAAGTGAAAAAAATGATGAAATTTCACATGTAAAAAAATGTGTTTTGTTACGTTTTTGAGCTTCCACTGCTATGACTATGAATTCTGAATCCTTTCTGGTCATGCTGACAAAGTTTTATGAATTTATTTGTAAAAGTATAGACAGTGGGAATTAAAATGACCTGTGGTGCCTCCCCTGCTCCAAGTCGACCCGTTGGACGTCCTACCCCCCTTCATCTACATCTACACGATTACTCTGCAATTCACATTTAAGCGCTTGGCAGAGGGTTCATCGAACCACAATCATACTATCTCGTTACCCTTCCACTCCCGAACAGCGCGCGGAAAAAACGAACATCTAAACCTTTCTGTTCCAGGTCTGATTTTTCTTATTTTATTTTGATGATCATTCCTACCTATGTAGGTTGGGGTCAACAAAATATTTTCGCATTCGGAAGAGAAAGTTGGTGACTGAAATTTCGTAAATAGATCTCGCCGCGACGAAAAACGTCTTTGCTTTAATGACCTCCATCCCAGCTCTCGTATCATATCGGCCACACTCTCAACCCCATTACGTGATAATACAAAACGAGCTGCCTTTTTTGCACCCTTTCGATATCCTCCGTCAATCCGACCTGGTAAGGATCGCACACCACGCAGCAATATTCTAACAGAAGACGAACGAGTGTAGTGTAAGCTGTCTCTTCAGTGGACTTGTTGCATCTTCTAAGTGTCCTGCCAATGAAGCGCAACCTTTGGTTAGCCTTCCCCACAGTATTATCTATGTGGTCTTTCCAACCCCTTGACTAGGCGTCGGCTGCAGAGGCCCACACGCTGAACGGCCGTTGAGGAGGCGCTGTTGACGGCCGCTCGCCTCATCCGGGCAGTCAGTTGGTCCACAGTTGTGCGTGTCTCCGCAGCCGTCGTTCAGCCCTGTCAGCTGAGGCCCGTGTTGGACCACAGTTGCCCCGACGCCGGTGTTGGATGTCGCGATGTTGCCATGCACAGGATTCTTTAACCACGGCTGCACGCAAACAATTTACAAACAGGCGTTTCGGAAATGCTTTCACCCTTGACCCGAAAGCCAATGATCGTGCCCTCATCGGTGTGAGGTAAGTGGCTGCGTTTCCTCATTACGACAATCGCTGCACTACTTTCCGCTTTGTATACCGTCCACCGCTGGCGTCTGGGAGTGGTTGGTTATTGCACGTTGATGTCACGCCAATGAGATTGGCGAAATTATTCCTGCCTACTTTGCACGGTTGTACCAAAATGTTAAAGACCTACATAAACAATTATGTAGCGCACTTTGACTTTTATTGCATGCCGCCTTCGTGGTCTTGAGATTTTAGTGGCCAGCTGTGTACGTCATCGAGCGCAAAGGTCTTTCTTGCGCTTGACACATTCCGGGCGCCGCCGTTGGATGGCACAGAGATCCGTCTGTGCACATTCTCTTCGTCAGCTTCCTGCTTCTCGTAAAAGATCCCGCCCGGAGAGAAGAAAATTCATTACCGCCCGGGTGGCTTCATAAGACCCGTCCCCGTTCGGTTGGATGCGTCAACTGGATCGAGACGCCGGTTTTCTGATGAGCGGCGGCTTAACGCTCGGCTAATCGCAGCGGCAGCGGCAGCAGAAGAAGGCCTGCCGTGACTGCGGGCGCGCCTCCAGCCGCCTCCTCGGGGGTGGCTGTGGCCCGCCGCCCGCCTCCACTTTCTCCCGCAATTGCTCGGCCGCCCGCCGCAGTGGCCGCGTGCAAACCGCCATCTCGCGCCGTACGTTAGGCTCGTCACGCGCCCGCGTATTGTGGCGTAATTGAAAGGTCCGCGGCTGATCTAATTGCGGCGGCGGCCACGCAGGCTCTCGCTGACATGTGCGGCCGGACTTCACGACCGCGAATGGCGCGTGTCCGAGCCGAGCCGAGCCGAGCCGAGCTCTCATTAGGCGAGCAGCCGGCCGGCTTTCTCCGCTGAGATAACGTCGCGTGCCGCGTGACACGAAAGCAGCAGTGGGCGTCGACGCGGAAGCGCCGGCGCGGGGGCTCTGCTGAATGCGCCGAGGCGAGCGACAGTTCACTCGCGTTTCTTCACTCACTGCGTCCAGAACGTCGACGCCAATGTGGACTGGTATTTTGGTAAAACGAGCAAAAGTTCCAATACGTACAGATCTGCTTTGACCGCTCACAGGAAGCTGATTAGAAGAAAGTATACGACGGCACTATCTGCCTCCACAGCAGAGTGATTAGTGCGTCTGGCTGCTTCGATTCCCAATATTGTCAGGCATTTTTGAATGCAACGAGGCGCTCTCATGCTCGTAATGCCAACTAATGTGCTGCTTTATCGAGCAGCAGAGACTGCAAAGCTGGCAAGGGCCGGCAGAGCGGAGTGCTGGCCCAACGCCCGTCCACACCGCATCCAATGACGCCATTGGAAGAGGATGACACGGCGGTCGGTCGGTACCGATGTGAGCGCGCCGGGGCATGTGGACAGAGTTTACGTTTACGTTCGACCACTTACGAAGTTCTTTGAAAAGGTAAAACCTAATACCTGCTCTCATAGTTCGTAAGCTTATTTGAAAAACATTACGTTCAACAGCCAAGAGCCGGTACTAAATTTTTCTTTATTCACTCCAATTTTCCAATCGTGATCATCAGATATCTCACTCGTAGTTAATTATGACATCTTACGTGTCAGTATTAAAAGTATGGTGCCAGTGCTGTCAAGTCGTAAAATACATTACACAGTTAACGATAAAATGTATCAAAACTCTCAATATTCGCCTATATATTACACTCGGGTACATTTTATTTTATAGAAAGCAACATTTTCAGTAACTACTGCCACATAAACTGTTGTAATTGATTGAGGTACCACATTCTTTAAGATGTAAACCTTCTGTGAATGAAGAAGTATTTATTAGCAGGTCCTGGCAACTGAATATTTTTTTTTTACAGTTTTAGTATAACGTCTACCACGCACACTATCAGATCAAAAGTATCTGGACACTTATCAGCGGACATTTATATGAGATGTGTCCACCCTTCGCCTTTATTACACCTCGAACTCTTCTGCGGACACTTTCAATGTGTTGTCCAAATGTCTGTGGACGAATGTCAACCTAGTGTTCCTCAAGATCCGGAACCAGAGAAGGAAATGTGTGTGGGACGCTGCGATCTGCAGCCAAGTCGACACTACAACTGATCCCAGTGGCGTTCCACTGCGTTCTGTTCGGGACTCCGAGCAGTGCAGTGTATTTCGGGATTGTTATTGTCCACAAACCATTGCCTCGCAGTGGCTGCTTTTTGGCATGGAGCATTGTGATGTTGATATAGCCAACAGCCATCGTCTCGGAAACGTTCCTGTACTGTGAACAGTACACAGTGCCGTAAAATAAGTTCTCATCTGTCCACATTTAGCGTCTTCTTAAGCGCCTAATTACGAGAAATATCCCAACATCGTAATACCAACTCCTCCGTACTTCACTGTTGGCACTACGCAGAAATCGCTTTCTAGGCACTCGCTAAGCCCAAACTCGTCCATCGGACTGCCACGCGATGTACTCCAGATCACTCTTTTTACCGTCAGAGGCGTCGCACTTTTTACCACCTCAAACGTCGCTTGGCGGTGACTGCAGGATAATGACTGAAGAGCTACTGGAAGATTGTAATCCAACTCCCTAGGCGCAGTTATCGTGGTAGCTGGACTGCCTTTAGCACTCTGAATCTCACGAGTAATTTCCTCTGCTGTATGGGTACCGAATAGGGCTCGCTGAATCTTTTGAAGCATTTATTTATACGGTTTTTGTAGACTTTATAGCACCACCAACATTTTACTATGGTGTAACTCATAAGTGTGAAAACAAGAGCCCCGATGTGACTGATGTAGATTTTTATGAGAAGAGTAATCCTTCTTCTTCTTTGCCGTTCCTTTTTTTAATATACAAGCATTTTACGTAATTTCTTATTAATTTAGTAATTCTGAGAGAAGGAAAAACAAGTAAATAAATTTTGTTGGTTTCCTTGTCTCATTGTGAGATAAAAATTTACTAGCGTCTTAGTAAAACAATTTGTCTAAAATATTAGTTTCTTTTAATTTCTTTAATCATCCTCTCCTGTGTTCGCAATATTCTGGGTCTGTTTCTTAGGTATTTTTATCGATGTGCGTTAAGAATTCCGATAATATGTTACAGCACATCATTTTGTTATGAGAACCAAGAGAATTTGCACTTGATCACCACGTCTGAGTCAAAGCACTCGTCTTAACACCTTTTTCGGTTCGGAGCGTCACCTTCGACAGATGAAATTCAATCTCTTATATAACTTGCTGTGTTCGTGCTTGAATAACAATAGTCCACTTTTATCTCCACCTTCTTGCAGGTACTGAAATCATACTTTCCTTTCTCACAGTCATTTCGAACGGCCTTCACTGAATTTCGTGACTCGCTCGAAACTATCCTCACGATCGACGTGTATTTTCTCTCAGCAAAAGTAGAAAAACTGTGCGTAGAAAAAGCAAATCTCACTTGGCAGATGTAATGAAACTCTAGAGCCGTCTTGATTATACGCCACACACATAAGTATTCGTCGTGTGGGTAAAATGTTCAGAATCACAGAAAAAGGGAGTTTAGTAAATACGTGCAGCGTGCATCATGAACTACCGAAGAACGGAAGAAATATTTCCGGAATTATTTGAGTTAAGGCTGGAAACATCTGAAGTAAGGATTCTTGAAAATGATGTTGGTACTGTGCCTGAAAGTTGTGACTGTCATTCCGAGAAGAGTAATGCGAAGATTGTTTTCACGCAAGACTGGGTCGGCTGCAGACACGCTGCTTGGAAGGCAGATAACAACTTTGCTCCCTTCCGAAACGGCACGTTGGCTTTTCAGTCCATCGATTTTCTCTCAGCTATGCTTCGTGAGGCGTGTCCTATGAGAACCGTGTGAATAAACAAGGCACGTTGCGCCACATCTGCACACTGCAGTTTAGATGAACTACGTGTTACTATTTCTGTTCCACTGCCTCAAAACAACGACTGCTTACATACGATGTATCTTCTTGGTTCCTATAAAACAGATATGTATGAACCTGGAAGGTATTCTTCATCGAATATCAGTACTTTGCAGTTTTGCATAATCGTTATTTTACATAGTTTTCAAATTTTCTTTTCCAGTATTTCAGCTGCATTTCCCCCCACAGATGAGGAAATAAGTCACCATCCGCGTTGCCCTTGTAAGTTATCGTTTTGTATTCGTATTTGCTCGAAGTTATAAGGACATGACTGAGATAATAAATATTCTGGAATTTATACCATAGACTTATTTTATTGGCAAATATCTTTGTAGTCAGAAAGCAGCTTCCGAACCACGCCACTTGTTTTTCACGTGTCTAAAACAGTGCGATATTCTTTAACTGGCGCAAGACCAAGTGGCAGAATTAGCCACCTCCCTTATTCAAGATTGAACAAATAAAACTATAGAAGTTGGAGAAATGGTTTCTCCTTAGACCCTTCCGTTGGTATAAAGAGTTTTGTTTCCTTCCAGTTTTACTGGCCTAGTTTTTGGGAGAAAATATTTCTGTTCTACTTTTATGTCTGCGATATGTTCCGCCGTTGTTTTGTGGCGGGTATTGCTCTTGAACAACGGTCCAGATTCGAGTTTCCTCCACCGCCCTCCCCCCATCGCCACCCCCCTAAAGGTACAGTTTTTAATTGCTTGGAAGTTTAAATAGACAAAAGGCGGCACACAATGCCATAGTAATGTTACGGAATTTTACATTAATCTGAGAAATATAGATTTTTTTTCTCTTGTACGAGGGCAACATTAAATACGACTGCAAGGTGGTATAGTACAGACAATTTTCATTCAAATTTTTACAATATTAAAGCAAATAAATGTAATAACGTAATTCTACCGACGAATGGAGAACATTTTTTATTTTTTTTTTTCAAAATGCCAAGCAGTCCGTGAGATTTGATGGGTTAAATAAATGAGTAATTCTAGGCTCCCTCTCTTTCCGTCTGTAAGTTTCCGTCAACGTTTACATCTACACAGATATTTCGAAATGCACAATCGATATGGGAGAGGATGAGTCTCATAATTTTGGAGAACTGTTCTCAGTGGAATATTAGCAGTTTCTATTCCACTTGCGTAAGCTAAGCAACATCTCGCCGTAGTCAAGCAGTGAGATATACTGTGCGGGACGAAACGATGTGTCACTTGCATGTGATGCCTAACATCTTAAACAGCTTACGCCTTGGATTGGATAAGTGTCTCTATAATGCTCTCGATCTGCCTAAACAAAGCCGTGTCGAAACGTACAGCCTTTCTTTGATTTTTCTATTAACGATACCTATTAATCTATTTTTTTAATTTATTGGCTTTCGGAAGGTGCCCATGCAGCCATCTCAGCAACAGTTCGACAATTCGTACAATACGTAAGTTTAGGCTTAACAAAGGACGGACTTTACATTCACAGTGTACTGAAACGAGTAAACAAGACGAAAATGTAACACAGGATACACAGAGGTGGTGTGTTACAAAAATACTACTGGTAATCATTGGTAGACATTTCGGATATTCCCGATTCAATCCATATTAATGACTGTGTATAAAAAAAATTATAAAATGTTCACATTGACTGATTGTTCCGTCGGTTCTTGGTAGAATATTTTATACGTTATGAACGAAACACCAGTGTTGTGTGTGTTTCATTCATGGTAAACAAAATATTCGTTTGTATGCGGCCTATGTTTTAAAAGCTGCGGATATAGAATTGCCTATTTGTGCAGGTGTAAACGTACCACCAAGACAGAACATGAGAAGAGTATACAAGAACCAGAACTGGGTATTACAGCCATACGTATAGATACACCAACATTCAGACACATACAGGCTGACAATTGTTGAACTAAAAAACACGCAAATTAGTTAGAATCTACTGCCTGCACACATTATTCAACATGTAAACGCCACTACAGATATTCAGATTTAGGTTATGACATGTTCGATATATCTGCCAGCCTTGGCAAAGATGTGGCGCAGACGAATAGCAAAATTATGCGGGACCTGCTGAAGTGTCGGAACATCGACGCTGTCGATCACATCCTGAATGGCTGTTTTCAGCTCAGCATAGTTTTGGGGTTACTGCTGTATACATTGTCTTGAATACAGCCCCACGAAAAGAAGTCGCGTGTGTTCTGATACGGAGAATATGGCAGCCTATCGAGGCCTCCGTGTACCCCAGAGCTACAGTGCGGCCCCCAAAGTGCTGTTCCAGGACATGAAATGTCTCTCTGTCTCGCTGATGGGGTCTAGCTCCGTTTTGCACGAACGATATCTTGTCGAAATTAGGGTCACTTTGGGCAATGAGGATGATATCACCTTCCATAACCTTCACGTACCGTTCGGTAGTCACCGTGCCATCAAGGAATCGGACCGATTATTCCGTGACTGGACGTTGAAGGTTAAGAGAAATGCGGATTCTCAGTCCCCCAGATCCGCCACTGTTGCTTATTGACGAACACACCCAAATGACAGTGGACTCCGTCGTTAAACCGAACCGTAATGCCCAGCATGCCCCGCGGCCAACCGTGCAGTTTGAACGTTCTAACGCAAACCGTTCACAAGTTATGACGATTTCATTTCGCATAAGTAAGTAATTATTACGCTGTGTCTGTAGGAGCTACACAGAGACACACATTTATAGGCTGAGTGTTTCATATCCTGCTGGGTAGCACGTGGGAATGTAGTCAGTTAATTGTGCTTTGGCATTCTAATTACCAAGAGTACTAGATTAACAGCAGAGAGAGCTATATCGGGATTTTGGCACTGTTGACGAAGAATTCGTCCATGATTTTGTACGTTTCTAAATGTCGGATGCTAACAAGGTTTGGAGGCTGCTTGGGAACTGATGACCAAGATTCTGAAGATTGGGATCACAAATTTAGCATTGGAGGGCAGCGAGGAGGGCAAAAATTGTAGAGGCAGACCAAGAGATGAATACACTGAGCAGATTCAGAAGGATGTAGATTGCAGTAAGTACTGGGAGATGAAGAAGCTTGCACAGGATAGAATAGCATGGAGAGCTGCATTAAACCAGTCTCTGGACTGAAGACCACAACAACAACAATAGCATGGAGAGCTGCATTAAACCAGTCTCTGGACTGAAGACCACAACAACAACAACACTTGCAACTATATTGATGTGATATACCTATTAATCTACCTATTGTAGACTGAGGAACAACGCTCAAAAAATTGGTTTCCTGCGACAGTTGCGCTTGTTTTTCCTTACGCGAAATATGCTGGGATAAAAGTAGAGACAGCAGCTTCACATTTCCATAGATGTGCTTAGATTGGGAAGTATTTTGCAGGTACACCAGTAATGCAGCCACAGATAGTTTGCCCTCATTGGAACTCTGTGAACTTTTCAGAACTTTTGCAAATACATTGTAGTGCAAGCGCTAAACTGAAGTCTACGAAATGCGGTGCTCGTGAGAGGTTGTCTCTACTCGCCTGCGACGGCCAGAAACGCAGCCGGAGTGGAGGCTGTACCGTCTACGTGCCTCAGGCGGATCGAGCGACCTGCGACGCGCGTGAAGTGCGGACCGACGCGCCACAGCCGCGATCTGCGCCTGCCAACGGCGTGTTCGCGCGCGCCTGCCGACGCGCCACAGACGCGATCTGCGCCTGCCAACGGCGTGTTGGCGCGCGCCTGCCAAGGTGTCCGGGGTTTCCCAGGAGCCCGCTCGCGCAGGCGGCTGACGCGGGCCCAGGCGAGGTGACAGCCCGCCAGGATCCACCGCCGACGGCGTGCGTCAGTCAGCAAACTCAGACACGCCAGTGTTTACAAGGAACAGCCGGAACGCGGTAGTAGGCGGTCCAAAATCCCGAGCTGCGTCGTGTGGCAGTAAACAGCTGCGCTCAGCATCCAAATCGGTGTGTCTTGTTGTTCTACAGAAACAGCACAGAAAGCGGTACGCGGAGAATTCTTCCAGGGCAGATGCGACGGCTCCTTGTGAACACTGCGTCCATGGGCCCGTGCCAGAAGAGAATAGTTACTGCTGATGAGGAAAGCTTCGTAGGTTTTTGAAATAATGAAAGACGACAGTGTGTAAACTAGTGAAGGGACACGAATTCAAGTAGCAGCTCCAGAGTACAATCAGAATTTTCGTGCAATGAGTTAGTTGTCCCAACGACGTTGTGAGCACAACCTAAACGCAGCTGCGAAATTTCGCAACTCCATCATCATTACTCGCGAATAACCTCACCGAGTCTTCAAGGTAATCCACTAGATCACTCACGTAAATTGCAAATAACAGCGACCCTTGGGGTACTCCCGAAATTACCTTTACATTTGTCGGTTCATTTCGGCTAAGAATGTGTTCAGTTCTGTCTGCAAGGAAGTCCTGCATCCAATCACAAATGTGGTCCGATACTCGGTAAGCTCGTGTTTTGGTCACTGAACGACGGTGCGGAACCGTACTGAATTACTTCCGGAAGTTAAGGAACACAGCACGGACTTGAATGGCTTTGTCTCCACTCATGGACGATCAGAGTGAACTTACTTTCGTAAGATCCCTGTTTGCTGAGCTCTCGGAGGATTTCTTTGTATTATCCATTATGAATCCTGACTGATTGAAAAAGTGTGTCGGACCGGCACTCACCCGTACCTTTGCTGCCTTTCTCTCCATTGCGTTTCACATAACTGTGACTGTGACAATCCAAATTAAAACTGATATAAATTCTTGTTTAGTGTCCAAACTTAGAAAATTTTTTCTAAGTATACATCGTTTAGGATCCTATGAATCCATCTTATGGCTCTTATAGTTCTTGATTGTGCCTTTTTATGTGATTCTTGGCATACACTTTTACTTACGAGCACAAATAAAAGTAGTACATAAAAGATAGATTATTCTTAACATAATACGCATTCACTGTCGTCTGGACACGCTACACGCTATAAACATTACATATCGACAGTTTAATGCTCATATGGGGGCAACGCTCTTGATCGATTAGTAATGAATGCATGTGTACTAAAGTGTGAACCTGTTTTCCTGTAACATCGTATCATACTGGATTGTCCTCACGTCGTTCTCATGTCCTGTTGTGTGCTTAAGTGCCGTCGTGCAGAGATTTGTCTTACAGTGATTACACCACATTAAATGAAATTACTTCAATGAGCATTCTAAAACGAACGTTCACTTATTTGTCCTGTGTTTACTGTATGAAACTACTTTGCATCTGCATCCTCAATCATTTGTAAACGAAAGAATTAATATTAGACTTTAACGCCCGTTGACGACGATATCATTAGATATGGAACACAAGTCACCACCGATCATGGAAATAGAAATTGGCCGTATACTTTTCAAAGAAGCCATCCCAACAAGAGTTAAGTAATTAAGGAAAATCGTGGAAAACCTTATCTGGGTGGTCGGACGTGGATTCGAAATGTCTGTCTTGCTAAACGCCATCAGCGGAAAGAATTAGAGAGGAAAGGAAAGTAAGAAATTAGGCTGGTGTAGTATGCACTCCTCACTGGACACTGTACGATTGGCCACGAGAGGTATCGATGGATGTATTTCAGATCTTCCTTCTTTTTGTTTTTCGTTCATCACTCTGTTACTTCAAGATGTTAAATGCGGTTGCAACGGAAAAGGGCTAGTTGTGTCCCGGGTAGATCTTCACGTCACAGTTAACTGTCAAGGATTTGGTTTTAACGTTTGGATGGGAAGGCTATAAACTACTGCACAAAGAGCCGTATCTCTGTACTGTTCCAGCGTAGAAGCCAGTAATATTCCGAAACATCGCGCATAAAAACGGGATTTTTCCGCAGATCGTTACTCGGGTGCTATTGGTAATGTAAAGGTAGCGTCATGTGTTTTGGGTAGCCCTCGGGCTAAGGACCATTTGTATATCCAACAGAAGGATCGTCTTTCTGTAACTGTCCAGCATTACAGGGTAAAAGTTTGAATATTACACGTTTTCTCCAGTTTGGCCAACTGCAGCAAATCGACTGGTTCTTTTTTTATCAGATGTGGTTTACTGTGCGCCTTACGGGGCTTGTTGAGTACCATTTAGCTCTTGGGCGATTCCTGAGAAAACCCGGAAAAAGGAAACCGAGCCGCGAATTCCAAGATAGCTATATGTAGCAAATGGCTGCAGTTCTTATGATCTGGAACAACGCTGATAATTTTCTTGATATCTGTATTCGTTTCCAAGACACACAGGTTCAAAGTTACTCTGCTTGCACCCGGAAAATACGTACGTCAAATCCGATGTGAGGCGAAAACTTAGTTTATAAAATGATGTAGCATGGAGAAAGATACTGTTAAGTGCCTTCTTTGTCATTAGAAGAGTTCTGGGAACCACATGTTTTGGTAGTAGTGAAGTACATGCAATATTTTTGTGCTCATAAAATCCGGTATGACGTGTAAAATTATATAGTTATTTTAATGTCACATAAGTAAACTTCCAAAATTTACTCACCCATAAAGTACTTTTCATAAGAGTGACATAGGAGCAGCATGCCCTGATGCAGCAGGGAAGCCGGCCGGAGTGGCCGAGCGGTTCTAGGCGCTGCAGTCTGGAACCGCGCGACCGCTAGTCTCAGGTTCGAATCCTGCCTCTGGCATGGATGTGTGTGATGTCCTTAGGTTAGTTAGGTTTAAGTAGTTCTAAGTTCTAGGGGACTGATGACCTCAGAAGTTAAGTCCCGTAGTGCTCGGAGCCATTTGAACCATTTTGCAGCAGGGAAAAGAAGGGAACCAGCGGAAAATTTCGCAAGCGAAAATTTTTGCGAAAGTTTTGAAAGGTGCTGAGGAGGATAGACTGAGGCAGCTGGTACCCCACTTAAGTCTTGCAATAAACAAGAGCGTATTCACATTCTCCGCTGATTACGAAATATTACGTATATTTCTGATCTACTTCAAGAAGCTCATTGTGAACTGTTTATATTAAATCATAGTAACGATACTTCTATTCAGGGGAAACGATAGCTGTATTGATCCAGTTGACCACTACGCCTGTCACCTGTTCTCTGAGGCGGAAAATTAACTATACTACATTCTAATATCTTGTAAGCTAATAAACATCACAACGTTTGTGCAATAATCTGATCGTACATCATTATTGAAAAGTGATACGGCAACGGTACATCGCTTTTGTATCCTGAACGTGCTCCGCAGAGGAAGGTATCGTCCTGAGTAAACGTTCGTCAGACGATAACTGTCGGTTCCCCGTGAAACGAGCCTTGCCACGTGGAAAGCGGGCCGCGGCTGCAAATTGCCGCCAGATTGGGGCTCTGTCCCACACGGCTGCGCTGCGCTGCGCCCCTACACTACACTCCACTACACTCCCGGGTCCGGCCAAGGTCGCAGTCACAGATTGCCGCACCTGGCACAGCCAACCTCTCGATACTCGCAAACGGAGGCTCGCGGCTACCCACAGAGACGACGTATAGAACTTGTCCTAAACACCTCATCTCCGTTAGTGACACCGGCCAGTGGCATAACCAGGGTGTGGTAGTCGGTGCGCGTGCCGTGGGCAGCGTTTTCTTGTGAGAATTGACACAATCGCAATTGTCTTTAAGGATGGCCCGTTTCGACCGTCTCAGACGGTCATCTTCAGACGTACAAGTAAAAATTAAAACTTATATACAGTTTGAGACGTTAAGTGTGAAATACATAAACTATCGCGAAATAAGCATGTAATAAATTTCTCGGACCCAGTTGCTGTACAGGATGACCATCTACTTTTTTTATTTGTTTATTTATTTATTTAACCTGGCCTGATAAGGCCCATCGTGCCCCCTCTTACATCGGAACAGGGTTTCCCACATACGGTATCTTTTTTTTACATCGTATTTCACTGAAGAGCCAGAAGAAAGTGGTACACTTGCCTAATATCGTGTAGGGCCACCGCTAACACGCAGAAGTGCCGCTAGATGACATGGCAATGGCTCGAATAATATCTAAAGTTGTGCTGGAGGGAACTGGGACCATGAATCCTGCAGGACTGTCCATAAATCCGTAAGAGTATGAGGGGGTGCAAGGAATCCCACATATACTCAATAATATTCGTGTCTGGGGAGTTCGGTGGCCAACTGAAGTGTTTAAACTGAGAAGGGTGTTCCTAGAGCCAGTCTGTAGCAATTCAGGACTTTTGGGATGTTTGCATTGTCCTGCTGGAATTGCTCAAGTCCGTCGGAATGCACAGTGGACAGGAATGGATGCAGGTGATCAGACAGGGTGCTTATGCATGTGTCACCTGTCCGAGTCGTATCTAGACGTATCAGGGGTCCCATATCACCCCAACTGCACATGAAATAGTTAATAATCATCATAAAATTTGTCCTCTGATCTGATCCGTCGGTACATAACTTTTTTTGTATCCTGACGGTGCTCTGTATTGGAAGGTATCGTCCTGAATAGATGTTCATCAGACGAGAACTGTCATTTCTTCTTGAAACAAGTCTTCCACGGTGGAAAGCAAACCGTGCAGGAATGGCGGACCGGCGTCTGCGTGAGGCGAGCGCATGGGTCAAGCGGCTGCAAACAGCACAGAAATTGGAAAGCAGCGGAGATGTATGAGAGGGACTCATGAGGAGACTAGGATTGCACTGTGTTGAGAAACCCTTCGACAAAATTTATGTTCTCCTGGCACAGAGGTGCTTGAATCTAGTATTCAGATAGAGCGAGGTGCCACAATGGTTAGCACACTGGACTCGCACTCAGGAGAACGATGATTCAAGCCAGCGTCCACCCATCCAGAAGTAGGTTTTTCGTGATTTACCTAAATCGCTCCAGGCAAATGCCAAGATGATTCCTTTGAAAGCGCACGGACGATTTCTTTCCTCAGCCTTGAACCAATCTGAGCTTGTGTCCCGTCTCTAATGACCTCGATGTCAATGGGACGTTAAACTCCAATTTTTCTTTTTCTACTTTCCAGTTTCTAAATTGAGCCGCCCTCTTTATGCCACGAGAACCAACCCAACGAAGGTATAAAGAATATATTCAGCTTTTGTTATTGTTTTTGTTATGGTTTTGCATTGATCCAGAATTAAACAATGAAAAACGAATCGCGACGTTATGGCAAGCAATGACACTTTGGAGTGTGCCGTTACATGTTTTAAACTGTATCAAACGAAAAAGTATTACTGAAATGTGTACGTATTAGTTTATTGTAAACCCCTTTGATTTCAATAAACAAATAAACCGGCTAGATGGCAACAAGAATTACACAGAAACAGAAAAACAGAGCAGATATTGACGGGGGGAGGATAGGGAGCTAATTCGAAGTAGGCATTGTGTGACAGTTATCGTAATTGCGACACTGTTTGTAATACGACGTGTCTCTCGAGTCTGAACCATTGAGAAGAGTAGCCGTTTCCGTTTCTTCACAAAGAAATTATACGGCTATTCAGTCGAGATACTACTTCTAAATTTCGTTTCAGCCTCTATACTGTATCCTGAATTTATCGTTTTTGCCACTACCTCTACAAGAGCGCAGCGTTTAATTGTACGAGCAGATCCTCCACTCCTGCGTCACTACACCGATGCAAACCTCCCGAAGTTCAGATTACAGCTTTGGCTTTGCAGAACTGCGACTGAAGGACAGAGCTTGGTCACTGCACGCGTCACCAGTGTCTGGTGAAAGTGAAGGGGTTGGCGCCGTGGCTGGACGCCCGCGGTGCCGGGCGAATATTTACACTTCTACGAGGGAACAGTATCAGCTTGAGGCCGATGCATCGATTACGATTATACGGGCCGCGAAATGCTCTTAGGCGGCGGTGCTGAGCCGGGGATCAGATCGGCTATCTGTGTAACGAGACAGCGTTACGAATGCAGCGGTCTCGTTATGGCAGCCGTCTACACACAACGGGCAACGATCTCTCGCCCGCAGCAGGTGCCCGTGCCGTGCCGAGCGAGAAGTCCCTGCAATCTCGTGACGTAAGACAAGCGTTTCCCTAACAAACGACCACCGGTAGCGCGCTGAATTAACGCTGCGGTCACACACATTACTCTTACACAGCGCAGTAACACTCGCATTTTGCTCCTTAGATTCTTGATTGATGGAATCTGTAACTACATGTGTCAGTGCTCTCCCGGCGCGAAGTTTTAGATACTTGTTCTTGTCTGATTTGCATAACTATGAGGTGCTTATTACAACCAATTTAACGAGCGCAATCCATACTGAATAATCAGGAGCTTTTTTTCGTAATTTGAGGTAAACATCATGGCACTAGACTTCACGACAGGAGACAGGAGGATGGGAAAAAGAATTGATGAAATACTTATTAAACGAAAAATACCGAGGATTTATAAATAATCATGGAAAATCTAAATCAGAATGGCCACATGGATTGTTTGAGTAATCGATTTGTTTGCGGTGGGTGCGGCTGGTGGGGGGGGGGGGGGGGGGGGGGGGGAGTTGTTGTAAGAGCCTAAACACCAAGGTAATCAGTCCCTCGACCAACGTCTTCGGTGGCAGTGCGTCCACCATAAATGTTATCGTATGAGGAAAGTACATGACAATGGCAAAAGCGAGGCACTGAAGGCAATACTGAGACCAGAGCTGATAAGCGATTTACAGAAAAGTAAAGTCATGTGAACTGGATAGGTACATACATTAGAGCAGACGGGTTGTCTCTCAGGGCTCAGCCACGACGAGAGAAACTCCTCCGGCATCCAACCCTCGCCAGCTCCATTAAGGGCGAGGACAGCTGTAGAACCAAGAATGCCTGCTATTCAAGATATCCAGAAAAGTAAAAGAGAAAAGGCTAAAGATGTATTTGATATTGCTGGACCGTCAATAATAAAATAAGATGAGAGAAACAGTTAAATGCGAAGGAGACAGTGAATCTCACAGTCGTCCCACCGAAGATCCATCACAGGCAAAGCGTTAAAAAGTAGGACAGCACCCACTAGTCATCAGAGTACTATTCCTGAAACGGAAGAGAGTCTGCGGCAGGAAAAGAGGCATACCGCTTAAAAGCAATCAAAACAGAAGAAAGGAGGGATGTCAGAGGCGGCAGCAAAGGAGGCAGGATCGAGAGTCCCCCACACCCAGCATGGACCAAATGGAAATAAATTAATAACTAGACCAGTTCACGGGGCCTCGTATTCAAGGGAGTTGAAGACAACAACTGGACGTGCGGAAAGCAAAAAATATATACAGGACCAAAAATAGCCAGATGTGTTTTTAAAACTAAAAGAAGTTTATAACTAAATTACCAGGTTTGACTTACGGCAGTGACGTATGAACCTTAAATGCGAAAGCCTTTCGAAAACTGAGCTATGGTGATTGTGAATTCATAGGAAAAGTGGGAAAACAAGACAAAAAAAGGTAAGGTAATTCTGATTCATTGTTCAGCCTCAGTTGCACATTTGTAATAACATGATAGGTTTGAATCACTCTCGATCATCTTCAAATCCAAAACAAAGTAAAACTAAATACGCGAAGTCTAATATTTTAAAATAAGTACAAAAAAGAATTGTACATATATGTAGAAATTACCTATGAAGCTGCGTCTTGTCTATTCAGAACTTCGTATCACAGCAATGTGCTTTGAAACTACAGTCAGTATTTTAAACAAGTGTCTGGTGGAGGTAGGGAAAAGAGGAGAAGAAAAGGAGGTGACTGCAAAACACAGTAGTCCGAGATGAGGTTCTGAATACACAAGATGGGTTGTTGACTCAATTACGTAAGTAAATTCTACATTTATATACAACTGTTTTCTCTACTTCTTGTATAATATTAGGCGGTACACGTTTAGTTTTACTTCGTTTCAAATCTGGAGGTAATCGAGAGTGATCGAAACATGTAACATCATTAAACATATACAACTGAGACTGCACAATAAATGAGAATTATTTTACGTATCAGTGCAGCTGCTGATTCTCTGGAGAAAATAATGTCGGCTATGGTGAAAAACAAAAATATTGGTAAGTGAACAGATTGGAGTAGCAGACGAATTTATAACCGTAAGGCAAATGATCTGTTGCGAGCCACAAAGGCTATTTTCATACTGATTTTGCCATCAGCTGTGTTTGTTATTTACTTTATTTGAAAACGATTTGTAAGTCTTTTACGACTTCACCATCAGTCACTTCGACACAGTAAACGAAATGGTATACACATAGGAGGATGCTGTGTTATGGCAATAGGATACAATTGTGAGTGCATACCACTTCGATAACTCTCCCAAAGTTCGTAAAGGCGAAGCCGTAAAAGACTTCGAAATTGACTGAGCGGAAAATTAGTGTGCAGGTAACCTTAAAAGTCAACAACAAAATGACTCACAGCTGGAGTCCCAATATTCATCTTTATGGAAGCAAAAATCACTAAACTAAGTGAAGTTAGTCGGGGCTTGTAGGCAGGAGAATGGATGGTAGATGGTCGAAAGGAGTTCCTTGCTAGTTTACGGTGATAGTCTGCACTGGTCTCCTAGAATCTTCAGGAGTCTCACGGAGCCTCTCGTAGAGTCTTCACGAGTCTCCTGGAGTCTTCGTGAGTCTCCTCGAGTGTTCACGAATGTCCTGGAGCCTTTACTAGACTTCTGGAGCCTTCGATATTATCTCCGAATCTGCACTAGCCTCCAGGAGTCTCTAGTCTCCAGCAGTCTCGTCGAAGTCCTTTCCAACTGTTGAGTATTAAAGAAGAAGTTTTAAGAGGACACTGACGCGTACTAGTCACGCAGGAGATCTTAACCTACGTTAACTATTTTTTTCGCTATCTGTTTCCGCTCCTGTCGAAAGTAAATAAATAAGCAAATATAGTGATTGACCGATTTCGCGGATCTTTCTGTCACTTGCTAAAGGTTCCGCCGGAGGCCTTTTAGCCGCCAGTGAGTGTGAAGTGGCTATTGACGAAGACAGACTGAAGTGAAAGAGAACTGCAGGACTGTTGGCATAACTGTGCAGGCGAAGGCCCGCCACGCCACCGCGTTCGACTTCCGCAGTTGGGCAGAGTCGTGCGCTGCAGTAATAGCAGGATGTGAGGCAGAATGTGTGGGGCCTGCGAGGGCCCGCGACAGCGCGCTCGCGCCGTGCACCACGAGGCGGCAGTAACGGCCGGTAATTGGCAGAAACCTGGCGCGCGCTAACGGACCGCATTAATTCGCGACCGCCGCTGTGCGCACTCGCATTTCCAGGACGGTGGGCCCGCTGCCGATTTATGGCAGCTAATCACCGCGTGCCGCCGGCGGACTCTTCGGGGTGTGATTTTGGGGGGAGGGGGGGGGGGGGGGCGGCGTGACGGCGCGCCAAAGGTCAGCCGCTGCCACACGCGCTGAAATTACGTCGCTTTACACCGCAGGCGCGAGGAAAAGACACTCACTCTTACTTCTGGAAACGTGGTCCTGCTTCCACACTGGGAGGCAACGACGCGCTACATTTCTCAGCGGCGTCGTCGTACGCAGGGTGTTTCGAAAATACTGTACACCGACACAAGAAAAAACAGACAAACAAATGTTCGCACATCCTTTATTATCGAGTTAGTAACTAAAATTTACGACTTAGGCGACTGAAATTCATCAACACACAAACTCATAATAAACACTCGAATTATCCTCCTCTTGTTTCTAAACACGCATGCAATTGTCAAAGCACGGACACCCTTCCAAATACTCCCTACCGGTTTCGAATGGGAACCCAGACTTCCACGGCACATCGATGGTGAGTTTCTGTATCTGGGTATTCTGCTGCGTAGATCAGACGTTTAAGGTGCCCCACAGAGACAGTAAACCAAAGGGCTGATGTGCAAACGATGCAACTGATCCTCCTCTACCAATCCATCTGTCATAGCAGGTATCATTCACTGCATCTCCAACACTGAGACTGAAATGTGCTGGAGCTCCATCAAGCGAAAGCACATGTTCTTTCTTCTTTGCATGGGCAGATCTAGCAGGTCCTGGAGGGTGTCTCTGAAGACATCAGCTGTAAGACGAGCTGGGAGAACTTGTGGCCCTTCCAGACAATCACCTGCAATTTCAGCGCACACATTAATTTTAAACTGGCGCTGATGTCTAGAATATAAAGTAGAAAAAGGGCTGCGATCAGCTCTCTTCCAATTGTTGCCTCGTCTGTTCAGTTCGTGCAACAAACCATCGCCAAAAGTTCCCCGAGGTGGATGGTCGGCAGACGTAAGGGCCTGCTCGCGCTGAAGACGCGCCTGTGACACGGATACGTGAGTTGCTCGTAAACTGTAGACATTCAGTATATGGCCGGCCCACTTCTCTTGCGCTGACACCTGGCTCGTCGTCGACAGCTCCTAGAACGTGGTGTTCCTGGTCAGCGTACGAGCAATACGTCATCTTCCTCAATCCATAGTCTGTGGTGTCACGGAGCCTATCTCGGCAAAGCGACGACACACAGCACCAAAGGTTTGGAGTTGCGGACGTTTCGGTCTTGAAACGCCGTCCGATACAGCCGTGCAGCTTCGTGTTTATTACCATTCGCGCGGCAGCATATAAAAATCACGTCAGTCTGCTGTACAAGCCTGCTGTAAAAGAAGGGAACCAGCTTTTCGACTTATCTGGCAGGTTCATAGACATCTAAATTAAAACGTCTTGACCCCCTGTTACATGTATAGTGAGTGGTATAAGAACAAACACACAAATTTATGTGCTTCTAAAGAGTGGGATGCACCTACACTAGGAAGCATCCGAGAGTGGCGATGCATTTACAACAGAAAGTATCCCGGAGTGGGGATGCGTCCATCCTTAAAATTTTGCACGACATGAGAAATGCCATGTAGGTTGATATGAAGGCATGTGTAGTGTTATACGACAAGACATCATGTATCACTTTACTTTACTTTACACAATGGATTATATTGCATGACATGGGTACTAATACTAAGAAGTAAAAAAGCGCGAGTATGTCATGTTTTGATTTGAATATCTTTGAAGTTGCTACATAAGTCAAAAAGCTAGTTTCTTTCTTTTACATCTCTACTCCACTCAGGACGACAGAAGCATTTTTCATTTTTGTCGGTGGTATTCTTATCCAACTGCCCTCCAGAACGTAATTGCATAATACTCCAAATTTTCTTCATTCCAAACATAAGCTTCATGCTTGGTGTCGGAGAATGTTGTGCAAAATGTTACTGTTGTTGATTGATTGTATAGCGCGCTGTAAAGTTCCAAATAGTCGCAGTGTGCTTGCATCTGAGCTTGTGTTCAGGTCTCACTCAAGATTTCATTGTCTCTGATTTTTTCGACTGTGATTTCCACCAATTACTGTTAGAGGTTCTGCCTTCGCGTATATGGAAACAGCACAGCTGTGGAAAGGAGGTAGTGGATTGCCGTGGCCAATCCGGTGATTAGAGATATATTCATTACACTGTAGGTCTATACTGATGTTATTGATTTCATTCCCGTCAGTCCATTCTTTTCATTTATTAGCATCGGTGACTGTGATGAAAGTGTGTAAGAGTATTATCAAGTTTGTGTTGTCGTTGATGAGAGAACGGACGTGGAGGGAAACTGCGTGATGAAATACAACCTACACTCTTTCATAGCACCATAGCGATCGCCACTGAAGACACAGACACGGTTCATTAATAGCGTCACTTTCTGGCAGCTTGGAACAGTGACGCAAAGTGTGATTAACTGAATAATTCCGCCACTACCCCTCCCGTCCTTGCTGGGATACTGGCGATAAAAAATGCCTCCAACTCAGCGTCCGAACCGGTTAACAGCTGTCGTGCATAAGCAACTTAGCCTACGCAGACGTGTGGCATGTTGTCTCATTAGCGTAGTTCTAGCACTGCGAGCGTATTATTTGATTAATACGCTGATGTCTAGACTACCTGGTGATAGGAAATGGTAATATTTTGACTAGATCTGTGAGTTGGTGAAGTCGCCGTAGGACCCATAGGCCACTAATTACGGTATGTCAGTCACTCGCTCACCATGCAGCTATACCACGATCGTCGAGTTTGAGCCCGAATAGCTGAGCCGGTAGAGCATTAGGACTGCATAGTGGACTGCTTGGTTATGTCATTATTTGAAACATGAATTCTGAACATAAGCACACAAAAATCTGAAAATTATAAATTCCTCAGACGTTTTAGAAAGAAACTAATACAGAAAAAGTGAAAGATGCCAAGTGCAGCCGGAGAACGAAACTGCGAAGAAAAAAGAAATAAGAACTAAAGAAATAGAATTACAGAAAAAAGAGAGCTGCGTGCAAACTGAGAAAACTGAATCATAAAGCTTCGAGTGATCCAGCGCGGTCCAGACACACCTGATGCTAATATAATAATAACAATCATAATAAATTACATTTTAACACTTAACTATTAATGTATAGGTTATCGCAAAAAATTTACAGATAATCTTTATTAACTACGCTGAGTCTAGTGGATGCTTGCTTCTCCATTAACACACGTGTAGAGGTGACAGGGTAAATCATTGAACTGTTGCATTTGAATGTTATGCAAATAAGGAAAATTAATTTCATTTCAGGTTCTGGGACGTGGTGTATTTCACTAAGAAGCTATCACACATGTAACACACGGAGCACACATTGTTCCTTAATCAAATAAATTCAGTCTTTCTCGATGCCATTTCATTTAGGTGAACCACCACCATAGGCGGTAGCTACTCTCTTAGTACAAGGTCACATTCAGTAGTCCGTTTTATAAATCCTTCAGGTTCGAATACCCAGCAGAGAAAACAAAAAAAATCAAAGTGCCCAGCTCATTAGACTTTATCAAAAATCGTTTGAACTGTCATATGCGTAAATAAACAGACTGTCATGAAAGAAACTCGTACAGAAAAAGACTGACAGTTGCCAAGTGCAGTTGCAGAACGAAATTGCGAAGAAAAAAGGAATAAGAACTAAAGAAAGAGAATTTATCGATAAAAAAATTAGAGCTGCATGGAAACTGAGAAAACTGGATCATAAAGCTTCGCACGATCCAGTCACGCCTATACAGATACTATTCTCACTACGTCGTATATTTTTTACAGTAGTGTCTAGTAGGACGTCGGATATTAAACTTCATTCGACGGCGAGATCAGCACAAGTTCAGATTGAGGGAGGATTGGCATTCCGGCAATTTAGGGAAATCAATTGAAACGTAAATCTTGATAGCCTCCTGATCCGAGCCCGAAGACCTGCCACTGCGTCACTTCACTCTCCACTCTCCACCACACGTCCTTTTCTCTGGAATAAAGACAGAAATGCTATAACTGAAATAACAGACTAACAAATTTCTGGAGATCGACAAATTGATGTAATAGTCTCTAAAGCAATTTAGTAAAAAATAAATTATTAAGAGGGTAGGATACAAAAAAGCTGGAGTAATGACAGGAAATTCAAAAACCAAATAGATATTGAAGCTAAGATCTTGAATGAAGCAATGTGTCACATTGCGTCTCATAAATAACTGAATTACTTTTTTTAATTTGATAGGGATAACTTTAGATGTAAAGAAGCTACTGTAGTACAATGCGCCTTTGAAAAGAAATAGAGGAATCGAGAAAAAAAGTTTTACGAGCCTGCTGAATACCATACGAGAAAGCTAGCTGCCAAGCAGTAGGCGTAGCGCAACCTTGTGAGGCAGCAGACTGGAAGTAGCGGTGCCACGTCGCGGTACCCGCAGTTCTTTAATTCTCTCTAACCTTCCATCACACGCTTGTATCGGTACAGCAGATCGTCCTTCTGCGGAAACGAACAATAGTTATATTAGTGATAATAATAATCATTGTAGGACATTCATAACTTGGTATAAATAAACACGTTATAGTAAGGAATCACGATGAAATAGTTTATTTATCAATACGTTTTTCCACGTAAATCAATTGCAGTGTACGTTATTCAAAGCAGGCCAGCGGCCTAGCTGCAGTGGTAACACCGGTTCCCGTGGGATCACCGACTTTAATCCCTGTCGGGCTGGTCTAGCACTTGGGTGGGTGACCATCCGGTCTGTCGAGCTCTGTTGGCAGGTGGGGTGCACTCAGCCCTTGTGAGGCAAACTGAGGAGCTACTCGATTGAGAAGTAGCGGCTCCGGTCTCGGAAACTGACACACGGCCGGGAGAGCGGTGTGCTGCCTGTCCGTTTCCGCATCCAGTGGCGCCTGTGGGCTGAGGATGACACGGCGGCGGGTCGGTACCGGTGGGTGGGGCTTCATGGCCTGTTTGGGCGGGGAGAGAGAGAGAGAGAGAGAGAGAGAGAGAGAGAGAGAGAGAGAGAGAGAGAGAGAGGAAGAGAGTTATTCAAAGCAAGTACATAGCCTGTTATGACTTCATTGCGGTAGACCTTTGTGTGTACCGATAAATGAAAGTTAATTGCATCACGATTTTATTTCCGCGGATACGTGATTCTTTATAGCGACACATGATTTTGGTAGAAGATTATGAAAAGATACAACATTAGATGGCTGGGACGCAGTACGGGTGTATTTTCGGTATGACACCTCAACCTGCTGCGTTATTGCTGGGGTGCTGCGACTGGCCATCCCGTATGATATTCAACATGGTCAAAAATTACTTTAGCTCGAAACCGCTAGAAAGACCACTGTTTTAGAGCAAGCTATATTACATCGAAGTATGTGCTACAACTACGCGAAAGATTAGCAAAATTCTTTTATGCTTAGTGGATGACGAAATACAACTGTGATTTAAATTGACGGTTTAAGTAGGTGCAAAATGCACCAAGTCAGGTTTTCAATTTGATTCCATTTGTTGTACTGCTAACTAGTTTAGAGCCACTGCACGCTCGTTATCAGACGAAAATGTTACATGCTACGGTCGCAGGTTCGAATCCTGCCTCGGTCATGGATGTGTGTGATGTCCTTAGGTTTGTCAGGTTTACGTAGTTCTAAGTTCTAGGAGACTGATGGCCTAAGATGTTAAGTCCCATAGTGCTCAGAGCCATTTGAACCATTTTTGAAAATGTTACAGGACACATGTTTTCTGGAACATGTGGAGCTAAAAGCTAGCTAGCTAGACGCTGGCCTAAGTACACATGGTCCAGAAAAAAGTTTTCTTGTAAAACCTTCAGTTGAGAAAGAGCCTGCAGTGAACCGAAAACTACTTAATGGCACAATAAATTGTATCAGATTCAAAAAGGGACTGACTGAATTTTATACCAGCACTAGCTGGTGCCCAGCATGTCGTGAGTGTGTATTTACTCCGAACTTCTATTGGTTCATCTCCTCCTTGCTTCTCTCTCTCTCTCGACTTCCTCCACCCCACACTCTCCGTCCATCTGCTCCTCCCCCATCCAATTCCATCTCGCCCTCTCCCCTCTCTCCCTTCATCTCTTGCCCACCCCTTCTCTCTCTCCGTGTCATCATTCCCACACCAAAATGAGTCTGGTGCTTCTCACCACCACAGTATTTCTTTCCGGATCGTAACTAATATGCGTAGGAAATTTTATTGGAGTCGTTCCCGGGATATAGTATGTGCGCTTTTCCCGTGGTTTTGCCCGTGAATGGACATGCCAATATATTTCACATTTATTTACCATATTTCACACGTATTTGTACACATCTGTAGCGAATTTCACCCTGTAGACTCATCTTCATGTAGGTTACTGTTTACGATGTCGCATCTCCTGAACTTCGTACCGTACAGTGATATAATTTTACAGGCAGGCTACATCCAGCGGTATACGTGGCTACTGTTCGCTAACTCTGTCGTAAATAGAGTCAGTGGCAAGAAAGTAATATATTAAAACGTCATGCATGACGCGCTGGTTTTTCATGCGTCTCAGTCGTTATGGCGTCATATCACTTGAACTATGTGTCGTACAACGATATAATTCTGCTGGCACAATCAGTGGTGTATGTGAATATTGTCCGATAAGTGCATCGCGAATACACTTAGTAGAAAAGAAGTAATAAATTAGAACGTCGTGCTGCATGGAGCAGTTTTACTCGATGAACAGCGAAAACGTAGAACCTATAAACTTCTTTCCCTTTCATGATTTTGTGGGGTCGTCAACGAGAAAAAGTGTCGTGAAAGTTTGAAATAAGGTGTCAAGTTTGTTGCAAAACACTAAATGCTGTCACTCCCAAAGTATGGATACAGCCGTTCCGTGGGCTGCGCTGCTATGTCACTGCCACTCCTCCGCCCGCGATACGTAGGTGGTCCTTAGCCTCACAGCTGTTGCAGGCAGTAAGTGACATGTGTGCCAAATGTGGCTGCAATCGGTCCAGTGGCTTAGGAGCAGATATCGAACGTACAGGCGTACATCCATTTCTGTAATGTGTATGGATAAATCGCCTGTGGCCCCTCTTGTTATATGCTTCCCTTGTAAGTGGAAATGAAGCGCTTAATTTAGATGAAACAGGTGATCCTGCTAATGACAGAGATGCAGCAAATCGGGATTTTGCCGGCTGTTACTTGAAGTGATTTACGGAACAGTCTGGAACCGCGCGACCGCTACGGTCGCAGGTTCGAATCCTGCCTCGGGCATGGATGTGTGTGATGTCCTTAGGTTAGTTAGGTTTAAGTAGTTCTAAGTTCTGAGGGACTGATGACCTCATAAGTTAAGTCCCCTAGTACTCAGAGCCATTTGAACCATTTTGATTCACGGAACCTACAGTGGCCGGGTGGTGTTTCGATCCGCGGTCGTCCTTAGTTAAGAGCCCAGCGTGCTGGCCGCTGCCTCAGCTCGCTGGGTTTGCGTGAGGAGGGCGGGTGTCGCACTGGCCAGACGGCCCGGCGCACTCACAAGACGTCTGCACGCCTGCCCCAGTCCAGCGGCTGGCGCTCTTCCTGCCACTGCGGCCGCACTCGGCTGCTAATGGTGGCGCTGCGGTCGGAGGTGTGACTGCTGCCTTCTCTTTGCATTCCGTGTGGCCCAGTTTGGGACCACACAGAAGAACTCGGTTGTTCATTGTGACGAAGAGGCCACGATTCTCGAATGCCTGTGGTTCCGGCAGTAGGAGTTTGTATGTGCGTGTCGTAAGAACTTCATATGTAGTCTCATCCTTCTCAGTCAGTCCCACCTGCGTCACAAATAGATGCACAACACTGAGGATAATTTACTTTGCGTTTAAAATTTGACGCAAGAGTTCGCATAGTTTCTACAGTTACTGTTTTTTCCACTATATTTACTAATTCATGTTCGTTTAATCTTAATAATTCAGTGTATATGTTACTGTAAAAGTAAGATGATTTGAAAATCCTAGAATTAACTGCTGAAACCTAAGACTTACCATTAAGGTGCCGTAAAAGTCCGAAATTTCTTATTACATTCGTAGATTTCGAACTTTTACCGAGAGATGTTGGTAAATCTTAGGATGTACACATGTCAACTGGTAAAACTGTATTCATTAAAAAAACAGCTTAGCAATCAGTGAAATAGTTTGTATTTATTATAAATTTATATATTTTAAACATTCTAGCATTACAATGTGTTCATAATGAGCAATATTCCATATTAGTGAAAAATATTGTCAAAAATGTTACCTTGTGAACGGTAATTTTCGTTACAACAATTTCGAATTACATAACATGGAAGACGATTTACACAAGCATTTTTTACTTGGACACTTTTTTTAAGGGATTGCTCTTTTTAAACCCTTGTCCTACACCAAAAGATTGTTTGGCAGCCACTTCCTGTAGACTAATTTCTTCTCTTGCTGTTTGTTCGTCGTTGATAAACTTTCCTTGCACAATGTAAATTCGTTCCTAGAGTGGAATGACTTCAGTTTACGAGCTTTGGTGCCAAATTGAAAACATTCGTTATCCTGAATATTTATTACTATTGCTATTACAGTTTTTGCATCAGGTTTTGATCTACCTACATCAGGTCCAACAGAAGGTTTTGGAGTTTCGTTACATGAGGCTGCTTTCATTTTCTTTGCCTGCAACTGAAGGCCTTCTTTGGCAGCTCCTCGGATCCGTTTCACTTTATTAACACTGTTGAAGTTGTCAGCGTCTCATCACAACCATCAGCTGGTGCCGGTGTCTCTTCGTTAACTGTCGTCAAATCCCGTGTCTCACGTGGCTCCTCACCTGTTGCACACGCAGTTTCCACCTCCGTTTCTTCTGTTCCAGTACTTCATTCACTGGCATCAATTTCTTGGCCGTCATTTTCAATTTCCTATGAGTCGGTGGAAGTGGTGTTTTACATCGTTTCCAAGTCTTCTTCAGTGGAACAACTGAAGTCGCAATGCCCATTTTCATAGGAACCCTAAACATGGCTCTATATGGTGAACATCTGATCCCTTCATGATAAGCCCTAGTTTTCATTGCTTTCCCAAATCACAGTCCTTCAGACCATTTTGAAGTTTCATTTGTTTCTACCCAAGGTGGTAACGTGTTTTCGATACCTTGATTTGCAGTTCAACTGATCCCTGAGACTGTGCCTCGGCTTCACGTGGAGTATCTTTCTATCACTCCACAACCCACATAAACTTTGAATGACTTGGTTACAAAACTCTCCACCATTATCAGAATGAAGGATACTTGGAGCACGGAATGTGGTAAAAATGTCCAAAAGATGATATGCTACTTCTTCAGCTCTTTTCGAAGTTGGTGCGCGGAGGATGACAAATTTTGTAAATTGATCTTGGTATACAAGTATGAACTTCTACTTATTGTCTCGGTTTGCCTGCATGTCGATTTAGTCAATCTGGCATCGTGAATTCATTTCACTATGTATGATAGGTTTCACTACAACAACCCTTTCCAATGTTTTTTTTTTTTTTTTTTTTTTTTTTGCTGACATGGTTCAGATAATCTCAAATACGTAAGGATTGATTCAACAGTCACATTCTTGTACCTCCGACTCAGATCCACAATCATCCGTGTTCGGCCGCCATGGAATATGGCAACGTGGGTCTCAAGTAATACGTTAAACAGTTCGCCAAAACGAACGTAATAACGAATTTCTTCTTTTCGGGCAGACACAGGTGTTTCTCTTCACCTCTGATGTTGAGAACATCATATCGCTTCAAGCGTCTGAAGTGAACAGAGTTTTTATTGAAAACGATTTTTGCATTTTTCACTTCACTTAGCAGAATATTATAATGCTCACCAGTTACATAAAAATTGTTGTTCTTCTTGTTATTCGCTGATTCACTCAGAAGTTCATAAAACCTGTTACGCATTCCATCACTCATTCCGATGCGAAGCGGCAGAAGAAACGCCACCAAGACGAGTCGGGAAGACGACCGTACGCACGATGCCCGACACTTTCTGAAGCCACGCAGCGGTGCGCGGACTGAGAACTCACAATTGCCAACGAAGAAACTTATCTGAACAAAAAATTGGCAACAATGAAACTTGTCTGAAACTGCACGACGGAGGTGAGAGTCTTAGGTCCAGCTTTTACCAGTTTGCATTGTTAAATCCTAATATTTACCAACGTCCCTTGGTAAAAGTTCGAAATCTATGCATATAATAAGAAATTTCGGACTTCTACAACACCGCGATGGTAAATCTTAGGTGTCAACAGTTACTTCTAGGACTTACCAATTATCTTACTTGTACAGTAACATATATACTGATTAATATTATATGAAATGACCTGCTAACAGTGAGGATAGTCTACAAAGAGCAGCATAGCGGATATCTGATAACAAATCAAAGGTGATGGAATTTTATGGAAAAAGTAAAATTAGATCCAAAATTGTAATAAATTACAAACTAATAGACGAAGTAACAAATGTATAACACATGGGATGCAATACATCACATGAAGACGAAACTGATTTTTAACATTAAAGATATTTCACTAAATGAAGGGTACTATTGGACGAAAGATTGGAAACGATGGTAAGTAAAGAGACAGTTCTGAAATTTTACACAACATTGTCCTTCGCGGTCGTAATGTATGGAAGTGAAATTTGGATAACAACAAAAAAAGGGCATAAGAAGAATCTAGGGCGAGGAAATGTGATTTCTCATATATGTACCAGGACACACAAGACATGATCGAAAGCATATTGCAGAATAGGGGCAGAATTAGGATTATTTCTTCTCCCAAGCGTTTATCCTCTAGCACAAATCTGATTTTCCAGGATGAGCCCGATGGACTTCCTGATGCCACAGTCCTCGACGTAACCTACGGGAATGAGTCACGACAGCCATTTGTCTCTGAATCGTGTAAACGTTTGTGTGTCGTACAGTAAAGATTAACTTTTCTAAACGAAAACATACAAGAATACAGAGGAAAATGGGAAGGTCCCATCAATAGGATGATGACAAACTACCACAAATGGTACACAATCCAAACCGAAAGGATGAGGAAATAGTGAGGCACACAACCAGATAGAAGGACTTGACTAATCATTATATGCAGACTTAACAGGGCTAATGCACTCGAAACATGATGATGACGATATTCAGGCGCAGATGATACTGATATGGTAGGAGTCTTAGTATATACATAATACTAAGACAATCTTGAGACGCAGATTGATAAACCTATTAAGCAGTATCACTGTAATAGCCACCATTTCATAAAAACGACGAAAACAAATTCAACATTAGCAGCTAAAAATTACAATATCCGTGAATACGTGTTTGTTTTTCCTAAGTGGCGGCTCAAGTGAAATGATAAGAGTGTAACTATACGAAAGAGATTTATTGTAGTGATATTTGACTTCCGAAGAAATCAGTAACAGAATTAAAGTACTAAGTTGACTCGTAACAACTTATAATAATAATATTAATAGTTCTTTTCCGTTTACTGGATTCTGCTTTTGAAAGTATTAAGAAAGATCACAGAGTCCTTTTTATTATTCCCCGTTATTTAGTATTGTTACGATAAATAATGTTTAAGTGAAACCTCAGAAAGGAGAACGAAGTTTTACGCCTAGGTTTGAAGCAAACAGCATTTGCAAGCCACACAGCGAATATGTCCAGAAAAAGGTGATGTCAGTTAACTGCTTCCATCCCAGGTGTTGCACTCTTTTGTATTTATTCAAAGCTCCATAGACACACTCCACTGTGTGTTTTTTTCCTCGCTGTGCGGTGTACTTAAGGCTTCCGGTAATTATAGAACTTAACAGCGGTCTGCGGAGTGTAACAAGCTCCCATAAACTGAAACAGCCCGTTATGTCAATTATAAAAAACTTTACTGCGCTAGTGCAGTGAAATCAGTCTCCTCATCTGAGTTTCTATTTTCAAAGAAAAAGTGTGCGCTGAACAGAATGGGGCTAGGTTTTTGTGTTCTGAAGGAAGCTAGAGCATTCTTTCAACATCATGACTGGTCTCTCGAAGTTTCTAGACCAACTGTTTTCCAGTACTGTTTATTAAAAATGGGAAAGAGATTATTTCGAGCAGATACAGTTTGCAAGTTTGCCCTAATTTTGTTAAGAAATAATTTTTTTATTAAATCGGTGCTCAACGTGCATAATTCAGATTTATTATTTAGGTCAGTTTACCAAATCTGTCAGCTATAAGCCAAGTGATGACAAAGAAAATTTTCATATGATTGCTCGATCTAGTGTCAGAAGTTTCATGCAGTTGTCCTATTTTGTTACCCATGTGTAGCAGAATGCAAAGATAGTTTCGTGAAAGGGCAAACCACATTAGGCATTGAAATGCGTGTCACATTCAGTACGTTATTTAAAGCTTAAACACTTTGTTTTAACGCAGAATACTGCTCTGACAAAGTCTTAAGGAAAAACTCCTAAAGTCTCGTAAATCTATATTTTGCTTCGTGCCATGCAACAGCGCCACTTCGGTTATTAACTGCAGTCGCATATTGCATTACAAATGTAATGTATTGCGAGTACATAGAAAGAAGGATCCTTTATTGTATGATTATATGATAGCGGAATAAACACTGGTAGCAAGTATTTCTGTAAAATATCTGGGAGTACGCGTGCGGAACGATTTGAAGTGGAATGATCATATAAAATTAATTTTTGAGATTCATTGGGAGAGTCCTTAGAAAATGTAGTCCATCAACAAAGGAGGTGGCTTACAAAACACTTGTTCGACCTATATTTGAGTATTGCTCATCAGTGTGGGATCCGTACCAGGTTGGGTTGACGGAGGCGATAGAGAAGATCCAAAGAAGAGCGGCCCGTTTCGTCACAGGGTTATTTGGTAAACGTGATAGCGTTACGGAGATGTTTAGCAAACTCAAGTGGCAGACTCTACAAGAGAGGCGTTCTGCATCGCGGTATAGCTTGCTGTCCAGGTTTCGAGAGGGTGCGTTTCTGGATGCTTCCCCCTACTCATACCTCCCGAGGAAATCACGAATGTAAAATTAAGGAGATTCGAGCGCGCACGGAGGATTTCCAGCAGTCGTTCCTCCCGCGAACCATACGCGACTGGAACAGGAAACGGAGGTAATGATAGTGGCACTTAAAGTGCCCTCCGCCACACACTGTTGGGTGGCTTGCGGAGTGTAAATGTAGATTGCTAAGGAATGAGCCCAGGAACACGCATACTTTGCTGCTTTGTTGTGTAAGTTGGCAACGAGTGCCCCTTTGCAAATACTTCATTATGTGGTACAGTTTATGATAAATATCTTCCTATTGGATTGATGTACAGTCCGTATGGGTGTTATAAAGCGATTTCAAATCATGCCACGTGTCCAAAACCACTTAAATTCTATGGATTCCGTAACGTGCGCTTAACAACGCCATCGAACGACACTGGTTCAGCGAGTAAGAGGAGAAACTCTATGGCTTCAGCAATTCCAGGTTCGCTGTATTTGTAGAGATACCCCGAAAGATGATGTAAGCAAATATGTAATTATGCCTTAACTTACATAAAACGACTGCTGTTATTGATCGAATGCGTTACCATTTCAAGTTTCAATGGCGAGATTAATATTTTCACTACTTTTTACGGGTCAGTTTGAACCTTCTGGACGGACGACTGTTGCTCATCGCCTTGAAATTGTGAGCGTATTTTTCTAATCTTGGTCTCCACAATGACCAAAACACATACTTGTCAGGTGTCTGTATTATTTTCTCTCTTAAAAACCCTGAACTAAGGATACCCAATGGATTTACGTAAGGGCTTTTTGTTCAGAGCATTAGATTCTCTTTCTAAAAAGATTCCAAAAATGTAATTCCTAATTTCATTGAATCTTGGAGGTGTCTTTTAGCTAGAGCTCAGTGATAACTAGTAATAAAACACAAGCAAGTGAACGATTTTCGTCGTATTAAGATTTGAACAACATTGGAGACGTCTCGTTGTTAAAAGTGACTAAAACTTGTACAGGTTTCAGTATACCTTGTAATTTTCTCCGTTAGTATAGACGCCACGGGACAGCTCACTTTTGAAAGATCCAACAACAGAGCACTAGGCGTGGCTGGTGCCTTCTTCATAACATGCACGAAGGTAAACAGTGGAGCGATCGTGGTATTGGCTGTGGCACCTGTCCATACCTCACTTTGACGTATTTTGTAACAAAAGAGCTCTGTTTTCGCTGAGTATCTGTAACCATAGGCATCAAATCTCCACAAATTCCTTTGATTCTTTTTACATCCTGTTTCACGTGTCTGCCTCTATTCCTTGTTCACTACAACTGTGACGTCACAAACTACCGCCAATTCACTAATCCACGTGGAATCCAAGAGAGAGTTACTCTGTCACTTTACGAAACTGTCAAGAAAAACTACATAATAGAAAATGTAGTATCATCATTCACACAGTAATATTCTCTTGGTGACTAAGCATGTGACCACGGTTCGAATAATGTGATGTAGTTACACTACATTAAAAAGAAAGAGACTTCGCTTGGGATAATCCTAAATTCTTTTCGTGCGTTTCGATTGTTATTACTTAACCAGAGTGGCACAAACAGAATGTTTCATTGGAATAGAGAAAGGTGAACAAGACAAGAGAAGAGAGAAAATGGAAGGAGATGGAAGCTGGGGAAAGCAAAAACTCGAGCGAATCCAGTCGAGTCACAGATGCATGATACGCAGCACAGCATATGGCTCGCGCTGTAAGGACTGGAGTAAAGAAGCGGGCCGTGCATTGCTACCAATTTTCCGCCACATTAAGCTCGCATCCGTCCAGATTAATCTTTGCCGCTCACGAATTAATGCACCACATGGACAATTAAGATGAGAAAACAACGTAAAGTAACAGCTGAGAAGCGCACGTACGCACACACACACACACACACACACACACACACACGCACGCACACACACGCACGCTGACGCAATTCTAAAGGATGAAGAAAAATATAATAATGGAAGGGGGGGGGGGGAGCGTTTTATCGAACGCTAGAGAAGGACGCTCTTAGGTGACGTAAGTTTCTGCGTTTAGCTGCTGCCGTGTGGCAGGCAGCAGAGAGTGGGCGCTCGTGTGATCGGACGCTGCTGATACAGCTGCGTCGGCGGCGGCTGCAGGTGCTCAGTGCCGCCGCCGTCTGTCATCTCCGGAATGAGCTTTGCGAAGCAAGGGCCGCGCATCCTAAGAAAGAAACACGCTGGTTCTTTTTATTATTTATTGAAATTGTTTCCTCGAGAAAATCTCTAGCTTTCCCGGTCGTAAAGCAAATGAGAGCCGAAGTGAAATCTCTACGCTAACGATGGTACTCGTCTTGTGGCGACGCTGCTCGCTGAGCCAGCCGGCGCTGCTCATTGGTGTGGTTCAGTGTTTGAAAAAGTGAAGCTTCTTCGCCAGTTTACGTAAGAGGCTGAAATTCTCGTCCAACGGTAGTTAACACCCCCTTTCTCTCTACCTATGTTTTAAGTCTAAATGACACAACTGCCAGGAAAAAAAAAACGGAGAAGAAAGAGGTTTAACAACACGTTGGCAAACAGGTCCCTTTTGCCAGACCTCAAGCTCGAAATTGATTGAAAAGTGATGGAAACTGTCTTTTGTTCTTTCTAAGGAATCACTTTGGCAGTTGTAATAAGAACTTTACGGGAAACAACGGAAGATTTACGCTGGGTTACCAAAAGTCACGGCGTACCTTTTGATATCGTGTCGCCCGCCGCAATGCAGCAGCACTTAACTAGTCCCGTGCAGAAACATGTTTAGCTATTGATGTTATACTGGTCTTCAGTCCGAAGAATGATTCGATGCAGCTCTCCATGCTAGTCTATCCTGTGCGAGCTTCTTCATCTCCGAATAACTGGTGCAGCCTACATTTTTCTGAATCTACTTACTATATTCATCTCTTGTTCTCCCTCAACGATTTTTACCTCACACATTTTTCTCCAATACTAAATTTCTGATCCCTTGATGTGTCAGAATGTGTCCTAACAACCGATCCCTTCTTTTAATCTAGATGTTCCACAAATTTCTTGTCTCCCCAATTCTGTTCAGTACTTCCTCATTAGTTACGTGATCCCCCCATCTAATCTTAGCATTCTCCTCTAGCACCACAGTTCGAAAGCTTCTATTCTCTTTTTATCTAAACTTTTTACCGTCCACCTTCCACTTTCATACATAGCTACATTCCATACAAATACAGAAGGGACTTCCTGACACTTAAATCTATACTCGATGTTACCAAATTCCTCTTCTTCAGAAATGATTCCCTTGCCATTACCAGTCTACATTTTGTAGCCTCTCTATTTCCGCCAATCATCAGTTGTTTTGCTGCCTAAATAGCGAAACTCATCTACTGCTTTAAGTGCCTCGGTTCCCAATCTGATTCCATTACCATCACCTGATTTAATTTGACTACATTCCATAATCCTTGTTTTTCTTTTATTTATGTTCATCTTGTATCCTCCTTTCAAGACACTGTCCATACCGTTCAACTGCTCTTCCTAGTCCGTTGCTGTCTCTGACAGAATTACAATGTCATCGGCAAACTTTAAAGTTTTCATTTCTTCTCCCTGAACCTTAATTCCTACTCGAAATTTTTCATTGGTTTCATTTACTTCTTGTTCAATGTACCTATTGAATAACATCGGGGAGAGGCTACAACTCTGTCTCATTTCCTTTTCAATCATTACCTGCCTTTCATACCCCTCAACTCTTATAACTGCCATCTGGTTTTTGTAAAAATTATAAATAGCCCTTTCCTCTCTCTACTTTATCTGTGCTACCTTCAGAATGTCAAAGAGAGTATTCCAGTTACATTGTCAGAAGCTTTCTCTAAGTCTACAAACGCTATAAATGCAGTTTTTCCTTTCCATTACTTGTCTTCTAAGATAAGCCGCAGGGTCAGTATTGCCTCGCGTGTTTCTGCATTTCGGAATCCAAACTGTTCTTCACCAAGGCCGGCTGCTACCAGTTTTGCCACTTTTCTGCAGAGAATTGTGTTAGTATTTTGCAAGCATGACATTTTAACCTGATAGTTCGCTAATTGTCACCCCTGTCAGCAACTGATTGGCTTGGAATTGCAGCTACTTCATTCTTCTTAAAGTTTGAGAGCATTTCGCCTGTCTAATACATCTTGCGCCTCTCTCGAGGCTATCAGTAGTTTTGACGGAATATCGTCTGCCTCCGCGACCTTACATCGACTTAGATCTTTCAGATCACTGTCAAATTCTTCTTGCAGTATCTGTCACATCTCCCATCTCAATTTCATCTACGTTCATTTCCCTTTCTATAACATTCCTTTCAAGTTCATCTCCCTTGTATAGACCCTCTTGTACTCCTTCCACCTCTCTGCTTTGCCTTCTTTGCTTACGACTGGTTTAGTTCTTGATATTCTTTTTTCTCTTGATATTCTCTTTTCCCCAAAGGCCTCTTTAATTTTCCTGTAAGCAGTATCTATCTTTCCCTTAATGGAATATGCTTCTAAATCCTTACATCTGTCCTCTAGCCATTCCTGCTTATCCATTTTGCACTTCCTCTCAATTTCATTTTTAAATGTTTGTATTCCCTTTCTCCTGCTTCAGTTGTTCCGTTTGTTTCATCAATTAAAATTCAGTATCTCTTTTATTATGAAAGGATTTGTACTAGGTCTTGTCTTCTAATCTATTTGATGCCCTGCTGCCTTCTCTATTTCATCTAGTAAAGCTACTCATTTGTCTTCTATTGCATTTCTTTCCCTTTTTCTTATCAGTCGTTCCCTAATGCTCCTCCTGAAACTCACAATAACCTCTGGTTCTTTCAGTTCATCCAGGTTCCATCTCTTTAAATTTCTATCCTTCACCAGTTTTTTTTTTCAGTTTCAAGCTACAATTCATAACCAATAAACTGTGGTCAGAGTCCACATCTTATGTAACCATTATACATACAATCAATCAGAAACCTTCCGGTGCCTCCAAGTCTGTTTCACGTATACGACCTTATTTTATGATTCTTAAACCAAGTTTTAGCTACGATTAAATTATGCTCTGCGCAAAATTCTACGAGCCAGCTATGCTGCCTCTGTAGCCGTCCTTAGTTGCGAAAGAGAGGGGGGGGGGGGGGGGGGGGTGTTGACGATGCATTGTTTTGTGCACAAACTGACCTCTCGATTAAGTCCCATAAATGTTCGAAGGTATTCTTGTCGGGCGACCTGGCTGGCCAAATAATTCGCTCGAAATGTTCGGAATCTTCCTCAAACCAATCACGAACAGAGGTGGTCTGGTGACATGTTTGGAAACGTGCAATTCATGAATGACTGCATGTGGTCTCCAGATAGTCGAACATAGCCATTTCCTGTCAAAGACCGTTTCAGTTGGACCAAAGTACCCAGTCCACTCCACATAATCACAGCCCACACCATTATGGAGCCACCACCAGTTTGTACATTGTCTTGTTGACGACTTGGGTCCATGGCTTCGTGAGGTCTTTGGCACCCTCGAACCATACCATTATCTCTCCCCAACTGAAATCGGGTTTCAACTGAGCAGGTTATGGTTTACCAGTCGTCTAGGATCCAACCAATACGGTCACGAGCCCAGGAGAGGCGCTGCAGGGGACGATGTGCTGTGAACAGAGGCACTCGCGTCGCTCGTCTGCTGCCTCAGCCCATTAACGCCATATTTCGCCGCTCTGTCGTAACGCATACGTTCGCCGTACGTCCCACATTGATTTCTGCGGTTATTTCGCGTATTGTTGCTTGTTTGTTAGCACTGACAACTCTACGCAAATCCCGCTGTCGGTCGTTAAGTGAAAGTCGTCGGCAACTGCGTTCTCCGCGGTGAGAGGTGGTGCCTGATATTTACTGTTCTCGGCACACTCTTAACACTGTGGATCTCAGAATATTGAATTATCGACGTCCGAAATGGAATGTCTCATGCGTCTAGTTTCAACAACCATTCCGCATTCAAAGTCGTGCGGGCATAAGGACGTCGTAAACCTTTTCACTTGCATTACCTCGGTACAAAAGAGAGCTCCGTTACAGCAGTGCCCTTTCATGGTTTGTGTGTGCGCTACTACCGCCATCTTTATATAGGCATATCGCTATCCCACGACTTCTGTCACCTCAGTGTGTACCTGGGGGCCTAACCTGCTCTGCAGAATGCTAATCCATTGTGTTAACTACAGTGCCTCTCGTTCTGTTAACAAAGTGCATTAGACTACAGGGGAAGAGTCTATCTTGGGGTACAATTCAACTGCAAATGACGACTGCGTGTAAGTTAACACGAGACGAATAGAGGACTGTGAGTTCGTTTGAACTAATATTCAGTGGCACAACAAACGAGTGTGCGAATACCAATTCATCATAGATAGTGGGTCAACAGAAAAGTCCTCGAAAGATGAACTGCGGAGTTGGTTTGATAAAAGCGTTCACTGAGCGTATCACCTTTGTCTTGCATAAAGCGGTTCAAACAAAAACGCCAGGTTTCAGCTTCCAACGCCAACACACGAGCGCAAGTGGCACACACTTCGGAAACGTCTGATTAGGGAATGTGTGCTCCTGCGAGGATTGGAAGCAGGTGGAAGTGTTGACAAAGAGCATTCTTAAAAATTGACAAAGCTAGTAGCAAAACCCTGCAGCACTGCGTGACGAAATTCGTGGATTACTGCTACTAGCATAGCATCACTTACACTTCAAGGTAATTGTGGAATACTGTTCTAGACGACAGAGGCTGAATTTTTAGACGAGTTGAGGCTAGCTAATATCAAGACAATGAGGAAGGACATGTTTTGTAGGATGCACTTATTCGGTGCCCTGACTGCGGTGTTCATCTCTGTCGTGAACTTCACTGCAGCGTTCCGATGTAGCCAACGGCAGGGTGATTCTGCCAGGAAAAGACCTCACGTTGGATGTTATCGAACACAAACGAAGCTGTACCTAGTGTATTACCGAAATCATTTTTTAAATTTTATACTGATTTCTCATCTAAAAAGAGATATTTACCGCGTACCACGTTTCCAGAATGTTTGATCTCATACACAATCAATCACGTCAAATATTCGCTAGAATCTCGTCTGTAATTTGTCCTTGTTGCTAATAGTATTTCGATAATATCATGAGGACTGCAGAATTTGTCCTTGCACATTGTGTAGATGTTAGGTAGTCTCCTTTCGTCTACCACATCAGCCTCTATCGATGTGAAACAGAACGCCACAGTTGCTGTTACGCGTAAGTGATGATTTGCTATCAGTAATCAATCAATTTAATCAAGAGTCATGCAGATTTTATTGTTAACTTCACCATTTTGTAAGACCACCATTGTCAGTGGCCACCAACTTCCAGTGTTAAGGTGTAGTCATGTAGAAGATAGTGCGATGAAAAATTGATTTCGAGAGGGAAAATAGGGATCATTTTCTACAAGAGTTAACTTGCGCTACTTTGTTTCACATGTTGTAGCTCTCGTGCATAATTTTGTATTTTGGTATCATTTATATTTCCTTTCCACGGTAAGGTATTCGAGTATCGACCTGAAACGGGAAACTTGATATACTGAGCACAGTATTTTAAGCTAACTCTAACGTGAACGGCTTTGAGAACTAGGGAAAAATGTGGTACTTGAAACTTCACTTGTGTATTGATTATTCGTTGTTGTTCCGGAACGGGAGAGGGAGAGAGAGGAGAAGAGACGAGTACAACTTGTTCTACTAATTTTCGGAGAAAGCTTCGTGCTTGGTGTCCACTACTGAAATCATATAGGCGAATTTTTTAGAATGTTTGGATGTGTTTAGAATCAGTTATTATTATTATTATTTTGCTGTGTCTGTTTTTAGTAACAAGTATTCCTAGGCAAACCTGGGCAGAATATTGTTTCTTTAAAGTTTCATCTCTGGAAGGTATTTTGGCTTAAGTTGTTATACGTTTTCACGTTACAATAAACGGTGGTAAATAAAAGACCACGCTCGTACAACCAGCAGCCTGAACTCCACTCTAAATCCTGCACTACAACAAAAGGAACTAGAACTCACCCATCTATTATGGGTTTTTATTAATTCTGTGTTTAGCATATATTACGTGTATTAAGAAACATTTGCCTCCTTTGCGATTTAAGACCAGAGTCTTGCTCTGCTTTCTTTAAGATTTATAGCCGTATTGCACGTCTGAATTAGAAGGAATTGTAAGCCAGACTCATTTCATATTAGTTGTTCTTGTTTTTTCGCTTCTTTCAACTACACGTACGACGAAAGGAGGGAGTCTGCGTAGGCAAACTCTCTGCCTCGTCACTCGCCGTTAATTCAATAACGATTACATGGACTAGATGTAAAGTTCGCTGTTTATTACTATGACAGAAAGACTCCCTTCTTTGACGGGAATATTGTGATGTAAGGGGCGAACAGAAAGTTGCAGTCTGATGGAATTGCTGCAGCGTAAATGGAACATGGCTTGATTCAGATAAGGTATTCCGTATAAGGACCGACATATAGATAAGGGGTTAGTGTAGCGTTCGAAAGGAAACAACTGAGAAAAACTTACCATTGGCGATGTTTGAACTGACTAGAACTAAATGTGTGTCGTGACGAAAAAAGGTATGTAGTAGCAGTTGCAGACACAACACGAATATTAACGAGATATTCATACAGGAGTTATAGATTCATGTACACGCAGTGAAATATTTGACGAGTTTAATTCCGGAAATGTCAATGCGCTAAAAATATAAGCCTTTTCAATATATTTGCGTCCCTCGAAAATCAAGTCATAGTGAAAATGTTCATATAACTACATTCATGAAAGACTTTTAAATTACGTCATATTCACTTTTAGCGGTTTTCTTTTACTATTGCAATTTTGGCACTTGTGCCATTTTTAAATATAAGATTTGCTGTTACATTGTCTCACAGAAATAGGTTAAAATGAGGTCGTTGTAGGACTGTCACTCGTGATGCCAATGTAGTCGCTGGTGTTTATTAAAGGCTATGGAGCTCTGTTATTGACAACGACGTTGTTATCTCTGCTCCAAAGTGACCTAACTTCAACCTGCATGTCAATAACAGGTCATAATAATCAATACCTATATTACCATCAAGAGTAAGACAGTTCCGCAACAAAGTTATTTTTATAATAAATAAACAAAGACAGCCTGGATGAAAACTTTTTCCTACAGTCTGCCTGTTTAAGTCTGCGCTACAGATCACCTTCATGTCGGGGGAGCAAAGCGCCATTTGTCACCAGTGGTTTGACGAACAACGTTTGTTTATTTATTATAACGAGATCGCGGTACCTCAGATATGACGTCAATTACGAAACATTGTTTTAACGTACTTCTTCGAGATAATATAACATCAGATCATATGCCTGAAAATGATAGAAAATTCTGAAATTTCAAAAGTTAAATAAAATCAGCTAGAATCGTACATGTCATCATTTTGAAGTTTAACATAAGTGTTGGATCCATATTAGAAGAAATTAATGGTCATGAGAGTGTCTTTAGGGCGATGCGTACTGCTGCAGTCCAGAGCACACCACGATGCACGCCCGGGTCGCCGCTGCATTGCTGCCGAGCGCTTTCTCCTCAGCAGCGGACAGCACTCGTCGGGCGTGGCCCGAGCGCCTAGCCGTCGGCCACTGCGAGCTGCACGCCCCTGCTGGGTAGACCTCCCGCCGCGCGCGCCCGGCCCCTCTGTGGCTGCGCTGTCAGAGATTTATGAGGTGCGCCCGCCCGGCAGATGGTCAGTTTCGATGCGGCGCCCTGCAACGACACACAGCCCCGGGAATTAAGGCGCGGAAATTATGATCGGCCAGGCGGGTCTCTTTGCTCTTGTTGCGGGCCCTCCCACCTCACCTTCCGGTTCGCTCTTCGCCGCCGACTGGGAGCGCTGTCGAACCTGTCCGTCAGACGAGTAGGCCCCGATACCGGGAGCAAAGGTTAGCCTCGGGGACTTTGCACTCCGCTCACTTTTCGCGACTGAGGAATACCAGCTGTGTGGGAATTCGTCCTACCGACATACATGGGATCGGGTATATGCACATCTATCTTGGTCAAATTTTGAAAGGCACGTGCTTGTTTATGTCTAGTAGTTAGCTGGAAAAGGAACAAAGCTATTTCAATAGTTATGTCCTCTAGCAGCGGATTCGAAAACGTAATTACAGGGCGAAAATTCGTTGTGGTCCCTTGATCTGCACACAGATCATGACTCGTTTACATTTTTATTTTATTTATTTATTTATTTTTTACACTGTACTCTTTTCGGGAGGACGTCGGCTCAAATCCACCATCCAGATGTAGGTTTCCTGTGATTACAATAAAATCGCTCCCACAAATTCTGAGACGGTTCCTTTGAAAGGGCTGACTTCCTTGCCAGTATTCCTGGCATCTGCTCTGTCTCTGCTGACTCGATGCCGACTGCACATTAAACCCCAATCCTGCTACATGCAGTTTTTTTAAAATGTAGGGTCGATATTTCAGTACAAAACTGAAGTTGTAATAACGTATCGTCACCTGACTTCTGTGTCTGAGAGGTGAAGTGGCAGGAGATGTGTAATCTGTGGACGTGAGCTGGAAATATTAGTACCAACTATTATCCTCTTGCAGATTGCTGTGCTGTGTCTTCTGCAGAAGCTAATACCATTTTGTTTAACGCCAAGTGCAAAATTCGAACGTGTGTAGACCGGGAGAAATAGTCACTGAATAAGACGTTAGCTCGACATCTAGCATGACAGTAAGTGGTGCACTGCGTAAACATATGATCACCTCCGATTCGCGTATCCAGTAATCTGGACAGCAGGTGTAAGGTTTAGACATGTTACGGGCAATGGTTGTGCCCTGTCTTTGATGTCCCTGTAATAGTTTCAACACAGTAACACAAGACCGAGTGCTCTATCCGTGGTGTCCTGATCTACCTCGATACAGTGTTCGACTGTTGCTATACTCAGCCCATTCTTCAGATTACTTAACCACTGAAGACCTCAGTCATAAGGTGGCGAAAGACTGACACGCCATCCTTCTTCAGTCACTATTGCAGATGAACTCTGTTGCAGATGTGAAGTATCTGCCATCCCAGCTCAGTTAGTCTCCATGCCTACGATGATTAGACCCAGGTACGGCAGCTCTGTGTTCTAAGTTTCCCACCATGTATAGCCCCGGATCAACTACTCATTAAATCGTCTATTCTTCCTATTATGCTGTGTACACCAATAAGTAAGAATTCATTATTTCCTATTCTGCGCTCTTCGACGATGGGAAGCTAGAAGGTGCTTAACACATGAATGTAGGCCCGTGCTGTGATACTGCCACGCAAAACAACAATGGGTGCAAGCCCCCTGAATGAAAAACACGACCACACCATAACACCACCGCCTCCGAATTTTACTGTTGGCACTACACACGCTATCAGATGACGTTCACCGGGCGCTCGCCGTACCCACATCCTGCGATCGGATCGCCACACTGTGTACCGTGATTCGTCACTGCACACAACGTGTTTCCACTCTTCAATTGTCCACTGTTTACGGTCCTTACACGAAGCGAGGCGTCGTTTGGGATTTACCAGCATGATATGTGGCTTATGAGCAGCCGCTCGACCATGAAATCCAAGTTTTCTCACCTCCCGCCAGCTGTCATAGTACTTGCAGTGGATCCTGATGGAGTTTGGAATTTCTGTGTGATGATGGTCTGGATACATGTCTGCCTGTTACGCATTTCGACTCTCTTCAACTGTTGGGCGGTCTCTGTCAGTCGAAAGACGAGGTCGGCCTGTACGCTTTTGCGCTGACGTGCCCCTTCACGTTTTCACTTCACTATCACATGGGAAACAGTGGACCTAGGGATGTGTATGAGTGTGGAAATGTCGCGTACAGACGTATGACCCAAATGATGCGTAATCACTTGACCACGTTTGAAGTCCGTGAGTTCGTAGGAGCATCCCATTTTGCTCTCTCACGACGACTAATAACTACTGAGGTCACTGATATGGAGAACCTGGCCGTAGGTGGCAACACAATGCATCAATAGACAGGATGCACCTTTCTGGTGGTAACACAGACGTGTATTCCCGTGTTCAAACGATCGTAAAGGTGGCGAATAGCATCATGTGATAGACAGCCCCGAACATCTTGTGCCTTTTGTTGTAACTCGGCAGTAGTTCTCGCAGGCCCCGGAGAACGATTAAGTTCCCTCTTAATCCGTCCCATACGTTTTCAGTCGACGTGGATTTTCACTGTCCTGGTGAATAAGCGCATCACCTTTTCGTCGAAGAAATGGGAGAAGCATGGGGAGAACAGTCTGTCTAGCGTAGCGATCACTAATTATTTTGCCCTGCAGAACACCAAATGTGACCTCTAGCCGTATGAGATGGCGCCCCACACCGCGTGGTGCAGGCACCTCGCCAGGACCGCGCCACGCACGTGTACGTGCATGATTTGCATACAGACGAAACCTGCTGCCACCACTGAAGACCGCAGAACGCCGTTCCACTGTCCACTTCACTCTTTCACGACACCAGAGCAGCCGCGCTCGGTGGTGTAGTGGTGCCAGAGGCACACGTCATCAGAACCATGTTAGGGCCAGACGATTCGCAGTGGCCAATGGTGGCACAGCACGTACAGCGTGCTGCCCAGATCTCGCCTCCGGATGACGCTCGGTCACCCACCGCCTCTCGCACTGTGTGTAGATCTTGACGTGCGTCTGTAACTGTGTGAACCTCGAGAACCTGGTCTTCAGGAGTGGGAATGTTCCACAGGCCACTGTTGAAAAGAGCAGCACACGACCGATATATTGTGCCCAACACGTGCACCAGTCCAGCTTCCAGCAGGCCCACAGCGCAACCCTGAAAACCCTTCAACGGTAGTACACAATCGTCGGTGGGGCCATAAACTGTATGTTGTAAACACCGCTCGCCTCTAAACTCATCACAATTAACGCTCGCAGAGTCGCACCAGTGTACAGACATGCCTGCTGGGCGTCATATCATCTCTGATGACCGTGACAAATAAGTCTCTGTATACTGTGTTCTCTTACTTACAGTCCATGTACTATGAAGCACAGTTGTAACGTTGTAACAACTGTCTTGTAGTTTAAACAACGAGTAGATGCATTATATCTGCAGAAAAATAGTACTTATCTTGAAAAGCCGGTCTCAGTGACATGGCTGGTTCCTTTGTTCCTGTACAGGGCAGTTAACATGACAAGTCACTGGAACATTATGTTCTATTTAGTCATTTTCTTCTTTTATTTGTACAAATTATGTTCTCGAAACACGATTTACCATCACATATTTGACACTTTTCAAATATACCTTGTGCAACTTGCTTTAGCCAAACAAAGAATGTAATCGATGAGGAAGCCATCTGTACCAAATTCAATAGGTGCTAAGCCCACTTTGACGCGCTTGGCGCCAAAAGTTATATATATATACGTTTCGAGCCCAGTTTCACAGTATCGTCCAGAACAGAATATAGTCCAAATTAATATTAAAATGACTGTCTTGATACAAACTATTTTTGAGATTTAATTTATATCTTTTTTCTGAAAATAATTATTTACGTGAAGATTTATAGCCTTACTTACTTACAGCCCGTCTAGGGCCTCGGCCTTCTGGACAATCTCCGCCCACTCTTCTCCGCTGGCTGCCTTGGCTCTCCATCTTTTAACTCCCATTCGTCTCAAGTCCTCCTCCAAGTTGTCTAGCCATCTGGTCCTTGGTCTACCCCTTCTACGGCGCCCACCTGGTTTTCCCTTGAAAACTACCTTGATTGTGCTGCTCTCCGCCATTCTTTCCACACATCCCAACCAATGTTGTCTATTATTTTTTATTTCTGTCACGATATCCGGTTTGTTCAACTAACTCTCTGATCTCATTATTTCTCATAGCCCCAAACCCCCTACCATTCACTGGCCCGAAAATTTCCCTAAGTGTCTTCCTTTCCCATCTCTGCAACAACTCCTCGTCATTTTGCGTCATTTTCCGAACTACACATCACCACCTGTCTCAATACTGTACGATACACTGTGAGCTTCAGATTCCTATAAAGACTTCTTGCTTTAAATACTTGAATCAGTGAGAAGTATAGCCTTAAGAGTTAACGAAAATGGTTGCAAATTTTGACAATATTTTAAAATATTTTATTTTATAAAATCGCTTTCATTTGTGGTTGCAAAAAAATAGTGAACTAAGACAGAAATGTTGTTTGGATGAAAACCGAAGCATAAAAATATTATATTTACTGTAATTTTTTTATCATTTAAGTTGACAATTGTTATTACTAATTTTGATAGTAGAACATCGCTGTTACGAAACTGATTGATGTGAATAATAAAAATATTTTTGCACTCAGTATGTTCCGAAGTATCTACAGCTAACAAATGTAGTATTTAAATAAGAAAATTAATCCAAGTCTGGCCAAAATTTATACAGGATCGAACATTTCGGTTAACATGATTAGGTTAGATTAGATTAGATTAATACTTGTTCCATAGATCCTGAATACGACACTTCGTAATGATGTGGAACGTGTCAGGTTAATAGAAGATGTCTGTACAAGATATTACATTACACAAAATATTGCATGACACTAATGTTTAAGTTAGTTTTTCCCCCTCCCTTAATTTATATCTAAAAATTCAGCCAATTAGTAGAAGGAGTTGTCATCTAGAAATTCTTTTAATTTATTTTTAAATGTTGGTTGGCTATCTATCAGGCTTTTGATGCTGTTTGGTAGGTGACCAAAGACTTTTGTGGCAGCATAATTTACCCCTTTCTGTGCCAAAGTCAGATTTAACCCCGCATAGTGAAGATGATCCTTTCTCCTGGTGTTATAGCTATGCACACTGCTATTACTTTTGAACTGGGCTGGATTATTAACAACAAATTTCATAAGTGAATATATATACTGTGAGGTTTCTGTGAGGATCCCTAGATCCTTAAATAGATGTCTGCAGGATGACCGTGGGTGGGCTCCAGCAATTATTCTGAGTACACGTTTTTGAGCAATGAATACTTTTCTACTCAAAGATGAATTACCCACAATATGATACCATACGAAAGCAGTGAATGAAAGTAGGCATAGTAAGCTAATTTACTGAGACTCTTATCACTAAAATTTGCAATAACCCTAATAGCATACGTAGCTGAACTCAGACGTTTCAGCAGACCATGAATGTGTTGCTTCCAGTTTAACCTCTCATCAATGGACACACCTAAAAATTTTGAAAATTCTACCTTAGCTACAGACTTCTGTTCAAAGTCTATATTTATTACTGGAGTTAAGCCATTTACTGTAAGGAACTACATACTGTGTTTTATCAAAATTTAAAGAGAGTCCGTTTGCTGAGAACCACTTAATAATTTTGTGAAAAACATCATTTACGATTACATCACTTAGTTCTTGGTTTTTGGATGTTATTACTATACTTGTATCATCAGAAAAACAACTAACTTTGCATCTTCATCAATGTGGAATGGTAAGTCATTAATATATATCAAGAACAATAAAGGCCCTAAGACCGAACCCTGTGGGACCTCGTACCTGATAGCCCCCCCCCCCCCCCCAGTTTGAGGAATCAGATGTTGTTTTAACATTACATGAGCCATGCGAGGAGGCAAGGTTTGTTACAACCAACGCTGCAATCCCTGGCTACGCGTATACGTATTATACCCTGGCGCCATTGAACACGGGCCTCGAGGCTGCCTTCTCTCCCCAGCAGCGCTGTACACAGGCCGCCGTGTGAGAACACTGGCGCTTCCTGCGGCCGGTGGGAGGTGTCGGGTGACGCCGGACACTGGCCGTGCGGTGCGGCGCTGAGCCCCGGACGACCCCATTCCGCTGCGTTCGTCTCATCGGACGCCACCCGACACCCCGGCCGCTCGGGTTTCACCGCTAGCCCAGCCCCGCTCCTGGGAAAAGGAACGGCGCCGACTCGCCAAGAAACGCGGCTGAGGAAGCATCGGGCAGCTCATTCCGGAGGCGCCGCTGCTTCTTGCCGCGCCCGGACATTCGACGGTGAAATTTTCTTGCACCTCTCGTTTTTCACTCTTACCGGGAATCGGGTAACACTGGTAACAGCCGAATTAGGCGTGTTCTCGGAACACGGATGAAGTAAGTCATGCTTTTCAGCAGGTGCACATGGAGCGTGGTCAGAATGATCAGGATGTGGCCATTCACAACGAGGGCTTTAAAACATAAGACGATGGCTTTTATTGATCGAAACGAAGTTTATTTTTGATACGTTTTCATGTCACGACTGCTTCGATTAGGTCAATAGCTGTATATTCATATTGTAGGGAAAGCCGGCCAGTGTGGCCGAGCGGTTCTAGGCGCTACAGTCTGGAACCGAGCGACCACTACGGTCGCAGGTTCGAATCCTGCCTCGGGCATGGATGTGTGTGATATCTTTAGGTTAGTTAGGTTTAAGTAGTTCTAAGTCTAGGGGACTGATGACCTCAGATGTCAAGTCCCATAGTACTCAGAGCCACTTGAGCCATTTGAAACAAAACCTTGTGGTTTATCATGTCTGCTATTTCACAAAATATGCGGCGCCTATCTAGAATTTTCACTAGAGAATACAATGAAACAGCAATAGCGAACTGCTCGTATACATTAATGTGCAGCTGGCCAGCTACGATTTAGTGTGGAGAGCCAGAGCGTATCGAATCCTCACGCCGGATTAACTTCCCTTACCCTGGTCTCGTACATCGCTGAGAATGGATGTGGTTTTCAGGCAGTTTCCTGGAGACCCTTCGGTGCCTAAACTCCGCGTCAGAAAACACGTAAGGCATCGTGTTGAAATGCGACTATGTGAAGCGATATATTTTATTTTTGTTCGTTGCAACTCGAAAGATAGCCCAAATGAAGATAGGGGTGACAACAATGTTTAGTATACCTTATAGTGCACCACGAAAGCGGTAAATAATATTCATTTAACAATTTTTACCTCAAAGACTCCCTTTCCTTACGCTTGCATGTCAGACCAGTGAGCACATTCTTTGACGCCCTCATTTGACAGCGGGTGACCTATCAACTTACTACAAGTCTTACAAAAAATACTGCGTAAGCTGTTATGACTGATCAGTGCAAAGTATCTCAGCGACACCTTAGCTTTTTTTGAATAAATATGCAACGAGAGAACGTTCACCGTCCAATAATTCTTTACCAACCTAGCTAATTTGAAGCCAGAAGTAAAAACTAGAAAGGCAGTGAATAATATTTGCTTGAGAAGGATTGGGATAGGTGACAGAATTAAAGTAAATCACACGGCGACTGATGTAGCATATACGACAAACATACTTGGTGCATACAAAACATCAGAAAATAATGACAGACAGCAAGCAATGTGGAGACAGCAGAAGAACGGTTCTTATTTTTTTCTGCGATATCACATAATTAAAGCATATTTTGTTTAGCAGGTTCACACAGAGTAAACACTAACGTGACTTCACAAATCGTTACAGATTTTATATTTTCTTCTCCACTTGAAAAGTTGAAAGGCGTGCAATCAAAATACGGGTTCTTAGCGTGGCAAACCTTGACTAGAAGAAGGGACCGGTTGGTAGGACATGTTCTGAGGCATCAAGGGATCACAAATTTAGCATTGGAGGGCAGCGTGGAAGGTAAAAATCGTAGATGGAGACCAAGAGATGAATACACTAAGCAGATTCAGAAGGAAGTAGGTTACAGTAAGTACTGGGAGATGAAGAAGCTTGCACGGGATAGAGTAGCGTGGAGAGCTGCATCAAACCAGTCTCTGGACTGAAGACCACAACAACAACAACAGCATGTATAAATTTCAGCTGACTTCAGAAGCAACATTTCAGACAAACAAAACAAACATTCCTCGTTTAGTTTGACGACTGTGGATAGGAAACGTAGTGTTTAAATGAAAGAACTGGCAAAAGCATGAACTGGAGCTAAGTTCGTGACGAAGGGACAACACTAGGCGTAGAGGCATCTGACCGTAGACAGAGTGCAAGAGATACGCGTCAGACGGTAATTGGGTGCCCAAGTGCCTTCCGCTCCTGCCGAAACGATCGACGAAAGCGGGAAGAAACACTCGATTAGGTGCGCACAAAGTTCACGCCTCCAGAGCTAACGGCGCAGGCGAAATTCAGGAACTGCCTATATCCCCAAACAGCGCTATCGGCGCAGCGTATCTACACAGAGTGTTTGCACATGCGCAGTAAGTCATAACGGGCGCGCCGCCATTAGCATGCATTGTTCTGGCCGCAAGGCGCGACAAATCGGCCGATCTCTGATCTGCTATCGACGCGCTCTCAAGGCGGCCGGCCGCTCTGGCCCACTTCGACGGGCTGAGCTGAACCGCGCGCGCCGCCGCCGCAGACACGGCCGTTGCGCAAAAGCCGCGGGCAGCGGGCAGCGGGCAGCCGACGGAAGCGAGCGAGGGCTGCCCGCCGGCGGAAGCGTGGGGCTGCGTGGGCGGCGAATGGGGGCGGCCGCGTGTGGGAGCAGAAGGCCGGGCGGCAGAGGAAGGCGGGTGGAGGGACCGGCAGTCGCGGCGCCGACAGCACGGATCCCTGCCGCGCCACCACCTGCACCCTGTATCCTCAACTACTCTCCTCAATACTCTCGTCCGTTTGCTCTTCTCTTCAGTTTCTATCCTCTTTAGTTCCCTCTAGTACCATTCGAGCTAATCCCTGGTGTTTTAGCACACGTAGCATTATTCTGTCCCTTCTTCTGGTCGGTGTTATATCGGTCCACGGCAAGGACAGTGACACAACTCAAAAATGCGATACTTTAGAAAAATCGACTTACACAGTTCTAAGAAACTTCAGATGTAATGGTATATGCTTCCTTTACATGTCAAGGAAGTATTTTTGGCAGTAAATTCGATTACATTGTATACCACAGTAATATGGACATGTATTTCTGTTCTCGTCGAGGGTGAGTTGTTATCGGGTGATTCTTAATTAGTTCTTCGAGTTGCGTCACATTCCATGTTTTTCTTCAAACCTTTTTGTTTTTATTATGGTGCCTCGCGTAATACTTTCGTCACTTTCCCCGCACAAGTAAAATAGTATATTTACATACTGTAATATGTGGCATTCGAACCTAAATCAGGTATATTATAATCCATTTCCTGTAACGCTCGAGCTGGAGTTATCCACTACCGAATTTCTTAAATCAGCATACTACAGCCCGCATCTTTCAAAATATCACTTGGGACATCTGAATATTTTCTGTCAATCACTGCATTGCATTTCATTGATATAAATAGAGAAAAGTAGTGGACATTGAACCGAACACTTTAGTGCCTCCCACTTCACAGTATCAAAGTCAGATTCACATCCGTTCCCTGTTTGATGCCTCTGGTGTACATCCTCCTGTTTCCTGTCTGCATCATAGTGCATACGAAATGAAGCATTGTAGAGCTTTTTACCTAACTGCATAATGTTTCAGGTTAGCAAACGTGTAGCTCAGTCGAAACAAGCTCTTGCTAAATCAAAGAAGGTATATTCTGTCATTATTTTGCCGTGCAGTTGCTTGACACACAAAAGAATAAATTACATTTTCTGTCGCTATTCCCTTCTTGGATCCACGCTGTCATTTTGATAACAAAGTATATGATTATTGAGCTGTTTTAGTAGTCAATGATAATCCCTTCTGTTCTGCGAAGCTATAGCAATAAAATTGGTCGGTAGCTGTCTACATTCCCCTTTCTGGCGGAGTTTTTCCAACTTTTTTCGCCCTCTAACACTGCTGATGTGGTGTCACCGCCTGTCTTTTATACTCCGCAAGCCACCTTACGGTGTGCTACCAAGTGTATTTTGTGTACCGTCTTTCCTGTCCCGCTCGCGTATGTTGCGCGGGAAGAAGCGTTGTTGGTAGGCCTCCCTGTTTGTTGAGATCTCCCTAACTTTACTTTCATGATAATTTCGAGAGATATAGGCGGGAGAAAGCAATGTACTGTTTGTTACTCTTGTAGGAACGTACGCACTCGGAACTCTGACGGTAGACCACACTTCATTCACAGCGCCCGCTTGTAGCGTCTGACGGTGCAGTTGGTTGAGCATCTCCTTGACGCTTTCGCGCTTACTCGTGATGAAACTTGTTGCTCTTCTTTGAATATTTTCTGTTTCTTCTATCAATCCTGTCTGCTAAGGGCGTCGTACTGACGGGCAGTACTCAGCTACCGGAAGGGGGAGGTTTCGTAAGCTATTCCTATCACAGGTAGTCTATGGTTCCTGAGAATTTTTCAAGTGACTCTGCCTGGCTTCTGCCTTACTATGGATTAGTTCTGTGTGGTCATTCCACTTTAAATAGCTTCCGTACGCATACTATGAAATATGTAATGGCTGTGACTACATCGTAGTTCGCAACCTAGTGTAAGCACTAATTAAAATATTCGAGGCTACTACGCCGTAGACGAATGAATTTCTTGTAGAAACAGTGTGGCGAGCCATGGTTTGTATCGTACCTTCGCAGAGGCTACAACTCCTTAGAGGTTTCTACAGGAAACTCATTTGACCGTTGCACAATAGCTTTGAATATTTAAATAAGTGTGAGATTTCTGGGCGTGAACGTTTGCATTCCGCAATGTAGCCCTGTGCAAAAGAAATGTAATTTTATACTTTTATTGTTAAGACGTCTGTAAAGAAATGTTACTGACAAGGAATTCGTGCCTGCACTGCCAACTTTCACACCTCCTCGGTGCGATGCTGTTCTCTCTTTCCCCAGATTAAACAACATTTCTCTCCACAGAAACCATTTCCGTTGGTCTGTGTGCTGCGAAGCCTTTTTTCTTCCGTATTGCGTGTGTAGATCTGTGGAGCACTACCTGCGATGTTAGGTCCTCGGTGACAGCGCCACCCGGCGGCTGTATGGCTTGTCCGCCGGCTACGCTCTGCTGCCCCTCGCTACCCCGGGGTACCACGGAGCAGGTGTGCGCCCGCCTGTTGTCGCAACGCCTCCTTACTCAGCGCTTTCGCCTGTAAACCGCCGACTTACTGCCCCGGGGCAGAAAGGGGCGCAGTAAATTTTAATACCTACCAGCAAAAACTGCACTCGTTGTTTCTTACCGACGTTTTGCCGGTGAGGAAGTCGTTTCGGCTACTGTCTTGTCTATATCCCTGCACGTTTCTTGTCAGTGAGAGAAAAGAACTGTTGTTACTGTCCGTTTAACAACATCATCAGACACAGCAACAGCGGACCAGTCCTGCGGTGAAAGCAAGATAAGTGTGGGACCACATTAGGATACATCCAGCATCTTGGCTGTACCACAAAATGTTTCTTCATCTCCTTCACTTCAGCCATACAGCTGTGGAAAAGACTGACACCTGACCAGTCACAATCAAAACAACTCCCTACTCGACAGGAGTAGCTTCCTTCTCGGCATAAATCAGTCGTTTCCTTTCCTTTCGCTGACGACTGTTCTGTTTCCTAGTTACCGCTGTTGGACAATATCGGCCGTTATGCTATTTTCAGTAATAGTTAAAGTGCGTAACGACAAGCCACCAAATGGTGTATCCACCAGCATATGGCTGGCAAACACAAAACTTAGAATAAGTCATATGTTCAATTAGTAATAAGAACAGCGTAAAGTAACAGGTGAAATCAGACACCGCCTAGAGCGAGGCAACTGTTATAAAATGATCATAGCACCGAAAATTGTCAAACGGATAACAGTACGAACTGAGTGCGTTTTCCTGGTTTGTGTCTACACAAAGACAGTATGATCAACAAAGTTGTTTTTCAGATACGGAAAGGCTGCAAGAATCAAAAGTTCAGTATGTGTTCAGTTTAGTCATTTCTCTTCTTTTTTTCGGCGAGTGTTGCACTTTAGTGACGATGGACGTGTTCGATGCACTGAGGCCTCGTATCAGATAGTGCATTCAGCAGCTCACTTAACATGGTGTTCAGAGAACGGATCAGACTTTGCGAGGTTTAACTGAACTCAATAATTCCTTTTTTTCCGTGGAAATTAGTGTGTGGAGTTTTTGAGCCCTGTTCACTTCTTAAGGCTATTTGCAGATGATATGGCTGTGAACAAAAAAGTAGGGACGCCAGGAGACTGTAGCGATTTGCAAAAGGACCAGCACAAGATTGATGAATGGTACAGAAAGTGGCCCTGAACTTAAATAAATGTTACATACTGCGCATACATTGAAGTAGAAATCCCATACCCTACAAATACAGCACTGACGACAAATTATTGGAAACAGTATCTGCCGTGCATTGCCTAACAGAAAACATCCGCAGCGATCTTAAGTGGAATGACCACGTAAAACCAATAATAGGACAATCAGATGCTAGACCGTGATTCGTAGGAAGAATATTAAGGAAATGCAGGTCACCCACGAAGGAAGTGGCCTACAAATCACTTGTTTCATAAATTCTTGAGTAATGCTCATCACTCTGGTATCCTTACTCATCAGGACTAATAGAAGCGATAGAGAAGATCTGAAGAACAGCAGTGCGTTTCGTCCTAGGGTCGTTTAACAGACACGACAGCGTTTCAAACGTAGTCAACGAACTCCAGTGGTTGACGTTAAATGAGAGGCGCTGTGCATCACGGAGTGGTTTACAATTGAAATTCCGAGAGAGTACGTTCCGGAAAGGGCCGGTCGACATCATATTACTTCAAACCAACAAACGTCTCTCGAAATGACGACAACGAGAAAATTCGAGAAATTAGATGTAATACAGAGGCTTACCGACGATCATTCTTCCCATTCGCAAAATGAACAGGGAAGGGGGGACTAAATGGTGGTACCGTAAGTACTCTCCGCCACACACCATTTTATGGTTTACTGAGTACTGAATTAGATGACGTAGATGTAGAGATATATTTAACTCCGTATGACGCGTAAAGCGACGCTGACGTTATTTAGTCTGGTTTAATAGTATGGAAGTACGGTGGATTAATCCGCATCCGCCAATAAATGTTTCTGCTGACCCGTACCCCACACACTCTGCCCGCTGGCGCGATTGCGATTTTGCTTGTCGTTAACACCGAAAACAAACGAAAAAACGTTCAAACGGTTATTGGACCAATGCTCCTTTCCCGTTTTCCTGAACGGATTGGTCAGTGTTTGATACCTTCCTTCCTGCCGTTAAACCTGTACTTCGCTGCACAGTGCAACTTGTTCCCTCCTACCGGCCAGCCTTCTGCGCCCGACAGATGGACGGTTGCGGCGGTCTGTTTTGCGCCTCGCCGACGACTACTGGCTGCGGCCGGACGATGTGTCGAATTGTGGCGGCCACTGAGCGTCGGAGCCAAGGCCGGCGGGCGGCGTCCTTGTGGGCAGATGGCGCCCCGCTGCGCCGTGCGCCGTCCAGCAGCTGGCGTCGCGACGCCTGCCGGCCTGCCGGCCTGCCACGCGCCGACCCTTCCCAGGGCCAGCTTCTGACGTGGCCTTCTGCCATCCGCCGATACCAATGTAAATAGCCCCAACAAGTAATTACGCTGCCTACATAAAAGTGGACTCGGGTTTGACACCATAGTCACTATTAATTAAGTTCCCTCACCTTGTCGACCATCCTTTCTGATACAGCACAGCTCAGGAAGTGACAGAAGTTCATTAAACACTAGCATGAAATGCTGAGATACGTCGCCAATTAGTATTTTACTATCCATAGGTGAAATTCTGGAAATTTGTGGTAAGCCTCTATGGGACCAAACTGCTGAGGTCATCCATCCCTAAACTTACACACTACTTAATTTAAAGTAACTTACGCTAAAGACAGCACACACAGCCATACCCGAGGGGGACTCGAACCTCCGACGGGGGGCGTCGCACGGACCGTGACAAGACGCCTAAGACCGCACGGCTACCCCGCGCGGCACGGTAGGTGCTAAAGAACATTTATACAACAGTAGAGTAAACCACACACGCACACACGTGTTGATCAAGCAAACATTTACACACAGAATATTACGTCACAACTAAAACAGCGCGATGTAACGATCTATCCACTTACGTATGGCTAGAATCGAATAGCGTGTTAGCGTACCATTTGCAACAGTGGTGGACGGGCATTCGTTGGCCGTTCTAGTGCAGACTGTGCAAGGTTATGGATTCGAGGGACAGGCAAAAATGTAATGAATTGCCTTACGTAGAATATTTAACAATATATAATGTGAAATTAATGCGGATAACGGATGTGCAGGGCAAACATGATAAGCGAAAGGAGATACACTAATAATACAGAGTAAAATACGTTACTGAGGACTAATTAGGGAAGTAGTGTTCAGTTCTTAAGTCACTCAAGTGCTTAAAATTAAGAATGGCGTGAGAATGAAAGGAAACAGTAATTGTCCTGTGTGACTATCTCATGTAAATTCAAGTGATTTCCATGGAGAATATTGCAGATTAGCTCTAACCAGAGTATAATATATTGTCACAACAGTGAGCAGCTCGAATGCCATCTGCAGCTCTTGGGGTTGAAATAAACATTGGTTAAGTCTACACATTCTGTGACCGGGCGAGGTGGCTCAGTGATTAGCACACTGGACTCGCATTCGGGAGGACGACGGTTCAATCGCGTCTCCAACCATCCTGATTTAGGTTTTCCGTGATTTCCCTAAATCGTTTCAGGCAAATGCCGGGATGGTTCCTTTGAAAGGGCACGGCCGATTTTCTTCCCAATCCTAACCCGAGCTTGCGCTCCGTCTCTAATGACCTCGTTGTCGACGAGACGTTAAACACTAACCACCTACCTACCTACATATTCTGTTTATATGAACTACTAAACATAAGCCATCAGTATTTTGTTACTTGTGTGACCTGGTATGAGTAATAATTAATATTTTGTTCATATTTCCAAGAATTTTGTGAAAGAAACCACTGTATAGTTATCCTGCGTTTTTTGTGGTGTTGACCACTTTCGACTCTCAGTCAGTTTACAGCACTTACTAAAATACATCAACACGGGAAAATATTACATTAGAATTTATACATTGTGGGTATCAGTAATCATAGCTGTAACTGTGTTTTCATTCCATAGATGCTGCCTTATTTACTTATTCATAAGCAGTAGACTATGTGCTTCATCTCACATGTAAACCATAAAACTTCCAAATTTAGACTGTATCAGAAATCGCCTGTTCTAATTTATAGCGAAGAATTAATTTAAAGATAAGATAGATGATTATCCATAATATACACAGAGGTACGTTATCGACAGTCATCAATCTTATATTTGAGTATAGACTTTGGTAAGAATTAGAGAAACTGATTCCTGCCACATTCTGAATTTCGAAGTCTTGTAGTTTACACAACATATGAAGTGGTTATTTACGTCTAGCGCAGTGTTTTCGTCTCTGATTCCGTTGGAAATGTATTATTCCACGTAAGGATGAACATATGGAAAGGCTTTTTTCAGTGTATGCCACAACACGCAGGACATGTAGCGTACTGCTTATCACTAAGTAAACCAGACTGCCTACATGGAATGTAAAGCCAACTACAGTTATAATTAATTATATCCACAGTACATATATTCTAATGTAATATTCGCCCATGTTCATTTACTTTTGTAGGTGCTGGAAAATGACTTAGAGTCGAATTTGACCAATCGCAGAAGAAATATTAAAGGATAACTATACAGCCTATTGTGGAAAATGTTTTCTTTTACCAAATAATAACTAAGCTTTACTTAAATGTAATGGTTACTAGGCACGCGGTGGCAGGTCTTAATCTTCCAGTGTGTGAGGTTCCTCCCCCCCCCCCCCCCCCCCCCCCCCCGCCTCTCTTCCTCGAAATAATTTCCGATTGTGTTTAGTTAAACATGCGACTCACTATAACTTTCGCTAAATTACGGATGACGGAACAACCAAGGAGGACATAAGAATCAGACCAGCACGGAGAAAGTCTACAGCCTATGTCTGACAATGTACGTTCGCAACACAGCATTGTAAGGAATTGAAGAATGGACTGTGTGGAAAAATGAAAAGAAGAGATCGAAGCGTTTGACATGTGGTGCTACAGAAGTATGTTGAAAGTTAGGTGGACCGATAAAAAATTTGGGGGCTCTTCATAGAATGAGTGAGAAGATGAACACGTGGAGAACACACAAGAAGAAGGGGCAGAGTGTTGGTATGTTTGTTAAGACATCAAGGAATAAGTTCAGTGGCAGCAGTAGAGGGTAAAAACAGTAAAAACTATATAAACTGTATGGGCAGACAGAAATTACAATACATCGGGTAACAGGTGAGATGCAAGTGCAACTGCAAGATGAACAGATTGCCTCGGGAGAGGACTTCGTGCCGGGTAGGATCAAAGCAGCCGGGAAAGACGAGAAAAACACTATGTCCATTGAAACGTAAGGCGAGCGGGAGCTTACAGAAGGTCTAGGATTTATCTAGGAAAGAGTGAGCGAAGTTAGACCAGCGCCACCACAAGCACGACCTTATCTCGGCTCATGGATTGCTGATGGCGCCCCACGTGTCGTCCGCCTGCTCGCCCACTGCTCGCACGTTCATCTGCGCGCACTGAAGACACTACTTCAGCCGAGCAAACCGTGTTACCGTGCTCAGGATCTGTGCCGGCTGTGGCCTTCTGTGCGAGACCTTATGTAGGCTCAGCGTCTTGAACAAAGCGAGATCGTTGCAGTATGTAGGAGTGGGGATCTGCCGACCTCATCCGTCATCCGTATGAGCGCCGTTTGCAGTGAGCCACACTGCGCACGTGTCTGCCCCCGCCACCCGGCTTTCAGCTTCAGCAGCCGCGCGTGCCCAGGTACTTTCGGTTGTGTCCACGCGTCCTACCTCTGTTAGAAAGTCGCCAGTTACTTAAAACTGCTGTAATTAGCAGTCAAAAAATCTGAAATTTCATCAGGCATAGCCCTTTTCTTCTGTACCTTATCTGTTAAGTTTCTTTCTCTTTTCTCTAAGCAGAACATTCTTAAAATTCGATACAGAGTTTAAAAAATTACTAATCTATCGATAATCAAATTGTTCATATTAATTATACACAAATTCCGGATGTCATTCTTTTTATTGCTACTTTCTGAGGGTGTACTGCTAAAGCTGCCGCTAGAGTCTTTACTCGAGTGTCGGATGCTGGAAAATCAGATTTTCCGGCATAGCTTCATTCGTAAACAAAAACACGGAGACTACTCAAACACTGGTGTAGTTTCTGTGTTCATGAGGTTTCATACCGAGTACCATTAAATCACGGCCTGTGAATACCGAGCAGTTCTCTCAGCAGAACGACAGTGCCTCGTATTTCGAAACTGAGACAATCAGTGGCTCATTAGTAAAGCAGCAGACAGACTTTTAAAAATTACTACCCGTACATTAATATGCTCACTTACTCCTGTTGTGGTGGTCCTAATCGCGTGCGAGTAACAGACAACTTTTATCATACGAGGGAGGAATATGTTAACGACTGGAGATACAACTGAACCATCTATTTTTTCGCCAAAGACCTGACCTTAGAACTGTACAACAAATAGCTTCTAAAAGACCATATGTTGCCATTCAACCCCGTATTTCTAAAATAAAATGCGCAGTTCTATCACTGTTCTTTTCACGAGGCACCGTTTGTGGAAAGGCTTTCTAATATAAACATAAACGTATCATGACATAAATACCAAAGATGTAATAAAACTGTGATACATAAGTACTAATCCAGTGTATCTATGTGTATTACAATGACACGATCTCCTTCCAAGTTAGAAGTGCCAATCAGCAACCTTCAAATAAGGTATTTGTCTGCTAAACGGCAAAATCAGTGTTACATCTAATTATAGTATCTTTTACTCCAGACAAAATTTAGTAACAAACTTTCCGTGTTTTGTTACAGGTACGTGACGTGACTGCGGATCTGCATCAGTTCATCAGTGGAAAACAGGTTTTTTTTCCCTTACGTATGTCTTTTCCACTTTTATCACTAAAAGTATTTTGCTAACCCAATAGAAACTATTTAATTAAATTAAATATATTTGAGTGACTTTACTAAGCTAGTTTGATTTCTTAAGATTGCAGACCTCGTTCTTGAAGGAGCTGTTTTCATTTCACATGTTATTCAACAATATCATGACGCTCGATAAAGACTGTGACATCGTTGTAAACATGCTGAATTACGTGTGTCACCCGAACTTTGAAATGTTGGAACAGTGATTGTATCAGAATCTCACCCTCGTTAAATGAGTGTATAGGATGAAGATATAAAAATTACTGAACCACAATGTCATGATATTACCATTTATTCCGCCTCCAGGATGTATGAAATTAAATATAACAGATGTAAGTGAGATTATGTGATATAGCTGTCTGTTTAAAAAAAACTACTTATCGCTCATTAAAACCCGCCATCTTCGAATTTTCTTAATGAATCAAAGTGCATTTATTGGTTTTTAATCATTTATACATAAGTGGCGAGTCCTCATTAAATCACACTGGATTGGTACCCCTGATTCTAGTTATATCGCCTTTTTACATGTACCAAATTATTTCCGCTTATATTAAAGGATAACTGCACATCGTTGCATCAAGCGTTGCTTATTTGAATGCTTTCTTGTGTCTTGTAACAGTTTTATAACCAAGCCGGAAATTACAAGTGTAAAACAGACACCTTCACACTGTAGGGTACCTAAATCGCCCAGCTTCAATTGAGTGAACCCAGGGTAGTACTCCTCAACACCTCAGGAGCTCACAGAGATTGTGCAATGTTTGACCATTCAATTAATTAGTGTTATATACCACAAACCAACTGTCCTTTTGGTCATGCACCCTCCTTGACTAATTACTTCTCTGTAGTTGGGACTGGTTTCTAGATGGACCAATTCTTTCAATTATTTACAAGATAACAACTTCAGAAATTTTACCTGGAGCTATGAAAAACTAGAAACTTCTGAAAAACCATTTGGCATGCGTAGCTTTCATGATGCCAATGTCACTTTGAGTTGAGAAAATCTATCCTTTTCTGCTACTGTAGTGGCAGGACTAAGAATTTTTGCAGTGGCAGACTCAGACGCCACGCTTCCTGTGTGAAAAGCAAAAAAAAAAAAAAAATAACGACTGGATGGCTCACTACTATCAATAGGTTTCCCTCCAAGATTCGAAAATATCATCATAGCACCTGAAATGATGGGAACAGCTCCTGTGCTTGGTACTGTGACTCAAGCAACTTATCGAAATAGTCACACAGTTCCATTTCAGAGGGCTCTAATGCACCTTAAACCATGAAGTCGGATGCTCACAAACCTCTTTTAGTACAGCACAACTTGCAGTGCTGCAAGAAGCCCAAGATGTGCAGAGCAGGCTGGATCCTGGCAGGGTCGCCAGTTGGTGCGGTCGCCCAGATTCCGGGCCGCCGCTGGAGCGGCCGGCCCCTGCTGCACGCCTCGCCTCCTTATTGTCACCGGAGACATTGCCGCCGCCTCTGATTCCGGGAAGCGAGTCCACGGCATGCGCAGCCGCTGGCCGCTCCACCGGAACGTCAGAGAGCTGCACAGGGCACTATGGGACAGTCATCTTCCAGCCGCACACCAACAAGTGGAGACCCTCAACATTCATATTTACCTCCTAACAGAGGGAACAGTTGTCAGTGTGACTGAAATGAACTGTCCTAGAGACAGCGCAATGGAATGTAACACCTGAAAATTAATAGAAACTCACTGTAGATGCAGGTTTTTGACACTGTACCTCACACTTGGCTTGTAATCAAATTATCTCCTTGTGGAATATCGTTTCAGTTATGCGACTGTCAGAGAGTAAGGGTAGTGGTGTAGGCCCTCTGCTGATCCTTAGAAACGATTTAGGAAACAATCTGAGCAGCTGTGTTCTGTTGTATACAGTTGATGCTGCCGTTTATCTCTAGTAAAGCCATCCGAAGATCAAACCCAATTGCAAACGGTTCAAATAAGGTAAATATATGGTGCGAAAATTGGCAGTTGACCCTGAATAACGAGAAGTGTGAAGCTGTCCACATGAGTGCTAAAAGGAATCCATTAAATTTCTGTTGCACGATAAATCACACAAATCTCAAGGCCGTAAATTCAACTAAATACCTAGGAATTACAATTACGAACAACTTGAATTGGAAGGGAAACATATAAAATGTTGTGGGGAAGGCAATCTAAAGACTGTGTTTAATTGTCAGAACACTTGCAAGATGTAACATATCAACTAAAGAGACTGTCTACATTACGCTTGGCTGTCATCTTTTGGAGTACTGCCGTGCGGTTTTGTCTTATCGAAAAATAAAGGAGAGAGTGTTACTGGCACGATACATTATTTGGCGACGACAAATTTGGCTCGAGAAAACGATGGAAGCGGAAAAAATTATAAAGGTGGCTTTATACTGAAATGCACTAGTATCACTGCTTAGGTCAATGCGCCTCTCAGTGGCACTCATTCTCTTCCAAATCACGCGCCCACACGAAGGCCTCTGCAAGAAGCGAAAGGCGGCGGCGCCCGGTGGTATACGAGCGCAGACCGCCGACCAGGTAGGCATTTAGCGGCGGCATTCAATTACGGCAGACAATGAGCAGTCGGGAGACAACATCTACAAGCGGCGGGCGCTGCCTTATGCTAAGCAGGCCCCGAAACGCGCTCCTAACTAATAGCTGTCCGCACGTGCCCGCTGACGTAGACGCGGGGGGGGGGGGACCGGACGCACGCATTTGCAGTACCCGCACTTCCAGCACAGCTCCATCTCACACTACTCCCGCTCGCCTCTACAAAACACAAATTTAGAGTTTACCGCTATGCATGTCATGCCTCATCATTCGATTACGTTATTTTGCTGGGACCGTGTTGGTCTGCATTGAAACGGCGTCCGTTCTTTTGGGTAACTAGGCAATGTTGACTCGGTCTCCATTTCGTCGTTTACTGTCGACTACCAACAGGAACCCGCGTTTTGCTATTGTATCTTGGCATGCTTGAAGTACGTGTCCGTACCACGGCACACGGCTCTCATCTTCTCAACGATGTGTGCCACTCCGTACAGCCTGCGCGTCATTTGTCACATGATCATGAAGTAAAGCGCTAGGCATCTCGTTCAATAATCATCATGTTATATTACATAGCTTGACAATCCATTTTTGGATAATACAGTACCAAAGAGAAACAAACTGGTCGACTCAGTTTATTTTCGCTCATGAAAGTAAACGAACTACGCAGTCACGTGTCACTTCACATCCACGGCGGTCAGTGATAACTACATTCTGTGACATGTTTGGCGGAGGTTACATAAGCTTTAAAGTCGTATAAGAAAATACATAAAGGGTGATTTTTACTAACATTTAAAACAACCCGAAGTGACTTAATGACGCTGAAATTAGTAATTTAATACAAGAGACATTGGGCCACGAATGTGGAGAAATGCCCGAAAAGTGGGTGACAAATGTTGACCATGTCTGGACAACGAGCCACACGTGGAGCGCTTGGGCTTGTCGATCCCACTCTCGCCGGTAGGGGGCGGTGCTGCACATCGCTCTGATAGGCTACTCTTTTTTCGAACCCCTTTTCTAAATGTGACCTGTTGTAAACGTGTAACTTACAAAATTATTCTCCTCACTGTGCCAAAGCAAAAGTTGCTTGTATTTTGTGTTTCTTTCAGTTCGCCCCTTACTTTGTTTACGGATTTTATTCAGTAAAGAAAACGTCGGTCATTTACTGGTAGCGATGGAATTCGGAAGCTTAAACTCGTTTGCGTGTGACGCAGTGCGCTAGGATTTTGTTGTACTGTACCTCGCAATAAACCAGTGGAACCCCGAGATCGATAATTAAAGTAGCATATTTTTCATCGATGTAAATACGTAACTACCTAACGTATGTAAAAGAATATCGCGTCTCAGACGCGAGAGTCGAATCCTGAGTCCCGCGCCGAAGTCGTGCACGTAGGAGCAAAGCAGCGCCGACGTGAATGCTTGACTTTCGTTGGGGTAATCAGGTGCGAGAGACATATACGCTCAAGCACTGCACGTGCGGCGAGGTATGTCATCTGGTGACGTCACACGTTCGACATATGTCATTCACTTTTGGCGTATTTCTCGAAATTTGCTGCCCCACCTGTCTTGCGGTAAATTACTTGTCCCATAGCATCTACATCACTTTGGGGGTTTTTAAACGTTAATAAGAATCACCCTGCATATCGCATAGCTGGGAATACAGGAGGCATGTCCGCAGCTCGTGGTCGTGCGGTAGCGTTCTCGCTTCCCGCACCCTGGTTCCCGGGTTCGATTCCCGGCGGGGCCAGGGATTTTCTCTGCCTCGTGATGACTGGGTGTTGTGTGATGTCCTTAGGTTAGTTAGGTTTAAGTAGTTCTAAGTTCTAGGGGACTGATGACCATAGATGTTAAGTCCCATAGTGCTCAGAGCCATTTGAACCATTACAGGAGGCATAGCGCAGACTCTTCAGAAATACTTGCCTGGTTAAAGTGTTGTCATCCGAAAGGTGGATTAGATGGATGCAGAATGAAACGATTGCGTGATTTAGAGTGCGTTTTAGAATTTGGGAGAAGCTTAAATCAAGATACGATCTTAGAATAGGAGGGGGTCGGATCGTATCTTGTGGACGATTCCGTTGGACGGTCAGTAGTTTCGGGTTCAGTGAACTGGCAACGTCTCACAATCTGTTATGTCATCCAGTGGTGTCAAAGAGTGATCGAGCAGAGCTCAGCGTGTCGGTACCGAACGAGAAGACGCAGCAGCGACGACCTCGGGAGCCGGTCTCGTCCGGTGGAAGAGCCGGCCGCCGCATCCACCTGCTGACCTTTGGGCGCGCGGGAACAATGCTGCAGAATGTCAGGGGGCACGCCCCGGTGACAACGCTTCCTCCTCAAGGACCACGGCCTGACAGCCTCGCTGTCGCCGCGCTCCACCCGCCGGCAGCTGCGGCCCCCAGGGCAGGCGCTGTCGAGGCACGCGAAGCGCAGACGGGGCTGGGTGGAAGCGCCGGCGATTGGCACGCCGTATCAACAGTTCCGCTTCGCTTTATTAGTAACGGCTCCAGCAGCACTGGCAGCCGCCCAACCGACTAGCGTTCCGTCGCAGTACCTTGATCGCGTGTGATATTTTTATGAGCGCTCGTAGCGAGAACAGCATACGCGCAACTAAATAAATCGTAAAATTAACTCGAAACCTAACATAAACAACAACCTACAAGGACAGACTAATAGCATTGTGCATCGTAAAGACCTCAAATAAACACTTAACGTTCTTAATGCAAGCGTACGTAACGAACTTTTTTCCAACACTTTGTACACAGCATAACGACACTAATTCCTTTTCTTTCTTTTACTCTTGAAAGCAAAAAGTTCGTGATTGGAGCACAAAGAGTATAGCAGACACCAGCTTCAAGTCACGACACGTATGTCGAAAATGTGGCATTCGTTACATCCATATTTCTATCGAGTTATGCGTGAGTAATTCTCGAATAGTTAGTTGATGCTCACCAACCGCTTCCTCCTCTGTCACTCGCCAATAACACGCTCTACGAGTGGGTCTCTGGATATACATTCTACTGATACTGATTATAAATTCGATAATGGAGCGACCGGTTTTGACCACAGTATCCTAGGTTAAAAGGTGCAAGGGCAGTTTAGAACAAACGAGAACGAGACTGACGTAATCAAGTGCAACATAATTATCCAAAGTGCAAAAAAAAAAAAAAAAGAAACTTTAGAGTTACTTAGGAACTACCTGTTCAGGCGAATTGGACTGTGACTGTTTCTTGCCCATAAACTGCGTCCTAACGCGGTGCAAAATTCCATCAAAACTGATGAACTCATTGACAGTGGTAGAGTTTTCGACTGACATTTTCTTGTTCTCTGTCAAAAGATGTGTTAGGCGTCTTATAAGAGAAACGAAATTGGAATTATAAATTTATGTGATTATCAGATATGTTTATTCAGTGGTTTTCACCTTCGAAGTTGGACACATTCGAGTCCACACATGTCTTAATTCAATCTTCCTATTCCTTAATACATAAACGCTCTAAGATAAAAAAAAACCGCTCCACATAGGAATCGTCCGAATGGAAGGGAAATCGGTAGAAGCGATATGCATGTAGAGGCAAATAAATTATTGCAATTTCAGAAAAGGCGGTTCATTTCTTCAATAAAAAGAGCTTCACGAATTGACAAAGCCATAAACGCGTTGATCCAATTCTGTCCCTTATGCAAGCAATTATTCGGCTCGGCATTGACTAATAGAATTGTTGGATGCCTCCTGAGAGATACCGTGCCACATTCTGTCCAATTGGCGCGTTAGATCGTAAAAACGCCGATCTGGCTGTAGGGCCCTACCTTTAACGCTCCAGTTGGGGAGGAACCTGGCGATTTTGCTAGCCAAGGTAGTGTTTGGCAAGCACGAACATAAAAGGTAGAAACTCTTGCCGTGTGTGGATGGGCATTGCCGAATCCAGGATAGGAAGGACAACAAAAAAAGGGCGCAGAATATCGCAACATATCGCTGTGCTGTAAGGGTGCCTCTGTTGGCAACTAAGGCAGCACTGCTATGAAAAGAATTGGCACATCAGACCATCACTCCTCGTTGTCTGGCAATATGGCGGCCAACTCATGTAGGTATATCACAGCTTTCGAGGGCGTCTTTAGACACGTCTTCGCCCTGGAATCCCATTCTCTGGAGTAAAATTGCCTACAGTGACGAGTCTCGCTTCGGACTGAGCCCCGATGACCCACAACAAAACTGGTAAACTCGTAGCTCACTGGCACCAAGTTCATCTAAGAGGGTCAGACTTGTCACAGCAAGCTCGAAAAACAGTCGCGCTCTAAACCGCTACGAAAAACAATTCATCATTAATTGACGTAGTCTCGTTTCGTTGCCGTCAGACATCGTATGTACGACAGACTCATTACCAGTACACATTCTACTCCCGTTACTGTGTCCCATACTGGCAACTACTGCTAAATACTATATGAAATTTACTGGCAGGTTAAAAGTGTTTGCCTGAACAGGACGCTGAATCGGAACCTTGCATTTTGCTGGCAACGTTTTTACCAAAGTGAATTATCGAGTTACGGCGCGCGGTCCACCCTCACAGCTTTATTGCTGTCAATAACTCTCCCATAAATACCACACTTTACAGGAGTTCTCCCACATACCTTGCGGGAAGATTCGCTACAGCCTGGCAGCAGCAATCTCCTAACATCTGGCAAATCCGTCACCCCACAGAGGTGCTAGGCCCGCAAACCACGCTGCAGGACTTGTGTGTCCGTGGAACGGCGTTGAGAGGTACAGGTAGAAGTGAAAGTGTGAGGGAAGGTCGTCGGTGTGCCTGGGCTGCTCAGCTGGTAAGAACATTCACCCCGAAAGGCAGAGTTCTGCACTCAAGTCCCTGTCTCGCACACAAATTTATTCTGCGCGTTTCACTCCACATCAACAATTCATCTCGTTATACTACATAAATTAAACAGTTTAACAATATAACGTTAAACCGCGTCAAGAATCGCGAATTCGATGTATACTTGTCGTGATTCGAGGGTCCTAAACATTCGGTATCAGTCCGTTCTTTGTAAATACATCCGAGTGCTTCCGTTTGCAACGCGAGGACATGGATTAGAGAGTTAAGTGTGATACGCCCCGTGTGTACGCAGCTGCTGCGAAGCGTGTGCTCGGAGCTGCGGCTCCGCCACGGCCCATCTCTTCTGCCCTCAACCAATCGTTCTGCCCGTCGGCTGCCTTTGTACCGCGCCGTAACTACCCGCGCTAATAATTCCGTCCGGTCGCTTTCTCTCCGTACGGCTCTCTCCTGCATCTGTTCTTTGCTGCAGACAGTTCCGCACAGATGGACTCGTGTTTGTCCCTGTTAGGCGTCTTCACGCTGTTCTGTCTGCTATCGAAAAATAACTTTGTCTGAAGGCAGTAGCCGCGGCCTTCATCCTTCAAGCTTGTCAGCACTGTGCACCAGTGCTATGCTTTCTAAGCCTCTTCATCTCCGTCGAGTCCTTTTATCGTCATTCGGTACCGCTTCAGTCCTCAATGGCGCGATCTGGTTGTACCGACTGAGACAGCGGACCATTATTCGGGATGAACAAGATTCTTGCCCTCGTCTGCTTCAGTTTTCCCACAGTTTCTCCGCATCACTTAAAGTGAAAGCGGGAATGGTTCCTTGAAAAATACCGCGGATGATATCGTGGCATACACTTGCCTGACAGCTAAATTCCTGTCGCATATGACGTAGTCATTGTTGTCGCAAACAAACCATAAACATCCATCTTTTTATATTTTACAAAAAAGAAACAGAAGTATGTCACAATGAGCACTGTGTAGGCAATTATTTCAACACCGTTCGCTAGCAGCTGAGGTTACCCTCTGTTTCTGTAATTGACGCATCCCGTTGATCAAACTTGTTGAGCTGACGTCATCTACGAAAACAGTAATATTGAACTAATGCGTTCTTTGCGTCTGTCGCTTCACTATATATATCATAGGTCATACAAAAATAGCAGTGAAAGTTTGTAAATGTTAACCGCTTGTCTGGTGTAGGTCGCAGCTCATAGAATTTAGTATGTCGCGTTTCAGCCTGAAGTAAGAGCACGGAAATTGGGCTTTCTGAACCGTGTGACCCGCTGTCTACATCATTAAGACAGAATGCGCTATTGCACTCTCTAATCAAAGAGTCTACCAAAGCTATAGTAATAATGAAGTAATGACACTAATAGCAATATCAATAATAATAATAGCAGCCGGCCGCTTTGGCCAAGCGGTTCTAAGCTGATCAGTCCGAAACCTTGCTGCTGCTACGGTTGCAGGTTCGAATCCTGCCTCGGGCATGGATGTGTGTGATGTCCTTAGGTTAGTTAGGTTTAAGTAGTTCTAAGTCTAGGCCACTGATGACCTCAGATGTTAAGTCCCATAGTGCTTAGAGCCATTTGAACCATTTGAATGATAGTAATCTTCATCATCGCTGTTATCTTAAAAATGATGATAAATATTATAGTTTAATATTAGAGTCTAAACATTCATGGTGGTGTCTGTTTGTTCTATATCGTGTCTCCCTACCACTTTCGCGCAACGACGCTCTGAGCGTGTTTTTTAGGGAATTGACTAGTTTGAACCTGGGACCTGTTGCTGGTAAGGAGACTTCAGACCGCACATGACATGTAGAACTCAGAAGAGTTCAGTGAGACTAGCGATGATATAACCAAATACTAAATGATCTCAGCGTCAGCTCCACTGCACTCCCTGTAAAAGAATCTTAATACTAACTAAATTTAGTGGAGAGGGTTCAAGGCTTTCCTATTTTTAGTTAGCTGGTAAAATAACGTCGAAAAAGCAGTTAAGTTTACCATTGGAAATTTTATTCTACTCACAAAACATCGTTTATAAATTGCACTATTCATAAAAGGAAAGGTTTTAATACATGATGGTAAAAACCAACTGCGTTCAACAAAAATGTGAACGAATTTTCCCTGAATGGGTTTCCAAGTTCTACAATCGATCGAAGGATGACATGTGCCATATCACATCTATAATCTAGGTTTAATTTAAGTTTCACAAAAGAGAAAACTATCAAAATGATCTACAGTGACCCTCAATTATCATTAATTACTTATTTAACTTGTCGTAAATTACAGTGGCTGATGTGGCTTCTCAATAACTACATAAAAGAAAAATCATCGAGTTTCAGATCTGTTCTTCAAGTGGCAAATGTGAACATCATGAGTTTTAATTAACGATCGACACCAGTATTACGCTAAAAGGGGGTGTAACAGATGAGACTTCTGCAGTTCTGAGTGAAGCCTTATGCGCTCAAAAATGCAGCATCGCGTACGTTCATTACCTTGTCGGTGTTTAGGCAGCTTCAGAGGGGCTGCGGCGGGCAGCACAGCTCCGCTCACCTCGCCATCTCGGAAGCAACTCTTACCTAACTTCTCCTTGCTACAATTTACCGAAGTTGGTTTAAATAAAATATCTGGCTGTGTTTTCATCTGACCAATCAGGGTCTCAATGTTAACCTTAAGCTCCGCCTACAAAAATTCTGTCTATCCAATGAGAAACGTTATACTTTTCGTGGTGGGACAACGTTTTTAAAGTTTGCAGCGTAACAGAGACTTGAAAAAGTCTCACGCTAAAACCTGCAGCTGGTGTGGTCCTTTTAGCGTTATCGTAAGATCTATACTGTTCTTCTGGAGGGCTCTATCTTTTAACATGGGCTGGAGGATGGTCCTAATGTAACAGACACGCGAAAAGGCTGACGTTAAACCTTGCGGGTGGTAGTGGCCCTTTTTGTGTTATTGTAAGATCTATACTGTTTTTCTGGAGGGCTCTAGCTTTTAACATGGGATGGGGGTGGTCCTTGACGTAACAGAGACGCGAAAAAGTCTCACGCTAAAACGTGCGGGTTGTGTGGCCCTAGTGGTTAGCTGGCGACGTGGGTGTCCAGTCCGTCCCTTATCGTAGGGCCTTCTTGCTTAACACGGTTCTGTTCTCGGCTTTTGTTCTCGTTTCTCCCCTCGGAACTGCGTCGGTCTCTCGGTGGGAAGGTACGACATGCATTTAGGCATTCTTGTGTTAGTCTGTGGTATTCCATTTGCTCACTCGTTACTCGTATTAATTTGGTTAATTTAATGTCACGATTTATTCGGAGCTATGTGACATACTACTGGATTTGCTTATCATGTCAGGGTTTTCATGGAAGGTGTTGGATTTGCCTGACACCATACAAGAGCTAAAGGAAAATTTTTTCACCGGGCTTCTATTACAAAATTTTACTTAAGAAATAGGTTTCACTAAAGTAATGCATTTACTACATTTTAATGCTAAAGCGAGAATGAAAATGAAGCATGATACAGGTACTACGAAAATTGATTTAAAATTTCAGTTTGAATACAGTGTATAAGAAACTATATACTTGCTCTCAAATATTGCTCATATCGTAGCCGGGAAGGGCTCACGCTTGTCTCATGAACGAGCACGATGCGGTCTAAATTTTCTGGTCAGATGGATGGCGCCAATCAATCTAACACAAAAAATAATAGAGATACCCGGCGGGCTCAGGCATTTCCTCTGCCTCGTGATGACTGGGTGTTGTGTGACGTCCTTAGGTTAGTTAGGTTTAAGTAGTTCTAAGTTCTAGGGGACTGATGACCGTAGATGTTCAGTCCCTTAGTGCTCAGAGCCATATCACCCATAATAGAGATATAACGGTAGTTTAATAACTATGTAGTGGTACCGTGAAGAACAGCTGCGAGATGTTTCATTCTGTGACACTGTTTCGTAATTGATATTTTGTGAGTATTGGACCTGTGTGCTTGTGCGATAAGCTTTACGTTTTTCTCTCTGTGTGGTCTCAAGCTCCTGTTGTCAATGAGTGTCACTAGGGGAGACGTGTCTGCGCAGGGACAGCTTTTGCGGAAGTGAGGCTGCTGCCTTCCGGGGCCCTAGCTTACCTATAAGGGGGGAGTTGCGGGGGTGGGGGGGGTGCTGTAGTGCCGCGTCCCTCCCTAGCCAGTTACTGAGTTTGGCAGTTTTGCCTTTTCGACCAAATATTCGCCTCTCTTTTTAATTATCAGTGTTCGTAAATATAATTGTATACATAATTTTACTACTACACTGAAGCGCCAAAAAATGGTGTAGACACGTGCATTCAAATACAGAGCTTTGTAAACAGCCAGAATACGGCGCTACGGTCGGCAACGCCTTTATAAGACAACAAGTGTCTGGTGCAGTTGTTATATCCATTACTTCTGCGACTATGGCGAATTATCAAGATTTAAGTGAGTTGGTATTATAGTTGGCGCACGAGCGATGGGGTCACAGCATCACCGAGTTAGCGATGAGGCGGGGATTCCCCGTACGACCATTTCACGAGTGTAACGTGGATATAAGGAATCCGGTAACACATCAAATCTCAGACATCGCTGCGGCCGGTAAAAGATCCTGCAAGAACGGAATCAACGACGATTGAAGAGAATCTTTGAACGTGACAGAAGTGCAACACTTCCGCAAATTGCTGCAGATTTCAATGCTGTGCCATGAACAAGAGTCAGCGTGCGAATCACTCAAGGGAACATCATCGATGTGGGCTCACGGAGCCGAAGGCCCACTCGTGTACCCTTGATGACTGCACGACACCAAACTTTAGGCCTCGCCTGAGCCCGTCAACACCGACATTGGGCTGTTGATGACTGCTACCGGATGGACATGTACGGGTATGGAGAGAACTTCACGGATCCATGGAACCTGCATGTCAGCAGGGCGCTGTTCAAGCTGGTGGAGGCTCTGTGATGGTGTGGGGCGTCTGTAGTTGGAGTGGTATGGGACCCCCATACGTACAGATACGCCACTCACAGATGACACGTGCGTAAGCATCCTGCATGATCACCTACATCCATTCGTGTCCATTGTGCATTCCGAAGGACTTCGGCAATTCCAGCAGGACAATGCGACGTCCCACTCGTCCAAAGTGGCTGTAGCAACACTCTTCTGAACTTTATCACTTCCGCTAGTCCCCAGGCTCCCCAGACATGAACATTATTGGGCGTGTCTGGGATGCCTTGCAACGTGCTGTTCAGAACACATCTCCACCTCCTCGTACTCTTACGGATGTATGGCCAGCCATGCAGGATTCATGGAGTGAATTCCCTCCAGCACTACTTCGGACATGACTCAGCTCCAAGCTACGTTACACTGCGGCAGTTCTACGTGCTCTCGTGGGCCCTACACGATATCAGCCAGGTGTATCACTTCCTTTGGCTCTTCAGTGTATAATTTCATAGGGTTCCGTGCCCGCAATGAGTTGACGAAGTTTTCTGCGTATAGTAGTGTGCTATATTATAAAGGTTTCGCCAGTAATAGTTTTCTATAATATGTCACAGTACCACACCAAGAAAACTTTTATGTCAATTTTACTAGTCTTAACAAATTTCTGAAATAATACAAATCTGTCAAACATGGGCTGTTGTAATGGATTTGGGTGTAAGAGAGTTACATGTTGTAGACGAACGACAACAGATTCAAACACAAACTGACCATAGGATGTTCTCTTGTGTAAAGAGGAGACTGCAGTCCACTTGTATGATTCGCTGCTATTCCGGATTCATTTACAAAGCGGACATCGATGGTCTTTAGGACGTGTGTCCCATTACCGCTGACCCGGACGTAAATACCTTTGCCTCACTTATATGCGTTTTCAATGTAGATCAGTTTACTGGCTCGTCACGTAACAACTATTTACAAACTGGCCGTATCGTATTTAAGACAAGATCTGAGAGCAGATGTCAGTTTCTGTCATGCGCTTTCCTCCAAGTGAACTAAAAATATTATACTTGCTGCCTTACTTTTAAAGCCGATGGCCTCCCACCGTTCACATGATCAGTCAACGTCTTTATTTAGAGAGGGGGCGACATTTTCCGCTGCGTGTAACGTCGTGGCAGAGTCCGGGCCGTGTTACGTCATTTAATGTGTCATACTGGACGACAGCAGTTCTCCCCGAGAAGCGCCGCGGACCTGAAAAGCTGTTTGGCCGGCGTCCAAGACACCGGCCGTGGGAGCCTGCATCCGCGTCATTAGCGGCTCTGGACATCGATCACAGCGGCGGTAATCCTTGACCCGTTGCAACACACCACTTGAGTCCATACCACATAACCCTGTAGCGTGTCTTTCCACGTCGGAGACAAACGCAACGTCCCCAGTAGGCAATGCAGTTTTCCTCTGAAATCTGAGAAAGACGCCCACGCCACACACAGTGTAATGAACCTTTATAGCGATCGTGGTAATTTACTTCGAAAACCAACCGTGCGATCTGCTGGCTTGATCTTTGATAAAGAAACAGCTGAGAGCGCGCCGTGGTCCCAAATGGGGAGATTGTATGTTTAATCACTATGCACACACATTAATGTGACCGCCTTGACAGGTGATCACAATAATGCGACTAGATCTGTGTATTTTCACAGTGATTAAACCAGAATTTCAAAAGGCTGGATTACTTCCTTATGCAGCGCGGACCGCCACGATACGAGCACGAAGAGTGTCAAAGAGGTTCTGGAAAGCGCCGGCAGGAAAGTGGAGTGGCCAGCTGCGCCATGTTTGTCGCTTGAGGATGCACGGTGCGAGGAGCCCGATCGATGTGGTCTTATACAGTCTGGCTTGGGCTTAAATCGAGTGAGTACGGTAAACTCACTGGTGCCCATATGACTAAGTACACACACTGTGGGCTGTGTGACACGTCGCATTCTTCTGCTGGCAGATGCCACCGTGCCGACGAAAAACAAAATGCATGTAGGGGTGCATGTGGTCCCCAAGGGCAGAGACATACTCGTGGTTACAGAATGACGAGATCAGCCGCGGAATGCCACAAAAATATTCCCCAGACCATAGCGGACCCTCCGCAGGTCTGCCCCTTCCGACGGTTTGCTTTCAGATGCTTCATACCGCACACACTGAAACTTCCCCTTTGTATGTAAAGAATGACAGGGCCGGAAAAACTCCTCGTTATATGATTTCCAAATAGCTGAGCAAAACCGAACGTGCTCAGACAGTTCAGTTCTGATCATCACTAAACTGACACACAATATTTTCAGCGCAACGCAATCTGACCTTGAATAATCCCTATAAAAGAATGGCCCTGACTAACAATAACCTATACCTTTCATGAATGACTTGCCTCACAAAAACCTTCGTTACTCGAACTACTGCAATACAGCGAGCGTCAAAACTGGCAGCTAAATGAAATATTCAAACTACTGAAGGCACTAACTACTGACAGGCATAGTTAGCAAATGAAAGATTTTGATAGGGAACAAACAATGTATTTACCTTAATAGTGTTCAAAAGTGATAGTACATGTATGAGTTCATGACATCCAGTCTTACAAATTTCCTTTTTCTGACGGACACAGGTCCAGATCGTCCGCTCTCAAAACTCTTCATTCGTTCAACCCACATCCACCACTGCTGGCGGCTCACCTCCAACTGCCCAACGCTACGCGCTGTTCATGTCCAACCGCCCAACACTACAGTAGCGAATAATCCAACAATGAGTCCAACCAGCCACAGACTGCACAGTCAGCGATTTTCAGACAGAGCCCTACATGGCGTTACCAACATAAAAACCTAAACAGCCCACTTACAACACCAGTAGCCGTCTGTCCAATGAAGCCCTGAACGTTACCGAGCTGAAAAGCACATGTTTCGCCTCTGCGGTCCAGTTGCGGTGCTGGCGTGCAGATTCCAGCCTCCCTGGAAGTGGGGATCCGTGCGCAGCAGCGTTCGCTGATCTGGGAGGTCAGTTGCTTAACAGTTGGGCGTTTGTGCGGCACATCTCCTCGTTGTTCACCCCTGTCGCCTACGGCCCCTGGTGCGCGATGTTTGGATAACGCCGTTCTGCTCGGTGTACTGCAGCAGAGCCGGCATGCCAACAGTCAGCAAGCACGGCCGCTTCGGAAATGATTCCAACATTGGCCCGAAACCCAATGATCACGCCCTTTTGGACGTCTCATAAACCGTCCCGTTTTCGCATTGCAAGGCGGTGGTCACGTTAATTTGACTCGACCATCTACACTGCAGATGAATAACTGGACAATGCTGGCGAAAAGCCTGGGCGAGAACATGGCAGGCATCAAAGAGCACATAATCGGGATGGACGAAGATTGAACTATATATATATATATATATATATATATATATATATATATATATATATATATATGTGTGTGTGTGTGTGTGTGTGTGGTCATGTACCGGTACTGATTTTACAGCGCCATTTCTTCTTGAACGTTGTGGTGAAACTGAGATCTACTTGGGGCTTTCAGTGGTGCATTGGTGTGTTCGTTACGAGAAAATAGAGCGATTATGATTTTGAATTGTGCTTTGAAGTGATCAGTAATTTCGACGTCGAGGATTGTTTCTGTTGAATGGTAACGAGGTATGCTGTGGTGATTTATACTCGTGCTTAATTAGAAAGGGTCTTGATATAGATTTGAGTGACACTTTACTTACTCGGTGGATGTCAGATTACTCTTTGACTTTGGTGAAAGTTTCGCTTGCTGTCATAGTTTTGAGTTCTATCCCCTCGACTTCTGATTAGTCAGATTCTGGTGTTACTGGACAGGGCATATTAACGGTTAGTAAAATCATCATAATTACTGGAATTTCTGTTAAAGCCCTGTTTGATGTGGCTTTTCTCCTAGTCGGTGACTAAATCTCGAAACAGTCAGAGTTCCTCAGGTCAGTCGCCTGATGGAACACCTGCACCCGAGGAACTCTGGATCCTGCAGGGCAGCAGAACCGTCTCGACACACACTATCTGTAATTAAAGCTGCCGACGCACCGTAGCGTCGTGACCATTGTCTTGAGTCTTCATTTAAAACAATCTGGTGCTCTTTTTGCCATATCGTAATCGGTGCCTGCTTAGAACTTCTAAATCACTATTTATCACCTCAGAGGTGTAATATTTGATAGTTCAGGTGCATTAAAGGCTCTCAAACTCTCCCCACACAAATCAGTTTAAAACAAATTCTTCAGAAACTTTCACGTAGACGTTCAGCATATTATTGAAGAGATACTTGTTGGGTCCTGCTTACCACCGCTGAATCAGTCCGAACAGTAACATGACCGTCTAGAGCAGCGAAGTTATTTTTCAGTTAGAAAGTATGGATCCTGTAAAAGATGACAAAATGCTGCGAAGTCACCTAGTGCCAAGCGGACGTCGCAGCTGCAGACGCTCCCGAAAGTGAGGTAACGAGGGTCAGCGAGCCTTGGAGTTCTGAAAAGACGGCGTCAGTGTAAAGGAATCAAGCAGAAATACGTTCAGAAAAATGTACATGAAACCGACAGCTGTCTCTTCGTGCATACTCTTCACTGTCTCGTTTCTCTACTTGCAGTTCTGACAGGTTACTAATTCTGCCACCTCTTTCAGTGTATCGACCGACTAGAACGAAAAATTCTGTTAATTATACTAAGATTACGTTAATATATTTACTTGTAGTCCGGAGTACTAAGATTACGTTATATAGTCCAGAGAAACGAATTCGAGGATTTTTTTCTGTTAGGACACTAATTTGTACGTGCGAAGAAAAGCAATCTGTACTATAGTTTGGAGTCCCCGTCACGCTTACGTTCTCACTCTGACAGTTCGGAGGTCGGAGGAAGACAAAACCATACCATCTCCAATACTCTGTTTGGTAACGCGCGATAGTGTTTAAGTAAATTTCCTGTTGAGAACAGCCATCCAGCTAATGTTTATTCGTGGTTCTCCTGAGTCGATTAAGGCAAATGCGTGGATGGTCAACACGAGACAGTGTCTGTTTCCTTCCCCACCTTTTCCCCAGCCGAGTTACTTCTCTGTCTGTGTAGTCTTGTCGTCTACTGGACATAAAACGCTAATCTTGCTTCAATTTCTTCGCAACAGTTTGTTTTAACCCCCGGATTCAGCCTCCATCTGATAACTTAAATTGCTCATGTGAACTTTCCTATATTAATCTCCTAGCCAGAGGGAGAGTAAACGAGTTTTGCTATTTAGGAAGTAAAATGACTGATGATGGTCGAAGTAGAGAGGATATAAAATGTAGACTGGCAATGGCAAGGAAAGCGTTTCTGAAGAAGAAACATTTGTTAACATCGAATATAGATTTATGTATCAGGAAGTCGTTTCTGAAAGTATTTGTTTGGAGTGCAGCCATGTATGGAAGTGAAACATGGACGATAACTAGTTTGGACAAGAAGAGAATAGAAGCTTTCGAAATGCTGAAGATAAGGTGGATAGATCACGTAACTAATGAGGAGGTATTGAATAGGATTGGGGAGAAGTTTGTGGCACAACTTGACTAGAAGAAGGGATCGGTTAGTAGGACATGTTTTGAGGCATCAAGGGATGACAAATTTAGCATTGGAGGGCAGCGTGGAAGGCAAAAATCGTAGAGGGAGACCAAGAGATGAATACACTAAGCAGATTCTGAAGGATGTAGGTTGCAGTAGGTACTGGGAGGTGAAGAAGCTTGCACAGGATAGAGTAGAATGGAGAGCTGCATCAAACCAGTCTCAGGACTGAAGACAACATCAACAACAACAGCCAGAGGGAACTTGTAAATGATTTATGAGAACTTCAGACTTACTATTTGAAGAATTGGGTAACTCTGAGGTCGACTGAGACATAACGCATTTTATCAGTTATTCATGATCACCACCCAACTGAGTTCGTAAAATTTAATTACAATAAGGTACTTAAATAATGACTTTGATACACCTCCGTTTCAAAGATCTAATTGCTGTCATCGAATCATGAGAAGACATCAAATTAATCATGGGGAATGTTCTTTCTTAATGAAAGGTAACAAGTGGTTTAGCCTCGAAATCATACACTAGGCTTTCACTGAAAAACATGACAATGTTAGGCCTGCAATAAGTACTGCGATTCGGAAACTCTAGGTTCGAAGCACCAGGACTGTTTTGAAGCCGAAGGAGGATGTTGTGTTGAGAAACAGTCATTACATTTTATCACAGTTCATTTTCATAGCACAAACTTAAATACTGCATAAGAAAAAAATTGTATTAAAGTTTGCCGTTTTGCCTTTATTTATGTAATGAAATCGTTTCAACAGACAACAGGGTAATCTTGAGGAGAATTCATACAAAATTAAAATAGGGAGGTCATAAATTCACAAACTCACACGAGATTCACACTAACAGAACAGAGATTAAATGAACTTAGTCCTTCACAACGTAACTAATGACCAAGAGATTCGGGTCCTCTGGGTAATTTTGCAGTAAGTAAACTAGTACAGAGCATCCTCCCGCAAAGCAATCAATGCAGAAAGGAGACACACTGATCCAAGATTCAATAAAGTGAGATACTAGCAAAACAGCCAAATACTTGCAAACGAGTTAATTAAATAGGGACGCTCCACGATTAGAAAATAAAATGAACTGCAGTGGGAATGAACGAACAATGAGTACGAAGAGCTGATAGCTCGGTCGATTCATCTGAACACATGGCCTACACGACCAATGCAAGTATTCAAGATATGAACTTAAGACAATAAAAACACACAAACGCCTAATCACGCTGAGCATTTAATGTCACGCGGGTTCAGTGTAGGAAGTAAGATCGGATAGCGCTGAAGGTGCATACAAGGTATTTGATTTGCTACTGCTTGGTATGAAACACATAGCAAAACTACGAAATTTCTAATACAACCGAGAAGAAACGAATTTACAACAAGAAATGGAAACACATCCACACGAGAGTACACTGCCACGCGCATTCATACTTACGAGACAGCATTCTATCGAAACTTGAGCATCACGTCGTGGAAAGCATTTCCGCACCACATGGTGACGAGACTGGAGTAGAAGGGAGTACCGATAGAGGTACTCAAAGTACCCTCCGCCACACACCGTCAGGTGGTTTGCGGAGAATGGATGTAGAAGGTCTGGTAAACCAAAAAATCTTAATCAAACCTGGAAATAACAACACTGAGTACTCCTTTTAAACTAGGAATCGTGATTTCAAACTGAATGCCTTAAAAGAAAATCAGTAAAGCACTTCAGTTAACTTCTGGACATAAACAACCTCATCTGAAGGCCAAGTCCCCAGTCTCACTCTTAAAGCTAGGATCCAGACTCACCAACAGCCCAGCGCCAAGTGCTTGTGCGAGTTCTCAGAAGAAAAGAACTTCTGAAGTAGCACGAAGTGACCAGAGGAGTCCATTCTGCCACCAACTCGACTTGTGTCGAGTGACTACTGAGAGGCCGCAAACGTCTCTGCCTTACCTGAACACTGAGTTTGGCACAAGGTGACTACAACAGAGAGCAACGTGTTGCCATACTAACCACGATTGAAATGAAGAAACTGAACACAAGCATTCACACAAGCTCCTACACAGAGGATAGGGAAAGAAAGGAAATGCGGAAGCACAAAATATAAGCACTGCAACTGGGATTGAGGGCCTCCGTGGGAATGTGAATACGCTTGAGTAAATACATTCGTAGAGATACATAATATAGATTGTCTGCACTGTTCAGTTAATCTAGAATGAAATAAACATGCACCACTGCTCTTTTTTTCTTGCGGATTGAGCCAACTCATCGATATTGGAGGTGCAGTAATGAATGAAGATATTAAGGAAGGAGCAACATTGCTGACAGAGACGTTTCAGCGCCTCGCGATAGTCGACCACTGATGCTATCGACCACGGTCGCAGAGACGTCTCTGTAAAGGAAGAGGAAGTATCCGGTTGTACAAACAGCGGCGTCCCTGTCGGGAGAGGCGGCGGGTATGCTAAGCGTGCGCCTTAATTGCGAGGCTACGCAGGCGGCCGTGCGCTCCGCGCCGTGACGCGTCTGCCAGGCGGGCGCGGAGGCCGCCGTTGCGTGCTCTCCCTAATTGCCGACGCTCCGACATCGTTTCCATTTAACGCACTCGTAGCTCTACTACTGGGAACTACATTCCACAGCCGCTGACGGCGGACGCCAACCAGAACTGTCCGTGCGCAAGCGGCCGCGGAAGGCAAATCGTGGTTCTCAGCTTACGAATATCGTGCCGTCTGCGAGGCCTAGAACACTCTATTTGGAAACCAACAGTCTTCGTTATAGACAACGAAACTGAGCTGAAGCACCATAGCATTTTGACTACTTTTGATTGCCTGAAGTCCCCGACGCGAGAACCTTCATATCTTGCATACTGGTTGTGTATTGCTGTTTTAAGGCCTGCTTAGTATAGTGGGATTAAATAATTGTTTATAAACATTTTCAAATATTTTCTATATCATATTTCATTCATTGTGCGTATTGTGTAACTGAGGCGGAATAAGGGGCACCACCCCGCTTTCGCCGAGGCAGGTGGAAAACCACCCTAAAAACCGTCCACAGGCTGGCCGGCACACACCAGATGTCGACTCTAATCCGCCTGGCGGATTCTTGCCGGGGACCGGCACGCCTTCCCTCTCGGGAAGCAGCGCGTCAGACCGCGCGGCTAGCCGGGCGGGCGTATCTCATTCATACTATTTATACTTTTTACTTCAGTCAATCATCACAGTGCTGTGGATCCACCACTTTCTAAGACAACATGAATTACACTTGGGTGACAAAATTCATGGGATATCGATAAGTGCATGTACAGAGGGCGGAAGTACCGTGTGCACAAGGTATAAAAGGGCAGTACACACACAGGAGAAGCTGTCATTTGTACTCAGGTGATTCATTTGAAAAGGTCCTCTACGTGCTTGTGGCCGCACGACTGCAATAAACACGCGTTGAATGCTGAATGGTAGGTTGAGCTACACGCATGGGACATTCCATTTTGTAAATCGTAGGGAATTCAGTATTCCGAGATACAAAGTGTCAAGAGTGCGTGGAGAATGCCAAATTTCAGGCGTTACCTCTCTCCACGGAGGAGGGCCTTCACTTAACGACCGAGAGCAGCGCTCTTTGGCTAGTGTTGTAAGTGCTAACAGACAAGTGAAATAACCTCAGGAATCAATGTGGGACGTACGACGAACGTACGGCGATATTTTGCATTAACGGGCTGTGGTAGCAGACGGCCGACGTGAGTGCGCTTGCTAACAACACGACATCGCCTGCGACGCATCCCCTAGTCTCGTGGCCGTACCGGTTGGTCCGTAGATGACAGGCAAACTGTCATCTGGTCAGATGATTCCCTGTTTCAGTTGGTAAGAGTTGATGGTAGGATTCGAGTGTGACTCAGACCCTTGGACCCAAGTGGTCAAGAAGGCACGGTGCAAGTTGGTGGAGGCCCCCTAAAGGTCTAGGCTGTGTGCACATGCAGTGGACCGGGTCCTCTGGTCCAACTCGACAGTTCTTTGTCAGGTAATGGTAATGTTCAGCTACGTTGAGGCCGTCTGGGCCCAATCATGGTCTTCATGTTGCCAAACAGCGATAGAATTTTCATGGATGAGAGTGCAGCATGTCACCGGGCCACAGTTGTTCGCGACTGGTTTGAAGAACATTCTGGACAGTTCGAGCGGATGATTCGGCCACCCAGATCACCCGACATGGATACCATCAAACACTAATGGGACGTAATCGAGAGGTCAGTTTGTGCACAAAATCCTGTATCGGCAACATTTTCGCAGTTATGGACAGCTGTAGAGGCAGCGTGGCTCGATATTTCTGCAGGGGACTTCCAACAATACGTTGAGTGGATGTCACGTAGGATTGCTGCACTACGTGGGGCAAGAGGAGGTCTGACACGATTTTTTCGGAGATGTCCGCGTGACATTTGTCACCTCAGTGCATAATTATCGTTAAATTCTGCAATATGATTCCCAATTTTGAGCTGTTTACCGATTAAACGACATTCCGTTTTCCGTGCGAATGCCTAGTTTTCCTTCATGCCATGCCTGCTTGAACCGTATTCAGTTCATGGTACAGCATCTCTCAGTGACCTCTTCTACCGTGCGAGTGTCACAAAAGCCCAGTGTACTGAATGCCATACTATAAGGATTCTCAAAAGATGGTGCAAGAGTCTATAATCGCATGACCACTTTCAACTTTCATACCTCCTTCACCACTGCCGTAGCACAGTTTCATTGGTAAGTTTCCAAAACATTTTTAGTATCAGTTCTTCCGGATAACAAGTGTACACTGTCTGCCACATTTGCCCGCTTTTTACGCTCAACTACAATCGGTTAAAAAAAATTCACTTCATATTCTCCGTACGTGATCTATATGAACTATGGTTTTATCTACCTGGCGGAGACCTTGTATGTACCAACTGCACTCCTCTTTTAATAGGTCTATGTTTAATACGGAGTCCTAGCCGAGCGGTGTGGGGCGCTGCAGTCACGGACTGCGCGGCTGGTCCCGGCGGAGGCTCGAGTCCTCCCCCGGGCATGGGTGTGTGTGTTTGTCCTTAGGATAAATTAGGTTAAGTAGTGTGTAAGCTTAGGCACTGATGACCTTAGCAGTTAAGTCCCATAAGATTTCACACAAATTGGAACACTTAATAAGGTGTCCACTTTTTAAACACTGGATCTGCTGTAACACAATTGTGGTGAGTAACATCTTTTACCATATGGTGTCCTTTTTCCACTAATTCTGCCCTATACATTGTAGTGTGCAGTGGTTTACTCTCGTTCCCCAGGTATGTTGTCTGTTAAGGAGTTTTGACGTTTTCGACGTTCAGATTATGGTGTACAAATTCCAAGTTTAGGCATTCCATGATCAACCTTTTAAGAAGTTACGCAACAAATCGGTTGGGACAATATACATTCTCTCTAGCGTTATGAAGTGAAAAGTAATAAACTGAAACCTGATTCTTTTTGTTGCTGTTATAGACTAAATATTATCAGCAACCTTTTTGGCATTCAATACAGAATATCACCGGAAGATACACTTATAAAGCCGTGAAACTGTTTGTGTTGCCTAATAAAGGTACCTGAACACATCTAACACGGCCTTGAAGAATTTTCGTTCATTAACAAAACAAAAATTATTTTTAAAGATTAGTTTGAAAATTTGTGGAAATTCGTTTACAGTAACAATGTCTTCAGTATATTTATTTCAGGACTATCAGTGGCAGAAGATATAAGAATAAAACTCTCATTTTGAATCTTAGCCTGCGTGCAACGTCCACGGACGAGTGTAATCATATGTACGACTCGTAACGATTTATCAGCGCTTATGATACCACGTTTTCCACAAGCTGTTAGACTAAAGATTGTGCAAGTAGAGGCTAGACACTGACTTTTTATGGACCATGACAACATAACATCCAGTTTGGGAAATCTGCGGCTGTGGCGGGATGTAGGTTCGAATGTTATCTGTAAGTTGTTTCGCCAAAGGGAGAAGTACATATACCATATCGGTATAACTTCTGCTAGCAGCCGCGGTTGTAGCTTTGATACAAGTGAATATCATAGATCTTACTTTGGATCTTGATATTTTCGCGGCAAAAATACTGATCCATAAAATTTTGGGGTGTGCAGGCGCATAAATTTGACTTCTTCTTCTAATGTTTCGGCTGAATACCGCCCAGCCATCTTCAGAGTGAGCTAAGGTGACTGACGCTCCAGCACTTGCTCCGTCCTTTTAAAGCCGTGGACCGCACCACTGCGCACGCGGCCACAGATACACAAGGCGCCTGGGATATTAATCGGCGGAAAAGACGTCTGCCATATGCATGGAAATAGATCTATGGCTGCGCAGTCGATCCACACGGTGATAACGATGTATCACTGCGAGCTCCGCCGTCGCGACGTCTTTGTGATTTTATTACAGAAATTGCCGGATTCTAAGATTTTTCCAAGCTGAAGCCGCTATCTCTGTTAAATAAATTCGTCGCAAAGCGAATTTCAGTTGATTCCCTCGCTACTGAGTCCCAGAAGGATGAAGTCGAGGCTAAAATTTCGACGTTATCGTACACCTTAGGGTGCCCAGCGTCAATACAGTGTTCGGCCACCGGAGATTCACTAGGTTGTAAGAGCCGGGTGTACCTGCGGTGCTGTGTGCATCTCTCCTGGACTGTACGCGTCTCTGTCCGGTGAATGAACAGCCGCACTCACAGCGGATCTTGTATACGCCAGGCTTCGGAAGCACCGTATCATCGTCCACGGAACCCAGGAGTGCTGCTGTCTTTGTGGAGAGCGAAAAATCACTTTCCCTTCATGCTTACTGAGGATCCGTCCTATTTTTGACGATAGGCTTCCTACGTTTGACAGAAAAACTATCGATTTAAAACTTTCCTTGTCTTCTTCTGGTTTTCTTATACCCACAGTTGGTTTCATTTGCAGCGCCTGGACGGTATTTAGCCGAAATATTAGGAGAAGAAGTCAAATTTTTGCGGCTGCACTCCCGAAATTTTATGAATCATCATAGATCTTACTATTTGCAACTTAATGATCACGGTATAAATTTACAAAACGAAAAGTTAAATTTTTGTGGCTCTTTTTAAGAAAGTGTGAAACTTGAATACTGAACTGAGATTATATACCCTATTATTTTAATTTTCAAATTCACTTACTTGGCTGCTATTAGTTAAGATTCTTAAGTATGGATCTTATCAGTGCATTTCTCAGCAAGTAATAAATCTTTTACGTTAACAAAAAGAAGTAGTTATTAGTTTATAGTCGTCAGATAATTTTCCGTCCATATTGATAGAATTCACTACGTAGATAAGTGGTACTTAGCGAGAAAAGAGGTATATTTCACGTCATTAACCTGTCTTATGCCCCCGCTTTTAATGAAGACAAATCACTCACGTGTCCCTGTGGTTTGTATGTTCTCCGTGTTCCTGGAACACAGTTGTCTACACGTAGTTGACTGACAGAGAACGCATATTGATCCAAGTAGCGATAATCAGACACGTTAATCTCTTTGCAATCTCGCCACTTTACGTAGAAGAAAATAATCGTAGTTTCCGACAGACGACGTGTGCATTTTTACAGCACCAAGGTCATCCGAGCAAGTAAAGGTAAATTTCACAAAGCGTTCGTGACACGGTATGATGAATATAGGTGTGTGTCTAAGAACCACGCTACCTTTCGCTACTGCGGTGTTCAGAAACATATGTATAGGAATACGCATACCTTCCTCGAAGAACAGCCGGTAAGGCTATTCCCCTAGCTTGCACTTTTGCCTGACTTGTCATCCATCGAGCATGTCACAGTACGGTCGGTCGGTTGCTCGTTCGACAGGGTTTTCCCGGTACGACTTTTTCTCTGTTATGGAGTCAAATAGAAACAGCGGGGAGAGAGATTATCCAGGAAAATATCCAGGTGCGTTTCGATTGCGAGACACGACGTTTAGAAGGTCTAACAAAGCACGACGGGGTCGCCTTCACAACATGATTTGTTCTTAAAGTTAGATGTCAGCTACAGTTCCGTAATGCTAATCATTTCTTTTTCTAAACTGTGTTGCTGAGGTACTTTAATGATATGACCGATTTCGGTCTAACTACGCCATCTTCGGACCTAAAACATGCAGAGTAGGAGAGCTGTCACCGCCGTCAACCAGTTCGTGGTGTCAATGAAATATGTAATCTGTACAGCACTTTAGTAGAATATCATAATAAAACAGCACCGTTTTCCCTGTAATGCACTGCCGCTGTACTGCTGTCCAACTGTGTTTCCATGTTGCACTGTTGTTCGTTGTGCACCGTCAACAGTGGGTTTTAGTTCTCCCTATAAACGGTTGAAAGAAAAAGTACAAAGACAGCAGAAAAGCGAGGGGACACACTCATCAATACAAGCATAGCAAGTAAAGTACTATGACGTTCAAACTAACTTTATCGTTGAGGACAATTATATCTTAATCTTGCGAAATATATGGCTTAAAGATGATTTAAGTAGCATACATCTTCCTGTATGTTGCGAATGTCCCAAATGGCCTGCCGTTTAAAAAACCCCGTAAACCATTCTCTTCTGCGTCAGCAAATATACACTCCTGGAAATTGAAATAAGAACACCGTGAATTCATTGTCCCAGGAAGGGGAAACTTTATTGACACATTCCCGCTGTCAGATACATCACATGATCACACTGACAGAATCACAGGCACATAGACACAGGCAACAGAGCATGCACAATGTCGGCACTAGTACAGTGTATATCCACCTTTCGCAGAAATGCAGGCTGCTATTCTCCCATGGAGACGATCGTAGGGATGCTGGATGTAGTCCTGTGGAACGGCTTGCCATGCCATTTCCACCTGGCGCCTCAGTTGGACCAGCGTTCGTGCTGGACGTGCAGACCGCGTGAGACGACGCTTCATCCAGTCCTAAACATGCTCAATGGGGGACAGATCCGAGATCTTGCTGGCCAGGGTAGTTGACTTACACCTTCTAGAGCACGTTGGATGGCACGGGATACATGCGGACGTGCATTGTCCTGTTGGAACAGCAAGTTCCCTTGCCGGTCTAGGAATGGTAGAACGATGGGTTCGATGACGGTTTGGATGTACCGTGCACTATTCAGTGTCCCCTCGACGATCACCAGAGGTGTATGGCCAGTGTAGGAGATCGCTCCCCACACCATGATGCCGGGTGTTGGCCCTGTGTGCCTCGGTCGTATGCAGTCCTGATTGTGGCGCTCACCTGCACGGCGCCAAACACGCATACGACCATCGTTGGCACCAAGGCAGAAGCGACTCTCATCGCTGAAGACGACACGTCTCCATTCGTCCCTCCATTCACGCCTGTCGCGACACCACTGGAGGCGGGCTGCACGATGTTGGGGCGTAAGCGGAAGACGGCCTAACGGTGTGCGGGACCGTAGCCCAGCTTCATGGAGATGGTTGCGAATGGTCCTCGCCGTTACCCCAGGAGCAACAGTGTCCCTAATTTGCTGGGAAGTGGCGGTGCGGTCCCCTACGGCACTGCGTAGGATCCTACGGCCTTGGCGTGCATCCGTACGTCGCTGCGGTCCGGTCCCAGGTCGACGGGCACGTGCACCTTCCGCCGACCACTGGCGACAACATCGATGTACTGTGGAGACCTCACGCGCCACGTGATGAGCAATTCGGCGGTACGTCCACCCGGCCTCCCTCATGCCCACTATAAGCCCTCTCTCAAAGTCCGTCAACTGCACATACGGTTCACGTCCACGCTGTCGCGGCATGCTACCAGTGTTAAAGACTGCGATGGAGCTTCGTATGCCACGGCAAACTGGCTGACACTGACGGCGGCGGTGCACAAATGCTGCGCAGCTAGCGCCATTCGACGGCCAACACCGCGGTTCCTGGTGTGTCCGCTGTGCCGTGCGTGTGATCATTGCTTGTACAGCCCTCTCGCAGTGTCCGGAGCAAGTATGGTGGGTCTGACACACCGGTGTCAATGTGTTCTTTTTTCCATTTCCAGGAGTGTACATCATAAATCTGTCTTTAGTACGTGACAAATAACCCTATCTATGGTGATGATAGCTTTATCGGGCACTTGGACGCTCACGCAAGAAAACGCCACATTCGTTTGAATGGCCGGCTACGAACGACTGAAACAGAATTTTTTCTCCCGCGCAGCAGAACACAGTTTCGAGCCCTTTCAAAGCTTTCCGTACGGAAAGAAGTAGTTCATTGATCACTAAGGCAAAGTCATTGCTGACTTCATTCACATACCACTCAGAACAACATCTACCCCCTCCCTCCCTCCACGGCTGGCTCCTTCCACCCTTGAAGACTACCGGCCGACTCCAGGACTTGGCAAGCTGAAAATCTGTTACACGAAATTACTTTTTGTCGCGTTCAGCCAACAGGTCTCAGAAATACAATTCAGTTACCTCCATTTATTTCCACTGGCCATTTTCTGCTCATGCTAATAACCCTTTTCAGCCATCACCTACTTCCTGCCAGGATTTCTTCCAAGTTTACTTCCACCACATACAGGAAGATACTCGCAGTAGGCAGACAGTGGTTAAGCCAGCACTGTCGGCCCTGGCCACAGACCACTTAGGGTTTTGGAGACTAGACTGTGACGTAAAGGCTGATTCCCCCCTCCTGGCTCCAGGAAACAGGCTCTAGCGGAAACAATAGCGAACAGGGTGGGCGCACAGCCACGACCTGGAAGTGGTGCGTCGCAAGCTGTTGTTAATTTAAATGGCTCTCCTACATTCGAGCGATCTCCGAATACCTATGTTCAAATATTCACTCTACGGAAATCTGAACAAGACAAGATTCGGTGAAAACTGACGCACAGGAAGAAGAAATAAAATCCTGCGAAAGCTACAAATATTTGGGAGCAATAATAGGTAACACGGGTACATTTGAAAATGATATTAGTTCCAAAATAGCAGTGGGGAAGAGAGCTACAAAAGCTTTGCAAGGAATTATACTGAATAATGATTTTCGGCACGACGCTAAAAAAAGAGTATTTTCCAGTGTGGTGGAGAACATATTCTGTATGGATCTAAGATGCGGACTGAAACAAGAAAAGTTAAGGAGAAAATTAGAACAGTGGCATGAGATGTCTGCAGTTAAGTTGGCAAGATAAGATACGAGGAGATACGGGGAGGAAGTCAACTGACGTGCTGCATAATAAAAGCTTTGGAGAAGAAGGTACTTCAGTGGTTCGGGCACGTACGAAGAATACCTAATCGTACAGCGCCACGGAAGGTTGTAAACTGGTAGTCACTCGTTAGAAGAGAGAGAGGAATGCCAGTGCCAAGATGAGAAAAATACACACGGGAAGCGAAGGAGTACAAAAATCTAAGAGCGGATGACCGGAACTGAAGAGGGCTCTGGAGGTCGAAAACGGCTAACTCCTAGGGGAAAAGGTGAAAGCAAGAAAAGAAGAAAACCAGTAGAAAATATCACTTGCGTTCGAATTGTGAAAGATATAGCGTGAGAGAGGGAGAATGTGCAATGATTTGGCGTTACAACGAGACACAAGTCGTGGTACAGCGATACACACGTATACGGACGGCGCTAGTAAAGTGCAGATCACTGGCGGAGCTGCCATTTGTACCTAGGTGTGTGTCATGTGAAGAACTTTCCGACGTGATTATGACAGGACGACGGGAATTAACAGACTTCGAAAGCTGAGTGATAGTTGGAACTAGACGAATCGGACATTACACTTCGGAAGTCGATCATTCTATATTCCGAGATCCACTGCGTCAAGGACGTCCCGTGAATACCGCGTTTCAGGCATTACCTTTCACCACGGACAACGCAATGGCCGACCGCCATAACGTAACGACCGGGAGCAGTGGCGTTGGCGTAGAGGTGTCACTGGTAAGAGGTAAGCAACACAGCGTGGAATAACCGGAGAAATAAAAGTGGGGCTTGTGACTCAAGTATCCGTCAGGAGAGTGCGGCGAAGTGCGGCGTTAATGGGTTGTGGCTGGAGACAGACGGCCGGCGCGAGTGCGTTCGCTGACCAGCCGACATCGCCTGCAGCGCCTCTGCTGGGCTCTCGTCATGTCGGTTGCACCCTACACGTCTTACACGTGTGGAGAAACGTCTGGTGATAGGGTTCGAGTGTGTTGCCGAACCGACGCTGCCAGCTAGGCACTCTGCATGCTGACGTTGGCTCCGTAATGGTGTGGCCGGTCGTCACTGGATCATCTGGTCCACCCGAGCCGACCATTCAGTGGAAACGGTTACGTATGGCTACGCGGAGACCATTTGCAGCCATTCATTTGTTTCACGCAGCCAAACAATGGTGAAATTGTTATGGATGAAAGAGCGGGTCACAAGTGTTCGCGACTGGTTTGAAGAACATTCTGGGCAATTTGAGCGAATGATCTGGCCACCTATCAATCATTTTTGGGACGTAATCGATAGGTTAGTTCGTGCACAGAATCCTGCACCGACAATACTTTCGCAATGAAACGTCCCCTTAGAAAAATGTATGAATGACTGTGCAGGTAAACCCCTTACGTTATTTGTTTTTCAGACAGCTGAGCAGAAATGAACGTACTCAGGCATTTCTCTCTTTACTTATTCTGATCAACCCTAAACTGACACACAATATTTTAGCGCAACGCAATCTGACTTTCAATAATCCCTACAAAAGAATGACCCTGATTAACAATAACTTATACCTTTCACGAATCACTTGCCGTACAAAAATCTTCGTTACTCGAACTACTGCAATACAGCGAGCGCCACTACTGCCAGCTAAATAAAAGATTCTAACTAGTGAAGGGACATAAGTTCATGACATCCAGTCTTACAAATTTACTGTCTCTGATGGAGACACGTCCAAATCCTCCGTTCTCAAAACTCCGCTCTCTCTCTCTCTCTCTCTCTCTCTCTCTCCCCACATCCACCACTGCTGGCGGCTCACCTCCAACTGCGCAACGCGACGCGCTGTTCACATGCAACTGCCCAACACTACAATGGCGAATATTTCAACAATGCCAACCAGCCACAGACTGCACACAGCACAGTGAGTGATTTTCATAGAGAGCGCTACGTGGCGTTACCAATTAAAAAAACCTAAACAGCCCACTTACATAGTGAAAATGTCTGCGTAGCTGCTGCTGGAAAACATGGGGACATCAATGAACGATCATATTTAACGTGTGACTGAATACGTACGAAGAAGCATTGTTTTGCTGTTCGATGGTCAATTTGGACTTCGTATGCCTTCCGTTATGTAGTCCAATGGTGGTACGAACTATTTCTCGTCGCAGCCTACTTACAGCAATTATGGATGGCTATAGAGCGAGCATGGCTCAATGTTTCTGCAGAAGTCTTCGAAAAGACTTGTTAAGTGCATGCGACGTCGGATTGCCGCAGTGCTGCGCCGGGCAAAAGGAGATCCGACACTATACTGGAATGTATCCCACGACTTTTGTCAGCACAGCGTATATCTGCAAGGTGCAGGCAACGGCACTACGCAAACGGAGGCAATGGCGACCAAGTCCGCGACGCTCGGGTGGCGTCGGAGATAAATGAGTTGGCGTGGAGGGTGCGCTCAGGGCGCATTCCGCCGCTCGCCCGTGCGACATCTGGCGGACAAGCCGGCGTGACCAATGACGGCGCGCCAACGCATGTACACGAAGTACTTCCGCGGCTGCGGCGGCAGCGGCGGCAGCGGGCTCCGGCCGTGCACAGGCAGAAAGCGCAGCGCCGGGCGTAACACGGCGGCCGCGCGGCCTTCAGCAGGCGGCTTGTGTCATTACGGCGTCCAGCCCGAATACGTTTGCCGCTGCGGCTCTCAATAGCTCGATGAGTCACTGCCGGAGTGCACCGCGCCTATCGGGTTTCTGGGTACCAGTGTACAGCTTCCGGATTCTCCAGTTCTTCATTACAAACGCCACTATCTAAGATCAACACATTTATCGCACTGCCTACTCCACCACCAGTAATCCCATTAGGATGAACACGCAGCACTGACGCCATCTTCCTCATCACTGTACAAAACAAAGGCAACGACCACTGCCATCACGACCAGCTCCACCACGCATTGTTACGTACCGAGGCGGCCTTCCACCGGCTAGGGCTGTGAATGCGCTTGACCAGACACGGGTAGAGAAATGGCAGGCGGAATTAGGACGGCGGTTGCTCGCGTGGCCGGAGTGCAGGAGATGTATCGGTGTCACCGTTAAAGCCAGCCTGAAACACCGCTGCTTACAACTGCGCTTGGGGGTGGGTGGGCGTTTTTCTAGTCTAGTATCCATCGGGCTATTTCTATCCCGTTGTCAGGTGTCAACCTCGAAAAAGAATTACAAATTCTCGAGAGTATTGCACAGAATAATGGCTATGATCCAAAGATAGTGATACAGTTACATCATAAGAAAATGCGAAAAAGGACAACGACTTTAGTAAACACAAATACTCAAACCAAAGAACAGACCAAGCAATGGTTGTCGGTTTCTGAGGTTAAAATAAAATCCTTCTACTAATTGTTTATTTATGTTTTATATAATATTTCAGATTAATTTATTAGTGCACAACTCAAGCGAATGCATCGACTATTACACTGCAGGTACATATTATTATGTGCAACAATGTTTCCTACAGGACATGAAAACAGCTGTGTATGGCTCGCTCCTACGACTTTATCGATCCATTATTCTCAAGAATGGTATTGACATCATCTAGATATGTGAAAAAATTAAAAACGCTAAAATCCATTACCTTGTACAAAACTTTCAGTGCTGCCTCCAGAGACGAAGTGGAAGTTTCCAGATGTCACACGGGACGTGGCGCCTAACGTTGATGTGGATGTGGCATAACGAGGGACAGCGCTGCCGGCACACGGGACGAGCTGGTTAACGTGATTTGCTCTCCAGCGGCCGTTGTCAGCTGTACTTGGCTTTCGAACACCGCCGTTTCTTTACGAAAATGGACATTCGTAAAATAGCGGCGTTAACTCTGTTAGCGATTGACGAAGAAGAGCGGAGAAAATCGCGAAGAAAGTTGTGAACTCGTCGATGGCTTGCACAGCGAATTGCTGTAGCTGTACATCTACCAAGGCTGCATATTACCTGCAGCTATTCCTTACCTGATTTTTCATCCCATTTGCGTCTTTAAGTTTAATTATGATATAGTATCGAATGCCAGCTTGCGCATGCATCATATCCATATTATCGATAGTGCATTGACTACCAAAACTCTGAAACAACGTTCTACATCACATAGATTTCTAAGTCGAGATTTCTTTCGTAATTTCATTCGAATGGAAGAGGATATCCTTTGGAAGCTGCTGACCATCACTGAGAAAGATATTTACGAGTAAGATACAAACACGAGTCAGTCTGTAAACCGAGATATCGGTATACATATTTTACAGAAAGTTTAATAATAGTAAAATCTTCGACTATACAACTTGTGTTTTCTTACAGACGTAGACTGGCACTCACGTTAAGATTTCTATCCACTGGGGGAAACATCCCAATCGTTGGCCATTGCAACGAGAATTGCACCAGATACATTCCTTATAGTAAATAACATAGGCTTTTGAAATAATACTTCTACAAAATGAATAAGAAAATACTCAGAATCTTTTGGAAAACAAAAGGTGAAAAAAACTGGAAAGAAGACGGCGGCGTTGCTGCCAGCCTTCGCTTCACCGCTTGCGCCTCGGGATGCTATCAACTACGCTATACCTTTCATATGGCAACCCGGCCTTCGTATATGCCATACGCTGTCTAAACACTCTCTACTAGTGTCACTACTTGATATTTTATAATCAAATTGCACCAGAAACACGCAGTTTTGATAGATCATCGTTTTGTCATAGCATTAAAACGCTATTGTTTTCTAGCACCCTAGTTGTAACACTAAAAACATCAGCTACAGGAAGCTTTTACCTACCGATATGTAACTCCCTGTCATTTTATTATAACAACTCGTAGCTAAACGACACGTTTTCGGGAGATCCCCAATTTCCTCATGCTTTGAAAGAGCTTTCTACTCATGTCGCGTAGTATATGAAAACGAAAACACAGCAAGTACGATGTTTAACGTCGTACAATACGGCGGCTCCAGTGCTCTATTTGTGAGGCAAAACCGGTGTCACTTGTCACTGCCCACGCTCCTCTGACACGTCAGATTATATTTCACACTACGCGGTGTATTGGAGTGTGGAACTGCATGTTGTGACGTCACCATCTCCTCGACCGCGTGCGTTTTCACGTCCGGTGAGAGAGCGTGGATTCTGGCCGCGGCCGCGAATGTGACTTCCTGCGACGCCACGGAAGCTCCAAGGTACGGACGAAAGGAAGGAACGTTTCAGTAGCTACAGATACTCTGGCCGCGAGCTTTTCTCACCGCTGCCGCGAGCGTTTTAATCCACTGGCCGGTGGCATTCGTTCGACTTTTCCCGCGAACTACAAGGAGAGAGCAATTTTCTGCGGCCCACTGGAGGCGTGGCGAAGCGAGCATGTACGGCGGCGGGCGTGTCGTGTCGTGTCGTGTCGGCCCCAACGACTTCCTCCTGCGCGGCGCGGCGGCAGCGCGTCTGTCGTAACCGCACCGCTCCGTGGTCGCCGGGCGGTGGCGGCAAAAAGTCGCTCACATTCTCAGGACACGCCGCTGGCCGCTGGCCGCTGGCCGCTGTGTGCCCGACATCACCGGCCCCCGAACTTTTCCGTCGGCTCCAGGAAAGCGCGCCACAAAAGCCGTTTCAGAACTCTCCACCGCCCGTCACAGATGGACAAACCGAACGGACGGTTCTCCACGCGTTTCTTCTGTCGCGCGAGCGACGTGCTTATTTCCGTATTCATTGTGTGCTCGTGGCTGTAACTAATCTTGCCCTTTCAGGATACCTGCTGGTAGCACTTGTAACTGCAAAAGCACAACACACACACACACATGCACAAACGGAATGAATGTAGCTCTCTGGTACTTCCATAGAGACTTTCCAATGGTTTAGTCCATGAACGCGTTATCTTCGTCAATTGACTGGTTGCGAAAAAAGGGCTAGTTGGTGGGGGAAGCCGACAAAAACGTTTTGACCGGAGAGAAAGGGGGCGGTATACGAAGACGCCTCAGTGTTGTGCATACGTTGGCCGTTATAGTGGCATACGACACAACAGCACAACTATTCCTCTCGCTGCTGAGAGAGAGACAGACAGACAGACAGAGACAGAGAGAGAGAGAGACAGGAAGACAGAGAATTCTTCTCGCCACGGCGAGTGGAGTACTCGGCGAGTCACGTGATTGGGATCTCGTCGTGAGAGTCGAGTGGCAACGTGCTCGATATCGGCGCACTGACCGCGTTGCAGTTGCTGCTTTTAAACCTTCTCAGGTATTTCCACAAAAACACTGCACGTCCGTGGTATTACGCAGCATGTGTGACTGTACGCGCGTGCTTTACGAATACGGAGCTCTGCCTTTAATTTACATTTAGGATCGTTTACTCTCCTACATTCCTGTGTGAGGCGTAGTTTACCGTGAGTGGGCCAGTCATTTTTACGATATTAGACGACAGTTGCGATTAGATATGGACGTGCTCACGGTTTACTCATTTTTCATGTACGCTCGTCGTTTTACTTGTTTTATTGCTTTTATATTACTATTCATAAACTGTTCACATTCGTCAGTTGTGCGTCCTCAATTTACAAACCATGTGATATCGACTCCAGACAGTGATACACACATCAAAAATAAGTTTTGCGTCAGCTGGAACCCGTACAGAAAATTGGAACAGAGATCAACAGAAACATCACTTCCGACCTTTTTATTGCTCATGAAAACCAATCATTGCATGTTGTACCACCATACAACGAGACCTTCAGAGTTGGTGGTCCAGATTGCTGTACACACTGGTACCTCTAATACTCAGTAGCACGTCCTCTTGCATTGATGCATGCTTGTATTCGTTGTGGCATACTATCCAAAAGTTCATCAAGCACTGTTGGTCCAGATTGTCTCATTGTGTGTGTTGTTCTTAGTGTAAGTTACTTTAAATAGTGTGCACGTCTAGGGACCGATGACCTCAGCAGATTGGTGCCTTAGAAATTCACACAAATTTGAACATTTTTTGATTCGGCATAGATTCCTCAGAGTGGCTGGTGGGTCCTGTACACAGGCAGCCCTTTTCTATCTACCCCAGGCATGTTTGATGGGGTCCATATCTGGAGAACATGCTGGCCACCATGGTCGACCGATGTCGTTATCCTGAAGGAAGTCATTCACAAGAAGTGAACGATGAGGGGCGAATCGTCGTCCATAAAGACGAATGCCTCGCCAATATGCTGCCCATATTGTTGAAATATCTGTCGAAGGAGGACATTCAAGTCACGTACAGCCGTTACGGCGTCTTCGATGACCACCAAAGAGCGTACGTCGGCCCCACATACCGCCACCCCAAAACAGCAGGGAGCCTCCACCTTGTTCTACTCGCTGGACAGTGTGTCTAAGGCGTTCAGCCTGACCGGATTGCCTCCAAACACGTCTCCGACGATTGTCTGGTGGAAGGCATATGCGACACTCATCGGTGAAGAGAACGCGATGCCAATCCTGAGCGGTCCATTCGGCACGTTGTTGGGCCCATATGTACCGCGCAGCATGCTCTCGCCGTGGACGTCGGGAGTGAAGTTGCGCATCATGCAGCCTATTGCGCACAGCTTGAGTCGTAATATGACTTCTGTGGCTGCACGAAAAGCATTATTCAACAAGTTGGCATTGCTGTCAGGGTTCCTCCGAGACATAATCCGTAGGTAGCGGTCATCCACTACAGTAGTAGCCATTAGGCGGCCTGAGCGAGGCATGTCATCGACAGTTCTTGTCTCTCTGTATCTCTTCCATGTCCGAACAACATCGCTTTGGTTCACTCCGAGACGCCTGGACACTTCCCTTGTTGAGAGCCCCTCCTGCCTCAGAGGAACAATGCGGAGGCGAGCGAACCGCGGTATTGACAGTCTAGGCATGGTTGAACTACAGACAACACGAGACGTGTACCTCCTTCGTGGTGGAGTGACCGGAATTGATCGGCTGTCGGACCCTCTCCGTCTAATAGGCGCTGCACATGCACAGTTTTCTACATCTTTCTGCGGGTTTAGTGTTATCTCTGAACAATCAAAGCGATTGTGTCTGTGATACAATATCCAGAATCAACATCTATATTCAGGAGTTCTGGGAACCGTGGTGACGCAAAACTTTTTTTTGATGTGTGTATGTTTTCAGTCTCAAGTTTACACCATTGTCGTTTTGCGGGTTATTGTAATCCTAACAGCACGTTCGGTGTGTACTGAGGATGTAATTTTTATTTGTATGACAGGTAATTCTTACTGTGCTTGACATATGGCACGCGCTCACATGTTGTTTGGAAATGCATATTTGGATTCCCACTGTAGGGAATTATAATCGAGCATGTCATGCCGTAAGTGCGCTTTAACATCCGCTGTAAGTACGCTTGTATTTTTAGTTTTAAAGCACTCTCACTGTATTTTTAACTCCAGCGTATTTTAACTGGGTGGCAACATTTCCTTTAGGTGTGTTTAAAAACAAACAGTCGAAATTGCAATCGCAATAAATATTTTTAACATCATATGCATTCAAAATTTATTATATTTCGATTTCGGCCAGATCGTAGGTGCCCGATTCCCAGGTGATTCCACCTCTCAGGTAGTGGAGACACTGGAATTTCCTCGTGACACCTGTTTAAGGATGTACTGTGAGTTCTTCGGTTCGCGGAACAAAAAGCCCCCAGATTCAGTTGTTGCTGACAAAGTTTTTGACAGAGATTAACGTTAACAACCGCGAAGTGAAATAGCGGATAGACGAGTCGCTGAACAGTCGCCAGTTCAGTGTTGGACAACATTAATCCTTGAGTAACCGTGTCATTCAGAAGAACCTCTTTACTGGGAGGAACGGAACCTACCACCCCGTACGTGTACTAATGCTGAGTGGACGTCAGTGGAGCACGGAAATCAGCACAGAAGCGGAAGCTCGAAGCATGGGGAAAGGTCGCCTGGGTCGATTTCACGGCACGTGTCTATGACGAGACACGAACCCTTATAAAATCACACGAGGCGTGCATCCTCTTTCCAATATATCATTCTTCGGGCACATGGCAGAGAGATCTTCCTGCTGGGGATTTTTACTTGGGATGCAATGAGACCCTGACATCGTCTCCCACTGGCGAAAAATACAGAAACCAACTGTATCGAGATGTCCTCGTGTGTCAGCACCCAACAGGCGACCTGTACGTTAGGCAAGACAATGAACCACCGAATCCCTCCCGAACTGTCTTAATGGCTCAAGGAACTATCCACGGACAACAGATGATTGTGTGATGCCTTGAGGCACCTGACCTCAATCGTGTTTATCACATCTGGGACACCACAGTGTTAGGAAGTGCTTGCCTCGGTCCCAGCTCTGACCAGTTTTGGGCAGCGGTTGAGCAATAATGGTTCAGGATGTCTTTTAATGGCTGTCATTGTCTTTAGGAATTGCTGCCGTCGTCGTGGAGATCAGGGCGCAGGACTCCGCAGCTGTTTTTCTCTACTCCAATTGCTCGAGTGGGTACGTCTCAGAGGGGCCGGATGGGGTTTATCGACTCCTCCACGCGGTTCGCTGCCGGCAGTTCCTGGAAGGCGTACCGCGGGCAGAGGCAGCACCGGCCGTGCAGGTGTGGCGCGCCTTGCCGCGGCCCCCGTGTCACAGCCCGCCATACGGCTTCATAATTCGCCACCGGCGGACGTGCCGCGCCGAGCTAATTGCCGGCGATCGGCGACTGAAGAGAAGAAGTCGAATCCAAAGTGGCAGAAGCGGCTCCGGCGACGCGGTCCAGTTTGCGAACAAGCGCCGAGGTCCTAACAGCGGGCGCGCGTGCGTCGAATACGCGAGCCCGCACGCTGCGCGTTTGTTTCCTGGAGACGGCCGTTTTTGGTGGCTCCGGCGTACGAAAATGCGTGCCGTCGGACTGCGCGGACAAATTACGGGAGGCGACTTTCTCCTGCAACAACGCCAGCTGCAGCGGCCGACCGGCGCAGAATAAGAAATAAACCCACCCGAATACGTGGATCTCGTAAGACATGTCAGCAAAATAATGCGACACGGCGGAAAAAGTCAGATGCCAGAGCCGAGTTTCTCCGAGTTGAGCCATAAAGATCCTGCAGCGCACCAGCGGCTCCGCCGACATCACCGCTCAGGACTACGTGAGTTGGCGGTGTTGCTTTCCATCATGTCACCCGTCAATGATACGACGTTATACAACACATGAATTAAATATTGTGAACTAACGACAGGTGACTGAATCAAGCCAACGAGGTAAAAAAAAATGCATTTCCATTTTTTTTTTTTTAATGTAAGATCATTCTTACGTACAGTTCCACTTCGTTTCATAGATTTACCCCTTGTTTCGATCACTAACCCTAATATCCCGTGATGCCATGATGGTTCCATTGAAAGGGGACGTCCGACTTCCCTCCACATCCTTCCCTAATGCGATGAGACCGATGACCTCGTAGTTTGGTCTCTTCCCCTAAAACAACCAACCAACCAACCTAAATAACTGAAAAGCGGAAGCAAATGCGACACAAAGATCAGACTTGTTCGGCAGAATCAACTCTTTGGCGGAATGCCTCGATTTCGGTGCCACAGTGACCGCATCCTAAGGTAGGTTTGATGTGCTTCTCCCGACCTGCCGCTTGCCCGTTCTCTTCATTTGCTGTATCCTGTGCTCATAATTGGGACTGTCTCTGCCACTATTTCCATTATTTCTTCAAGAAGAGTCCTCAGCAACATCTCGTCGCATTTTAACTCTTCGACTCATTATATTCTTTATTGGGTACGTTTCCTCGTTCTTGCGTTGAAGGTCTTCATTCGATCATTTCACGCGATCTGTAGCTACCTGGAACACCACACTTCAAAGGTTCCTTCTAGTTTCGCTTCTGTCGTATCCACTGTCCTCCTTGCTTCTTTATTTGTTCTGCTTCTGAAATATCAAGTGGGTCCACTTCCTCAAAAGCTTCTTCACTAAAGTTGTGATTCAGCCGTCGAGCATGTTTACTCGCAGTGTACACCATTACCTTGGTTTCCTTTTCATTTTGTGCGTCTTATAACCAACAGGCAGTAGACTTCTCATTTATTTTTGAAAAGATATATCGTGGAGAAAAATATTGGTCTGGCTAAAAAATCTTCAAAAATGTATTAAAAACAGTCTTGACCACAATAAAACATTTATTCGTAGTGGTCACTGGTTTCTTCAGAATGTGACCATCTTCAGGCCTTTTATACATTGACGGGGTAGACGGTGGTGCTGAACGGAGTAGGTGTTGTGACTCTGTGAACGTCAACTGCTGTGAGCAGTTGAGTATTTCTTTCAGTTACATTCTGTATCATATTGTAACAGTTCTTTCTATGTATGGTCCAAGTTTCATCAAGTTATGTTACTTCGCAGTGACCCATCACGAAATTTACTTTCGTGCTTAAGTTTTACCCAGCATTCTATTTTGTTTGGTGTGCTTATGGTAGGTAGTATCTCGCAGTTTAAAGAGTGGAATAATCATGGTGTTTCTGTTTGTGAGAATCGTTTGACTAATTGTTGAATATCTATAACTGTAACTATCAAAATCGGATTATCACTTGATCACAACAGTGACATGAAGGTAAACTTGGGTTATTTCACGTTGAACTGCTGCCTAGGGAGACAAAGACTAGGAGGTCTGCCAGGCACAACAAAAGACGCTGGCCTCGCGGTGGAGGCTAGAAGCCTCGTAACGTCTTAATATTGATGGGACTATGTCGCCCAAGGTACCCCACGATGTACGCAGACGTAAAATGTCTTCCTCGTAATTCTGGTCTGTTATTGTTGCGAATATGCTGCGTTACTTGACGTCGCTGAGGGATACACCAGCTGTTTGCTGTCCCTCCACTGTAGAAACTCAGCAAATTCCCGGTCTGTACAATCCTTGCTGTCGTCGAACAAAAAGTATTTAAGAAATGTGATGGTCCTTGTTATCCAGCTCTAACAAAAATCACTCAGTTATAACGCCAAAATCTAAAATATATGTTGTTGTTACCGAGTAGAATAGTACGTTGATTAAGAAGCTGGGAGATACCCTGTTCCGGTACGAGTTGGTTAACTGATGCTCCCTACAAGACTGGACGAACCCTTAAACACTGCTACCACCAATTTCCTTCCTCATGCGTGTTTATTGCGTGCTTGTTCCTCGATTTTAATGATATCGACATCAACAAGATGATACACTCCAATAAGCTAAACAGCCTATTATTCTTCTAGTAGGGTTCAACTTCGGCCATGGAGGACCACAGACTAATGTTTTTAGTATCTTCAATGCGCGAATAACCATTTTCTTAAAGCTATTTTGTCTAAAACTGACATGGTGAGACCGTGGCTGTATACAATTAATGTAGGTTGATTCTTACAAAGAAGAAAACAGCAACGAGCCACTATTAATTCTGCTATTTATTTAAGTAAATAGCGCCGTAACCGGTTTCGAACAGAAAAGTTCATCTTCAGATGGCTGTTCACAATATTTATAAGACGCACTTTACATAATTATCAGTTTTTGATATTTATGCTTCCACACCAAGAATATTTCGCTGCAGTGGAAGCATAAATATCAAAAACTGATAATTACGTAAAGTGCGTCTTATAAATATTGTGAACAGCCATCTGAAGATGAAAATTTCAGTTCGAAACCGGTTACGGCGCTATTTACTTAAATAAATAGCAGTATTAATAGTGGCTGGTTGCTGTTTACTTCTTTGTAAGAATCAACCTACATTAACCATTTTCTTCTTTCTTTCTCACTTCACATTCTCTCGTGCATATCTCTATATGTAATAGGTAAATTTATTTTTAATCTTTGTCATGTACCACAAAATTGTGAATCATTCAGTAACCACAAAAAGTCTAAGCAAAATGTTTCATTTTATATATTACGTAATCTTTTCAAATCTCAGTCTTCCGATTGCGCCCTTCCCTTTGTTTATCCTGTGTTAATCTTTCAGTCTTTGTATTTACTACATCCAACAGTTAATTAATTACTTTATGTATTACGTACATTCATCTGCATGAATTCTATCGATGTGGAACGAGTCAGTTTGATTTGTTTATGTGCATGGGTGCACCCTGTTCATTTAGAGTTTATTAGGTAGCGCAGGGTTACAGGAAGGTTTCAGATTGATTACGTGGTGGTAAGATACATATTTAGAAATCAGATTTCAGACTTTCAGTTATTTCCAGAAGCAGATGTGCTCTCCAACCGTAATTTATTGGTTATAAACTGCAGGTTAAGAGAAAGGAAGTTGCAAAATGGTGGGAAATTAAGATGACACATTGATAAATTCAAGAAACCAGACGTTGTTGAGAGTGTCAGAGGGAGTATTAGGCAACAATGGACTGAAACATGAGACAGGAATACAATAGAAGATGAATGGATAGTTTTGAAAGACGGAACAGTGAAACCAGCAGGGCAACAATGCCTAGTGGAAATGCTTGACCAAATGAGAAAATATAAAAATAAGCAGGCGGAAGGGAACACAAGCGTCTAAAAATAAGACTGAATTGCTAGAGGTAGAGGTCAAATGAAAGTTTATAGAAAGAAGCGTGACAAAGGGAAAGATAGATGCTACCTATATGAAAATTAAGGACAACTTCAGGGAAAAGAGAAGCAGTTGTAGGAATTTAAAGAGCTCAGGAGTAAGCAAAAAAGGGAAGGTTGAAAGGTGGAAGGAAAATACAGAGAGTCTAAATATAGGAAACAAATTTTAGGACAATATTATAAGCAAAGAAAATGTAGATGAAGACGAGATAGTAGGTATAACATTGCGAGAAGCTACACTTTTTGCAATTTTGAGGATAGTATGGATAAAATATAGGGATAGAAAGGTTACTTATGATTGTACAGAAAGCAGACTGCACTTGCAAAAGTCGAAAAATATAAAAGGGAAGCAGTAGTTGAGACGGGAGTGAGACAAGATTGTAGCCTATCCCCGATGTTATTCAGTCCGTACACTAAGCAATCTGTGAAGGAATTCAAGGAGAAATAATGAAAAGGAATTGAAGTTCAAGCAAAAAAAAAATGAAAATTTTGTGGTTAGCTGATGACTTTGTAATTTTTTCAGGGACGGCAAACGACTTGGACTATCAGTTGAACGGAATGGATTGCATCCTGGAAAGAGACTGTAAGACGAACACTAATAATAATAAAACAAGTGTAATAGAATGTAACCAATTACATCAAGCGATACTGAGCGAATTAGGTTAGGAAATGAGACAGTAAAAGTAGTAGGTGTCTGTAGATATTTAGACAGCATAATAACGGATAATGGCCGAATTAAAGATGATACAGAATGTAGACTGGTAACAGTAACAAAAGCAGTTTTGAAAAAGAAGAATTTGTTAACATTTAATACTAGTCTAAATGCAAGGAAGTCTTTTCCGCAGCTATTTCTACGGCCTGTAGTCTTGTGCGGAAGTGAAACGTGGACGTCTCGACGATAAGCGTTTCAGGCAAGAAAAGAACAGAAACTTTTGAAATGTGGTGCTAGAAAAGGTGCTGAAGATTAGGTGGATAGATCGAATACCTAATGAGGAATTGCAGAACATCACTGAGTAAGAAAGAAATTTATGCTACAACTTGAGTAAATAACGTATCATTTGATAGGACACAATCTGTGGCATTCGCCAGGTTGGTAATGGAGAGAGGGATGTGTGTGTGCGTGTGTGTGTGTGTGTGTGTGTGTGTGCGTGTGTGTGTGTTTGTGTGTGTATGGAGCGGAGAGGGGGGTGAGCTCGAAAAATTTTAGAGGGATACCAAGAGATGAGTACAGTAAACTGGTTCAAATGTATGTAGATTGCAGAAGCTATTCATAGGTGATTAGGCTTGCACTGGATAGAATAGCCCGAATAACTTTATCAAACTGATCTTCGGAGAGAGGACCACAACAACGAAACAACTACAAATATCACAGTGACTTAAATTTGAAAGAAATGCATGATAGTCTGCAACGGTTTTCATGTTAAAAGTAAACACAAATTTAACGACAAAGTAAACGAATTCGTCTATTACACTACACATTCTAATAGTTTTTAATCAAGTATACTGTATAGCGCAGATGGAATTGTCGCGAAGAAATTATTTCAGCCCGCCGGGGTGGCCGAGAGGTTCTAGGCGCTACAGTCTACGGTCGCAGGTTCGAATCCTGCCTCGGGCATGGATGTGTGTGATGTCCTTAGGTTAGTTAGGTTTAAGTAGTTCTGAGTTCTAGGGGACTGATGAAAAATGGTTCAAATCGCTCTGAGCAATATGGGAGTTAACTTCTGAGGTCATCAGTCCCCTAGAACTTAAAACTACTTAAACCTAACTAACCTAAGGATACTACACACATCCATGCCCGAGGCAGGATTCGAACCTGCGACGGTAGCGGTCGCGCGGTTCTAGACTGTAGCGCCTAGAACCGCTCGGCCACCTAGACCGGCGGGACTGATGATCTTAGAAGTTAAGTCCCATAGTGCTCAGAGCCATTTGAACCATTTTTTAAATTATTTCAAATTAGATAAAAGAAATTGTTTCAGTGTCGGTCAGACATTTCAAGTTACTGGGTAAATGATTAAAAAAGTTTTGTGACTACGTACATTATTTCTTTGGACATCACTGTTCCTCGGAAATTATGATAGATTATTTATGCCGAACGTCATTATCGAATATATATCGTACAAAGCCTAGTTACAATAGCTCTTAAGGGCTTTCTTCAAGCTTACTGGTTGCATACTACATCCAACATCCTCGAGATTGTATACCTCATATTCTAACCCTTGTCTGTTTTACAATTCTTTTTACTGGTGCTGAGCGAGAGGGCGCGCTGGTAGGACACTGGATTCGCAATTGAACAGACAGCTGCGCAGTTCCCAACCCGACCATCCGGATTTTTCGCCGGTTCCCCAAATCTCTTAAGACAACTGCCGCGAAATTTATTCAAAAAGGATATGTCAGATTTCCTGCCCCACGATCCTCCAATGCAAGCTTGTGATCCGTCTCTAATGCCATCTTCGTTGACTGGACGTTAAACCCCGATCTTCACTCGTTTCTTATCTCTAGAGCTCTTTCCACTGCAGAGTGATCTTCCCTGAGTCGACTACTCATTAGCCTATTCCTCATCCTGCTAGATTTTATTCACTACACCTTCTAGCAACCGCTAATTTCTTGCTACGTCCTTCTACCTTACTCTTAATTCCACATTTTGAATTCTTCCGACGCATTTTTCTCCAGTTTTCCACGGTATTTCATTTGCATGGATTACTGTTTTCATAACTGGAGAGCTGCATCAAACCAGTTCGCTGGCCGGAGTGGCCGAGCGGTTCTAGGTGCTACAGTCTGGAACCGCGCGACCGCTAGGGTCGCAGGTTGGAATCCTGCCTCGGGCATGGATGTGTGTGATGTCCTTAGGTTAGTTAGGTTTACGTAGTTTTAAGTTCTAGGGGACTGATGACCTCAGAATTTAAGTCCTATAGTGCTCAGAGCCATATGAACCAACCCAGTTCAGACTGAAGACCGCAACATCAACATAAAACTCTGTTCCTGTTTTCTGCATAAGGCCTTTTTGATCTTTGTGGAGCAATACAGTTGTCCATCCCTGCGTTGGGTAGTGGGTGTGGTGCTCTATAATTGTTTCGTTCGAGCCATTCTACACCGTTATTCGGCTCGTGTAGCATAGAACTACAGTCGGTGAGGGATGAGGCAATCAAAGAAATAAATTTTGTTTTTTCCTTATTTCTGGTGTTTGTTTCAGTAACCCTAGCACGAAATATCATTAGTGCCACTACTCTACTGAAACTTAGGTTTGGTCGCTGATTAGACTTGTTCTTTCTTTATCTGCTGGCAAAAACTGTGTAATGCATTCTGGTGTTGCGGGCCATCCGCGGATGTTGCGTCGGTGATTAATGTCTGCAGGACCTCATTAGCTGTTGACAGCTCGAGCTGATGTATACTAATTACCTGCGCTTTCTAGTCTGGCACAGGTTAACGAATTGAGGTTATAAATAACAGTCGGTTAGGAGGAATAGCTCTTGCGTGAGTCCGAAAGCACGTGGAAAGATCTGCACCTAGCTTGCGGTTTCGTCTATAAATTTTAAAAGAAAACTCTCGTGGAGTGCAGAATGTGACAGATTATTAGGAAAGAACAAATCAGTATAGCTGGAAAATTGTTGAACAGCATATAATTGATTAGTACTCGAGTTTGGACAATATCGGTTCACTTCTTTCCTGCTGTCGTCAATCCGTCTCTGAGTGAAGCTTCCACATGCACGCACACGAGACTGTAGCTCTAGAGCCAGTAGCAGTTAATTACACTTGGACAGGCATCGATCTCTCAAAGTTCCCGTGCGGTTGCTATGTTTTAGTTCTTTTCTTTCTTTCTTCCTTCCTGTTCCTTTTTTTGTGAGCAAGTAAAACATTCTGATGGTTCCCGTTTCGTGTGAGCTTTCAGGACATGGTCGTATCTACAGGATTTGCGGGCCAAGTATTTGACTTGACGTGGTGCAACTTTTCCGTAAGTTGGTGTTGTTTAATACTTCTCACCCGACTGTGGATTGATTAGTACTCGAGTTTGGACAATATAGGTTCACTTCTTTCCTGCTGTCGTCAATCCGTCTCTGAGTGAAGCTTCCACATGCACGCACACGAGACTGTAGCTCTAGAGCCAGTAGCAGTTAATTACACTTGGACAGGCATCGATCTCTCAAAGTTCCCGTGCGGTTGCTATGTTTTAGTTCTTTTCTTTCTTCCTTCCTTCCTGTTCCTTTTTTGTGAGCAAGTAAAACATTCTGATGGTTCTCGTTTCGTGTGAGCTTTCAGGACATGGTCGTATCTACAGGATTTGCGGGCCAAGTATTTGACTTGACGTGGTGCAACTTTTCCGTAAGTTGGTGTTGTTTAATACTTCTCACCCGACTGTGGATGCGTGTCTACAAAAAGGAAAGGGAGGGAGAGAGGAAGAGAGACAGGGAGAGAGGGAGAGAGAGAAGGAGAGAGAGAACTCGACAAAATCAACAGAATCGTTTTTTTCCTTGTTCTGGACTGAAGGCGTCCGCTCTGATGACTATCTCACTGACGCTGAAAGGACTAATAAAGATGTCTTAATACGACGGATGCTTGGGTGCTAGGCTATCACACATACAATGGAAGTAACACAGAATAGTAAACAGTAAAATATATTACTCAACTTTGGCAACACTGTTTACAGCAGTTGTAATATGCAGGTTTGGCCTGTCTGTCCCGCTTTGACTACAGTTACGTGATCAAAAACTAAATAATATTCTCTGATCTAAAGTCGGAAGGAAACCGATCACCTGTCTTGATGTACTATTGTAAGAACAGTTCCAGACCAACAGTACTCGTTTAAATTTATAGGCAGGCGGTGTCTTTCGATGCACGCTAATTCTATCCGCTGCTCTGTTTCTACTGAAGACTAACCGTTGTCTACCTATCGGCCACCGTTTCTGCCTTACCAGACGACTTGAAAATACGACGAACCGTCTGTCAGACTCGGATTGACTTAAACTTGCAACTGGCAGCTTCAGCTCGTGCGCGGTCACTTAAGCGCGGGTCTCTCTTCCTGATGGCGTAGACACTCCAGGGGGCGTGATGCCGCGGGCGGTGATTGGTTTGCGCGCCGCGATGTCCCTGCTGCGGACGGACGTCCACTGTACTTCTGGTACCAACAGTCGCAAACTCTTCTGGCGTGGCGTCTCAGCACACTGCACTCCTGTCCTCTCATCGTGTGCTCTTCTTGCGTGGTGTCTCAGCGCACTACACTCCTGTCCTCTCATCGTGTGCTCTTCTTGCGTGGTGTCTCAGCGCACTACACTCCTGTCCTCTCATCGTGTGCTCTTCTGGCGTGGTGTCTCAGCACACTACACTCCTGTCCTCTCATCGTGCGCTCTTCTGGCGTGGTGTCTCAGCACACTACACTCCTGTCCTCTCATCGTGTGCTCTTCTTGCGTGGCGTCTCAGCACACTACACTCCTGTCCTCTCATCATGTGCTCTTCTTGCGTGGCGTCTCAGCACACTACACTCCTGTCCTCTCATCATGTGCTCTTCTTGCGTGGTGTCTCAGCACACTACACTCCTGTCCTCTCATCGTGCGCTCTTCTTGTGTGGTGTCTCAGCACACTACACTCCTGTCCTCTCATCGTGTGCTCTTCTTGCATGGCGTCTCAGCACACTACACTCCTGTCCTCTCATCGTGTGCTCTTCTTGCGTGGCATCTCAGCACACTACCCTCCTGTCCTCTCATCGTGTGCTCTTCTTGCGTGGTGTCTCAGCACACTACACTCCTGTCCTCTCATCGTGTGCTCTTCTTGCGTGGCGTCTCAGCACACTACACTCCTGTCCTCTCATCGTGTGCTCTTCTGGCGTGGTGTCTCAGCACACTACACTTCTGCCCTCTCATCGTGCGCTCTTCTGGCGTGGTGTCTCAGCACACTACACTCCTGTCCTCTCATCGTGTGCTCTTCTTGTGTGGTGTCTCAGCACACTACACTCCTGTCCTCTCATCATGCGCTCTTCTGGCGTGGTGTCTCAGCACACTACACTCCTGTCCTCTCATCGTGTGCTCTTCTTGTGTGGTGTCTCAGCACACTACACTCCTGTCCTCTCATCATGCGCTCTTCTGGCGTGGTGTCTCAGCACACTACACTCCTGTCCTCTCATCGTGTCCTCTTCTTGCGTGGTGTCTCAGCGCACTACACTCCTGTCCTCTCATCGTGTGCTCTTCTGGCGTGGTGTCTCAGCACACTACACTCCTGTCCTCTCATCGTGTGCTCTTCTGGCGTGGTGTCTCAGCACACTACACTCCTGTCCTCTCATCGTGTGCTCTTCTTGCGTGGCGTCTCAGCACACTACACTCCTGTCCTCTCATCGTGTGCTCTTCTTGCGTGGTGTCTCAGCACACTACACTCCTGTCCTCTCATCGTGTGCTCTTCTTGCGTGGCATCTCAGCACACTACCCTCCTGTCCTCTCATCGTGTGCTCTTCTTGCGTGGTGTCTCAGCACACTACACTCCTGTCCTCTCATCGTGCGCTCTTCTTGCGTGGTGTCTCAGCACACTACACTCCTGTCCTCTCATCGTGTGCTCTTCTTGCGTGGCGTCTCAGCACACTACACTCCTGTCCTCTCATCGTGTGCTCTTCTGGCGTGGTGTCTCAGCACACTACACTTCTGTCCTCTCATCGTGCACTCTTCTGGCGTGGCGTCTCAGCACACTACACTCCTGTCCTCTCATCGTGTGCTCTTCTTGTGTGGTGTCTCAGCACACTACACTCCTGTCCTCTCATCATGCGCTCTTCTGGCGTGGTGTCTCAGCACACTACACTCCTGTCCTCTCATCGTGTGCTCTTCTTGCGTGGTGTCTCAGCACACTACACTCCTGTCCTCTCATCATGCGCTCTTCTGGCGTGGTGTCTCAGCACACTACACTCCTGTCCTCTCATCGTGTGCTCTTCTTGCGTGGTGTCTCAGCGCACTACACTCCTGTCCTCTCATCGTGTGCTCTTCTGGCGTGGTGTCTCAGCACACTACACTCCTGTCCTCTCATCGTGCGCTCTTCTGGCGTGGTGTCTCAGCACACTACACTCCTGTCCTCTCATCGTGCGCTCTTCTGGCGTGGTGTCTCAGCACACTACACTCCTGTCCTCTCATCGTGTGCTCTTCTTGCGTGGCGTCTCAGCACACTACACTCCTGTCCTCTCATCGTGCGCTCTTCTGGCGTGGCGTCTCAGCACACTACACTCCTGTCCTCTCATCGTGTGCTCTTCTTGCGTGGCGTCTCAGCACACTACACTCCTGTCCTCTCATCGTGCGCTCTTCTGGCGTGGTGTCTCAGCACACTACACTCCTGTCCTCTCATCGTGTGCTCTTCTTGCGTGGCGTCTCAGCACACTACACTCCTGTCCTCTCATCGTGTGCTCTTCTTGCGTGGCGTCTCAGCACACTACACTCCTGTCCTCTCATCGTGCGCTCTTCTGGCGTGGTGTCTCAGCACACTACACTCCTGTCCTCTCATCGTGTGCTCTTCTTGCGTGGCGTCTCAGCACACTACACTCCTGTCCTCTCATCGTGTGCTCTTCTTGTGTGGCGTCTCAGCACACTACACTCCTGTCCTCTCATCGTGTGCTCATCCGCAAAGCTGCTCAAGATGTATGCAGCTGTTTGCTATTTCTTCTGCTACAGCGCTAACAGGAACTGAGTTACGTTTTGTTAGTTGTTTACTTGTAACGCCCCCTTAGAAAAATTAATGAATTACTGTGCTGATAAACATCTTATGTTATTTGATTTTCTAACAGCTGAGCAAAACTGAACGTACTCAGACATTCACTAAAGTGACACACAAAATTTTTGGCGCTACGCAATCTGACTTTCAGTAATCCCTACAAAATAATGGCCCTGATTAACAATAACCTATACCTTTCAGGAATTCTTACCGCACAAAAATCTTCGTTGCTCGAACTACTGCAATACATCGAGCGCCACTACTGCCAGCTAAATAAAAGGTTCTAACTACTGAAGGCCCTAACTACTGATTTCATGACATCCAGTCTTACAAATTTACTTTCTCTGTCCAGATCATCCTCTCTCAAAACTCCGTCATCTCTCTCTCTCCCCCCTCATCCACCACTGCTGGCGGCTCACCTCCAACTGCGCAACGCTACGCACTGTTAACATCCAGCTGCCTAACACTAAAATAGCAAACAACAATGCAAACCAGCCACAGACTGCATACAGAGCGCTACGTGGCGTTACCAATAAAAAAACCTAAACAGCCTACTTACATACTTTCAATACAGGAGATCCCTTCTTACCTTTCTATCAACTTTTTTCCAGTGTATACAACTGCCACTATCATCTGGAGTGCCCCAGGGAAGTGTGGTAGGTCCGCTGTTGTTTTCTATCTACATAAATGATATTTTGGATAGGGTGGATAGCAATGTGCGGCTGTTTGCTGTTGATGCGGTGGTGTCGTTGAGTGACTGTAGGAGGATACAAGATGACTTGGACAGGATTTGTGATTGGTGTAAAGAATGGCAGCTAACTCTAAATATAAATATATGTAAATTAATGCAGATGAATAGGAAAAAGAATCCCGTAATGTTTCAATACTCCATTAGTAGTGTAGCGCTTGACAAAGTCACGTCGATTAAATATTTGGGCGTAACATTGCAGAGCGATATGAAATGCATGTAAGGGCAGTTGTGGGGAAGGCGAATAGTCGTCTTCGATTCATTGGTAGAATTTTGGGAAGATGTGGTTCATCTGTAAAGGAGACCGCTTATAAAACACTAATACGAACTATTCTCGAGTATTGCTCGAGCGTTTGGATCCCTATCAGGTCAGATTGAGGGAGGACATAGAAGCAATTCAGAGGCAGGCTGCTAGATTTGTTACTGGTAGGTTTGATCATCACGCGAGTGTTACGGAAATGCTTCAGGAACTCGGGTGGGAGTCTCTAGAGGAAAGGAGGCGTTGTTTTCGTGAATCGCTACTGAGGAAATTTAGAGAACCAGCATTTGAGGCTGACTGGAGTACAATTTTACTGCCACCAAGTTATATTTCGCGGAAAGACCACAAAGATAAGATAAGGGAGATTAGGGCTCGTACAGAGGCATATAGGCAGTCAGTTTTCCCTCGATCAGTTTGGGAGTGGAACAAGGAGACAAGATGATAGCTGTGGTACGACGTACCCTCCGCCACGCACCGTATGGTGGATTGCGGAGTATGTACGAGGGCTGTCTAGAAAGTAAGTTACGATCGGTCGCGAAATGAAACGACTATGAAAATCCGATAAAGCTTTGCAAAGATGTGTTGGGCAGTGTCTCTAGTATGACTCTAGGTAGAATTATGTCGGACTTTTCATTCCTGAGCTCTTACTGAGCGCGTAAAGATGTTATAGAAAATAGTGTCTCCCGCCAAGTACGAGGGCCTGGTGAGAATTTTCCCCTGAAGCTATGCAGCCAACATTACATAACTGTCGTGCGTTTTCTTCTTCAAGACAATTCCCAGCCTCATTCTGCAGGGGCAATGAAGATGTTCCTGCATCGTTTCAATTGGAAATGTTTTGTTACCCACAATACAGCCAGTAATTGCCTCTCACTGAGTTTCATCTCTGTTCAAACGAACCGCTGGCTATGAAGACAACATTTTGGCACAGACAAAGAGCTTTAGGCCAGCGTAGAGAATTGGCGGAAAGCACTGGCGGCTGCCTTCTATGATGAGGGTATTGGAAAGTTGGTACAACGCTACGACGAATGTCTTGAGTCAGAACGGCGACTACGTACAGAAGTAGCTGAAAGGTGTAGCTAACCGTTACAAATGAAACATTTCTGATTTTCACTGTGATTTTCATTTCGCGATCAATCGTAACTTACTTTCTGGGCAGCCCTCGTATGTAGATGTAGACGTAGATGAATGTAGATTTGAGCCAGTATCCTCCAGAACGCGTGTCTGGAGGGTTCTTCTATTGGGTTTCGTATTTTTCGTCCCGGACGATACCGCCGACTGTTCGAGTGGATTAGCCGGATCGCCTGCAACGGCAGGGGAGTAAAAGCGTGGTCGGAGGAACGCGGGCCGTTCTCCCGTAATGACCCCGCATCCGAGCAGGTGACACGCGTGTGCTTTCTCCCAGAGACGGGGGGCCACCTGCTTAATTCGCCCATTACGCAGAGCGAAACGAGGGAGGCGGAGCGTAGCGAAGCAAAAAGACAAACCTGTAAGCGACACTGCTGCTCGCGGCGCGCCGTCGTTTAGGCTTCGAGGCTCGAGTGTTCGGGTAGTAGTAGGAGTAGAAGCAGGAGGTGGGGGCGGGACAACAAGTGGCCGAGCTGCGCCCGCTGCCGGGACGGGGCCACACCGCACGTACAGCACCCAGCGGCGGCCGCGACGGCAGTGGGCCGCCGATAATTTTGCAATCAGTGGGCGGCGGAGCGCCGAGAAAGTGGGAGCGGTCCCTCTGAATACGGAGGATAGCCGCAGCCTTACGGCCGCCGCGAAACCTGCACCCTGCCACCCGCCGCTGCCACAGTTACGGCACGTACTCGTTTAGCCGGGGAAACATTAATCCCGACCACTACCAACTTTTTCCTCTATATTCTCTCTCTCTTTTTTCCTCGCATTTCCACCGCGGTGCCGGTTCAGGAATTACTTGCAATCGAGCGTCACGCGAATCGCGCTGTTAACCAGAGTTCTCGGGAGGCAGTAAAGTCTGATATCCGCAGTGCGTGATGGGTAGCAGAGGCTATCGAGCGTGAAAACAAACGATCTCGCGACCTGCCGGGTGCAGCAGAGCGCCGGTTAAGCGGAGTCGACCTCGCCTGTCTCTCCAGCTAGTGACAGTGGCAATTTTCGCAAAAACACGCAAAGAGAAAAAAAATACTCGATATCGAAGTTAACAGCTATTACACCTTGGCCGTAGTAACCTCTCATATCATTCGGCATCACCGTGCCACGAGAGTCTGCACGCAACGTGGCAGTATGTTTAAACTAAAAATTCCACAGCCTTCACAAAGCTTTAGAAAATCAATACTTCCACTTTTGATTACATACATATTTTACGAGAGGTAGTCATAAAGTTTCCATTGTGAACTGGAAAAAATATAGATACGTAACTGTTTGTTGGTTTCCAGGAACATCATATCTACAGTCCTGGCGCACAGGAAAATCCTAGCGCAGTAAGTGCAAACCAAAACGGGATAGAGCATTGATAAAGTGCGGTAAGGTAATTGTCTTTCGGCAGCAGCACGGATATTGCAGCTGTGCCACGCCAACCCACACACCCTGGGTGACAACCTGAGCAGTTCTCTTAGATGATGCTGTAATTTACGGTCTAGTAAGGTCATCCGAAGACCAGTATCAGTTGCAAAGGGATTTAGAAAAGATTGCTGTATGGTGTGGCAGGTGGCAGTTGACGCTAAATAACGAAAAGTGTGAGGTGATCCACATGAGTTCCAAAAGAAATCCGTTGGAATTCGATTACTCGATAAATAGTACAATTCTCAAGGCTGTCAATTCAACTAAGTACCTGGGTGTTAAAATTACGAACAACTTCAGTTGGAAGGACCACATAGGTAATATTGTGGGGAAAGCGAGCCAAAGGTTGCGTTTCATTGGCAGGACACTTAGAAGATGCAACAAGTCCACTAAAGAGACAGCTTACACTACACTCGTTCGTCCTCTGTTAGAATATTGCTGTGCGGTGTGGGATCCTTACCAGGTGGGATTGACGGAGGACATCGAAAGGGTAGCTCGTTTTGTATTATCACATAATAGGGGAGAGAGTGTGTCAGATATGATACGCGAGTTGGGATGGAAGTCATTAAAGCAAAGACGTTTTTCGTCGCGGCGAGATCTATTTACGAAATTTCAGTCACCAACTTTCTCTTCCGAATGCGACAATATTTTGTTGACCCCAACCTACATAGGTAGGAATGATCATCAAACTAAAATAAGAGAAATCAGAGCTCTAACAGAAAGGTTTAGTCGTTCGTTTTTCCCGCGCGCTGTTCGGGAGTGGAATGGTAGAGAGATAGTATGATTGTGGTTCGATGAACCCTCTGCCAAGCACTTAAATGTGAATTGCAGAGTAGTCATGTAGATGTAGATGTAGATGTAGACTACTGAGGAGGCTGTCTGAACTGTCCTGAGACAGCTGCATTTTATCTGCCGGTGCTGAATATGAATTACTACATGCCACTTTATCAACGGTCTGTGGCATTTTGTTTTCCCTCCTGAAGCGGCGTGCTTCGGTACAATGCCCTTGCAATTTCAGTATGTGTCAGGACTGCAGAGATGCACGTCCAAATAGACAGGGTATTTCACAAGTCATGTTACATGCTCCTAGAGGTTGTAGAGTGGACTTAGTAGATCAAATTTTACGTATGGACTCATGTCCGGACACATCATCCAACGACGCTACAGAGCGTCATTCTTATAGGCGTCGGTATCTGTAAATGAATTTATTACACACAGGTTGATTCCTTCACGATGTTACAAACGTATAAGGATTATGGAGGAGGATAAACGTGTAAATTTGAGGTAAGGGCCCCTGTATCTGTAACGAACGAGTCGAAAGCTATAAACGAAACCCGTTCTGATACCTCTGACAATGGAATGCGCGTAGTGATATTATGTTTCCTAAAATTGTAGAACAGGAAATTGGCAGTATGATCGGAAACAAGAAAAAATGCCTAGTAAAAGTGTGCTTTAAAACGCAAACATTAAGAGCTGTGGGCATTTGTTCAGTATAGGAGAACAATTGCTCGTACCTCCACAGGTACGCATTTCAGAGTCCATATTTATTAGACTTCTTCCCTTGTTTTGGTCCGTACTACAACTGATGAAAGCAGCATATGAAACATTCCTAACAACAACAGTACCGGTTCATGTATTAGAACGATTTACGCTTTTAAATTTCGACTTGTTCGTTTCCGGTACAGGGACCCTTACCTCAAATTGATACATTCGTCTTTCTCAGTCATCCTAGAAAGTTTGTAACACCATCACGGAATCACCCTGTATGTACTTACATATACAGGTGTCGGCGTCCATAACTTCGACGTTGTGTAGCGTCGTTGGAAGCGTTACCGGACGTGCATCCCTATGTTGAAGTTGATCTACTGAGTCCCATTACAGCCTCCAGGGTGTGTAACATGAACTGTGAACTGTATATTGCACTTGACTGTATTTTTTCGTTGTGATTACATCTTGTATTGTTTGCAGTTGTAATTTCAAATTACTCTCATGATCGGGAACAAGTAGGGACAGGAAAGTTTCGTGTAAACAATAACGCGAAATTAGGGGATTTAACGCGAAATATACCGAAATCGGCTCTTTTTACAAGATATCGCGTAATTTGTAATTTCGCATGTAAAAATGCAATAACTCTGACGTGATAGTTTACTAATAGTAACCGATAGTTACCGAATGTTAATACTGAATTTTGAGTTTTTATCTCGTCCAAGAAAAATATTACCCAGTAGAACAGTTCATGATGGTAGAGATCCTCCACCAATACAGCCACTGCAAAGAAAGTCTAAAGAAACAGAAACTACTGCGTAGTAGGTGTAAGACAAAGCATAGCAGGGAACAGATTAAGATGAACAATGCGTGAAGCCTTCGATGACTACTGTGTATGATCTTAAAACGAGTGTTTGTCTCCAGTGCAATGGACTTTGATATGGTGACGAAAATAGCACTAAAATGGATAAAAAAATAGCGTGTGGTTTTGGCAGAACTCCTATTTTCCATAAATACAACACTGAATTAAGCAAAAACACCGAATTTGACAGAAACAACGAATTTGGCAAGACACTATACTGAATTTGGCAAAAAAAGAAAAGATCGAATGTGGAAAAGTACGGAATTTGGAAAAAAATTAAAACGAAATTTGTGAAAACATAATACTCAATTTGGCAAAAAAACAGCACTGAAGTTGACAAAATCAGCGCTAAATTTAGCAAAAAGGTGCACTGATTGTGAGAAAAGCAACACAGACTTTATCAAAACAGTGGCATTGAGTTTGGCAACAAATAACATCAAATTACGCAAGGAATGGCTAGTTTTTGGAGAAATATCATCGAATTACCAAAACATAGCACCAAATTAGGCAAAATAACAACATCGCTTTAGGCATTTGATCATAAAACAAAAGGATTTTTTCCGAAGAACAAGTAATAGAGGCCATAGCACGCAGTGAGAGCCCTATAAGTGGAATACGTGAGTAAAATTCCACTCAAAGAAGGTAGAGACATAAATGGCATTCCCTTGATGGTTTGGTTTTTCCTAATTTTTGTAATTCAACCGCTTCATAAATGTGTGCTGTAGGCACCCATTATCTGTCATGGATATTACATACTCAGCAAGTGAAACAAACATTTTGACAGGCATGAATGAAAAAATTCGTATGGTCAACAAGAACATTAGGAGAGGAACTTCTTCTGTCTTGTCGTTCTACTTAGTGAATTCACCAACTTGTGCACAGCATTAATGTTATTTGCAAGTCAAGTACCTTTTCTGGGCTGCCTTTTCTCTTTCGTATAGAAAAATATAGTGGTTTAATTTTTTCAGCGAATCTCGGTTCAGTAGAGTCGGGAGAGCACAGTACAGCCTCATTTCACAGGCTATTTGGAAAGTCTCAGTCGATTTACCGGTTCGCAACCCACTTACCATAACCCGTAAATCAGTCGTGTTTATAGTGGGTAGTGTGACCCAGGAAGTCGCTCTTTGAGAATGGAACGGCATCATTTTACAGGGTATTAGGAAAGTTCAGGTTCATTAACTGTTGGTCACAGCCACAACTCATAAATCAATTGTGGCCATAAATGCTTGTGACTTGGAGGCTCATCCGTTCAGGGTAAAATAACGTGTCTATATATACATCTGTGTCTTGTAAGTCTCACTCTCCTAACTTATGTTCACATTGTGAAATTTCCATTTGTTGCACAAATTCACTGTCACAGTACGTAAATCAAAAGTAGCCCTGTTGTGTGGTTATTTATGGCCTCCCATTTAGACTCAAGAGCTTCGGTGCACTTGGTCGGAGATGAGACATACGTTTATCTTCGATGATGATGATGATGGTGACGACCACGACGCCTACAACGATGATGATGATGATGATGATCTCCTCTTTCTGTTTTTAAAGCGGCATGCTAGTTCAGGTTCACTTGCTGTGAAAATAAAAATGACAAATATCCTTTCATTTCCAGAAGATCTAAGCCAGCATTTTATCTGTGAAAATAATGTGCTAGGTAAGCTGTCACTGCGATGTCAAGTGAGTCAAGCTGGGGCATCAGTATAACATGTATATTTTAATTGTGTGTTATTTTGTTTGTAACATGCTGATCTTCCCTGCCACATTTTATTACAAGATGACACATCATCACTATGTGACTTTCGGTGTTGTAAAAAGCATTTATGTCTAACAGTGTTACAAGATCTGATGATGATAGCACAGATCTGTCGAAACCGCCAATAGTAATAAAAATAATTACCAGCGATCTTGGCAAACTTGGCTCTTCAAGAAGAAAATATGAACGTCTGTTATCTCTTCAGCTTTAGAAGTAAAGATGCATATTATCATAGATCGGAGGCCGTCTTGTTAACGGGCGGATCACTGTCAGTATCTGATTTCCGTAGTTAGAAGTTTATAATGTATCCCAGGAGGCCGGCCGGGATGGGCGAGCGGCTCTAGGCGCTACAGTTTGGAACCGCGCGACCGCTACGGTCGCAGGTTCGAATCCTGCCTCGGGCATGGATGTGTGTAATGTCCTTACGTTAGTTAGGTTTAAGTAGTTCTAAGTTCTAGGGGACTGAAGACCCCAGAAGTTAGGTCCCACAGTGCTCAGAGCCATTTGAACCATTTTTTTATCCCAGGAGATTGACGTGATCCATGGTGATCACCTCCTCTTGATTGTTGAGCTGCTGTGATAAAACTTACTTCGACCATAAGGATTCGGAATGACTGTAAACGGAGCTCAACCACAGTAATACATATTACGAGCCTCGGATTCGAAATGAGGAAGAAATACAAAATTTTTACCCAGCTACCTATGTGTCAACAATGCAAAACAGGAGAGAGAAATTAATCTCCTGCGCTCATTACGCAGCACATGCAGGAGATACGAAAGGCTGAATTTTTTATGCATTCAAAACAGTTGCAACTTAGCCTCCGAGAAGTAGCAGGATGTTCTTTCTTTTTACGAAGTTAGCGTTGATTTTGCAGTTACTCTTGCGCTGTGGAATTGTCTTAGAGCAAATGTTGGCGTGATAAAATTGATAAAAAATCTGATATATGTGAAAACAGGGAAAGGGAATGGAAAATAGAAAGGTACAAGCAGCACCGATAACGCAGCAGCTGATAATGATTGATAGTGGTGGACAAAAGGCACTCTGTCATTGTTACAAATTCTGTTTGCATAGGAAGGAAGCGTCGTAGCTTGAATAAGGAAAACAACATGAACAGGATGCGTCGGAATGTAAAATAGAGTCATCACATAGCTTTAGTCGTAGTGGAATCAAATGACAGATCATTTCTTTAAGATCATAACAAACATTTTGTCTGTGATACAGATGGTATGTGAAGCACATGTATGGCCTATACTGAAATACTGTTCGAGTGGTTACCATCTATATCAGGTTAAAACAATAGAGGAAAGATCGCAGTGTTTCTGCCGTACAGGAAGCTGTGTCGAAAGTACTGCAAAACCTGATGTGTAAGGAACTTGAAAGCGAAAAGATAATTGAAAATTTTACTGACAAATAATGCCGAATACCTGCTGCGTATGGATCACAACGCTTCCCCGTAATTAGTATAGGCTTTTCCACTTCAGCTTCTTCGTACAGCTCCGTGTTGTAGTGGGGCGGACTGCACACTATTTCAGTCTTCCCTCCAAAAGTTATTCATTGGCATTTCCAATATGCAATCAGACGAGTTTATCTCTCAATAACGGAAGTGGATTTTCGGGACATAATATACGAATATCCTTAAGCTTCCTCAATTAGTGTCTCAATAGAAATTGTGAAGATGGAATAAGTGCATAACAATTCGCACGTATTACTGTATCCAATAACTTACCAGGTTCTTTCCACGGACGGTACAATGAAATTGATAGAACGTTGATGTTTCTTGTGAAAACCAGAGACTATTTTAGTTGTTACGTTAAAGCTTATCATTCAGTATAGGTCGATTTCTTCAATTTTAAATATAAAAACGTGGCTTTAAAGAAGATAGCGCGGCACAACAACTATTTTGTGCGCTTGAAGGACCGGTTTGTGCGCAGCCGTTGACGAGGATGCAGAGCAGTGCTTGGCAGCTCGTACGACAGGCTGGCCGAGGCTTTGGCCCGAGAGAGCCGGAGCCCTTCTAATTGCAGCGCCGCCCACGCCCAACCAAGTGGCCAATCAGGGCGGCGGGCGGAGGTGAGCGATGCTAATCCTTCCCTGCCCGCGCCACCGCGGTGATACACGGTCCTCCGGCCTTGAGCCGATCTGCGCTCGCGGTGCCTAATGAAACGCCTGCGGTCGCTGTCGGGGGCGTATTGACAGAGTGAGAGGCCACAGCGAGGCTAAAGTCGGCGATCGTCACGTTACTTACAATTTCATCACTACAATTATTAATCAGTCGAGATTTTTAGCAACAAATCACTACCCATATGTTAAAAATTGTTTTACACCATTTACCGATTTCTAAACCTACATGGATACTGGGCAAGCCGCTTACGATTTGTGGCGGAGGGTACTTCGTGCACCACTGTCACTTTCTACCATTACAGTTCCAGTCTCGAATGGTGCGCGGGAAGAACAACGGTTGTTGGTAAGCTTCCGTGTGAGCATGAATCTCTCTATTTTTGCCTTCAGAACCTTTTCTTGTGATATAATTTCGAGGAAGCAGTATGGGGTGTAATTGGTATAAGTGCAGATATTTCTATTGCCGACTGAGGCCGTTGTACTGAACAACATTACATCAACGATACGTCATTTGCAGACTAATAATTATTCCTGTTACAAGTTGTATGTTTTTAGGTTGGTTAGCACCTCCAAGTATATGTGGAGTGGCAAGTCATTAAAGCCAGAGCAGGTGTTGAAGAATGGACGTGTGGACGTAAAACGGTTAGTATAGACATGCGCAGTCCACATAGCGGTGCAATACGACAATGCAGAAAACGTAGGGTGGTGAGGTTCGTGACGTGTTTGCGCCAAGACTGTTCGACAGAGAGAAAAAACAGCCCATAGGGACGACCTTTTCTGTACTCAGTGAAGCAACGAGTAGGTTGCCACTCATGTATGCCTCACGTATAGTTGCTCCTATACAGAAATCAAGTTACGTACATCAGATCGAACAGAATGTTAAGATGTAACTGCAGTTTTTAAGTTCTTTAGCGAGGGAGGGCTACGGATTTGTCAGGTTGACCGTTTTTTAATGCTCCTGCAACTTCACGAAAGAAACGTGTCGGATACCTCATCGCTACTACGCTGTAGACTGCCCACTGTGTTTTCACCCCGCTATCAATCCGACAACGGACTTTTGCAGCACCTGTATCGATATCTAATTGTTACAGCGCTGACACACAGTTAGCCTAATCTGCTCTCGAGCTACAGAAAGGCTCCTCCTGTCCACTCACCCTCTCTTATCTATACCAACAATAAAACTGTAAAACTGTCGTATACGTCTGTTCAATCATGCTTCTCCAAAACTCCTATACGAATTTTCATGGTGTTTTCGCAGGTAACTTGACTATAGCTTGAGACCAATTCCCATCACGGGAAAAAATATCGTAACTGAAGTTTTGTCTCGGCAAATATCATAAATACGAAAGTAACTCTATTACCGTTTCACAACTAACCTGCTGAAGCGATTTCCATGAAAATTGATATGGAGGTAGCTTGAATTCTGAGTAGTAACATAGGCTACTTTAGCAAATGTAGAGTACAAGATTCTTACTGATTTGAAGAGTATTACGAGAATAACAGAAAAGTATTTGCTCTTTGCAAACGATATTTATTATTTCACTTTAGATATTTATCATATTTGTGAAATTCCTTACTTGGTTGATACGCACTTCGTGGTACGATGAAGAGTAGCGAATACGATGATTATACCATCTTCAGTGTGTTTATCCACACCTCCACACTATTTATTGCGTAATGTTGTATAGCTGCTTCAGTAGCAGAATGCATAAACGCGCGCAACTGTCTATGCCAGTCTGTACACACTGTACACATTGCTCGGCAGAGACGCTGTGCACGCCGAAGCAACGTACGTTATGACAGCTTGGAAGTAGGGAGAGGCGGAGGGAGGGGAGCGTGGAGCACATCACGAGCTATGCTCACCCAAACAGGCAGACGTGCGATGGCAGCTGAAAAAACGGTTCAAATGGCTCCTAGCACTATGGGACTTAACTGCTCTGGTCATCAGTCCCCTAGAACTTAGAACTACTTAAACCTAACTAACCTAAGGACATCACACACATCCATGCCCGAGGCAGGATTCGAACCTGCGACCGTAGCAATCGCGCGGTTCCAGACTGAAGAACCTAGAACCGGGATATTAAGTGTCAGAAGAAATGCTATTATCTTCTGAAAAATTGGTTCTTCTACAAAAGACAAAAGCATTTGTGCACATTCGCCTTCCGCAGCTCCACGATAAGATGAAACCTCGTCTACTACGGCTTACCTGCTTCAAAACCAGAAATAATGCAGATTACAGGGTTTCTTACACTCCGTGAGGGCCACATTCTGGCTGTAAGTTTCAGTAGATAAGCCTACGGAGCAGTCTGGTTTGAAGATCTGGCCAGCGGGTATGCTCTTCCCGACCTTTTAGGTTTATCCAATGAAAGCTCACTTGTTCGCCGAGCGAAGCTTGGGACTGCTGTGAAAAAAATAAGACATAACTTGCACTCGACGCAAAACGTCTGACGACTTTGCGCGACTTTCTAAGGACAACTGCAGCTCTTTTCGCATCGTTCAGCAAAAGTTTCGAATCAAATGGAATGTCGCTGTGGCAACGCAGGAACAATGAGCACAAGGCCAGCGCGTAGATCGTAATTAACTCCGCTCCAGCCAACTGCTGCATTTTTTTTTTTTTTTACGCTGTGAAACAACGGTCTCTTTAGCCCGAAAGACCGGATTAATTTCAAGCGTGACGTGTTCAGTGAAACAGAGAGGTAATTTACTTTGCTACGTATTTCCAGTTATGTTTCCTATTTCTCTTCATATCTCTACTAGCCATTTAAACAGGAAAAAGTGACTTGTTTCAGGGTCGTACAGTTGATATAGGCGGAAAGAATGTGATTTCAGCATGTAGACTGTGTACACTATATGGGATGACACAGTATGACGTACGGTCCACAACGTCTTCAGACAGCATTTATTTTAGAAAAATCTATATTTCGCTCAGTGATACTTACCATTTCCTAGCGACACATAACTTTATACACGTGGCTAGTATTTCACGTTCCGTCCTGTTGCCCTTTCTCAGCACGGCTCGCAGCTGAGGCGTTTTCTCATTCTGCAGCGGCTATGCGGCATTTGTCAGCCAATGAGGCGTGTGTGAGAGTACGAGCTCCAGATAAACAGGCAGTCAACGTGAGAGAATTCACGCCATCGAGATAGAATTTGCCATGCTCTGAATTCCATCCTCTATACTGTAACACCGTGGTGTTTTGATTGAAGTTAGATTTTGATCAACCAGAACATTATGGCTACCCCTCTAACAGCCGCCTTTGGCACGCATACACCTAGGTTCTACAAGAATCTACCATGTGGCTGGAAGTAAATGGCTATGGAAGTCCACGTGATTCCTGTATGTTATGGGGAGACGATTTGTAAGATAAGGGGCGATCGAAAAGTTTGCGTTCGCGACCCATACTAACCCTGTTTCTACACTGAAGTGCCGAAGAAAGTGATATAGGCATGCGTATGCAAAAACAGAGATACGTAAACAGCCAGAATACGGCGCTGCGGTCGGCATCGTCTATACAGATAACCAAATGTCTGGCACAGTTGTTAGATCGGTTACTGCTGCTACAGTGGCAGGTTATCAAGATTTGAGTGAACCTGAACGTGGTGTTATAGTCGGTGCATGAGCGACGGGACGCAGCATCTCCCAGGTAGCGATGAAGTGGGAATTTTCCCGTGTGGCCATTACACGAGTGTACCGCGAATTATGGGAATCCGGTAAAACATCAAATCTCCGACATCACTGCGGCCGAAAAAAGATCCTGCAGGAACGGGACCAACGACGACTGAAGAGAATCGCTCAAAGTGACAGAAGAGCAAACCTCCCGCAAATTGCTGCGCATTTCAATTCTGGGCCATCTACAAGTGTCAGCGTGCGAACTAATCAACGAAACATCATTGATATGGGCTTTCGGATCCGATGTCCCACTTGTGTACCCTTGATGACTGCACGACACAAGGCTTTACGTCTCGCCTGCCCGGTCAACAACGACTTTGGACTGTTGATGACTGAAAGATGTTGCCTGGTCGGGCGTGTCTCGTGTCAAATTGAATGGAGCGGATGGATGTGTACGGGTATGGAGAAGAACCTCGTGAATCCATGCACCCTGCATGTTAACAAGGGGCTGTTCAAGATAGTGAAGGCTATGTAAAAGTGTGGGTCATGTGCAGTTGTTGTGATATCGGACCCCTGATACGTCTAGATACGACTGTGACAGGTGACACGTACGTAAGCATCCTGTCTTATAATCTGCATCCACTCGTGTCCATTGTGCATTCCGACGGACTTGGGCAATTCCAGCAGGCCAATGGTACACCCCACGCGTCCAGAACTGCTACAGAGTGGCTCCAGGAACACTAGGAGCTTAAACACTTCCGCTGGCCTCCGCACTCTGCAGAGATGAACATATTGAGCATCTCCGGGATGTCTTGTAACCTGTTGTTCAGAAGAGATCGGCACTCCGTCGTAGTCTTAGGTATTTATGAGCAGCCCAGCAGGATTCATGGTGCCATTTCCCTCCAGCAGTACTACAGACTTTATTCGAGTCCATGCCAAGTTGTGCTGCGGCACTTCTGCGTGGTCGCTGCGCCCTATACGACATTAGGCAGGTGTACCAGTTTCTTTGACTCTTCAGTGTATGTGTTCAAATATGGTTCAAATGGCTCTGAGCACTATGGCACTCAACTTCTGAGGTCATCAGTCCCCTAGAACTACTTAAACCTAACTAACATAAGGGCATCACACACATCCAGGCCCGAGGCAGGATTCGAACCTGGGACCGTGGCGGTCACGTGGTTCCAGACTGTAGCGCCTAGAACCGCTTTGCCACTCCGGCCGGCTCAGTGTATGTGTCGTTGCTTCTGAACCCACATCGGAGTGTCGTTGCGTTCCTTATATGTTGCAGTAAAGTCCTCAAGCAGAAACTTTTTTGATCACGCCTTAGATATGAGTTGACACAATCGTAGGAGTGGATTACTGTAGAACATTGAAGACTATAAAACAACTGGAACCATTTTCTTTCTTAAATAATGATAACTCGATTTTAATATTGTGGTTTGGAGAAGCGTCCTTTGGAGTTCTGATTCATGTTCTGGATGGAGATTACATTTAGCTACACGAAACGAGGGAACCAGGTGTGAGAAAAAGTTCACTACACTGCAAATATTTAATACTATTAGGCATTCCTGTTCTGTGTTTGGGTGGTTCTTTTCTTCGTTTGTCAGCTTACCTGTCTATGGAACGAAGTTGCAGGTATAGAGTATTATTACAGTAGCAACACTTGGCCCTCTACTAAAAGTGAGAGAAAGTATTGTTCTTGGCTGAGCGGAGGGAGAAAGGTGGAGATTCTGCGTTACTGTCACGACTCATTCATTAATGTATCAGTGTTCCCAGCAACCGCGAAGTTTCTGTATTGAGTGGCTCACTGTCGCCCGTGTTTGTGTTGTGTCGTGTTGGCCCCGCTTTGTGCGACAGTGGCCTCAAATTAAGGAATAAAGTCAAACACTATTCCGATACATAGCCTACTCCTCTCGAAAAGCACGAATGGGAGAGCCAAATTTAACGTCCCCACCAAATTGCCTGATCATCAACGTTGCCTTATGTTCACTCACTAAGAAGCGTCGAAGTAATTTAACAGTACACGCTAATGCACAGTCTGATCAGGAACTATACGCCGCTACCCTGTTTCTCATTTACTGACTAAATTGCGATCAGATGTTTTGTACGACAATTTTACCAGTAGTGGCATTGGGCGTGGAGGTGGTGGACTGATCTGAACTCCACTGGACACCAAGTAAGGTACTTGCCTGCGCCGTGTAGACTTCCCTAGACACTCTCCTGGTCAATATTACATTGCCGATACGGCTATTTACGGCGACGAATGTGTCATGATGCGGAGTAACCAACCAACTGAGATCTGAAGATGACCTGTAACGGCCATAATCATTTACATCTCCTTGCAGCTGCGACTCATATAAAATATTAACAATAATATCTCTCCACGACAATATTACTGCCATTTTAAAAATGGTTGCGGTATGCAGTAAAAAGATATGAATGTTCACTCGTTCGATCGTGTTGTATCTTGGCCCTAAGAGGTTATCTACGGAAGCACTTGCGATCGCGAAATATTTGTTTCATTGCGCTTCCATCCCATGCCAAAAGTGTATAGTTCTCCCCTCCCCTCCACTCTCACCCCCTTACAAGTATACACAGTACTCATAAATCTTCCGTTCCGAAAAATGAAATCTGCTACACCAGTCCGAACCCGAACCCCACAGACAACATTTCGGAGACTGTACAGAGAAACTTTCTGTTGATGACAATAATGCCGTCTTAACTCTTCTCCCTCAAGTTCGAATTCAGTGCTACTCCGTTCTGCGGTTTTTTTTTTTTTTCACATTTATGGCGTTCCGATAGCTTTCGTTGGTTGAACATCGTCAGGTCGCCAAGTTGTGCTAAAGTGATGACAAATGGTATGGTTGTCGTATGTAATGTAATGACCAAATCCAAAAGCACTGATCATAAACAATCTGCCGACCGCCTGGAAGAAATATGGCGAACAGACACGGCGTGTTGTGTGTAGTTTACTGCCCGCCACACTTGTGCAGGCGGTCGGCAGAATGTTTATGATCAGTGTTTTTGGATTTGGTCTTTACATTACAGACGACAGCCAGACCGTTTGTGTAATGACTTCAGCACAACTCGGCAACCTGAAGACGTTCAACGAATGAAGCCGATCGTAACACAATAAACGAGTAATAATACAGCTCAGGTGGTTTTCATTTATCATTATAATAAATCATAATTACAATTCTTATTCTGCAACGAGCCACCGAGGGCCATGGGTCTCTCAGACCAAAATACTCAGAAATTATCATGGAACAACCTCCAAAGTTTTTGAAAACCTGACACTGTCAGGTGAAGGAGACACAGCGACCTGTACTATTTTTTTACAAATTTCAGTACCCTTCCTCGCAATGTAACATGTAATGAAGGAAATGTGCTGACTGACTCACCATCGCCCATCCTGAACTGCTAGGGTGTCGATCTTATACTGCAAAGTGTGTCGATCTTATACTGTAGGCATTGTTTAAGAGGGTATTTTTCGAAATTCCCCCCTGTTGGGGTGAAGTAGGAGATAAAACATTTTTCGTAAAACACCGCTATTAAGGCAATTTTGAAGCCAGAACTAAAAAATGTGGTATTTGGTTTCTCTGCCGGAAATTACAGAAATACGTGTTTCAACATTTTTGGAAATTCAGTCATTAAAGGGGTGAAACAGTAAGTGAAAACTTTTAAAAAACTTAAATACCAATGAAGCGCTTTTAAAGCTAATTTATGGAAATCGGTATGTGGCTCCTAGGCTAGAAATTTATAAAAAATACGTGTTTAAGTGGTTTTGGAAATAATGGATGAAAATTTTTATGGAAACATTTCATTATGAAATAAGTTAAAGCTAAATGTAAGAAAATTTGTATTTGTCTTTTTGCTTAGAAATAAAAAAAAACATGCGTATTTTTGTGTTTTTGGACATTCAACCCATTAGGGGGGAAATAGGAGATAAAAGCTTTTATTGAAATATGTCATTACGAAATCATTTTTGAAACTAATTCTCCGAAACGTTGTGTTTGGCCCCTTGATTATAAATTAAGAAACACGTTTTTCTTCTTTTTCTTGGAGTTTCAACCTCTAAAGGGCGGGGATGATTATTTTTATGAAAACATTTCGTTATGGGTATCAGAACATTCTTGAAGCTAAATCTATGAAAATCCATATTTGACTTCTAAATAATTATGCCTTAGAGGTTGAAAGTTTCTGTGGAAATATCAACACAAGAAGTCAGGAAGACTAACAGAGATCTCCGATTCCAGCTTCAAGAATCGCTTTTTGGTCAGACGTGCATCAGGAAAGCACGATGTTTCTATCGCCTTAATCGGAGCGAAGAGTTTACAAAATATTGCAGTTTGTGAGCAACATGAAAATTCGGTCAAATAAAAACAAATAATAATAATAATAATGTGTGCCGACAATATAGTGTTCGTCAGCGAAGCAGCGTGTGCTAAGCTGTTAATAACAAGATAACTGTGTCTCCTTCTCGTTCTACACGATTAAGTCTAATTTTAACAAATTACTCATATGAATGGTTTTTTGATGACTGTTAGGTTAGAGACAGGGTATAAAGATGGCGTATACAAAGTATAGCAGTGCACTGCATTGGCGGAGCCGTCATTTGTACTCAGGTGATTATCATGTGAAAAGGTTTCAGACGTCCGCACCATAGGAGTTAACAGACTTTCAACACGGAGTGGTTATTGGTGCTAGACGCATGGGACATTCCATTTCGGACATCGTTAGGGAATTCATTATTCCGAGATCGAGATCCACAGTGTCAATATTGAGCCAAGAATATCAATTTCTACGCATTACTTCTCACAACGAACAACGCAGCAGTCGACGGTCTCCACTTAACAACCGGAAACACTGACGTTTGGGTAACAGACAACCAACAGTGCGTGAAATAAATGTGTGACGTAAGAAGAACGTATCCAGTAGGACAGTATGGCGAAATTTGGTGTTGATGGGCTATGGCAGCAGACTACCGACGCGAGTGCCTTTGCTAAGGGCCACATCAGCTGCAGCGTGTCCCCTGCGCTCGTGGCGATATCGTTTGGACCCTAGACGACAGGTACACCGTGGTCTGGCCAGATGAGCCCCGATTTCAGTTGGTAAGAGCTGATGGTAGTGTTCGAGTTTGGCGCAGACCCCACAAAGCCACGGACCAAAGTACTCACCGAGGCATTGTGCAAGTTGATGGTGGTTCACAGTGGTGTGGGCTGTGTTTACATAGCATGGACTGCGTCCTCTGGTCCAATTGAACCGACTATTGGCTGGAAATGGTTATGTTCGAGACCATTGTCACCCATTCGTGGACTCCATGTTGCCAAACAACGATGGAGCTTTTAAGCGACACGTCTCTGGGCTACAGTTGATCGCAATTGGTTTGAAGAACATTGTCGACAGTTCGAACGAATGATTTGGGCACCCAGATCGCCCGACATGAGTTCCATCGAACATTCGTGGGACGTAATCGAGAAGTCAATTTGTGCCAAAAATCCTGCACCGGCGACGCTTTCACAATTTTGGACGGCTGTGGACGCAGCATGGCTCAGTATTTCTACAGGGGACTTCAAACAGTATGTTGAGTCCACGTCACGTCAAGATGCTGCAATACGTCGGGCAAAAGGATGTAGTTGCATGTGTAGAACTAAAAATTTCAGTAATATTAATATTAGCACTATATATATATATATTGTAATCTGACTTGTCCCACATCATATCGATAAAATAGTCGTGAAAATGATCTACGGAACATGGCATAACTAAACTAATCTGTCACCTCATTGTACGGTTTGTGATATGGATCAACCGAAAGTGATTCCCTAGTTACTGTTTGGCTAAATTGGGATCAGAACTATTACAGTTTGTAGGCGCGCTATTTCGTCGGTTTAGCCTGGCCTGGCCCTGTATAGGTGCGACCTTATTCGGCAGCCTCGCTTGCTGCTGCGTCACTTCCGCGTGACGTGTGCCCGTTGCCCGGCGTCCCGGCAGAAGTGCCGCTCTGGCTCTGTTCAGAACGCGAATCCGGGTCGAGACGCGGCTCCGCTCCGTGCGTCGTACCACGCCGCTCGTCAAATGTCACCGGCCGCGTCGCGTAGCATCTCTGGAGGCCGGCGTGACAGCCGTATCTGACGTTAGCCGGCGATACTGCACAGAGTTGCGTGCTTAGGTAAAGCACGGACCGGTAGTTTTGGTACAGTACATAGATGACGTAGTAAATGGTAGGATTGGTAGCACTGGTAGGGAAAGGAACACAGCCGAATCTGTGAGAGATCAGCTGGGAGTTGACGACTTCTCGTTATTTTTTGTCTCTTTGTATGTTTGTTTGTCCTGCACGTAACTGCAATCGCACGTCGTTCAGTTTCATTCCATTGTGTATTTTACATCCTTACAAAATATAAATTGTGTATCATAAGTAGTAAAAAGTAGCTGTTCACGTACCTTCTGCGCTTTTAGGTAAACGAAGCAATTACTTTTGATGCACAAACACGAAAAATAGGTACGATTATCGTTACTATTTTGTATTCAATAGAACATTCTTCATCGCGTTCACAGTCAAGAGTCAAGAGTTTCTATTATTGATGAGTGCGGCAGTTATTTAGCTTCAACAAAAACATGTTTTATGTAAGCTCCAAAATCTACTGAAGGGATGTTTGATACTTTCTTTTTATTTTTTTTATTTTACTTTTTTTGAGGAAATTGCTTTTTCTAGCTCTTTATGGTAAATCTGTTTTTTTTTTTTCCTTACAGAGTTCCTCTGTTTCATATTAGAAATCAACAGTGAGTTAAAAGGTAATAAGCCCGTTACAGGGTGGGCCTGTTTAGCGTAGGTAGGGTTGACAGGACGAATCAAATACTAGTAAGGACACAAGTTTAGGCCGGCCGGAGTGGCCGAGCGGTTCTAGGCGCTATAGTCTGGAACCGCACGACCGCTACTGTCGCAGGTTCGAATCCTGCCTCAGGCGTGGATGTGTGTGACGCCCTTAGGTTAGTTAGGTTTAAGTAGTTCTACGTTCTAGGGGACTGATGATCTAAGAAGTTAAGTCCCATAGTGCTCAGAGCCATGTGAACCATTTTTTTAAAATGCCTTAAAACAAAATACAGAAACAATGAGATTTAAAGATTTGCATAAACACACAAAAAATTTGAAAAACCCCAGTGAAATGTTTTGTGAAATGATTTGTCTAAGAATAAAAAATGAAACAGATTAGAGAAACACTTGACTCACCTCGTTCGCTGCACCTGATTTCGCGCATCATTCAGAGGCGCTAAAAATGTTCTTTAAACTATTTTTATTTCTTACTTTTAGACAAATCATTTCACAAAACATTTGATCTGTTTTTCCAATTTTTTTTATATTCTCTTTCGTTCATAAGCATGTCTTACTGACACATCATTTGCTTTCAAAATGTCTTCTGTTTTTCATTCGAAGGAAACAGTTTTCCCAGTTAAAAATGTCACACCACTGTTGCTTTTTATGAGTCATATAACTATGTCGTGAACAGATGCATTTTCTCATACTTTATTTACATAGCTAGTAGTCTCTATATCTGAAATATTTCTTTCCCTCAAACCCCTAATTAAGTTTTTCTTTATTATAGTGATTACTTCAAACTAATTAATTTTTTATTATATATTATTTTCAAAACTAGGTTCACGCTGATCGATTTGATAACCCATGAATCCATTTCCCACTCATCGCTCAGCTACGAAAATTCGAACAAAGTGCCATTGTGTAATTTGTAGAGAGTGTTACTTCGCTGCGCTCAAACATTTGACGGGTAAGAGAAAGCATCCTGTAAAGTAATACGGAAAAAGTAAAGACACTAGGCGACGTTCAGAGGATCTTGATGAAAGAAGGGCCGAGCGTGGAAAGCCAGCGATGGCAAACAAGTGGAATCAACAACTCTTAACAATTTCTTGTTCATACACATCATCTACGTTCGTGTGCAACGTGATAGTCTTTGTTAAATTTTTTAGGTAGAATAAAATATTTCCTATGACGATACCCTTTTCCCACTACACTGCTGAACAAATTTTTGTGGTCGTTCAAATTGAAACAGCTGTTCAACATGCGTCAGCATCATTTTTAATTATTTGATGGAGGCAGCAACGCCTCTGTTAGATTCCGCCGTCTTTCTTCTCGTTGGCTCACGTTACCCCTTGCTATTAGCGACGTCTACGTTTAATGACAACCGCTGTATCGGACAGGAGGTAATTGAAGCCAGTCTACAGTTGCGTACGTACATTTTTCCTGTGATATCATCTCTTCCCGTCATCTGAAGACTGTTGCGAATATTTCTTCTGAGCTTTTCTGGCGAGTGAAACTGCGGTTACATTTGGTAACATGAGCGAAGGGAGTGATTAAAATGATTTAAAGCTTTAAAGATTCCACGATTATAAGAGATTACACTGTTTCTAAGAAAGCTTATCTTTATGAGAATATTATGACGAAACAGAAGAAGCGTTAAATTTTTTGCCGAATGTGGTTGTGCTTACGAAATAAAAATTATATTTTGCACAGTATTATCGTTTTTCTAAATAAAGAACCGTATCTCTTTCTCTCTCCCCGTACACATTTGCTATCTCCATCTGCCTCCATATTTACCTCCTGCTCTCCCGCTGTTTCTCTGTCCGCTTGTCATTTTCGCTTTTTGTCTTGTGGCACCTGTCCACTTGCTCCCATTATCACGTACAAAATTCTTACTCTCTTGTGTCTTTGTTTTAAGATTGACCCGTTACTGTCCAGAAGCGGGATACAAATACCAGCTTGCCACTCAGATTAAGTTTAGCCTAAATCATTTCGGGAGAACACAACTCACTCCTTGAACAATTAAGCAACCTCATCAGTTCACTGTGAACAGTTTTTTCAGTCCTACCACGAGAGACCAATTCATACCTCTACTATGTTACGTCGGCAACAATTGTGGGAGGAAGAAGAAGAGGAAAGAGTTTGCGGTTCAAGGCGATTAGGTTAGACTTATGACAAGAACGATTGTTTCCAAAACTAGCGACAGAGTTACGAATTGCACCCAGCAAGGCTTATCACATCTGACTTCATACAGCATAGCGTCTCCTGTTTTGTTGAAGTGCTGGAAAATTATGTTTCACTATTAGTTCGTCCACAAATTTCAGAAATGTTTACAACACAGTAGTCCTCCTTTTTTTCTCCGCGTTATCAGACTAAGGTTAGTAAAACTAGACCAGAAATTTTGTATCAAACACTAATCTCAACATTATACAACAGCTGGTCAGCCTACTGAGAATTTTCCGGTGCATTATATAGCATGTTTCCTTAATTCGCATACCCAAAGGCTAAATCAGGAAAAAGTGCCGATGCTGCTTCATTCAGCAACCACCGGCAGAACGGAACGTGAGAAGATTATTCTGATAGCTTTATTTCGTCCACAACATAAATATTTTAAGAGTAAAGATGCAGGTCTTTTTTCGTAATGTACAGACACGAAGATCTCTTCACGCCCATTTTCACAGCTGACCCAGTCGTGATTTCTTGGATTCTTTTGCAGTCCGCCTTTCACTTTATTAGCACTTCGTGATGTTAGGATTTTCTCGGTTTTCTTCATAATATGTTTGCTGTTTGAAATACTTTGTCACAAAACAATGAAGAAACATTCGGCGTCAGTTTTATTTTGGTCACCCTGTAAGAATTAGGAGAGAATTGTTGCTACCTTTTACTTACGTGAAGAGCTGTTTCCTTCTGGACTCGACCGCAGCTTTCAGCAAAAATAACAAACCAGTCTTCTCATAAATGATATCTTTTTTACAAATATTTGAACTTATGTATTCAAGAGTAGCATCAACTATTTGTAAAAATGAAGTACTAACAAAGTGTCAATTTGGTTTCCAGAAAGCCTTTTCACCAGAAAATGCTATATATGCTTTCACTGATCAAATATTAAATACATTGAGCAACCGAACATCACCCAATGCGATATATTGTGATCCCTCATTGTATTTTGATTGTGTGAATCATGAAATTCTTCTAGATAAGCTTTAGTATTGTGATATCAGTGGGACAGTGCACGAACGGTTTAATCACGTTTATCTGGAAGAATGCAGAAGGTTGAAATTAACAGTACAGATAGTCTGCAAAAAAACAGCAGAGTTCTCTAACTGGGGAGGTATCAAGAATGGTGTCCCACAGGATTCAGTCATGTGTCCCTTATTGCTGTTAATATATATTGATGACTTGCCACTCTATATTTGTGAAGATGCATAGCTAGTTCCTTTTGCTCATATACATGTACAGTAATCACACTCAACAAACAAGAATCAGCTGAGGGAATTGTAAATATTGTCTTTCAGAAAATAATTAAATTGTTCTCTGCAAATGGACTCTCACTAGATTTTGAGAAAACAGAGTATATACATTTAAGTACAGTAAATAGCATAACACCATTGATAAGTATAGACTATGAACAGAAGTCTGTTACTAAGGCAGAATATTCAAAATTTCTGGGTATGTGCATTGATGAGAAATTGAATTGTAAGAAACACACCCATGATCTGCTGGAACGGTTAGGTTCAGCTACTTATGCTATTAGGGTTATTGCAAATTTTGTTGATGAACATAACAGTAAATTACCTTACTAAACGTATTTTTATTCACAGCTTTCATATGGCATCATATTTTGAGGCAATTCATAGTTAAGACAAAAAGTATTCATTGCACAAAAGCGCGTAATCAGACCACTAGCTGGAGTCCAACCATGATCACTTTGCAGACATTTATTTAAGGAACTCGGAGTATTCACAGTATCTTCGCAATACATATATTCACGTATGAAATTTGTAATTAATAAACCATCCCAATTCAAAAATAATAGCTAAGTGCATAGCTACGACACTGGAAGAAAAGATGATACTCAGTATTCCGGGTTAAATCTGACTTTGGCACAGAATGGGGTGAATTATGGTGCCACAAAAATCTTCGGTCATTTGCCAAATAGCATTAAAAGTCTGGCAGACAGACAACCAACATTTGAAAACAAATTAAAAGAATTTCTGCGTGACAACTACCTCTATTCAAAAAAGAATTTTTAGATAGGCCTATGAAGTAGCAACTATAAAAAAAATGTGCGAAGTGACACGTTCCACATCATTACGAAATGTCGTTTCATGATCTATGGAACAAGTATTAATGTATTTATGTATGCATGTATGTATGTATGTATGACACACGGTGAAGCTTGATTTCTACTACTGTTTCAGGTTTCCAGACATCGTATCGTAACGGGAAGTTAGCAGCAGCCTACTGCTGTAAGGTAAGTACACCTGTTTTTTGTTCCTAGAGTTTAGTTTTTCTAAAGGTCTAAGGATAATCAAATTTGATTTCGTTGAACATCGTCTTTACGTTGCAAGGATTGCCTTTGGAGTGTTCTCCAGATGTAATCTCACTAGTGATAAGTATTTTCAAAGACCCAGTTTAGAAACTGAGAACTGCGATTAGAAATTACCTGATTCAAACACGAAACCAAACCGTACATATTTGACAATTAAAACACATAAATAGGTTGGCGGTGTCATTTACAGAGAGAGAACGAAGATTTTATGCAACACTTCTCGTCTTCTTACGTCCGAAGTTTCAAAACGTTGTCCGTTGCAGGAATGAAAACTTTCGCTTTCAACCAGTCGACGTCTAACGTGAGTCACAGAGTTACTGCTTCAGTAATGACTGAATGAAACGAGTGTCTCCAGGTGCTCTTGCGTGATGTGCCTTTCCTAGTGTCGCGGGTTGTAGCTCGCTGTCAGACGTGATACAGCAGCTTGGAAAAATGTTCCACGCTTTACTTCGGCAGTTTCTGTTTACAGTGTGGACGCTAAGAAAATATGACGGTATCACGCCGTGATGTTGTGATAGGCGTAGATAATTTGTACAGTTTATCAGATTTGTCGTTGAATGCTTGGCACAGTCCTTTGACCCGTCAAGTATGATGGTGTGTACTTAACGCCGGTCGTGCTGTAAGAAAAAGACAAAGTAGATATTGTAAGGAAATGAAGTTCACCATATTCAAGATTTCATCTTCACTGAAATGGAGATAATTGTGTGCCGTTGTTTAGTCTGTGTTCTTAATAACTGCTCTGGAGTGTCAGTTCAGGGAGAAGTGTGAAATCAGCATATGGAAAAAATAGTTAATCTATTTTCAAAACTAATGGTCGTGGCCATGTTCCTGAGAAAGATTAAGCAGTGGTAAAGAGACTGGATGGATTTTTCGGAAGAGCTCTGTTCGAATACTCATCCAACCATCCTTCGTTACATTTCTTGTCGTCTTCCTTAAGAACTTCAGATTAATGCTGATTTTCGTAAATAGCTACTGTGCACTTCTTTACCCATTTTTGTCCCACGTCGGGCTGATGACAATCTCATACACCCTTTTCCTCAATGCCGTAATCCTGGAACGTACTCTATCATAGTGGGGTAAAACTTTTGCACGGGAAGCAAGTAGCCAGTGCTTGGCACTTTTGTGAGCAGCACATGCGTTTCTCCTAGAATAGACTATAATTTTTAGTACTATTACAAATTAAGCACATGAGAAGCATAGTCTCCTACATTTTACAATCTTGTTGTCAGTGAAATACAGTACGTTGGACATTTTCAAATATGAAGACAGACCATCTGTTATGTTAAAATGCATGGATAAAAAGCTTAGGTCAGTATCGCTAAAATTCCTTTATTGATTACTAGTCTCAGCCCGTTGACGAGCCATCTTCTTATCAATAAATATTACTGAATTCAATGCGAATCAGGCATTATACATAGTTCACAACCTGTAGCGCTGAATCGCTCTTGTTGCCATGTACACGCTGAAGAAGGTAAAGTACGAACAAGACGACTTACTGTAGTGAGTACGTCACAACATGAGAGATCCAGCTCAGCAGATGTGTAATACACTGAATTAAGTAGTAAGTTTTACTGAACTGAAGATGGCTCACCATTGAGTTGAAACTAGTAATCAATAAAGGAATTCTTGCGATCTTGACCTAGGATTTTTATCCACACGTTTCAGAAGTAAAGTAACTGTACACTGCCTGTCATTTTCGCGTCTAGAAGAAAAAAACTTTGGTTTACCTGGAGATGCGGCAACGACGAGTTCGATTGGGAAGAAACAACTCACGCCGTGCAGCGAGGAGTTCGTGATGCTCGTAGGGTCTAGCAGTATAGACCGGGGGACAAGAAGGTGCGCCTGCGGTCGGTTTTTCTGTCTCCTCCGTTGGCCCAAAGGGGGCGGCAAGCGGCGAGCGTCGTGCAGCGCCGTTACGTCTCGCAGACAATGAGGCAGCTAAGCACGAGTCGCTTCTGCCCCGGTTCGTGCCCGCGGAAGAGCGCTTACGTGCTGCTCGTTGAGTAAGCCTGTTAACTGCCACTCTGCGGCAAGATCGCTAATGTTTACTGCAACGAATCGTCTCTGTAATACTGAACTTCCTCTCAGGGCCCGTCAAAGAAACAAAAATGTGGTATACACGATGATTGAAGCTCATGACAAGCTTGTCTTTTCACCAACAATATTCGTAAATTTGAGATCTTACCGTCAAATAATGGAAGTAGCACGATGAACGAGTCGCTGCTAACGATGCCGTTCTTCCGATCAGGTTGTGACGGATGTATTTTACATGTCTTGCCATGTAGTTCCAAAAGACTGTGTATCGTGGCATTTGTCGGTAAAGCATTCGTGGAACTCATGTAAATATTTCATCTAGCCACTCTTCAAAATAGAGGAGTTTCCCGAAATATGTAGCCTGATGAATAAATCAATTCAGCGGTAAAGTTCGAACATTTAATGACCATTTCTCAGCTTGCCACGGATGTTATGAAACCATCCACGGAGATGGACAAATGTACAGTGAGGTGACAATGGGTAGCGATGTGCACACATACAGACAGCGGTGGGTATAGAAGAGCACTGCGTTGGCGGAGCTGTCATTTGGAAAAAGACTTCCGACGCGATCGTGGGCGTACGACGAAAATTAACAGACGTCGAACGCGGAGTGTTAGATCGAGCTAGACGCATTGCACCTTCAAATTCGTAAATAGTTTGGGAATTCAGTATTCTGAAAGCCACAGTGTCAAGAGTGTATACCAAATTTCTGGCATTATCTCTCACCAAAGACATCCCAGGGACCAGCGGCCTTCACTTAACGACTGAGAACAGCGGCGGTTTCTTAGAGTTTTCAGTGGTAACCGACAAGCAACAATATATGAAATAACCACCGAAATCAATATGGGACATATGACGAACGTGTCTGTTAGGACAGTGGGCCGAAATGTGGCATTAATGGTCTGTGGCGCAGAGTAGACGACCGGAAAACCGTGGCCTAGTCAGATGAGTCCCAATTTCAACTGGTGAGAGCTGATGGTAGGGGTCGGGTGTGGCGCAGACCCCACGTACCACTGGATCCAAGTTGTCAACAAGGCACTGTGCAAGCTGGTGATGGCTCCATAATGGTATGGGTTGTGTTCACATGGAATGGACTGGGTCCTCTGGTCCACCTCAACCGACTTTTTACTGTAATGGTTATGTTCGGCTACATGAAGACCATAGGCAGCCATTCGTGGCCTCCATGTATCCACACAAGGACGCGCCATGCCACCTGGCTACAACTGTTCGCGACTGCTTTGAAGAACATTCTGGACAGTTCCAGCGAATTATTTGGCCACTCAGACAGCCCGAAATGAATCCCATCGAACATTTATGGGACGTAATCGAGAGGTCACAAACCTCGGCACCTGCAACACTTTCGCAAGTATGGACGGCTGTGGACGCAGTACGTCTCAGTATTCTACAGTGTACTTTCAACAAGTTATTGAGTCCATGCCATGTCGCATTGCTGCAATACGACGGGAAAAGAAGGTCCGACTAGATGTTAAGAGCTATCCCGTGAATTTTGTCACTTCAATGTACAAGCGAAAGGTCGTTGATGTTACATTCGTGTTTGGTTGCATATGCTAGTTGAAACTACCGCTTAGAAAAATTAAGAATGACTGTGGTGCTAAACTTCTCTGTTATTTGATACCGAAAGAATTGAGTGAAACCAAATGTACTGAAACTGTTTTCTCTTTACTTATTCTGATCATTTCTAAACTCAAACACAGTAATTTAGCGCAACGCAATCTGACTTTCAATAATCCCTACAAACGAATAGCCCTGACTATACCCTTCATGAATCAGTTACCTCACCCGACTTGATTCGTTACTCGAGCTACTGCAGTACAGCGAGCGCCAATACTGCCAGCTAAATAAGAGATTCTAACTACTGAAGGCACTAACTTCTGATAGGCAGAGTTAGCAAATGAAAGATTTTGATAGAGAACAAACAATGTATTTACCTCAATAGTGTTCAAAAGTCATAATTTTTATATATCAGTTCATGACATCCAGTCTCACACATTTCCTTTTTCTGACGGACACACGTCCAGATCGTCCGCTCACAAAACTCTGCCATCTCGCTCCCCACATGCACCACTGCTGGCTGTTCACCTCCAACTGCCCAACGCTACTCGCTGTTCACATCCAACTGCCAAAAAATACGCTAGCGAATATTCCAACAATGAGACCAACCAGCCACAGATAGCACACAGCACAGTCAGAGATTTTCATACAGAGCGCTACGTGTCTTCACCAACATAAAAACTTACACAGCCTACTTACATAGTGAAAATGTCTGTGTAGCTTCTGCTGGAAAACATGGTGACATCAATGAACGATCATATATAACGAGTGACTGAATACGTGGGCTTAAGAATTGTTTTTGCTGTTCGATGGTCAATTTGGACTTCGTATGCCTCCTACGACGTAGTCCGACGGTGTTACGAACTATTTCTCGTCGCAGGGCGCATCTGTGTTTGCAGAAAAGTGGGAGGTGGGACACGAAGTTTTATTTGAAGTTGTAGCCAGACGTATAATGTATATAAAGCGTTCCCACAAACACGGCAGAAATCCTTGCGAAAAACCATACTACAGTTTATTTCATTTTTAACACTTCGCGACCTCCTTTCCAAATTGCCACTGCAAACGGAGTCGGATGCCACAGTGATTAGAACTCTGGACTCACGTTCAGTAGGATAAAACAGTAGGATCCCTACAAATATAGGTTTCCCCTTTGTTTCCCTAAATCGACGGAGAGTGAATACCTGGGTTACTGCTTTAAATAGGACACCACGAACGTTTTCCTCATTTGTGGTTTACCAGCGCCTGTGATGTTTATTTTTTGTGTTTTATTTTTATTTATTATTTATTTCCTACTTTTTTAAGTTTCCAAGTCCGCCTTTATTCAAAAGTCTTGCGCTAAGTTTCTCGATCACAATAGGTTTTTATTTCTTTAGCCTTGATCACGTGTTATGTCTACTGTTCTTGTTTTCGGTCCAGGGTGCAGCAAAGATGTAAGATGTAAAAATAAGAGAAGAAATGAAAGGTCTGCGCCAGTGGCAAAACTTTGTCGAAATACGTTTGGGCAAAGACAAATAACGTACTTAAGAATCGGGCACTGAGAAACATAAGGGCAGGCCTAAGACACACCGCCGTCCCGCCGTCGATTTTCAGACTGTAGTTTTTATGCGTGCTCCTGTTATCTGTTGATCTTATGGTGAAGCAGGTATGTCTGTGCTGTGGGCCAACATTGGATGTAAGGACATTCGCGAAAAGCTGTCTCACCTACTTCTCTGATATTTACTTTCACATTTGCATATGAGTACTTTATGTCCGTGTTTCGTGCCCTTACGGCCTCATTGTACATTGCTTCACCTTACACGAAACAGTCAAGATAAGAGTTTTTGAACAGAACAGTGATACTGTTACTAATATGAGCCGTAAAAGAAATGGGATGTACTGCATTTAGTGATGCTGTGAGTAACGACCCAGCCAGTACTGAGCTGGAATGCGGTAAAGAACTCGCGTGAGTAGCAACTCGCGTTCATCTGCGGTCCACCTAGGGACTTGGATAACTCCAGCGGCATTTACCGGCGTGGGGAATGCGGGGCGGCAGAGATCCATTTCTACGAGCGCAGGACCGGATCTTCTGTCTTAATTTAATAAGGGAAAGAGCGCCGTGTGCGGGAACTTGGGAGAAACTTAGTGAAGGCAGGTGCGCGGGCCGCGTCTCGTGAGCGCTTGGGCAATGCGGCCGCACTCGCCCGAGCCGGGCAGCGCGCAGATAAGAAGCGTAATTCGTTTCCGCGCTGTGCACGCACATAAATAGTGCCGGCGGCGCGGGCGCAGGCACTGCGTCATCGCAGACTCCCCCGCCTGAGATCGGGAACCGTTGCGTAAGGGGGTGAAGTCACGGCGCCCGCCGCTGCCGAAGCGGCTAACTGCGTCTCTCTCCTCCTACGCCTTACGTGCCTCCGATTCAGAGATTAGGTCTCTCTGTGGCTTTCATTGTGGAGGCACGCCAAGAATTACAAACAGAAGTAAGCGACTCTCGGCGTTGTTTCGTAAAGTCTAAGCGCCTACCGGCCAAGAAATCCCTGGTGGTAATCAGTCATTTTACTGGCTTGTACGCGACACGTTATGGTAGCAGCTTGCCATCTTAGGGATCTTAGGGTAACTGTTCGTTCTTACTACTTTGTTTTGTGTATTACGGGCTCATTTGATGTCTCTAATGGATATACAAATCAACAGTTTCTGGAACCCTCAATAAAAAAAGAAGGCCGTCAAATTGTCCTTTACCGAGATGTTAAGACTCGAGTAATCGGAACTTGTCGCTAGAGTTATAGAGTATATGAAGCACACAGTCCCGTTACGTTAATGTGACGTTTGTCGTCAATGTGCAGAGACTGTGCAGCAGCTGCTCACAGACGGGCCACGAGTGCGGGAACGGAGCCATTCATCTGACGTCCCAAACGGTGAGACCAGTGGCTTCCGCGCCAAGACTGGAAGCATTTCAGAAACGCCTAAGTCTGTGAACTATTCAACAGCCGTCGTGGTTGAAGTACACCGTGCATGACAAACCGGCGCCGAGGTAAATGTGATGCACCGCGGGTCGTAGCAGACAGTAGTGGACTGTGCGTACGGCTAAACAGACGTGCAGCCCTTGAGCAACTGACTGCCCTGACGAACCAAGTGACTACCGGCAGAAGCTCCTCAGCGACCGTTCGGCGAACGTTTGTGTGTGTGTGGTCCTCTGGAGCAGGCGCCTGGTTCGAGCACCCTAGATGAGTGGTGTTCATCTGCGACGAAGGCTGGAATCTGCACGCCAGCACCGTAACTGGACGTCCAGTGGTGGCCATTTCAGATGAATCACGTTTTATGCTCCACCGGACAGATGGTCGTAGGCGAGTGCGGTGTTAAACGTCTGAAATCAAACACGCTGCAACCAGGAGACAGCATTGTGGTCGGGGGAATGTTACGACATTCCGGAATGCGCAGATGATCAACACAAACGTGCGTCTACCCTTGTGGACCGTCTCCATTCGTACACTCAGTTTCTTTCTCCTAAGCACGACTGCATCTACCAGCAGGACAATGCGACGCGTCACACAGCTCGTAATGTACGTGCGAGGGTCGGGAAACAGGCATGAATTTATCTTCATCCGTGTCCAGACCTATACTCACCCTCAAGCGAGAAACCTGGCGCAGCCCACCGAAGCACTGCAGTCGGAATCGCTCCACACCCTTGTCGGTACTCTCCAGAACCTCGTTGACTCTGTCTCCGTACGTCTCGCGCTGCAAAAGATCTTTATTCGTGCTTTTGGCAGTTGAACACTGTAATAACACTTCGTGTGTCTCCACAGGAGAACACTTTCATTAATAAAAAAAATCAAATTCAGAATGAGATATTCAAACCGACAAAATCTCCAGTCTCAATAATTTATTTGTTTGTTGTTGTGGTCTTCAGTCCTGAGACTGGTTTGATGCAGCTCTCCATGCTACTCTATCCTGTGCAAGCTTCTTCATCTCCCAGTACGTACTGCAGCATACATTCTTCTGAATCTGCTTAGTTTATTCATCTCTTGGTCTCCCTCTACGATTTTTACCATTCACACTGCCCTCCAATACTAAATTGGTGATCCCTTGATGCCTCAGAACATGTCCTACCAACCGATCCCTTCTTCTAGTCAAGTTCTGCCAGAAACTCCTCTTCTCCCCAATCCTATTCAATACCTCCTCATTAGTGATTTACCCATCTAATCTTCTACAGCACCACATTTCGAAAGCTTCTATTCTCTTCTTGTCCCAACTATTTATCGTCCACGTTTCACTTCCATACAAGGCTACACTCCATACAAATACTTTCAGAAACGACTTCCTGACACTTAAATCTATAAAAGATGTTAACAAATGTCTCTTCTTCAGAAACGCTTTCCTTACCATTGCCATTCTACATTTTATACCCTCTCTACTTCAACCATCATCAGTTATTTTGCTCCCCAAATAGCAAAACTCCTTTACTTCCTTAAGTGTCTCATTTCATAATATAATTCTTTCAGCATCACCCTACTTGATGCGACTACATTCCATTATCCTCACTTCGCTTTTGTTGATGTTCATCTTACATCCTTTCGAAACCTTCTATTCTCTTTTTATCTAAACTTTTTATCGTCCACCTTCCACTTTCATACATAGCTACACTCCATACTAATACAGAAGGGACTTCCTGACACTTAAATCTATACTCGATGTTACCAAATTCCTCTTCTTCAGAAATGATTCCCTTGCCATTACCAGTCTACATTTTGTAGCCTCTCTATTTCCGCCAATCATCAGTTATTTTGCTGCCTAAATCGCGAAACTCATCTACTGCTTTAAATGCCTCGGTTCCCAATCTGATTCCATTAGCATCACCTGATTTAATTTGACTACATTCCATAATCCTTGTTTTTCTTTTATTTATGTTCATCTTGTATCCTCCTTTCAAGACACTGTCCATTCCGTTCAGCTGCTCTTCCAGGTCCTTTGCTGTCTCTGACAGAATTACAGTGTCATCGCCGAACCTCAAAGTTTTTATTTCTTCTCCATGGATTTCAATACCTATTCCGAATTTTTCTTTTGTTTCCTCTACTCTTTGCTCAATATACAAATTGAATAACCTCGGGGATAGGCTGCAACCCTGTCTCTCTCCCTTCGAAACCACCTCTTCCTTTTCATGCCCCTTGACTCTTATAACTGCCATCTGGTTTCTGTACAAAATAATTTATTTAGTGAACGAACTGATCTTCTGTGCCATACTTACAACTCTGACTTGATCTGATAATGATCCGTGATCAAAACTAGTCGTGAATAAAGAATACTGCTGTAGCACCCTTTGAGGATGCGATCTCTGCTATCATTTAAGACCTGTGGCTCACTGCTTGCAATAAGGAAAGAAAATAGTATCTCTTAGTTGTTTCGAAATCTAGGTTATGGTTCAAAATGGTTCAAAAGGCCCTGAGCACTATGCAACTTAACTTCTGAGGTCATCAGTCGCCTGTAACTTAGAACTAATTAAACCTAACTAACCTAAGGACATCACACACATCAATGCCTGAGGCAGGATTCGAACCTGCGACCGTAGCGGTCGCTTGGCTCCAGAATGCAGCGCCTAGAACCGCACGGCCACTCCAGCCGGCTCTAGGTTATGATTTCAGTTTGTCTATCAGGAAAAAGGTTGGCATTTTTTTTCTTTTTTCAGACGAGGCAGTCAGAGGTCCTCGAAACTTATAATTCCATATTTAGCGAAGAATAAAGGATCGCTGCATCTCGTTCCATTATAGAAAACTATATTGTGAGAGTCTATTTATTTTTGTTTATTTAATTTTTACTATTCATGTTTCATTCCCTACCGTAGTACGTAGAGCAGACAGTTGCAGAATTCATGGTTCCTTTAGCCAACATCCAACCATAAACTGTGGATGACGAATTTAAATTTGCGGTTTATGTCGGTGTAACATGCTATAGTCGCTATTTGAATTTTATACCATTTACTGTATAATTAAGCAGTTTTAAAACCAATGCAAGTCCATCATCAGATGCTGCTATTACACAAAAAATATATTCTGGACACCTGCGTCTGGACGCTATGGTCATTGCGCTAGTGGAAATAACGGATTTTAGTTAACGAAATTTTTGCTAAAGGAAATGATCGCTGTGTTTTATTATACTTACACTCCACTGCCTCGTGGTATCCATGGCAAACTCACTCCGATGTTGTATATTTCCCCAGCTGACATTCTGCCGGCATATTATACGTACATAACCAACTTCCAGAAAACTGGAGATTCCAGCTGTTTAGTTACCTGTAATCATCTACTACTTGTTGCTCCTGAATGCGAGCCGTGGATCGCAGTGTACTTGACCCTTACTAATTCCTTCATCGATTATTGTATTTCCTACAATCGTGGCAAAAGCTTTTGCGTATTTTCAGAAAGTAGCTCCTTATACGCTGTGTGTGGTTTTCGTTTTCATTTTATTTTAGTTCCTTCAACATAAATTCAGTCTTTCGACAGTATCTTTACCTTCACTTTTTCATGGATGTGAATTATAAAATGTTTACCGTGGACTTTTATTTTCGATTCATCAGTTTCATTATTTGTTTCTCATTTGCATATTTAATAGCATCAGATCGTGAGCTACCTCTCAGACAAGCAGGAAAATTAAGTTTTTGAAATCGTACATACAGTGTTGTTAAGACAAACCCCCGCCCCCCTTCCCCATGGAACAAGAGTGAAATATTTACTTCTTACAAGCTATATTTAAGGAATTTCGCTGTACATGAAGCGAATAAATATATTTCTTATTTTACGATACGACCATGCGAAGCACTGTCAAGCTTAAGCGGAAACTTTAGCGTAATTGCGACAAAGAGTATGCCGACAGAATTTACCTGAAAGTTGTTCAGTGGGCCCTCTCCAGTCTTATAAACTATAAAACTAATGGCGCAACATTTTCCTACTCTTAACTTTCACAATGAATAGTGTCGTTGTGGGACATAAAACATCCAAATACCCTGACGCGTGACTTGTTACGTTCTTATAACACGATTTCCAGCATGTCCAATCCTGTGGCAACCGCGTCGTTAAGCCGATAAAGGCAGAAAATAAAAAGAAAAAAAACGTCCTGTCGATTAACGTTGTTCTCAGACACGTTATACATACATAAAACCGCTTAAGAGTCCATATCTGCCCTTGGTTCAAATGTCCGACGCGTTTAGGGCGGGAAACTAGACCATGAAGTCGAAATATGTGACTTTCCAGGGACGTCCACAGTATACAGCAGCTAATGCACAAACCTCTTAATCGATCTTAACGGTGTACCTAAACGTGAGCTGAGAAAAATGAGATGTTCTTCGCCAATTCGAACGTACCAAAGTAACGCAAGTTTAGATTGCATTTTGTTCGTTTCCTTGTGAAACTCTTTTATTACAAATTATTGAGGGAAAAAGATTTCTTAGTAAGTATTCAGAGAAATGTACATGACGACGTAGGATAGCTGTTCTTAATTTGTTATTAACATTGTTGCTATAGCGGTAAACAGAGATATGTTTTACACTCAGCGTCTGAGATGTTGCTCAACTTAAAGATGTTATTAAACTGAATATGCATCCAGGTTCCCTGTATATTCAGTATTGATATATAAGTTTTCCTTATTTATGACAAGTACTAGCTCCAACATATCGTCTTGTTCTTTATCCTTTTTTAGCTGATAAAAATATCGTCACTTCTCTTTTTCTTTACTCAAAGCAAACTCGTTAATCTGATAATAAGAATTCTTATTACGTTGTAACTTTTTCACACTTCATAAATTAAAAAATATTTTTTTGTATGATTAACTACAAATATGTTGCTGTCGTGAATCTCGTTAAATCAAATGATAAACAACGTTTCGAGGCCAGATACAAATTGCGACTAACTGGCAGAACATGCCTCGTACATGTAATTTTCAGTTTTCCTTTTCTTCGTTTTACAATGACTATGTTAGTTTTGACTTACGACAGTGAGATGTGGTCAATTAATGTGAAAGTTGATAACTTTGTGTTGCTCAGCGAGAAATGATGAGATTTATGTTCGAAGTTACTAGGAGAGATAGAGAAGCAAACAAATGGGTCACGGAATGAACTGTAATGAGAGAGTCAGTAATGACTGTAACGAAAAAGAAATGGAAGTGGGCGGCACAGACAGATGAGTTGTACATGTCCGTCTTCGTGTAACGTGTTTACGGAGGTAGACGGAATTGTAATTTCTCCTTCAGAAGAAAGCTCTGCAGCATTAGGTCGGGCACGCGTGAAAACCTCCGCAAACCCGTCATCGTGATCCAGTGTCGTACCCGAATCTCCCGAAATGCCGGTTCGGTGTTTTCACCGCCGCCAGGTTTTCCCGCTCAGTCAGGATATTGGTTGCCCTACGCAGTCACTTTCATGCTAACTACTCTGGAATAATGTTAAATCGAACGCCTGTTATTCTCGATAAGTACGAAAACGCGCCGCCATTGATTAGGTAACAACTGTCGATCTAAATACTTGAGCAATGCGCCAAATTATATAGCCATTCAATTTCACGCCTCTTCACTCTGTGTTGGAGTAAATTCTTATTTATTACCGTAAAATTTTATTACTTTTTGACTGAAATCAGACATAGCCCATATTACGCCGTTAAAAGCCCCACGCTGACAAGATAATTCAGTAAGATAGCAGCGGGCGGCATTCATGCGGTCCTCGTGCTGGCCTACATACAGCGAACGCTGCAGTGTTGGTTTCCAAACGGCTTGCACGTTAATATTAAAGAATCTAAAGTTCCTTTGAGGCATATTCAAATGCTTTTGTATCCCTGATTTCCTGAAGACATTCGTATCTATTACTATAAAAAGTTCTGTTTCATCTCCACTGCTATCTTAAACAAGAGTTTCATAAGTTTTCATTAAGCAATACACATCAGAATACATTGTTTCTTCTCAGAACGTCTATTGTTTGTGGATGTAAAACTCTCTTACTCCCAACTGTGACGAATATTTAAGGACGAATTGTCTCCATTGCTAATTAATATCTACTAGATATTACTCCTTTATTGCAATTACATTTGTCTTTGTTTGGTAACCAACTACGTTCCACTCAATTGGTTCAGACTTCTTTAATAATCCATAGCAAAAATTACTGTTGTGTTTGTCTGTCTGCTGTTTATTTAAATGTGTTGTGCATAATTGCTTTGTTTTGAGTTATTTGGATGTGTAGTAGTCCTTAAAGGATCTTTTAGTGTAACTCCTTATTACGCTATGATCATTTACAAAAACTACTGAACGATGAATAAATAATTTAAACAGAATGGCTGGTAGTTTCCTAATAGGCTTAACAATCAAATGTATTGTTGATCACTGAAGACGTATACAGCAAATAACTGTACCACGTTTTATTGCTAAATAAAATTCAGTTGCAAGGACGAGTATAAATTATTTGTATTTAAAAGATAAACATCAGTATGAAAGAGTTCTTTAAAAATATGCTCTTATCGTACAGTTTAATTCTTTGATAAGATGATAACGACATTGAGGCTGAAGTTTTTTTTATCTACAGGGCATTACTTATTTGTGTTGACTTCTAACATATATACATCAAACATTAATAGGAATGACAAATACAGCAAGATAATATTTGACCTTCATCATACATATTCGTACATTTTAGGAAATACTTTCGGTAAATTTATATTTAACTTGAAAAAGTTACTTGAATTCACTTAAACAATTGGACACTATTGACAGCTAACCACTGGTTTGTATTAAACCAGTTAATTTAGTCCGTGAATTAAGTTCAGTGGCCACCATTCCTTTTCGACTGTGATGTGTTCTTGCGCTATAAACCTGGCTATGGCATTATAATGCACTCCTGGTTGTATCTCCAAGAACTGGGGTAGTGCTAAGTGCCTGACAGTGACCAACTCTCGATGGATCCTCTGAAACTTCGGCTCTGCCTTTGTCATAGAGCTTAAGCTGAAACAGGATGATTTTCAATCATGAACAGAATTACCCGGAGGTATACATTGTCTTGTAATTAAAGGGACTGACTGGGAAAAATCTTTTCGTATATTAATAAGTATTCTACTTTAGACGAAGTAGGACCCCTAATTTGTGCCACGACTATGAAATTCGTACCTCTTGTGACATCCGACAGTTAGTGAGGTCAGCGTGAACTAAGTGCTTCTCGCAGCTAAGAGTTCTGTGTGTTGAGGAACAGATACCGTAGTCTGAAAAAGATTGGTGTTCGATCACCTTCATGTTCGGAAGTAGTTCTGAAATTCGTTACTTCGTGGTATGCCGCAGTTTCCTTTTCTGTTTCATCATCCATCGGAGTAGAACACTCTATCACAGTGTTCTTGCGTAATGGCATTTTACGACGGCCGAGAGTTGTGGGTGCAGCTCCTTTCAGCCGTTCGGTTCTGTAAGGGTAATAATAAACAGCGGTGTGGTGTTAAGACCTGAGGTATTCGTCAGAGGATTCCCGCGATCGTGGGTTAGACGACACGAAGGCGTTTTCATAACTGCCTGTACCTACTGTACACCCTCCATTTCCCCTCCCTTCCACCCGCCTAGGCAGAGACAGACAGACACACAAACACACACACACACACACACACACACACACACTCATTTACCTTCTTTCGTTGCGATGATGGAAACCATGGGAAAGCTGCCACAGAAACACCGCTACAGGTAAGTTATGGCTAAACAAGTCGGTACCGAACGATCTGTAGCAGTAACTATCACAATGGGTTCGTGTTTGGACGAAAGGATTTCAGTTCTCCGTCCGGCTATCCACATTTATAGTTTTCATGGATCCCGTAAGTCGTTTAAGTCAAAAATGTGATTTTTTTAAAATAACGTTTTCTTGATACACCTTAACCAGATTTAATGGTCATACTTTATTTACCAAACCGCTATCGTTCATGAGTCATCATCAGTGGTATCTAATATAGAGAACGGGAAACAAAGGTAATTCGATCAATCAGCAGTGTCGGTTTGCTACAAAACGCTGTTAGTAGACAAACATTCAACATAGAAGCAATTACATGATTTATGCATGGGCGTCTACTTCAGTAACATTCATTTAGTTAATGGTCTAATGAAAAGCCTCTCCAATTGCTTATTTTGGAGCTTTGTTATTTTCTCACGAACGGCACTTCATATTAGGTCATTATCAAGTCATCTGAAAATTTCAAATATTAATACGCAATATGATGGGCGTGTAGATATTTTTCTTTTTATAATAGGAGATGAGAGACAATAGTTATACGTAAATCTACAGTGCAAATGTAGGAATAATACGCAACTTACGTTATGCTGTGGAGAACCAATGTCAAATGTATTTCAGGTTTACATGTTTTTCAGATACAATGTTAATGGTAAACAAAAAAACAGCAAAAGTCAAGAAGAATTTAAAAAGTTTTGAGCCCCGTGTCTTCGTGAGACATGGCAGATTTTAAACTTCTGTAAAACTTTTACTACTATACTTACCTGAAACAAAAATAATGATACCATAACGAATCTATATACGAAACTGCGGTGCCACCTTCCTCTTCCTCACCCACGTGTATCACGACCTGCTTACTTCTTACCAGTAGTATATTAACACATACAAAGTAAACGAAATAATAATATGCAGAATGTAATAGCACGCTACATATGGCACAACAGTAACAGCTGGTAATTAATCAACAGCAAAACTGGTATTTTAAGTATACTTTCGAATGCAAAAAAAGCACGTGGCTCGCCGATGATTTTGCGTTGTATTAGACCAACCAATATACGAAGCCAATAAACGCCGAACTGCTGGCCAAGGAACGCCTGATGTAATCGATCCAAGATATGCAAAAGATACTTCTGGGCACGTAATGTGTAAAAAAATTGGCAGGATACGTTTCTCCGTAAAGCCCACTTCCTTTCTCATCCGTCCGCAATATGAATTTCTGCACCGTCTGGCGATAGGACTGTAAACGTTAGTCTTCGTTACTTCCGTAAATGCTAACAGGAACTACAGAGTATTTTTGTGGTTTTTTGCGCTGAACATACAGGAACGCTAAGTCGAAGTTTTCATATCAATAAGAGAATGCAGTAGAGCTCTGATGAAATTAAAATGTCTGAGACTGGTTGTCCACCGTGTAAGCTCTAGGCCGGCAGGCCTAATTTCGCACTGGCAGGAACTGTACTCTCTTAACCTCTTAACTGCTTGCGAAGAATAAATCCGCCGTGAACTTCTGCATATTTTGTACTGACGGCGTACAGGGTGTCCCAGAAAGTGCAATGAATTGTAGATGGTGCCTTGAGGAACAAATCGAGGACACGAACTCGTGTCCCGAGACGTCAACCAACGACCGTGATTTATTATTAAATATTCTGTACATCAACAAGCTAGCAGCTTGCCTATCCCTGTTAGAGCAAGTACTGAAAGGAAAACGATGCACGTTCACGCTTGGCGACAGCTTTGCTAACAGTGGTAACTGCATGTGAGTGGCACATTAAAAGGCGTCCGTCGTTCGGCTTCGTCTCATATCGGTTTTTTCCGGAACATTTCCCAGTTTTTCTCATCCCTGCCAACGCCAGTGACCTGGTAATTGTGGTGTCAAAATGTCGTGCTGAAGTTAAACATTACAGTCTCTGTTGGTGGCGCGAGCGCCGATTACGTCACCATTTCTCCTCACACGTCTGCCACGACTTTTCAAGCAACTGTTTCTGAAGTGAAGAAACAGCACACGAGTTGCGTTAAAAACTGTTGTTTTTTAACACAACTGGTTTGCTATTTCTTCACCCCCCCCCCCCTCCCCTCCTCCGGTCCTTTCGGAGTTCTTCTTTGTGCCACCAATACTTGCTTCATACAGTCAACGAGAAAGACTGGACGTGATAAATGCCTGAAAGCTCAGAAAGTAGTAAGACTCATTCAAAAAGTGAAAGCGAAATTTTGTTTCACTACAATTCCAAAAGAACAATTTCAAATACTTACCGAAAATTGCGAAAAACATATTGTAAGTAAGCTGTTTAGGTTCTTATATTGGTAACGCCACGTAGCGCTCTGTATGAATATCCCTGACTGTGCTGTGTGCAGTCTGTGGCTGGTTGGCATTGTTGGAATTTGATATTGTGGTGTTGGGCAGCTGGATGTGAACAGCGCGTAGCGTTGCGCAGTTGGAGGTGAGCCGCCAGCAGTGGTGGATGTGCGGAGTGAGATGGCGGAGTTTTGAGAGCGGATGATCTGGGCAGAGACAGTAACTTTGTAAGACTGGATGTCATGAACCGGTATATATATTATGACGTTTGAACACTATTAAGGTAAATACCTTGTTTGTTCTCTATCCAAATCTTTCATTTGACAACTATGGCTATCAGTAGTTAGTGACTTCAGTAGTTAGCACCTTTTATTTAGCTGGCAGTAGTGGTGCTCGCTGTATTGCAGTAATTTTAGTAGCGAAGATTTTTGTGAGGTAAGTGATTCATGAAAGGTATAGGTTATTGTTAGTCAGGGCCATTCTTTTGTAGGGATTATTGAAAGTCAGATACCGCTGCGCAAAAAATATTGCGTGTCAGTTTAAGCACAGTCGTGTATAATTTCTCTCAGGCGACGTTTCACAGCGAAAGCTAAATTTTGTTTTAGTACAATTCCAAAAGAACAATTTCAAATACTTACCGAAAGTTGCGAAAAACGTATAATATAAATTAAAAAGTCGGCCATTGATATTGCCATTTCGATATCCATATATAGTGACAAAAAGTGTCGCCGACACACATCGATATTTAGAAAACGTATCGATATATCGTTATATCGATGTGCATCAACACCCTTACTGCGTAGCGAACTTCAGTGTGCGCCATGCGCTAACAGTGTTTGCAGGCACAAGGAGTCGATCGCGCCAGCAGGGCGAATGACGGATGTATACATTTCGATGTCTCATCACAACATGAGTTAACTATTTGACCGGCGGTGCTTCGTGAAGTTGTTAGTCACACTAATAGCAACATTAGTATTACTTATAGACGGAGAAAAAAATTTGCTAGCTGTCTTTCACTCCTTTTGGTGGGATTACAGCGTAACGTCGTGTTACGAATCTGTTAGATGTGCAGTCGCGGGTTATCAAATGCGATGGAAACGATACTTAGGAACAGTGGTAAGGTGAATATAACTTTCGTTCATCTTCGGTGAAGGATATTGTGGACGTCACTCCTTGCCTTTCAGTATTTCAGGGTAAAGAAACTCGTAATAAAATAATACAGTTTTATTTCTAAGTAATGACAGATTAGAGGGTAACAAGTAACGTCATCATCATTCTGTTAAACGTAATTTCTACGATGCTATACCCAGTGATGACGTGTGGAGACGATATCACTGACCTGGAAATGTGGACACGACCCATTGATTCGACTGCTGACTATGTGGTGCTTTCATGGAGTAAATAGCAGAAGCCCAATCCTTGCCTGTCACCGCAGACATCCTCACCCATGGGGAACCACGTGAACGATCAATGTCATACAGTATGAATATAAATCTTAATATTAAGCTGGGTATCGTCGCAAGTTATATTTAAGTAACAATTAATGTGTTCTGAATTTTTCATAACATTACGTTAAAATATTATTGGCCCACCAAAGATGTGCAAAGAGGGGCGGCCGGAGTGGCCGAGCGGTTCTAGGCGCTACATTCTGGAACCGCGCGACCGCTACGATCGCAGGTTCGAATCCTGCCTCTGGCATGGATGTGTGTGATGTCCTTAGGTTAGTTAGGTTTAACTACGTCTAAGTTCTAGGGGACTGATGACCTCAGATATTAAGTCCCGTACTGCTCAGAGCCATTTCGACCATTGGAACCTGTGGGACTTTGTGTACACCAAGGATTGGTTGTTGGGCCCCGCTGGTTACTAGTGACTTGGACGACTTATTGATAGCGGTCAAAGATGCTACCATTCTGCGTTCGGCTCGACAGCGTACGGTCTTCATATCTGCGTTGGTTGTAAGTCGTCCTTGCATGTTCCGAAGACGATACGCATCGGGTCGACGCCTGTCAGCACTTGTGTTTTATGCGATTAACACTGTTTTGAATAATATCTTATTACTAGCTCATTGCGATCGATGCTGTTCCCAATATTTTGACAAAGATTAGCAGAGAAACTAGTTCTCCACGTCTCACGCGCCCACCTTCCAGGAATTAAGTGATGTTGACGAACAAGATTGTGAAGGAGGGAATCCCCACCCGATGTGTGGACAATTTCTAGTGGCAGGGAAATGACAGTAACGTCCTACACATCCGGGACTGGAGTGAGGCGTGATACGCCGCACGCCGAGAACAGACTCAGCAGCAGGAGGCGTAAGAGTGTTGCTGGAACACAACCTAATGATCTGGAGCGCAGGATCTCGTGGGGGGAGCCGCCTGCCAGATCTGCGGAAGCGGGCCGTGCCCTGCTCCTCTCACCGTGCCGCCTCTCGCAGCGGGCGGCCCCCTTCTGACCGACGAGTACGTACAACACGGCGCCGCGGCCGGCCGGCTCCCAGTTAATTTCCGCGGCGGGCGGGGAATCGCCGGCGATAAGCATCTGGCCGCCGTCCCCCTTGTTGCCTGTCGGAGCGCCGCCGTTGTTGGCCCGGACCTCGTACATTTCCGCCGCCGTGTTCCGTTGTTCGACGCTGCACGTACTTTTTTTTATTTTTATTTTTGCTGCTGGCTCGCTGGTACACGTCTGCGGACTCACTGCTTAAGACAATGGCCGCGTTCATCTTCGGTAGCAGCAACACGCAGATGGCACGAGATTATCTTCCCCCGGCGGCATCGGCGGCAGGCATACGTCTGCAGTTATCTCGAACTGTGGCCGTTGTCTCGATTCACGGCGGTGCTGGGTGACCCAGTGGCTACTTGCTAGCAGCCATCCGTTTCCCGAGCTTCTTGACCCCGTTACGGGAGAAAAGTCATTCAACTGGAAGATGTGTACGTCAGTCACCTCCCAGTATGAACGTGTGATCCGTCTGATACTGACAAGCTGCTTCCAGATTTGTTACATGGAACATCTGTGACAAATACTCTCAGCACTTTCGAGACAGTTTGATTATAGCAAAACAAGCGCAAAAAATTGTAATTTCAAGGATGCAAATGAGTAGTGTTATACGATAACGGCACCAAAATAATAATCCAGTATTTCTGTGGCTGTGGGATGTTGTTGTTGTGGTCTTCAGTCCTGAGACTGGTTTGATGCAGCTCTCCATGCTAATCTATCCTGTTGCAAGCTTCTTCATCACGCAGTATCTACTGCAACCCACATCATTCTGAATCTGCTTAGTGTACTCATCTCTTGGTCTCCCTCTATGATTTTTACCCTCTACGCTGCCCTCCAATACTAAATTGGTGATCCCCTGATGCCTCAGAACATGTCCTACCAACCGATCCCTTCATCTGGTCAAGTTGTGCCACAAACTTCTCTTCTCCCCAATCATATTCAATAATTCAGAAAAGACTTCCTGACACTTAAATCTATACTCAATGTTAACAAATTTCTCTTCTTCAGAAACGCTTTCCTTGCCATTGCCAGTCTACATTTTATATCCTCTCTACTTCGACCATCATCAGTTATTTTGTTCCCCAAATAGCAACATTCCTTTACTACTTTAAGTGTCTCATTTCCTAATCTAATTCCCTCAGCATCATCCGACTTAATTCGACTACATTCCATTATCCTCGTTTTGCTTTTGTTGATGTTCATCTTATTTCCTCCTTTCAAGACACTATCCATTCCGTTCAACTGCTCTTCCAAGTCCTTTGCTGTCTCTGACAGAATTACGATGTCATCGGCGAAGCTCAGAGTTTTTATTTCTTCTCCATGGATTTTAATACCTACTCCAAATTTTGATTTGTTTCCTTTACTGCTTGCTCAGTATACAGATTGAATAACATCGGGGAGAGACTAAAACCCTGTCTCACCCCCTTCCCAACCACTGCTTCGCTTTCATGCCCCTCGAATCTTATAACTGCCACCTGGTTTCTGTACAAACTGAAAATAGCCTTTCGCTCCCTATATTTTACCCCAGCCACCTTCAGAATTTGAAAGAGAGCATTCCAGTCAACACTGTAAAAAGCTTTCTCTAAGTCTACAAACGCTAGAAACGTAGGTTTGCCCTTCCTTAATCTAGCTTCTAAGATAAGTCGTAGGGTCAGTATTGCCTCACGTGTTCCAACATTTCTACGGGATCCAAACTGATCTTGCCCGAGGTCGGCTTCTACTAGTTTTTCCATTCGCCTGTAAGGAATTCGTGTTAGTATTTTGCAGCTGTGACTTATTAAACTGATAGTTCGGTGATTTTCACATCTGTCAACACCTGCTTTCTTTGGGAATGGAATTATTATATTCTTCTTGAACTCTGAGGGTATTTCGCCTGTCTCATACATCTTGCTCACCAGATGGTAGAGTTTTGTCAGGACTGGCTCTCCCAAGGCCGTCAGTAGTTCCAATGGACTGTTGTCTACTCCGGAGGCCTTGTTTCTACTCAGGTCTTTCAGTGCTCTGTCAAACTCTACACGCAGTATCGTATCTCCCATTTCGTCTTCATCTACATCCTCTTCATTTCCATAATATTGTCCTCAAGTACATCGCCCTTGTATAGACCCTCTATATACTCCTTCCACCTTTCTGCTTTCCCTTCTTTGCTTAGCACTGGGTTTCCATCTGAGCTTTTGATGTTCATACAAGTGGTTCTCTTATCTCCAAAGGTCTCTTTAATTTTCCTGTAGGCAGTATCTATCTTACCCCTGGTGAGATAAGCCTCTACATCCTTACATTTGTCCTCTAGCCATCCCCGCTTAACCATTTTGCACTTCCTGTCTATCTCATTTTTGAGACTCTGTATTCCTTTTTGCCTGCTTCATTTACTGCATTTTTATATTTTCTCCTTTCATCAATTAAATTCAATATTTCTTCTGTTACCCAAGGATTTCTACTAGCCCTCGTCTTTTTACCTACTTGATCCTCTGCTGCCTTCACTACTTCATCCCTCAAAGCTCCCATTCTTCTTCTACTGTATTTCTTTCCCCCATTCCTGTCAATTGCTCCCTTATGCTCTCCCTGAAACTCTGAACAACCTCTGGTTCTTTTAGTTTATCCATGTCCCATCTCCTTAAATTCCCACTTTTTTGCAGTTTCTTCAGTTTTAATCTACAGTTCATAACCAATAGATTGTGGTCAGAGTCCACATCTGCCCCTGGAAATGTCATAATTTAAAACCTGGTTCGTAAATCTCTGTCTTACCATTATATAATCTATCTGATACCTTTTAGTATCTCCAGGCTTCTTCCATGTATACAGCCTTCTTTTATGATTCTTGAACCAAGTGTTACCTATGATTAAGTTGTGCTCTGTGCAAAATTCTACAAGGCAGCTTCCTCTTTCATTTCTTTGCCCCAGTCCATATTCACCTACTACGTTTCCTTCTCTCCCTTTTCCTACTACCGAATTCCAGTCACCCATGACTATTAAATTTTCATCTCCCTTCACTATCTGAATAATTTCTTTTATTTGATCATACATTTCTTCAATTTCTTCGTCATCTGCAGAGCTACTTGGCATATAAACTTGTGCTACTGTAGTAGGTGTGGGCTTCGTATCTATCTTGGCTGTTGATTAAAATTTCATGGTTATCCTAGCTTTTTCTCAGTGCAGAAAAAGCCGTTCCGAATAATGTTATGAATATACTATCGGTACTAGGTGTATTGGACATTAGTAGAACGCTGCATTATCAGAAGAAAAGTGTAACGTCCCCTTGGAAAAATTATAAATGACTGTGCTTCAACATCTTACATTATTTGCTTTTCAAACAGCTTAGCAAAACTGAACGTACTCAGACATTACACTCTTTTCTTATTCTGATCATCACTAACCTGACACACAATATTTTTAGCGCAACGCAATCCGACTTTCAATGATCCCTACAAAAGAATGGCCCTGACTAACATTAACCTATACCTTTCACAAATCACTTACCTCACAAAAATCTTCTTTACTCGGAACTACTGCAATACAGCGAGCGCCAATACTGCTTGCTAAATAAAAGATTCAAACTACTGAAGTCACTAACTACTGATAGGCATAGTTAGCAAATGGAAGATTTTGATAGAGAACAAACAATCTATTTACCTTAATAGTGTTCAAAAGTCATTATATATATATATCAGTTCATGACATTCAGTCTTACTAATTTACTGCCTCTGATGCATGATCCGCTCTCAAAACTTCGCCATCTCACTCCCCACATCCACCACTGCTGGCGGTTCACCTCCATCTGCGCAACGCTACGCGCTGTTAACAGCCAACTGCCCAACACTACAATATCATATACTCCAACAATGCAAACCAACCACAGCCTTCACACAGCACAGTCAGTGATTTTCATATAGATCGCTACATGGCGTTACCAACATAGAAACCTAAACAGCCTACTTACAAAAGCACATTCCGTTTATCGTGATCTTTCGAGCTTTGAGAAAGGTCGAATTATTTGCATGAGGTACGCGATGCAAGTGGACACTTACTGCGGGAGGGGGGGGGGTTGTAAATTTATGTAAGAAATGTGAAAGTGGGCTCTGTATATGACACACATTAATTAATCACACTCAAAAGTAATGAGTTAGGATTCCTTTAACTACTAATCCAGACAAGAATGACAATTACTTCGATTTATTTTGATTTATACATGAACCATTGCTAAACAATGGCTACATCAATATAATAAGAACTTGGCACATCCAACAATGAGGTCCGGGGACAGGATGTGAGTAATCGCACAAGTGAATTAATTGGAATCGTGAAGTCTCCAGTGATTGTCATGAGGTTAACTGAAAGGATGGTGGTACTACGGAAGGGAATACTTCGCACCTGTGGTCGGAAGTGAAAGCAGACTGTTCACTGAATCAAAAAACAAGACTGCTAAGTCAATCTTGAAGTAATCGAAATGTTACGTAATGACTTTAATTTCTCTACGCATCATCTCACGGTTGCGGTTGGATCTCACCACCGCGCTGGATTAGTCCAGCGGTCTAGGGCGCTGCAGTCATGGACTGTGCGGCTGCTCCCAGCGGAGGTTAGAGTACTCCCTCGGGCATGGCTGTGTGTGTTTGTCCTTAGTATAATTTAGGTTAAGTAGTGTGTAAGCTTAGGGACTGATGACCTTAGAAGTTAAGTCCCATAAAATTTCACACACATTTGCACATTTGGATCTCACCTTAGTGTCATAGGTGGAAGCTGAACATGCTGCAGAATCATTCGTTGGTAGCAACAATGACCTTCACCAACAGCGAAGTGCGGAAAAGCTTGAAATTTGCGCAAAAGTCCCGTGATACATCAGCTCTAGTGGCGGCAGACCATCAGCAACTCTCAGCACAGTCTGACGAACAAGATGAATAAGTTGAAGTGATTTCTGATGTTACGTTTTCTAAAAGGAAGCCTCGCATTGCCACATTTTGTCACTCTTACTGTGTTCATCATGGTTGGGCTTCAGATCTTCCAAGCACCAACCGATAAAATTGCCCCGTAGAACATCCTAGTCCCTCCCTGGGCTATCGTTTATTCCATTAACCAGTGATACGCATTCAGCCATTTTACACAGAAAAATGTCGTCTCATTTTCTCTCCGTCTGTCTCTGTGACCAAAGACGTCGTCCTCGTCGGCACGGCAGAGCTTCTCTGTCTGACTCTTGTTTACTTATGTTAGCCAATCCCTGAGGGTCTTAATCACGTAAACATTTGGTTTTTGTGAAGTCAGCATGTCCACTGGCGTCTCACGCCTTCGAAAGCCCATAAACTGGGGTAGTGTCCGGAGCTTTGGAGAAAAACTCAGTCTGGCGTTTTTGTGCACAATAGCGCCGTATCCTGGAAACGTTCTTCCTCTCCCTACTCTCCTGGGCTGTAAAATGTTATGCTGCAGGGGACTTGTGCCACAGAAGATTCTATTTGTGTTCGTCCACGATGCTTTGGATGCTGCAGGGTGGCAATAGAAAGTGCTGTCCAGTCCGTGGACTGTTGACTTGTACCTCGCTCAGGTATCCTCCTGCAGAATGGTTCTGAGCGTGGTGGCATACTTTTACTCCCGTGGCAGTGCGTGTGCTTCTGCACCGTCCAAATACTTTCAATGTCCTCTCATTTATATAAGGCAACATCCCATAATCAAGAGTAAATAAAGGGTAAGTTTACATTAGTCAACTGTCGACAATCTCTTGTACTGTGGCTTATCGTACTCCTGGGTGTAGATTAAATATTCCGATCAAATGGATCTTTCGTTATGAATTTACATATGTTACGTGACTGTTTGTGGAAAAACGGTGCCGGCCGGAGTGGCCGAGCGGTTCTAGGCGCTACAGTCTGGAACCGCGCTACCGCTATGGTCGCAGGTTCGAACCCTGCCTCGGGTACGGATGTGTGTGATGTCCTTAGGTTAGTCAGGTTTAGTAGTTCTAAGTTCTAGGGGACTGATGACCTCAGAAGTTAAGTCCCATAGTGCTGAGAGCCATTTGGAAAAACGGTTGCTGGTCAATGAGGGCATTAAACACGGCAGCTGGCTCTAGTGAGATTACTGCATAGTGGGTTGTGATGAAATGGAAGGGGAAAAACAGTTTGGCAAGAAGAGTAAGTACAGATCCTTTGCCGCGCGGGGTAGCCGTGCGGTCTATGGCGACCTGTCACGGTTCGCGTGGCTCCCCCCCGCCGGAGGTTCGAGTCCTCCCTCGGGCATGGCTGTGTGTGTTGTCCTTAGCGTAAGTTAGATTAATTAGTGTGTAAACTTAGGGACGGATGACTTCAGCAGTTTGGTCCCGTAAGACGTTATCACAAGTGTCCAAATTTACGAATCCTTCCAGCATGATGAGAATGGAGAATTGTCCAATTTGCACTGAGAAACAGATGGATGACAACAATTGAAATCCGTTCAGAGATTACAGACAGCTCGCCACCACGAACTCTTGGAAACCGATTACTCAAGCTGTATTGAGAAGTCGAGTTGCCGGGCATTGTTCGCCGCTGACATAAGACAGCAGACGAAAGAGACCTTCGTGGTGCAGATTCATAGTCAACTGCGACATTAGTGCCGTTCCGTGGTGTTTAGCAATGAGTCCCTCTTCGGCTTGTGGTGGTCATATCAACGCCACTGTCTCCGTCGACGACCTGGCAGAAAGGACATAGGAAAGAGCGATTCTTGAGATGCATACCTCTCCATCTATCGCGTAGGGAGTTATTGGATATTACAACAGAACTGATTTGGTAACTGTGGAAGAGAGTCTGAACGCTCGCCAGTATGTGGCAAGAAATTGTTTGACGAAGATGAGAAATGTCATATTCCAGCGGAAAAATGAAAGAGCACGCACGGCAGTTCACACAACACGGATGTCTTGAGGACATGCAGAGACACTTGACTGCACATGTGCACATGTGCTCGATCGGGATCAGGTCTGATGAGCTGGGGGCCAGCTCATTAACTCAAACTCCCCACTGCGTTCTTCGAACTACTCCATCACACTACAAGACGCATTATCTTTTTGCAAAATGCCACTGCCGTCTGGAAACATGGTCTGTAAACAGTGTACGGTGCTCGTTGGCCGCCATGGTGCCTTGTACGAGCTCCACTGCGCCCGTGGACGCACACATGAATGTTCCCTAGAGCATAACGGAGCTTGTCTCCGTCTTTCAGTACAAGTGTCAAGGAGCTGCTCCACTGGAAGACGACGGATTCGCACTCTCCATCGGCTTGATGAAGAAGGTATCGGGATTCGTGAGACCGTGCAACGCTCTGCCACTGCGCCAACAACCTGTGCCGATGGCCACGTACCCATTTCCATCGCAGTTGCCGATGTCGTGGTGCTTCCGTTGGCACATGCTCGGGTCATCGGCTCCGGACTCCCACGTTAGGAGTGCTCGGTGCCCTGTGTGCTCAGACACACTTGCACTCTGCACAGCATTAGAGTCTGGTGTTAGTTCCACCACGGTTCGCCGCCTGTCCTTTTTTACCAGTCTGCCCAGCGTATGACGCCCACCTCCTGCAATGGTGGCTACCGGCCAGCCCCGCGACATCTGGACGTCGCTTTACCTTGGGTCCGCCACTTGCTGAAGACAGTCCTCCGACTCTCCAGCACCCGACAAGCCATCATTTTCCAAAGAGATCGTGCTGAGCCTCCGCGCCATCACAATCTGCCCTCGGTCAGACCGAGACAGATGGCGCGCCTTCCCGGCTCTACACACAGACAGTACGCTCGCTGATACACCGTGTCTGACCAGCAGGCATTCCTCACCAGGTGACGCTGCTATCGCCTGAACTCACCTATATCGATAATAGTTCGGTGGTCATAATGTTCTGGCTGATCAGTATAGCGCCTCTGTTACAATAATGACGTTCGAATTAGTTTCATTGTGGCACTCTATTAGTTCAGTTTCCTTTAGTTCAATTCAATTGGTCTGAGCACTATGGGACTCAACGGCTGAGGTCATCAGTCCCCTAGAACTTAGAACTACTTAAACCTAACTAACCTAAGGACATCACACACATCCATGCCCGAGGCAGGATTCGAACCTGCGACCGTAGCGGTCGTGCGGTTCCGGACTGTAGCGCCTAGAACCGCTTGGCCACTCCGGCCGGCTGTTTCCTTTAGCCAGTTAAACATGATTAAATGGCAGTGTACTTTGTAGAGTGGCACAATGGTCTAAGCATGTAGATGATCTGAAGGTGGCAATTCAACTTGCCGAAACTAGTTGTTTATATACACTGTATTCACCGCGATGTGGTTAAACGAACTTCTCTATTAAGAAGATCAATTATTCTAATTCAGAGATAGCTCTCCTGCTGAGAATGTCAGATAACCGGAATCAAACTAGTTCGAACGTCATTGTTGCAACAGAGGCGCAATACCGAGGCAATATGGCAGGGGCATCAATGATTCTCCCACAGCGACAGCAGGAAGCGTCTTGAAAATTCCTCAGCACTCCACCGGCTGTTCGCTCATGCTCTCGCAGTGGCTGCGCGCTCGCAGGAAGGGAGGAAGAAATGTTAATGGCGTGCCTTGCCACCTCATTTAACGTAAAGACCCACTGAACGCCTCATTTGCTGGCCTACCCGTGCCTCTGCTTCCGAGATTCCGCATTCGAGAGAAACGGCCGCAGAATCGTAAAAAGGCGGCGGCCCCTGCTGCGTTTGCTGATTGGGTGACAGGCAGCAAGAAGTGACGTGCTGTCGGCGCAACGAGCCATTGTTTGCAGTGGTCGCGACCCCCGAGTGCTTCTCCAGCGACAGGTCGCGGGAGCTTGTGCCGCTGGGCTGTCTTCACCTCTTTACAACCACTCCGCTCTGTTGATTGCAACTGGTTATGGAAACAATAGCAAGACGTGCAGGAAAAAAATCATTACGACCGTAAGGATGCAGCATTCCGTGAAATCCCTGCTGACCTTCTGAGGTGAGAAAAAAAACCCTGTGGTACATTGTTTGCAGTGGATATTTGTATTTCTCATAATGGACTTCAAAACAACACATGAATAATTCCAGTTCTTCTGGGGTAGAGGAAGAAACTTGTACCCAGTTACTTGCTCTCAACTAGATTAAAAACTCTCGAAAACATTGGAGTTGTGCAGTCGAAAGAGTTGCTACTCTTTCGCCATGCAGCTCCTCAATCTGTATAATTATCCTCTTATTCATAGGGCGAAATCTCGAAACCACCAAAAGCGACTGTAACGTGTATATGTTTATCTATAGCCAGTTTCGGACAAGCAACCATTTTCCAGTCACGGAAGCCATTACATCAGGTTAAAGGATGGTTCCTTAGCGTAAAGTACAATATTATCATCGGTGCACCATCTGTCACTTGTACTTGCGTACACTGAGACATTAACCTTGACGCAGTGGTATCCGTGACTCAGTCTCTTGACTAATTACAGATAAATTAATACACTGTAGCAGGCCACTGCGTGGGCTGGCTTGCTGCTTTATAGAAATTTCTTGGGAATCATTTATCGGCATAATACACGGGATCAGCTGATATGTTATTCAGAAAAAAATATGTTACCGAAGCATCACAGGCTCATGTCGTGATATTATGTCACTAAAGCGCCACAGGCACGTGTCGTAACGAAATAAAATTGTGAAGAATAGTAAAAAAGGACTTAGTGAATTGTTGTTCAACTCTTGTGTCAATTTGTCTCTGCTACGCGGTCGGTGTTGGTTTTCGCTACGGTCGCTGGAATACATCATGGAACTGCGTGCTGTCTCGAGGTGCAGTCTGTTACGCAGATCGACGCGAACGGCGAGAACCAGGCAACAAGCCAGAGTGACAGGTCATGCGGGCAGAGCTAACAGGACCTCGACAGCAGCACTGATCTCATTACGAATGCTCTACCTCCATCGATCACAACCTTAGTACCTAGTTTCACGTTCTGTCTTCCTCCTTCCCAGAAAGGCTCTTTCCATCGGGTAGAAATGTCCAATAATAGCATTTCTTAGAGGAGAGTACACCAGAGCTCACACGAATCATTTGCTGACTTCTTGTATGGAAATGTGGGGACTTTGTCTCCGTCACTGATGCTGGACAAATACGTGATTTTTTCAAGTAGCTTTAATTCCACAGCTACGGTCTATTACATTGTTCACTGTCCGTAACGAACTCGGGAGGAATTCCTCGTGCAGATTGTGCTCGACAAGAATGCGCTTTTGCATAGAACAGCACTGCAGCTTTCCCAAGCTACATTGTCAATGGTATATAAAGAGCTTTCCGGTGTGTAAGGTCGTGGATCCACAGGTCTATTTCTTACAGGGTGAGAGCTGTTGAACTATATGAAAAAGAACGTAAATTAGTTAGGAACTACGGCGAGCACAATGAAAAAGAACGTAAATTAGTTAAAAACTACGGCGTACACACAATTTATTCAAGATGTAAACGTCACTACAGATATTAGGATTTAGGACGTTCAATATGCTGCCATCATTGGCGATGGTATGGTGCAGAAGAATAGCAAAATTCTACATGACCCGCTGAAGTGTCGGAACATCGATTCTGTCTATGACATCCAGAATGGCTGTTTTCAGATCAGCAGTGGTTTTGGGATTGTTACTGTACACCTTGTCTTTAATATAGCCCCACAGACAGGGGTCGGATGTGTTCAGATCCGGAGAATACGGCGGCCAATCGTCACCCATGGCAGTGACCTCTGAGTACCCCAGAGCAAGAATCTTGCTCCAAAACTGCTCCTCCAGGGCATCAAACAACTTCCTGCTTCTATGGGGCCGAGTGCCGTCTTGCATGAACCACATCTTGTCGAAATCGGGGTCACTCTGGATAATGGGGATAAAAACGTCTTCCAAAGCCTTCACGTACCGTTCGGTAGTCACCGTGCCATCAAGGAATATCCCACAGATCATTCCGTGACTGGACATTGCACACCAGTCACCCGCTGTCGCTGAAGAGACCCTAAATACGCCAATTTTGCTTATTAACGAACCCATCCAAATGAAAGTTGGCTTCGTCGCTAAACCAAACCATACCGACCATACTAATTTCCACCACGCCCCGCGGCCAACCGAGCAGTTTGAACGTCCTAACGCAAACGGTTCAGAAGTCATGACGATTTTATTTCATACAGTTCAGTAATTGTCACCCTGCACGATTCAGCTAGAGTTGCTCTAGCAGCTTCGTCAGTCCCCTGTTCCTCCGAAAATCGATGAAGCGGCAGAAAATCATCGCGATGAGTCCCGAATTGGCCCCATCCGATATTCTGCTTCCAAAACTTAAACAACACCTTCGACGACTTCACTTTAGTAGTGATGAGGCAGTGCAAGCAGAGGTGAGGTTGTTGCTCCGTCAACGAAGTCAAACACACTGCAGTGACTGTATCAACAAACTGGACTCTCGTTGGGATGTGCTCGCCTCCAAGGTGACTATGATGGGAAATAAATAAAGACGTAGAGAGTTAACAACGTTTGTTTTATTTAAAACGTTTGAGAGTTTTCACATTAACATTCGCAGGCGTCTATTATTATTCTAAATGCATGATCTAATACATATTTAATAGCTTACGCTACCTCAAATCTACAAGGATCTGGTAGAGAAATTGACTATCGTTAGTTCAGGGATGTCATCTCGGCATTCAGTCACAACAAGATAAATGCGGATGACCACATAAGGATGTAAATCTCATTGTTTTTAAAATATGAGTGTTTTGTGCCATCTTACTCGGTTACATCAGTATTTGCGACCTCTCACCAGGAAGTAATGTTAAACACTTGTGCCAGATCTTGAATAATGCTGTCTTCGTAAATAAATTTATCGTCTTATATCTGCTATTTCACTCCTGTGCTTTCTACATTTCACATACTTCCTTGCGCAAAAACCGGCATTGTATCCTTACATTACCTAGAGGCCTTCGTTTATGTTGCTCGTTCCAAAGCTAAACGTATGCAACGTCACTTCCTAGGGTAAAATGCCGTATTGTTCAGACGTCTGTCTGACGCAGCAAACAAGTGCGAGCGTGAATTCCGCCCGCTGGTATTCTGCAATTATCTGTCTCAGCACACACGCCTGGTGCACAGTAAATAACAACCCTGTCTGACATTTCACGCACCACCGCTCTTGCTCTGCTCCGATGTGATGGTGCAAAATCTAGCGAATACTGTGCAAGGCTGCAAAAGTCACCTTGGGGCACCACGTTTCTTTATCGTTTGGTTTACAACCGTCTCAATTGTTCCAGAACACTTCTCATTTTCAACAAAATCTCGTGGCACCGTCAAACCCTCTTTCGGAACAACAAAGTATCTCGGATTTACGTCATCTGTAGTGTGAGATTTTCTTTGTCTTCTATTCTTCACGTGGCCTGATAAGGTGCCTTCTTTGAGCACGCTGGACTAGTTTCTTTTACGTCGCCTCGTTTGTTGGTTGATTTTGAGGATTGGTACTTTAGAGCTCCGTCCTCTCGTGAAATAAAACTATTCGTTGTATTCGACCTACGATAACGATTATTTTCAGGACTCATTTTGCTCGTGGTCTGGTGAACAACAGTTCAGCAGCACACAGGCTGTATAGTGCCTTCCACTTATTGTGATGTTCTACCAAGAACTGACGGAAGAATCAGATAACATAACTTTTTGTGTTGGACATTGGCCAAAGTTCAGCAAGCGCCAGCTGTTTTAGGCAGTATGGTGGTGTATGCACAATCATGTGATATGTGATAGTTTCCAGTGTTTCGAATTTCGCATTAGGAGTGATTTGAAATGGAATGATCATGTAAAGTTGATCGTCGGTAAAGCAGATACCTGACTGAGATTCATTAGAAGAATCCTAAGGAAATGCAATCCGAAAAGAAAGGAAGTAGATTACAGTACGCTTGTTCGCCCACTGCTTGAATACTGCTCAGCAGTGTGGGATCCGTGCCAGATAGGGTTGATAGAAGAGATAGAGAAGATCCAACGGAGAGCAGCGCGCTTCGTTACAGGATCATTTAGTAATCGCGAAAGCGTTACGGAGATGATAGATAAACTCCAGTGGAAGACTCTGCAGGAGAGACGCTCAGTAGCTCGGTACGGGCTTTTGTTGAAGTTCCGAGAACATACCTTCACCGAGGAGTCAAGCAGTATATGCTCCCTCCTACGTATATCTCGCGAAGAGACCATGAGACTGTAATAAGAGGGAGAACCGATAGAGGTACTCAAGGTACCCTCCGCCACACACCGTCAGGTGGCTTGCGAAGTATGGATGTAGATGTAGATGTACATGTACATGTAGATTTTTGTAAGACGTTTCGTTACATTTACTGCGGTACTCCCTGGCTAAACAAGTGTAATGAACAGTACATTGCCGCGCTGGAAATCCGCACGGTTCAGGGCACCTTGTCACGGTCCGTGCTGCTCCCACCGCCGTATGTTCGAGTCCTCACTAGGACATAGGTGTGTGTATTGTCCATAGTGTAAGTTAGTTTAAGTTATATTAAGTAGTGTGTAGGCCTAGGGACCGATGACGTCAGCAGTGTGGTCCCGGAAGACCACAAATTTCCAATTTCCAACAGTACATTATTACAAAACTTAACGTCCACAGGGTGAAATGCTGAAAGTACAGTTTATGGTGCGAACACCAACACTTTAGACGGCAAACGAATCGACGTAAGAGCTCGTGTTAAATCAAAACTGGTGTGCGAGAACTGATATTGATAACTAGAGCTCAAAGAACAAGATGTACAAAAAGCTGCGTCACTATCAAACTATGATGCAAACTGTTACATTCGAAACACTGTTTAGGCAGATTGTAGCTTCCATGCGTCAAATTACAAGGAAATCAAGTGTGCGTCTATACCTAGACCCATATTCTGCGAACTGCTGTGAAGCGCACGGCGGAGAGTGCTTCCGATGGTGCCTCCACTACAGTTTTCTAGCACTCCATTCGCGTATGGGGCGCGGAAAGAATGGGTATACGCTGCATTTGGTCTGATCTCGTGTTCGTGGTCCTGCGAGAGTAGCACACAGTGAGCTGTGCTACATTTCCATTTTCCTCTTCTAACGATATTTCTTAAAACTTTGTAAATGGGCATTCGCTGGGTGACCGAGGATCTTTCATTAAGCGTCTGACAGTTCTGATTTTTCAATTTTTCCATGATTTCCTCCTGCGAGTGAGACAAGAATATGACCTTTGTGCTGACTTCCTTCATAAACATTCAATACCCTGTATTTGTCCTATCTGGCATGAGTTGCAAATGTGTGAACATCAGTCCAGGACGATTGGCACGAGTGTTTCGTAAGCAGTTCCTTTGTTGACTGACTGAGTTTTCCTAATACACTGTCAATGATTAGAAATCTACGTCCTCCGCTTTTACATTCGTCCTAGCCTAGGTGATAATACGTTTTCATATCCCTACAAACTGCTACACCCAAGTACTTACACCAGCTAACTTCAGCTGCGACTTAGTGATATTGTGGTTTTAAAACATTACAATTTTGCGTGTTGTGAAACGCATTACGTTACGTTTCCGAGATGTTGTTACGCATCTTCCGGCACTATGGAGAAGGGTAAATGTATCGGTCTGAGTTACGGAACCCTGCTCTGGAAAACGAAGTAAACGATCGGGTACAAAGCCGGCCGCGGTGGTCTCGCGGTTCTAGGCGCTCAGTCCGGAGCCGCGCGACTGCTACGGTCGCAGGTTCGAATCCTGCCTCGGGCATGGATGTGTGTGATGTCCTTAGGTTGGTTAGGTTTAAGTAGTTCTAAGTTCTAGGGGACTGATGACCTCAGATGTTGAGTCCCACAGTGCTCAGAGCCATTTGATCCGGTACAAAGCCGTAAGAGAACATCGTTCTCATATTACTGACAGTGGATCTCTTCTGCTGCAAGCTCTTTGCTTTCCTTATTTTCGGAGGAGCTAGTATGGATCAAAACAACGCAAAAATTTCCAGTAAACATGGATTCTAAAGTGAATATCTTAAGACCTATGATCAACACTTGTACATCTTTGCCGCTGTGAGACACATCTCTTCTATTAGACAAGGCGGCCCATAACTCTTAAGGTGTGCCTTTTACAGCCCATGTCTACTCGGATTTTTTTCTTGTTTTGATACATGCTACCTCCTCCATAAATATGGAAACCATAGGGCTTGCAGAAGAAGAGGTCTCCAGGTGGATATACCAGAAAAAATTTCTCTTGTAATTTTCGACTCAGTCGTTTTTGAACCAGGGTCCCTTCCCTCTAATTGATACGTTTACCGTCCTCCATAGTCCCTGAAAGTCTGTAACATCTTCACGGAACCACCATTTAGATCACTGTATCGACTGTAAAAAATTTTAAATCACTATTAATAACCGTTTTGTAAATAAAATCCGGCCTTTTGTTGCTGCAATGACTTTTATTTTAAAGCATATTCAGTGAAATAGTAATTCGAGCTTTTGGCTGGCATCCACATTTTCTCTCATCTGATGACATTATCTGTAACTTCACTCAGGAAGCACAAGCACATCTTTACACTATGAACTTTTCCTATCAATAAATAGTGCGACGTCCAGCATGTGACCAGATGAGAGGAAACGCAGATTCCAGCCAAAAACTGGAATAAGTATTCCACTGAAGATGCCTTAAACTAAAAGGGGGAACGTGTCTGGAATAAATAAAATACATTGCAGCAATAAAAAGGCGGTTACATTTTCAAAATGAATATGTGTTAGCTTGCGGCCACCCAGACAATCTTGGTGCTATTAATGTCGGCTGCCAGTTTATTAATATACAGAATGAATAGGAAGTGCCCAACACAGTTCCGTTGGGTCACGCCTGAATTGGCTTCCTACACGTGTCGATGGCACTCTGTTCAAGACAACATGCTGCGCCGCCCTAACGTGAACTTTTTTATCCAGCCACAAATTTCGTTCGCTACCCCATGTGATTGTACTTTCACTAATAAAGTTTGGTGCACTGACTCAAACGTTTTTCATTATTTACCTAGGCCCATGGCTTTCAGGATGTCGTGTGAGAACATCGTAAAAAGGGCGTAGCATGAGAGATGTTTTCTAAATCTACGGTCTGTGGCAATATTATATTAGCTCGCCTGCCCTCTCCGTTTCTATCGCTGGGCAAGACGAGGCGGCCGCCCAGGGCCGAAATATTTTATTTGTTCAGGCACAGAATGGAAAAAAAATTAAAATCAAACAGCAAATAAACAGCAAATGAGGAGAAAAAATGGAAGAGAAAATATTAAAGGAAAGAGGACAAAATTAAGAAATTGAGGACATTTGTCGTCCTCAACCCTTTATAAAGGAATTGAGAACAAAGCATGAAAATTGAGGACTGTGTCCATAAAAAGAGGACGTCTGGTCCCCTTAAAAAAATGGTTCAAATGGCTCAGAGTACTATGAGACTCAACAACATCTGAGGTCATCAGTCCCCTAGAACTTAGAACTACTTAAACCTAACTAACCTAAGGACATCACACACATCCATGCCCGAGGCAGGATTCGAACCTGCGACCGTAGCGATCGCGCGGTTCAAGACTGTAGCGCCTAGAGCTGGTCCACTTATTGTAATGATTAAAAGTATAGTATGGGATTTGCATTGTTGGTGGTGATGGAGGAGGGGGGGGAGAAGGATATCGGGGAGACCGATGGTAGTCAAAAAGAGGGGGCGTCATTTTTTAATTCTCGTCTAGGGCGACAAACCACCTAGAAACAGCCCTGATGCTTGGACGAATGAAAACTTTGCTTAAAACTTACGTTTGTGCGTACGGGCTCGGCGCATATCAGTGGGGAGCACCCAGTGGCAGGTAGACAGGCACTCGACTGCCAGCCGGAATGGCGCAATGCCGACAGACGGCGGCGGCGGTGCGTCGTCATTAAGGCCCAGCTGAGCCAGGAGCCAGTCCCAGTCCGTCAGCGGACTGCCGCCTAGTGGCTGCTGAATCGCTAATGCGCGCCCAGCCTCGCTTCGGTCCTGGCCGCACGGCCGCAGGGACCTCTGCGCACACTCCTGCCACCGGCTTAAGGCGGCGGAGTCGCTCCGTCCGCGCTACATCAGCTCCTGAAATATGCTATTCGTGACTTTACCGCGTGATTCCCAGTGGACACTCTGCCCGAGCGGACCTGCGGAGATGAAACAGGTGTTCATTACGCGACCAATTGGAAAGACCTAACGCAAACAAATCTACTTTCGATGTAACGCCGTAGATCTCCGTATGCATAAGAAGAAAATTGCTACCGCTGCTCGAGCACCGAGAACGAAGACAGATACCCTGTAATGGCTGTAATCTCGGCGGCATCCTCATCTGATTTCCATCGGAGTCCCTCCTTAGTTGTTAACGACGAGACCGGAATGGACGCACGAAGATGGCAGTGACAGATAGACATGTAGGCACGTGCGCTAGGCACGGAATCGCTTGACAGTAAGGGCGGCGGACGAGGAGGAGTGTGTCGGCCAGTCGACATCGACGTTATTAGGGACACTGCTCCAGTTCAGCCTCGACACTCCTGGAGGACTCGCCAGAAAGTGGTCTCTCACAGGCACTCACAACCGACATCGGGAAGTTTGAATTTGGTTCTGCCGAATATGAGTCCAGAGTCGTACCGACTGCCCAACCTGCGTCCGCAGTTTACATCTCTTACACACGATAGAGCGCTAACACTCGAACAAGAGGCATCCGTTTCGAATTATCGTCTCTTAAGTAATTTTCATCACTAGTATTTCGTGGTCAAAGGTGGGAGACGTGCTGGTCACCAAGCTGCGTGCCGCGTCCTGTACCAAATCGCGACACATCACACACTTCACTGTGTGAGAGTTCCATGTGTCAGCTGTGGATGTTTAATTCTTCTTGGTGGTGTTCAAGACACGTATGCACGTCTCTCTATCTCTCTCTCTCTCTCTCTCTCTCTCTCTCTCTCTCTCTCCCTCCCTCCATCCCTCCCTGCCTCCCTCCCTCCCTCCCACTCTCACAGTTTGTGTGTGTGTGTGTGTGTGTGTGTGTGTGTGTGTGTGTGTGTGTGTGTATGAATGATATAAAAACGACGCTGCACACTCTACACGTCCTTATCATAGTCACTGACAGTATGCAGTTACACTTGAAACAGAACACTCACACTTTTATGAATGGATGGTCCGAATGTGTGCGAGGAAATAAAAGCTAGGTCGCTGTAGTACCGCTGCCGAAACTGACAAATACGAATGATAAGCAAATTAATAAATTAGTAAGTTTTGTTGCCTTTATCACACCTTTCATTCACTACTACAAGGATATATATACATACTAAATAGTCTAAACTGGGAGTATATACAATTCTTCGCCAAACATTCATGCTGGCAGTATTGTGAAGAGGTCGGGCAAAGTAAGTTTTCTATTCTAGTTTGAAAATTGCACATAGTGGCCTTGGTAATGATGAATTCGGGTAATATGACAAACTTTCCAATACAATGCGTACATTATGAATTTTATTATCATTTTCCTAAGACTCTTTAGTCTGTTTCATTAGCTCGTCCTTCCATTAATTTCACATAGTTCTCAGCATTTTGGACTGCGTCCTTTATCCCCATTAATTTTTTCCTCTCTACAAGCCCGACCACTCCTACACTTTATTCCTGTATGGCTTCGTAGACCTTTGCAGTGTTACAGACCGTACACGGGTTCTCTGTGCTGTAGGCAGAAACTCTGAAAATACAGCCACCGTGGGGGACAATTAATGAAACAAAGATAATGTTAACTTGATAAGCTTTGGGACGGGGCCCAACTTCTTCTCCCTATCATATGTGTATCACTACCCCCCTCCTCCAACCCCCCAGCCACGGGTGAGTTAGACGGGAATTCAATAGAAAAGTTTCTACTCCAAATATATTTGTACTGACTAGGACCGTATTTCACACACATTCGCAGTTATCCCACAAAAAAAGGCACGTTTGTGTTCAGTGCAACGTTTTTGCTTCTGTTACCTTATATTTTCACATGTGTTCGTTTTCGCTATTAATTATGATACATTCACATCTACACCCACATTCCGCAAGGACACATGCGGTGCACGGCGGAGGTAGCTTGTTCTACTACTAGTCATTCCATTCTCTTTCCTGTGCCAGTCGCAAACGGAGCGAGCGAAAAACGACCGTCCACACGCCTCCATACGAACTCTGAGCGTCCTTTTCCCTCCAGCGATTCTTATTTGAACTCACATAGCATTTTCGTAACACTGGGGTTCATCCCAGCGGTAATGAGTCTAGCGACAGTGCTCCGAAATACTTGGGTCTTCATTTAATTCGATGTGATTGGGATCCTAAAGACTGGCGCAGTGTGTCTCACAACAGTCCTGTACTCGGTTACCTTTGCAGATGAGCTACACTTCCCTAGAATTTTCCCAATTCGCCAGTCATCAAGTAGAATGCACTAGTATTGTAGTCGAACGTCGCAGGATTTTATTCTGCTCATCTGCACTGCCCTAGGGTTTTCTGCATCTAGAGGAAGCTGCCATCCTCCTACAGTCCCTCAGCAACGACGCTTTCCGGCACAGTAAGCCGCCGCCAGAAAACAGATGCAGACCGCCGCCGACCCTCTCCATCAGTTCGTCCATGTAAAACCGGTCCCATTGCACTTCCCTGGAGCACTGCCGGCAATACCCTCCGGTCTCTGCGACAACCACTCGCAGTCCATACTGGCTACTATTACTTAAAAAGTACTTCAGCCCCAGAGCCCTCCGAAGCACTTAACGACATAACGGAGAACCAGTTCTCACGTTGTCGGGAAGATGTTTCGTTTAAGTATGACGGCGGAAATTGCGCGCTTTGGGCATCGGTCTTTTTATGGAGGCATGTAATCCTGCAAAAGTTTTGCCTACCGATATTTATGCACTCTTTTTTGGACTAAGAGCGTAACAATCTCCGTTTCCTCAGCATTTTTCGAATTTTGATATTAAACCACTGTGGGTCTTTTCCGTCCTTAATCCTCTTTTTTTTGGCATATACTTCTCCAGAGCGCAAATTGCAATCAATTTAAACTTTGCCCATAATGCCTCAACGACCACCATATTTGATCTAAACAATATGAATTAATTGTCTACGTAGGATCATAACAACTGCTTATCTCCTCTTTCCAGCATAAAAATTCTCCTAGCCTTCTTGGTGGACTTATTAACTTTAGACTTAACCTAGAAGTAGATAAATGGTGCAGCTAGCATCAGTTTGTGAACTCAATAGCTATGCAATGGACATCCACATCTAAAAGACTTCGTGGTGAGAGTGATTGAGGTTTGGCAAACACGCTTTCGACTCGCAAGATAGTCCCAGCACATTTCTTTCCTAGGAATAACGTGAAAAGTGAAGGATGATCTCTTTAACTCTTTGTGGTTTACTGAATTGCGTGTAACGACTGCCCGTAGAAATACGTCGGCGAGACGGTAGAACATTTCAGGTCAGGTTTAGGGATCTAATTCGGCTTTGGGTTCCCATTTTTCTGAGAAGGGTCATCTGTTACCAGTATTCCATCCAACCTCTCAGTGTTGCACAGGGAATGTAAGGAGTGTTATCTTAATATCATAGGAGAATTAGAAATTTACCGTGCCTTTTGGATTGAAACATCAACCGATCTTAGCTAATTTTGACTGTAACAGTGGATGAGTCCATAACCCGGTGTTTGTCTCTCCCTGACCCCCCCCCCCCCCACCCCTCCCTTCTCCAGCACCCTATCTTTGGGTCCTTTGAGGGTTTGACGCGTCATGGATCACTCTCCTTTTAGTTTTTTCAAAGAGTTTGACATTTTTAGTACTTTCCTACCTTACGTCATTTATGTCTTCCAATACTATGCAGTGCACATTGTCTGTTGCAAGCATTTGACTTTGTAATCTCGTGCGCACCTTATTCCTAGTGTTCCTCTCACATTCAGATCCACCCTAGTTCTTCTGGTTATTCGCCACCCATATAGTGATCCAACGTCGGTTTCAGACTTAGTCTGAGTCGCCACACTGCCCTGTACTCCAGTGGTCTGATCCGCTAGTATATGGTTGAGTTTTTTTTCGTTTTTTCTGGTTACTTGATGATCTGGCGTTCTTTGTATCCCAGGTATTACTTCACGGTTTCTTTCTATTCAGGTCTGCACCGGTCGTGCTTTTAAATTAAATAAACGTAAAGCTGCGGCGGTGTTTTTTTACTCAAGACAGGTTGTGAAACGTCCCACTAAGAAATCTTCACTTGACTTTTGGGCTCTGCTTCCGGAGAAACTTAGTACACTGGTCTGGTATTCTTTATTTATGTGACTATCCTAAACCACTACAGAATAACGTGGCTCGGATTTTTGCAACAATGCAGTCAGATTTACACCACGAATAGGAGGTGTTACAGACGCGAAATTTAACTGACAGGAAGAAGATGCAGTGATATGCAAATGATTAGCTTTTCAGAGCATTCACACAACATGAGGAAAGTTTCCAATCAATTTCTCATACACAAACAGCAGTTGACCGGCGTTGCCTAGTGAAACGTTGTTGTGATGCCTCGTGTAAGGAGGAGAAATGCGTACCGTCACGTTTCCGACTTTGATAAAGGTCGGATTGCAGCCTATCGCGATTGCGGTTTATCGTATCGCGACATTGCTGCTCGCTTTGGTCGAGATCCAATGACTGTTAGCAGAGTAAGGAATCGGTGGGTTCAGGAGGGTAATACAGAACGTCGTGCTGGATCCCAACGGCCTCGAATCACTAGCAGTCGAGGTGACAGGCATCTTATCAGCATGGCTCTAACGGATCGTGCAGCCACGTCTCGATCCCAGAGTGAACAGATGGGGAGTTTTGGAAGGCAACAACCATCTGCACGATCTGTTCGACGACGTTTGCAGCAGCATGGACTATCAGCTCGGAGACCACGGCTGCGGTCACCCTTGACGCCGCATCACAGACAGGAGCGCCTGCGATGGTGTACTCGACGGCGAACCTGGGTGCACGAATGGCAAAACGTCATTTTTTCGGATGAATCCAGGTTCTGTGTACAGCATCATCATGGTCGCATCCGTGTTAGTCGACATCACGGTGAACGCACATCGGAAGCGTGTATTCGTCATCGCTATACTGGGGTATCATCCGGCGTGATGGCATGGGGTGCAATTGGTTACACGTCTCGGTCATCTCTTGTTCGGACTGACGGCACTTTGAACAGTGGACGTTACATTTCAGATGTGTTACGATCCGTGGCTCTACCCTTCATTCGATTCCTGCGAAACCCTACATTTCAGCCGGATAATGCACGACCGCATGTTAGAGGTCCTGTACGGGCCTTTCTGGATACAGAAAATGTTCGACTGCTGCCCTGGCCAGCACATTCTCCTGATCTCTCACCAATCGAAAACGTCTGGTCAGTGGTGGCCCAGCAACTGGCTCGTCACAATACGCCAGTCACTACTCTTGACGAACTGTGGTATCGTGTTGATGCTGCATGGGCAGCTACACCTATACACGCCATCCAAGCTCTGTTTGACTCGATGCCCAGGCCTATCAAGGCCGTTATTACGGCCAGAGGTGGTTGGTCTTGGTGCTGATTTGTCAGGATCTATGCACTAAAATTGCGTGAAAATGTAATCACATGCCTGTTCTAGTATAATATATTTGTCCAATGAATACCCGATTATTATCTGCATTTCTTCTTGGTGCAGCAATTTTAATGGTCAGTAGTGTATCTCCAGTGACGTCAATATCGACGTATATTAAGCCACAATAATGATTCCTTTCTCGGATCTGGACCAGTGCCGCAGTCCGATGTGCCCCTGTACAAGGAGCGGGTAAAAGCAAATGATGCTGAGGTCGCCATTCGGCGGCGTCGTGTGCCTGCGGTCCGCCGGCGGAAGGCGGCGGTTAGGAGCCGGGGGCGTGACGCTGGCGCCGTGACGCCGGCCGCCCCCGCCGCCAGCCCCATATACGGCGGGCTGCCGCCCTTTGTTTGAAGCCACGTTTTGTTAGCCGCTGCCGACTTCCTGAAATTACGCCGCACCGTTACAGGGTGGCTGCGGCATAGCGAAGCGCAGGAGCCGCCTTTCACGGTCATAACGAAATTCTGCATCGTGCCTCTAACGGGCCGGCTTCGGAGCAGGCGGATTAATTGCCCGTCTAGCGGGGAGCGGACGCGCCGGCATGCTCGCTGGAACAGGGCGGGATTCCGTGACCCTGCGCGGGAGGCGGCAGGCAGGGGCGTCCGTTACAGCTAGAAAACTCCTACTGCACGGTCCGGGCATAATTGTCTGCAGCGCGGAACACGCTAATCCGCGCACTCCTTTCCACTGAAACTTGAAAGACGTCTGCTGTTGACTCTTCCATTTTCTCACCATCTAGCCCTATTTTATCTTTATCCAAGATTCATAACGTATACTTTACAATATCTCTGAGATATTAAGCTAGAGCTGAGTTGGTGTAAGTTGATCCAACACAGTTGCAGTGGGCTGGCAGCCTCAACTTTACACGGATACCTCAATCAATAACGGAACGCGATTTTGTAAACGCCTCCGTGACAACGACTCATTGTTGTCACAGCTCTGTACACGGCTATTGTTTACGCCTGCAGCCGTTAGCAGTTTGCGGTTGAAAGCCGGAAATAGCACTGCGACCTGTCACTGATCTTCTTACGGCGTCGCGCGACCGCTATGGTCGCAGGTTCGAATCCCGCCTCGGGTATGCATATATGTGATATCCTTAGGTTAGTTAGGTTTAAGTAGTTCTAAGTTCTAGGGGGACTGATGACCTCAGATGTTAAGTCCCATAGTGCTCAGAGCCATTTGAAACACTTTCTTCTTGCGGCGTCTCGACTGTATTCGCTTTCATTATGTACCGATCTGGTACGTTCGTAAACTCTCTGCACGGCCACTGCATCGGAAACTGTCTTTAGGGTTCTGCCGGCTCTCAGCCAACCACAGGGCTTCTGGTTCGAATTGGACGTCAGCCATTCTTTTCTAAGTCTTACGCTAGTGGAGTCAACTGGTGTTGCTTGGAGTGATGAGATGTGTTTTGTACTGGGGAAATATTTGGGAGAACACATTGCTTCGTTGAAACTCACGTGATGGCGAGCTATCATGTTGAATAATTGTACGATGTATCTGATTACCGGTAAGATAATTCCAAGTTATGGCTCTGAGCACTATGGGACTTAGCATCTCTGGTCATCAGTCCCCTAGAACTTAGAACTACTTAAACCTAACTAACCTAAGGATATCACACACATCCATGCCCGAGGCAGGATTCGAAGCTGGGACCTTAGCGCCTAGAACCGCTCGGCCACTTCGGCCGCGTAATTCCAAGTTAATTTATTGTGAAGAAGTCTGTGCTGTTATCGAAAGTAAACAATAGGTCGCCATTTCGTGTCTCTCCGCGCAGCACAAGTGAAGAGCACTTACTGCAATAAAAGTGAGTTGCTGCGCTCGAGCCTGAGTTTGACGAGCGGATTTGTCTCGTGCAGGTCAACGAGCTCGGTGACTGCAGAGACAAATCTCCGATTGCGAAGTTTTAACAAATGAACATCATGTTATGCCGTCGGAAATTGCTGAACAAAAACATACACATGTAACTCGGTGCAAGTATACTCCACAGAAGAGAAAATGAATTTTTCGTTGTTCAAGCAGTTTTGTTCAGAAACAGCTGGTGCTGTGCAACATTTGGACGACTGGGAACGATCACAACCCCAGACAACATGCGCCGACTAGAGTAGGTGCCGATCAAAAAACAATTGTTGTCTGTCCATAAAACTCGTATCGGAGGGTTGGACATTATTAACGACAATGTTAACCTGATTTTTCAGAAAGGTGTTGCTAATCAGAGATTCTGTTCCTTACTTCTGTAGACCAGAAGATATACAGATGCAATCTGCTGCAGAGACTTGGCTCACACGTGTCACCGTGATCTATCTCTTCCGCAATATATGAAACGGTTATAGAAGGAGGCGGCAACAGTTCGATATGGAATGTAGTATGAAACCACCACAGCTGACCACAGCACGGATCGACGAACGTCGGAGATGTGTCAAATAAATGCATCGGTCGTTGTCGAAAGATTCTTTCGTCGACAGTAGCATGGAAGGACACTTCTTCAATGTGTGTTGGTTCCATATTTCTCGCAAACACTATCGCGCGATGCGTATCACATTTTAGATCACGCACTTTGAAGAATCAACGCATGAAACGCGATTTGTAATTGACAAGGATGATGTACCCACATGTGCTATAGATGCTCTAAAAATTGCCCAAGCGCGCAACTGGTGGCGCTTAATAAAATACAAAATACAGGTGGAATGGTGTGTTTCTTGGAAGTAAACATAAAAGGAAGCATCCAGTGATCAGAGAAATCTTGCAATAAATGGATGCCTTGTCGGAGTGCGCTCACGGCTTCAAATAATCACAGGCCTGTTCGTTAGGTGGCGGTTCTCTCAAAAACTGGCGCAACATGTTGGTCACGCACCATTCGAAAGAATGATTTGGCTCAAAAAGATCGGTCCAGTTATTCTCGTCGTGCAGATTCCAAACAACTATTGCGAAGAGCCTCTTGATGTAACTTACGAGGATTTTCAGAACTCCTGTGCCGATCTTTGTGCGAGTTGGCGTGTACCGACAAATGGAGCCACGTTTCATCAAAAAAGAATTTCAGGATCAGTCCCTTCTTCCTACACAGCTGGCTATAATGCAAAGCAGTACTGTAGTCGATCGGAAGTATTTAATTTGGTCAGTCGATGCACTATCGCAGTTATGTCTGTCCTAAGACCGGCAACCAGTGTAAACGCGAGATGTAGCTATCATCAGTAGATATAGGGCACATTGGAAGGGTAAACAAGCAGATTTCCGCTACTCTACACGAAATTTATATTCAAACGACGTGGAAAGATGTAATCTTAATCAAGTCCGGTCGGAAATTCAGTCACCTCTTAAGATTCTTGGAAATATATCTAGACTACTTAACATCCTCAGAATACCCGTCGATAAGGAAATGCCCTGTTTCAGACAGATAATGAGCAGCCAGCGCAACCGGTTTCTTCGAACAGCCGAAGTCGTAAAGAACAGCTAGTGCGATCAGATTCGCAGTTCTGCCGCCGACTGCGGAGTCGGCAGCGCCGTTCAGAGAGCGGCGACGACGATCCGAAGGCGAGGGGAGGCGCATTCACATGCGGACCGCCGCGGCCCCCCTTCGATTATGCAGGGCTGCGGCGCGGGGGCCGCCGATAGCATCTGCGTCGGCGCCGCGACGCGCGACGCGCGACGCGCGACGCGCGACGCGCGCCGCCGGAAGAGCGGAGACGAGGCCGGGGGCCGTAGGTCAGGGCGGCGCCTTCCGGACGCCGCCGCGCTCCAGCTCCGCACGGCATCACTCTCTGTCAGGGCAGGGAGGGGTCAAGGCAGCGGGGTCCGTCAGACCGTGCAGTGTCTGCGACTGCGCCGACGTCCACTGCCCGTGCTCGCGTGCTCATTCCACAAAATGGTTCAAACGGCTCTGAGCACTATGGGACTTGACATCTGTCGTCATCAGTCCCCTAGAACCTAGAACTACTTAAACTCAACTAACCTAAGGGCATCACACACATCCGTGCCCGAGACAGGATTCGAACCTGCGTCCGTAGCGGTCACGCGGTTCCAGACTGAAGCGCCCAGGACCGCTCGGCCACACCGGCCGGCGCCCATTCCAGTCGTTGTTGCCGTGCCGTGGTGTCAACATCCGCACACGCGTGGGTCGTCGGCTGCCGAGGCCCGTCGTTTGCACTGTTCGGTGCTCTGTGTGTTCAGACACACTCGTGCTCTGCGCAGCACTAAAGTCTGATGTTAGATCCGCCACTGTTCGCCGCATGTCCTGTTTTACCAGTCTGGCCAGCCTACGACATCCACCCAACCCCCACGACGTTTGCACGTGGTTTCATCTTGGGTTCAAAATGTGTAAAGACACTCACCACAGCAGTCCTCCAACACGCGACAAGTCATGCAGTTACCAAAATGCTAGTGCCGAGCCTCCAAACCATTACAATCAGCCGTCGGTTAAACTCCGATAGATAGCGCGCCTTTCCTACACACGGATAACACGCTCACTGATTTTACAGACTCCATTCGTGTGTCTGACGAGCAGTCGTTCCCTGTCATGTGAAGCTGCTATCGCCTGGATGGGTTTGTTTCAGCAGTAGATCGGTGGTCATAATGTTGTGTCTGATTAGTGTATGTTCCTCGTATAAGAAGAAGAAGAAATGTTTACCACCACGTGTTGCAGTTCGACAATAGCAGAGTCCTGGCCTATGGAGACTGCGGTTTACTGCTCAGTGATGTTGTTGCTCGCGTCGCTCGGTATCCCGGAACTACCACGAGAATATCGAATCGATAGCTTCAGGAGAGCACACTCGACGCCACATAGTATGTCAACGGATCTATACCCATTGTGTGGCCTCTGGCACCAAGTACCTTGAGTGAGGAAAGTCTGCAGCAAGGCAAGTACACATGAGAACAGTACGACAAGCTCAGGAGCACAGTGGAGACTCAGCATGGCTACAACTGTTGCTGCTTGCCGACACGGCTACGCCTGACGGCAACACAGCACACGGAAGTACCAGCTAGTCGTCCTGTCGTACGAATCCTCGTCATGCCTGGCGTATCCGTTTGTCGACGTTCTCAGGTCAACGTTGCCAAACTGGACAACGAGTAAGACTTCGTTACTTGCTGTCATTTCTGATGCTGCAATTTCAATGGCCAGCAGTAGACGACTGGTCTGGACTACTGGGGCAAGAACAACTCACTGCAACTGTCCGTGGTATATAGGTTCACTGAGACTCAAAACTGATCGCTGCCAAGAACTGCGAATAGTCACTGTGTGAAGGAGGTAAAAAATATTCATCCCAATCATTCTCTAATGTCCTGGGGTTCGTCGTCGAATGTTGAAATTTGAAAGCATGCGCTGGCCTCTGAGGTGCCAAAGTCAATCGTCTTGTCAAGTAATCTACGAGTGGTGATAGGCGAGCAAGATAGGACACTGATCCTCCTCTAAAAAAGAAAGCAGCATCAAATTAGGCAATGCTAAAATAAAAGTGTTTGGATAAATACAAAACTAAGGTATACAAGAGTGCTGGATGATGATGTTTAAGAGTGTTGGAGGAGTAGACGAGAACGTATTATTGAGTTGAATGACGTTGTCTTCACCAAGAGACATGCTAACTCGGGCAACATCTTCCGTCACTTGGACCTGAGACTCAAGGCAGTACGGGTATGCGTACAGCGAGCTCTGCATGTTGTGCTCGAGCCACTTATGGCAGTAAGGGATTCAATATGGCAGCTATCGATGTATTTTACTCTCGATCGTTCAGCTTTTCTTTCCGTCAACCGATTGTTCACATGTTTGTTACAGAAGCGTGACTAGTTCTTAGTGTTAATGTTTTTTTTCCAGCGGCCGATGTAGCTATGACGAATCATTAGTAAACATATTTTACTTATATTTAATATGTACCTCAGCCTTGCTCATTGTGTTTCACACTATCCATGGGATTATTAGTGGGGTGGTGATCAACACGATTACTTTAGGCGTCCGTGGTCGTACCAAAAGAACTAAAACACCCAGTCATGCTACGAACTTGTATTTGCATTGTAATATGATACTGACTTGGGTACTCACTGTTGCATCATGGCTACCCTGAAATTTTGTTTCTTGAAAATCTGTTTGTCATGCTATCGTCATAGAATTAAAAGTAGTTGTGATTACATTATGAAGAGAAATTGTTCGATGAAATTTACTGAATAGATGTAATATTTACATAAGTTTACTCTCCGTTGGTATGATCGGTTCAGACAGAGTCAGTTCATCGTGAGGTAAGGACGGCACATTCAGGAACAACTGACATCCCATATCCTCCTTTATACTATTTTTAGTTTCATTGGTCGCTGTAGTGGAATGCGATTTTGTTGAATAAATACTGAAAGTAAAAATTGTCAAGCAAAGTACAGTATATTACATGTATAACTGTCATATTTACATTGTAATCGGTGAAAATCGACATAAATACAAACGCCTTTAAAATTTTATAGCACAAAATTTTCAGTACACTTGTTGCGATCCGTAGCATAAACAAAAATATTTGCTCTTCGACATTATGTAGCCCGAAACGGTGACAGCGTCTGAAAAAGCGACTGCAAGCAAAAATTTATCTCACGTATCATAAAGAAGATCCACGGAGTAATGGTGTTAGAGTGGCATCAAAAAAGCAATATAATAAACCTACTCAATAGCACCGTAAGTAATAAAACTCAGTACTGTAGAGTCTACCATAAATGTTATGATAGTTATTATCTTAGGATGACCAATTTCACAAAAACGGAGTAATGTGCAAAATCGAGGAGATGGGGTGCCGCACATAGTTGCAAAATAATAATTTAAAAAATGGTTCAAATGGCTCTGAGCACTATGGGACTTAACATCTGTGGTCATCAGTCCCCTAGAACTTAGAACTACTTAAACCTAACTAACCTAAGAACATCACATACATCCATGCCCGAGGCAGGATTCGAACCTGCGACCGTAGCAGTCGCGCGGTTCCGGACTGAAACGCCTAGAACCGCTAGACCACCGCGGCCGGCTGATAATAATTTAAATGTTATTATAACTGTTTAGTTACTGGTATTAAATTTACTAATTTATTTATTTTTCCCATGCAGCTTTAGTTAACTTCAGTATCTGACTTACTGAAAAAAAAGTTCCACGAACTGAAGGTCCTTTCAGTCTAAAACAATTCTATTTCAGCTGACAGGCGTGTAGACATCAGGAGTTTTAAGGTCTGATAGAGCTAACACTATACTACAGACACAATAAAAGTATTTCCGCCAGTAGAGTGTTGCTCGCCCACACTACGACCATCTCGTTGGCCGCCGCTTCCGGCCGGTGCAGACGAAATGCAAATGAATTGGAAAGCGGAAAGCGGCGCTGCCGCGGGCTGGGAAGCGAGGCGAGGCCCGGACTGCTCCTGCGGCCCCAGCTTCCCGCGGCAATTTTCCGGAATTTCCCGGCGAGGCAATTCGCCGGTGGGCCACCGCGCTGCCGTGTAAGTTATGACGTAATTAGCGGTGCGGATTTTTAATGCGGGCCTTCCGTCTCGAGTAATTACGGGCGCGCCGGCCGCCGCACTTAACGATTCCACGCCGCAGTCTCTGCCCCCCGCCACCCCCTCGGCCGCTTCGCTGGGTCGCCACGCAGGGCTGTCTGCTTCCCGTGCAGCAGCCAGCCATCCCAGAAGCGCTGTCTCTTTTCGAACGCTAGGTACACCATAATAAGACCCCACGAGACTGTCAAAAAATATTAAAGTTATTCTACCCTTATCCGGTAGCAGGAACTGGAAGGAAGGGAAGGAGATTGGGTTTAACGCCGCGTCGACATTAAAGTCATTAGTGTCGGAGCACAAGCTCGGATTGTGAGTGCTCTTTCGAAGAAACCATTCCGGCATTTTCCAGGAACGATTTAGGGAAATCACGGAAAACCTAAATGTAGATGGCCGGACGCGGGTTTGAACCGTCGTCCTCCCGAATGCCAGTCCAATGTACTAACCACTGCAGCACCTCGCTCCGTGATAACTGGAACTGCCGGGTCTGTTTGGATTAGGGGAAGCCACGATGACATCACCCGTTGACTTACTGATTCCGTTATTCAGTCAGAACGGCTTGGTGTGCGACACCCGTCTTTAGTGGCTTAGACTGCTTAATATATTTTTTTACGGTTGTGTCAATAAGAAGGCGGGTGGTGTGGAGATGCGCAGTGACCGCGTGGTGTTCCAACCCACAGAGTCTTATTTGCTACGCGGAGGGCGTAAAACATTTGTCGTTTATTTTCTCGTTGCTTTAAGTATGATGAACACACTAGCAGTCTTCTCGCAGATAATCTGCACATCTTTGTTCGCTTACAGTATTGTGTTGAAGATCTTTACCTTCAGCAGAATAATGCACTACCTCTATGCTCCTCAACACTGCGAGAATGGTTCGACGGACACACTGATCGCGAGGTCATTGCCGTATGGACCACGCCAAAGAATGTCCTCTTTCCGAATTGGCTCAAATGGCTCTCAGCACTATGGGGCATAACACCCGACGTAGTCAGTCGCCTAGACTTAGAACTACTTAAACCGAAGGACATCACACACAGCCATGCCCGAGGCCGGATTGAAACCTGCAACCGTAGCAGCAGCGCGTTTCCGGACTGAAGCTCCTAGAACCGCTAGGCCACAGCGGCCGGCTCTTTCCGCAATCTTCTCCGATGGTTCAACGTCGTTTGGCGATGGTGACGGAAGGGTGGGGGCGGGGAAAGGGGGATAGAGGACTGGTCCACCAAGGCTTGTTGCGTCACAACCAGCATTACGACGAAAGGATATGACGTTAACTGCAAAATGCTCTTCATCGACTTTTAGCTCGGAACGATATAGTGGTTAAACACTATTTTACGACTAAGGCAGGATTCACTTGACTCGAGTAACTGATGGAATCCCGTCAGATACATGTTGGTGTGGCCTATCCGGCAACTGCCCAAGACGCATCGGAGCATTAGCATAAGTTATTGTTAATCACGATGCAAGAAGACAGCGATTTCGGTTATGTTTATTCATGGCCATTCACGAAAATGTACAGTAATTCTCTTCACATACATGTATACCTTACGGCTTATATTGCTTGACAAGCTCTGGAACCAACCGTGCGAGGCTTCGGAGTGGTTGACACACTGGACTTGAAGCGAAACTTTGCGATATAAGTCTTCCACAGCTCCTTTCGTATGGCGGATAGAACACTGAGCTATAGCCGTGAAGGTTCAATCCTGGATAGGAGCGAGGAGTTTTCCTCGTTCCACTCCCTCTAGGAAGTCCCCTGCTACCAGATGAGTACCGGCAATAAAAGGCGACTGGAATGATGGACTTGCCACCCTCCCTCTACTAGTACCGCAACTGCATTCTACCTGCAGCCGATTCAGCAACCCCAATTACACGATATGGATCATGAAGCTTAGACAAACTCGAGCCGAGGGAGGACATGTGGAGGATCAGAAGGATACGAGCTCAGGTTGAGTCTTTGGTGTCCCGTTTCGCCGGCGACACGAGTACCCGGCGAGCACTCGTCCGGGAGTGAGTGCAGCAGGTGTCGTGGTTATTATTAGACAAGCACGATATTTAGTACGAAAGTGTTGTGGAAAATGATCAGTTAGAATGTGTGTTTCCTGTAATTCCGAGCTCCGGTAAAACAGTAGTGGTTGTGCGGTTCATTTTCTCCCACCGCGTGCTTTACTCCTGAGAGCAGACGGCAGCCGGTGGCCGATGACACCCGAGCCGTCAGGCCGGGGGTGCAGCAGGTATCCCGGCCAAGAGTGACGACTCTCCGTTAATAGCGGCCCGGCCGGCGTTCCGGTCAGCTGCGTGCAGCAGGTGGGCGCCCGGTCCGGTGCGGGAGAGCGCGTCGACAACAGGCGCGGCACCCAGCTCTCCACCGGACCAGCCTACGTCCGCTGCGGTCGCCGCAACACACACACACACACTGCAAACTGTTAATGAAGGTACCAGTATGCGGAATAGGTTCCCGGATATGCGGGTTGCTCGAAGACTCCTGAAGTAATACAACTCAGTACGATGTCATCGACGGAGAGAGTTCATCAGAGACGAGAGTAGAGTCACAAGTGCTCCAGGGAAGTGTAATAACGACCGCTATATACATATATACACTGAGGATCACTGGCGTAATAGCTTGTTTGTCCGTCTTTGGAACGAAATACATCCCTGATTCTGCACAGCAGGGATTCGACTGTTTGTTGGTTTGTGGAGGTATGTGGCGTTAGACGTCTATGCGCAGGTCATGTAAATAACGGGCCGCTGATTTGAGTACGCGGTGGTGGCTCCCAGTAGTGACCCAGATGGCTTCCGTAGGATTCACATCAGGCTAATTTAGTCGTCGATACATCGACGTAAGCTCACTGTAATGCTCCTCAAATACCACGGTTCTGGCTCCGAGACACGGAAAATTATAATGCTGAAAGATGGCATCGAGCACGAAGAAATGCAGGTGGTGCGCAGCTGTCAGCGTGTCTTCGATTACTGGCACAGGCCCCATGTAAGCACAGGAGAATTGCTCTCATAGCATAATACTGACGCCGCCAGCCTGCGTCCGTGGCGCGCTGCACGTTTCGAGCCGCCGTTCACCTCCATCACGGCGTTTGTGCAGACAACCGTCGACCTAGTGTAGTAAAAATGTGACTCACCCGGAAAGCCGACACGTTTCCGTTGATCGACGGTCGAATTCCAATGGTCCCGTGCTCACGGCAGACGTAATTGACGGTGTCGTTGGGTCAACATGCGAACATGCACGAGTGATCTAGCTCGGAGCTCTGTGACAAACAATTTAAAACGAACGGTATGCTCCGAAAAACTTTCGTGTGCACCTGCATTATGCTCTTTCGACAGAGGTGCCACAGATCACCCACCATCTGTCCTACTTTACAGAGCAGACAAGTCTTCGAACCCCACTTTCTCTGCAGAGTCGCGGACGTCCAATCTTTATGAGGTGTTTGACGGAAAACTGTTAGACGCAGAGAAAAAACAATCAAAATTCTAATGCGCGTACATTTTAAGCCTGAACTTATAAAAATATCTGCAATTTCACCCGTTACACAGACTATAAATGATCTAGTGCATAACGTCGCTAGGTCCGTAAGGCTGTTCGCTGATGATGCAGTCGTCTATAAGAAGGTAGCAACGCCAGAAGGCTGCAGCGATCTGCAGAACGACCGTAGAGGATTGATGACTGGTACAACGGTTGGCAGTTGGACCTGAAATTCAAGTACTGTAAGTGTAACTTATTGCCCATAAATGGTCGAAGAAATCCACTAATGTACTACTACGCTATTGGCGACAGCTTGCTAGAAACGATAACTACTGTAAAATATTTAGGACTAACCAACTGGAGCGACCTAAAGCAGAATGGCAACATAGAAAAACTGTAGGAAACGTAAATTCCAGGCTCAAATAGATGGGAAGAATCTTAAGGAAATATAACTCATCGACGAAGGGAGTGGCTTACGTAATACTTGTCCGACCGAGTCTCGAATACTGCACATCAGTCTGGGACACTTACCACGTTGTAGGCAGGACCAACTTCCTCCGACATACGTCTCGCAAAATAACCACAACAAGAAAATCTGAGCAATTAGAAAGAATAAGGCGCTACAGTCTGGAGCCGAGCGACCGCTACGGTCGCAGGTTCGAATCCTGTGTCGGGCATGGATGTGTGTGATGTCCTTAGGTTAGTTAGGTTTCCCTAGTTCTAAGTTCTAGGCGACTGATGACCTCAGAAGTTAAGTCGCATAGCGCCCATAACCACTTTTTTTTTTTTTTAAGAAAGAATAAGAAGGTTTACTAGCAGCCATCCTTTCCATGCGCCGTTGGCGAATGAAACAGGGAGGGGGAAGCAGATATTGGTAGCAGAAGTACTGTCCGCTTGCGATGTGCACATATGTTCACGTACAGGCACTGCTAGTCACCTTTACCCCTAGCAACACACTATAGCGACCTATCGTTCCTGACTTCTTGTTAGAATGACCTGAACAATACTTCGTGGCAAGTCTTTGTCCCTCGCCGGTGAAGGACGAAGGGGCCTGTTGTCTGATCACGTGGGTCCGTTTGTTTCATGAGCGCCCTATCGCTCCCTAATTGTCAGAATAAACCTTCTATGGAACAATTCACTGATATTAGGGTTATGTAACGAGTGGTTTTAATTGAAGCGTGGCTACTCACATGGGTCTAGTGTGGGCTGTAACCACCCTGGGCAGTGAAGCTTTGTACACATGCGCTAATGCGGAACTGATTTGAGCTGGAAAAAAAATTAGTTCGAGCTTTGGACACCAGCTTCAAATATAGCGCTGTTAATGCAACAAAAATATATAAAAACGTTTCCGTACGTAATGGATTAGGAACGGATGATGTGGGCAGAAAAGGTCAAACAAGTGAGAAAGGCACAATGTTGAATTTATTATTAACAGGCCGCTTACACGGTTTGTTCAGTATCAGCACGACAGACGTCGACGAGAAGGTGTATAGCGCCAGAATGCAACATACTGTGCAAGCGTTCTGAAAATCTTGTTACGTTGGATTCCACGTTTTGTCATTGTTACTTTTGCCATATGAAAGTGTCCAATATGACAAATATCCATTTTAAAACTATAGGTTGTTATAATTTTTCTTCCAATGGATGATGGTTGAAACAACCTAAGCCGGTCAAGAATAAATATAATTTATACAGCTGATGGCAAATAAAATTATTTTCTATAAATGTCTCACAGCTGTAGATAGGTACCCAAACAAATTTTCAACCCCACATAACTGGCTGGGTATATCAGTTAAAGGCAGTGTGGCCTACCACCTTTAACAACACCGTGCCTAGTAAAGCACGGTGGTGTTCAAAGCAATCTTCGAATTGACGATTGACGAAAATACTGAGAGAATGATAAAGCTGTTACAGAACTAAAGTCAAAATGTTGTTCCAAGGGAGCTACTCCAGGAGAAAAACACTACAAACAATACAGAATTCAAGATTGTCACTAGTGATTTTTGTGACGTGGGTAACTAGAAGAAGAAAATTGTAGCCGATTAGCCGATCAATCTACGATCTCAGCAGTCACGTTTTCCTCAGGGTTGCACCGTTGACACGCAGGACTGTAATGTCCCTGTTACGTATGGACTACGGAGACAGGTGGCGTTTTACCTGCGTGTTCGTGACTGCAGTAAGACACGGCGAGATTGCGAGTATGGCATCAGTGCAAGGAGAACGAGTTGCCTCGTCCGTGTCGCTGCCGTTAACATTATGACAGCCAGCACTTACGGTCTGACCGCAAGGCGCCCATCGACCGAAGGCTGTGCAGCTGTCGGCTGCGTACACCGTAACGTCGCTGGATTGCAGCCTCTATAGTGCTTGGCAATCAGCGTCAAGAATGCTTCATGCACTCGCTCGGTACCGAAGTGCGAGCGAAGCAGTGCTATTGTACACGTATCCGCGTCCTAGTTTCTCCGCAGAGCTCACACTGTTGCTTGCCAAGTAGAAGTTAGCACTGCACTCACAATAATATCGTCGGTAATCACAGTTCTTATATCAGACAGCAAACTCCTATGGCTAATGGGTGGATATAAAAGAGAATTATGAGGTGTAGTCGAGCTGGAGAACCGTATTCAGCAATCGTGAAATGTTTACGAGATGACGAGATGGACTCATCATCTCGAGTCACAATTTCTACGCGTTAGTTAGTGGGAGGTTACAGTCTAAAAAGAGATTACATAATTTCTTCGATATAACGTAACCTAAATTACGTCGGCTTGAAGTTGAATAACGTAGTCGAATTTGCGCGCAGGTTCGCTGTGATGTCGTTCAGTGCGACGAGGAGCGTGGCTTTGCAACTCTCTCCAGTATCCATCCGCAAGTACACTGGCAGTCGTGTTAGACAGAGACACGCCGTCGTATCGCACACAAGAAGCACAAAGGGAACAACAGGCGCATCGTGAGTGTCCGTGTCTGGTGCATCCTGTGAATTCAGATCAAATTATTGAACTCTTCGCGGAGTGTACACTGTGTTGACTATATGCGACAAGTTCACCTTAGTGTCGCACGTACTCGAACCCAGATCGCTGACTACAGTGGAGCATGAGAGAATGCGTCACGGGTGAGTCAGTCAGTGGAAGTTCAATCTTTGCTGCCTCTTGTGCTCTAGTCGTAGTTATTACAGCTGATCAGTAAGGTATAGCCGAATTAACACATGAATTTGTAACAAAGATGATTAAATATCTTGAGTGAGATTGCGGGGTATAGCCGTGGTATTTCATCAGCATAATATTGATCGCGAAGTACGTCAAGTTTGGTAACCTGAAATAAGGACTGTGCAATTGAGCACTGGCCTACAATGTCACTCATCCAGACGACTTGCTTATAAGCTTCCCGATGACACTTCACAGTGTTTGTAAAATATTTCACTTTGTGAACTGATCGTATGCCGTTGTGGTAAAAGTGCACTGTCGGTTGGCGTTATTACGTAAAAGTGACGTGTAGACTTTGGACCACTAGTGCCTTCCACGAGACAGACCCTCACTGTTCTCGAAGGGATGTAAGAGGCAAGGAACACGCAGCAGCTGAGAAAATTACAAGCAGAATGGGCCAGGTAGATTCCTGCCATGCCTTAGTTGACCGAGTCCAGCTTTTTACGAGCAACAGAAACTACTCAGTGGGTAAGTGCACTATGCCAAAGAAAGTGCATTAAGGAAAATGGCATTAATTGCGCCTGTTATCTGAATAATCTCTGCTGATTAACGAAGCGCTACGTTGTGTATCGAACTTACTTTTCTGCTTAGAAGAACATTTGCTTCTTCTTCTTCATTTTCAGGTGTCCCTAGTTCGTTTCCAATTGTACCTACCAGCTGAAAAGCTGTCAACAGTCACCTTTAGCCACAGGTGTAGTACAGCCGCCATCTAGTGCCCACAGTAAAGGTATCAGAGGCGAAGCATTGGCTCGGCGAGTGTGGACGCAGTTACCAGTTGCTAAGGTCTACACACCACCGAGCCCAGGTTTCCTGAGGTTCTCGGCGACTCTGGTCTGTATCCTGTATCTTCATCGATTTGTCGACACATGCATGTACTAGTACAGCTATGGTGTATGTTCTTTCGGACACGCATGTCTGAAAGAACAGACAGCATACCTATATAATAATTACTCACTATAACTGCCGGCCGCTGTGGCTGAGCAGTTCTAGGCGCTTTAGTCATGAACCACGTAGCTGCTACTGTCGCAGGTTCGAATCCTGCCTCGGGCATGGATGTGTGTGATGTCGTTAGGTTTAAGTAATTCTAAGTCTATGGGACTGATGACCTCAGATGTTAAGTCCCATAGTGCTTAGAGCCATTCGAACCATATACGCTGTGAACTATAGTCATAGTATTAACGAATTACGCTGTCCTGTGTTACGTTAACGAGTGCACTGGAACTTCACTGACACGAAGTAGCTTTCTGTGTCTTAGAGTGATATGACAACTTTGCCATCAGGAAAATTGTCCTGATATCAGTTAGGTGCCTCAACACACACGAAATGGCACTGTGCTCGGAGGCAACACATCTCCACTAGACATATCAAGAGCTGGAGGACACGACACCGAACGCCTGACCACGCTCCCGCCTTCTCAGCTACGAAAAGTTGACTTCTGTTATTAGTCCTTTTCCTCTCAATAATAGCAAACTTGAGTTTGTTCCGAGGCCACGGCAAAGGAATCCAGCCCGGCGCAGCCGTACCTGCTGGAACGAAAGCGCGCCATTAAAGTCTGCGGCCAGCGGAGAGGAGAGGTGACGTATTGGGGGATCAGGTGCGGTCACGTCTCGTCCGGATAATGGGCGGTGAGTCGCGCGCCGGCTGCGACTATATAGCAGAGCTTGTAAGCGGCCGGCCGCCCCCATTGTATGGAGAGCAACGCATTCCTGGCTGCCGGCGAGCGCCAGCGCCTCCCGTTACATGGCTGCGCGCGGCGTAAAGCACGCGAAAATTGCCGCCCGCTTCGCTTGCCTTCCCTTCCCTGCACGTGGCTGCGCGCTCTGGGGGTATACTGACGGCACACCGAAGAATACCGGCGAAAACGCCGGCGACCCGCGTTAATCCGACGGCCTCCTTGCCCGCTGCCGCCATGTTTCCCCAGGAAAATCCGATGAATGATCGTGATTACGCCGGACACTGAATTACCCGTAACTACCGTGGCTCGCCCAACTTCTGCGCGCTCGCTGAACGTACCTGTCTGAGTTCAGTCGCAGAACGTTACGTCGGGGAAATTGCCTCCGCTGTACAGCACAGTAATTATAGCTCCTGAAATACGTGCATTCACAATTAATGTGGGCGAACCGTGAATAAGATGCGTGCAAATTAGAAAATCGAACACTGCTTTGTACAACAGAAATAAAGGTATCACTAGGTCCCTCGACAAACTATGCGATTAAAAAACTGTATAAGCACAAGAATGGTATAACCACTCAGTTCACCTGGCTCTTAGTGAATCGCTGCGATACTTTGGTAATCGGACTACCCGCCATACATCCCCCTAGTACCGTCTGATCTGCTGCACAGATCATCTGTCATCCATTACACAGGGTGGCATCTCGATGTACGCAGAAAATCGAACTACATACAAATAATGCTGAAAGAAATCAAAAAGTTAACGTACTATTTATCATGCAAATCAACTATCGCTGGGACCGAAAACCTCAACAGTTTGGTCCCATAGGAGCTTACCACAAATTTCCAATTTCCAACTATCGCTGCCTTTCAGTAGCTCACATACGACAACTCAGAAAACGTGAAAGTAATTCGTAAAACGTCCCACATTTCAAAGGTCCAGGAGAAAAAAAAAGACAGTAGCTATGATAATGAAAATGAGCCATATACTACAGCATCTCAAAGAATGTACATTCGTCCGTCAAGCGTTCCCACTGCAGTCAGAGTGGAGCATGATGGCAAGAAGTAAAAATGGAGACTCCAGAGCAGCGTGTGGAAGGCGTATTGTGATTTTCAGAAACAAAATCGCTGATTACTGTGCAAGGAAATTATCATAGGTTGTGTGGGTACGTTACACTGGCATGGAAACAATTAACGAATACTACGGTAAGTTTCAGGCAACTGAAAGTGTTATGAAATACTCTCATAGGACACGTCATAGTATTTAGGAAGAGGCAGTGAAGGACATTGGTGAAGCGTTTCTCAGAAAGTCAGTTTGACAGGTATCTAGGCAACCTAATGCAGCCCGAGCAAAGTCACATCGTGTGCTGTAGTACAGCAGCGTCTTTATTTGTACGCTTAAAAAAGTGCAAATTCTGCAACGTCCGATGCTGAACGACAAACCATGCCCACGACAATTTGCAACGGATATGCCGCAGCGTATTCGTATGAAAGTCAGCTTCTATCGGATATGTTTCTTCTCAAGTGAGACAACCTTTCATGTACCAGGAACGGTAAATCGTCATAATGTTCGGATTTGTGGCTTGCAACATCCGGACGCTATTAATGAACATGTTCGTGAGAGCCCTAAACGTAACGTCTGGAGTGCGTTAATGCGCCACAGGACTGTTGGACTGTTGGCAGAAAGCAGTGAGTGGGTCAGTGTGTATGGACAGTTTGAAACGGTTCTTATACCCTCGGGTATGAGACTGTTACGCAACGTCATGTTTCAACAAGACGGAGCTCCGTCGCATTGGTCAACGGGTGATCGCAAGTTGCTGGGTGCGAAATTTCCAAGTCGCTGTATGGGACGCGCGTGACCCATTGCCCAGGTACCACGTCCCGCTGTCGTTACCCTGCTGGATTTCTGCTTGTGCGGATTCATGGAGGACTGCGTGTAGGCAACCAGAGTGAACGATGTTCCTGTGGTAAGATGTCATACCACTGATTCGATTGCAACAGTGACAGAGGACATGTTACGAAGAACATGACAGGAAACTGAATACAAATGCGATATTCTTCGTGCAACAAATGATCCACATGTAGCTGTGTACTTACCATTATGAAATAAAATCTTTGAGGTGCTCTACTACATAGTGCAATTTCATTATCATATCTACTGTAGATTTTTTTCCTGGATCTTTGAAATGCTGGAGATTTGAAAGGGACACAGTCTCGTTCATGGAGCTGTTTCGTCTAAACAAAACCAGTTGATCATATTGTAAGTAGGCTGTTTAGGTTTTTATGTTGGTACCGCCACGTAGCGCTCTGTATGAAAATCACTGACTGTGCTATTTGCAGTCTGTGGCTGGTTGGCATTGTTGGAATATTTGCTATTGTAGTGTTGGGCGTAGCGTTGCGCAGTTGGAGGTGAGCCGCCAGCAGTGGTGGATGTGGGGAGAAAGATGGCACAGTTTTCAGAGCGGACGATCTGGACGCGTGTCCATCGGAAACAGTAAATTTGTAATACTGGATATCATGAACTTATATATATAGCATGACTTTTGAACACTATTAAGTCCGCAGCTCGTGGTCGTGCGGTAGCGTTCTCATTTCCCGCGCCCGGGTTCGATTCCCGGCGGGGTCAGGGATTTTCTCTGCCTCGTGATGACTGGGTGTTGTGTGATGTCCTGAGGTTAGTTAGGTTTAAGTAGCTCTAGGGGACTGATGACCATAGATGTTAAGTCCCATAGTGCTCAGAGCCATTTGATCACTATTAAGGTAAATACATTGCTTGTTCTCCATCAAAATCTTTCATTTGCTGACTATGCCTATCAGTAGTTAGTGACTTCAGTAGTCAGAATCTTTTATTTAGCTGGCAGTATTGGCGCTCGCTGTATTGCAGTATTTCGAGTAAAGAAGATTTTTGTGAGGTGAGTGATTCATGAAAGGTATAGGTTATTGTTAGTCAGGGCCAATCTTTTGTTGGGATTAATGAAAGTCAGAATGCGTTGCGCTAAAAATATTGTGTGTCAGTTTAGTGTTGATCAGAATAAGTAAAGAGCGAAATGTTTCAGTACGTTCAGTTTTGTGAAGCTGTTTGAAAATCAAATAACGTAAGAGGTTTATCAGCACAGTCATTTACAATTTTTCTAAAGGGACGTTTCATAATATGGTGCACAAAACGTTTCAGTAGTGAACTGCCACCAGGTTTTTCTGTCAGAGCTACTGGGCTATGTTGTCCAACGAATGTGGCACACTTTAACTAGTAAGTGTTTGCTGTGTCCTGTAAACACGAACTAGAAGTCTTTCCCGCAGCTGCTTGTCCCGAGCTTCGCTCCCAAGTGTGTGTTCCAGCTAGGCGCTTTCCGAAGATCTTTCCTGTAAACAAAAACGCTTGACGTTAGTAGCTCCTTCTTTGATCAAACAGAAAATGGAATAGGAATTTATGTTTGCACATTATCAGTATCACTTAAGAAAGTTCAGAGCCTTTTGTTATGAAACCTGAAAACTATTTCGCTATTCACCTCGGATTTGCACACAGTTAACATTCGAAAAAAGAATGTGAGTGGTCCCTCGTACTGTTACTCAGTCACCTCCCCCATAAGTATCAACCAGAACGTGTATTCGGTGAGGGGGGCTGAGGAACGATCTACGATTAAATCTGAAGCGAGTGATGGAACTTATAAACTTTTTGTTCGTCTTCATTGTGTGGGACCCGGGTGTTCAGAGAGTATTTTTTTTTTATTTTACCATAATATTTCCCTTTACTGCTTACCGGTGACTGATATTCGTCTTCCAGTTGTTGCCTTCTTCCTCTCTTTAACGTAATTTTCAGATGTGGTGTCGGTAATCAGTAGTTTTTAAATGTGCCAAATCGAGCAGCGACCTTGGCTATGTCATGGACTTTTTCGCTATGTTTGATGTTAGCGTCACCCTTGATCCACATAGCTTGCACCTTCTTCCCGAGATTTTCGTTTCCCTTCGTGGGTTTCCATGCTGAGTTGCTCCCGCGTCGACGCCAACCGCACGACAGGGTACGCGTTTCACCTGTTTTTGCAGAGCTCTGCGGTTTGCACTGTATGTACTTGTGATCGCGTATTAGAGACTTTTTTTACTAATGAAGTTATGTTCACAGGAACAATGGCAATGGGGTAATAAACTGAATAAATAATAATTACCTTATTATTTTGTAACGAGACACCAGAAACCTTATACTATATTATTCAGAAAATACATCCGAATATTTATTTACTATTTTAAATTTAACATTTTTAATTGCATTACCACCATACTGTTAAAAATGATATTTACGCTCCATTCGTACCTCATTCTTGAAGTGTAACGTCTTTTTCAGTGTCGTTCACGATTATTGCATCTTCTTTAACGACGATAGTCAAGTTTACATAGCTATTAGAAACTCAAAAGCAAATGTTTTCAGAACTGTCTATATGGGGCTATGAGTCTGAATGAGGGTAGGAGAAACTATTTTATAATTTCTAGATCGTTCTAAAAACCTGTTATATTAAACGATTTTTATGAAGGCTATTTTTTTGTCTAGTGTTTTAGGTATGGCCGTCACTATTCTTTTGGAATTTTGATTGATTATTAATGATAAATTTAATTTGCTAATACAAGTATCGTGAAGGTGCAGTTAAAATGCCTAATACCTCGAAGAAGGAGCTACATGATGAGTATGGTTGCATTCTTAGTAATCACTTTTGATCAGTCAGTTCATTCTTTCAAGTCATTAGTTACTCCCAGAAAATTAGGGCATACGACATTATTGAGTGGAACTAAGCAAAATCTGTTAGCTGATTGATTCGTTTGTTTCCTAGATTATCACTTATACAAAGAGCAAAAGTCGCTGAAATTTATGTTTTGAGTGTCTCAGTAATATATTTGTGTCTTCTAGTTAAAATTTTTATCAGTATGTAGGCCAAAAAATCTGTAGTGCTCTATTGATGTGCTGCATGAACTGTTGGTATTACAGAATATAGTGTATGTTCTGAATACTTCGGAAGAGTCCATTTCCGTTAATAATTTCTTCTGTTGCTTCCTCTCTAATGGGACTTATTATTGGATGTTGTTGTTGTTGTGGTCTTCAGTCCAGAGGCACGTTTGATTCAGCTCTCCATGCTACTATATCCTGTGCAAGGTTCTTCATCTCCCAGTACTAACTGCAACCTACATCCTTCTGAATCTGCTTAGTGTATTAAAAAAAATGGTTCAAATGGCTCTGAGCACTATGCGACTTAACTTCTGAATTCATCAGTCGCCTATAATTTGGAACTAATTAAACCTAAATAATCTAAGGACATCACACACATCCATGCCCGAGGCAGGATTCGAACCTGCGACCTTAGCAGTCGATCGGCTCCAGACCGTAGCGCCTAGAACCGCACGGTCACTACGGCCGGCCTTAGTGTATTCATCTCTTGGTCTCCCTCTACGATTTTTACCCTCCACGCTGCCCTCCAGTACTAAAATGGAGATCCTTTGATGCCTCAGAATATGCCCTACGAACCGATCCCTTCTTCTAGTCAAGTTGTGTCACAAATTTCTCTTCTCTCCAATTCTATTCAATACTTCCTCATTAGTGATCTACCCACCTAATCCTCAGCATTCTTCTGTAGCACCACATTTCAGAAGCTTCTGTTCTCTTCGATACATAGTCACACTCCATACAAATACTTTCAGAAACGAACTCCTGACACTTAAATGTATACTCGATGTTAACAAAATACTTTTCTTCAGAAACGCTTTGTTTGTCATTGCCAGTCTACATTTTATATTCTCTATATCCTATATTATTGGACGTGTCGTCTGCAAAAAGCACCACTTCTGTTTGATGAATGATAAGTGGAAGGTGATTGACACATATTCTGCCCAACCCCCAACATTTTCTCTCGTTCCAGCATTTTTTAAATCATTCGGCACAACTTTTGGCATTTTTTGGTAAGTCTGATTCATACCAGTTGCGTGTAAAGCATCAATCTCTTTAAACTTAAGTTTCTCAAATGAACCGTGCAGTCAGAGGCTTTGGAAAGATCACAAAAAATACGGTTATTTATGGGTTAGTAGTATTTGGCGAGGGAGCATTCTGAGTGTTGCAACGCGTCTGGAATCAAAACTGCGATGTGCTAAGTTAAATTGTTGCTACTGTTCAGTACATAACTTTTCGAGTATATTAGAAAAAGATGTGAGTCCATGAAACATGTTGACTTTTGCAGAGTGACTGGACGGATCCAATCCATTCACAGGCTGAATTTTCTCATTGATCGTCTGCATTTCGTACTACGTTTCGAAGTAACTCTTGCTAGTTTCCAGGATGAATTTTCCTGGCAGATTAAAACTGTGTGCAGGAGCGGTACTCGAATGCCGGACCTTTGCCTTTGTGGGCAAGTGCTCCACCAACTGAGCTCCCTAAGCACGACCTGGAACCCTCCCTCGCAGCTGTACTTCCGCCAGTACCTCGTCTTCTACTTTCCAAACTTCACAGTAGTCCTGCCAAACTTGCGGAAGTAGCTCCCACAGTTGTAATTTGCCAGATGGTCTCAACTCTTGCTGGTGTTCCCAGAAGACTTCGTCTCAACAAAGTGAGTACAGCCGCCGCATTGCGGTAACTCTGCGGTCTGGTGATCGGGTCTCGGCTTGGGCGGCAGCTGCTGCGGCTGCGGCTGCGGCAGCCGTCAAGTGCGACCAGCAGGAACTCAGCCTCGGGCGAGCGGCGCGGCCAGGCACTTCCTCGCCGCTAAACAAATTGCCGCAAGAAATGCACGCATTACGTAACGGAAAAGCCGATACAGTCTGCTCCGCAGTGATCTCGCCGGCTGTGACGAATCGCTAAGTAGTGTTTCGGGCGGTGTAAACACAGCTCTAGAGAAGGAAGTCGCGAGCTCCAGTTTCTCTCGCAGCCGGCGATCTGGGGCCTCCTGAAGCGTGACAGGGCCGGCCCGGCCCGTGCCGTATCAAACTACTGAGCGGACGGCTTTTCGTAAGTGCTGTTTCGGTGAAGACTCTCAGAGAGTAGCTATAGAGTGAGTTCTGTGTACTGGACAGGTTGTCGACATCAAGCCGCAGTCGTCAGGTCTCATCAGTATGTAGCTGTTTGTTTTCATTTCGTGCTAAGGCTGAAACTCTAATAGTGTTCTTATCTGCGCTGTTTTATTATTATTTTATCAGTAATCATTACTAACAGCGATGGTGAATAAAATGGTTCAAAAAATGGCTCTGAGCACAATGAGACTGAACTTCTGAGGTCATCAGTCGCCTAGAACTTAGAACTAATTAAACCTAACTAACCTAAGGACATCACGCACATCCATGCCCGAGGCAGAATTCGAACCTGCGACCGTAGCGGTCGTTCGGTTCCAGACTGTAGCGCCTAGAACCGTACGGCCACTGCAGCCGGCGATGGTGAATAATTGTGGGAAAGTTGTCTTTCGTACGTGACGCTGCAGTGCACGGGCAAGTGACGTATTTGAATTAGTGTAGGAGAGGTCTGGACAGACAGCGATCCACTGGAGAGAACGCCGCGACCGCGGTCGTGCCTGGTGCTGCCAGTGTGAGTGGTGGCGGACAGAGGGGGGAGAGGGGGGGAGGGAAAAGCAAGGCTGTAGCCAGAGGCCGCTACAGCAGGACACTCACCTATTCACACATTACATGTGTTCGCAGTTCCGAATATGGACAACCGTCAGCTGTATAATGAAATGACGACAATGAAACTTTATGCCAGACCGGGACATGAGCCGGTCGGAGTGGCCGATCGGTTCTAGGCGCTTCAGTTTGGAACCGCGCGACCGTTACGGTCGCAGGTTCGAATCCTGCCTCGGGCAGACTAGCCTAGTCTAAAGGGTGAATAATTCCTATAACGACCTATATTTTATAACACTGGCAGACGAAATGTTAAAAGTCCTAGCAGGAAACAGTACCTTACAGGAACAGCATTAGCTCAGACATGCGATCACTGATAGTTTTTTGTTTTTTTTTTTTTTTTTTTTTTTTTTTTTTTTTTACTGTCAAAAACAGCCTTGATCACAAATTGTTTATTCCAGTGACCTGTTTCGATTACAACTGTGGTCATCCCAGACCAATGAGTAAGAACCTCCTCCTGGTGGTAAATCACTAGAGTAGTGATTTACCACCAGAAGCAGGTTCTTACTCATTGGTCTGAAGATGACCACAGTTGTGGTAGAAGCCGGTCACCGTAATAAACAATTTGTGATCAAGACTGTTTTCGATAGTGAATATTTGTAACAACCTGAGCTGGCCATCAGCCCTCACAGCGTAAATGGTGGGCTGTCTGGGTGGTTAGCATATCGTAGTTATGGAATTACCAATCCTTTGTGATCTACAAGAATGCTTTTCCTGTACTTACGAGGCACTGGAAAGTGCGTTCCTGCGCGCGTGGGGTTGGATTTCGCTCAAATGCTTTCCTGTTTTCCGCAGCTAGTCTTAATTGATCAGTGAGCGTGAACTTCTGCGACGAAACGACTCTACAAAGCAGAGCCTGGAACCATCAGGTAGCTGAGGGTGGTCATGGATAAAAAAGACGGATTTTATAAATTAAATGTGTTTTCGAACAGATTTTAGTGCGATGTTATCGAGTGGCGTTTTCCATGTTGGCTTTTAAATGTGTTCCCGTTTTGTTGTAATTATCAATGGCAGTTGCCAGTTGGAGGGGTGTATTTAACTCTTACTGATGACCATATTCCAGTTCAGTGGTCGGTCCTCGGAATCTTTCCTGGAAGTAGCTAGAGAGCTACAGGCTTTTGGAGTATTGACTCTTGAGGTGTATAGTTCAATTCTCTCTCGCGGGTCAAAGCGAAACTGGAGACCTTTATTTGGACTCGTTTTATACACGTAGCAGTGCAGAAAATTAATGTAGGTCCTTTAATAAGGGTTTCTTATTAAATCTGTAGAGAAGTAAGTAGCTGAATTGTCTCACACACGGCTATGACCGAGAGTATGGTTTGGCGTGATGTCACCGAAACTCCGAGAACGGATGACAAGAAACTTTACGAAAAGTTCGTTATTAACGCTAGCAGTACTGTTTGTTTTGCATCTCTGTAATATACCTACATCCATTTATATGTCGAAAGTGCCAAACAACTGGTACTACCATACGAAGCAATGAAGAAAGCTATATAGAATTGTAATTCAAGGTGTGTTCGTGAATGTACAATAAACATTATTCTAAATGCGATTTTTTTCATTGCGTTGTACCTTTGGATGACTTTTGTATAACCATTTTGTATTGGCTAACGAATGTACTAGCGCAGGCGCTGATGCTCTCTCTCTCTCTCTCACACACACACACACACACACACACACACATACCTGATTAAAGTCTTTGCATGATCTTAGTAAAAGTTAGTTACAGAGTTCAAACCACATATATGCTCGCAATTACATTCGCGCAGCCAAGGTGAAGCATGCTATTAGAGCGATTTATGTTACACGCACGACTGCCTGATGTAACTTACGTTCAGAGAAAGCGAGATTTTGGTTACATTATGGTTGGAGGTCATTAAGGTTTAGAAGACAATAGGTACGTCCTCGCTCGTACCTTTCTCTGTCTGTGTCCAGCAGTTTCATTTGAATTGCTGGCCCGGGTGAAACTCGACAGATTCTTTCCTTTTTAAGTAGCAGTTACTCAGCTACACTTCACTGTTTTTAATTTGCTTATTTATGGTTTTTCTTTCTTTCGAGTAGTTTCATGGATGCATACTCGAGTGCTCTTTCTTGTAATCAGCCAAGCGAGCTGGCATGACGACGACCCACAGTCGCAGCCTGTGGGCAGTGATGACGCCAGGTTATGTATGGCTCATCAGTTTGGCTGAATCTGAGAAAGGGCTCTCAAGAACGGAGTTGCGACCGTGAAACTGGACGCAAAGAAAGAAAGAAATTAAGGACAGAAAATAAAAACAATAAAGCGTAGCAGTGGAACTGTAGTTTCCGGAAAAACACTGTATCAGTTACGGAAACACAAGTAAAATCTTCTTCTAAAATGGTGAAGAAGATTATGAAAAATTGTATGGAATACGAAGGAAACGGATGTGAAGAAAACGGATACATTTTGGCGTTTGGTGTTTGTCATTTGGGCGCCCCTTCATCGCCTTGGTGGAATAGAAAAGATATTTGTGAACCCCTCGTACCGGATTCATATCCGACTTGTCACTCACTAGACAACTTTGCTCCATCATTAGCCTCTTGTGCAGTGACAGGCTCGGGTCACGTGGTGTAGAGGTATTCACCGCGTTTGAAGGGTTAAATTGTTTACAACAGTTTATTACAGCCCGTCAGGTGCATCGCAGCGACGATCACATCCCTCTGGCTAGCGCGATTGCTCTGTCACATAACGCTGTCGAGTCGCGCTCCATTCCTACGAGAGATAGAGACGGATACGTAGGAATACTGAAAATTACTGCGGCCTGCAGCATGTGTTATGGAAACACGTGTTGTAAAAAGCTAACTCGTTCTCTCGACTACCATTACTAAAATTTTACAGAAATTAACTATCGGATTTTGATTATCACTCTCTTCACTGTGTGTCTTCAGTTCATGTTGCAATAATCCATTATATCACAGCTGCACTGCGTCCGCATAATTTGAATAAACTTATGCAAGGAGCAAAATTTCAGTGTCCCGTATACTACGTGTTTTTCACTGCATACAGCAGTTTCTGATAATACTCAAAACATAACACCTCCATCCAAGAATAATTGTAATCGATGACCTACTAGATCCAGAAGCAACAATGCTCGTCTAAAGTTCGATGAACCATAAAAGAAAGATAACAGATTTAAGAGAAATCCTCCTTGGTCACCGTACATAAGCGACATCTGTGAAGCTCCTGGAAACTAGCAGCGAAAGTTTCTTCTGCAATCGATCGACACATTGACGTCGAAAGTATGTTTCTAGAAATGTGATACAGACGACAGATGAAACCATTAGCGTCACATCTCCCGCTCACACGAATCAGTGACTCCTGCCAGTAGCTCCCATTTATGTTGCCTTTCGCTTGACTGTCAATTTCTGGCGTAAGTCACTCGATAACCCCAACTGTCGTGAATGTTGGCATTAAGAACGCCATCGTTAATCGCGAGTTCTTTCTGCATCCGCCACGAGGTCGGCCCTTTTTCATACGCTGGAATTTTATCTCGAAAAAACTTTTGACCGTCAGGCAGAAAGCACTGCTCCCTTTTGCATTCCGAAAGCGTTTAAAGTAGTAAAAATGTTCTCTACCGACAGGCTGTGAACATAACTTTGATAAAACAAACAAGGTCACAACGTCAAAGTTTTGCAAAACGGTAGGCGGTACCAAATCGTGCAGGATGACGAAATCTGGATGTTAGTGAAAGAAGACACAAGAAGACAGTACGCTCCAGATAAGGTTTCTGCACCGACATGAGTTACGAAATAAAACAATGTACAGGGCGGTCCAGCTACCACTGCCTACGATGTTTATGCAACCCACAACACCTTCGTAAACAGTGCACAAGGTGTCTAAATTCTCTCGCTCTTTACACGCAAGCCATTTCTCCTTCAGAAGAAATGAACAGGACCTTTTTATAGGAAATTCAATGTAGTTGAATTGTGCGCTGGGATACATTTTAGCTGGAGGTCACGGTTTTCGGGTTGTTAAAGAACGCATTTGAAGGTTGCTTTTGTACCTTTTTCTCGAATAATTCGAAAGTACGTATCCCAGCACAAAATTTAAGTACAACCTTTAGAAAGATTTGAAAATATTCGCCAAGAGTGCCGATTACGAGGAAACGTGAACGTGGCAACGAAGAATAGACGGTGAAAGAGAAGTAAAAAAGAAGTAAAAAGCAATAATGCAGATCAACAGGCAGAAGAAAGATCAGAAGAACTTTAAAATGGTTCAAATGGCTCTGAGCACTATGGGACTTAACATTTGAGGTCATCAGTCCCCTAGAACTACTTAAACCTAACTATCCTAAGGACATCACACACATCCATGACCGAGGCAGGATTCGAACCTGCGACCGTAGAGGTCGCGCGGTACCAGACTGAAGCACCTACAACCGCTCGGCCACTCTGGCTGGCGAACTGTAAAAAGATGGCAACATATGTAAGATGTATGAAAATAGTACTGGATTTAATGGCATATGCAAGTGACATTGTAGATACAAAAACAATGATAAAGAAACCGACCGTTTATGATCATCTGTGGGATTATATAAAATGAAGCAGCTCCAATTCGTCATTTAGACAAAAAGAATTTAAAAACATATTGGTAAAAACCCCAGTTATTCAGTCTTAAATTGTGGTGGTTCATCCCCCCCCCCCCCCCCCCCTCGCTAAGAGGGAAAAAAACTTGGCGTATCTGGAAGGAGAGATTAAGAAGAAAAACGACCCCTTCCTTGAAGTGTCCTCGAGCTGTGGCGCCCTCACGAGACGGACCGGACGTCGTATCCTGTTGCGAGTGCTCAGTGCTCAGTGGTCGGGGCCGCACGGTGCGCGCCGACCCGCGACCACTGCTGGCGGCGCAGTGGCTGCTGCCCTGTGCACAATCGGCCACGTAAATACACGCGGGCATTACTTCGGCATGACGCACGGCACTTGTCGAGCCGGCGGCGTGTCCGTTGCGTCACTTTCCCACGGGCAGGCCGCTGCGGCTGCGCCCGCGGCGGTCACGCCCGCCACCCCCGCCCGCCGCCCGCGGCTGCTTGCGTCACGAGGCCCGGCCCGGCCAGCCGGCCGAACAAAAGGCCATTCAGGGGATGGACACGCGGACACGCCCACACACTTTGCGAAACGGCCACGCCCGCCACGCGTCCAGGCTGCTTCGCGACCTACAGTTGTTCCTTTACTCTCCCAAATGCCGCTTGTTCCTGCGAAATACCCCGGCGTAGCATTGCCAGTCCGAGGAACTGAGTTGCACTGTGCGATATCATCACGAGGGCGGGGTGCCTTTAGAGAAGGAAACGAAAACTATGCACGTTTCGTACTGAGCCACTTTCATTACCGAAAGGACTTTGAGACGACGCGGTACGATGACAGGCCGCTTCACTCCGATGCTCATATTTTAGTAAACTACGTTGTGTAGTACACAGTTCGAAGCATTACAGCGTACTGCTTTCGGTAACATTCCGCCATCTTGAGGCGCCTGTGTGCACTATGTTGTGCAGTATACTCTTCGTTGCACTGCGGAGAATTGATTACGTTAAGTGACAAAGAATTGTCGGCGTTGACCAGAAAAGTGCTGTACAGATTAATTTCTATCACCCAAATGCGTACTTTAATGCCCTACGAAGCCGATGTCGATACAGACTTAGTATACATTAGTGATGTTCTCTCTGGCGTCTTCCGAAACTGACCACGTGAGGGACCAGTAAAGTCTGATAGGTTACGATATGCGACAGTGAAGATCCGCTGAAGCTTTGCACAGATATGGCGAACGTGGTCCCTAATGTGTGTGTCGATTACGTCAGCTCGCTCTTTTCGGTTCTGAACACACAGTGAGCAGGTGAAGAAGCCTAGAACAATAGTGTCTCCCACTAAGTACGGGTGTCCGCTGCGAGGTTTCGCCTGATTTCATGCAACCCCACATAACTTAGCTGTCATGCGTTTCCTTCTTCATGACAGTTCTCGGCTGCACACTGCAGGGGCAATTAGGACACCCCTGCAGCGTTTTCGATGGGGAGTGTTCGATCACCCGGCACACAGTCCGGATTTGGCTTCCTCAGACGCTCATCTCTGCTTGCATGAAGTGCTGGCTATGAAGAGAACATTATGACGCAGGCAGTGGACTGCAGACCAGCGTAGAGAAGTGACGGAAAGTACAACTGGCTGCCTTCTATAACGAGAGTATCAGAAAGTCGGTACAACGTTACGACACTCGTCTAAGTCGGAGTTCGACTGTAAACAGAAATAGCTGGAAGGTGTAGCAAACTGTAGCAAATAAAACGGTTTTGATTTTGAACGCGGTTTCCATTTACGGCCCATCGGACCTTACTTTCCAAATAGTCCTCGTACAACGGGCGGGATCTCTGGTAACCCAGGATTAAAGGAGCTGTGGTCGGCATCTACGTACACTGATGAGTCAAAACCTTATGAACACTGACGTGGTAAGAAAAGTATATAAATGGAGGAGGGACAAATACGGAATCACTCTGACGATACGTGTCGCAAACGGGAAAACGCACTGACGCAAGCGACTTGACAAATTGCAGTTTGTTATGGCTCGGCGTCTGGGAATCTCGGAAAGTCCGAAGGTGATCGACTGTTCAAGAGCTACTGCCGTGAGCTCCTGTGGAGAGTGACTGAAGCGCAGTGAACCCACGAAAAGGCGACAAAGTTCTGGTCGTCCAGCCCTCAACACGCAGGTCGGAGGTCAGGAGATCACTCCCTATGTGTAGCAGACCCGACAGCGGAGTACAGCTCTGGTATGGGCACGAGAGTTTCCGAGTGCACCGTTCACCGCACGTTGCTGGACTTGGACTCCGCAGTAGAGAACCCCTACACGTCCCCGTGTCGAGCCGAGTACATTGTCAGTTAGGATTGCAGTGGGCATAGCATCAGCGAGAATGGACCGTGCATCAATGGAAACATGTCGTGTGCTCGGATAAATCTCATTACTTATTACAGGTGGTGCACGGTCGTGTCCAGACATGCCGTCAGCCAAGCAAACGGCTGCTCAAAACATGCGCCGCGGCGCTGGGGAGTAGTACTTAGCCGCGGGAACATCCACCTGGGCTGCTGTGCGACCTACGCACACATCCGATAGTTTCTCACTGAACACAACTGCGGAGAAGAGAAATCTGTGGCAAAACTTGGCTACAAGAAGGGATCGCTTGGTAGGACATATTCTGAGGGATAAAAGGATCACCGATTTAGTATTGGCGGGCGGCACGGAGGGTAAAAATCGTAGAGGGCGACCAAGAGATGAATACACTAAACAGATTCAGAAGGATGTAGGTTGCAGTGGGTTCTGGGAGATGGAAACGCTTGCACAGGATTAAGTAGCATAGAGAGCTGCATCAAAGCAGTCTCTGGACTGAAGGCAACAACAACAACAACAATAGCTTCTCCTGGGCTGCCAGTAACCTTTTTCGAGATAGGTTAATTACTTACGATTGTGCCACGTGGCGTAGCTGTCTAGATTTTTTTATGATAGGCAATATTGAGTATAATGTGGTGGTGGAAGTGTTTTGTGGAGACATGAAAAACCTCTTAGTTATTTAAGTTGGAAGAAAGAGTAATATCAGTGATTTATTAACTCCTTCAAACCAGTTTACACTGGGGGTGAGACAATGGTGGACGGACTAAATAAAAGAGAATCAGGAGAAAGTAGGACATGAAAGGACAGACTTTGAAGAGGAAGAAATTCTTAGTCTGATCGAAAAGAAACGCGGAGAGGAAAGGGGGAGTCGGTGGAGAAAGAGGAGGAGGACAGAAAGGACATATGAGTTTTTTGGTGACATTTTCCATGGCGGCAGTGAGTTGTCAGAAAGTGCTGAACCTATGTAATTAATATTTTACGATTTTTTACTGTCTACGTTACTGCGTTATTTCTAGTATCGTACATTTTTGCTACAGTCCCAGTTTATCTACTGCTAAATGTGTTTGTCTTTATTCGCCTATTCCGTCTTATGTGTGTTCATTCTCCATTTTATTTGTCAAAGTACATTTAATATTACCAAACATAAATACCAGTGGGCTTACGAACACCTGCTAAATCGTATTGACACACGTATCTGAAACCTGCAGCAAGGGATTACCCAGCAATTCATAACGTATATCAGCGCAATAGCTTTAAAACTAGTTGCCATATCTCCGATCACGGAACAAGTGTGGAGCTGGAGGGAAAAGAGAGGATAATATCGCGCGATATGCCGTGAAGTGTGATGCAACTGTTGTAAACTATGTATGCAAGACGTGTTTGGTTTTAAACGTGCTGTAATACTACAAAACTCTTCCAGCGAAGTGTGAATTGTGCCATTTCTCTTGGTGAAGCACAGTTGCGTCCTAAAATACAAGCACTCACTGTGTGCTTCGCTGTTTCGCAATGTTTCGCTATGTGTTGCCATAAACTGTGTTATACTAAGCTACAATTAGCTTCTGTGATACACAAAAATTTGCGAGTAGGCGTCTACCACTTCATATTTCTTCTCATTAGCAGCATATTAGGTTACACTAGAGATGGTCAGTGTTCTCTCTGTCAAACAGCTTACCTTTTACCTCAGTGAGTACATCAAATACGTGAAACATACTAAATCGAATCTCCATACGGATCAGACGTTAAACCTTTTGTCTATTCGATTCTGATGGGTGTAGTTGATTCTTACATCGAGGGAGGGACGGACTATTTACCTATAATACTACCAGTAGTACTAAAGTAAACTGCCGAAATGGCGCAGCACCTAAAGCACTAGAACCGTATTTGTATCGCATGGGGTCTAAATTCCAGCGAAATATAGCGAAAAGAAACTCTCTGCTTGAAAAGCATCTCTGTTACGGACGTCATGTTGAAGAGTACGTATAGCGCTGCCACCAATTTGAAATCCACGGAACTAAAGCGGGTGAAGCGGGATTATTCCACGAAATCTTACAACAAATTCCGCATTTCTTCAACCGAAAAGGCCGAAGAAAAAGCGTTGCGCTAATTATTGAACACCCCTCGTAATTCTCCGAGGAATGCTGCTTTCTTATACGGAAAATTACAGTTTTTCGCCTTACACTCTCGATGTATACGTCGGAGGAAAGTGTTGTTGTTGTTGTTGTTGTGGTCTTCAGTCCTGAGACTGGTTTGATGCAGCTCTCCATGCTACTCTATCCTATGCAAGCTTCTTTATCTCCCAGTACCTACTGCAACCTACATCCTTCTGAATCTGCTTAGTGTGTTCATCTCTTGGTCTCCCTCTACGACTTTTACCTTCCACGCTGCCCTCCAATACTAAATTGGTGATCCCTTGATGCCTCAGAACATGTCCTACCAACCGATCCCTTCTTCTGGTCAAGTTGTGCCACAAACTTCGCTTCTCCCCAGTCCTATTCAATACTTCCTCATTAGTTATGTGATCTACCCATCTAATCTTCAGCATTCTTCTGTAGCACCACATTTCAAAAGCTTCTATTCTCTTCTTGTCCAAACTGATTATCGTCCATGTTTCACTCCCAAACAAATACTTTCAGAAACGACTTCCTGATACTTACATCTATACTCGATGTTAACAAATTTCTCTTCTTCAGAAACGGTTTCCTTGCCATTGCCAATCTACATTTTATATCCTCTCTACTTCGACCATCATCAGTTATTTTGCTCCCCAAATAGCAAAACTCCTTTACTACTTTAAGTGTCTCATTTCCTAATCTAATACTCTCAGCATCACCAGACTTAATTCGACTACATTCCATTATCCTCGTTTTGCTTTTGATGATGTTCATCTTATATCCTCCTTTCAAGACACTATCCGTTCCGTTCAACTGCTCTCACAAGTCCTTTGCTGTCTCTGACAGAATTACAATGTCATCGGTGAACCTCAACGTTTTTATTTCTTCTCCATGGATTTTAATACCTACTCCGAATTTTTCTTTTGTTTCCTTTATTGCTCGCTCAATATACAGAATGGAGGAAAATGTATCACTGCTGAAGGCAGACAGAATAAGCCCGGCGCGCCTCGACTTGTCGCCGGTAGAGTTATGCGCCGCTGCCCGACTCGGCAGACGGCAGCCGTGACGGGGCGCAGCCGCGGCCTTCCAGAGGGACGATTTAGCGCCGCACTGTGGAGGGAGCTTTGCATATGCGGCGCGTCGGCCGTCGTCGATCAAGAAGAGCGATAGCGCGCGCCCCGGCCTGCGGCAGGTGGCCGAGCAGCGCTGAGCCGGGCTGAGCGCGGCCGCCAGGCCCGGCGCCGCTATCTGAGGGGCATCGCGGCCGCGCTGTGTCAGCTGTGCCCGGCTCTGCCGCACCGCCAACCTGCCCGCGTTTCGTTCGCCGTACGAGCGGACTCCTAAAATGGAGAAATGTGCCAACAGCCGTGTAGAAACGCTACTATAGTCACCGTGTTGGAAACTCAGGTTTGCTGCCGGTAATCCGCGTCACATTGCACGATAATTCGACCACTTAGCTCGCGATCTTCTTCAATTGCTCCCCGAGGCTATCGAAGCACGTGATGAAGAGTGCGAATTACTTGATCGAAGTCGTATGCAATTGTGACACGAATTAGCGCTAGGAAACCAGAATTTCCAAGACGACAACGCCTTGCCAGGAAAGTCTTAAGACCCACATCAGTACTGTAGTTCCACACACCCAACCGACCGCGCAGCCGCTAACGTCGCAGGTTCGAAGCCTGCCTCGGGCATGGATGTATGTGATGTCCTTAGGTTAGTTAGGTTCAAAAATGGCTCTGAGCACTGTGGGACTTAACTTCTGAGGTCATCAGTCCCCTAGAACTTAGAACTACTTAAACCTAACCAACCTAAGGACATGACACACATCCATGCCCGAGAGAGGATTCGAACCTGCGACCGTAGCGGTCACGCGGTTCCATACTGAAGCGCCTAGAACCGCTCGGCCACACTGGCCGGCTACGTTAGTTAGGTTTAAGCAGTTCTAAGTCTAGGGCACTGAAGACCTTAGATAATAAGTCCCGTAGTGCTCAGAACCATTTCAACCATTTGAACTCCCAGCCGACGACGCTCGTCGATTGGAAAGAACGAATACGCCATTTTCTGGTACACTGAAATCGTGCATCAGACTCGACAGAAGCCAGGATCTTTGTCTTTCACGGGCAGTGCTTTATGACTGAGCTACCCCAGCACTTACCACGGCCCGTCCTCACAGCTCTACTTCCACCAGTACTTCATCTTCTACCTTCCAAACTTCACAGAAATTCTCCTGTGTAACTTGCGGTAACTATTACACGGTCCATTCACATTAATGTGACCACCTCCTATGTTCGACGTCACGTGCAGTAACCACTCACGTGGAAGCTCTAGCAGTGGGGAGGGGCGAGGGGGGGGGGGGGCGGAAGGTATATACAGCGTGTCAGGGGGGCGCGGGAAACAGTGCGGAAACGGTGCGTTTCGTCTGATGTCGAAAAGGGCTCGATCATTGGTTTGCGGGCGAATGATGGAAGCGTTTCTGAAACGTCTTGGTCTGCAAATTGTTAGCTGTCCGCCGTCGTTGAAGTATACTATGTATGGCGAAACGGTTGCGGAGATGTGTGTGGGCGAACAGACATGCAACTGTTGAGCAACTGACCGTCCAGATGAACGAAGCGGCTATGGAGAGTGTCTCTTCAGAGACCGTTCAGCGAGTGTTGCTGAGTGTGGACCTCCGCCGCAGGTGCCCGGTTCGGTTCGTGCAGCCATCCTGACTGCTGTGCGTGGGGGTGAAGAAGGTAGGATTTTGCTCGCCAATACCGCGACTGGACGTCCACTGACCGGCGAGAGGAGGCATTTTGAGATGAGTCAACTTTTATTCTCCATCAGACAGGAGGCTGCTGCCGTGTACGCCTGAAAGCAGGCACGCTGCAACCAGGAGGGAGCGTTATGGTGTGGGGAACGCTTTCGTGGCATCACGTGGTTGGAACTCGTCTCCCCGCAAAGAATGAGGAACAGCCCGCTGTTTAAAGCAGTGCTCTCACCAAATGTACACCACTGACTTGATTGACTTGCGGTTGTAGTACTTTAGAAGCCGAAGCCTTCTTGTGTATCATGTACTGTCTCAATTTTACAGAAGTACAAACAGCACACATTCTTGCCACGAATCTCTTTTCAGTTCCAGTAAGTGCTGCCACCCTAGCGGTACTTAGACCATAACAATGTGTCCATCAGAGATTCTTGTCAAGAAAAAGGAGATACACAAGGGAAAAAAAATCTTCGGCTGAATTTTTTCCTTCCAGACATTTACAAAATAGAGCATTTCATTTTCGAAACAGTAGCATAAAGAAGTGGGAACGAGGAAATATTTCCGATATCAGTACTATCATCAACTTTGAGCTCATGAAGACGTGTTATGAATTTCATGTCAGTGACTGCGCCCGGTGTGGGCCAGCGGTTCTAGGCGCTGCAGTCTGGAACCGCGTGACCGCTACGGTCCCAGGTTCGAATCCTGCCTCAGGCATGGATGTGTGTCATGTCCTTAGGTTGGTTAGGTTTAGGTAGTTCTAAGTTCTAGGGGACAGATGACCTCAGATGTTAATCCCATAGTACACAGAGCCATTTGAACCATTTGAACCAATTGTAAGTCAATTTCGTGTTTCATTTCGCAGTCAAAAAGTTCTGTTCTCGCGGCGTGAAAAGAAACCTCTAAACAGTGGCGGAGCCTCTATGAGACGGGTATCCGCAGTAACGGAGCACGGAGGCGACTCGGCGTGGAAGACCACCACCTGGCCGCGATTGCGCACTCCTAGCAAACGCAACTCTGCCGTGCCGCCGGCTAGGGACGGTTTTTGCGCGCTGCGTTCGAGCCGTTAAGAGGAGCGGCAATAAAGAAAAAAGGATGCAGAGAGAGAGAGAAAGAGAGAGAGAGAGAGAGGGAGAGAGAGAGAGAGAGAGAGGTGTGGACTGGAGGAGGAAAATAAATAAAAGCACAGGCGAACGGCAGCGGCGATGACGAGGGCGCATTGAGAGCCGAGTGGCGCCGAGCGCTCGTGCGTGCACCCGCTAATGAGGAGCGGTCGGAGGGCGTAGCGTGGCGTAGCGCGGCCTCAATCCAGCAGCAGAGCCGCACACGGGGAAAGCTGTGAGATGAGCCGTGCGGAGGCACTTCCAGGCGTCCTCTGTCGCACAGCTGCCCTGTCGGTCCTTCCTCACTTCGTCTGTCTTTTATTATGTGCCACTCAACCTGCTCAGTCACCTCCATTCTGGAAACATCCCCCCGGCTGTGGCTAAGTCATGTCTCCGCAATATCCTTTCTTCCAGCAGTGCTAGTTCTGCAAGGTATGCAGGAGACCTTCTGCGAAGTTTGGAAGGTAGGAGACGAGGTACTGGTGGAATTGAAGCTGGGAGTTCGGGTCGTGAGTCGTACTTGGGTAGCTCAGAGGGTAGAGCACTAGCCCACGAAAGCCAAAGGTCCCGAGTTCGAGTCTCTATCCAGCAAACAGTTTTATTCTGCCACGGAGTTTCTTGTTGAGTCACCTGTCTTACCCCTTATCCACTACCTACCGTATCAGTCTCAGCAGTAACCCCACTGGGCAAAATAGTAGTCTGCCCCACGAGATATCAGGCTAATGCCGTGTAAACACCGCCTCTGAACCCCATCACCATCATAATCATTTTGTTCTTGTTCTGCACTTTCCGTATTAGACCAATAATCGGGCCTCTTACCGTTCTCATATTTCTTCCGATCTGATGCGGTCTCTTTTCCCTTTTGATTTAAAGTTATTTATCTGACGTGGTAGTCTCTCTGGATCTATTCTTTGTAGATTTTCAGTCAGCTTCTTTCCGTTATTGTACAGTTTTTATTTCACACTGCAAATTTTCAACTCCTTTCGAACATCTAACTTCGTACTCTAATTATCCTTTTACGTCGCTTCACCGCTCTAAGGAAGCTCATTTCTATTCTTTCTATTTGTTTGACTTGTCTTTTTTTCAGTACCAACGATTCCCTTCCATAAAACAGAGATGCCAATGCGACTGTTTTTCTATCTTTTATGTTTTACAGTTCTCTTAATTGTTCCAAAGACACTTCCAACCTCTGCATATGGTCTTCGTATTCACACCATATTTTACATACAAGATAGTTAAAATATTTTGTCTCTTCAGTTCTTACTTTTTTCATTAATTACTGTCTCAGTTATCACTAAATATTTTCCCCAAAATGCCGTTTATTGAGTTTTACAACAAATATTTTCATATTATATTCTGTATACATTTTATTTAGTTCACAATCTCCTTTTGTAAACCTTCTTCTCTTGAAAAAATCTGTGCAATATCATCAGCATAACATTTATAATGGCCTCAATTCGGCGACTAACGGAAGTTATAACTTTCACCTAGTATGTGCCATATCCAGCTGAAGCCACTCATTGATGACTGCATCCCGCAGTTATCATACTGCGGGGATGACGATTGCTACGTTTCATTCCCTGATTCAGATACTCCCAGGCTTCTTCTGTGAGACTAAGATCGGGTGAATCGAGGTGTGATAATATGGTTCAGCTTCCCTGTTCGTGGCTTTCGTTTACCTTGGAAAGTGTAGCGCAACCCAGATAATTAACAGGTCTTTTGGCTATCGGACAAACGAGAGAAGAGAGTTGGCGACTACATCCAGATACATAGGTGATTATTAAATTTTTCCATGTGCCAGAACCCGATCTAAGCACTGCTTCCTAAGCTCGTAGGGATTATATTTAATGATATTCTAGAAATACAACAAGAAATAGCTTCCAACGTCTACTTATCAGCAAAAGCGTTACATAACCCCGGTATGTCGTGCGAGTGTCTTGTTATTGTGATTGTTCCTGTACCGGCCTTAAGGTCACCATTGGCTTTATTTAGAAACAGTTTATTTATTCCTGAGACAAGCAAATGGACGCTAACCCGTCTCAAATACAAGTTCACAGCACCCACTCCGTCTGGCCACAGCTTAAAATTACATTCTGAAAGGTTAAACTGACTGACTGGCTGTCAGTGTGACTTATGTACGGTTCAGCGCCAATCGAAGGGCCCGGGTTCGATTCCTGGCCGGGTCGGAGTTTATCTCCGCTCGGGGACTGAGCGATGCCCTTACATTAGTACCCCCGTAACTGACATTCCAACGTTGGGATGGCTGTATGGCCACGTCCCGAAAATTATTAAATTAAAAAAAATGCTTCTCCCGCTTCTATGAGGGCGTGCGTGATGTGACGGTGGGGCGGGGGGAGGGGGGGCACCCCCTCCTGCTAGCGCGAACCGTTATGTACCGGGACCCCACCGGAAATACGTGTTCGTAATCGATTACATAGAATGGGCATCGACAACGGTGATACTCTTACAAAGTCGTGAATGTCCACAGCATAGACATCGCGATGATGGAGAACAAAGTGAAGCTCTTGCTTACCGAATTTGTTGAACTATTTTATACATATAGGTTGATGTTCACGGTAATGTGAGTGAGCGGGCGCCAGCTAGGCCCCAGCTGCACATTCCGCACACTGCAGATCAAACGTCTCGTTGGGGAATCGGTGCTCTTGAAGTGGTGCATCGTTTAAAAAGAGAAAAAATATTATTCCTGCTGAGCGAACTCCCAATATTCCCTCTCCCGTATCGATCTCTTCATCTGAGAGCTGCATTTACAGCCAATGTCCTCAACGTTTTGTCATATACGAGGGTCAGTCAAAAAGTAATGCCTCCTATTTTTTTTCTACGTTTAATTGTCAGGAAATTTAAATGCAATTACATAGGTTGGAAACCACAACATTGAGGATCATTTTGTCATTTTTCAATGTAATCTCCGCCCATCTCTACAGTTTTGGTCCATCTTTGAACAAGGGCATGTATCCCAGCACGGTAAAAATCACAGCTCTGCTTCCTAAGCCATGGACGCACGGATGTTTTGACGGCCTCCTCATCTTCAAAATGAATCCCACGATGAGCTTCTTTTAGTGGCCCGAACAGATGGAAGTCTGATGGTGCCAGGTCACGGCTGTATGGGGGATGAGGCAAAACTTCCCATCCAATTTTGACAATCTCGTCAGAGATGTGACGACTGGTGTGTGGTCTTGCATTGTCATGCAAAAGAAGAACATCTGCCACTGATTTTGTTGGGCGAACTCGCTGAAGACGTGCTTTAAGTTTTTTGAGGGTTGTGACGTATTGAACAGAATTTATTGCGCATCCCTGCTCCAAAAAATCAACCAGAATCACACCCTCTGTATCCCAGAAAACTGTTGCCATAACTTTCCCTGCCGATCGCACAGTTTTGAATTTTTTCTTCCTCGGCGAGCTTGTGTGACGCCACTCCATTGACTGCCTCTTTGATTCGGGTTCAAAAAAATGCACCCATGTTTCGTCCCCGGTCACAATTTTTTTCAGAAACTCATCTCCCTCCAAACGGAAGCGCTGCAAGCGTTGGGAGGCTATTGTTTTCCTTGCCTCTTTATTCTGATCGGTTAACATTCTTGGAACCCACCGTGCACAAACTTTTGAGTACCCCAATTGTTTAATAATCGTGATCACACTGCCTTTACTAAGAGAAATAATGCGACACACTTCATCTACAGTCACCCGACGGTCACCACGAATGATGTCATCAACTTGCTGAATGTTGTGTGGAGTCACTGCACTCACCGGCCTGCCGCTCCGCTTTTCGTCAGTCAACGGTGTTTGCCCTTCAGCTTCCTTACAACGACGAACCCATCGTCTAACAGTGCTGACATCCACTGTCACAACACCATACACCTTCTTCAGTCTTTCATGAATGCGTATGGGCGTTTCACCTTCTGCATTCAAGAATTCAATCACACAACGCTGTCTCAAACGAACATCGATGTCGGCCATCTTACAAACTTCTGCTGTGCTGCCACCTGTTGACACAGAAAGTTACTACTGCAGTGGATTGCAGAAGAAGATTTGAGGAATGGCGCCAAATTCAAATTTTTCACTTAACTTAATTTTTTTAAGTAGAAAAAAAATGGGAGGCATTACTTTTTGACCGACCCTCGTATGTTCTAGTCTCTGGCTTTTCCTACAGTTTTTACCCCCAGGTCTCCCTATAGTATCGTGAAAGTTGTCGGCTCATCGCGCATGTGCTATAATCGAATCTCTTCTCGTGTCCTGAATACCGCAAAAACTTGAACCGCAACGCCCACTGTACACACCAGTCTTGAAACGCTGGTCTGCTGCCGAGTCCCACCTTTTATCTCCAAATACTTACCTCGGTAATTTTAATAAGTTTCCCCTCCCAGGACGTCACAACATCCCAAAATCTGTCATACCCATTTGCGACACCGAAGTACTAACTGTTGGTTCACTCACCCATACACTTACCACATTCTTTTGCATAGCTTCATTTTAAATCTTTATCCAATCGAAGTACCTCACCTACGGTTAACAGAAACTTAGCACAACAATCTTTATAGATTGTAGAACCGCACGCATCACAAGACCATGATAGATATTTTATCTTTACGGTTTGTATATGTGTGTAAACTACTATTTCTTTAATAGATCAACCAGGCTGTTGCTAGTCTACCCCCGATGTAGAGATATGTAAGTAACTGATAAAATAATAATAAAATTCAACGGCGGTGTTACGTTTCTTACTGACGAGGTTGGCGTTTACGAAAGTAGTTGTCGCAAAATTATCCGAATTGGTTTATAAGAAACTTTGGTTGATGTACGGTCTTATTACTGTATGATTCAGCTACAAAAAACTACAAAGGTCTCACAAAATAGAAAACGCCCTAAAACGAGTGGCTATTACGAGCGTAAAACAGCAAATCGTGCTCAGGTTTCCTGATTCGAGTTTATTGTGCCCGTAAATCAAAACAACTGCAGCTATGAGCAATTGATGTACCAGCTCCACAAGTCTCGCTAACAAGATTTTTCCAGCGACCGACCACAAATCATGCTCCGACACGAGACTTCTCAATTTCGCAAGCGGGTACAGGACGACGTACTGGGGGATCGCGCGGTTTGGATGAAGAGCGTGCTCGGCACGGGTAATTGGCGTGCAGGCCGGCGCCAATAAAGCAGCGACGGACTGGTCGCGCGCTCGCCGCAGCTGCAGCAGCAGTCCGAGTGGAGTGGCGCAGACTAGCACGCTTTCTCGACGCGTCACGGACGGGGCAGTAAATGAGGTGGCGGCGGGACGAATTGTTATCAATATTCTCTATGCTATTACGACAGCAGCTTTAGTAATTAGTGTTTTCGAATGATGAATCTCGACTCTACAGGTAATCCCTGCGTTAGTAATAGCATGCCGAAGGGTTGGTTACATCCTCTATCCGCGTCCTGAAGAGATGTTTTCTGCTAGGAGTCATTTTGATTATTCCTTTTCCTCGGATAGCTTGAACAACAACAAAAATAGAATAAACAGCGTCCAATGTCTATATATTTATACTGAAAGTCGTGAGAAATCCGTTGTTAAAGTTCAACTTACAACAATGTAACAAAAACGACTGCAGGATAGTGATCTAAAGACTTTCCACTACGTATTGCCGTATTGTGAAGTCATTAGCATCTGTCACGTGACCATAGCCAGTACTTCCAAAATGACGGAAATCGAAGTTTTGTTTTGACAGCGTGCTGCCACTGAATTTCTTGCAAAAGAGGGAAAATATGCTGCTGAAATTCACCTCAGACTTCAACGTACCGACGGAGATGTCTGCGCGGGTGCAGCGCTTCAAAGATGGTTATCGAAAAGTTTCTGCCCGTTGGGTCCCACCGAAGACAGCGAACTTCAGAGAGGAACGATCAGCCAAAGCTTTCTTCCGAGCCTTCAAAACGAAGGAGATGGTTTTTTGACGAGAGCCGTGGAGACGATGGAGGATATTCAGAAAGCAGTGCTCCAGTGCATTCCTGCAGCTCGAACGGAGTAGCCAAGATGACAGCATAATGGAAGTTAACTGCATACTGGAAAACAGAAGAGGTAGGCGTATAGCCGAACACCACAGTGCAGAGAAAAAACAAGGTCTTATCCAGCAGTGGATGTCCAAGGGGTGATTGAGGTGATGGCTTGTGATCCAGGAGATATCCGCAGCCCCGCCCCCCTTTCTCTTCCCCCCTCTCTCTTAACGTTTATCCTGTCGTATGGGGTTCACTGTTTTAACAACTTGACATTTTTAAACTTCCGTTTCAACTTTGTGGTAGGATGCTCTTCCTGCCGCCATATTCGTCAACTGACCGAAGGGAGGGAAGTAGGTGCCCATTCTGTCTGTGAATCATACGAACTTCCTTCTGTGTGCTATCGTGTTCTAATTATTTGAGTGTCGTATTTTCTGACAGAAGAACCGAGAACCAGCTGAGTATTTGTTTTAATGAGCGTGGAAAACCGCCTAAAAGCCACGCTAGTGCTGGTCTGTGTATGAAGGCTACTGACGAAATTTTAATTATCACACCAAGAAAGTAAAGCGATATAATTAATTTTCTGTTCTAAATCGCAGGACTTTGCGGTTGGTACCAGCCTCATTTAAATCCTTCTAGGAGTACCGTTGTGTCGTATTATGAAATACTTAAAATGCTAAAAATGCCGAGATAGCTGACGTTTTGACATTGTTTAGCGGCGCTACGCAGCTTATAGGCTTTCCCGAGCAAGACCGCTGCTTCACGGCCTGAACATCAGTTATTTTAGTATTTCAGTACTTTTTTATTAGCTGTGGTGTCGTCCGAGAAACGACGTCCTAAAGCAAGTTGGGTACCTCGTGATGGAACGACCAGTAAGCACAGGCGTTGGCACAGGCGACAACGAATGAGAGACGCCGGTGTAGACACGCCCTGCAGAGTTTCCGCACGCTTCCGTCTGGGCGGAATGTCGCTCAGGCCAGTCTGCACTCGTCGCCGAGGGCAGCCAGCGCTGCTTCTCTACAGCCAGCATGGAGAAAGTTGTATCGTCCAGAACTACAGCAAAGTTCACAGCCAATAGTGCTTTGGGGAAAGAGACTATTACCCTGTGCTTTATCAAGTGATACGCTAGTGTTCAAAGACAGTAACAGATAAAAAGGCTGATTCAGCTGCCCCTGCTGCTGGGTTCTATGCAACCTGGAACGCCTTCACGAACCACGTGCCAGATTTTCGTGTTATGTCGCGATTTTTGTGCAAACTGTTAGTTCTATATAAAAAATGAACAGGAGGTTTTTGTAGGTAATTCAGTGCAGTTAAATTTTATACTGAGAAACGTTTTGCTGGAGGACACGGTATTGGAGTTATGCAAGAAAACTCGTTTGAATGACACTTCCGTAATTTTTCTTCACTAATTCGGAAACTACAGCCTCTAGCAGGAACGTATCCAGGAACAAAATTTAACTACATTAAATTTCCTACAAAATGATTGTGTTTATTTTTTCTGTAACTATGATAGTTTGCACGTAGCGAACAATGTGAAAATTTTGCGCGTGGTATTTGAAGGCGACGCGGGTTGTGTAAACCGCAGGGGTACGTGCAGCTGAGCCAACCTGATCGTGACACTCCTGTGGCAATGACTGATTCGCAGTCAAAAATTTCATCTCGTTCAAGCGATAACACAGTGATCTGATATTTTGTGTGTGTTATCCAATATGAACTCGGCCTACTCCAAAAGTAAGTCTGAGACCCCAACACTGTCATGACGAGTATTACTTCGTCTGGGACAAGCACTTTATGATAGGACACGGCGGTACACGCACGAGTTTAACGTGAATTATTTGTTCGTTTGGCACGTCTGCAGCCGTAGTAGACGCCGTAACGTCCGGTGTACCTCGTTGCCCCATTGGTAAAGTGGAGACGTGCTGCATCCTTTTGTTACCGATCCTCCAGCCGCGTCCTACAGTAATGTGGCGCGCGTGTTTGGAGGTGTACGGGGACACCAGACATGGAAAATTTGAAATTTGTGTTAATTTACTTTGGGAACCAACTGCTGAGGTCATCGGTATCTAGGCTTACACGCTACTTAAGGTAGCTTTCATTTACGCTAAGGACAACAGACACATGCACACCCGAGTGAGGACTCGAACCTTCGACGGGGGAGCCGCACGAACCGTGACAATGCAACCGAGACCGAGCGGCTACTCCGCGTGGCTCAGCAGACATGACCTGCAAATAAGCGACAAGTTAAAAAGAGCGCCCAGAGGTTATTACTCGGTCATCAGAAACGGCTGAAGATCGCAAGACGTTGGCTGCCCGAAATACACGCGCTTTGGACGACGCCACCCATCTGAACTCTCGAAAACTTTACAGGGTTTCCCTTCGTCAGGAAAACCTGAAACCACACAAAAACTTCGTTACTTCACTTCATTTTTTCGAGGTGATGGTTAAACTTGACGACTACCCCTAGTACCCGACCAACAGTCCAGTGTGAGGAGTACGATTGTAACAGGATCTGGCACCTCCATTCTCCCTGAAGCTAGCACGCTGCACGTTAAGCTATGCTAGGCGGTGCTGCGATATCCGCAGAGAGACTGAAATGGAAATATGGAAGTAAGAGTAAGGCAACGGTAATGTGACGCATCGATACCGCCCCACGGGCGTCCACGCTGCAAGTTTCCGTCAGACGCCGATCGCGGTGGCGCGGGATCCGGCGGACCCAGTGGAGCAGCCACGCCACGGGTGCCCTCTGCCGCGGCAATGTGGGACGGACGGCGGCAGCCAGGCGCTGCATTTGCACTCAGAGCTTCTTCACTTCGTGACGCTGCGCAGACGGCGCACAATCTTGCCTCTGACGGCATCGTTCGTGCTTTAGTTGAGAGAGCCTCATCCTTGTTGTTATTGTACGGGTGAACTTATTTCTTATCTGTAACGAGCCCTCGTAAGTTAAGTAAATCTTCTGTTTGCTGTGTTAACTAGTTCGCTAATGATTTCTGCTCCTCTCCAGTTTCCCTCCGACTACAGTTACCGCACCATTCCGTAGCCCACCTCTCTTCACCGTCGTGTCCGAAGTCGTACACGACGTGAAGAAACTGTGCGCGAAGAGAAGGAATATTGGCATTTCCGGAAGCAGCGAGTTACGGCTGCAGTGTGAAGTGTCCGGCTCTCTGCGGCCGGTGAGCGCAGGTGCGAGCCCCGGCGCGGGCGCCGCGGCTCTGCTCGGCGCTGCCGGCCGCACTTTCTCCGGGCGGCGGTAATTGGCTGAGCGCGGCTTAGCCGCCTCCGGCCACCGCTGCCCCCGGCCCCTCGCCCCCAGCCGCAGCGCACCTGCCTCCGGCCGAGCCCCGTCTGCTGGCCACGGCTGCGACTTTCCTACGTACGTCAGCACACCAGCCACTGCTCAATGCAAGTCACGGAATACCTCGTACCAGTATTACCGAATTATATGGGCCTATGCGATATCGTCTCAGTTGTGCGACTGGATTCGTGATTTCCTGTCAGGAAGGTCGCAATTCGTAGTAATAGACGGCAAATCATCGAGTAAAACTGAAGTGATATCAGGTGTTCCCCAGGGAAGCGTCCTGGGACCTCTGCTGTTCCTGATCTACATAAATGACCTGGGTGACAATCTGAGCAGTTCTCTTAGGTTGTTCGCAGATGATGCTGTAATTTACCGTCTAGTAAGGTCATCCGAAGACCAGTATCAGTTGCAAAGGGATTTAGAAAAGATTGCTGTATGGTGTGGCAGGTGGCAGTTGACGCTAAATAACGAAAAGTGTGAGGTGATCCACACGAGTTCCAAAAGAAATCCGTTCGAATTCGATTACTGGATAAATAGTACAATTCTTAAGGCTGTCAATTCAACTAAGTACCTGGGTGTTAAAATTACGAACAACTTCGATTGGAAAGACCACATAGATAATATTGTGGAGAGGGCAAGCCAAAGGTTGCGTTTCATTGGCAGGACACTTAGAAGATGCAACACGTCCACTGAAGAGACAGCTTACACTACACTCGTTCTTCCTCTGTTAGAATACTGCTGCGCAGTGTGGGATCCTTACCAGGTGGGATGACGGAGGACATCGAAAGAGTGCAAAAAAGGGCAGCTCGTTTTGTATTATCACGTAATAGTGGAGAGAGTGTGGCAGATATGATACGCGAGTTGGGATGGAAATCATAAAAGAAAAGGCGTTTTTCGTCGCGGCGAGATCTATTTACGAAATTTCAGTCACCAACATTCTCTTCCGAATGTGAAAATATTTTGTTGAGCCCTACCTATATAGGTAGGAATGATCATCAAAATAAAATAAGAGAAATCAGAGCTCGAACAGAAAGGTTTAGGTATTCGTTTTTCCCGCGCTCTGTTCGGGAGTGGAATGGCAGAGAGATGATTGTGGTTCGATGAAACCTCTTCCAAGCACTTAAATGTGAATTACAGACTAATCATGTAGATGTAGATGTAGATGTAGATGTAGATGTAGATACGTCCTACGCCACATACGAACTGAGTCACAGACAAATGCCTATTTGTGTCACACAACTCCCGTTCTTTTCTACATATAAACACTATATGACCTAAAGGACCCCGAAACCTGGCTGAAAATGACTTAATACTTCGTGGCCCCTTCCATCGGTAACGGTGGAATTCAATATGACGTTGGCCCACGCTTAGCCTCGATGGCAGCTTCCACTCTCGCACGCATACGTTCAATCAGGTGCTGGAAGGTTTCTTGGGGAACGGCAGCCCATTCATCACGAAGGGCTGCACTGAGGAGCATGTTCATGACGGTCGGGGAGGTCTGCAACGAAGTCGACGCTCCAAAAGATCCCAAAGGTGTTCTATAGGATTCAGGTCAGGACTCTGTGCAGGGCAGCCCACTAGAGGGATTTTACTGTCGTGCAACCACTCCACCACAGGTCGTGCATTGTGAATAGGTGCTCGATAGTGTTGAATGATGCAGTCGCCATCCCCGATTCGTTCTTCAACAGTGGGAAGCAGGAAGGTGCTTAAAACACAAATGTAGGCCTGTGATGTGGTAGTGCCACGCAAAACAACAAGGGGTGCAAGCCCCCTCCAAGAAAAACACGACCACACCGTAACACCACCGCCTCTGAATTTTACTGCTGGCACTACACACGCTGGCAGATGTCATTCACTGGGCATTTCCATACCCACACACTGCCATCGGATCGCCATATTGTCTACCGTGATTCGTCACACAACGATTTTCTACCGTTCAGTCGTTCAATGTTTATGCTCCTTATACCAAGCGAGGCGCCGTTTGGCATTTACTGGTGTGATGTGTGGCTTATGAGCAGCCTCTTGACCATGAAATCCAAGTTTTCTCACCTCCCCCCTAACTGTCATAATACTTGCAGTGGACCCGGATGCAGTTTCGAATTCCTGTGTAATGATCTGCATAGATGTCTGCTGTCATTCAACAGACGAGGTCGGCCTGTACGCATTTGTGCTGAACGTGTCCCTCCACGTTTCCACTTCACTATCACATCGGAAACAGTGGACCTAGCGATATTTAGGAGTGTAGAAATCTCGCGCACAGACGTATGACACAAGTGATTCCCAATCACCTGACCACGTTCGAAGTCCGTGAGTTTCGCGGAGCGCCCCATTCTGCTCTCTCACGATGTCTAATGACTACTGACGTCGTTGATGTGGAGTACCTGGCAGTAGGTGGCAGCACGATGCACCTAATATGAGAAACGTATGTTTTTGTGAGTGTCCGGATACTTTTGATCGCATAGTTTAAATTATCTGACGGACAGGATGAGCAGCAACCTGCGGTCGATTGCTGACGACGCTGTGATGTGTGGGAAGGGGTCGAAGATGAGTGACTGAGGAGGATACGAGATGACTCAAAAAAATTTTCTAGTTGATGTGATGGCTGGCTCTGAGCACTATGGGACATTACATCTGAGGTCATCAGTCCCCTAGAACTTAGAACTACTTAATCCTAACTAACCAAATGACACCTCACACATTCATGCCCGAATCTGCAACCGTAGCGGCCCAAACTGAAGCGCCTAGAACCTCTCGGCCACAACGGCCGGCGCTGAACTACGTTTGACATTTATAGCACTGTACGGGTGTATCCAGTACTTCTATTTCTTTTTTAGTTTTATGAACTTTAAATAACAAAAACGTCCACTTCGGAAGGGGTCATGATTACAACTGAAACAGCAACACAAGCGAGAGTCGTGCTGTCTTGTTACTCGTCGTATAGCGTGTCGCACCGATAAGCGTCGCGTCGCGCGACCTCTACTGCAACGTGTCGTGTAGCACATCGTATCGTTTCTGTGTCAACCGCACCTTAGTCTACCCCTGTATATTCGATGTTCAGTGTGACACGTTTTTCCTTACGATGGTAGACTTGGAGGAGACCTTGGTTGTAAAGTCCGCATTTTGACTTTTTACGAAACGTTATACTTCGAAAATCATCCCATTGCCACGCAATGGTTTCCGAATCCTAGCCGTGTCATTTTCAAAATGTCGTGCTAAATGTTGAGATCTGATCCAACAGTGATTTTTCACTTTTCCAGTATCACCTTCATTGTGATACAAATCACGATCGGTTTCGGTCTCATGGAAGGCCATTATCAAGTGCAGGCACGTTCTTGACTCGGTGTAGTGAACTGCGTCATATGGTATTCGATGTGGCTCGTTTCACCGAGTCAAGAACGTGCCTCCACTTGATAATGCTGTTCCGTGAGGCCATTACAGATCATCATCTGTCAACAAATAAATCAATTGCAAGCGGAGATGACGTATTTACCAATTAGTAGCTGGTCCTGTTCGGAATGAACTGGACGGTTTTTTTAGGTTAGAAGGTTTCGGGTAAATACAGAAAGGGCATCACGCTCAAAGTTGCATGACGAATACAGGAAAAGGGTAGAAAATTGTAAACTGTCACTGTTGTGTTCAGAAAGAACCAGAGCTCCAAGCGCTAATAGAAGGCACCGAATCATTATAGGTAGCGACGCCTGGCTAAAGCCAGAGATAAGTTCAGCTGAAATTTTTAAAAACGACCCGACAGTGTTCATGAAAGATAGATTAAATAAAGATGGTGACAGCCTGTTTGTCGCTGTTAGAAATAGTTCCTCTGGTAGTGAGACTGAAACAGATAGTTCTTGTGAATTAGTTTGAGTCCTGGCTATACATGGCAACCGGAATCAATTAACAGTTGGCTCCTTATTGCTGACCTCAGACTCAGATGAATCAACTGCTGAGCAGTTCAAAGAAAACTTTAGTATCTTCTCAAATAGGTACCCGATATGCTCTTTGCTCTTTATTCACACGAAGAAATGAATGCCATCGACAGGGGATCTCAGTTTCAAATTTCTAGAATTCCAGAAGGCTTTTGATACCATTCCTTCCAAGAGACTTCTAACCAAATTGCGTGGATATGGAATGTGGCTTCAGTTATTCTACTGGATTAGTCATTTCCTGTCAGAAAGGTCACAGAACGTAGTAATCGACGGAAAACTATCGAGTAAAACAGAAGTAATACCAGGCACTGCCCAAGAAAGTGTTAGGAGGCTCTGTGTTGTTCCTCATGTATATAAACGATTTAGCAGGCAATCTGAGCAGACCTCTTAGATGGTCTGCAGATGATGCTGTGATTTAACGTCTTGTAAAGTCATCAAAAGATCAAACCAATTACAAAATGATTTAGAGAAGAGATCTGCATGGTGCGGTAAGTGACAATTGTCTGAATAAGGAAAAGTTTGAGGTCTCCACACGAGTGCAAGAAGAAATCTGTTAAATTTAGGTTACTCGATAAATCTCACAAATTTAAATACTGTTAATTCAACTAAATACCTGGGAATGACAATTACGAGCAACTTAAATTGGGACGATCACATAGATAATGTTGTGGAGTAGTGGAGAAAGTCGCTTCCTGCGCACGGGGTCCTGGGTTCGATTCCCGGCGGGGTCAGGGATTTTCCCTGCCTCGAGATGACTGGGTGTTGTGTGTCTTTCATCATCATTTCACCCTCATTCACTCGCAAGTCGCCGTAGTGGCGCTAAAGGACTTGTGGACCGGCGGCCGAACAGCCCGGCGAGGACTCTCCCGGCCACCAATGCCGTACGCTCGTTATTGTTGGTGGAGAAAGTGTCACGCATACCGTAAGGAGTTGGGGTGGCAATCGTTGTAGTTGTTTTTCGTTGCGGCGAGACCTCTTCACGAAATTCAAGTCACCAACTTTCTCCTCTGAATGCGAAAATATTTTACTGTCGCCAGCCAACATAGGAGGGCATGATCATCGTAATAAAATAGGATAAAACAGAGCTCGTACACGAAGAAGATTTGAGTATTCTCCTTTCTCACGCTCTGATAAGAGTGGAACCATAGAGACAGAGTCTGAAGGTGGTTCGAAGAACCCTCTGCTAGGCTCTTAAGCGTCAACTGCAGAGTAATCACGTGGATTTAGAAGTGGTTGCGGGTCAACTCGCCACTTCAGGAGTCGTAGCAGTTTGAAGATACACCATTTAAACTAGAATACATCACTACATAAACTGCTGGTAAGTCAAGCAGCACCTCTCGATGATAAACCTAACTGCAGTGGTAACACACTTCTTCGTTTATCAGTTTCTCGACTGTAGGGAGTGGCGAGTTGGCTCACAACTACATATACAAATGGTTCAAATGGCTCTGAGCACTATGGGACTTAACATCTGAGGTCATCAGTCCCCTAGAACTTAGAACTACTTAAACCTAACTAAACTAAGGACATCATACACATCCATGCCCGAGGCAGGATTCGAACCTGCGACCGTAGTGGTCGCGCGGTTCCAGACTGAAGGGCCTAGAACCGCCCGGCTCAACTACATATACATCCACATGATGTTTAACCGTCGTTCTGCGTTATTTTACATTTGAATGATTCAGCATATCATAGTGAGGAGAGTCCATACCCAGCCCATAAATCACTTATTCGTAATCTAAAAGGTGTCGAGAAAATCCGTTGCGGTCTACAGGTCCATGGAACTTAAAAAAAAAGATGTCGTGAAAAAAAATACCCGTTCTGGACGCCAGAGATCGGTATACAGAGGCTAATTATCATGTATTATAAAACGTTTTGCATTTGTCGAGTGTAGAAGTTAATGGTGACAGCTACAATCACGAAATGAATCTTGCAAGTGTAGAATTAAAAAGGATTCAGCATTAAAACACAGCACTATTTATTAAGTCCTAGCTAAGGTACGAATCCTGTACGTGACAATTTTAGGAACAGAGGATCAAGCAGCAAGTGTACCGCGCGATAAAGCTAAAAACGAACTAAAATATTGTACAAGGAATATTTTTGTCGGATGTCTTTACACACTCATTTGTCCTCAGCTTGTTCTGAGTTTTCTTCTACCTCCAGATAGAAATGTTTAGAACCCAGCTGGTTTAACATTTTATCATTAGTATCCCATATAGCCTATATGGATCATCGTTAATGAAAACAGTTGTACTGTAATTGCACCTGTAAATTCATTCAGAGGTACCAGCGACATACGAAACAGACAACAAAGGTGTTTCTCAAAAAATCATATCATCGAATAAATTGGAGAGTACTGTTAGTACTTGTACAGGCTACTCAATAACTCCCAGGAGAAACACGGAACCTGATGACAGTTATGACCTTGTAGTCCATAAGAATGTCAACATCGCTCTGGAAGACAGAAAACTTTGCAAGGCAATCAAAGTCACTCCAATTGAAAACGGCTTATTAATGACAATCGTAACTTTCGGTACCTGAAATTATCGGTCTTCTGTATCTAAAAAAATATCTCCTTTTCAACTGTATTCATTACTTGAGTGTAATTTGGACTGCTTAGCTATGAAAGTAAATCTGCCTCGTATGTGCTCTGAAAGAATAACTACCTTACGCTACGAAACCTGCCTTCCGTCTGGAATATCAGAAAATGTATCGATACCTCACACATTCGTATTTGAAGCTCTGTCCCTGAATGGTGTCACTGTACGCATAGCTCATTAATGCTACACTCAAGCTGCAGCAAAATTTTGCCAACGTCCCAAATTGCTTCGTCATTGAACTTGACCCGGGAAATTTTTTATCTTCTTGAGTGTACATTTATTTTATGTGGTAATAAATACCTAACATCTTAACAATAATTCTTCTGTGCTTTGGATTAGATTTTTAACTTTAGTAACAAACATTTTTGTCAAAGCGCGTTTTTAATATATGTAATCCATCAAAACGGTTTAACACTTGGTTATGAGGCTTTATTTCAGTTATTCCTTACGGAAGTGTGGTCACATTTCAAAGGTCTTCGAGTGTTATAAGGAAGAGACGTACTCCTTGGTTCTATAGAAAACTTCAATTGTTTACAGAAACAGCCGCCGTATTATGCGATGCTTGGCACAACAAAATCAATAGTCCACTTAGGCGCCGTTTTGAAACTGCTAATAATGAGTTTTCGAGCTCTTCCAGTCACTGTAAAAGCCACCGCATCAGCTCCAGCACAGCTACCGTAAATGCAGTAAGGTTGTTGACAACCGGCTGCCTTGATAATCCCGCCGAGAAGTCGTTTGTACTGGTACCTAACGTTACTTGCCACTGCCTCGTGCATTCTGCTGTAACACCGATCTCAATTCCACTCCGAATATAGTACTAGTTACACTGCTAAAAATGAACGACCAAAGGAGAAAAGGGCCAATTTGAGTTTCGAGTAACGAGCTAATATTGACGCGAACGTTTGTGGCAACTTCCTCAGCAACAGGTTTCTCTGTAACGTCCACACCTGTATAATGGAACCAAGGTCTCACATGTTACGTAATGAAATACTACTTTTCTTATTTGTTGCATCCACAGTACACAGTTATTTCACAGTTTCCAAGGTAATGTGAAACTCATAAGCGGTAATCAGTTGTGCACGGGAAGTATAGGATTTCTTTATTTATTATTATTATTCTTTCTTACTGGCTATACTGAGCAATCGCAAAATGTACATTCGTGACATTAATTCTATAATGAGAAAGTATCTACACTTGAGTGAAATCTAACATAAACGAATCGTTCGAAAGATCACGTAGATATTCTAAAGTAGTTTTGTCGTAACAGTGCATTTGCATTGTTCTCGTTTCTCTTCGCTCTTCAGCTAGTTAAGTTTCTGTAGATTCCAACATTGGCTGCAGTCGGTTTACATTGTCCGGACTGGGACTCAAACCCGGGACTTTGCCTTTCGCGCAGAATGCTCTTTCCAACTGAACTATCAAGACTCGACTGACGGCCCCCTCAAGACCTTAATTCTGCCAAGAAGTTTCAAAGCAGCGCAAACTCAGCTGCAGAGTGAAAGATTCATTCAAGAAACAACCCACTGTGCCGTGGCCGAACCGTTTCTCGGCGGTTTCCAGTAGTGCTCGAACCTCTGTGAGGCTTGGAGAGTGGGAAAGCTGTACTCATATGTGGACGCCTACTATCTCGAATCGAAGTACATCATGCTAGAGACGAAGCCTTGAGCTTATCTAGAGCCTGCATATGACAGTTCTTAACGAAGAACATAGCAGTACATTTTGTGCAACTCAGATATCCGAAGATTAACTTGACTCAGTATGGGGAAACATACACAATATTAATTTTGTTTAACAATCGACGTTCAGTTAGTTTGGTTCGACGTGGTTATGGAAATCTTCCCCACGATGAAGAAAACGTACAAGACGAACATGGCAGAGATCATAATCTACACTATCTGCAATATGTTAGCTAGCTTAGATCGTTTGTTTCGTCCGCAGCTTGTGGTCGTGTGGTAGCGTTCTCGCTTCCCACGCCCGTGTTCCCGGGTTCGATTCCCGGCGGGGTCAGGGATTTTCTCTGCCTCGTGATGACTGGGTGTTGTGTGCTGTCCTTAGGTTAGTTAGGTTTAAGTAGTTCTAAGTTCTAGGGGACTGATGACCATAGATGCTAAGTCCCTTAGTGAGGAAAAAGAAAAGTTCGTTTGTTCCTATGTAAAGAGCCTATAAATATACGGGAATGTACAATACGTAATTTGGCTGCGATAAATATAACGGTATCACAACAGGTAGAGAACAGTTTCATATTACAGCCGCACTGAAAACTGTCTGCGGCAGCAAAAACAAAAGTCAAACATGCCTTATTTCACATTGCAGTTTTTACACCGTAAAGGCACATAACATAATACAGGAGGGTTCCTCAGTATTCATAAAACAGAGGCAGAATACCAAATATCAAACCATCTTAAAAATTGTCTAATAATCGTTGTTATTTCATAGTGGCACAAAACGCTGCGAAGGAAGACCATGTCGCAAGATCAAAAAGAGGAAAAGAACAAGTTGAATGTGGCCTCATCAAAAGTATTAGTCAAATATTTTATTTTGCTAAAAGATTTAGGCTTAAAAGAAGGCATTAGTCTAACAGAACTTTTTATAAAAAAGTTAGTGGACACTAGAAGAATACAATTCAGAAAATTTTAACCAACAAAAGCTTTCAGTTTCGCAACACGTTCTTAAACTTCAGCATTTGCAAAGATAATGTTGTGCAAGAAAAGTTAAAATTAATTTACGTTTTTTTTTTAAAAAAATGATATCCTTGGGGATACAAAAATGAAACTTGTATTGTTACTTTTCAAAATTATTTTTTTGTTAAATGTAGATCTTTTTAAGGATGTGCTGATAATGGTTAAGCTTAATATCACAACTGTAGCACATTGCAGTTCAAAACAATAAGAAACTAAAAACAGAAAGGAAAAGTTTTATCAGATACAAATTTAAATGTAAGGAGGTCTTTTGTGAAAGCTTTTGCCTGGTGTGTAGCTTTGTACAGAAATGAAAGTTGGGCGATAAGGATTTCAGACAAGAACAGAGCAGAAGCTTTCAAAATGTGTTGCTAGACAAGAAATTTGTGGTAATCTTCTATGGGACCAAACTACTGAGTAAATCGGTCCCTAGACTTACTCACTGCTTAGTGTAAATTACGCTAAGAGCAACAGGCGAGGGACCAGACGCGCGGACCGGGGCCAGACGCCTAAGACCGCGCGGCGCCAGCTAGACTACAATGGTGAAGGTCAGATGCGCACATCCAGTAGTTTATAAAGAGTTGATGAGTCGAATTGGGGAAGAAAAGAATTTTATTGCGCAACGTGACTAAAATAAGGAAACGGCTAATTAAGACATGAGGGAATAGTCAATTTGGTAATTTGGTATCTGGGTTGGGGAGGGAGTGTGTGCAAGTGGTGGGGAAGTTGCAGAGGGATACCGAGGGATAACATTGTAAGATGAATCAAATGGATGTGGGTTGCAGTAGTTATTTGGAGATGATGCACTGTGTAATGTCTCTTGCAGCGGTCTCTCCGCGATATTTTCAGAAATTTTATAAATTATATGACTCATTACATATCTCGAAATATCTCTTCTTATCTTACCGATTCCTAAACTTTAATATACGATAATTATCAATGCAAAGTAGTTTCAAGCCCTATTATTCCTTGGAGCGTCCATTTACTCCGTGGAATAGCTTCTCTGCTATTTATGTTTTCTCTTATGAAAAGAATGAATACATGAACTACACTAAAGTAAGTATGTTCGCGTATTATTTAACTGATTATTATTGACAGTGTCTGCTTACTGCGCTGTGTTGCACGGGATCAGTGGGGAACGTCTGATTTACACTGGACGAACCTGCCGTTTTGTATGCTCAAGATATCCAGTTACTTAAAATAAATAGGCTAACACGGTCTTACCAGCAGATCTCCGCTCTTCCCCATGTGATCACCGAAAGTTAATAATTATTGCAAATGTTTTCAAGAGATCGACGACAATTTTCTTCGCACCGAGACTTCTAAATTGCTTCACTGCCTTATGGAATTTAAGTTAAGCTCAATTTAATCAGGATAGAACAGTATTGAACTGTGTGAACGTGATAAGCCTGCTTTGTGAATGAAAATTCCCTTAACATGTTTTTACAAACCTGGTCAGTGAAGCTAAATCAGGCCGATGTGAGAGAGCTTTTTAAATTTTTTGAATACCACAAAAAATATTAAAACTGGACAGAGGAGGGTGGAGAGATGCTTCAGACCAATCCCTGGGCTGAAGAGGCCTCAGTCAGTCGGCGCATTCTCAACAAGAGGCAAGAGCCGATCCGGCGCACAGTATTAATCTTGCAGGAAGTTTCAAAACGGCGTGCACTACGCTGCAGAGTGAAATATTCATCCTGGCATCCTACGTAAAGTCGCAAATACACAAACTTATTCCACACGACGTTATTTTATACTTGTGAACCCCAAAGAACCTTTGGTAGCATAACAATCAGCCATATTTGTGAGTGTTAGCTACTGTTATGGTGGCAGCCGTGCGACCCGTGTGACGCGGGCGACCGCCTGGCTAGGAACGGCCCACCAAATGTACAAGAAGAGGCGCACACCCGGCTGCCAGCTGGAGAAATCCGCGACGCGGAAATACGCTGCCCGACGCCGCCGCCGCCGCCGCCTTTTATTTTCTTACTTTTTTTTTCTTCTCCTCCCATCTCGCGTCATAAATTGCTCGCCCCGTGACGGCAGGTCAGGTCGACAGCCGTTTGAAGCAGCCGTTGCCTAATAGACCGTAGATATCATCAGTTTTGCTCATTACACGGGCTCCGCGTAGTCGCGGTAGTTTTCTACTCTCGACGCTATTCAGACCGGTCTGTATGAGGCGACACTCCACTATATTTCTTTTTCCCCCGGGTGTGAATCAGTCTCTTCATTCCTGCGTTCCCATTAATCTCTCACCTTCCACAATTTGCGCTATTCATTCCGGTCATTTTACTAGCGAAATGGGTGGGCGGTGCCGTAGAAGATAGTTTGCACGTTGTATTTGTATTCGGTGGTTGCCTCGCACTGCAGTGTTATAAGAGAAACTAGTGGTGCGCTTCAGCGACATGTTTTTCTTGGGTGCAGCAAATTACACCTTGATACGATTCGAATCCGCGCTATGGTCGTATCTGTTGGGTAGATCCTAGTTTTCTGTTCATCCCATCTAAGCAAACTACCCAACACCGTGGTTGACTTTCCTAGACAACGTAGGTTAAATTGAATAATTCCTGATCTTGATAGAGCCGCGCTGTCTAGACTTGTCATCTTGTCACGGCCCCTGTGCCCCCCCCCCCCCCCCCCCCCCCCCCCCCTCCGTCGGAGGTCTCGGGCATGGGTGTGTTGTCCTAAGCGTAAGTTAGTTTAATTTAGATTAAGTAGGGTGCAGGCTTAGGGACCGATGACCTCAGCAGTTTGGCCCCATAAGACCTTACCACAAATTTCCAAATTTGATCTTGATAGAACTTCCTTTCTTCTTACTCGGTGCTATGTTTATGATCAGTGGGCTTAAATATCTTGCTCACAGTAATTCGTCCGTTGGATAAAAATGTAGGGTCTGGTGCCTGCATTAGATTTTTTCTGCATGATATTTTAATTAGAATTCACTGCCGCGCTTTAAAATCTTCAAAAGAATAAGGCAGTCGCCAGCTTCTTGGTGGAATGCAACTCAGACGATGTGCCTGCCGCTGTTTGCCAGGCAGCAGGTAAGACAGTCCCAGCTGCTGAACTTCTGCTCCCTGGACCTCGGAGACCTCAGTCTTCATCCCTTTTGCACGGAATTCTGTTGTCTGTATAACCAACTTAAATAATGAACGGTACATGAGGAACAACAGACTGGTAACAAGCAGTGAAATGAAATTAAAACAGATGTGTTCTTGATAAAAACACATCGGTGGAACTGTAATGCTGTCTACGTGTGCTGTTCTGTGGATTTTGTAAACTAATTAATAGGCGAACATGAAAATTACTCCTCCCAAAACATTCGATAGCCACACACCTAGGTGAGCCATTGGTGGTTTCAGCTGACCAAGGAAAAGTCATCTTAATGCATCAATTGGTTAATTAATTTCATTGATATTTTAATTAATTGATTCATGTATCCATGATTATTATCACTAAACTCGTGGGTACCGGAGCAATAACATTCTGCGAGTGGATGTATGATTTTTATTTAATTCATCTCTCTTTGTTTCTAATGCAGATTGGACTGGACAGCTGCTAAGTCTTCTCCATGTCTTGTATTCGTCTCAGAAAAGTCTCTGGGTTATAGTGAATTTGTCGGGAAAATCAATGATCTGCTGCACGATGTAGGATTACCTTCCTCTGACCAATAACACGACGCATCCAAGGGTAATGTTTACTTTCATCTGCAAACCCGGTTGCTGCCTTATCGCGACATATAAAGTCCTACAAAAACATCATCGCGAAATACCATTCCATGCGATCACAAAGCTCATAACAGGGGGATGTGCAACAGATACTTATCACAATGGTCAATAAAGAAATGTTATACATCAGATTTTTCCTCATAAGGGATGACAAAACGGATGGAATTTCATCATATGATCATTTGTTCTTCGTGCCTTAAATTTTTGTTGCTATGCACGTTTTCCCAAACAGACAGTGGTCTGTACTTTATTATGTTTACGTCGTCAAGGAGATGGAGAATGAGTAGGAGAATGATGAAGCAACATAATTATCTGTTACTGTCACAAAGACTGCGTCTGTGGACCAACTGTTGGCCTCGTAAATGCTGAACCGAAAGTCGAGACTTCGATCTTTGATCACAGTGAGGAAATTCCGGGGGTAATAAATGCCAGAAAGTCGTTAATTTAGCCCAGAGTGCCGAATGACTACTGTAGAGTTTCTGTGGTCTCGTCTTATTACAGGAGTCGGATAGAGGAATGCTTGTTAACGTAAGGACGCTTACTACGTATGACACCTAGTTCCTGATGCATGTTAATCTCAATAACAATAAAAAAGCTTCGCAAGATAAAACTACGAACAAATTAAATAATTGTTCGCTCACAAAAGAACTTGACAGAATGGAATTGAGTTTGTATCAGCCCCATTCCTAAATGAAAACGGGTACAACATGTTAATTTTTAAACTACTGTATTTTATTAAAATGTACTTTTCTCCTGATAATATTGCACGGATGAAATTTGGCGTAGAGCTGAAATTAGACAGTTTAGATCTCGGTATGATGTGAGAACATGCAGTTAAAGTGTTGTCCAACCCTCGCTCCATTCCTCTTTGGTAGTTTCCTCTCATGCGAATAGGGCCATGATGGCAATCGGCAATCGAACTACAATAGCTACCTGCCACCATAAATCTAAACACGACTTTATCTCAGAGATCTTATTCATCACACCCATTTTAGTGGCATCTGTGTTCAGAATGCACAATATCGTAAATTCAGCTGCAACTCTATTTGAGTGATACTGACTTTAATAATGCGCAGTGTTCTAAAATTTTAAGTGTAAGTATGCTCAGGTGCCCAGTTAATGATTTAACGTTGCTATAAAGACGCGCATTATATTTTTAATAGCATAATTCTGTTAAGCTCATCTCTTATGTGAACACTATAACGTTTATACGTAAGTTAACGTACAGTAAGAGTTGTTGTTTTGCCTACAGATATTGCATTCTTTTTTAATGGCCAAAAGCTGAAATCATGATTGTACATTTGTATGGCTTACGAGGGGCAATCGCGTAGTTCGGAAAAGTTCTCAGAGTTGGACGAAAATAGCGCACCCCGCCGGAAGCCTGTAGGAAAGCCTTCCGCGCGTGCGCAGTGGCAATTATTGTGCTGCCGGGCGTTTCTGCGGTTATAAGCTGAATTAATACTCTACAGTGTGCCTTGTCGCGTCTGTAATCGGACGATCTTGTTTCTCCCGTTTTAAATGAATGCTTTCCAGCGCTGGATTCCGTACTCCTGTTGATGAGATTGTCTGCCGTACTGAATTGTAAAGCTTCCTTCAAAACGCAATCGCAGAACGATGATGCTGAGGATCCAACATTAGTCTTTTCATAAAACATTTGATACATCTACATCTACATCCATACTCCGCAAGCCACCTGACGGTGTGTGGCGAAGGGTACCCTGAGTACCTCTATCGGTTCTCCCTTCTATTCCAGTCTCGTATTGTTCGTGGAAAGAAGGACTGTCGGTGTGCTTCTGTGTGGGCTCTAATCTCTCTGATTTTATCCTCATGGTCTCTTCGCGAGGTATACGTAGGAGGGAGTAATATAGTGCTTGACTCTTCCAGAAGTTATGTTCTCGAAACTTTAACAAAAGCCCGTACCGAGCAACTGAGCGTCTCTCCTGCAGAGTCTTCCACTGGAGTTTATCTATCATCTCCGTAACGCTTTCGCGATTACTAAATGATCCTGTAACGAAGCGCGCTGCTCTCCGTTGGATCTTCTGTATCTCTTCTATCAAACCTATCTGGTACGGATCCCACACTGTTGAGCAGTATTCAAGCAGTGGGCGAACAAGTGTACTGTAACCTACTTCCTTTGTTTTCGGACTGCATTTCCTTAGGATTCTTCCAATGAATCTCAGTCTGGCATCTGCTTTACCGACGATCAACTTTATATGATCATTCCATTTTAAATCACTCCTAATGCCTTCTCCCAGACACTTTATGGAATTAACTGCTTCCAGTTGCTGACCTGCTATTTTGTAGCTAAATGATAAGGGATCTACCTTTCTATGTATTCGCATCACATTACACTTGTCTACATTGAGATTCAATTGCCATTCCCTGCAGCATGCGACCATTCGCTGCAGATCCTCCTGCATTTCAGTACAATTTTCCATTGTTGCAACCTCTCGATACACCACAGCATCATCTGCAAAAAGCCTTAGTGAACTTCGATGTCATCCACAAGGTCATTTATGTATATTGTGAATAGCAACGGTCCTATGACACTCCCCTGCGGCACACCTTCCTAGGAAGACTTCTCTCCATTGAGAATGATATGCTGCGTTCTGTTATCTAGGAGCTCTTCAATCCAATCACACAATTGGTCTGATAGTCCATATGCTCTTACTTGGTTCATTAAACGACTGTGGGGAACTGTATCGAAAGCCTTGCGGAAGTCAAGAAACACGGCATCTACCTGTGAACCAGTGTCTACGGCCCTGTGACTTTCGTGGACGAATAGCGCGAGCTGGGTTTCACACGACCGTCTTTTTCGAAACCCATGCTGATTCCTACAGAGTAGATTTCTAGTCTCCAGAAAAGTCATTATACTCGAACATAATACGTGTTCCAAAATTCTACAACTGATCGAGGTCTATAGTTCTGCACATCTGTTCGACGTCCCTTCTTGAAAACGGGGATGACCTGTGCCCTTTTCCAAACCTCTGGAACGCTACTCTCTTCTAGAGACCTACGGTACACCGCTGCAAGAAGTTCCTTGGCGTACTCTACGCTGTGATTAGGCAGTGCTCCGCTACTGGTGATACGTCACGTGCCCCGTATATGGTATCGGACACAGTGTTCTTATGCAGTGTGACGCGATGCGCCCAACATCAGGCTTCCTGCACTCCGATGGAATCTTACATATGCCGAGTTCTCTAAGCCTAAGACATCTGTGACCGGATCCAACACTTTCCTCAATTTTGTCGGCTAACTGCAAACGCATGTAATGTCGTATATCTTGAGACTGCTTGAAGAGACGCCACGAATAGGCCGTTGCAGTGGGTGCCTCCGTATCTCGATTACCTGGCTGGACTGAACTCGTTTTGCCTGCGGTGCATTATTTAAGTTCTTCAGAACAACGATTTTGTCGGATTTTGTATCTCACTTGGCAGGCCGCGTGGTGATGACAGGTTTTTGCTTGCAAATATAACTGAGTTGGATCAGCAGATGTGCTGCACACAGTGTGTCCCAGCTTTTCTTCTAAGAATGAAACCCAAAAATGGGAAGCTGCTATTTCTTCCACTTCCATCGTGAGGTGAATTCTGTATTAATTTTACAAATGACTTCAGTGACTGCATGGAGTCACTTTTCACTTTCTTTGATGTAATTAATAGTAATACCCTAGCCGTTTGTAAGTCTACTGTCCATTTTCTCATTTTTGGTCATGGTGGATACCCACGAACGAGCGCTCTCCCACCACAAAACTGAGGCGCGACACCGCCTTCTCTCATTTGGTGCATGACGAGGTGGAATGATGCGTGACGAGGTGGCATGACTGGCAGTCTCAGATTCTTCGAAGTGCCGTATTTCTCCGAAGCGGTATGAAATCTGGACGGCATCAGCGAGCCTGCGAATCTGTCGCGTGTGCGGGTGAGCGCATGCTCGCCTCGGACTGCGGCTAATGCGTTTCGAACACCGCCGACCTTCTCCTCGTCATGGGTGGCCCTTTCCGGCATTTGTCAGGCACAGCTCTTTAATTTCCTGCCGAGGACAGCTGCAGTAGATCAAAACGCGCTTACGTCTGTCAGCAACCTATCCCCTGCTGCTTGCGGCGGCGAATAAGAGAACAAAAAGAAAAGAAGGAAACCCAGCCGAGAAGGACTTCAGTGCGACACCTGTGCCCGCGCACCTCTGTCCAATTGTGCACCTTTTGTCCGGTTACCGTTACTCGCCGGCGCTGTGTTTTCGAGTAACTGCGCGCTTTCCGGGAAAGAAACTTGGCGCTGAGTAAGGCGGTGCGTCATCGCCGTTGCCTCAGGCCGCTCGGCTGCTTTATTGTGCGGCCTCCACGTGGAGAAAAAATGCCCTCAGAACAGAGCGCTCTGCCTCCAGCTCCAGCTCCAGGTGGCGCAACGTCTGAGGGTCGCAGCAAAGCCATCTCTCCCACCTGGCCACCGTGCCGCCGCTCGAACACAGTTTCACTCGCTGCGTAATGGAACAATAGTCATAAACCCACATAGCGCGGCAAAAATTTTACCACTGTTCTTTTCCGTCCCAGCGCGTTTTCAACACACCTTGCATCATTAGGGAAACATTCTCTGCATGTAATACATCTGTCTCAGTGCAGAATACAGTAGGCGAGTCTGTGAGTAATGTCTTTGGAATGGCACTGGTTGTTCAGTCAAGGTCACGGCAAAGAACTATTCGTGTTTACAGGATCACTCCGGTAACCGCCGTAGCTGCGTGGGCGTTTGCTAGTGACTGTGAGACCTATCCCTCGCAGTGTGACTGGGAGTAGAAGCCCGTCCACACTCCGGCCTCCGTTGTGGAGAGCAGTCCGACGTAAGGACACCGTGGTGCCACGTGGTCGACCGGAAACACGTGACACGGGCCACAGGTTGCACGCTACTGGGCCCACGGATTCTCCCTCTGCCCGCCTCCTAGGCCAGTAATGAACGCCGTTCGACACGTGGAACAGCGTTTCACGTATGGATGCTGGCACGGAAGATCCTTGCCTGTTACCTTCGCGCCCCGCCTCACACAATTGACCCATGGCTCTTCCTATGCCCTCCCTGCTTCCCGAACGCGAAGACTGACGCTCTTACACGGTTGAAAGGCATATCCATTTACCACTTACTGTGCGATGGTGAGAAGATGGTTCATGGCTACTGGCAGTCTCTCCAAGATAATCGTAGTACACTTGAGCACACTCCTCGCCATCAACAACTCTTCGCAAATTATTTGCGCAGTGTCTGCGTAGACTCCCCTCACAGTGTGGGAGCACTGGGAAGCGGACCTCCCCCAAATGGACCGCGACACGAGGCGAAATGGTTATGAACGTCGTCAGCAGGAGGGATGCGCACGTGAGATGACGTGTGGGATTTGTTTTTCGTCATTATTTTGACTTCGTTCGTGGTTGTTGTTTAAGCAGTATAATAGGAGCAAATTCCCTGCTCTTATCTGTCCTTAGATTTTTTGAGTTGATCCGTGTGTTGAAAGGAGGACGCACGAAGTACAACCGATTAAATTTTATTTCGTGTTGATGTCATTTATGTTATTAAATTATTTACAATCTCTTCTCTGTAACGAAAACAATTTTTATTAAAATTATATTCCAAATTTTGTAGTTAAAGACAAAAAATAAATAAATAAATAAAAATAAAATGAAATACAGTCGGAGGGGCGTTCAGGGACAGGAAGGGGAAGGCGTAGAGGCTAGGTCTCAAGTTTAGATCCCTGGCCACCCGTTCTCCACCACGCTGAAGCTCATCGCTCTACTTCCTTAAGTTAAAAAAAAAATTAAAAATGGTTAAGATGACTGCTTGCGAAAAGTAGAAAAAATTAAATTAAATATTCGAGTTTCGCTCAAGCGAAACTCTTTTTTCAGTTGACGCATCAAATTAAATAAAAATAAAAAGTAAGCAACAGACTCAGTTTTGCACAAATTTTCAGTTTAAAAAAAAGTAAAAGAAGAAAGAAAGAAATTATCAGCGCGGCTGACTGCCATGCGGGGGACCCGAGTTCGATACCCGGTACCGCGAGCAATTTTTCCGCTGTTAGAGGACTGGTACGGGTTGCACTCATCCCCGTGTGTACAACTGAAGAGCTACTCGACCGATTAGTAGCGGTTCCACGGTCAAGAAATTGTGGGAGAAGTCTGCCGCTGACCCATATACGCCATCCCCCCCCCCCCCCTCCCTCCCCCATGACGCCACTGACAGAGGATCACATGGCGCTCAGTAGGGGCCGATTGTCCCGTCTACACCAGAACGTGGGACTTTGCTTTACTGCAGCTCTTACCTCATTAACTTCGAGTGTTGATTCCAGCCATTAATCTCACTGAGATGAAGTCTAACATAACACCAGTGAAAACGACTCCTGACCTAATGACTCGAATTCGCTAAGAAGTGTTTGGAATGATAACGAGGTTTTATTACAACGACTCAAAGGTAAATAGCTCTTCTTTAATGGTGTGTAAGTAATGGCAGCTCTCTTTAAAACATAAATGTCATACGTGTGGCTCGCCGTCGTACTAAAGTTTCGAACATGGAGATTCAATCATCAACCATCGCTCCTTTCCCGATTAACAGCGATATGTTACAATGGGAAATCTGATCGTACTCCATATTAAACTGTTGGTCCCTCTATAATTGATGGGGTATTCAGATCAAAATATACACTCCTGGAAATTGAAATAAGAACACCGTGAATTCATTGTCCCAGGAAGGGGAAACTTTATTGACACATTCCTGGGGTCAGACACATCACATAATCACACTGACAGATCCACAGGCACATAGACACAGGCAACAGAGCATGCACAATGTCGGCACTAGTACAGTGTATATCCACCTTTCGCAGCAATGCAGGCTGCTATTCTCCCATGGAGACGATCGTAGAGATGCTGGATGTAGTCCTTTGGAACGGCTTGCCATGCCATTTCCACCTGGCGCCTCAGTTGGACCAGCGTTCGTGCTGGACGTGCAGACCGCGTGAGACGACGCTTCATCCAGTCCCAAACATGCTCAATGGGGGACAGATCCGGAGATCTTGCTGGCCAGGGTAGTTGACTTACACCTTCTACAGCACGTTGGGTGGCACGGGATACATGCGAACGTGCATTGTCCTGTTGGAACAGCAAGTTCCCTTGCCGGTCTAGGAATGGTAGAACGATGGGTTCGATGACGGTTTGGATGTACCGTGCACTATTCAGTGTCCCCTCGACGATCACCAGAGGTGTACGGCCAGTGTAGGATATCGCTCCCCACACCATGATGCCGGATGTTGGCCCTGTGTGCCTCGGTCGTATGCAGTCCTGATTGTGGCGCTCACCTGCACGGCGCCAAACACGCATACGACCATCATTGGCACCAAGGCAGAAGCGACTCTCATCGCTGAAGACGACACGTCTCCATTCGTCCCTCCATTCACGCCTGTCGCGACACCACTGGAGGCGGGCTGCACGATGTTGGGGCGTGAGCGGAAGACGGCCTAACGGTGTGCGGGACCGTAGCCCAGCTTCATGGAGACGGTTGCACGCTTGCGAATGGTCCTCGCCGATACCCCAGGAGCAACAGTGTCCCTAATTTGCTGGGAAGTGGCGGTGCGGTCCCCTACGGCACTGCGTAGGATCCTACGGTCTTGGCGTGCATCCGTGCGTCGCTGCGGTCCGGTCCCAGGTCGACGGGCACGTGCACCTTCCGCCGACCACTGGCGACAACATCGATGTACTGTGGAGACCTCACGCCCCACGTGTTGAGCAATTCGGCGGTACGTCCACCCGGCCTCCCGCATGCCCACTATACGCCCTCGCTCAAAGTCCGTCAACTGCACATACGGTTCACGTCCACGCTGTCGCGGCATACTACCAGTGTTAAAGACTGCGATGGAGCTCCGTATGCCACAGCAAACTGGCTGACACTGACGGCGGCGGTGCACAAATGCTGCGCAGCTAGCGCCATTCGACGGCCAACACCCCGGTTCCTGGTGTGTCCGCTGTGCCGTGCGTGTGATCATTGCTTGTACAGCCCTCTCGCAGTGTCCGGAGCAAGTATGGTGGGTCTGACACACCGGTGTCAATGTGTTCTTTTTTCCATTTCCAGGAGTGTAGGAGCAAGGCAAGAGCTTACCACATCCAATAAGAGTACGTCCAGCAGAGCTCTGTAGAGCTAAAACAAAACTTCGGTCTGCGGATATCTTTATCATCAACTTAAAATCCAGATAGTACCCGTTGCAACGAGTGAGGCCCCATGTATGCGATTACAACGTTGGTGGTCAACAGCGGAAACACAGGGCATCGTTCTAATTCATAGAGGTAGTTTTAGGAAGTTACAAGAAATGGGACGGACGTGTAACGTTAGTTGTAGGGATATGACAATGGAAGACAGATCTTTAGGAAAAGTTTCGGGAAAGTACAGAGCATTTGTAAAGGGAAACGTACAAAGATGCTAGCGTAATTTTAGAGTACTGGTTCGCAGCAAGAGGCTTCGTCATGTAGTCATGAGGGTAAACATCTGATGAATTCAGAGAGAGTCATGAAAAATCACAACATATCCGTACAGCCCACACAAAACTTTTAACACATTCTCCAGGAACTTAAATTGGAATCTTCGATAAACAGCGGACGTTTTCAAGATATCCAGTTGGCTAAATTTAGAGAAGTGACATTCGAGGAAGAATGTGAGACAGTTACGTTACCGCCACATCCACGACGGTATCACGGGTATTAAATAACATATGAAGGCGCGTACAGGTCTTAACAAGTCATTGGAACCGGACAGAGAATCACCAATACTGGTACGGAGTACCTTTCGTCAGGCATTCTGCAGCGACACTCAGAGTATATATGTAGATATGGATTCCATAAGTTGTGCTGATAAACTTCTGTACTCCATGACGTTTTCATATATTAGTGCTGTATCCTACAGTAAGAGAAGTGATCAATAGCCCAAATAAAAGAGAGTTGAATATTGGTCTTACATTTTAAAACTGCTCCTTATGCTCTAAAACCAGTCGAGTCAACAATATACCGATACAAAAGAGTGGTAGAAACTATTAGTGTGCTTGACTTCAAGAGCAAACTGCTTCTGTGGGCCATATACATGCCTGATACCTGTCCATTTACGACGTTACATTGTGGGATCCTAGTTATGACGCACCTGCGTAAACTGATTTCTCCGAGACTCAAACTCTTCTATCATCTCACATATTTAAGACAGTGGGTACTTGCAACTTCTACACGCCCACTTGAAAACAGGAAGAAAAATATTACACAGAATAAACCAACCTGATGTGTAATTGAAGGTCTACCTATTGCGCTACCCACGAAAAGGTACTGAGATGAAATTCTCCCAAATGTGCACACTAAGCCGTATTTTCTAAGATACTGGTTGCTATTTGATGTTGACATCTTAATTTCAGGTTGAAGCTAGTAAGTACATGTTCTCCTACCGCATACGTAAGTCACAAATGGTTCAAATGGCTCTGAGCACATGGGATTTAACATCTGTGGTCATAAATCCGCTAGAACTTAGAACTAATTAAACCTAACTAACCTAAGAACATCACACACATCCATGCCCGAGGCAGGATTCGAACCTGCGACCGGAGCAGTCCCGCGGTTCCGGACTGAGCGCCTAGAACCGCGAGACCACCGCGGCCGGCACGTAAGTCACCTTTGGGCCAGATTACACATGAAATATATATGATATACTCTAAGATTGGGATCTTCATTTAACAATTTTCTTCTGTTGTCATGAGTCCATGATAAGCGTAACTCGCGCTATTACCACCTCGCAATGTTTCCTTATTTGCTTGTCAGTTGCTTCAAAATGACTAGAACTACCTACTTCAAGAGGAAAAGACAAGGAAAACACCTTTTATTCTTTTCTGCTACTCGGAGCTTCTTTCAGTATTTTTACGACGTGCCAAATCAGTAATAAACAGCTGTACAGGCGCAGCGTGTAGACCCCACTTAACATTTTGCGTCGTAAAGCACATAGGAAGAGGTACTTTGGTGCAGTAAAAGGTTGACACCAGTATGATATAAGCTTATGAAAGGGTCACTGCCTGCACATTTATTGCAAATGGCACCAAACACAATGTTTATCTTGACGGTGCTCTTACGCACAGGTTCTTGGAGTTAACTCTTTTGGAGACCGTTCTCGTATCCAAAGTGTCATTTCTTAACATTCGGAGCATATCTGAAACTTTAACTCTTCGACAAAGTTACAAAAAAGGCAATCTACACCGCAAATGGTGTATTCTTAGAATCTCGTTCACGAATACTTTATCGAAACTTGTAACCATAGCTTTTTAAGGAAAGAGCAGAATAACGTGTCAGAGCAGAGTAGGCGCACTTTGGGTCTTCTCCTTTATTGTGTGCTTTGGACTTGGATATATTTGTCAAATTACTGATAGCTACCACTGCTACTGTACCTGCTAACAGGTGAACACGTTTCTAAGAGTTGTTCCGGACCTTGTAGGCACCAACATTGCTGACAACACGTTACGGTCCTCGCCGGATTTTGGCGTCCCATCGGCGGGATGACTATGCAGTCTACCGCAAATTGTGTGACTTCCTTAGAACGGAGACCTCAGATTGTTTGATCTCCGTAATCCTCTGATGTCTCCGATTCCTTGTACAGGCTAAGAAGTGGTGATAGTCTGTAAGCAGAGACTGTAAGATGCTACAACCAGTTCTGTACCGGTATTCCTGACGTCACAGAAGTTTTCTATTCATCTTCATGTAGTTGCTGCTCGCTTCTGTAACTCGTGTGTTTAGCATGTTGTTTGTCAGCGATCTGTTGACTGCTGTGTGAATCTTCAGATGAATAATTACCTTAGGTATCTATAATCTGTCTGAAGAATTACTAAAATGCGTATTTATTGTAGCATTTCCTTTATTTTATTCCTTTAGCACTTCGTCAGTGGTTGAATTTTCGTCTATTGTAAGTTGATAAAGGAAATACATATGGTAAAATAGATACCCATTTTTAGTATTTTCATATGCCGATTTGAAACACCACACGTAATTATACAGCAACTACGGACACCATGGAAACATAAATTAAGAACTACGGACGAATAACGTGAAATTTTTTGTTGAGTACCATTGGCATGTGCCTTTCAGTAACTTCCCCCCGTAGACCATAAACTGTCAAAGTGCTCCTACTGAATGCTCGATACCGTTCGTTGCACATCTACTGTATAACAACGGAATCTGATACAAAGTTCTAGTATGCTTAAAAGTCCTGAAAAGTCATAATTTTCAGCAACGTAAAGTCTCCACTGGCAAAACCAAAGCATGATACATAAAAAAATGACATAAATTATTCCCAAAAGAGTATAAAAAGGAGATGCCGTATTTGGCTGTATTTTGATAAGTGATTGCTCAAAAAGGGCGAGGAAGCGTCAGAGAGAGAGCGAGAGGGGAAACTTATTTCGAAACTCGATATATATTCGCATGTTTATTAAAGAACACCGACAAGAAACTCGTTGTGAAACAGTGGTATGCATAATTCATAGCCTGGAAGCAATATTTGCTCAGAAACTGCTTCCGTATATCCACTGACGAGTTCAGTTCCAGCGAGGAAATTTTACTCGTCCTTGAGCAAGTAAGCACTCCGCGTATACGTGCCTGGCATGACACAGAATTTACCGCTATCCAGTGTGTGAACGCTCGTAGCGAGCGAGAATGCAGACAGGAAAATATAGCCTTCTAATAAACAACGCATAATTCTACGTACCGCATCAAATCACTTCTGTTGTCTTCTGACAAATACAGCCAAGTCAAGCGTGGATAGAGTTATCTGAGGTTTTTATAGGATGCTAATTATCCCAAGCCATTTCAGAATCAATTTATGTTGAGGAAATAGTGATCCACTCATTTTTGTTCAAAAAAAAAAAAAAAAAAAAAAAGAAGAAGAAGAAGAAGAAGAAGAAGCCGCTTAACACAGCTTCAACGGTACCACTCACTTCCCAGTTGTGGAATTGGGTGTACATGAGCGTTTTTCTGGGAACTCTTAAACATACACGTAAATGGAGGCTAAGTATCAGATCTAGCTGTAGTTATCGTCAGTAAGCGAGAGCCTTTGGGTGATTTTCCACAATTATTTATAAAGTGGTGTGCTTGTTCATAGCTTCATCTCGAATGCATTACTTCAGCCTGAACTTGAAATACTTCCTAATTAACAAGTTCGTTACTTCATTCTTTACAGTGTAGAATGTCCTTTTTCTTTGACCTGAGATGCAATCAAAAGTTGTAAAAACTTCATTTGGGTAATTTGAAATGAAAGGTTTCCAAATTTAAAAGAAATAACTGAAGAACATGAAAACTGCATGACAGAAGAGTTATGACATACGAGTGCCTGCTCGAAACTAAACGTATTAACACAGGCTGCATGTGATATACCTTCCTTTACATTCAGCCGTAACGCTGGCAAGTGACCAAGCTCTACACTTTCTCTCCACTGCAGAAACTCATAAAGTGTTCGCATACTATTATAAACGACTGTCTTTCTCTTCGCAAGCTGCTGCGGCACCTCTCAATCTCACGATCCCTCCACGCGGCTTGGCCGTTATCTTCCGACTTAACTCTGTCCTCGTTGAGCATTTAGCTTTGCAGCTTGTGTTCCCAGAGGCAGAAGTGAAAGATGGAGATGGAGTCAAGTCATCGATGTGAGGTATTGTTCATTTATTTGGCGTACGGTGGCAAAAACACGGTATTATTATACTGTATGTTTTGTGTATAAAACAACTTGACTAACTACACATAGTGCAAAAATATATTACAAACGGGGGTTCGACAAAAATATGGAAACACCGCGAGAAACGCATGCTTGATCATAAACACAGATGCTACCCAAGGCTGTTGGTTGTGCTGCTGTATTCGATCACCTGTGCTGTGTCCTGAATACGTTGCATTTTCAAATGGTTCAAATGGCTCTGAGCACTATGGGACTTAACATCTGAGGTCATCAGTCCCCTAGAACTTAGAACTACTTAAACCTAACTAACCTAAGGACATCACACACATCCACGCCCAAGGCAGGATTCGAACCTGCGATCGTAGAAGTCGCTCGTTTCTCGACTGAAGCACCTAGAACCGTTCGGCCACCGCGGCCGGCAATGTAATTGTCCTGGAATGTGGAAACTGTTAGCAGTAATGAAAACTTCCCCTTCCCAGCAGTAGATGTAATTGTGTTTCATATCGGATGTCAATGTCAACGTGCTATGTACGAAGCAGTCAAAACAACTGTGAAGTTTGGCATAAGGGCAGTCCAGCGTCAAACCCTTCATAGACTGCTAGTGGGAAAACAGTGCGCCACATTTCTGCAACATAAGAGAAGTGTTTCTTTACATTTTTTCTGCTAATTCTACAAATACATATACGTAGTTTTCTACACACTGTATACTGTTTCAAGGAAATGCTTAGCTTGTTTCAAAATTGTTGTGGAGCAGCTGGTCATAATTGTTTGTATTATTTATTCAGCGACTTGTACTTCTACAGCCTTTACATTAGTTGACTTTCGAACAACGGTATACACGAGTAGAGTTTCAGATAAATGACCTTGATACTTCGCACAACAGCCACATCTACATATTCCAATAACATTTTTAATCAGTTCGAGCCGTTCGAGTAGAGGTCAGCAAAAAGGTTTTGGCAGATAACCATCGATAAACGTCGAGGTTACAAATTCGTACGGGGCGATAATTATTGAACTATATGAAAAAAAGGTAAATTAGTTGCAAAGTACGGCCTGAACACAGTTTAGTCAACATTTAAACGTCACTACAGATATTCGGATTTAGGTTATGACATGTTCGATATGCCTGCCGTCATTGGCGATGATGTGGCGCAGACGAATAGCGAAGTTCTGCATGACCCACTCGAGTGTCGGAACATCAGTGCTGTCGATGCCCCCCTGAATGGCTGCTCTCAGCTCAGCAGTCGTTTTGGGGTTATTTATGTACACCTCGTCTTTAAAAATAGCCCCACAAACAGGCGTTGGGTGTGTTCAGATCCGGAGGATATGGTGACCAATCGATGGCCATGCCAGTGTGCTCTGGGTACCCCGGAGCCAGAATGCGCTCCCCAGAGTGCTCCTCCAGGACACCAAACACTCTCCTGCTTCGATGGGGTCGAGCTCCGTCTTGCATGAACCACATCTTCTCGAAATCAGGGTAACTTTGGACAATGGGAATGCAATCATCTTCCAAAACCTCCACGTACCGTTCGGTAGCCACCGTGCTATCAAGGAATATCGCACCGATTTAGCCGCGCGGGGTAAGCCGCGCGGTCTTAGGCGTCTTGTCACGGTCCGCGTGGCTCCCCCCGTCGGAGGTTCCAGTCCTCCCTCGGACATGAGTGCTTATGTCGTCCATAGCGTAAGCTAGTTTAAGTTAGAATAAGTAGTGTGTAAGCTTAGGGACCGATGACCAGTTTGGTCCTATAAGATCTTACCACAAATTCACCAACTCGCACCGGTTATTCCGTGACTAGATATTGCACACTAAACAATCACCCATTATTCTCGAACGTGAAATGCGGATTCTCAGTCCCCAGATGAGCCAGTTCTGCTTACTGACAAAATTGGACTTCGTCGCTAAAGCACACGCATTCACATGCCAATTCGTATCATCCCCTGCTGCCAGCCGTGCAGTTTGAACGTCCTAACGCAAACCGTTCAGAAGTTATGACGATTCTGTTTCGTTCAGTTCAGCAACTGTCACCCTGCAAATACCAACTTTGTGCTCCCTGAAGTTTGTGTGGCCTCTGTACGCCAGCAGACGTCTATGATTTGGTTTCCACTCATACCTTGTTCGTGTGTTGCGAGAGGAGCGTGCAGAAACAGCCGCCGCCCACGCGGCAGCTGTTATTCACGTCTCGCGAGTTCTGGCCCTGAGGCTGGAGAAGACTGTCAATACGAGTACCCAGGCGGCGGGCCGACGCAGCTGTCAGGAAGTGACGACACGGGAGAGCCACCGGCACGCGGCTGGTGCGTTTCTCCAGGCAGCCCCGTTACGTAATGCTCCAGCGCCGCAGCCGCTTGATATTCATCGACCGATACCCGGCCGAGCGTCCCGTCCCGTCTCGTCTCACAGATAAGAGCTGCAGCCAGTCGCCGCCAACATAGCGCAACCCCGCGTGACTCAACCGCGTACCCGGCCACATCTCTGGCTCCACGAAACTTGTCTTATTCGCCCCCGCCAAGTCCTCTCCCCTCCCCTTCCCTTCCCATACACACATACACGCACGAGCGCAGGCGCACGTCGAAACGTTCCGTTCGTCCTTTCCTCGGAGCTCCCGTGGCGTCCCACGGATTCACACCCGCGGCGACTGACAGAATTCTCGCACTCCAGCAGTAAAGACACGCGACATATTGCCTGCATAAGAGGTGTCTCTGTAAAATAACGCGACTGGTACTGTCACAGTACAATTGCGCGTGTGCCAAAGATTGACGATCCATAGCTGCGAAGCGTGAACTCTTCTCAGTCGATTCCGGCATCTCTGTTGTCCATAGATGAATCAGTGTGATCGTGGCCTTCATCTCTGTAAGAGCTGTTTATTTTTATTTGCCGGAAATTCATAGGTGTGTTAACAGAATAACGAATTGTGAAGTTTCACATGATACGTCAAAAACTGCCACTGAAACCTGTCGTTTACTAAAAAGAAGTGTATGGCGAAGACTCTTTATCATGTACGTACGTTTTTGAGAGAGTCAAGCAGTTCGAAGATGGCTGAGAACACGCTGAAGGTGACTCAAGCCCGGGACGGCCTTCAACATCAAAAACGCATGAAAATGTGGAAAAAGTGGGTAATTCGCTGCCATATGACCGTCAGTTGAGTATTCGATCCAGTGTAGGAATTGACAAACACCGAGAAAGGCAAATTTTACGCAACTAATTTAGCATGAGAAAACTGTTTGCGAAACTGGTGCCGGAAATTCTCACAATCGAACGAGAATATTCTCTTCTGAAATTGCTTGTTAAGCCACTTTGAATACCACTGAAATTGTCCTTAATTTCTTGGAAAGAGTGATAACATATGACGAATGTCAAACTATTAATCAACATTATTAACTTGAGATTCTTGTTCAACTTCTGGACAAAATTAGAGATAAAACGACCCGAATTGAGGGAGAACAAATCATGGGTTCTGCATCAAGACAACGCACCGATTTATAAACCATTGTCCGGTAAGGATTTTCCAGCGGAATCCACCATTCCAGTGTTAGACTACTCACCTCATTCGGTTAACACTGCACCATGTAACTTTTTACCTCCTCCTTAAGGTGACATCTGAATTAAAAGGAACAAGATTTTAGTCCTTTGAAGCAGTAAAGAAGCGGCACGCGCCGTCAAAGAGTAACAGAGGAAGACTTCCAGCACTGTTTCCGAAAAGTGTTCAGATATGTGTGAAATCTTATGGGACATAACTGCTAAGGTCATCAGTCCCTAAGCTTACACACTACTTAACCTAAATTAACCTAAGGACAAACACACACACCCATGCCGCCTAAGCACAAACACACACACCCATGTCCGAGGGAGGACTCGAACCTCCGCCGGGACCAGATACTGTTTTCCATACAAGAAAAATTCGCATGGGGCGTTGAAGGGGTAGAGCAAGAGAGTACATTAGGGTGAAGATAACTGAATAGGTTGTTGTTGTTGTTGTGGTCTTCAGTCCTGAGACTGGTTTGATGCAGCTCTCCATGCTACTCTATCCTGTGCAGGCTTCTTCATCTCCCAGTACTTACTGCAACCTACATCCTTCTGAATCTGCCTAGTGTATTCATCTCTTGGTCTCCCTCTATGATTTTTACCCTCCACACTGCCCTCCAATATTAAATTAGTGATTCCTTGATGCCTCAGAACATGTCCTACCAACCGATCACTTTTTCTTGTCAAGTTGTGCCACAGACTTCTCTTCTCCCCAATCCTATTCAATACTTCCTCATTAGTTATGTGATCTACCCATCTAATCTTCAGCATTCTTCTGTAGCACCACATTTCGAAAGCTTCTATTCTCTTCTTGTCCAAACTATTTATCGTCCATGTTTCACTTCCATACATGACTACACTCCATACAAATACTTTCAGAAACGACTTCCTGACATTTAAATCTATATTCGATGTTAACAAATTTCTCTTCTTTAGAAACGCTTTCCTTGCCATTGCCAGTCTACATTTTATATCCTCTCTACTTCGACCATCATCAGTTATTTTGCTCCCCAAATAGCAAAACTCCTTTACTACTTTAAGTGTCTCATTTTCTAATCTAATTCCCTCAGCATCACCCGACTTAATTCGACTACATTCCATTATCCTCGTTTTGCTTTTGTTGATGTTCATCTTATATACTCCTCTCAAGGCATTGTCCATTCCATTCAACTGCTCTTCCAAGTCCCTTGCTGTCTCTAACAGAATGACAATGTCATCGGCGAACCTCATAGTTATTATTTCTTCTCCATGGACTTTAATACCTACTCCGAAATTTTCTTTTTTCCTTTATTGCTTGCTCAATATACAGATTGAATAACATCGGGGAGAGGCTACAACCCTGTCTTTCTCCCTTCCCAACCACTGCTTCCCTTTCATGCCCCTCGACTCTTATAACTGCCATCTGGTTTCTGTACAAATTGTAAATAGCCTTTCGCTCCCTTTATTTTACCCCTGCCAACTTTAGAATTTGAAAGAGAGTATTCCAGTCAACATTGTCAAAAGCTTTCTCTAAGTCTACAAATGCTAGAAACGTAGGTTTGCCTTTCCTTAATCTTTCTTCTAAGATAAGTCGTAAGGTCAGTATTGCCTCACGTGTTCCAGTATTTCTACGGAATCCAAACTGATCTTCCCCGAGGTCGGCTTCTACCAGTTTTTCCATTCGTCTGTAAAGAATTTGTGTTAGTATTTTGCAGCTATGGCTTATTAAACGTATTGTTTGGTAATTTTCACATCTGTCAACACCTACTTTCTTTGGGATTGTAATTATTATATTCTTCTTGAAGTCTGAGGGTATTTCACCTGTTTCATACATCTTGCTCACCAGATGGTAGAGTTTTGTCAGGACTGGCTCTCCCAAGGCCGTCAGTAGTTCCAATGGAATGTTGTCTACTCCGGGGGCCTTGTTTCGACTCAGGTGTTTCAGTGCTCTGTCAAACTCTTCACGCAGTATCGTATCTCCCATTTCATCTTCATCTACATCCTCTTCCATTTCCATAATATTGTCCTCAAGAACATCGCCCTCTATATACTCCTTCCACCTTTCTGCCTTCCCTTCTTTGCTTAGAACTGGGTTTCCATCTGAGCTCTTGATGTTCATACAAGTGGTTCCCTTATCTCCAAAGGTCTCTTTAATTTTCCTGCAGGCAGTATCTATCTTACGCCTAGTGACATAACCATCTACATCCTTACATTTGTCCTCTAGCCATCCCTTCTTAGCCATTTTGCACTTCCTGTCGATCTCATTTTTGAGACGTTTGTATTCCTTTTTGCCTGCTTCATTTACTGCATTTTTATATTTTCTCCTTTCATCAATTAAATTCAGTATTTCTTCTGTTACCCAAGGATTTCTACTAGCCCTCGTATTTTTACCTACTTGATCCTCTGCTGCCTTCAGTACCTCATCCCTCAAAGCTACCCATTCTTCATCTACTGTATTTATTTCCCCAATTCCTAACAATTGTTCCCTTATGCTCTCCCTGAAACTCTGTACAACCTCTGGTTCTTTCAGTTTATCCAGGCCCCATCTCCTTAAATTCCCACCTTTTTGCAGTTTCTTCAGTTTTAGTCTACAGGTCATAACCAATAGATTGTGGTCAGAGTCCACATCTGCCGCTGGAAATGTCTTACAATTTAAAACCTGGTTCCTAAATCTCTGCCTTACCATTATATAATCTATCTGATACCTTTTAGTATCTCCAGGGTTCTTCCATGTATACAACCTTCTTTCATGATTCTTAAACCAAGTGTTAGCTATGATTAAGTTGTGCTCTGTGCAAAATTCTACCAGGCGGCTTCCTCTTTCATTTCTTAGCCCCAATCCATATCCACCTACTACGTTTCCTTCTCTCCCTTTTCCTACACTCGAATTCCAGTCACCCATGACCATTAAATTTTCATTTCCCTGAATAGGCATGTATTTAAAATACAATGTTTTACGGTAATAGCCACGTTATTTTATAGCCACATGTTACGTTGTTTGTCTGTCAGCGCTGACAACGCCCATGCTCTCGATCGTTAATTGAAGGTTGTCGGCAACTGCATTGCCCATGGTAACAGGTAATGCTTGAAACTTGGTATCCTCGGCACACCCTTGGCGCTATGGATCTCTGACTATCGAATTCCGTAACGATTTCTGAAATAGAATACCCCATGCGTCTAGCTCCAACTACAATTCCCCGTCAGATTCTATCGACATGTGTATATGTGCAGATAGCTATCCCATGACTTTTGTAAACTCATTGCTTCACTGGTACAGTCTTATCATCTAACAAATGTCTTTTTTTCGTTCTCAGAAGACTCAGAAAGCCAAACCCTGTACACAAGCAACAAAAACCGCTGTATCTGCCTCACAATTCAATCCCGTTGCAGTTTGCGAATAAGTCATCAACCTTCTCACTCAGCGCTGATTTTTCTACGAAACGTATTCCCACCCTCCTATGATCAGCTGCGTTATTTCAAGCATCGTGCGATGTGATTGTCTTGTTTGACGTGATGTTTACAATTGTCTGGCCTGGAAAACCAAGACAGTCACCACACTCCTAGGCTTGATAGAGCTAGGTGTAAGTAACCGCGTAGTTCATTGATGACAAAGGTCCACGGATCTTCAGGAAGGTATTTTCGAAAGCACGATTGCCACACAAGTTTAGACTGTGAGCTAGACCTTGTTTAATATGATTTACAAACGTTCCTCACAACTCTGCATCAGTCGAAATCTTCATATAGGTAGTTTTGTCGGGATTGTGATGCCCGAACCGGATTGCTACACCGATGAGTTGGAATCTAGCTGTACGAGTTCAGCAGTTCCTTCCGCTATGTTACTGAAATTGCAGGGAGTTGACATCCTTTCCATCCTATCTCTACAAGTTCGCGTGGAGGATGTACGACTACTTGCTATCGTTGTCGAGTAAGTCAGATTAATACCGAAAGTTTAAGATTTTAAAATAACAAAAACTCGTATTATGTACACTTGGAGTTAATGAAGATACGTGGTAGATTAAAATTGTGTGCCGCACCGGAGTTGGAACACCGGCCCTTTCAGATCGTGGGGAACGGTCTCACCAATTCCGCTACCCCAAGCACAACGCATGATCCATCTACACAACTGCGGCCGGTGTGGCCGAGCGGTTCTAGGCGCTACAGTCAGGAACCGCGCGACCGCCACGGTCGCAGGTTCGAATCCTGCCTTGGGCATGGATGTGTGTGATGTCCTTAGGTTAGTTAGGTTTAAGTAGTTCTAAGCTCTAGGGGACTGATGACCTCATAAGTTAAGTCCCATAGTGCTCAGTGCCATTTGAACCATCTACACAGCTTTCCAGAGAGGGACACGAGTTCGATTCCCGGTCTAGCATACAGTTTTAATTTGTCAGGCAGCTTCACAAAGCTACACACGGTAATGCGGAATGACAGTTTGTTGACTTGGAATAAGAGCCAGCAATTCATCATCATACCGTAGAAACCGAGGTAGCAGAATTCCGTGTACTATTTCATCCACACAAGACTGTGGAAGAAAACCGGTCGTAGGCACCTGTAACAAACGATCGTAGTTTTTCCTGAGAGGGTGCGAGTGACGAAAGAATGCAATATTTGGATTGCTAGACTAGCTTTCGAACTCTGCTCTTCCCATATGTGGATTCCGTGCCGTAATAACCCGGTTTGATTTCATTATGCCATCGGTTTTATTCCATTTTATGAGCCCACTGTTCGGAGCTTGTGTGGAAATACTGTTTTAACTCTGAAGATATTACTCATTTGTGTAATTTATACAGACGTTGACGTAGATCCTCGTTAAGCCGTTGGCTGCAGGTTGGGCGCTCGGGAAGCAGCTAGGCGAGATAGTTAACGAGCCTGAACCGTGCGAGGTGGCCAGCGCCTCCGGCGTCATAATGGCAGCCGCGAGAGGCGCACGCCGCTAGATAAAGCCGGCCGGCGGCAGAACCTGCGGCGACCTGACCCTCACAGCCGCCCGTCAGAACGGCAGTTTACTGCGAAGACGCATCCTGCGCGTAAGAAACCCCACCACCACCGTGAATACTAATGAGGTATTCTTAATTAGCAACCAACAGGCCAGAGAGAGGCTTTAAATCACGAGAAAATTAATAAATGACTCGTATGGTGTGTTCCGTTAGCGATTAGTTCTTCCTCGTGTTAGCACTATTGTTAAGTTTTCAAATTTGGTCAGCTCGCAAATCAGTGTGATTGCCGAGCATTAAGATGTACTTACTTGTTCCTTCTTTAATGTATATGAGGCTGGAACACAGCCCTATTAATTTAGCGGTCTCACCTCTGCGTATTAAAATTAATACCAGCAGAATATTGTTGTAGTGGTTGTTTCAGTCCTGAACCTGGTTTGATGCAGCTCTCCATGCTAGTCTATCCTGTGCAGGCTTCTTCATCTCCCAGTACTTACTGCAACCTACATCCTTCTGAATCTGCTTAGTGTATTCATCTCTTGGTCTCCCTCTACGATTTTTACCCTCCACGCTGCCCTCCAGTACTAAATTTGTGATCCCGTGATGCCTCAGAACGTGTCCTACCAATCGGTCCCTTCTTCTTGTCAAGTTGTGCCACAAACTCCTCTTCTCCCCAAATTCTATTCAATACCTCCTCATTAGTTATGTGATCTACCCATCTAATCTTCAGCATTCTTCTGTAGCACCACATTTCGAAAGCTTCTATTGTCTTCTTGTCGAAACTATTTATCGTCCATGTTTCACTTCCATACATGGCTACACTCCATACAAATACTTTCAGAAACGACTTCCTGACACTTAAACCTATACTCGATGTTGACAAATTTCTCTACTTCAGAAACGCTTTCCTTGCCATTGCCAGTCTATTAATTATATTATAGAATATATAGAATATAGAATATATAGAATATAAAAAATGAAAAATAATCTAAAAATATGTTCTTACAGCACTGGCAGCTACACTACCGGAAAGAATATTAGTACACCTGGAAAGATGGCGTCTGTTTTGGTTCGATGACGGTATACGCCACCTGGGGGGACAGTAGATGTGATGTTTCCGGCGTCGTCCGCCAGCAAGTAGCGTAGTGTCACGGCTGCCAGAGCGCCACATGCGTCCGCCCTTTAGTAGGGAACAGTGCTTACAGCCAGAAGGCGCAGTGTGGTGCAAGCAGGCAGCCGTGCAAGGGACACGAGCTCAGCCAACTGAGCGGGTCTGAAAGGCGTCTCATTGTGGCCTTCCGAGCGGCGGGAGAAGGGCCACACAGTTGGGCGTACTGCGCCAGTTGTACAGCGGTGCTGGTGTCAGTGGCTACGTGAACTGTCTCACACCCCTATACGTGCTCTGGAAGTCCACGCAGCACAGGCGCCCTCCAGGATCGTCGTATTGTAGAGATTGTAGGGGGACCAGTCTGTGAGGTAACGGGCGACTTGTGGCTCGCTGGAAATATTCCAAGTTGGGAGTTGGCGTGACCGTTTGGGGGCGTCTCGGCGGGCCGTGGCTCGTCAGCCACGCCGTGGTGCCGAACGTCAGCCGGAGCAAGAAGGGCGTGGTCCAGGCCGACCGCGTGGCTGGGAATTCCACGCTGAAGCCGTCACGAGGGCTGTGCTGTGTGTCGACGAGGGAAACTTGTAATCAGGGAGTGCCGAAGATGGCGGACTTTGTGAAACCACAATGGCAGACGTTTCACAGCTCGTGCAGAAATTAATAATAGCCAGAGGAATCATGACACCTTAAAAAGAAACATGTACATTACCATTATTTGCACGACCGTTCTGATGGTGTAATCAGATCTTCAATATCTCTATTAGTTTAAAGTTTAGTATCTGACTGTAAAGTATACAAGTAACACCCAGCAACGAATTTCCAAAATCTAAACGGTTCATCCGATCTTGTCGATCGATGTGTCTTTAGAAAGCTATTAGTGTAAACCTAAATTAATATGAGCTACAGGCATGTCACTTGAATAGTGCATGAGTTACTAAAGGTCAAACTGCGCAAATACTGTTGATTGCGTCGTGCCATGAGTACTCCACAGTTACACGAAAAGGCGGTAGCAGCATGCTTGTCAATATATTTATTCGTCTGTGTCTTTGTTTATATCCGATATATACTATTCATGAACAAATTAGTTAAATATTTACTGTGTTTTAGAAAGCACACACACATTAGGGTACTGGCTTACCTGTTGTTTCTTTTCTTTTCACATATGTTTATTTGATTTGTTTATGTATTTAATAATCGGTGTTAGAGCGTGTTCATGGTCCAGCCGTAAGAATATTTATTTAATTTCAAGTTATTTAAATTTGTATCGAGTATTCCGTATGTGTTTCAGTATGTTTGTTAGTGTGCATTGGCTTGAACAAATGGCGCGAACGCCCTAGCCAACCACAGCGCTCGTTAATGGGGAGAGTGGGTGGAAGTGGGGGAGGGGTGCTGGACAGGACAGGGGGTGCAGGACGGTCGGTCGCAGGGAGTACTTGGAGAGTGAGTGTGGAGCGGTTTGCGCGAGGTCCCGGCAGACACAAGTATCTCGGAGTGCCCACTTGTGCACTTATGAGATTTCCGTGGCTTCTGCGGTGGAGACGTAGTATGTGTTTAGAAGTGAACATCTCGCCAGCTATGTTGTTGTTCATAACTAACTACGCGAAGTAGGAATCTGTTGTTTCCCTGTTATTCAAGCTATACTTTATTTAATTGCTGGACCATCGACACGAATAATTGTTTTGCAGCAATAAACGGCATTCTTAAAGGTACTTCTGCTAGCGTACTCGTCATTTGAACTCGCTAAAAATTGCAATCTTTCATTATTAATTTCTATGTCACAATCAAAATTCACAATTGACGAGTGATAGGGACCTTTAACCATTCGATTCATGTGTATATTCATATTCTATACGGTAGACTCAGCAGTATTTGGCTTGTGATGCGGCAACTACGTATCCCAGTCCCTAGACCACGAAACCAGTCAAAACTTTCAATATTTCAACTCTGAGTCAGAGGGTACATAGTTAAGGGCCACTCATCAGATTTTCTATTTGAAAGCCTGCAAGTCGGAGACCATACAGCTGCTACAGTACATATAAGAGGGCATGTGAGACCATACAAGTCAACACGAGCTGTTGACAACGGGTTATTAGCACTAGCGCTACAGGCACGGACATGCGTAGCCCGTCTTCAGCCACACAACACCATCGACGTGCACGGGTCGACTGGTGCCTTCAGAGGATCACTTGGAAGATGGAATGGCGAACCCTGGTCTGCAGCGATGAAAGCAGATTCTGCTAGTACGCAGCTGATGCTGATCTGTGTGTACGACTTAGACCAGGTGAGCACTTATGGCCTTATGGCCTGGGGTGCGATAAGCTACAATTCTCGTCAACCTTGTGTGTCTGGATGGGACGCTAACCAGCGCTCGGTACGTGTAGAGTGTTGTTAGATCCGTTCTTTTGCCGTTGTAGCAACACGAAGGTGCAGTGCTGTTCCAAAAGGAAATGCCCGTCCACACGCTGCTCGTCAAACTCAACGTGCTCTTCAGGGCGTGCGCCGACTTCCCGGACCAGCATCATCTCCAGACCTCTTTCTAATCGAGCACGTGTGGGGTACGAAGGAACGAGAAGTGGCTCGTGAGACTCGTCAACCAACGTCTCTCACAGGACTACGTGAACAGGTCGAGCAGGCGTGCCGTGACGTGTTCCAGCACAGTATTCGCCATCCGTCACGATCGGCTACAGGCCAGAGTCAGCATATGCATTGCCGCCTGTGGAGGCAACACCACGATAAATATGATTGTTTCAGCAATGGTTCGATACATCGTAGCTCAGAACTGCTTGTACTATTCGTCTGTAAATGTAGTCGTTTCATGTACTCCATATGCTCCGTTCGAACAATAAACTTTGAGTGAACTGGAAACACCTAGTAGGGTCTACTAATTTTTTTGGAAGTGTGAATCGCATATTGTAATAACGTTTACAATGTATCTGTTATGCGTGTTGCGTCCATTATCAAATTTGTAAGCCATCTGCGAAATTTATTATCAGAGGTATGTGTTGTAGACTTGAAATATCTAAGTTATTATTACCTCCTTACCAATGCACAAAAATGTTGAATAGAATTAACCATCCAAAAATCAAAAATGTACGGGGAGTACCTAAAGGACAAAATAGTGCCGATTCCAGTTCACATAGAAAATTATGTAATAAATAGCTCTAATTTTCGTTCCTCAGACTTCCATGGGTGCCTCTCTGGTTGCCTTCAGAACACCTATGTTTTCTCCTTCTTTGGCCACTCGTTTCAGTATTTCTTCAGCAACTCCTAAGAGATCCTTATTTTGATATTAAGGTTGTAGCAAAAATTTCAAACGGTCAGTCATTTGCTCCGCTTTGGCTTCTCCACTTGCCGAAGAAATGTATCCATAAAGCGGCAACATCAGCCTTTGTAGAGAACTTCCAACATGCTGTCGAGCGAGGTGGGACAACGGTTAGACATTGGTCTCGTACTCAGAGAGCTAAGGTTAAAATGTCTTCCCGGACATAGCGGCTTATATTTTCTGTGATTTCTCTCAGTCGTGTGAGGCGAATGCGAGGACAGTTCCTTAGAAAGAGCAGCTGTACCTCAACCTTAACTTTCTCGATTCCAGCTTGGACAACGACCATAACGATCTCGTCATCGAAGCGATGCACAACCTTTCGAGTGTTCCTTCGGGCATGGTCGTGTGTGTGTGTGTGTGTGTGTGTGTGTGTGTGTGTGTGTGTGTGTGTGTGTTTTCTTTAACGTATGTTAGTTTAATTTAGGTTACGTAGTGTGTAAGCCTAGGAACCGATGACCTCTGCAGTTTCGTCCCATAGGAACTTACTACCACTACCTTTTTCCATCACGCCGAAAAATTTAGATTCATTGAAACATATTCACTTTAAAAATTTCATACTGAAATACACATCTTATGTTGTTACTAGAAAAATTTGCTATTCTTGTGTTTTGACTCCACACGTAATATTCAACGCTGTCATCGAACATGTGTCCCTCACCAGTTAGAATCAAGACACGCACACTCGGATTATTGTGCTGCCAGGAAACACCACTTTGAATGTGTAATAAAAGTAAGCCTTTTGTAAGTATCAGTTTAGCTACTTCAGTTGAATGCAGAACAAAACAGACGAAATCGTAACTCAGACTGCTTGCAAAGCTTTAATGTTTCTCATTTTTAACCGAAGAGATGTGCGTGTTTGTAGAGAACGCTATGGATAAATTATTGTGTTGCATTCAGTTCCTGTATTTCTCGGTTGTCTAACTTAGCTGCGTTTGCGTTCAACTGTGCTTGGGTTATCGCAGACACTTTCTCGGAACATTTTTTGTGCTCAGACAGGACATAACGCCTCGAGACGCTTTCACGTTCGTGTCTCGGTTTAATATGCTAGGATTTGATAATGAAACTTTTCTGTATTGTTCACAACATCTGCTACGAATGGTAAAAGCGAAGTGTACATGTTACAACACAGCAAGCATTGTTTTCCTTCGTCTATTGTCGTCATCTTCAGCCCAAAGCGAAAAACGTTCCGAAAACATTAACAGATGACAGGCTTTATGAAACAACCACAATGTTAATTGTATGTCACGTAATTTTAGAATTATGAGGCGCATCAAAAATGAAAGTGCCGACTGGCTGTGAAGCACGCGTGTTTTCAATTATCAGCTAGCGCCGGCGCAGCTGCAGGTATAGCACCCTCGGGTGCTGGTGGCCCAACTTCTTCATGCTGCACCGACTTTCACTCTGCGTGGCAGCGAGTTAGAATGGCCGAGAAAAGTAGGAATCCACCGCGTATGACTTACCGTTAATGCAGGAACTTCTTCGTCGCACCACACCGTTGTTTTCTCAAGTAAACGCTGAGCCTGTAACAGCATTTCAGACAATGGAGTCATTTAAAAATGTTCTGAAACAGAAATTTTCAATGGGAAACAGAAACGCGAGAAAACAGCTCTAATGCCATTCGTTCACCATTCGTAGCATTGGAGAACCAGAGGACGTCAGCACTGTATGAGATGAAACCTTTCGGTGAATTAAAACAGTGTGGTTCGTGTTCCGATACTGCACATAATTAGAATCTGTCCAAAAGATATTTCAAAAGTTTACAATCCATATTGGAATGAAATATTCCTTCTGGAAACATCTTACGTGTGACAGAATACACTTTGCTGCAGTTGAGAATCCGAATCGATGTCCTGGCACACCAGTGTGAATTGCTAAACAGCGAAACATTTTTAGTCCGAGCACCATGCGGCCATCGGGGCTGTTCGCAGCCACGCAACTCCAGGGGCGGCACTTGGCCTAGTCTGAGCTGAGTCGAATACCTTGTATTCTTCTTTGCTATTTGGAGCTTAATTTTTGGCGCATGCTCGTATGGAATACCCTGTGTCTGGAATGTCGTTGAGAAGTCGTTTTATTTATTTTATTATTTATTGTTATTAAAACTTAATTAGACGTCTTGCGACACAGAGGCAAGCCGTCATATTCTATATTTCTTTCAGTATACCACTGAATATATAATAAGCCTTTATAAACAGGAAGATACGTACATGTGACCATGAAAGAAAGGAAGAAGAATGAAGTAGATGTCAAAGGAAAAACTATGCACGTTACCTGCACTAGGCTGCTGCCGGTGATCCTGTGTGGCTCGGCAGCACTCCAGCCCTTGCACTGCTGTTGGAGGTCCTGTGCCTAAACGTTTCTAGATACGCTGTTTATATAGCTGTAATCTCAAATGTAGCACATTGTAGCAGTAATTGAGCCATTTTCCGGAGGAAAGGCTCACAAGACAAAATGGTTGTTTCAGATAGGACAGTTTAAATAATACACTCCTGGAAATGGGAAAAAGAACACATTGACACCGGTGTGTCAGACGCACCATACTTGCTCCGGACACTGCGAGAGGGCTGTACAAGCAATGATCACACGCACGGCACAGCGGACACACCAGGAACCGCGGTGTTGGCCGTCGAATGGCGCTAGCTGCGCAGCATTTGTGCACCGCCGCCCTTCAGTGTCAGCCAGTTTGCCGTGGCATACGGAGCTCCATCGCAGTCTTTAACACTGGTAGCATGCCGCGACAGCGGGAACGTGAACCGTATGTGCAGTTGACGGACTTTGAGCGAGGGCGTATAGTGGGCATGCGGGAGGCCGGGTGGACGTACCGCCGAATTGCTCAACACGTGGGGCGTGAGGTCTCCACAGTACATCGATGTTGTCGCCAGTGGTCGGCGGAAGGTGCACGTGCCCGTCGACCTGGGACCGGACCGCAGCGACGCACGGATGCACGCCAAGACCGTAGAATCCTACGCACTGCCGTAGGGGACCGCACCGCCACTTCCCAGCAAATTAGGGACACTGTTGCTCCTGGGGTATCGGCGAGGACCATTCGCAAGCGTGCAACCGTCTCCATGAAGCTGGGCTACGGTCCCGCACACCGTTAGGCCGTCTTCCGCTCACGCCCCAACATCGTGCAGCCCGCCTCCAGTGGTGTCGCGACAGGCGTGAATGGAGGGACGAATGGAGACGTGTCGTCTTCAGCTATGAGAGTCGCTTCTGCCTTGGTGCCAATGATGGTCGTATGCGTGTTTGGCGCCGTGCAGGTGAGCGCCACAATCAGGACTGCATACGACCGAGGTACACATGGCCAACACCCGGCATCATGGTGTGGGGAGCGATCTCCTACACTGGCCGTACACCTCTGGTGATCGTCTAGGGGACACTGAATAGTGCACGGTACATCCAAACCGTCATCGAACGCATCGTTCTACCATTCCTAGACCGGCAAGGGAACTTGCTGTTCCAACAGGACAATGCATGTCCGCATGTATCCCGTGCCACCCAACGTGCTCTAGAAGGTGTAAGTCAACTACCCTGGCCAGCAAGATCTCCGGATCTGTCCCCCATTGAGCATGTTTGGGACTGGATGAAGCGTCGTCTCACGAGGTCTGCACGTCCAGCACGAATGCTGGTCCAACTGAGGCGCCAGGTGGAAATGGCATGGCAAGCCGTTCCACAGGACTACATCCAGCATCTCTACGATCGTCTCCATGGGAGAATAGCAGCCTGCACTGCTGCGAAAGGTGGATATACACTGTACTAGTGCCGACATTGTGCATGCTCTGTTGCCTGTGTCTATGTGCCTGTGGATCTGTCAGTTTGATCATGTGATGTATCTGACCCCAAGAATGTGTCAATAAAGTTTCCCCTTCCTGGGACAATGAATTCACGGTGTTCTTATTTCAATTTCCAGGAGTGTATATTTAAATAACAACCTGATTCTAATATACAAGTATGTTTTAGTATAATGTGTACTGCTATTAAATAAATATCTCCGTAATGCTAGATATTTTAATCTATGTTTTTGATGTGAAAAATAATGTTTCTGATAACCATCAATAGGCCTTTTCCCATAAACCAGTGTCAGTAGGCTACAATGAGCAAACATTTCTTTCGAAAAATGTTATTTTAACCTTCAGAACATTTTAAAATGTGACAGTAATATCATTCTTCATAATACCTACGATCAGGTAGCTCTCAGAAAGATACATGTTGCACAACTGTCATAAGTGTGTTGTCCTTTCCTACCCATTACTACTATTTACTGTTGCGCACCCTCGACAGGTTTCTTCGTAATGTAAACACAGCACTAACTGTCGATGATCCAAGTAAGCTGACGTACACGTAAGCACCCATCACGTTAAATTATTCATAAGTGCTGAGCGCACATGCATTAACGGCTCTAGCTTTAACATAATAAAACGAAAACTAGGTAGAAAGCTCTATACAGGCCGCTGATTAATTTTAAACAAAGGGCACATAGACCTGTGGCCCTCCTTCCGGAAAATGCCTCAGTTAGCATGGCATTCGTATTCCATTCCAATTATCATCACCATGTTCAAAATGGCTCTGAGCACTATGGGACTTAACATCTGAGGTCATCAGTCCCCTAGAATTTAGAACTACTTAAACCTAACTAACCTAAGGACATCACACACATCCATGTGCGAGGCAGGATTCGAACCTGCGACCGTAGCGGTCGCGCGGTTCCAGACTGCAGCGCCTAGAACCGCTCGGCCATCTTGCCGGCTCATCACCATGTCTCTCCGAACTTAGAGCGTCCGATGAACTTTCCGCCTCACCGTTTCCGAGTTGAATTTCCCCTCGAGGTGGTTCTTCTGCCGCCGTTTTTTCTGTATGCCTGCACTCTGAACCTCTTTGATCTTTCCAGAATAAGATTTTCACTCTGCAGCGGAGTGTGTGCTGATATGAAACTTCCTGGCAGATTAAAACTGTTTGCTGGACCGAGACTCGATCTCGAGACCATTGCCTTTCGCGGGCAAGTTCTCTACTAAATGTGCTACCCAAGCACGACTCACGACCCGTCCTCACAGCTTCAGTTCTCCCAGTACCTCGCTTCCTACCTTCCAAGCTTCACAGAATCTCTTCTGCGAACCTTGGAGAACAGCACACCTGGAAGAAATAAGAGCTCCTGTGAAATATGGAAGGTAGGAGGCGAGGTACTCGTATAGTTGAACCTGTGATGACGGGTCGTGAGTCATGCTTGGGTAGCTCAGTCGCTAGAGCAGTTCTCTTTAATCTTGTTCAATTTGGTTACTAGGTATAATGTCCCATTAATATCTCTTTGCTTCCTATCGTAAAACTGATACCGCAGTAGGCTCAATATTTGGCAGCAGAATCAACTTCCGTCCTTCGGTATCTCGACCAATCATGTCAAAGTGCAAGTTATCCAGCCCGTACAGAGTGTTTCCGTTAGAGCGTGCAAAAATGTAACAGGACGTAGAGAATGTTCCATTGAACAATCTGAGGTAGGGAACTTGGGGTCGGAGAAGCCAAGTTAAGAAGATGTGGAAGTAGACTTGTCAACCACTCTGTGAAGCGTTGCACTCTTCCAGCACATTTACAACCAACATGTGTGCAAGTTTACACATACTGAGCTGTTTATTTACATGTACATTCTGTATGTCGTGCAAGGAAACAAGGAGGAAGAACCTGGTTACTAGGAAGTGATGATGCAGCTTTTGTTTACTTTACTTGCCACTAAAATGGCTCTGTTTTATACACTGTCCCCTTGCGTGTTCGTGAGAGAATGTATCGATACAACACGACGGTGCACCACCTCACTTCAGTGTGGATGTCCCCGACCATCTCAGTGCTGTATTTGTACGTCGCTGGATTGGAATGGGTGGTCCTTTTCGCCGGCCGGTGTGACCGAGCGATTCTAGGCACTTCAGCCTGGAACCGCGCGACCGCTACGGTCGCAGGTTCGAATCCTGCCTCGGTCATAGATGTGTGTGATGCTCCTAGGTTAGTTAGATTTAAGTAGTTCTAAGTTCTAGGAGACTGATGACAGATGTTAAGTCCCATAGTGCTCAGAGCCATTTGAACCTTTTTGGTCCTGTTCCACGACCTGGTGTGACCTGAATCCCCTTCAATATATCCTGTGGGGATATCTAGAATCACTTGTGTGCGAGACACCAGTGGATACGGAGATGGAAATAGTTACCAAATTGTAGCTGCCTGTGATGTGGTTCGAAGAACACAGTGATATTTGTCAGAGTGCGTCAGAATGTTTGTCATGCTCGCATTGAGGTCGATGGTCGTCAGTTGCCTCGCATTTTGTAAAAGTGGTACATTCATTGTCTCATTGATGATAACTGCAATTAATGTTTTTGTGTTAGCAGAAGAGCCAACACCGTGTCACGAATGGAGGCCGAGATGCACGCGTTTTAGCTCACGCAGGCTGGCGTGAGGAGGGAAGAACTATAATGACGTGAGGTCTGGAACATGACTAGGAATCAGAATTGAGAAAGCGGACGTAATTAGTTTGATACCTACCTTTAATCCATTAATGATGAACGTCGCGCTTGAAGGTACATGATTCATAATATCAACAGTAACTGAATATGGCGCCTTGCTAGGTCGTAGCAAATGACGTAGCTGAAGGCTATGCTTAACTGTCGTCTCTGCAAATGATAACGTATGTAGTCAGTGAACCATCGCTAGCAAAGTCGGCTGTACAACTGGGGGCGAGTGCTAGGGAGTCTCTCTAGACCTGCCGTGTGGCGGCGCTCGGTCTGCAATCACTGATAGTGGCGACACGCGGGTCCGACGTATACTAACTGACCGCTAAGCGATTTAAAAGCTACCACCTAGCAAGTGTGGTGTATGGCGGTGACACCACAATGTAAATAAAAAAGTACACAGTAACTTGATTTGAAGTCCTATTATCTCCTTAAGCTGGCTTCTCCGACCACGGGTTCCTACTACCACAAACTGTTTAGTGGAGCATGCTCTATGTTCCGTTAAATTTTGCACACTCTTACAGGAGGATCCTCCATTTGATGTTAAATAAGCACGATATTTACAGAGGTTACTAATTTTCTACAATCGCAGAGAGCTGTTCTCCGTCCACCTTTTCACCGTAGGTTGGTGTAGCAAGGATTATGTACAGTAATGAAGTGCTACTGAAATGTTCTGTCTTAACGTGAGCTCCCGCACCCGGTGGAAGTGACTTGTCCGGAGGGAGACTGGCGCACGTGTGCGCAGAGCACGCGTGAACCCGGGCCGTTCCCAGCGCCGCTTCCAGGAGCGGGACGCGCTTTCGCGGCCCGGGCGCTAACAGCGGCACAAAGGGCGGCTTCTGGCCGCCGGCCGTGGGAACGGAACGGCGCGTACAGCGCCGGCCGTGACGGAGCAGCATCGCCGCCGGGAGCCGCGCAAACATCCGCGTGCGGCGCCGGCGGCTTCCGGCAGCAGCGCCTCCTCGTGAACGTGTCGCAGGCACTGCGGTGCGCGAGCACGGCTCCTACCGACGAGTAGTGTTTACCTGCGTGCCGACATCTGTCCGTCGAACACTGCACGCCCTTTGCGGAATAGGAGATAATTTCCACCGTCTGGAAAATCACCATCACTGTTGAAGACCGCTAGATAACAAGCCTCCAAGCGATGATGTTAGAACTGGATGTACCGAGGTCACCATCTCCGTATGGCACTGGTAGAGAGAAGTTTTGGTGCCATTATTTGTTGGATGACAGATGAAGGGCGGTGCGGACCCGCCAGGGTATTTATTTTATTTATTTATATCCAAATTATACACCTGTTACCTGATGTTTAAAACAGGTCGCACATCTTACAATTTTTGTTTTTCATCTTTTTACAGTTTTCTTGCCTTTTGTTTTATCTAGAACATTTACACAGAATGATACTTTTCAAAATAACAATAATTTAAGGTTGAAATATAAATAAAATTTTGTTGTTTTTTAAGAAGAATATGAAAAGAAGATAGGATAGATGAGAGATTTGTTAGTACCATCACCGAATGTGACTGACGCGGAATGGTTTCTTCGAGCCGTTGACTGCCAGTCACACACACACACACACAAATGTTTATTAGTAGAGAAATTATGTTGCTTATCCTACTTATTACTAATCCTGTGTATTAAATACTTTAGGTGCCCATCCATGTACAGCATTTGGCGTTTTCTTGGCTAGATTGCCAGCACTCTTGCTTATTTACTGTCACATCTCAGCTTCCTCCTCCTGTTTCTCCTCATTGTCACTATTTTCGTTGTCACTGTGGGTATCGCCCTTCCATCCTCTGGAGATTTCTGTTACGCTCCACCTAGGCATGTCTGTGATGTCGTGTCCACATGTACTCTTCTTGTGTGGACTCGCGTAGGCGCGCCGGCCCCGGGTCGTATCCGCCCGGCGGATGAACGACGACGGCCGGTGTGCCAGCCAGCCTGGATGTGGCTTTTAGGCGGTTTTCCACATCCCGCTAGGTGAATACCGGGCTGGTCCCCACGTCCCGCCTCAGTTACACGACTCGCAGACATTTGAAACACACTCACACTTTTTCACGATTTACACTTGACGCAGACAGCTGGGGTACACTAATTCCGTCATGGGGGGTATGGGGTGGCGGCAGGAAGGGCATCCGATCACCCCTTACAATTAACCTTGCCAAATCCGTACATAACCCTGCCGACCCTGCGCACAATGCGGGATAAAGGTTTTAGCGAAAGAAAGACAGAAAGATGAGGGGCGGTGCGCCAACATGACAAATATAGAGAGATCTGTTTCGGTATCTCGAATAGCTTCTACGGAGCTACAGAACTAAACATCCTCATCCTCTTATTATAAGGAGCGATTAAAAAGTTTACGTTCTAAGGCCATACAGTCCAGAATCGATTCGTCAATCGGGTAAATTCGCCGTGAGCGTTGAGGCAGTCATCCCATGAACACATCACGTTGAATACAACTCTTTGATAAAACGCCGTGCCCTGCTGCGTGAAGTAGTCCCTAACTATGAGACCTGAGTTTCTCTCCGGCACGAACAAAGCATGCCTTGGAAACGGCAGGGTGGGCTCCTGACGAAATATCGGCACGGTTGTCGACGACTTCGCCCGGCTGTTTTGTAGGTTGGTTGAACACAGTCTCTGTAACTGCCTGCTGCACAGCCTAGTCCGAAAAGAACCGTCGACCCTTCGACTTGTTTTCCGGGGGACCGAAGGCATGATAAGCGCATGGGGAGAGGTTAGGACTGTAGGGCGAATGCTCAAGTCTCTCCAACTTGTGCTGGCGTCTACGTCACGACATTTGCGATATGGAGACGTGCGCTCTCATGAAGGGGCAGCCCTTGGTCCACCATTGCTGAACAGTGGTTTTCGAGAGATACGCTGCCCCATACAAAATCTTCATTCTCTAATGGATGTCATCCGGTGTTTGTCCTTCGGCAACCAAGAAAAGAAGAGCAACAGATCGCTCCTGTTTGGACGCATTTGGTAACAACGTCGTCGTAATACACGTTTCCGCATTTACCGCACTCACAAATACCCCACTAGTCCCTTGCCTGTATGTCGGTGCTTATATAGCCGCATCGGAGTCGCGCTACGTCGCATACAGCTGCAGCAACGCCCTCAAACAGAAACTGTTTTATCGCCACTTATACTTCGCTTACAGTCGACTGTATTTGCTGTTTTAATTTATTTGCACTCGATTTTTAAGAAACTATTGCTTCATCTGCACCACTTTAGTAGTGTTACCGATGTGACAGACCATCGCAAGTATATAATCTAAGCATCACCGACCATCGAAACTACAAGTCTTCGGAAAAAACGACATTCCGTTTAAGGAGGTCGATGATTGACTCATTATGAAGTTCTGCTTAATTTTTGACACAGTTACATTTTATGAGACGATCATAACCGGTTTCGGTACACAACGGCGGTATTCACATGCTGTGAGTGGCGTCTGAATATGGGCAGTGTTGGCCGAAACCAGTTGCGATAGTGTTATGAAAAGTGACTGCATGCGCCATGTGAAGATGGCCATTGTGGACCGAAAGCAGTCGTGATGGCGTCATAAAAGACGATTCTGTCAAGAAATAAACAGAAATCTAGTGGTGTACTTCGGGGCATTTAACTGCGTTGTCGTTTTCATATTGTGAACGATATTTCGGGGACTCGACACTTTCAGGTTTTCCGATCTGGGCTGTTACGGGCAGTAGCTGCCTTTACTCCTAAAGTTTTGAAAGTGACAAAATAAATTAAAACATAAACACAACTCAGTGGAAGAAAAGTAATTAGAGAGTATCTCATTCTCCACAACAAAGCTGACTTCACCATTTTCCACTAGTATCGGCGCAACAAGAGTAGTAAGGGCGCATTCACTTCACGTGTCGCTGCAGGTGTATCTGGACTCGAAATCTTCCTCTCTTGACGGCGAAATAGTGCTGATGAAAATTTCAACTGGTTGGTACGTTAGTCTGTCTGTACTGACACCAGATTTCACCCTCTTCCACTCATACTACTCTCATCCATGACAGCATCCTGCGCTGCACAAATACCCATCACAGTTATTCATTTAGTATAGGTACACATAGGTAACAGGGATGGAACAATGAAACACAACAGCAAACTATCGCCATTGCCCCTTTCCCAGGACACATCACCTCATACTGCATTCGTCCCACAAATTTATCACGTCGAGAAAATCAGAGGAATTACAATCAAAATATCCACGGGTGTACTGCCGGTCTATAGTGTCCAACGGGCACAATATTTCGGCGATCAAACATGTCGCCATCATCAGGTGAATTGACGGACTGAGCTCAGTCCGTCAGTTCACCTGATGATGGCGACATGTTTGATCGCCGAAATATTGTGCCCGATGGACACTATAGACCGGCAGTACACCCGTGGATATTTTGATTATCAAATACGCCGGGAGAAACTCAAGAATCACAGAGGAATTACACATTATAGGAAGCTTTACCAACAATTACTCTTTCCGCTTAGTGTATGCGAATGGAACAGGAGAATGCGGGGATACAACAATCCCACATGCTACACAAAAGCTGCACACTCCACACTCCCGTGCCTCAACAATCGATATAAACCCACTTAGAGGTGTAGTCCTCCGAAATGCCAAGCACTGTAGATGGCTTGCGGTGTATAGGCGTAGATGTGGTTGTTCCGGCGAATTCTTTTGCCATGCTGTTACACCATGTAAAGGAAGGAAGATTAAGATTTAACCGGAAGCACTTAAGGATTTAACTTTATTGTATTATTGGACTTTCTCAGGTGAATTAAATAAGTTATATCGTTCGGGCCAAAGGAATACCCATCCCCGACACCGCATCCGTACACAGCTAGCCACGGCGCGTTGCGGGTCACGGTATGGCCCTAAATACGAGGAATAATCACAAGTTGTGGCACGCATAAGAAGGGCCGTATGAGGCTTGCCTGTGATGTAATAACGACGTTAGCAGAATTTCGACAACGGTGTGCCAGAACATACATTTCAGTACCAAGTAAAGTCTTTATTGCGTCAGTCCAGGTGGCGCATTAACACATTATCGCCCCGGCGAAACCGTGAAGGATGCTTTTTATCAGACGCGAAAGCGCAACAGAGTAATGAGGAGCGCCTTTTAAGGCTAGCGATGGGCCCGGTGTGCCGAGGCGCTGCGATCAATCGCCGAACAGGCTTCGCGAGGCACGTGCTGAGACTGAGTTACGTGCAGCGGCGGCGCGCCGACATCGCAGCCTGCCCAACCCGCTGCTCGGTGGCGTCCAGTGGCGAAGAGCGCGGTCGTGTCCTCACGCGAAGGCAGCACTCCGTCGGTAGCAGCCGATGTCCCTTAGTACTTTTTCGTGAACATAGTACGTTCGAATAATATCTTACTTGTGACACGTTTTACAGCAGCGTGGTACGTCTTAATTCCGACCCAGGGGTTTCACTTCCCGTTTCTCTTGACCGTCTCAGATTACTTTATGCCCAGAGGCATCAAGCGAATGTAGTTCAGTTGCCTGGGGGACATTAACCAACATAGTTGCCTTTCCTGTAGCTTTGTTCATTGCAAAGATATGAAGAACAAGTCGCCTTTTTAAAACAGCAGACTGCTACGGTCGCAGGTTCGAATCCTGCCTCGGGCATGGATGTGTGTGATGTCCTTAGGTTAGTTAGGTTTAAGTAGTTGTAAGTTCTAGTGGACTGATGACCACAGATGTTAAGTCCCATAGTGCTTAGAGCCATTTGAACCATTTTTAAAGCAGCATCCTATATTTTTATTCTGTAATTCACTTAATCTCCTCAAGACCTGTTCAAAAAAGTATCACAGTATTCCAGCCACGTAAACATGATATTATTGAAAACTTAATTCAAAATCGACTTTGACTCTCCTGCATCAGCACACAGTGCAGGCATCCGGGATAACAATGTCTGAAAGACTGGTGTCCATTTTCCATGTGTTTATATTTGTTTATTTTCAATTCCTGCAAGTGGACGAGTTATGTTACTCCGGATATCTATACTGTGTGCTAGTGCAGGAAAGACCAAGTTTCGTGTCACGTTTTTATTAACTTTATGTTTACGTCAATGACACACTGTGATACTTTCTTCAACAGGACTTGAGAAGACGAAGTGCATTACAGAATAGAAAATATAAGGTAGAATTTTAAAAGACGCACTGCTATTCATTTCTTCAAATTGAACAAAGTTATACAAAAGGCAACAGTGCTGGTTAATATCCCAGGTAGCTAAATGATATTTACTTGGTACATTCTTTTATTTTGTTCGTAGATAAAAAGTTATTTGGTTTGGTCAAGGTGTGTGGGGCACCCTGTACAGTATTAATCCGTGGTCGATTTGTCGTCACCTCACTGACACCAGCTTTTCCTCATACACACAGCACTGCTCTACCCGTGACACACACGTCATTGTATAAAAGAACACATCTGAGCTATATGAGGAGACCATATACTGATCACTGAAAAACCTTTCAGGTACAGGTAAATTTCTTTTCTTTTTCTCTCAATTTAAAGACTTAAGCCATTTTGTTCAAATGGTTCAAATGGCTCTGAGCACTATGGGACTTAACATCTATGGTCATCAGTCCCGTAGAAGTTAGAACTACTTAAACCTAACTAACCTAAGGACATCACACAACACCCAGTTATCACAACGCAGAGAAAATCCCTGACCCGGCCGAGAATCGAACCCGGGAATCCGGGCGCGGGAAGCGAGAACGCTACTGCACGATCACGAGACGCGGACTAAGCCACTTGGAAAGACCCCATAACCAAGATATTATTCGTAAAACTGATGCCACCAACGCAAATACAATAAATTCCACATGCAGCCATTTCATTTACTTACGTTACGGAAAGGCCCCTTTCTCCTTTTTTTTTTTTTAAACTTAGGAGAGCTTGAATTTAAACTCACTAGTAGGATGAAATGTTGGAGAGTACTCGTTAATAAAACAAATATGTGCATAGTTTTCTGACTGTTTTGGTATAAGTGACCTATGATCTGCGCTGGTTCTTCACAGAGGAACTGCCATTTCGTTTCTTCCCCAACATTTGCCTTTATATCTATAATGCAGAGTGGTCCAGATGTCAATGGTATGCGCTGTGTGCCTTGTTTGGAAATAAACTTTTTCCATTCACTCACGGTACTTGTTGACAACAGTTACGCCAACTTTAGGCTTCAATCTCAAGTTTGCATTCCGTGCGGACCGGTTCTACCTCGTGTTTATTTTTCTGGCAATGTTAACTGTGCGTTAACAGTGATACACTGCTGTTCTCGTGATTGCGTATTACAGGGTATTTCTCTGTTGCTGTTTTCACAACTGGAAAAGTAATGAAAGGTAATTCAGATAACGAGCCGAATAACTCATAATTATGTGATTAATCTGTAACGAGTGACCGGAAAACATGTGTCTGTTGTACCAAAGTACTAAACAAATACCGTGAGCAACCTCCGAAAATTGGTTGGCAGAATTCAGATCCGCCCTACTGATCTTAAGGGATTGAATTGGGCGTGTTCTGTCTTGCGAGTGCTAGCATTTTTAGCGTCCTAGCACTGCAGAGATTGAAAAATTGCTTTTAATTTACGTAATTGACAATTAACACTGGGGGGAGAGAGGGGGTGAAGGAGGTGAAAGACGATAAGTTTCGACATAAAATTCGTCTTCCTTTTGACACGGAGGACAACAGACGAAGTAAAAGCACGAAAGGAACGAGAATGGAAAAGAAGTAAGAGAAAACTCTAGTAAACCGAATCAGGATGGCCCTCCAGAAAATGAGTCCGTTGCGCCAGCCCATGCGGCGCGAAAGGACATGAAAGTTTTCATCAGTAACAGTAGTTCATGGAGCATAATAACATCAGTGACGAAAACTGAAACAGCGCACACCGAGACATTCAAACAGTCTTCCTTTCACGTTCCACACACAAATGGAGAGGAGAGAAACTCTAAGTAGTGGTAGATTAGGAAGTACGCTCGAAACTTTTCAGTGGGTTTGTAGAGAATATACAGCAGATGGAGGTACAACAGCTCTCTGATTCTCGGAATGGCTAAATAGAGGTCCTGTATGGTTTTCAAGGGAATCTTATACCATTCTTCCTGCAAAATAGTGGCAAGTTCAGACAACGAGTCTTTCTGCCTACAGTAGACCACAGAGGCTCAGTAATATAGAGGTGTGGTGACGGTGGTGCCCAGTGGACACCGACAATTCATCCTCGTACTCGTCCTGGACGGTGCCGTGTTCATCTCTCGTGCCCTCTCGGCTTGGAACAAAGTATCGCCATTGGGGAATACACATTGTACCGTGGGATGGACGTGGTCACTAAAATGGTCACGTACTGCTTGGCAGTAAAGTAACCACGAGGCCCGTGGAATACCTCGACACAGCTGTCCAAATCACCGCCGACCCCAGCCACGTTACGGTACTGGGGCGCAACTTCGGCTACAAGTCGGAAACAGTGTGACACAGGACTGATCCGACAAAACGGCGTTCTTCCATTGCTCCACAGTCCAGGTTCGTGCCTTCGGTGCCACGTTTTCTTATTACGGACATTTGCGTCACCGATGAGTGATTATGGAATTCAAACTCTCCCAGGAATTCGGAGCTTCTGGTGCTACCTTCGTGTTGTCTTGGTGTTGGCAGTGTTCAAGAGCGGGGCATTCAGTTCTGCGGTGACTTTTGCAGCTGTCGTCCCCATGTTTTTCGTCACAATCCTCTTCAGTGACCGTCCGTGGCGATCACTCAACGTTGAGACTCAGTGGGTGGTGTTTTTGCGCTTTCCCTGCACGCGGTATAAATGATTGATACGGTGATTCTTGACAGACCGAACACTTGGGCTGTCATGGTTACGGAAGCACCAGCCAACAGCCTGCCCATGTCCGAATTCATTCAGAGCCGACATAAGGCACCCACAACGACATAGAACTTGCAACGTACAGCACAGGTACCGTTCATGGTCAAATACAACACCGCAACCTGCAGGCTTGGCAAGCATTTGCATTTATGTTCAAATATGCGTTTCTCGCGGTGTTACCGTGTTTTCGTCCATCTTTTCGTTTGTATGTAGTAATTGATGGTGGTGTGTGTGTTTTTGTGTTTGTGTGTGTGTGTGTGTGTGTGTGTGTGTGTGTGTGCGTAAGAGTTGACACTCATTGACATATGGGTAGAATGAACTGGCCAGTTTCAGAATGTGCTAACAATGTTAAATATGTCCGCTTTGCCCAGCAGGTATAGATATTCTTCACAGATGTGAATCAAGTGCTACATGTCTGCGAAACACGTTCGCCGTTAAGGTTCTCGTTCTCGACCCTTAGCGGTCTCTATTCCAGAACGCGGCGTTTCCGTTGTACGTTCGACTGCAGACTTACAGCCTTGTTCGAGAAGTAAGGCACCAGGCCGTAAGATCAGATATGAAAGGCGAGGAACATAATGCCGCGCACAAATTGCAGACATTTGTGGGGCTGTCAGCGGTCTTGTCTCTCTACAGGCCGTGTCTGAGATGTGATCAGCCTGCTGGCAGCACCAACTCTGCCAGACAAGCATCTCAGCATCGGCGCTGCCAGCCTCCGCCGTCGGTCGGTAGCAGCGCGCCCGTCTTCGCATTTTTCCGTTGTAACTGGCTCGAGGGTGACCGGCTGACAAATGCTACCACAAGGAGACGTGGTCGCCTGTCAAGAGTGTGCACTGAGGCGTTAGCACTGCCCTTGTTCCACATCAGATTTCACAGACTCTATTCCAAACACACGCGTCGGATATAAACAGCTTACTCTAACATACCCAGTGCCGTATTGTGATTTGAGGACTGGGGAAGCACTGTTTGTCAACTCAGATAAAAAAAAAGTGAAATGCCGAGTACAAGGACTGACAAGAATCAAAATATGTTGAGTAATTTGGTATGTTGTGTAATTTGGTATGTTGTGTAATTTGGTATGTTGTGTAATTTGGTATGTTGTGTAATTTGGTATGTTGTGTAATTTGGTATGTTGTTGATGCACGATGGTGCCGCTGATATCATTTTAAAAGCCATCATGAATTGCTAGGATGAATATTAAAGCGCTTTTTAAATTATAATTTTTCTTGGGCTACCCTGCAGTTTGGCTCCATTCAAAGTAAAAATGAGCGGTGCGAAATTTGGATTCAGTATGTCAATGCAAACGCTTTCTAAATCGGAAAATCCATAAACACAAAAGCGTCAACCTAGCAAAATATTAGTACCATACGACGGTAACAACTCCCACGTCTAGTGCTGCCTTTGATAAATCTAGGATCAGCAGCAGGGAAGTTGTTTGCATCCTGACAGCTACAGTCAAAGCCCTAGGTCAAGATATCGATGAATTTGTAATCAAATTTGTAATTCTGTTCACAAGTCCGGAGGGAATATGTATGAGAAGAAACCAAGAACCAATTTAAGAGTAGGACATTGCAGGCTGTAACCTTCTATTGGATGGTCAACTATTACCAACATTAACAGGTAATGATAAAGTACAGAAACTCCTGCGACTCTTCCAAATTGTGGTACCTGGAAATTTCTTGGAGAGCCTGCATTGCCATCTAAGACTAGAAAAGAGCAGGCTATAGCTGTCTATGAAAGTCTCACTCATTGGGCTCTTCAGTCATATGTTTAAGTATTTAGTTTTGGAAGAACAGGATTTAAAATGGTAACTTGGAGATAAGTATGTGTTACGACTGAAAACTTTTAAGACCTCTAGTATTTATCTCGCAGGTATCACATATATATGAAATTGTTATCAAAAATGCTGTAACATTTGAACCAAGTCCATGTGTCTCGATATTTGGAGAGAATAGCAACCTAGCGAGAATTATAAGGAATCCTTGTGTAGATTTCCTCACTCTTTGAAATCCTTTTTATTATGTTATCAATTGTGATTCTCCCTTGTGCTTTACAAAAACTGAAAAATCGTTTATAGTACCTCCCTCCATAATGAATTACCATTACTTTTTTAATTATGAAATGAAAAGAGTCAGTGCACTGAAGCATCAATAGTTCGTTGGCGTGCGCCTAGTCACTAAACTCAAACTTCTAAATTATCATAGAGAGACGAGGTTGGAACAAGGTGCAGTACAATAAACTGTTCACAAAAAAAGACGAATAATAGTAGCAGTATGTGCTTCAAATTTTATACGACTATCGACATAAGTTCCAGAGCATAAAAAAGAGACTTTGACAAAGAATAAGGATTTGTAAAATAATATTTGACTTTCTCACAATTATTGTACGTAATGGTGTTACACTTTGAATTATTAAATCTAATAAACAAATTTATAAATAAGGGAATATTTTTTTAGGTAAAAGTAAGTGAGATTTTTTGTGGCTTCCCGATTTCTTTTCAAATGAAGATCCCTAGGAGCATGGCTTCGCTTTTACTTGTGGGGGCCCAGGTTACACAAAACACATTTTTTCACACAATTAAACCTCACTAGGTACGAGACAAAAGAAAAAAATCGAACTTAAAAAATAAGAGAATATTTTTTGTGATTTTGTATTTGTAAAACGATTTCGTTATCACTGCGCAGCGTTTATTTCGTAGAGATTTTGATGTAAACTGAAATGCATCTACTTCCTGTAGGAAAACGAACTGCTATGAATGAGTAACTTCCTGGGTCTGCATTGAAAAAAAAAAAAAAAAAAAAAAAAAAAATACGAACAGGACGAAACGCAGTAGTGGAAAGTTTGAAAGCATTGACGCGGTCACTAACCCATACCACAATGATGTGTGCTGGTGCACTAGACGTTTGAAATCCAAGTAATAGAAGAATTCTTCATGAGGACTTTAAATTCCGTCGGTACAAGATAAGATTTGTTCAGGAACTTAGTGCCTCCTACAAAGCATGTTAGTTTAGTCTTGATAGGGCCCCCGCTGTACGTCATATGGTGACTTGCGGAGTACGTATGTAGGTGTAGAAGGTGTCATTATGCTTTCGAGTGACGAGGCACATGTTCGTTTGCAGAATTACCAGCTTAGGGCCACCAGTGACCGTTTCACGGTGAGTACATTACAGTTTGGTTTGCAGTTCCAAAATTAGTCCTAATACACCCATAGTCCAATGAGGAGGCAAACAAGAGCGTAAGAGGAAGCGTCACTGACACGTAGCGACGCTGCCCAACCCACCCCTACCAACAATAAACAGACTTCTTTTCAAAACAACGGCGACACCCGCCGTAAGGCAAGAACTTGCGCCACGCGAGGTAGCCGCGCGGTCGTGGGCGCCCTGTCCCGGTTCGCGTCGCTCACGAGCCCTCCCTCGGGCAAGGGTGTATGTGTTGTCTTTAGTGTAAGGTAGATTAAGTAGCGTGTACGCTTAGGGACCGATGACCTCAACAGTTTGATCTCAAAAGACCTTATCACAAATTTCCAATTTGCGAGAATTTCCACAGATATCCTTCGGAAAATCTTTTCACGGTGTTTGATCCATGACACGTCGATATTCCATGAACAGCGCGATCATTTGTTTTTGCAGCTTGTGGGCTTTTTTTTCCTTTTCTTTTCCATTTTGGTCATTTCAAATATAGTCTACTCCTTATATGCAACATTGTAGCCCGCATCTCGTGGTCGTGCGGTAGCGTTCTCGCTTCCCACGGGGTCAGAGATTTTCTCTACCTCGTGATGTCTGGGTGTTGTGTGATGTCCTTAGGTTAGTTAGGTTTAAGTAGTTCTAGGGGACTGATGACCATAGATGTTAAGTCCCATATTGCTCAGAGCCTATGAGCCATTTTTTTTTTTGCAACATTGTAGGTTAGTCTTCAGCATGTTGATATTAATATCGATTGAAAGTACAAATTATAGAAACAAGTCACATGTATTATATTATAATTTCCACTGCCGTTTTGGAGTATTGCAAGTGCGTCATCATGGAAATTCACGTCAGCTAAAACGTTTACTGTCCTCAGTAGTCATAGGTTGCTTATGAAGTCGTGTTAAATTGAACTAAGCAACAATGGGCGTATTTGCTTAGTTCAGTTTATAGAAAGTATACGCGATTAAATACAACTGGAAATGTAGCCTGTGATCAATGAAAGGCAGTGTCAGCAGTTAAACAAAAGTTGTGCGTTAGTACAGCCATACCTTGTTAATTGACATAAATCGATCTGATGTTGGGGTACAACACTCCGAAACGCGTAGTGGAACATGTAATCTGTTTCTGTAGTTCGTAGTTTCAACTGGTATAGTTTATTCTGTGCGACGGCATTCAGCTGCAGAGTTCAGCATCACTGTTTAGCCATAAATTACTGCTGTTTCATCAGCGACGATTGAGCAAGCGATGAGAAGTTATCGTATAAGATGAAATGACTAGCCACTAGCTATGGGACGTTTCTTTTTGAAACATTGTAATTAAACTTTAGAGGAACCAAATAGTGCTCCTAAATATGCATTCTTTATCGCCCTTTCCGAACCGTCCGATTATTCTCTCGGAACTGCTATAAAACTTTCCCGTATTCATCTTTTGCCTATTCAGTCGAGAGAATACCAAAAGGAACAAAGACACACTGGAAACACAGCACCTCAGTAGGTTCGAAAATGTACCGTTGTTCTTGCAGGCACATATTTTTCTTGGTCGATAAGTACGTACGTACATTCCGAAGATATTAACATCTGTTTCCGAAGCGACAATGTTGTGCTGTGTGGAACATGATTCGTTTGTACTCGGCTGTCTCTCGCGAGCTCAAGTTGCACAATGCAGACGATTGCCTAGTCAGTGCTTTTACTCTCTCAAGTGGGTGTCAAAAAGCTGCACTTAAGTGTAGCGCGTGAGGAACGCTCAATAGGGGCAAGCACTAATGCTTACCATTAAACAATTACGAAACGTTTTCTCCTTGCCACTCGCATTTACATCAGACAGAAGAGGTTTCCCACTCTAGGTGACGCAATTACAGACAACGTTATATTCCACACTCTAGTCCCTTACTTGCATTACCGCGAATTACAGTTCCCCACCGACTGTGTAACCCCTCCCAGAAATCCATTCTCTCTCCCTCCCCCCCCCCCCTCTCTCCCCTTCTGTTTCGTTCACATACATCCCGATTTCCGCAGCATGGTAGTAGAGTCACGTTCGGTGCTGCAATCTATATTTGATAAAATCTTCTCATTTTTCTGTCATCATTCTGCATAGTTAAAGAAACTGAGGAAGACAAGAGAGAAAGACGAAAGAGAAATAGGACAAATAATAGGGAGAAAGGTAGGGTACAGAGAGGCGAGGGTCATATAAAACGGCATTCACTACGAGAATTCATGTTCTGCTGTTAATGAAGCAAAAGCAGGAGGAACTCATTTCAAAGCGACCATTTCTAAAACTCTTTCAGTGCTATCAGGAAAATAGGGATGCCATGGCACTATCAAATTTTGCAGTATTTTAGCATTTTCTGTCAATAACACGTATCTCATGTCGTCTTCTACATTCTGCAAAAATAAAGTACGACTTGGATGTATGTGTTTAAATTTATAACCGAACGGTTGGTTTTGTTTTAAATAGTAATTAAGTCATGTAACATTGTCAGTAAGAGATATGAAACAAAGTATCTCCCCTGAATCTATTTTTTCATTAGCTGCGCGATTCACGTCTGTTTTTACTAAGCATTACTCACCTCATACACAACATTATAATTAATTCTATTTTTTCTGCTGATAGATGATGAGGAAGTATTGAATAGGATTCGGGAGAAGAGAAGTTTGTGGCACAATTTGACCAGAAGAAGGGATCGGTTGGTAGGACATGTTCTGAGGCAACAAGGGATCACCAATTTAGCATTGGAGGGCAGCGTGGAGGGTAAAAATCATAGAGGGAGACCAAGAGATGAATACACTAAGCAGATTCAGAAGGATGTAGGTTGCAGTAGGTACTGGGAGATGAAGAAGTTTGCAGAGGATAAAGTAGCATGGAGAGCTGCATCAAACCAGTCTCAGGACAAAAACAACAACAGATGACGTAAATGAGAAACTTTTTATTCGTATTATAGATACCTTAGTTAACAGATCGGTGAATAGGTTCAACGAAAGACTTGCCTTGTAAAGCCGAATATGAATTGTTTGTGACCGACAAGTCAGTTAATTTACTCAGAAACGGGGATACAATAAGTAAACACTAAAACGCTCTTGCAAAACTCATATTCATTATATTTAGCGGAACATGAACACTTCTTTTCACGTTACGATTATTTGCAAGGATAATGGAGTTGATATACAAAAGCTTTTGCACTTTCTTGGCGTTCTTTCTGTAATTCTATGTTTCGGTGCTACGGTCGCAGGTTCGAATCCTGCCTCGGGCATGGATGTGTGTGATGTCCTTAGGTTAGTTAGGTTTAAGTAGTTCTAAGTTCTAGGGGACTGATGACCACAGCAGTTGAGTCCCATAGTGCTCAAAGCCATTTGAACCATTTTTTTCTATGTTTCTGTACAAGTTATCAAGTGTGTCATATTTAGCTCTAGAAAGACGCGGGTGCTGCTATGTTTTCGAAGCCCCGAAATCTGGCATCTACGTGCATACATGTGTCTGTCTCATTAGATCATACTGTCAACGACTGCAGTATGTGAAACAGAACAACACTAAAATTCATGTAGGACCTGGATACGGAAAACTAATTTATAAGACATTTAAATGGTTTTGCGACCTCTGTATCCCATTACCAACTAGGCTTCAAGTAGAGACTACATATTTGAGCCAGAAATGACAAATATTTCGAATAAAATGGATAGTTTTCGCTACGGATATTAACTGTACTCTCCAAGGAAATTATTCCCAGAAAATTAGTTAGGTTCTGTGTAATCTACCATTTATTGTGCTTCTTTTTCAGATTTTGCGAACAATTATTTATAACAGCTTCACTCACTGAGAATACTTCAGTATTCCATCTTAGACACATTCAAACAACAACCAATCGCTATTTGGTATTTTGAACTATTTATCATCTGAGCTAGTTTTCACGTCACTGCGGGCTCATCATCTGGCGGTGTCATTAAAAGGAAAGATACACAAGCAGAGCTGTCGCGACGATGAAGACAAATGACACTGGCGGAAGTATGACTTAAAAATTGCTTTCTAGAACAGAATCGTTATTTCACTTGTTGTAGACTCCGAACGATTGTGTGAAAATTTGTGATATCGTGATTACAATATTTGTGCGTATTTTGGTAGAATCCTTCTAAAGTGGACTGTTTCCATTAGCAGCGTAGTTAAATGACGGTTTGCACGCGATTCGGGAGGAATATTTTTACAAATATCACACTAGAAGTTCAATGCGCAGGTGCTTTAAATGTCACAGAAGAATAAACAAAATATCTCAAGGCAGTTAACATCGACTGGTTGCTATTTCAACAGGAATTATCCTCTTTTTACATCAGACACTGTGTTCAAATCACCCAGAATGGCCAAAATAAATGGCACACTTTTTATTTCATTTTATCAGCTTTAGACACGCGATGTTACAGTCTCGAGAACAGATTGCTGCTCTGGAGATTTTACATTATCAAGATACTCAACTGGGCTTTTGTCAATTTGCGCTACATTACATACAGGTCATAAGTTGCTGGCAATTCTCAAGTCATGAGAAATGAGTAAAATGTAAAGAGGCATGACAGCCAGTCGATCTTCTTTCTTATCGTGCCCGAAAACATCAACTGTGTACAGTAAATCGGGCCAATACATCAGTAAAGCACCAAGTCACGTTTATTTCCTTTTAACAGATTTTTCAGGGGTACAGCAACAGTGGTCTCCAAAATGCGCTTCATGCCTTGGACATGACCACAGTGACGAAGGACGTGACCTCATCCTTGCTTGGCTGCCTCTGCTCGTCTCCCGTGGAACAGCAGTGCCGGCAGGATCGTCCTGTACAAATGAGCATCGGTTAGGATATTCTGTGCAAGGCTCTGACATGGAAGTCTTTGAGTTCCGCCGAAGTGGTCAACTAAATGTGGCTTCTGCGTCATATAGGATGCGTCTTTTGTCAGAGATGTGCTGGAATTTTCTACTTACCACGAGATGTACGATTTCGAGATCGAAAACTGAAATAATAATAAAATTATCTACTTATCTAAGAAGCCGGAAACTATCGGGATTATGTTTCTGGTGGGTGCTGGAGACACCGGACTTGCTTTTGTACCAGCTCTTCCGACCCACACTTGCTGAATCACTCAGAGACGTAGCGTCGCGCAGCGGCGGTACGAATGCGCCGGACACTGGCCCACCGCCACGAAAGCCGGAGAGGGGGCGCACCCGCTTTCAGGGCGAGCACTTTCGCTCGCTCCAGCCTGACAGCTGCCACGCGGGGTGCCCCACCGAGTACTTTTTTTTTCCAGTTCGAATCGAGATGGCTTTTCCCGGCGCCGGCAAATGTTTGCTCGCTTCATTACGGCGCTTTACTGCTGTTTATCACTGGTATGGTAACGAGGGAAACCGGCCGGCCAGCATAAAATGCAAATTGTTGTTTGTGCGCAAGCGTTGGCCAGCCGCGGTGCCAACGTGCCGGGGAAGAGGGACACGTGTGACAGCCGTGGCAAACCATCAGCGGAGGCGTTCTGCGCCCTGCGCAGCAGGAGTCCAGATGGCAGGAGGACGTTGTCGAGATGTCCGTCTGAGCCACAAGCTGTTCTTATGGCAGCCTTTGTTTTATTGCTAACATGCCGAATCTACTGTCTGCGATTAACGGTAGTTTCCGACTTGTAGTTGACGTAACAGTTGTTGCTCTTACGCTGTGTTCGAGAGTGATAATCGATATTGCCCGCTTCGACAGACTTGTGGCGAAATGCAGGTCAGCCACGGAGGGCAACATTTTGTCGTATGACTGTGATCCTTGCAGCAGACGTCGGCGTTTCTTCGATGAAAGGCAGTAACAGAGTGTCTCAACTTGATTACTGGCTGTAAATGAATTCACTGTCAACACGTACTGCTGCTAATAAAATGGTTCAAATGGCTCTGAGCACTATGGGACTTAACTGCGCAGGTCATCAGTCCCCTAGAACTTAGAACTACTTAAACCTAACTAACCTAAGGGCATGACACACGTCCATGCCAGAGGCAGGATTCGAACCTGCGACCGTAGCGGTCGCGCGGTTCCAAACTGTAGTGCTACTAATAGCTAATGTAAATCTAAACACAGGAAATCATTCACAGCGCTTGCGAGGCTGTGCTATTCTAAATCATTACGAAAAGGTGTGTCTCGTTTTTCTATTCATATGGCAAGTGTTTCCATTGGTGCTTCCATTTTAATGTCTTAGCAAAGTTAGTTCTCCAAGAAACAGAATCCAGTGTCTGTGCTTACAATGTTTACCGTTGACGTCTTGTCAGAATTCTAAAATTATGTTAACGTTGAAGAGTTTAATATTAGAAATAAAAATGTCGACGACTCAATCATTTTTAAACGGAAGGGGACAACTTCTGGAATTAATAAAATATTCGTCCACCACCGCACTGAAATAAAGCTAAATAGAAACAAAAATATAAATTATGTGATTCATTTAAATGACTAGAATGTGGGCATAGCATACTCTCATTAAGAAAAAATAACCTTTGTAAACCATCTGCTATGTTTTATATCATAGCGAGATTCAACAATATGAATAACAGAATATAAAAATAAGTGGCAAGTTACTACGTCATACTGTGTACATTTTTCTCTTTTTCAATTTTTGTATTTAGCTGTCGATGCACCGTAAACAGCGCTGTGTTAGAAAGAAGTGTAGGCGGAAGAGGGTCGAATAAACCGTAGCATTGAGCGATGATCTGTCGCCTCATTAGTCTGCTGCCATAAACGGAAACAAGTTGGTGGCTGGAGTGACAGTTTCAGCAGGCCATAATCAGCCAGTGCTCAGATCTAATTTATTTGCTTAGGTTATTAAATACTACATACAAATTCTCCATTAGGTTAACATAGCAACCGTTTACTGACACAAGTAAAGGTGTCCTAGTCCATGTAATAACTACAGGTAACTGTTTACTCATATATTCCATATTTTTTGTGTTTGTAAGATTCATTTAGGTGCTAGGTTAAGCAGTTAAGCAACCTGTGTGGTTAATATTCTCTCATTTGAGGCATAAAGCCTTTTAGACAAGAAAATATTTGACAGTATACTCTGATAGTATTTTTCCAGTGGCACGGTTTAAACTTCATTTGTATTTGTGTGTGTTTGTGTGTATGTGAAGGAGACAGAGAGTGAGAAAGAGAGAAAAAGATAGAGAGATAGATAGAGAGAGAGAGAGAGAGAGAGAGAGAGAGAGAGAGAGACAGGGACAGTACTGGAAGGCAGCAGGTGAGTAGCAGCGCAGTACAACAAGAAAGTCTCATTCGCAGTACTCTGTTTGTCGCATTAGAGAAATGAATATACTTTAAACAGATTGAAAAGTAATTCGCTTAAGGGATATAGAGTGACAATTACATCACAGACATGCCTCTAGGACGTTGTGGCTGTTGCATTGGATCAGATTGTTGCTACAACACGTGCTGGATTTAGTAAAGCAATCGAACTGACTGATTAATTCTACCTGGAAAACCGACCTTGTTGGTCGTACTCTATTCACAGTATAACAGGCTGAAACTTTTTTTTCCTCGCTACTCGTGGTGCAGAATTTGTTTAGGGCCCCACAGGGACGGAACGTTAAGTGGACGAAGCAGTTACTAGGCTGACCTTAAAAGCGTTCACCGCGACTCCGGAACGGGAGCAGTGGAATGAGACGCGGGCCGCCGCGGCCGCCGCCGCCGCCGCCGCCGCTCCAGCGGCACTTGTGACGCCGTTCCAGTCACGGAGGCGACAGCGCGGCACGTGAAACGTTTGTGAAGCGTTCTGCCGGCCGCACTCGCTAACGCCCCGCGGCGCACCTAGCCACGGCGGTCGCAGCTGGAGACACAGCGGAGGCCTCACCACACGAAGAATATCCACCAAGAAACGACAGCCACGTTTAGCAGCAAGCAGGCCGGACGCCGAGACACGGCGAATGCGCAGAACACGGTAGTCCTCAGTGTAAAGTACACCGGTGGCGAAAGCCGTGGGTAGGATGCGCACATACACCGAAGCGCCCTTTTCCCAGTTTGATAACTGTGGTAGGTTAGGGTCAGGCAAGTCGCCCGAGCGGTGTCCAGTTGAAAGAGCTGCACCAGGCCATTGAGCCACACGAAATTATTACTGTATTATATTACTTCATTTTTCGATTGTTACAAATACGTCACCGTTTTGGTTCGTAATTTAACTTTACGAAGCTAAAATGCCTGTGGTTGGACGATTGTGCGAGACAACTTACTGTGTTGCCCTAGAACAGTCGTTCGTTAATCTGTCTCTGCCTGCGACTAGCGGACCTTCTAGATTCCATGGTGGGTGGTGGGCAACGGAGATTTTAATGACGCGTTTTTAAGTTTTCATTAAACTTTGACATACAGTATTTTGTAAGTATATATGCTTTAACTTTATGTAACTTTGGTATATAAATTTTATAAAGTAAATTTACTTTCCTACTTCACAAATCACCATAACTATGTAACCGGTGGGCGGCTAGAAAATTTTGCTGTTAATGAGGTACGAAAGTGGGGGGCAGGGAAAAAAAGTTCACTATCCCTGCTCTAGAGTACATAGGCAGCCAGCAGTGAATAGGCAGTTCGCACCAAAGAGCAGTGTCACGTACAAGAAGTAATCAGTGCCACCCTGAAATTCTGTTTTGGCATCTTCTTTATTCTTTTTCTCTTGGACCCGGTATTCTGACGCCTTGCGAATTCAGATGCCACTTTATCTTGGATTGCCGAGAGCTGTGAAGACGGTAGCTTGCAATCACCCTCCCTGTTCGTCGCTGCAGCCTCTCTTTGTTTTCCCTTGCTGTATCCATGCCTGCCTGGTAAGCACATGAGCTTTTTGTAAACTGACCTACCACGGTCAACTGGTGTTCGCTTATTGATCATTATATACTGCTCAAGCTGCACATAGCGTTCGTGCTCCAGGCTAGATGTGCTAATCGGTCTACAGCGTATGGAAATTTTAACCAAAAACTGACGTAAGGTCTGGTTGCCAGAAATTTTACGCTACAAAGTGTAAAAAACTGATTACGGAATCTTATTTCATGGCCAGTATTGCATACTGACTCTGCCGACCTCTTACGATCTTAGTAAGCACGCCACTGAAATCGCTCAGTATCTGCTGTCAAGCCTGCTAAATACGGACTCCAGACTCTGGAGCAGTACTTACAAACTGGTTACACTACTTTCTGAAGTGCAGTTTTCTTTATAGATGCACCGCACTTTCCGAGAAACTAACAACAAAACTAAGTCGTCTATTTACCTGTTCAACTACAGATTTTACGTTTTCATTCCATTTTGTACGGGTTCTTACAAGGGAAGCTTCCCATCGCAGCCCCCTTGGATTAAGTGGTAAGATGGCCGAGTGGATAGCGGGTCAAAAACTGAATAGAGATCAAGCATCAAAAGAGGAAGAAGGTGTACTGAACTGCGAAAAAGAAGCAAAATAAAAACAGTGAGTAGTCCAAGCTCAAGATGGGCAATGTCGAGGGAACTTCACGAACTATGGCGTCGTCGTAATACGGTAACGGTATTGGACTTCGAATAGGAAGATCCGTTTTCGAAGCTCGGTCTTTCGTCATTTTTCCTTTTTTTCCTCGCGATGTTGTAAACTTTCCGTTCGGTCATTGACGTGTCTCTCCGTTGTATTCAGGTTCGTCTCTGTGTCGTGGTTTAATGTCCGCCTGTAACAGCGAGGCGTAAGGAACGGCCATTCACACGTACGTACTTCCTATTTGTTCTAGCAAGTGCAACATGTTATGAATCTCGAGCTCCATTTTGGAAGTTTTGACACTTGAATTCCTTTGTTGTCATTTAGTTCACACTCGTTTATTTGTTGTTTTCATTGATGTGAGAGGTGTATGCAGCATCTCGCCTGCCCTCAAAATTCACCACATTTGCTGGCGACGGTAAAATATTAACACTACATGACTCATATTCTGTAACCAATGTATAGTATGACAACTGCCGCGTCTACAGAAGGAGATCAGACACCTCGACAACCGGAGAGTCAGTTCATAATTTTGTAAAAAAAAATGGGGCAGGTAAGAGATTTGAACACACATCTTGAGCTGTGCAGTCCAACGCCGTGACGACACAGCCACGATCAGGATTCTGCCAGTTCGCTCGAGGTTGCATTCCTTGAGCTTGGACCGTTCACTGTTCCTAATTTGCTTTTCTTTTCGCAGTTCAGCACGGCTCCTCCCTAATTTCACGCTTGATCTGTGTTCAGTTTTTACGGACCATCCAGTGGGCGATCTTATCACTAAATCTGAGGGGGTGTGACGGAGAGTTTCCATTGTTAGGTGTAAAAGCTTAGAAGGTGTCAAGTGCTCCAGGAGTTAAGTGCTAATCACATAATACGGTACTGTCGGCTTATTTCTCGTTTTTGCGGTGATTATCTGTTTCACTTGCCCGAATTTAAAAGAACTGCCATACATGAGATCTTGTAGGAATTCTGTTTATGTCGTACTGCGACTTACGACCATCCAAGTATGAGAAATTAAATCGTTGTCTTCCTTCCTTCCTGTACTGTAATACTGTTAGAGGGAACGGCAACTTTGACAGTGTGAATTATTTCTTCCAAGAAATGGATGTGCAAAAATGACTTGACTTTAACTCTCTTAATGATGTCGTACAGAAGACGACGTACGCCACCGCGCTCCCTTACACACCAGTAGCAATGCAGCGGCAGCAGCCGTCGATTAGGTATTAACAGCGTTACTTTGTTGGGACACAATCTGTTATTAAAGAGCCGCGCCTAATGGACGTGCCATTGTCCCTGCTGTCATACAAGACGGCACAGTCATTCTCTCAATCAGTAGCTGCCGAAACGGCTACCGTCCTCACTTTATTTCTCGAGCGATCCGCGGGCTCCGCAGGCGACGGCCCTCCGTCTGGAGACCACACAGGCGCGCCGACAGGGTGCGAACAGCGCCGGCGGGCCCCGCGCAATGAAGACGTTCGTCAGCGCTCGCGGGCCATTGTGTAGCCGTGATTTACCGCCCACAGCGGAGGCAGCCGAGCTGGACCTCCAGGGACAGCCGGGAGGCCGGCGCGCCGGCGCGCCGCTTACAAAACATCTGCCGCCGCGCGGCGCACGAGGTCGCCCTCTCTGCCGTCCACACAGGCTCTCTACTGACACCTGCGTTCTCTCGTAACACCGCACGGCACGGCACTGCGGGACGCCGAGGGAACATTTCTTTACGGAGCGCTCGTAACAGTTGTGAGATCAGCGAATGCAGGGGTTTTCAAATTGTGCTTCGTGGCGTCTAGGGGGGTGGCGGTGGTTTCATAAAAAATAAAAAATTAGTTTACTTGTTTCCTGAGAAAAGGAACGGTGTACTGCTGGTACTGACAGCCGGGAAGTAAGTGTTGTTTCAATGGCAGTGTGGTAGATGGTAGACGAGTCGCACTGCGTGATGTAATGTAATCGAGCCGAAGGCACATTGTGAATTTTTCACCATGAAGGATGACAGGCATAACAAATGCAGGATAAAGATTTATTACTGCTTGGCTGTCATCCTTTATCGTGAAGATTTATTAAATGTTTTGGCTTTCATCCTTTATCGTGAAGAATTTCAACAGTTGCTGTTTCAGCCATGTTTAAAATCTTGACACATTGTCAGTCCTGCGATACTAGAGGCTATCGTTATCATCGCGTACGAAAGGAAATGTTCGTATAAAAACTTGTCAATTAAAATTAATTATTTCATTCTTAAATATTTATAATCCATATCTTTAGAACAATATTAAAATTTGAACATAAAATTTTGAAATTAAGTTCTATTACATTTTACTAAATATGTACCAGTGATTATCTCTCACAAAGACGTAAACTCATTGATTTGTACACAATGCTGGAAAAAAAATTAGAGCGCCCTTTTAGATATTTCCAATTCACACAAGCTTTACTGTTGCAACAGTGCACATGGAGTATATGAAATGATTACTTTACAGAACAGTAGCACAAACAGGTGTGAGATACTAGGTGTCGAACCATGCTGAAACACCCTACTAGTATGTGGTGTGGCCTACAAGAGCGGCAAAGCAGACACTGCCTCTGCCATCCAGTGGATCGTGACAGATGCCGAATAATACCATATGTTGATAATTTTTACTTATGGACCGCCTGACAGCAACTGAATGAAACTTAATTTTAGTGCCATACGCGTTTCGCCTTTATTTTCTGCAAGGCATCATCAGTGGCCTGGAATATGTACATATATTTGCCATATTTTACATTTTTGTCACCGTGCCTATAGGATATAAACCGTTCTGGTGGTTGGTATTTCCTGTTAAGAAGTAATGTTTTGAACTGCACTTACAGGTTGCGTGGACAATTTCTTACATATTACGCTCCTGTTGCATTTTTGGTGTTCTTCTTCTTCTTATGAATGCCAATTTGCGGTTTTTTTCCACATTCCACAGCACTATGAACTGAATGCTTGTTTCAATGCAATCTTTTGGTTTCTGTTGCCGACTGTCAAATGTTTTTGCCAAAATTTCGAGTGTAATTATTGAAGTATATGTGATCTGTTCGTGTAAGCATTTGTGTGTGCGTTTGAGTATGTGCGTGCGTGTGTGTGTGTGTGTGTGTGTGTGTGTGTGTGTGTGTGTGTGTGTGTGTGTGTGTGTGTTTTGTGGTGTGGTAAATATATCATTTTTTATGGGCTCTGCTTGTGTGTGTGTGTGTGTGTGTGTGTGTGTGTGTGTGTGTGTGTGTGTGTGCGCGCGCGCGCGCGCGCGTCCAGATGGTGAAGGGGGAAGAGTTTTTTTGTTTTATGTTATCATTTTCTTTATTAAGTGTAGTAGGGAGTCTGTGTTGATGTGTGTTCGTTCATTTATCACATGTTTGTTTTGTGCTATGGCTTTCTGGATGTGGAAGATTTCTTGCGTTTGTATAACATGTTTGTCATGGTTACTTATCCTCATTATTTTCATTTCTTGTTCCATGTTTTTAGGATGATGTTTGTGGTGTTTTAAATGCTCTACAAATGTGCAATGGTTTGTTTCTTGCTTCCAACATCTGAGATGTTCTTTGTATCGTGTTTCAAAATTCCTGCATGTCGGGCCTACGTATACTGCATCACAACTTTGACATTCAAGTTTATATATTCCTGATTGTTGGAATTTGTCCTTCTTGGTAGCTGGCTGGCTTAGGTGTGATTGGGTTGGGGGGGGGGGGGGGGGTTGCCCGGGCTTATATGCTACACTGGGATACGTCACGCCGCGCCTGCTCCACCCGTTCACGTAGTTCTGCTACAGCCTGCTGGTTGGCGGTTCGCACCAGCCACATTTCTTCCCGTCGCCCCCCGCACGTGCTCTGCTGGCCGGAGATCACGCGGACCTGGTCGGCTGCAGCATGCCCTGCAGAGCACGTTCAGTTTGACTAGCAGTGTGTGTGGGCGAGCATCATCCTTTTGGAACAACACATCACCTTCCTGTTGCAAGAACGGCAACACGACGGCTCCAACGTACCGAGCGTCGGTTAGTATCCTCCAGAAACACCAAAGATGAAATCACAATTCCAGCCAGTCGCGCCCTAGACGATAAGGTCAGCGGTGGGCCCATTGTGTCCAGGACGAATTCATTCGAGGAGACAATGCTCGCCGAGTTACGTCGTACGCACGAATGACCGTCACTTGCGTGCAGGCAGAATGTGCTTTTATCTCTGAAGACCATGGCACGCCGTTCGAAGTGACCTTTCGGCGGCCTCAGTCTAGCCGTGCACGTCGATGGTGTGGCGTGAGTGGAAGACGGACTAGAGAAGTGTGTATCCGTGGTCCCACTGCTAATAACCAGTTCACAACAGTTCGTGCTGGCACGTGCTGCGATAGTTGTAATTTCCTTTTCCTTCTAGCATTTCCGTGTGTATTGAAGTTTTTATTTATAAATGCTACAGACAGACCAACACTACAGCATACGGACAATGGAGGAAATGTGCATTTCATTAGAGCGAACGTTCGAATTTTACGTCCATCCATTTTCATACAGAAACTGATTTGCGAGCAAGATGCAGCCGACAACTGCCGCTGGAGGGCGCTGCACTCGCAAAACAACAAAGGTACCTAGGTAAGTCGCATTAAGCAGTAAGCACAGTAAGATGCAGGTGCTGTGTCTCGTCCAGTTGGTTTTGGCTTACGCGTTCACTTAGACGTCAGCTGCCTCTCCCCGCGTGAGAGCGGCTTAAAGTCATCACAGCAGGTTTACGCTAGTCCATTTCGAGAACTCGTCTGTACAGTGTAGCTTGCGAGCGTCAGCTGCAGTCGCGAACATCGGCTGAAGCGCGCTGCGATCGCTCATACCACGTTGGGACACACGCCCCGTGTGCAGGAGCCGAGTCGCTTCTGAGCGTTCAGCAGATCGGTGGAGATCGAGTCAGCGCTGAATGCCACGGCTCGCGTGACGACGACTTGATGCCAGTCTTTGGCAAGTTTGTAGTCTGCTGAGCAGGTAGGAGTTTCGGAGTCGTTATGACGCGACTGGACCTGTGCTTCCGCCCAGAAGCGACGCTGGCCCCTCCGTTTGCCTCGGGCGGACGGCCAGAGGGTGCAGCCACGGTGGGAGCGCCACCCGCGCCACCCGCGCCAACCCCGCCCGCCACTCTACGGCCGGCTTGCACAACGACGCACGGCCCTGCCCCGCCTGGCTGCCGCGCCAGCCCCGGCCAGCCAGATCCGGGTTGAACCAACTCCTGGCGCAGTCATTAGGAGGCGCTCTCGTGCGTCGCCGGCCGCTGACGTAACCGGAGCACCGACACCGGAAGGCGGCCGCGTCCACCTGCGCCTGACATTTGCTCGCCGATGAAAGTCGTTCCACATTCCCACTGTTTACACTACTATATTTGCCAACAGAAACATTCTTCGTTGCTTCCGCAACACCCCTGCCTTACTGTATGCTCAGCCTCGGTACAGCAAGTGTGACGCAATGTAGTACCCGCTAGTGAAAAACTCAATGCGACAAACCAAACATGTAAATATTATCTATCACATGTGCAAATAATTCGAGAAGGGACCTGTAACGGGCTACAGTTGCAGAAAAACATAGCATTCGTAGGCTCTCACTGACTGTCTTAGCTTACACAGTATCGCAGAAACAGTCTGAAAAGCTTGTTAAAGTTTTGCGGGGTAGGTTTTTCTTTGAAATGATGAATTTGATATGTTGTGCAGTTTTTGTCTTAAGCAGCGATGAAGTTAACCAATTAGGCAGCTGCGCGAGCAAATTCAAGCGGTCCGCCAGAGATAGTGTCGCCAAACCTGCTCTTCGTTTGGTTTCGTATAACCGAACAACAGAGCAACACAAAAATTGATCGTGGAACGGCAATAAGGATAAAACCCGAGCCAAAGGCTCAGACGTCTCCTGCGCTATCTTCTACTCTACGAGAACATCCGACACTAATTATATCTCGCGCGCCGCTTGAATTTTCGTGTGCAACAGCTGGTTCGCCAATTTCAATGCTAATTAGCTGGGAAACGGCGCAACGTAACGGTTTTTTTTCTTAACAATTATCTCTCAGCGCAACCTACCCAGAAACATCCTTACAACGTTTCTGACAAGAGGCACATCATCTTTAGTTTGAACCCCACAGTGATATATTCTCATATGCATGTTGCCTTCCTCCGACCTGGAAATAAGTCACTCCCTCCAGTTATCGAGAGGTGGTGGAGTGAAGGAACCCGAATCACAGTGCATTTAGATTTTTTCATTTCTACAACATGTTGTATAAGGTTATCATGTTCGGTGCTGGAAAGAGAACACCTTTAAAGAAGCTTTCTTTTTTCTTCGTACACGTGCTGGCCTCACCGCGGACTGCTAGACTGAACCACACAACTGATTTCATCAAAGTGTACAAGCCTCAAGATGGCGTCGACGCAACCTCGAAACTAGTGGAGAAGTAAATATAAAATCTTAAGTATAACTGTAGGAATTTCATTTTTAATAAAAACCTTTAAAGAAAGGTCAATTGAATCGGTGACGGCTGTCTTAATAGTGTCTTAACACAAGCTCCGATTGAACAGTCATTGACATAAAATCAGTCGTAATTTTTTAAGAGGAATCTTTCCAGCATCCATATTACGCTGTTCTGGATAATTAGAGCGAATATAATTCCCTGTGACCGGTTGAAGATTAGCTTTGTCAATTATCAGTCAAGTTCCTTAACCACAGACTCTACCAGCCTGAGGAAGAACGTCTGTCTGCTGAATGCTGCACTTTTCGATTTGTACTCTGACATTTGTACTCATCAAGTCATCCTATGGCTACAGAGGATTATTTAAATTTGTTGTCTGTAAGCATAATTATGCCTTGTTGGCGCTATGAGGCGGCAAGCCGCTAATATTAGCACAACTGAATAATTGGTCTACAAGAAGGCACAATGACGTGTGGTGAAGTACAGTCTTTATGGAGTGTCCTGCTTCCACTGTGCATCGCAGATATTAGTGAGCAGTAGACGCAACAATCGCCACTATCGTGCCTGTTACCGTCACCAATGGCACACCCATCACCGTCACCAGTATTACCCCTATCCATGTCATCCACCACAATCACCACCGCCATACCTTCTACAGTTATCACGGCCACCAATGTCACTTCAACGCCTGCACCAAAATCTACGCAGATACTGCTACCGCTTCATCTACCTCTCCACCACCAACCCCCCCCGATACACAGTTCCATTGCTTACACTGCCGCATTCACTTACGTCCCTGCCGCTAGTACCATTAACACTGCACCAAGCACAACCCAAATCAACAACACAATTACACAACTATTACCACTTCCATGATGCCATCACAAACACCGTTTTCAAAATTAGAGTGCTCTATTGCAACAAATCGATCAGTTGCAGCACCATCTTCTCTTTTTCTTATCCTGGACCATACACACTGTTAAAAACATCTGCCGCAGAAGAAAAAATCTAACCAAATTGACGTACCGTCAAATCAGGGACAGTTGTTTTCAAGTCATTCCTGTTAAACTTCTTTGTAGACGACAGAATTATTATCGCATTCGTGTCCTGCGAGTTCCGCAACCAGTAGCATGACAACGACAAGCTTACAAAGAAACGCTTACGCAACGAACGTAGCAGGTCCCGTTTCGACGAAAGCACGATATAACGTGCACCTTGCTTCGTTTCAGTTCTTTCCAACTGAAGCGTGGACGACAGGTGATGAAATCCTTTGGCCTGAATCGAGAACGCTCCCAGACGACGTTGCAATAAATCGTGCTGCGTTACTGCCCCTAATTAATAGTGCACCAGTCTTCGAAATACTTTGCTAGCGGTCCTCGAGTCTTAAGATGTCCTCTTTAGATTTCACGTTCATAACGCCATGTTGTAATATCCTTAGCCGTTAGCACTTGGGGATTGCTGCTGAACGTAAAATGTTCTATGAGCAGTGAACAACAAAGAAATGTCTCACTTATGTATTTGCGATCGAAGAAATGTTCTTAATTTAACCTTAATTTAACAGCAAGCAAAATCTGCAGATAAAATTGCCAAAACATTGAATATACGTATGACTATGATTGTCAACGACCGAAATTACTTGCTTCATAGGACATTTATCTCATATTTGATGGGGCAACCAATCTCCAAAGGCCATGTAAATTCATATCGTTCATTATTTCCTTGAATCATTTCAAGCGAATGTCCAAATGCTTCCTTCAATTACGACTCAGCTTTTCGCACATAGTTTCGTAATAAGTTATTTATCGTGTGTGCAACATCTTGAATAACGCATAAATCTGATGGTACAGCAAACCAAACAGTGACAAATTCTAATTTAATTGCGCCACGTGTAAGCAACTACTCTTTCATAAGCAGCGCGAACTCGAACTCTGTCGACAAAATTTCGGATGTTGTTCAAGGGTACTTCATATTTTGATGTTGTTCAAAGGTGCTTTATATTTTGGTATATGGGACCCATGGTCTCTAGTGACTCGTTGCATAGTAACTGGATATTCGATTTTTTACTCCCATTAGTTTTTTTATATGTAACTTAATGTTCCGTATCTACCCATAGACGGACGATCGGGACCGACCGACCGCCGCGTCAGCCTTAGTCAGTGGTGTCATCGGATACTGTACGGAGGGGCACACGGTCGGCACACTGCTTCCCTGGTCGTTGCGCGCCCTTCACCTCGTAGCCGCTGACCTAGTTGACCTCTCGAATCTGAGCACGTCCCGCACCAGCGCTCCAACCAAGGAAAGACTGCTGGCAGCAGCGGTAATGGAACGCGACCCTACCGCGTAGCCGTCAGCAGCGCGCACCACTCAGCTGCGGAGGTGGACGTTTCACTGAAAATACCTGTGAAGTGGTGAAAATATCGATTTATGCTCTGTGTGTCTTGTTTGGAAACAAATAGAGGACGCACATTAATAAAACCGACAAACAGCAGGGACGGATTACTGACTGAAAATGGAGAAGAATAGATCCACTGGACACACAGTCCCAGAGATGCATCGCGCCCACGTCACAACATATGTTCAAACTGGCCTCCCTGGGATCGCAGGCATAGTAGCGGTTGTCGTGCGCGATACACACAGTCTTACTTTGGCTTAGAGCCATGTTGGCGGGGGACTTGCATGGAGCTTGTGCTGTTCTAGGACTCGTCTCAGTATCTTGCAGAACCCGGACCTCCAAATCTGGTGTCGCCACAGTCAGCCGCTTCCCTGCACGTTCGTCTGCCTGAACGGACCCGTCATCGTACAAACGCCAAAAAATGGCTTGAAATGTCCTGCGATGACGTTGGTGTCTGTGAGGGTACTTGTTTTGGAATAGCCGTGATGTCTCTCGACCGTTTCAGATTGCTTGGCCGTAAACATACACCAGCTCGTCTTGTTCCCGGCACGACTGCCGGACCACTCTGCTGCTTACAGTGCGCTGCTCCAATCACACGGCCTGCAATACCCAAGGCACACACGGCAAAAATGGTTCAAATGGCTCTCAGCACTATGGGACTTAACTGCTAAGGTCATCAGTCCCCTAGAACTTAGAACCTAACTAGCCTAAGCACATCACACACATCCATGCCCGAGGCAGAATTGGAACCTGCGACCGTAGCGGTCATGCGGTTCCAGACTGTAGCGCCTAGAACCACTCGGCCACTCCGTCCGGCGCTCTTATTCAGTACTTTGTCGTTCACTCCGGCCGGCAACACACGGCACGTGGTCACAGAAACTTCGTCAGCGCCACTTACCTTGGCAACGATGCATTTCCACATGGCTACGGGATCCCTGCAGTTTGTCGGTTTCATTAATGTTCGCCTTGCATGTCTGATTCCCTCACGACTGGTTGTTGACAATCGTAAGCCTAATTCCCGCTTCACTCTTCGTCCTTAAGCTTGTATACATTACTACTAGCTTCTGTCTCGACTTTTTTTTCCCGACAACTGATGATGTGACCGACATGCAACACATGTATGAGTGGAAAACCTGCACAGCGACGATAGGCTTTAGCTCTTCCCGCAGTAACACCAACCACATCGCAGCACTTCTGCGCTGAGTTTTGTGTTGTACGTTTTGGTGATTGAGCATTACAAGCTTTTTCACTATTCTAACAACATCTTCACAGAACCCTCTAATGGACCAACGGAAAACACGAGTCCATTCTAAAATACTCAGAAATCAGTATATAATCTCCGAAATGATGTGTTTGAGTTACCAGGTCATGGTAACACAGGAATTGCAGTCGGAGGCGACGAGTGAAGTGGGACAGACAGCTCCAAATGCTAGAAAATAGTGGGAAAAGAAGATATATATCTCTAACGACCTCCTTCGGTTGGACCTAAAACAAATCCGTAAGCAAGCTGTACACATTAAAAACAGTGAAAAGCGGCTGTTGTTGTTGTGGTCTTCAGTCCTGAGACTGGTTTGATGCAGCTCTCCATGCTACTCTATCCTCTGCAAGCTTCTTCATCTCCCAATACCTACTGCAACCTGCATCCTTCTGAATCTGCTTAGTGTATTCATCTCTTGGTCTCCCTCTACGATTTTTACCCCCCACACTGCCCTCCAGTGCTAAATTTGATGCCTCAGAACATGTCCTACCAACCGGTCCCTTCTTCTGGTCAAGTTGTGCCACAAACATCTCTTCTCCCCAATTCTATTCAGTACTTCCCCACTAGTTATGTGATCTACCCATCTAATCTTCAGCATTAATCTGTACCACCACATTTCGAAAGCTTCTTTTCTCTTCCTGTCCAAACTATTTATCGTCCATGTTTCACTTCCATACGTTGCTACACTCAATACAAATACTTTCAGAAACGACTTCCTGACACTTAAATCTATACTCGATGTTAACAAATTTCTCTTCTTGAGAAACGCTTTCTTTCCCATTGCCAGTCTACATTTTATGTCCTCTCTACTTCGACCATCATCAGTTATTTTGCTCCCCAAATAGCAAAACTCCTTTGCTACTTTAAGTGTCTCATTTCCTAATCTAATTCCCTCAGCATCAGCCGACACTCATATAAAATGCTATCTCCATTTCTAGTCATAAAGACAAACTAAAATATGAGAAGTGTGTCAAGTGCCGACAAGTGTAGTACTGCTTCTCCACGGCGAACACAAGTACCTCCGTTAGGTTTTCGGCTGATAATAACGGCGCTGCCGTCGCTGGTGACGCTCGGTGGGAACGAGCAGCGAGGCGGAACACGTGCCCCGGGTCTCCGGTGACTGCAGGGTTCCTAACCTGGCGGCACGGAGACGAGCAGGAGCTCGGAGCGGTTAGGCTACGCTGGCACAGTCGGCGCTACGAGACGGAGGAGGCGCTCCGCCGGTCCTGTGATCCTCACCGATCGGCCGTCGCGGTTCCTTTGCCTCTGACGCCTACCGTATAAACAGAAGCGACTTGTCTGTCGCCTAAAACACACGCCAATAAAAGTCGCTGCAATTCTCTTTCGATCAGTTTGACATCGTCCTCCATCTCGACATACTTCGTGCTTACTACCTATTTACCTCTCCATGTGCACCACATTAAATATCCAAAGTTGTACTTATTTTTCAGTCTTTCCATGTGTTGCATATTGAATACACTGCCTCACAAAAAAAGTGAAGCAACCAGAACCGGAGGGAGAATCGAAATTTCACCGCTCGAGAAGATATGTCATGTTATTTTAGTGATTACAAAATCGAAACAAATTTACAATTAACTTGGCGGTATGAGCCCACTTATCAGTGCGACGTTGCTCTCTCACTGCTTCGGTTAGAAAAGGTGTTATCCTCTCCTGAGCCAAGTGTAACCGGTCCTAGATATCCCGGATAGTTTCACTGGCATCGATTTGCCGTTCCACACATCTCCTATCGTGCACATATCTCTGGTTGCTGCTACTCTCCAGCCAATGTTGTGGGCTGACACAGAACGTTTGCAGGGGACCCTTTACTTATTCTCGAGTGGCAGACGGAGACTTGAAAAGGTTACAACACGCTTGGTGCACACACAATACGGCAATTCCCTATTGTGGTCAGACGTCGTCGACGGATGCCTTAATAACGCATACGAGTACCCTCAGACACTGGGCCACCATTACACGCGAAAGCCCGCGGGTCGGAATACTGCACGGTTCGGCCACCTGAATCACAGTGAGGCCTTTCTGCAACCCCGTCAGCTGCTGATAATCTAGTCCCACGCGAGTACTCAGCATCTCCGTATTTTTCAAAGCTGTCGTTCAACATTTAACACTGACCGTTTCCTTACGTGCCTTACCAGCCCTAATAACAAAATTAGACACTAATGCGCTCTGACGCCCGGTCTATCTGTCGCAGTGAACTGTCACTCTAACCATGTACACAGGCGCCTCCAGTTTCTTCTCCTTTGGTTTTCTTTGGACCACTTCTTTCTGTCTTAAAGAGCTCCGCACCAGACATTCGTGTTCTGATACATGTTCATCGATTGCGTACTGGTATCTGTTAGCAGTAAATGTCTTTTTGTGGAGAACGTTTCCTTCACTTGATGCAGTCTACTAACGTTTACCACACGTCCACCATTTTGTATACTCTCTCTTCCTAAGCAACGAAATTCTTTACCTCTTCAGACGTTTCGATTTTGCCAAGTCCATCAACTATAAAAATGAAAAAGAGTATTTAGTTGCCTAATCTGTAGCAGCGTCGGGAAGTTCTATGTGTTAGTGTTTCTCAAACAGCAAAAACTTCAGATGTAATATCTGCAATCGGAAATACTTTGCACCCCTTAAGTTTTCCATCTATGCTGAGTGATAACGCTCCACGTGAAAGCAACAAAAGGTTTCTTCATCGAAGTTAGCACCATACGCTCGATGTAATGAAAGGTATATGGACTTTTATATCTTTACGAAAGGAACTTGGCACTTCTTATTATTCCGCGTCTTGTGTGTACATGAAAAATAATGCTCAAACGTGTGGGAGTGGCGAGTCGTTTACTCGTCCTTCGCCTGCGCTATGACAGGTAGATGCTTTGTCGCCAGCTGTTAACAATGTAAGAGCAGCTTGTGATGATCTTTCCAGCCTTGACGGAGCGAGAAAAGCATAATGGGGATTGTTACAAAATTGCTTCGTCCTGCCCCGATCACAATAAACACACTAAACGACAGCACTACCTTTCCTTTTGTGCATCGCAAGTCGATTATGGCTTTGGAGTTGCTTGCAAATTACGAGAAAAAAAGAAACAGTAGTAATGCAAACTGCTTGATTTTTCTTCTCTTTACATAGACGGAAACGTATTTAATACTTTTGATTTTCTTAAACACTCCTTCACCCCCAGAGAAACTGAGCGGTACTTATGAAACAACAGGTAATTATAAGGCAGAAAACCTTCGGGCACACATTACTGTTGAATGCTAAAATGTAACTATTAAAGTAGGCCTACGGCGCTTCCATTGTTTACTCTGACGCCGTTTAATCTACCATAATGCTCTAAGTTCTGATGTCCTAAAGACGGAATTTGTCTGCATTCCTCTTCGAATGCGGCGAACATTTCTTCGTTGTTTGGAGGAATTACTCTGGCACACAACTATCGCGCTAATTCGTCCCAAAGATGTCTGAAGAGCTTGAGACCGAGACTTTCTCAAGACTGTTCCAACAAACACAGTGGTTTTTTTTAAGACCACGATCTAAGGTTATTTCAGAATCAACTGCATCATTGTCACAATTGTACAGCAAAGATCTGATTCCAAATCACCGCCACACTGTAGCAACCATATTATCCTTTGAAATACGTTCAAAAATTGTGCATTCTACGAAAGGCGAAAACTGATAAATCCAATCTTATAGCAGGATTATCAGGCTTATAAATTACATCACTTCCAACAAATTTTTTAAAGCCAAAATCCCCACACTTAAAAACTGTCAGACATCCGTCAGGTTCAGCGTTGTATATTGGTTTCTACAGTCGGATTTGCAGTGTTATGTTAACTATGACACTTCCTTAGGCCTACCAGTGTGATCATTCCTTTCGTGCTTCCTCGATATCCCCACTTCAGAATAACATAACTCATTAGGATCACGGTACGCATACGCCTGTCGAATGTTGTTTGCGTTAACCTGTGACTCATTCCAAACGTCCGCCCTTCTAGAATCACTTGACACAGCCTGGAAGAGAGCACGTCCGTGAGCCTGACCCTGCACGTCTTGATACCATGCAGAATTCGCATACAGAGATAATCAGAGACTATTGTTTCATATAGCATAGATGTAGGGAAGGACGTAGCTTTATAAAGCTTAAACAAGTTTCACAAGACCTCATAGAGTAATAACTTCAAAAACCTCTCTAGTAACAGCCACGCTAGCTAAAGTCAATAAGTGTTCTGGAAGAAAATGTATATTAAATAAGCGTTCACACCATTTTTTTGCAAAATCATATACCGAACATCCTTGACAGTGAAATATAACAACAAAAATTGTAGTAGTGTTTCAGTGGAGCAGTCCCTGGTCTACTTATATTCTTTTTCTATAATTTTCTCGAGAAAATAAAAAAATATCTGCAGCGTGTTTAGTGAATTCAAGTCATATCACCAAGTAGATGCCCCGCCTGCAAATCAAGTTATCAGCTCCATTTATCTCGTACAACCACTCCCGTTACCGCCTTGGTGGTTCCGCAATTACCGCCATCCAACACCTCGGCCTCTAATTGCTGTCGCTCGACCGAACGCTTGGTGGAAAAACGAAGCACGAATCCGCGTACTTTATACCCTATTTCAGATCTCATTCTGCAGTTTTCATTTGTTCTAATAGCTTGATTCGTTTCACGTATGGTATGATTTATACGTTGAAACGGGTAATTCATTTATCATCATTAAGGGAGTTTCCTACTCCTTAGATTATCTAAAACGTGTTCTTCTACGCTGTCTGAGATTTGCTGCATGTCATTCAGGCTCGTGAACTTGAATAAGCCGTATTAACCTTGATATTTTTAAATCTGATGCAGGACTGATTATTTTGGAGATATAGAAGGCACTACTACCTTATCTTAAACGATACCAATTCAAAGACTGCGATAATGAAATAAATTCCCTGTAAATTGTGAAACTTTTTGTGACTGGGGATTGAAGAAAAGCCCTGTTTCAGTGACTTTTTCAACAAACTCATCGGTGAAGCGTAGTTAGTCCACATTCTATTTACAGATTCTATCTACAGATCATCAAACAAGGATTCCAGTGCTAAAGGATATACTTTAATCGGAATCAGTCCCCCGTCTATAGTTAAGCCATGTCTCCGCACTATCATTTCTTCCAAAAGTGCTAATCCTGCAAGTTTCGCAGGAGAACTTCCGTGTAGTTTTAAAGGTAAGAGACGAGATACCGGCAGAAGTAAAGCAGTGAGGACGGGTAGTGAGTTGCGCTCGTATACTCAGTTGGTAGAGTACTTGCCCGATAAAGGCAAAGGCCCCAGGTTCGAAAAACTTGGTCTAGCACACAGTGTTAATCTGCCAGGAAGATTCGCAATCCCTTATGGTTCATATTCGAATCGTGAAGAAACTGAAGCAGGTGAAATTACGTATGTCTTGCCCTTAAACATAAAAGTAACAGAATACAGCTTTGCACAATTTAGTTAGGAAAATCAGATACTTTTAACTAAAAATACAAGATACTAAAAGAAACTCAGGAGCAGCAATAAAATCTTCAGACTGGCCATGAAAAGGCCAGCCGGCAAGAAAGGGTCTGAATGTGTCACTTCCTGAGTAACGAATTCACTCAAAAACGTACTTGTAATTAACTTCCCCGTCGCTTAAGGAAATATTACAAACGCTTTGTGGTAGTGCAGATGTGAGATAAGTTATAATCCCAGTTTTAATAGTTGTGTCTTATAATCTTCGCTGTTGTTGTTGTTGTTGTTGTTGTCTTCAGTCCTGAGACTGGTTTGATGCAGCTCTCCATGCTACTCTATCCTGTGCAAGCTGCTTCATCTCCCAGTACCTACTGCAACCTACATCCTTCTGAATCTGCTTAGTGTACTGATCTCTCGGTCTCCCTCTACGATTTTTACCCTCCACGCTGCCCTCCAATGCTAAATTTGTGATCCCTTGATGCCTCAAAACATGTCCTACCAACCGATACATTCTTCTAGTCAAGTTGTGCCACAAACTTCTCTTCTCCCCAATCCTATTCAATACCTCCTCATTAGTTACGTGATCTATCCACCTTATCTTCAGTATTCTTCTGTAGCACCACATTTCGAAAGCTTCTATTCTCTTCTTGTCCAAACTAGTTATCGTCCATGTTTCACTTCCATACATGGCTACACTCCAAACAAATACTTTCAGAAACGACTTCCTGATACATAAATCTATATTCGATGTTAACAAATTTCTCTTCTTCAGAAACGCTTTCCTTGCCATTGCCAGTCTACATTTTATATCCTCTCTACTTCGACCATCATCAGTTATTTTACTTCCTAAATAGCAAAACTCCTTTACTACTTTAAGTGTCTCATTTCCTAATCTAATTCCCTCAGCATCACCCGATTTAATTTGACTACATTCCATTATCCTCGTTTTGCTTTTGTTAATGTTCATCTTATATCCTCCTTTCAAGACACTGTCCATTCCGTTCAACTGCTCTTCCAAGTCCTTTGCCGTCTCTGACAGAATTACAATGTCATCGGCGAACCTCAAAGTTTTTACTTCGTCTCCATGAATTTTAATACCTACTCCAAATTTTTCTTTTGTTTCCTTTACTGCTTGCTCAATATACAGATTGAATAACATCGGGGAGAGGCTACAACCCTGTCTCACTCCTTTCCCAACCACTGCTTCCCTTTCATGCCCCTCGACTCTTATTACTGCCATCTGGTTTCTGTACAAATTATAAATAGCCTTTCGCTCCCTGTATTTTACCCCTGCCACCTTTAGAATTTGAAAAAGAGTATTCCAGTCAACATTGTCAAAAGCTTTCTCTAAGTCTACAAATGCTAGAAACGTAGGTTTGCCTTTTCTTAATCTTTCTTCTAAGATAAGTCGTAAGGTCAGTATTGCCTCACGTGTTCCAACATTTCAACGGAATCCAAACTGATCCTCCCCGAAGTCTGCATCTACCAGTTTTTCCATTCGTCTGTAAAGAATTCGCGTTAGTATTTTGCAGCCGTGGCTTATTAAACTGATAGTTCGGTAATTTTCACATCTGTCAACACCTGCTTTCTTTGGGATTGGAATTATTATATTCTTCTTGAAGTCTGAGGGTATTTCGCCTGTCTCATACATCTTGCTCACCAGCTGGTAGAGTTTTGTCAGGACTGGTTCTCCCAAGGCCGTCAGTAGTTCTAATGGAATGTTGTCTACTCCGGGGGCCTTGTTTCGGCTCAGGTCTTTCAGTGCTCTGTCAAACTCTTCACGCAGTATCGTATCTCCCATTTCGTCTTCATCTACATCCTCTTCCATTTCCATAATATTGTCCTCAAGTACATCGCCCTTGTATAAACCTTCTATATACTCCTTCCACCTTTCTGCCTTCCCTTCTTTGCTTAGAACTGGGTTGCCATCTGAGCTCTTGATATTCATACACATGGTTCTCTTCTCTCCAAAGGTCTCTTTAATTTTCCTGTAGGCAGTATCTATCTTACCCCTAGTGAGATAAGCTTCTACATCCTTACATTTGTCCTCTAGCCATCCCTGTTTAGCCATTTTGCACTTCCTGTCGATCTCATTTTTGAGACGTTTGTATTCCTTTTTGCCTGCTTCATTTACTGCATTTTTATATTTTCTCCTTTCATCAATTAAATTCAATATTTCTTCTGTTACTCAAGGATTTCTAGCAGCCCTCGTCTTTGTACCTACTTTATCCTCTGCTGCCTTCACTACTTCATCCCTCAGAGCTACCCATTCTTCTTCTACTGTATTTCTTTCCCCTATTCTTGTCAATTGTTCCCTTATCCTCTCCCTGAAACTCTGTACAACCTCTGGTTCTTTCAGTTTATCCAGGTCCCATCTCCTTAATTTCCCACATTTTTGCAGTTTCTTCAGTTTTAATCTACAGGTCATAACCAATAGATTGTTGTCAGAGTCCACATCTGCCCCTGGAAATGTCTTACAACTTAAAACCTGGTTCCTAAATCTTTGTCTTACCATTATATAATCTATCTGATACCTTTTAGTATCTCCAGGGTTCTTCCACGTATACAACCTTCTTTCATGATTGATCTTCGCTATAATTAAGAAATACATCGTCTGTATCACTTGGTAACCCAGACTGCCTTTCACAATCATAACTACAAGTGATCACGGTTTCATGAGGCATCATCATACCGTCATTCATGAAATAAAATCTACGATATCGAAATAATAATAAATCATTGAATCTCTTGTCTAAATACTACAGAACGAAAGAATCATAATATTTTCTGGTCTAAATGAGCAAAATATTTCAAAGTCTATTCCGCTGTCTGCTTTTCGTTTATTCTCTTTTTCTTTAATCATTTAAAATAATCAGATGTCTGAAGATTACTGAAATATGATTCACTCCTGTAAGGATCAGAACAAAGGACAGTTTCTAGTTGAACGCAAAATGGTGTTTTGTGTGTTTAAGCATTACAATGCGCAGTGAAAGAAGCTCTGAAGAACATTATCTGTAACAAACAACTTACGGGAATTCAGCCAGGTAATATTTTCAGCGACAGCTTGTGCCTTGAAAATGGCGGGGTGTACTCCCGCCGAAATATCGGCGGTCACAGAAAATATTACCTGACTGAATACCCCTAAGTTGTTTCAAAATTGTATACGCCAGGAGAAACTCAGGTCTCACATTAGCTGAAACACCTAACACGCGTGGCCATCATAATTTGTTTGAAAACAGACGTTTTACAGCTCCATTGACTTAGCCAGAAAGATGAAAGTAACAACGCTTTAGTGACGTACATGGTTTGGAAAGATTTGATTCGTCTCGGAGATAACGTCAGTGCGAAGTCTGAAAGTGATTTGCGATAGCAAACGAGAATACAGTTGTGTATCGTGATCATGATTATGATCTGAGAACTGCCGGTGACGGTCGAAACTGGTAATTGTCGTTATTGGGAGGGAAAATAAGGTATCTTCAAAACAGGAAATCGCATGTCTCCACTACGACTGAAATTGCCTTCCCTCCTGAACATTTCCTCCCTTGGCGCGACTTGCTATGGATGTTATCTCCCAGTATGACGCTCGCCTTGTTATATTCCGAAATTTTGAGATGTAAGCTACTTTAAGATCCATGTTATGTCGGTCTTATTTAGTACTTTGTCGTTCAAAATATGTGTGAGACAGCGCATTTAGAATTTTTAACAAAATGCTTGGAAAACATTGTAACGGAAAACAAAGAGGGAAATTCGATTTCATATTTTGGGAGTTAATTGCAGGCTAAGCAAAAGAAGTACCAGTAAAACACTCTAGAAATGCAAACTGATCTCCGTAGTTGGTACTAAGGAGTATTCGTATTTGTGGGTATTCTGGCAACAAGTAAACCAGACGTGACAAACCTTCCTCTAAGTCGCGTGAGGGTCAGCATGCTGAGTTAGGATAGGACCGTAACAAGAAAAATGCTATAGGATAACTAAGCGAAGAGAACAAACTCAAGAGTTTGCTGTGTAACGATTGCCAACGGCCTAACCGCAGTGGTGACCACCGGTTCCCGTCAGATCACCGAAGTTAAGCGCTGTCGAGCTGGGCTAGCACTTGGATGGGTGACCATCCGGTCTTCCGAGCGCTGTTGGCAAGCGGGGTGCGGTCAGCCCTTGTGATGCAAAGTGAGGAGCTACTTGATTGAGAAGTAGCGGCTCCGGCCTCGTTAACTGACATACGGCAGGGAGAGCGGCGTGCTGACCACGTGTCAATATCAGCATACAGTGACGCCTGTGTACTGAGGATGACACGGCGGCCGGTCGGTACCGTTGGGCCTTCATGGACTCTTCGGAAGGAGTTAAGAGTTTCTTTTTTTTTTTCCTTTGGAGGCTTCAATGCGTAACATGGCAAGCGGTGAACCGCCACTTCATATGCGGCGACGGCTACTTACAGTGCGCCAGGCCTATAAAACTTTGTCCACACCATACACCCCTGCATACCACGCCGTTGCTCAGCCTCCTCTGGCACGGCTATTTCGTCACCGACAACGTGCGACGGAGTCCTATGGGATTGCCTCGCTGCAATGTCTATAGCTGGTCTTGGTGTTTTACGTCGCGGTTGGAGCAGACCTCCACCTTGGCTCCTCTGGAGACCCAGATTTGTTTTAGATTTGACGAATTTTAAGAAAGATAGCACTCAAGATTTTAGATTCCAATCTCTATTTTTTAACATTTTAGATGTGCATCACGGTTTCACTATCGTTTACACTGATGGCTCCAAACAGGAGAACTTCCTTGACTGTTCTGTGCTGGTGGTTCGTGGGATTAAAGGGACCAGACTGCTACGGTCATCGGTCCCGGCTGTGGCGTTCCCACATCATGTTCCCCGTCTTCGCCTTCCTGTCGAAACGCCGAGCTCCGCGCGATCCTGAAGGCGCTGGAGCAGATGAATCGTGTTCGGGGCGATCGATTTCTTCTCTGCTCTCATTCTCTTAGTGCCTTACAATCACTGCAGAACCTGTAGCCGACTAAGGAGATGGTCCAGCTGATATGTGACCAACTGCACTTGCTCCAACGGCCGGGTAAGGAGGTGTCCTTCTGCTGGGTGCCTGGTCATGTCGGAATATGTGGCAATGAACAGGCCGATCGGGCTGCCAAGGAGGCCTGCAGAGAGCAGGATGTGGTCCATTGTCCTATTCCCTTGCAGTCTGTCATCTGTGCACTCCACAGGAAGTGCATGGAGTTGTGGGAGGAAGAATGGCTGGCGGCGACGGCCAATAAACTGCGGTCGGTAAAGTCAACCACTCGGCCATGGCGTTCCTTCTGCCGGTTGCTCAGGCGGGAAGAAGTTACTCTCACTCGTCTTCAGATCGGGCACTGCCCTCTCAACATAGCTTTCTATTACGGCGGGAGGATCCCCCGTTTTGTGATGCTTGTAGTGTGCACATCTCTGTCCGGCACATTTTAACAGACTGCATTTTATAGCGTGATGCAGGGGCAGAAGCACGAGTTGATGGGGATCTGGCCTGTGTTTTAGCTAACGATGAGACGTGTGTGTCTAGGCTTTTAAAGTTTTGTGATGTGTCTGGAGTCTGGCCTAAACTTTTAGGCTGGAGGTTTTAGTGTATTGCAGAGTGGCCGGCTCCTCCCTTTTTTTCCTTGCGCTCAGCCGGCCACTTCCAACTGCTACATTCTTATAGCTCCCTCTACCACTTTCTTCCTGAGTTGTCCATGTTTTACTGCTGACGCCATGCTTCGTCCCACGCTTCGGCGTGGGTAGGCACACCTTTTTCAGAGCTTGTTAACCCGTGTTTTACGTTTTGTTTTATCTTACTGTTCTGAGTCTTTTCTTGACACCCGTCTCTCTATGTTATTGAGCGGGCGCTGAAGACCTTGCTGTCGTGCGCCCAAAAAAACCCTCTACTACTGACCTCTCTAGAAAGCCAAGTTTATAACAAATACTTGAGATGCCGCGCAGTACATCACCTTGTAGGTGGCTTGTCTTTGTTTCTAATGTTACTCGAAGAGAACTACTAAATTCCTGAATCGACAAATGTCAAAGTGACAAGTGTCGTTCGTACGGTCTCGGAGCTGCTGGAGAGAAGAGAGCAACAAAGACGGGGCGCTCTACATGTTGAACGGTGCCGGCGAGCGCAGAGAGCCTCGCCGCAGTGGACGGTGGGCCAGCCTGGGTAGGGCAGCCTACTAAGCCACTGGTGCGAGTCTGCGCGAGCCGCCCCGGGGCCTGCACGCCTGCGGGGCGGACCACGCTCAGGCAGTCCAGTCTCACAGGCACCGACCGCCCGCAGTGGATTCCTGTGTGAAGGAGCGAGTCCGGCCCGCGTCCTGCTGACGACAGCGAACGACTCAGTGCGAGAGCTAACATGTCACCAGGGAGGTGACGACACTGTGCTCCCATTTCCGATCGGTAACGAGCGACACGAATACACTCGTTACTTTCCGAACATCTGTCACGGTTGGTAACCGCTCCTCGCTTTTGTTTTTCGACAGTGGTCCCGACAGATTTATGTGACAATCTATTATGTAATGTTTACTGTGTTTCACACGAATGGTATCAGATTTGAAAGCTAGGAAACCGAGAAAGAAGCGAAAAAAGTAAAGTTTTGCGTCTTGTCGATATCGTATAAATGGGTTGGAAGAAAATGGAGTAGACACCCAATACTGGTGGTTGAGAAATGGAGAAACTGCTGTAAATCTAAATCAACCGGACAAGGGTTTGAATTCAGTATGTTCAGAATACAGCTTCAGCATATTTACGTCTCCACTGCGTCAGTTGGGGTTTTCTCAGGAGCTAGGAAACATGTAGTTCAAATATTGCCGAACAGTATATCAGTCTTTTGCATCACTGCATTGCACTTCAATCATTCGTTTATATCCGTAATTTCCCAGAGCTTCAGCATACGTCACCTTGACTTTTAAGGTTTTCGGATCTTGGTACATGACTAATAGTGCATGTTTAACTTATACATACGGTGGCGCTAGAGGCTCGCGACTGTTATGTGATGAAGTGACAACTTCGTGAATACTAACATACATCAGTAAATAACAAACGTTTACTTGATATAAAAACTTTATTGGGGCGTTTTGGGTAAGGCCTAAATTTTGAAAACAATATAACACATTGTATCAAGTGGAAAATCCACTCAAATCAATGTTACACGTTAGCGTTAAGGCAATGTTCACTTAAATTTGGCTGTCCTTAAATAAAAATTCGTACTATTGTCGGCCTATTAATATGTTTCATTTTAACCATATTAACTACATTAGACGCCACTACAGGACACAAAATAAATGTGGCGTGATTCCCTGCAAGATGTGAAGCGTGGGATGCAGCTCCAGCTCGGAGGGTTTCATGTCGATGCTGCTGCCTATTTATTATAGGATCTTATCACAGAGGTTCAAGAGACCTAGTAGCCCTCGGTCTTTCCCTTTCCGAACACAGCAAAAGTCGCTTTAACACCAGAGCCTGCGATTTCCATACGCCACGGAGGCAGCCTGCAGCTGGAGAAGAATCTGTGTTCAAACTTCTGCGACCCACCCACAGTAGGTACAGTAGGTACTGTGGGTCTCAGGCGGAAGTGTGAGCTGTCCCTGAGGTGTGCAGCATCAACAAGTGCTTCCTACTTCTCAGGACTTGTTTCCGCTGCATCCCTATTCTTTTCTTGAAGACTTGAACAAAATCGGATCTATATATTAATGGAAGACAGTTTTTGTAGAGGTCGCAGACCTCTACATGAAGCAGTTGTATATAAAATTTTCAGTTTACATTACACAACATTTCTTCTAGTTATAGTTACCCGTTTGGACTGACTGCCATTGTCAGATCACTAACTTAATCACCACAACGTATTACGTCAAACAGTACATCATCGTACGTAGTGTAAGCGCATTCTCTATTATGGCAGTCTGCAGAAACGCGTAATTAGAAGAAAAAAGTACGATCTAGAATGCATATTTTGTCTATATCTATTGTTTTATTTGTTGGCACTTTGACCCGCTACGTAGGCGCTACAAGAGGCCGTGTTAAGTATATTCCAAATTTTTAATTGATTGTGCTTCTCAAGTGTGTGGGACCCGTACGAAATAGAACCATCAGGCGATAATGAACAGATTCAAAGGAAGGCAGGTCGAATGGTCACAGGTTTGTTCGACCCATGGGAGAGTTTCTCGAAGATGCTGAAATAACTGAATTAGCAGACGCCGAATATAGATCCAAAAAATCTCGTGACAGCCTAATTACGTTGGAGGTTTCTAGAAGTAACACAAAATGATGAATCAAGGAATATATTAGAATCCTCGACGTATTGCACCCATAGTTATCGCGTAGACAAGATAAGACCAATTACAGCATTCACAGAGACATTTGAGCTATCTTTCTTCCCGCAATTCATACATGAGTGGAGAGGGATAAAGCAGTAATAACGGGTGCAATGAGACGTTCCTTCGGCCATGCACTTCACATTGGTTTGCAGAATATAGATGAGGATGTGTATAGTGACGGAAAAGAAGTGGAAACACTAAGGAGGAGGCGTGCGACACAAAACGAAAGTTGGTATGCGTGTTTCTAGATCTGAAAGATAATGTCTAGTAAAATTTAGCGCCAGTCGTAGATGGATGGCGCCACCATGAGGATGCAAATCAAGTTTGAAACTTCTTGGCAGATTAAAACTGTGTGCCGGACCGAGACTCGAACTCGGGACCTGCTGTGGCGAAGCCATGTCTCCGCAATATCCTTTCTTCCAGGAGTGCTAGTTCTGCAAGGTTCGCAGGAGAGCTTCTGTAAAGTTTGGAAGGTAGGAAGCGAGGTACTGGTGAAAGTAAAGCTATGAGGACGGGTGTGAGTCGTGCTTGGGTAGCTCAGTTGGTAGAGCACTTGCCGGCGAAAGGCAGAGGTCCCGAGTTCGAGTCTCGGTCCGGCACACAGTTTTAATCTGCCAGGAAGGTTCATATCAGCGCACACTCCGCTGCAGAGAGAAAATTTGATTCTAAAAATCAAGTTTGCTTTAAATACACGCTTTGACGGTAGTGACCGTTAGTTGCCTTTGAGACTGGACGTAGTGAGCTGACATTAGTCGATAACGCCTTTAAGGCGACAATGACGTGACTGTGAACACCGCACTGCGTTTGCAATAGGTCGTTTAATAGGGTTTCGAGAAGGTGTGTGTTCCTTCTGCGATACCGCAGAAAGGCTTGGCAGGAATGTGGCCACTGTAGGTGATGTCTGGCAGCGGTGGTCAGCAGGCAGTGGGGTCGAAAGGGAGGGAGGCCGTGTTCGGCGTACCCCACCCGCAGCAGCCGTGTGAGTGGCAGTCGGAACTGCTACAAATCAGTCGGTGTGGCCGAGCGGTTCTAGGCGCCTCAGTGTGGAACCGCATGACCGCTACGGTCGTAGGTTCCAATCCTGCCTCGGGCATGGATGGTTGTGATGTCCTAGTTACGTTTAAGTTGTTCTAAGTTCTAGGGGACTGATGACCACACAAGTTAAGTCCCATAGTGCTCAGAGACATTTGAACCTTTTTTGCTACAAATCGGTTACTTGGAGGACAGCGCCGAGCCTCACGCCATGTGGCGTAAATTACACTGACCTCAAACGAACCTGCATTTGCGACTACAAGGGAGAGCCCTTTGGAGAGTAAGGTGGAGGTCTGTCGTGTTTCCCGAGGAAAGCTGGTTCTGCGTCGGTCCCAGTGATTATCGTGTGGAGGAGACACGTTGAGGGCTTGCAACCACACTGTCCTTGTGTAACACACTCTGGACATACACCTGGAGTTAATGACTCGCGTGCGATTTCGCATGACAGCAGGAGCAGTCCCGTGGTTATCCCACGCAGCCTGAATGCTAAACTTTTGCGTCAGTCAGATGATTCGACCTGTTGTGCTGCCATTCATTGACAGCATTACAGGACGTATTCTCCATCAGGATAGACCTCGCCCACATACCGCTGTTGTAACCCAACATGCTCTACATTGTCGACTCGTTACCTTGGCTTGCTCGTTTAGTAGATGTATCTCCAAAAGAGCACGTATGGGGCATCATCGGACGACAACTCTAGCTCATCCACGGCCAGCATTAACCGTCCCTGTACTTACCGACCAAGTGCAAAAGGCATGGAACTCAATCCCACAAACTGACATCCGCCACCAGTACAACACAATGTGTGGATGTGGTGTCACCGCCAGACACCACACTTGCTAGGTGGTTGCTTTTAAATCGGCCGCGGTCCGTTAGTATACGTCGGACCCGCGTGTCGCCACTATCAGTGATTGCACACCGAGCGCTGCCACAGGGCAGGTCTACTCTTGAGAGACTCTCTAGCACTCGCCCCAGTTGTAACGTTGAGTTTGCTAGCGATGGTTCACTGTCTACATACGCTCTTATTTACAGAGACGATAGTTAGAATAGCCTTCAGCTACGTCATTTGCTACGACCTAGCAAGGCACCATTTTCAGTTACTCTAATTACTTCAAAAATGTATTCTGAACAGACAATATTGTGAATCATGTACCGTCAAGAGCGACGTTCATCATGAATGGATTAAAGTTAAGTATGAAACTAATTACGTCCGCTTTCTGAATTCTCATTCCTTGTCATGTTCCAGACCTCACGTCAGTATAGTTCTTCACTCCTCACGCCAGCCTGCGTGAGGTAAAACGCGTGCGTTTCGGCCTCCACTAGTAACACGATGTTGGCTCTCCTGCCAACACAAAAGTGGACGTTTGCATGCTTGCGTTCAACATCCCGGCGGTTATCCCGGGGGTTAATTTACCAGTATTTCATATTTGCAATCGCTTACCTCGCGCTTACATGTGATCTTGCGATGTTACTCACTTACGTATGTTACCTAGACAAATGTATTCCCGAAATATTGTTACTGTACATGGTGTCGCGATTTCTTTTTACTTTGGTCGAGTGTACATCCGGCATGGAGTCAGGAGTGCGCTTTGACAGCCTCCCTCCGCTTCAGTGCTGAGTTCTCCCCCGCGCGGCCACGGTCTCTTCCGCCCTGTGGCAGGAGGCCGGCAGCCAGAGCGGACGCCGTCCGTCAGGGCCGCGGCTGATCGGGGCGCGTCGTTTCGCCAGAGCGCGTGACCCACATCGGCAGAGCGGCCCGCTGTTGTGTCACGACGCGCCGCGGCGCTGCCTTCGCCCAGCCTTGATCCCGCGGTCCTCGGCTGTGCTCCCGCGGTCTGCGGTGCTCTGGCTCAGCGGCCGTGCGCAAAGCGCGCTGCACGCCGCCAGCGGCCGTGTGGCGCGCCAGGTTTCTACCGCTGCACTTCCCGATAACACCCGACACCGCCCTCGCGAAAGTTCTCTGCCGCAGAGCAGGAAGCCGAAGCGTGCGCCGGCTGCGTGTAACGGAACACCCGCGGACTGCGACTCCTGTGGAAGGTTCGGCGTGGCCGTGCCGGTCCAGGAAGCATCACGCTGCGTAGATGTTCGCACATTGGAAACTTTCTATGTCGAGTCTTCCTACCGAGACGAAACATACCCCGCAGTGAGATTGCGCCCACAGCTACACACACATTTACATCCGACAAATAACGCGAGTATAAAAATTTCGCTGAATATTCGTCATCGAACTTAACCTCCAATGACAAGCCAGTAACCTTTCGGCAGCGTCTATAAAACTGCCGGAAACTGTCGCCAAAACCATCTGTTCCAACTAAGAGAATCGCTTTGTGGTATCATGAAGAATATTTATTTCAGACGACTAGTTTCGGTGCAACACTTACGCCGTCTTCAGGTCCGCTGTGAACCGAAAGAGTATTTTCATTCCTTGGCCCAAGTCTTCTAGAATGCATATAGTACTAGTTGTCGCGAACTGCGTACATCAGGAGTGTACAGTCTACAACGTGTTGTCGACACTGGTGACAAAACGTTGTAGAATATACACTGCTGATGTACGCAGTTCGCGACAACTAGTATTATATGGGTTCAACGGTACGTAGGCCAAGGAATGAAAGTGCTCTTACCGTTATAGTCGACCTGAAGATGGCCTAAGTGTTGCACCGAAACTAGTCGTCTGAAATTAATTTCTACGATTACACGGCTATGTTGGTTCATGTTCTTTATTTGAGTGAATCGTGGCTGTTATTTGTACGTAGTTAAACTTTATATCTGCATCTGTCTCTACATCAGTACTGTGTAATTCACACTTAAGTGTTTGGCAGAGGGTTCACACAACCCCTTTGAGACTTTATCTCTACGGTTTCACTCTAGAACAGCACATACGGAAACTGAACATCTATATCTTTCCGAGCGAGCTCTGATTTCTCTTATTTTGTCCCAACAGTCTTTTCACTCTAAGTGGCTAGAAGTGAACAAAATATTTTGCCGTTCAGAAGAGAAAGCAGGCGATTTCGTGAAAAGAAAAATGCCTTCCTTCTAATATTTGCCACCCCGACTTCCTTACCATATCTCTGACAGTTGTTTCCCTATTTCGTGATTTTGTGGTAGGGCAGCTTAGCGATTCGCCAAGCATCGGCGTCTTTCATTGAATCGATATAGATGCCATTGGCATCCCAGACACACCTCACGATGGAATACGTATTTAGGCTGGACTAGACACGGAGGAAAAGAAATCCACTGTTGGTCCTGCTGCACTATTGACGGCAAAATGCTGGACACAGAATCTATTGTAAAATATCAAGAAATAACTATCCAGAGTGATATGAAACAGATAGTAGAAAAGTAGAAGCCACACTCAGATTCATAGGAACAATCTTGAGAGAATGTAACTCATCCACTAAAGAAGTGGACGACGGTTCAATCCCGCGTCCGGCCATCCTGATTTAGGTTTTTCGTGATTTCCCTAAACCGCTCCAGGCTAATGCCGGGATCGTTCCTTTCAAAGGGCAAGGCAGACTTCCTTCCCCGTCCTTCCCTAATCCGACGAGACCGATGACCTCGCTGTCTGGTCTCCTTCCCCAAAACAACTAACCAACCACTGAAGAAATGGCTTATAAGGCGCTTGTTAGACCGAAACTTGAGTATTGTACATCAGTCTGAGACGGTTACCAGATAGAACTGAGGGAAGAGATAGAAAAGATCCAACAACGAGTGACATGTTTCCTCGTGAGATCGTTTAATCGGCGAGAGACTGTTGTAGAGACGCTCGACAAAGTCCGTTCGCAGACGCTACAAGAGAGACGTTTGTGTGTCACCGTTTACTAGTGAAATCTCGAGAGATTACCATCTTGCAAGAGTAGACAACATGTTGCTTCCTTCCAAATACAGCTAACGAAATGACCACGACGAGAAAATGCGAGAAATTAGAGCTAATACAGAGGCTTACGCATTGTCATTTCCTCCAGGCGCCATTCTCGAGCGGAACTGGGAAGGGGGGATCAGTCAGTGTTACGAGAAATATCCTCCGTCACACACCGTGAGGTGGCTAGTGGACTACTGATGTAGTTGTAGGTGTAGAAATGTGTGTTCCGAAATACTCGTGCTGAAGGTCCTTCTGAAGTGAGCACTGGCTCTGCAGTGCGGCTGCGATGCTTGCCTCACCTACCCCAGGTCGAACTGCCGCTCTCTTAACTACTGACGGAAGTCCACGTGTCTGTGAAATAATCTCTTAGCAATTCCCATCCGTTTTGCCCAATTCTCATCAGTTCATTTGTGCTGTTGAAATCGGGAACAAGTCTTCACCGTACTCAAAACTTTAGTGACAGCCTCAGCACCGTACTTACTAATCTCAAATTCCTCTGATACCAGTCTCAGAGAAAGATGATGATTTTGAGCCAACGTCCGTTGTACTTGCTCGTTTTTTTCTCGTCTTTGAGCTTGTTGAGTGAAGATATGTAAGTTTCATTTCATACTCACGGCTTGTGTGTGTGTGAAACTTATGGGACTTAACTGCTAAGGTCATCAGTCCCTAAGCTTACACACTACTTAACCTTAATTATCCTAAGGACAAACACACACACCCATGCCCGAGGGAGGACTCGAACCTCCGCCGGGATCAGCCGCACAGTCCATGACTGCAGCGCCTCAGACCGCTCGGCTAATACAGCGCGGTTTTCTCACGGCTTCTGCTTCCCACCAACTCACCATGCGTCTCTGTCGCCAGTTATCGTTCCCTGTAAAAAAAAATCTCAGTATTTGCGCACTTTTGCACTGTACAACAAATCTGTCCACTCTTTATGATCGACTGGTCGCAACAGACAAATCTACTTCAGTTTAGTTTGTTCCTCGGTAAAGTGGCACTTCTCGACACGACTGTCCATGTGCATTCACCCCCTTCATTATACGCTAGTCCCCTCCGTAGCACAATATATTGACGTCAAAGACCAATATTCCAAAGTCGTGAGCATGCAAACTATCGAAAACAGTTTTACTTCTGAATCACCGTATGGAGTCAGTCCAGTGAACACTTAAGTAAACTTCACAGTTGAAACTGCTGTTACCATCCAGCGCCACTTGTACACTTTGTAAACTTAGTCATTTCCTTCTACGTTTCGTTCGAGTAAGCAAAGAAAGTTCTTATTGAACCGGCTTGTTATAACTCTGGTAGCATGACTATGAATTTCTTCGATACCTTTCTTTCGCAATACTTCGACAAAGCACAGATGCCCTAACATCGAGAATAGACCGCAGTGGTGTCTTACTCGCGGTCATTTTAACACACATTTTACTTTCGTCTAGAATATCACAGCAAATAAGAAACCTTCCATTCCGACTTCCCGTATGTTTAGCAATTTAATTCGGGAGTATGAATACAGGGTAATACCACCAATGCCATACGCAGTTCTTATTGAGCTTTCTTCTTATATTAACATACCTTATCTTACGTTTATCGCTTTTTTAACAAGCTTCCATTGACTACAGAAAGCAAATTTTTTATTTAAATCGCTCTCAGTTTCATAGAGTACTTGTTTGGAGACTCAAAAATTAATTTTTCCTATCAGAAGGAAATAAATACTTTCTGTTTGGAAAAACTTTATTTCGGGGCGATAACAACAAAGAAAAATAAATAGCATAATTGTTTATGACTGGAGACATCTGTCCGTCTCCTGATTACCATCTGCATTTATACTAGAGACGAGAAAGGAAATAATTAGATTTCAAACGTTCTGTTGTGTCATTTCAAAAAAAAAAAAAAGTTCCGTTGCGTCTGGCGTTGGAGACTTCTTCCAAATACAAGATTAGATAAAAAACGATTTGACCCTGCCGTCGACAGAAAGGTTTTGACAAACAGCACGTTACGATGCAATATCGGGATGATTAGTGGGGTCTTAAGGATTAACTAGTGTTTGCAACACCTTTCATGCATACGCGCGAAGCTTCTAGACCGGTGCGTGACGTAATTCATCGTGGTGACCATTCCCAACCTTTACGTCTCGTTCTATCAAGAGTGCGACGTGGCAGTTATGCGACTTCAGCGTTAACTCTTCCTCGAGATCACATTCAACTTGCATTTATGCTATAGACGAGAAATGTTGTGCGTCTCTAGAAGTTACTGAACGCCAACTGCTCAGCACTGAAAGTTTGGAAGAGAAAAGTTCTTTGCTGCTGTATCACGTGGTCCCAGGACTCGAAAGGGCAAAGTGCGTGCCCTTGCTCGCAAAGAAAGGAGAAACTGTCGAGGCCGTAATCGTCGGAATGACGCCTGAACTGATACAGATGTCAAATGTATAACACTGGCCGAAGGACTGCCTTATCGAGGATCGGTTTCCTCCTCTTGTCCCTCTGAACACGCCGGCGCAGCGGCGCGGAAATTATGCGCATCAACTCCACAAAAGCTGCCCTTGGCAGGTGGAGTAAGTGTCCACGGTCACCTTCTAGACTACCGATGACTCGCTCCTTCCTGCGAGCCTTTGAAAACCGTTTAGTTATCGGAGTTCACAAAAGAACTATCTAAGCATTCATGGTGGTGTCTGTTTGTTCTATATCGTGTCTCCCTACCACTTTTGCGCAACGACGCTCTGGGAGTGTTTTTTAGGGAATTGACTAGTTTGAACCTGGGACCTGTAGCTGGTAAGGAGACGCCAGACCACACATGACATGTAGAACTCAGAAGAGTTCAGTGAGACTAGCGATGATATAACCAAATACTTAATGATCTAAGCGTCAGCTCCACTGCACTCCCTGTAAAAGAATCTTACTACTAACTAAATTTAGTGGAACGGGTTCAAGGCTTTCCTATTTTTAGTTAGCTGGTAAAATAACGTCGAAAAAGCAGTTAAGTTTACCATTGGAAATTATATTCTGCTCACAAAACATTGTTTATAAATTGCACTATTGATAAAAGGAAGTGTTTTAATACAGGATGGTAAAAACCAACTGCGTTCAACAAAAATGTGAACGAATATTCCCTGAGTGGGTTTCCAAGTTCTACAATGGATCGAAGGATGACCTATGCCATATCAGATCTATAATCTAGGTTTAATTTAAGTTTCACAAAAGAGAAAACTATCAAAATGGTCTACAGTGACCCTCAATTATCTTTAATTACTTATTTAACTTGTCGTAAATTACAGTGGCTGATGTGTCTTCTCAATAACTATATAAAAGAAAAATCATCGCGTTTCAGATCTGTTCTTCAAGTGGCAAATGTCAACACCATGAGTTTAGTTAACGATCGACACTAGTATTACACAAAAAGGGGGTGTAACAGATGACACTTCTGCAGTTCTGAGTGAAGCCTTATGCGCTCAAAAATGCGGCATCGCGTACGTTCATTACCTTGTCGGTGTTTAGGCAGCGTCAGGGCAGCGGCAGGCACCACAGCTCCGCTCACCTCGTCATCTCGGAAGCAACTCTATCCTTACTACAATGTACCGAAGTTGGTTTAAAAAAAAACTATCTGGCTGTGTTTTCATCTGACCAATCAGGGTCTCAATGTTAACCTTAAGCTCCGCCTACAAAACTTCTGTATATCCAACGATAAACGTTATACTTTTCGTGGTGGGGCAATGTTTTTAAAGTTTGCAACGTAACAGAGACGCGAAAAAGTCTCACGCTAAAACCTGCAGCTGGTGTGGTCCTTTTAGCGTTATCGTAAGATCTATACTGTTCTTCTGGAGGGCTCTAGCTTTTAACATGGGCTGGGGGGTGGTCCTTGACGTAACAGAGATGCGAAAAAGTCTCACGCTAAAACGTGCGGATGGTAGTCTTAGAGGAAGGCTGGCGACGTGGGTGTCCAGTCCGTCCCTTATCGTAGGGCCTTCTAGCTTAACACTGTTCTGCTCTCGGCTTCTGTTCTCGTTTCTCCCCTCGGAACTGCGTCGGTCTCACGGTGGGAAGGTACGACATGCATTTAGGCATTCTTGTGTTAGTCTGTGGTATTCCATTTGCTCACTCGTTACTCGTATTACTTTGGTTAACTTAATGTCACAATTTATTCGGAGCTATGTGACATACTACTAGATTTGCTTATTATGTCAGGGTTTTCATGGAAGGTGTTGGATTTGCCTGAAACCTTACAACTATAATCTGAAATTATAGTCAACGAAATTGTTATTTTCCTTCTCCAGAACAGCAACTCATTGAGGGGCTCCGCTGAAGCAGTCTGACTGTGGCTAGGCATAGCAGTTAGGCCAGATTTTTTGTTACGTATTTATTCTCGAAATTTGATGAGCCCAGACGAAGCGAAATGGAAGATCTCTGACGTTTAGTAAGGGCAGATTGTAGCGTATCGGATACTGCCAGCGGATTGCTACAATGCCTCTGTGTTGTAGGTGTTTACAGAACATACCGTTCAATGGGTAGGACTTAAATATAATGGACAGCAAGAAATGCTTACATCTCGCGCTGCCTACTTTCTCTCTTTAAACTTCGAATGGCTGTATTTTTAGTATTAGCTAGCATTCCCTCTTTCTCTCTCTCTCTCTCTCTCTCTCTCTCTCTCTCTCTCTCTCTCTCTCTCTCTCTCTCTCTCTCCGGATAAACAATGCCTTCATTTTTGCTTTAAATAGGGTTATTCGTAACTGAACAATAGCAGGGCGACTAAAATGAAACTAGCTTTATTCTGCAACGGTGCATGTTCTGACTGAACTTTTCTGACAGATTTATAAAGATTGGGAGTCGAAACCAGAGCATAACAGTTCGTAAAAAATTGTAGAGGTTCAGTTACCACTCTGGAATACAGTATGAAACTGTGCTATACATCGTCCATTGACTACTCTGTCAAATGTGTAGCATTCTCAAGATCTTATTAGCTCTCAGAGCATGTTGTTGTTGTTGTGGTCTTCAGTCCTGAGATTGGTTTGATGCAGCTCTCCATGCTACTCTATCCTGTGCAAGCTTCTTCATCTCCCAGTACCTACTGCAACCTAAATCCTTCTGAATCTCCTTAGTGTGTTCATCTCTTGGTCTCCCTCTACGACTTTTACCCTCCACGCTGCCCTCCAATACTAAATTGGTGATCCCTTGATGCCTCAGAACATGTCCTACCTACCGACCCCTTCTTCTGGCCAAGTTGTGCCACAAACTTCTCTTCTCCCCAATCCTATTCAATACTTCCTCATTAGTTATGTGATCTACCCATCTAATCTTCAGCATTCTTCTGTAGCACCACATTTCAAAAGCTTCTATTCTCTTCTTGTCCAAACTATTTGTCGCTCATGTTTCACTTCCATACATGGCTACAGTCCATACAAATACTTTCAGAAAAGACTTCCTGACACTTAAATCTATACTCGATGTTAACAAACTTCTCTTCTTCAGAAACGCTTTCCTTGCCATTGCCAGTCTACATTTTATATCCTCTCTACTTCGACCATCATCTGTTATTTTGCTCACCAAATAGCAAAACTCCTTTACTACTTTAAGTGTCTCATTTCCTAATCTAATTCCCTCAGCATCACTCGACTTAATTCTACTACATTCCATTATCCTCGTTTTGCTTTTGTTGATGTTCATCTTATATACTCCTCTCAAGACACTGTCCATTCCATTCAACTGCTCTTCCAAGTCCTTTGCTGTCTCTGACAGAATTGCAATGTCATCGGCGAACCTCAATGTTTTTATTTCTTCTCCATGGATTTTAATACCTACTCCGAATTTTTCTTTTGTTTCCTTCACTGCTTGCTCAATATACAGATCGAATAACATCGGGGAGAGGCTACAACCCTGTCTTACTCCCTTCCCAACCACTGCTTCCCTTTCATGTCCCTCGACTCTTATAACTGCCATCTGGTTTCTGTACACATTGTAAATAGCAATTCGCTCCCTGTATTTTACCCCTGCCACCTTCAGAATTTGAAAGAGAGCATACAAAACTTTTTTGTGAGGGGAAATAATGCACAAAAAGGAAACTACACAAACAGTTTTTAGTTCATTCAGTGTAGTCCGCTAAGATTCTAGTAACTAATAAAGTTGCCGTTTCTGAAGTAGTTGCTAGTCGGAAAGAGGGTTTAGCACAAAACGGCTCTTACTCCGATAAATGCATAGTTTCTCTCAACTCTTGTCTTTGATGTTTTACTGTCAAATCCGACGTCTCACGTGAATATTGAGGTAGAGAAGGTGAATGTTTGAGTTCGATTTCTCGAGTGTCTGGGATCCGCACCAGGTCGTATTAAAGGAAGACATTTCAGAGGCGGGCCGTTAGATTTGTTTCCGGTGGGTTCGAACAGCACGCAAGTGTTATGAGGATGCTTCGCAGACTCAAACGGGAATGTCTGGAGGGAAGGCGGCGTTCTTTTCGAGGAACACTGATGATAAAATGTAGGTAATCTACATTTGCAGCTGACTGCAAAACGATTCTACAGCCGCCAACATATATTTCGCTTGGGGACCACGAAGGTAAAATACGAAAAATTAGGGCTGATACGGAGGCATATAAACAGTCGCTTTTCTCTCGCTCTGTCTGTGAGTGGAACGGAAAAAGGACCGACTAGTAGGTGTACAAGGTGCCCTCCACCATACACCGTACGATGGCTTGCGGTGTACGTGTGTAGATGTCATGTGCAGTAGGCCGATGGCTCTTCAAAGAAATTGTCAAAATATTCCTCGACCCTTTTATCGCCCCCTCCTCCCTCCCAATACAGTATTTTCTCCAGGAAAACAAAAATAAATACATTTTTGTTCCTCTCAGGCCATAAATTACGTCTCTGACCGATAGAGATCTCTTAATAACGCACATATTTTCTGTCCGATAAATGATGTACAGTGCTATTGGAAGGACGAGGTCAGTTTTCTTCTATTGCGCCGAAAGTTCATAGGTTATTTCCCATGCAGATTGCACTCGTGGCTCAGCAGCCGATAACGCAGTCCTAGGGGGTTATTTAGTAATTCTAATCATGACGCATGTGTTGAATTACAGCCAATCAAGATAGCGGCGCAGCACGGCGTGCACGTGACGAACGGGTCGGTAGGCGGATGTGCGCATGCGCGCGTGCCTTACCTGCTATTACCTGCGCCGTGACTGGCTGGGGCCGAGCGTCCGACGTCGCGTCTCCGGACGAGGGAGGACCACATAAAACTGGCGACCGCGCCAGGAGCTCCCGCGCTCGCCGTGCCTGTCCTCATTCCTTCCGCGAACGTAACTGCACAGAAAGCGGCTGCAGAGACGAGCCGTTTCAGCTGCTCCGGTGTACGGATGAACAACGTCATGGGAACAATCTGAAGTCTGCTGTTGGTATCTTTGTCAGTAGCATCATTGCTGACAGATAAAAAAGTCACTCAAGGAGGTTGCTGTTGTGAAGATTCCAGCAGTAGGACCGACAAACTGAGTAGGAAACCAGTTAAATAATGGCAGCTCATAATAGCGGTTGATCCAAAAGTCAGTATACATTTGGAAACTTCATAATCCACGGAATGATGTAGATAGAGAGGTAACAATCGACACACATGCTTGGAATGACATGCGGTTTTATTAGAACACACAAAAAGAAGTATTTATAGACGCGTGAAAGATCTCTTGCGCGCGTCGTTTGGTGATGATCGTGTGCTCAGCCGCCACTTTCGTCATGCATGGCCTCCCAGGTCCCCAGATCTCAGTCCGTGCGATTATTGGCTTTGGGGTTATCTGAAGTGGCAAGTGTATCGTGATCGACCGACATCTCTAGGGATGCTGAAAGGCAACATCCGACGCCAATGCCTCACCGTAACTCTGGACATGCTTTACAGTGCTGTTCACAACATTATTCCTCGACTACAGTTATTGTTGAGGAAGGATGGTGGACACATTGAGCATTTCCTGTAAAGAACATCATCTTAGCTTTGTCTTACTTTGTTACGCTAATTATTTCTGTTCTGATCAGATTAAGCGCCATCTGTCGGACATTTTTTGAACGTTTGTATTTTTTTGGTTCTAATAAAACCCCATGTCATTCCAAGAATGTGTGTCGATTTGTACCTCTCTATCTACATTATTCCGTGATTTATTCAGTTTTCAAATTTATACTGACTTTTTGATCACCCAGCATTTTAGACTGTATGACTAATGTGCATATAAATAGTCAATCTCCACAGAAAGAAAGCAGCAAACCAAAACAAGAACAAATTCTGAAAATAAACTGAAGTTTACTAAGCAAATATTCTAAGGAAAGTCTTTAATCCTTGTAATTACATTGTGATTCTTCATGAGATTGCAGAGTACTAGGAGTATGAGTTGAGTGGAATGGTTGGTGCCTTGAAAACTGTTTGTAAGACAAACATCAATAAAGATCAAACGAGGATAATGGTATGTAGTAGAATTAAATCAGGTAATGCTAAGGGAATCTGAGTAAGAAATAAGACACTAAAAGTGGTAGATGATTTTTGCTATTTGTGCCGAAAAATAAATGAGAAATTCAGAGAATTACAGAATACAGGCTTTAGATGAACTGAGTACGGTTCAGAGTAACCACTACATATGAAGATCATTTCCTTCTCTTTTTTTCCAGCGCAAGAGTTATTCTGTATACAGATGGTAACTCTACTCTGGTGACCAAGGTTTTTGCAAATCATGACAAGAAGAATGTTCTGCGTGAAATGACAGTTAGCTGGTAGACCATTTCAATCTCCTAGACCCTAATCTTTCTTAAGTCACCATCATCCCAGTTCTACCAAAATTTGAATTTACTCAGCATTCTAGTCTTCTGTAATTAGTTTTAAGGCTTTCCGAAAGATGGACCCACAAGAACTATTAACACTGTTAACTAATCACTGCTATTCTGTTACGGCTTACTGTTTACGTTACACTTTCTTTACAGCGACAGTTGGCTTGTAACATCCCGACCTCCCGGCCGCTAACTGCGGTGGAGCGCGCCATCTGCGCCGCTCGCGGGAAACGGCTGCTCCACTCTTGTCTCTGGGTGGACCCGCGTGCAAGTCACGCAGTGTTCGACATGAGAAGCTAATTGCCGCCTTCTGCTGTCAGAACGGCGTGCCACCCGTCAATTGCAGCTGATGGCCTTCGGAAAACTTGAAATAATAATTGCAAGTTTTATAACGCAGCTTGTCATTAAAAGACTTAATCTGAGTTATGACAATGTTCTTTATTATCGAACTCGCAGAACATTCATTAAACATATTCGAGAAATAAATGCAGATTTTTTTACCTTGCTTAACCAACAATTTAGACAGTTACTAATAGAAGTACAATTATTTTTGGATGAAAGTGGGGGTGCAGTCGTGCTTTGCATACCGTCAAGGTCAGCACGAATTCATTAGGATGTTATTTGCGAAGATGGTTCGCTATGTATTTAGAGCGTCGGACACAGGGAACTCAAACATATTTCGTGATGGCTCTGAGCACTATGGGACTTATTTTATGAGGTCAGCAGTCCCCTAGAACTACTTAAACCTAACTAACCTAAGAACATCACACACACCCATGCCTGAGGCAGGATTCGAACCCGCGACCATAGCGGTCGCGCGGTTCCAGACTGTAGCGCCTCGAACCGCTTGGCCACTCTTTCTTGATGTTTTTGCTTAATTAACTGTGGAGAATATCTATCTAGCACTTAAGATCTCACATTGTGTAACAGCTTACACAGAACACTTGCAAAATTGTTTCTTCTTTGTCTGTAAACTTTAAAGCTTGAAATTATTGTTACGTTCCCTACAAAAAAATTTCTCAGGTGTGATTAACAATTGCTAATGTTAGAAACCAAGTACACCGGCAAGTTGAAATAGAATGCAACTCTTCTCATACATGTGGTTCGTAATAAACGAAACGAGAAACATTCTCTCCAGTCGGACGAGGAACATATTCGTAGCTTATTAAATCCACCACTAAAGAACATGACATTATCCAAAGAGCACAGTTTAATACTTGTGTTGCCTTTTCGCTTGTCATGAAGATCAATTTGTACGCATGTCCCAAGTAACAGACGCTACACAGTTCTGTACGACTACAAATGGAAAGTGATTCGTCATCAGAAGTAAGTAATGCTGCCTTGAAAATCATTTGTGCGTGGCAGCCTTCGAGGATACGTTTGTACATGCAGTTACTCAATGTAGTGATGAAATTTTGTAGCCAATTTCGAAATAGGGAACTGTTATCCGGGTCGTAAAAGAGTGCTAAACATTTTTCAGTGGCATTCGTTTCTTCCGCATTCAAGCGACGCCTTCTGCCATGTTGATTACAAAAATAAAAATGAGGTTTAATCTATAGCAAGATGTTTCAATAACTTTGAAGTCAATTGCGGTTAAAGTCCACTTGAAAAGGCATATCCTGTAGGCGTACGATATGGCTACTTTAAGACGGGACTGATTTCTCGATGGCTTTACAACCGAAAGTGTTTGCTATTGACTGTGTCCGCTGTTGCATTCCAGCCAGACGTTTATGCTGCTAAATATATTCACCAAAGAAAGCGCTGGCAATCACTGACTTAAAGAAACTCATTAAAGGTGAGATACTGAGAAGTTTTACAGTTTTTACTAAAAGATACTTTCATTCCTTAAATTATTCAACAGATGTGTTAGCATCAAGGCGAAGAAGAAATACACATAGTTCTTTGAAGTTTCTTCCTTCGCTGGTAATTGCTAGTTGTGTACAAAACACTAATGTTATCTGAAGGGAAACATCCGAGGATTCTTATTAGTGACCTCATTTACATGCAAGACGATTTTCTCTTTTTCTCTGAAGTAAACTGCCTACCACTGCAAACGATACAATGTCGCCAGGCTAAGAGGGACAGTATTACGATTTCAAGCGCATGCGTGTATTTAACCACACAATATTTTTATTACTTCCCTGGGAGTGTGTAAAAAGTAGCTACGTTATAGGAATGATGTCGCAATAGTACTGATGCAAATTGACTATTTTCAGCTTTACCCGCAGTATTGTATAATATTTTGCTAGTTCTTTATAACGGGAAATGTAGTATATTAAGAATGTTGCATAATGCAAAGTGGAATTTTTCATCACTGACGGCAACAAAAAATCTTGATTGAACGGAGATGATGCACTGAACCTCACGTAATTGTCAAAAAGAAACACACTGATTGAAAATGGAGCTGTAGCTCCTAAATGGATAGCACTTAATTAGAGGAATGGAATGCTGGGACTGAAGACGTAATATTTAAGTGTATCTTATCTTACTGTTTACTTTACTTACGATACGACCTTAGAACCAACTGACAACGAGGATCAAACCTTCCAAATCATTACAGAACCTCCAACGTGTACCACTAGAAGGAGTCAGTTGCTTGCTTTCTCCGATGTCAACGTGTCTTGAGGATGTAAAAATAGACCGCATAATATATGTTTCCACTGGTCGATAGTTCAGATTTTATACCACTTGCATAACTGAAGTCTCTTCTTTGCATTCACTGGGTGTACAAAGGTCTTATTAATAACTGCTCTGTCATGACTTTTGTTCGCGTAGTTCCCATCGGAATTCTGTCGTTGACATTGTGTTATGTCGAAGTACATCAAACTCGGTACTCACTTTCGACTTAGCCGACTGTTTATCAGAGTTACCACTCCTCTTTAGTTTTTCCTGTATCTACCAATAAGTTTAGTTTATCTCGCGTTATAATGTTTAGCAGACGACGATGAATTCGTTGACTGAAGGTGCACCTAGTAGACTTGTTACCGTGTACGTGGTTACATCAACTGAGCGGTCATAGTCGATTTAGCATCGTTGGAAGCCTGCAAGTTCCAACGAATTGGGGGGGGGGGGGGGGGGGAATGAATACGTTACATCATATATTTTCTACAGCTTCAGTTTAACACAAAAATCTAGTGTAAATGATATATCGTTTGTTCTGTTAGAACAGCTTTCCTTCGAGAGGTTTTTTTTCATTTTTTTCATTATTTCAGTCTGTCAGTCGCGCAGTGATACATGAATACACGAGGTATTATAACGTGTGTACAGATCTTCGATTAGTCAGTCTGCATTTGTCTGCATTACTCTATAGTCAAATTTCAGTCTGCGTCATGTTCCTGTACACAGCCATGAAGATAAATAAATAGACACTTTGTCAAGTATCAGAGATATTTGAGAATAAAATTAACGAACCAAGACCAAAGGAATTTCAGATTGTCAATTGTAAACAGCATCCAGAATCAAGTTACGTAATGTCTAAGCTTTTTATTACTTTAATAAATTTCTACCGTCTGACCTAACGGCAGAAGATAAACAAGCCACTATAAGACCACGAGACATATTGCTGACACTCGCCTATTTCGTTAGAGCGACAAGTCAAATAATCTGATGGTGAGTGCAGTACCCACACTACAGTCAACAAGTGAAATTAAAAAAAACGACCGATTAATCGTCCATCCCGTGCCTTTAGTTGACACGCCACACCCTGAGGAGTGGAACGAGAGGCCACTGGATCCCCGTGCGGAAGCTGCCCGCCGCCCCAGCGGCTGCCGTCAGCCGACAGCCGGCGGCCGAGTTGCATAACGCCGCGCCGCGCCTCGCCGGCCGCCGTAAAACTTAACGACCGCGCGCGCCGCGCTCCAAAAACAATGGCGCGCCCCGCAGCAGCAAAAAAACGTACTATCCGACACGGCAGCCCTTGGCGAGCGATCGGGATTGCCTCGGCCCTTTCGGGGCACCGAAAATAGCCGCCGTCCCAGTCGGGCCAGCTATATCTGGGGCTGCGACCGCCGACCGTTACCTACGTCCAGCGCACAGGAGAAAACTCGCGGGACCCGACCCGTCTGGTTTACCGGTAAACACACCCCGATCAGCAGAGGATTCTGGTCCCATCACCCCTATACAGGCGTGATTTACTCTCTGAAAATAGCCGTGCTACCGCTAGCTCACCAAACAGTCTGTGTACACAGAGGAGGCCTTAGCATATCCGTCCCTGGGGTGCGGGAAGGCACGGATTCCAGCAGGGGGAGGACAGGGGTGGAGGAAGGGTTCGTCCAGCCATGTCATCCCTTTTCCACATAACACTATGCTGAAAACGTTATTATTTTCGTACCAATTAACTTCCAAGTATTCTAGTAACGTTTGAAAAATATGGTAAACGAAAACATACGTCTCGAAAATGTCAAGAGGTTCTAAAAAAAACTGACTAGCTGTGAGTAGGACTCACGCTCTGAAGGTTCTGCACAAAATATAAAATCCATCCCGGAAATTGAATATCGCGACGATTTTTATCCATCATCGATGTTGATACTCCCACCAAGATATCGATCCCAGGAATCGCAAGACTTTCGAGAATGTTTTGATTTTAAGCTGGAAGACGCGTAGCAAATGACAAAAGATTTTTTTCCTGTAATATAATTAGAAATGATAATTTTCTGATTTTTTTCCCTTTACTTGTACTGTGAATAAAATGTCGTGTGGCTAGGGCGTCCCATCGGGTAGACCGTTCGCCAGGTGCAAGTCTTTCGATTGCACACCACTTCGGCGACTTGCGCGTCGATGGGGATGAAATGATGATTAGGACGACACAACGGCCAGTCCCTGAGCGGAGAAAATCTCCGGCCCAGCCGGGTATCGAACTCGCGCCCTTAGGATTGACAGTCTGTCGCGCTGACCACTCAGCTGCCGGCCGGTGTGGACGTGCGGTTCTAGGCGCTTCAGTCTGGAACCGCGTGACCGCTACGGTCGCAGTTTCGAATTCTGCCTCGGGCGTGGATGTGAGCGCTGTCCTTAGGTTAGTTAGGTTTAAGTACTGCTAAGTTCTAGGGGACTGATGACCACAGATGTTAAGTCCCATAGTGCTCAGAGCCATTTGAACCATTTTTTTGACCACTCAGCTACCGGGAGCGGACACTTGTACTGTGATACCTCGCTTCTTCCGAATTTCTTGATTCTAGGTCAACGCGAAGTACCCTATGGTTCTTAATGAATGAGTTTGCGAGTATCAGAACGTTTAACATAAATTGCCATATCTTTGGAATGCATTGACTTGGAGGGTTCTGCTTTTTACACAGCCAAGGGAAAATAGACCTCAACAAGTGACGTAAATTTCAACTCGATATGTGTTCACGTTCCTGAGAAAATGGGGACAGACAGACTGTCGGATAACAGATGCCAAATTGTTTTTTCTTGCCATATTTCGGATTTTTCCATTTACTCTTACTGCGAAAGATTGCTGCTTGCCCAGTTTCATGATTTTAGCTCAGTCGAAAGTACCCTATAGGGTTTTATGAATGACTTTGCAAGCATTAAAATATGTGACATAAATGGCCGTTTCTTTTGACTGTGTCGACTTCGAGACTTAAGTTATTATACACAGCCAAGGCACCGTAGACCTTGGCATTTGACATAAATTTCGACCTCTTACCTCTACCCGTTCCTAAGAAACAGGTTTTTTTTTTTTTGTTTTTAACAGTCGGACAGACAGACGGACGGACGTGACCCTATAAACGTCCCGTCTCTATCGACTGAGATACGGAATCCTAAAGACACACGGTTTTAGTTTAAAGCAGAATACATGTAAGTTGCTTTCCAGTCCGAGGTCTGACCGGCTGCAGGCAGGAAACTGGCTGCTGCGAGGAACGAACACGGTACGATTCGTAAGACCACAGGGACCAGTAGACTGGAGGAAGAAGACTGAGGCGAGACAGAGGGGTGAAAGACGCTGCACCAGCAGAAAAGAAATTAGAAGAAATATTCATTTTTGATTGAAGGCACAAATGACTGAAAGATATAGCATTCACACCGTGTACACTCTCATATCTTCATACTATGCACATCTGTGTTCTGGTCCTGCAGTGGCACCACATAACAGTCGGCTTTTTGTAATAGTTTGTATTCATGCCACCCCAAATCCAGAACGCACATATCAGCCTATCAAAACAGTTCTATGCAACTCTCAAATATCGGTGAGGAAATTGCCTTGACATTTTTAGATACTCTTTAATATCCGAAATAAAGGTTGCTATGCTAATGAGTGTATGCTGGAATGTAGGGGCCCAGTGTTTGAGTCCCAGCCGATGCATATTTTTTAAACAAATGTGCATGTTCTACGAGCGTTGCCGTGAAGATTAATCGGTAACACTCGACATTGGTAATCGCTGATTCGACTCTCGTTCCAGTCCTTATTTTTTCCTTGTATTTTTTCTCATTCACTCCGAATACCAACGTCATTTAAATGCGAAATTCATCAAATATATGCTGATTAACAGTTTCCAGTTGCCCGTTTTATGGAAAATGCGCTTCTTCTTATTTCTAATTATCTATTTCACACAAAAATCGAGTTTTCATTGCACATATAAATTCTTAATTAGCAATTTTTTTATAAAACATTGTTAAAAACGTTACAAATTCATTTCCTCATGCTTCATGGAAACGCTCGTAGAGTATGTACCATTGATTAAGAATTTGCCATGGCCACCAAAGGTAAGCGTTCTACCACACAGCAAAGCAACCCACAAAAAAAAGACATTTTTTAGGATATTATACACGCTCTGTACAGCTGAAAGTCGATTTCCTCGAGAATTTTCGAGAGTTGCATCTAACTGCTTGGCCGATTGACACTTGAGCTCTGAATCTGACGTTGTATCAATACATAAAAGAATACTCGTACTAATATTCGTGGGTGCATCGTACTTCAATTCCACACCGTGTAAGTTATCAAACATCGTTGCTGCTGTTACAGAGGCGCACGACGCAACTCCGTTCAGCCTCGTGATCGCACTCCCTGCTCCTCTGTCCTCCCCTCTCTCCTCGCCTTTCCTCCCTCTGCCCATCCTCTCCTCCCTCTGCCCATTTCCCCGTCCCCTCTGTATGTCCCTCTCCTTCTCCTATCTGTCCCTATCGTCCTTCTCCCTCGCTGTCTGTGCGACTCCTCGTGCTGCCTTCTCTCTCCACGTTATCACACTCACCCGAGCAGGAGGCTTTTGGTTCTTGCTCTACAGTATTTCTTTCCAGATTGTAACCAATATGTGTACCAAATTTGATTGTCCAGGTGTTAAGCTGTATGTCTAGCGAATTTCGCCCTGCAGCCTCATTTTCACATAGCTTAATGTTTATGACGTTGTTACTCCTGAACTACGTGCTGTGAAATGACATAATTTTGCAGGCACATTCATTAGCATTCGAGTATGTATCTACTGTCTGCCAGATGAACTGCGAATAGAGTTCGTAGTATCAAGTAAATAAGTAATAAATTAAGAAATTCATTCACGATGCAGCAGTTTCTCAGGCATTTCAGTGTTTATGCCGTCATACCTCTTGAACTCTGTGCAGTACAACGATGAAATTTTCCTGGTACATTCAGTAGTATATGTGAAACCTATCTGTAAAATTTGTTACGAATGCAGGTGTTAGTATAGAAATAATAAATTAAAACGTCATGCTTCATGTGGCGGATGTAATGCATGAATAGGAAATTGTAGTATGCCACAAACGTTTTTCCCTTTCATCAAATGGTTCAAATGGCTCTGAGCACTATGGGACTTAACAGCTGATGTCATGAGTCCCGTAGAACTTAGAACTACTTAAGGACATCACACTTAAGGACATCACACACATCCATGCCTGAGGCAGGATTCGAACCTGCGTCCTTAGCGGTCGCGCGGTTCCGGACTGAAGCGCCTAGAACCTCTCAGCCACAGCGGCCGGCCTTTTCATCATTTTCAGGAGGTCGGCGGCTATAAAAATTTCGTAAAGCTTTGAAATGATGTGTAAAGTTTGTAGTAAGCCTAGAAGTGCTCTCATTCTGAAATACTAGACAACTAGAGTGCGGAACTTCTCGCATCATGGGCTACACTACCCACCCCAGCCCTTTGCTAGCATGGTGGTCTTACCCCAGAGAAACAAATGGTAGGCCTCTATGTACAAAGTTTGGTTGAAATTGGTCCAGTGGTTTAGGAGGAGATGTGCGACGTACACACACACACACACACACACACACACACACACACACACACAAACACACACACACACACACACGCACATGTATATCCATTTTTATAATTTTAATGGGTTGGGTCGGTTAGAAAGAACGGTTTAACATGTAAAATATAATGAGAGCAGTGTTTATCCCGTAACAAAAAACAATTATTATTATCACATGTGAATGAAGTGTGCTGCCTCAAACAAAACAAGTGCAGGAGATTCCGCCTCGTCGTCCTCAGGTTTCTTCGCCCCCGCCTTATTCAAGGGAATTGGCGATGTTTCCTTCTGAATAAACATGAACGAGTTGTTGGATGCCTCGAATGCTTCCGTTCTGAACGAGACTATTAACCCTGACAGCAACGTTGAAAAAGTAGCCGAAATTCCAGGGTAAGGAGACAATAAGGTATCCCTTCAAACGCTAGAGGAATAAATCTCACTGCACAACGTAACTCAGCCGCGCTAATTGCACACGCGTGCACAGCCACTGTAAGATACGTCGGATTCCTTACCGAGCTCTTATCTGTGTGTTCCAGGTAAGTGAGCTGCGGCAGTCGCCGAAGAGTTGTGTCTCCAGCTGAGCGTGAAAGATATTCGCGGGACCTGCCGAATGAACGGCGGGGCCCGGCGGAAAAAAAAGAGGAGAGAAGAAGAAAGAGGGAGCAGAAATAAAGGAAGGCGCGCGCGATCTGGGATACCAATCGCGCAGCAGGTAAGTACAATAGAAACGTAATGAAGTGCGGGCGCCGAGTCAACGCCAATTACTCGGCAGGTTTCTTTCTCTTTATCTGGCGCGTCCTTGTAGGGAGAGAAGCGCGTCGCTTTTGTTAGGGCTCGCAGCCACAGCCGGCATCGGCGATGATATCTGGCCGGCCGGCCGGGGGAATGCCGGCAGCGACTGCGGCCAGCCGGAACTCGAATAAAGCACCTGCCGAGCGGATGGCGGCCGGCCCGGCGCACCCACTCTCCCTGTAGCGCGCTCCTAGTTCAGCGGCCGGGCGCACTCGGGGAATACGTCGCAGCGCAGCGCAGCGTTCCTGGTAGGCTCACTGACGGCAAGGTGCTAGTGAGAAATGAAACCTCAGCACCACTGGAGATAGCGGCGTTGTTGTTGCCGCTGTAGTCGTGGTCTTGAGTCACAAGACTGGTCTGATGTGGGTTTTCACGGCAGTCTGGTCTACATAATTCCCCCCGTCCCCATGCCATTACCAAACTGACGATTTCTTCACACCTCAGGTTGTGTCCATCCAACTTATAAAACATCGTCTTACGAGGGTAGCGATTGTTCTGGAGAACCGGGCATTCTCAGGAAATTACATTTTACCTGAAAAAATCAGACAAAGACAACTGTTGATGGTGTTAGGTCAGTAACCAGCCACAAATTTACTCTCGGTTCCTTTATTAAAAGGCTACCGTTACCGGTTTCTACTCGTTGTGATTCATCCTCAGACGGTTTACATGCTTTCTTTATGACATGCGGTGTGTTATTTACAGATTAATTGTCCTAAAATATAAATTATACATGATTATAAACACGCCACACACAAATGGTTGCGTTGCAGATTTTCGTTGCATGTGACTTACGTGAAACGTCGGTTTCGCGTTTTATGAAAACAAACACTCGAAACCGACGTTTCACGTAAGTCACATGCAAGTCTCTTGCTCGGGACGCCAAGTAGGAAAGCAGTATAGCCTTCAGCTGATATCAAGCCACCCCTAACATGGCGCTTAGTTAAAGTATGGCCCATGTGATGCCTCTATAGCTCTCTGTTTCTAATTATATTCCTGCTGCCTATGAAGACTCCTGTACCTCATTTCGAGGAATATGTGCTCAGACACCAATCTCAACTTCCCGAGGTAAATTTTGTGCCTTTTTTTTCGTGTAATCTCGGCCAGTACTACAAGCATTGTTCCGACAAAGCACCGATCAGTTCCCTGTGTCCAATACAGACTTCAATATTGACGGTACAAAAATTTCAGCGCAAATGATTGTAGTTCATTTCACTACGACTCCATATAACATCGCTTGCTTATGTTTTTCACCCCAGCGTTACGGCAATCATTATACGATTTCATCGTCAACGTTCCTGTCGTGGTGACGGCATATTCAAGGCACTCCACGCGGCGGCAGCATATACAAAGAATACCACGTTGACAGTCAGAGAGCGTGTTTTCATTTCGGGCGTTAGCAATGAAATACTGCAATACAGTTCCGAGGCACGGTATGAGTCGATAAAAGACACCTGAAATATTCATCAGCAATGCAAAGAAGTTTGCAACTTCAAATCTACACACGACAGCGTCAGATTCTATTTCATCTTGTCTACAGTCTCAAAATTTCCTGTATGCCCCTTTCTCGACGATGCCTACACAGCTGGCCTTGAAAGAAGTTTAGAACCAGAACACGGAAGGGGAACACGCCCCGGCAACAAAGTGCTGAAGCCGCTTTTCCACCGTGGCTGGCATTTTTTCTTGGGAACTTGACCTCCACATGTTTGCTCACCTTGAGTTGCTGGCAGTAATTCTCGCAACACGCACGCAATTCGCACGGAAAGTGTTACCAGTTCCATAGCTTGTTTCAAGCGAATGTGGTGTTAAAGATATTCGCAATCACCTGACTCAGCATCATTTGTGATTGTCCCTAATGTGTCAGGTGTAAGCATTGGTTATACGAATCTTGCACATCATATGTTAATGTGTGCCATCGATGTGGTAATGCATTTAAAAAAATAGAAGCCTGTAAAGTAAACATTACTTTTAAGAAATCAGGCTTAGTTCTAGATTCAAGTAACTGCGGAAGTGAGACGATTTCTCATTATTTTCCAACGACTTAATAAAAATGTTTAAAAAACTTAGGAACCAGATTTTAAATTTTAAGACATTTCCAGGAGCAGATGTGGACTCTGACCACAATCTATTGGTTATGACCTGTAGATTAAACTGAAGAAACTGCAAAAAGGTGGAAATTTAAGGAGATGGGACACGGAAAAACTGAAAGAACCAGAGGTTGTACAGAGTTTCAGGGAGAGTATAAGGGAGCAATTGACAGGAATGGGGGAAAGAAATACAGTAGAAGAAGAATGAGTAGCTTTGAGGGATGAAGTAGTGAAGGCAGCAGAGGATCAAGTAGGTAAAAAGACAAGGGATAGTAGAAATCCTTGGGTAACAGAAGAAATATTGAATTTAATTGATGAAAGGAGAAAATGTAAAAAGCCGTAAATGAAGCAGGCAAAAAGGAATACAGACGTCTCAAAAATGAGATCGACAGGAAGTGCAAAATGGGTAAGCATGGATGGCTAGAGGACAAATGTAAGGATGTAGAGGCTTATCTCACTAGGGGTAAGATAGATACTGCCTACAGGAAAATTAAAGAGACCTTTGGAGAGAAGAGAACCACTTGTATGAACATCAAGAGCTCAGATGGAAACCCAGTTCTAAGCAAAGAAGAGAAAGCAGAAAGGTGGAAGGAGTATATAGAGAGTCTATACAAGGGTGATGTACTTGAGGACAATACTATGGAATTGGAAGAGGATGTAGATGAAGATGAAATGGGAGATACGATACTGCGTGTAGAGTTTGACAGAGCACTGAAAGACCTGAGCCGAAACAAGGCCCCTGGAGTAGACAACATTCCATTAGAACTACTGACGGCCTTGGGAGAGCTAGTCATGACAAAACTCTACCATCTGGTAAGCAAGATGTATGAGACAGGCGAAATACCCTCAGACTTCAAGAAGAATATAATAATTCCAATCCCAGATGTGAAAATTACCGAACTATTAGTTTAATAAGTCACAGCTGCAAAATACTAACACGAATTCTTTACAGACGAATGGAAAAAACTAGTAGAAGCCGACCTCGGGGAAGATCAGTTTGGCTTCCGTAGAAATGTTGGAACACGTGAGGCAATACTAACCCTACGACTTATATTAGAAGCTAGATTAAGGAAGGGCAAACCTACGTTTCTAGCGTTTGTAGACTTAGAGAAAGCTTTTGACAATGTTGACTTGAATACTGTCTTTCAAATTCTGAAGTTGGCAGGGGTAAAATACAGGGAGCGAAAGGCTATTTACAATTTGTACAGAAAGCAGATGGCAGTTATAAGAGTCGAGGGACATGAAAGGGAAGCAGTGGTTGGGAAGGGAGTAAGACAGGGTTGTAGCCTCTCCCCAATGTTATTCAATCTGTATATTGAGCAAGCAATAAAGGAAACAAAAGAAAAATTCGGAGTAGGTATTAAAATCCATGGAGAAGAAATAAAAACTTTGAGGTTCACCGATGACATTGTAATTCTGTCAGAGACAGCAAAGGACTTGGAAGAGCAGTTGAAAGGAATGGATAGTGTCTTGAAAGGAGGATATAAGATGAACATCAACAAAAGCAAAACGAGGATAATGGAATGTAGTCGAATTAAGTCGGGTGATGCTGTGGGAATTAGATTAGGAAATGAGACACTTAAAGTAGTAAAGGAGTTTTGCTATTTGGGGAGCAAAATAACTGATGATGGTCGAAGTAGAGAGGATATAAAATGTAGACTGGCAATGGCAAGCGTTTCTGAAGAAGAGAAATTTGTTAACATCGAGTATAGATTTAAGTGTCAGGAAGTCATTTCTGAAAGTATTTGTATGGAATGTAGCCATGTTTGGAAGTGAAACATGGACGATAAACAGTTTGGACAAGTAGAGAATAGAAGCTTTCGAAATGTGGTGCTACAGAAGAATGCTGAAGATTAAATGGGTAGATCACATAACTAATGAGGAAATATTGAATAGGATTGGGGAGAAGAGAAGTTTGTGGCACAACTTGACCAGAAGAAGGGATCGGTTGGTAGGACATGTTCTGAGGCATCAAGGGATCACCAATTTAGTATTTGAGGGCAGCGTGGAGGGTAAAAATCGTAGAGGGAGACCAAGAGACGAATACACTAAGCAGATTCAGAATGATGTGGGTTGCATTAGGTACTGGGAGATGAAGAAGTTTGCACAGGATAGAGTAGCATGGAGAGCTGCATCAAACCACTGTCAGGACTGAAGACCACAACAACAACAGGAATTGTAAAATGCTTTTCACAAATGCGGTTCTGTTCAAGATATAATTTGCCAACAATTAATATCTATATAAAATATTTTTAAATGTTAAAAGTTATTTTATAATTTTCTCTTTGATTTTAAAATATTTCATCTGATGGGCAAGTATCCGTTACATGTCTGGCGATCTAACCCTGATGCTCAGGGAAGACGACCCAGTGTTACATGTTTTTTAATAACTTTTAGCTAGTATGAGATCTGGCATATCTTTGCAAACGAAGTCGGCTTTTTTTTTTTGTGAATTGAAAAGGCAATTTGTAGAAAGTTTCAGGTTGTTCTTGTGTATAAGGCTATGAAACAGGCTATGGCGTCTACCCTGGGTTTACCCTGTACGAATGTGTCATTCGATATCTCACGAAAAAGCACAGTCACCGTGAGCTGCCGCTCGCCTCCAAGGATGCGATTTTCGGCAGCACAGGTTGCCCGTCACGGTTGCGGTCCCCCGGTGGGTGCGCCTGTTCGCTATCGACAGCGCTCATCGCCGCGACGGAGCTATCGATACTGCTCGCTTGTCTGCTGCTTCTATCGGCGCTCCGACCGGCAAATCGATTTCCGCGCGGTCCAACGCGGACGGCCCCGTGCTCGGTTGGCAGCGGATGTCTGGCCATTACCGTGGCGGCCGGGCAGAGCCCTGGCAGCAGCCGCGCTCCGCTATGGTCTGTGTTTCGCGGCCATTACAAGCAGATGGTTTCCGGCAGCCGTGCCACCGCCGTCAGGATTGTCCACGTGGGAAGGAGACAGCGCCATTTGCATACCAATCTACATATCCTGTCTCTTCCGAAGGAAAGACGGGAGTCAGCAACCAGCTCACGAACTTAACCTTCTTTTTTATGTGGGAGTTCTTCTTAGAAACAGTATTCGTTTCTCAGCGCTTACCGTCTCCAATATCATTTCCCGTCTTTGTTGGTATTACAAAGTAGTATATGTAGCTATTAACCCTAATAAACGTCTGTCAGGCGCATTAAGTTTGTGTACGACGGTTTTTCACATCGCTTTTTGTACATGTTTTGCGTACCTGCAGTATCCCACAAAACATGCATTAAAACCGACGTCCTTTTTTTTATTCGTTACAGTTCTCTTTTCACAGCGCAGTATGCTACGCTTATAACTCTTTAACGAAAGCGTATAAGTATGCGGGATAATCGTAACCAGTCAACCACACAGGAAAAAAGAAAGTCGAATCATTGTAATTATTGGCTCTAAAGTGCGCTACTATCCTCGCGTTCCCGCAAAGCGTTATTCGTACTCCAAAATTCGAGACCGTCCGCCTCGATAGCTGCGGTCTCAGTGCGGTAGGTTGTTAACTGAACGGACCCTAGTTCGATTCCCAGACGGACTGGAGATTCCCTCTGCTCGGGGACTGAGTGTTGTGTTGCCCTTACGTTCGTACCAACATGACTGACTCGAAAATCGCCTCAAGCACACTGTCGTATCGTCTTTCTGCTTCCGAAAACCATTTTCTCTTCGCCGAGAATCAGCGCGAGACAAATCTCTTTTAAAACAAACCTGTTCACCTTTTCTAAAAACTTTTGAAGCCTACAATTTCATTCCTTCCGTGGTGCTCTCACGTTGTTACACAGTGAAAAGTAAGGCTTGTCTGTCCAGTAAGAGGTTTAATAGTGTCTCAGACAACATTCTACTTGACCTGCCAATAACTTTGACTTTGTAGGTCCCATCGTAGACGTAGACGCATCAGCAGTCTGTCAACTGCTGGCATCAGTCAGATTTGCCTTTCCGGTGTTTTTATTATTACATTGTTCAATTCGCAATGGAGTCAATTTCGTGGTCTTATGACCCCGTTGTTAGGCGCTTTCCGCAAAGGTTCTGCAGAATCAATTTTCACGAAAGCTCGTCAAACATTTGAGGATTCAACGTCTGAAAGCATGTACCAACACGTATACAAAAACCTTAAACGTGCAACGCACTGCAGTCTGTTGTCTGCTCCAGAGCGGTGCGGCAACTGTCGTCTTATGAAAGCTGCACAGGAGCAGAAATGATTAGCGAACAAGTTAACAAATGAAATAGCAGATTTACTTAACTTGTCCAAGCTAACGAAGAGTAATTACAAACATTGAACCAGGAGATCCAGGATATAAAGTCTACCTGTCTCAATGTCAACAAGGAAGAGTGTCTCAGTACTGAACACGAAAACGGTGCCGGTGCCGCGAGTAGCGTCTACGTTGTGTGGTAGTAACAGTATGTTAAACCCCAGCATTACTTGCTTCATACTGATACTGTTCTTCGTGTGTTAACGAGAGGGAAAGCTTTAAAAGGAAAAACAACAATTCAGTATTTTATCCGTCTTCGGAAAAATGTAAGCGTATTTTGGAAAAACTCAGCAACTTTTGGCACAAAAGAAATTTTATTTCTTTATCACTTAAAGGCACCTAGTGCCCTTCTTCAGAAGAATCCCATTATCGCATTATTAGCGAGTTTCAAATGCAAGAGGCGTTCAACAAGTGCTGCAACACAGTCTTTTCTGATGGCAGGTTGGTTTTATTGAGCATTGCAGTACATCGTATTACCCCTCACTCTTTTGGCTACGACACTCTTTTTTTCCGGTGTAATCTCCGTTCATGCGACGGCCTTGCGCCACCTCACCGGGAGAGCCTGTGTGCTCGCATACTACCACACTACTGGTCGACGTCGGAGTCAGCGTCTCGCTGCATCGATAATCTCACCATCGTCCACGTGCTTCTTCCTGGGGAGTGAACCTTCATTGCACAGATGGGCTTTGATTGCTCTTTGTGGTCTTCCGCCACGTGGCGAGGACCTCAACTGGCGGAAGAGTGTGTCAGCATTACCAACAGCAGCGAGTAGTTGAGCAGCCGAGGTGTTTGTTTCTGAGCAGTCGATCAACACGAGCAGGTGTCCGCACGTTCCAACATCGCAGCAGTCACAGCCGTGTGTGGCCGGCCGACACGCGGGAGATGGAACAAGTGTGCCCTACCCTACTGCAAAGAATGACAAATGTCTGACCCAACGATTCGCCCTGCTTTTGTTCAGTGCCAGGTCTCGGTAGACATTCTGCAAGCTCCTATGAATATCTGAGATTCTCTGGTTTTCCGCCAAAAGAAACTCGACGATAGCTGTCTGCCTGGAAGGCAAATCCGTTGCAGACACCATTTCGAAGGCAACATATAGGGCTGCCACATATCATAACTTTATTAAACTATAGAGGCTGAAGCGTAAACATTCCTCGATGTCTCACAACAAATCCCGCACTTTTTCAACCGGATTCTTTTCAGAGAAAAGGAATGCGTTGCATTAATTACTGGACACCCCTCGTAAGCAGCGTATTACTGCAGCCACATGGCTCCTAGTACTTGTACAAATATTGTATAAGAACGTCAGACGATCTGCATGATGTCTGCACTTGTTGTATGGTGTCTTTATACCATATTCGTGTCCGTGTACTACGATCCATATGACTATAGTACTCTGCTGCATCTACATGCTTATTTTTTACTCTCGCTAGTAATGAGATAATTCTATGAAACTTGCTGGCAGATTAAAACTGTGTGCCGGACCGAGACTCGAGCTCGGGACCTCTGCCTTTCGCGGGCAAGTGCTCTACCAACTGAGCTACCCAAGCACGACTCACACCCGTCCTCATAGCTTTACTTTCACCAGTACCTCGTCTCCTATCTTCCAGACTTCAGAGAAGCTCTCCTGCGAACCTAGCAGTACTAGGACCCCTGGAAGAAAGGATACTGCGGAGACACGGCCTAGCCACATCCTGGGTAAAGCACTTGCCCGCGAAAGGCAAAGGTTCCGAGTTCGAGTCTCGGTCCTGCACAAAGTTTTAATCTGCCAGGAAGTTTCATATCAGCGCACACTCCGCTTTAGAGTGAAAATTTCATTCTAGATAATTGTAGTCTTCACGGAGGACAATAGGAGCCTGAGACCAGTCAAGAAATACAATTCCTTTTGTGCAACACGTTGCTAATTTTTTCAGCAGTAAGAATATCACTTTGAGTCTCGTTGGACAGGATTCCCTGACATCACTGGCATGTAATCATACTGAAAACCTGTTACTATAGGGAAGAGCACAATACACAATTAAGAACTGAACTTCAGGCAAGTTAAATTGCAGGCATTTGCCAGTGGCATTTCAGAACGACATTATTTTATTTTATTCAGTCATCACGTCCTCTCAAATGGGAGACGGAGACGTTGGGGCTTTCGCAAAAGAGAGGAAATAATACACTACGTATGTGATACTGCATTTGCATAGCGCAGATTTACAAACATTTTGGGCCTAGAGGACAGCGATTTGAATTCAATAAAACTCGGCTGAGAAATAATACAATGAATCGTTGGAACGGTACCCGAGAAATAACTCCGGTCGCGCCTGGTCATTCATTGAAAGTGAATTACTGGCCATTGTTATTCGGAGCGAACGAGTTCCCACGCGAGCGTTTACAGAATGTGAAATCGAGTTAGCGCCGGCTCGGCGGCCGTGATTAGTCAACAATTCGTAATCCGCCCTGGGGGAGGTCGGCTTGCGCAACCGCGATCTGCGGGCCGGCGGCGGTCACGTTTACACGGAGCTGGTATTCAGCCGTAGCCGACTGCGCAGCCACGACGGGGCACTCCACACGCGGTACCACCTCCCAGCCTCTGTCTGCTCGTGCGTTTCCTTTTCCTTTTGTGTAGGGTATCCACACGTCGGTACGAAAACATACACACTTCTCTGCTGCAGCAGTTAGTCTTTCAATTCTTCTTCCCTTTTCCTTAGTTGCCTTTTTCCCGTCCTAAAAGGGGTCAGCCTTCTTAAACGTGTTTTGGCAGTATTCCTGGCAGCGTGCCCTTCCTGACGCCGCCACTCACCCCAGAGAGACAACGTCACTGCAACCCACCTCCCTGTCGTGTGAAAGTGTAAAAACGATTTCTAAATGTTTGCCTGTCTCAGAGGCAGGATGTGGGTCCCAGCCCGGAATGTGGGAAACCGCCTGAAAACCACATTCAGGCTGGCTGCCTCGCCAGACCTCGTCGATTAACCCTTGAAATACGAAAGACGGAGGGGAAAGGGAGAGTGTGTCCACCTTCTAAAAATATTGTATAGTGAGCTACATCGTATTTAAAAATTTTGAAAAAAAATTATTTTTAATAAAGTCTTCCATTACATTCCACAAGAGTTTTAAAGCTTTCAGTTACCATAACCTACACCCTCGTCAGTAGATTTTTTGCAATGAATGTCATATTCATTATTTTCAGGTTCAGGACTCTACTTAGACACTAGTATCTCTTCGAAAAGTATGTTGTGACAAAAGTAAAACGCGATAGTGAAAGTTGCATTGGTATTTCTAAGAGTGAGCTGAAAGAAAAAGTTCTGGACCCAAATTACACATCAGTACCTCTTTAAAACATTTGTTGTTGATACTAGTCAACAGCAGTTGACAATTTTTAAATTATTTTAGAGTGAGCATAAAGTAGCCTCCTTTCCTCGCTTGATAACAGAGGTTACCGAAAATCCGGCGGTATTGCGAGGATTCGATTCGCGGCGTCCTCTCTTTCCCAAAACTGTGAAGCGACGTGTTAGCGGGCGCGGCTCTCGGGCCGCTTCTCATCCTACACAGTGCTCACCATTTTTGACGCGAAGCAGGATAGCGAATAACGAACCTTTACTTTTGTTTTTGTGAAATCTTATGGGACTTAGCTGCTAAGGGCATCAGTCCCCACGCTTAAACACTACTTAACCTAAATTATCCTAAGGTCAATACACACACACCCGTGCCCCAGGGAGGAGCCGAACCTCCGCCGGGACCAGCCGCACAGTCCATGACTGCAGCGCCTAAGACCGCCCGGCTAAACCGCCCGACGAACCTTTACTTATTCTGCGTAAACAGTACAGCAGCAAGAACACGTGACTAAACTTGTATGTGGATGTGTTGATATGCGCTGCTGCCGCGGACAGGGGCAGTTGTTCTAATCCGACTGGCCGTGCTCGAAATGAGCTTGTGTAACAGATGTGTAGGAACAGGAAGAGCTTTGTTTTAGGCCAAAGTCGGTGTTATATTTTGCCACATCCAGCCTTATTTTTTGTCAGGTTCGTTGTTATTTTTGCCAAATTCATTTTTACTTTTTTCAGTATAATTTTCTGCCTAATTTAGCGTCATTTCCTTTGCTAAATTTGTTTTTTGCCAGAATAGTTAATTTTTTGTCAAATGTGTTGTATTTTTGCCAAATTCGTTGTTACTTTTTTTGCCAAATTTGGTGTTAACCAATTCAGTGTTGTTTTTTTCTCAAATTCAGAAACACGTTGAAATGCGATTTCTGATTGAGAAGCCTGCTGCAGTTTCTTTTTTTTTTTTCTTCATCTCAGACAATGAATGTAGATGGTATGACTCATAGATTCTTTGTTGTTTGCGCTGAAATGCTGATCATTTTCAAATTTAAGCATAAAGAACACACCTTTGCAGTGATGGCTAGCTGTGTGTTTACTGAATTTAATTTTGCACGAATCGCGAGGAGCAATCTACAATTGTTAGTTGATGACACTGCAGTGTATGAAACATTCTTGTCTTTGGGATACTGTACCAGGATACACGACATAGGGCTTGGGCGAAATTTCTATTTGGTATGATGAATGGGAGCTCGCCCTAATGTAGGAAAATGTAAGCTAATGCAGATGAGTAGGAGAAACAATCCTGTAATGTTCTAATCCAGTGTTAGCGGTCTGCTGCTTGATTAAAAATCTGGGTGCAACGTTGCAAAGCGATATTAAATGGAAAGAGCACTTTAGGTCGGTAATTGGGAAAGTGAATGGTCGACTTCGGTTTATTAGGAGAGCCTTAGGAAAGTGTAGCTCAACTACCAAGCAGACAGCGTACAGAACATCAGTGCACCCGTTCTTGAGCAATGCTCGAGTGCTTTGGATCCCCGCCATGTCAGCTTAAAGGAAGGCACGAAGCAATTCACAGCAAACTGCTAAATTTATTACCTGTAGGTTCGATGAAAGCGCGAATGTTGCGGAGGTGCTTCGTGAACTCAAATGGGAATCGCTGGAAGGAAAACGACAGTCTTTTCGCGAAACACTACTGAGAAATTTTAGAGAACCAGTACTTACGGCTGAAAGCAAAACTATTCTGCATGGCCGACATACATTTCGCGCAAGGGCCACGAATACAACATGAGAGATATGAGTCGTTGGGAGGCACGTCCTTCCCTTCGCTCCATTTGCGAGTGGAACAGGGGAGGAAGTGACCTGTAGTGGCACCAGGTACCTAAAGTGTTGTTGAATGCAAGTTTCACTCTGCAGCGCAGAGTGCGCTGACGCGAGGCAGATTAAAACTTTGTGCCGAACCGAGACTGTAACTCGGGACCTTTGTCTCTCGCGAGCAAGTGCTCCGCCTGAGCTACCCAGTCTCGGCTCACGACTATTCCTCACAGTCATACGTCCGCCCGGTACTTCGTCTCCTACCATCCGAATTTCAGGGAAGCTCTCCTGCGAACCAAAGGTCCCGAGGTCGAGTCTCGGTCCGGCTTACAGTTTTAATCTGACAGGAAGTTTCATTCAGTATTGTTTCTTGCACACTATGTACGAACATGTAGATGTTGATTGAGATATATATGTGAATATAATATGCCACTTAAGATAGGTGGTGAAATATTTCGCCACGGCGACGATATTGTTGGATAACATTCTGTTGGGATTGTTACCACTTGATATTTCGTCAGTTAACAGGTATTTATACTAGGGTAGGTCTCAACCTGAAAGTGGCGGCGTTCTACCGGGAAGTGTATTGAAGAATTATTTGCGCTTCCATTAATGTTTTGCATTCATTTTCAGTTATTGCGAGAGGAGACGTGTTTATGTCTTGGCTGGTGGTTGATAGTATCTACATTTATTTAATCTACAGCGTGGTCCAACGGTAACAGCGATATTAACAACACTGTACTGAAAAAGAAGTGTCATCATCTCTTACATTTGACGTTTCACTTGCTATTGGTGGCCCTGTCAACAACAGCCACACGGTGCTCACCCACTCCGTTATAAACCAGAATAACAGAAATTATTGGTCGTAGAGGTGCCGCCGTCTTATTTAACCACTTCCCATCTTCAATTTTTTGGTGAGATGTAGATTCAGGATTGTTCGCTTTCGTTCTTAAACGATTATGAAGCATGACTTAAATTCGCCAACACTTTGAAATAAAAAAGATAAAAGTCTGAAGCTATAGCTGCTAGCCAATCTTCATAAAAACAGACTCGGCCATATTCATGCTGTGGATAGACGCTAAAAGGTGCAGTACAAGAACATACTTAGGCGAAAAACTTGTCTTTATAGCGTCCGCCGGTCAAAACAGATGTCAGAGGGTTCAGAATTGTGGAAGGTGACACGCAGCGGTTCGCAGACAGAATCGAGAGCACGTCCGCGCTTTCAGCCGCCGCAGCGAGGAGAGGCGACTGACTCAGTGGGAGCTGGCCTGTAACCGTATGGTAATTTATTCATACAATATGCAAGGTTATGCTAATTAACGAACACCGTAGCCCAGAAGCGTGTTTCTTCTAACGTGAGCCGATTCCCGGCCATGTGATTTGATGTGTCCAACAGTCGAAGATGATGTTCTCTCAATTTTTTGCCATCTCGTTAGCGCTTGACGTTCGCCACCTGTTGGCCCCCTCGCGGACGCGGTTTCCGGTGGCAGGCCGGCATTGTGTGGATGCTGGTTCGAGGTTTTGCTCGAGGTAATGATGCGAGCGCGAGAGCCGCAGATAAACTTTTCGAACTTGATTCAAAATGGGATTAAATATTGTTGACGATACGTTTCTCATCACAGATTCGGCTTCCGATCTTACTATTGGAAGTTTTCCTATTGAAACAACATATTTACCACTCCCAATTCATTTTCATTACGCGTTTCAGAAGTTTAATCTGCATCATCAGATGGATTTATCTGAATTGATAAGGCATTTATGAGTCGCGTAACCTGCGACACTGCCTCCAGGGGCCAAAGACTCCTTTTTCTGTCGTGTTTCTGACACATGCAATAACACAAACACTTTGTAAACTTTGCAGTAAGCGAATCATAATACTGACAACTCTTTTCGTCTGCTTCAAAGCAGGAATACAAATAAAATAACTATTTATTTCCCCCTTCTTCTTCTTCTTCTTCTTCTTCTTCTTCTTCTTCTCCTCACTCAAGAGTTGACCAGTCCGTCCGTTCCGACTTCTTGATCCATCCGCCTTCTCTCGAATTTACCGAAGTTCCTTCTTTGTTTAGGGATGTACTGTAGCAGTTGCTTTAAAATACTTTGATCGTCTGTTCTTTCTTCGCCTTCTTTTCTGTTAACAGTTTGAGTCCCAACAACATGAAAAAACCTTATTTTATAATTTTTCACCAAATTAACTTTTATTATCATATAAGCAACGAACACAAGAAAAAAATGGCAAAAAGTAAACAAGCAGTTATTTTAAGGAGATGGTTTCCCTTTGGAGCTACTGAGTCATACAGTTTCCAGTTATCCATCACGTAATGTGGTATATTTGAAAGCAAATTCGCATTTTTCCTCTACAAAATCCAATATCTCGAAATTTCCATAAACTCACAACTCCTACAACAAATGTAAGTCCTAAATAACAACCAAAAATTGTTTTGAAATTTAATAAATTCTTTATCGAAAATACATACTGATGCAGTGGTTTCGTTTCGAAACGACTCATAAAAGCAGAAGAACAAACTCAAATTTAAGTTACAAAAACTTTAGATATACTTACTTTCACTGCCAATGATCGCCTCAATGTGGCCTCCATAAAAAAATCACGTGGCAGAATCTCCCACAATCACGAAACACAACCTCCGTGCCGATTATTGCTTTGATCGCTGCGACTACTACAATGGACTACATACGCACAAGTTCCTCAGTGTGCCACTAGATGTCTCTGTCTTGCAACGGCATCGGTGGTTTCGTTCTACAGGCACTGATAGTTCAAAACAAAATTATTGAAGTAGTGGTTTCAAGCAGAAACCACTGTAACTGAAACGGTTAAATTGTGAATTCCTACACTCTTCCAGATAGTCTCATTTTTTAATGTATCTTCTTGTTACTCCCTGGACTGTTCTCAGTTATCTTACCTCAGCTGCTTGGACTCTAAGATGTGTTCTAGCGTTCGTTGTTTAGTTTGCTCTTCCATATGGTCCACAGGGAAATGCCATAACATTACAAAATGTTACCATGTGTCCTTTGATTCTTTCCCTTTGGGCGTTCCTGTGATTAAAAAAGTGAAAACGACATAAAATACCCTTGTCTGGTACGTTTAATAATATTTTCTTGGGAGATATTTCCACATTCTAGCTTTACATTCATGTGTGTCCTGTATATATCCTTCGGATAACTTCGGGCAGTTGTAGTGGTATTCCTCTTTTCTTCATAATATTCCATAGTTTTTCACTGCAAACATTATCATAATCTGTACTCTATATAGACTACGTCGGTTTTTAATGTGTATTCTCTCCTTTTTTCTGTTCTCTGCTCCAGTAAGAAAATGTTATCCGAGCAGGACCTGCCTCTGCGGAAATTTGTTTGTTCTTCGAGTTACATGATGTCTACGATGTTTCTCTGTTTTACTACTGTCCTAGCATGCATTTTGTATGTTCTTCGAGTCATTTCTAATTACGATATTTCTCTGTTTTACTATTATCTTCGCATAAGTTTTGTATTCCTATTGATCCTCTGTGGATATTACTATCGCTTTCTTCTAATGCATTTGTATTTTCTTTGTTGCCGTCATTAATACAAAAAATGAAAATCTACAAGGCTTCTGAAAGCTTCTTTTAGTAGATATTTAAGAAGTTCTGTGTTTACTTCCTCAGTTATACAAATTCAAAAGGTTTACAGCGACTTCTCGGCCGCGTTGCACATCTAGTGTGTCGTTTTCTGGAAACTCGAGCTATGTGATTAGCCAGGCGGCGGACATTTTCCACGAACGTCTAGTGATTGGAGCTCTTGCACCAGCTGGTATCGACCGAATGTTACGGGTTACAAAATACCATAATTTCATACACTTGAAGATGAGAGTCTTAAATTCCGAAAGTGGACGTGGTTTGGATAAATAACTAGTACAAGTGGAGCGTTGTTGTTGTTGTTGTTGTTGTTGTTGTCTTCAGTCCTGAGACTGGTTTCACGCAGCTCTCCATGCTGTTCTATCCTGTGCAAGCTTCTTCATCTCCCAGTACCTACTGCAACCTACATCCTTCTGAATCTGCTTAGTGTATTCATCTCTTGGTCTCCCTCTACGATTTTCACCCTCCACACTGCCCTCCAATACTAAATTGGTGATCCCTTGATGCCTCAGAACATGTCCTACCAACAGATTCCTTCTTCTAGTCAAGTTGTGCCACAAACTTCTCTTCTCCCCAATCCTATTCAATACCTCCTCATTAGTTATATGCTCTACCCATCTAATCTTCAGCATTCTTCTGTAGCACCACATTTCGAAAGCTTCTATTCTCTTCTTCAGATGGTTCAAATGGCTCTGAGCACTATGGGACTTAACATCTGTGGTCATCAGTCCCCTAGAACTTAGAACTAGTTAAACCTAACTAATCTAAGGACATTACACACATCCATGCCCGAGGCAGGATTCGAACCTGCGACCGTAGCAGTCGCGCCGTTCTGGACTGAGCGCCTAGAATCGATAGACCACCGCGGCCGGCTATTCTCTTCTTGTCCAAACTATTTATCGTCCACGTTTCACTTCCATTCATGGCTACACTCCATAAAAATACTTTCAGAAAGGACTTCCTGACATTTAAATCTATACTCGATGTTAACAAATTTCCCTTCTTCAAAAACGCTTTCCTTGCCATTGCCAGTCTACATTTTATATCTACTCTACTTTGACCGTCATCAGTTATTTTGCTCCCCAAATAGCAAAACTCCTTCACTACTTTAAGTATCTCATTTCCTAATCTAATTCCCTCAGCATCACCCGACTTAATTCGACTACATTCCATTATCCTAGTTTCGCTTTTGTTCATCTTATATCCTCCTTTCAAGACACTGTCCATTCCGTTCAACTGCTCTTCCTCCAAGTCCTTTGCTGTCTGTGACAGAATTACAATGTCGTCGCTGAACCTCAGAGTTTTTATTTCTTCTCTATGCATTTTAAGTGGAGCGTATCTCTCTAAATTTATTATTACCAATTAAAGAGCTGCGAGTGTGCGTACTGTGTGTAGTAGCGGCGTTTTCCCGGTGTCCCATTGCGCTACAGCGCTGCAAACCGGTGACAGTCGTAGCGGCCACGGCATGCTGGAGGTGGTCTCTTAATTGTGGCATCAGCGTGTGATTAGGCCGGGCGGCGGCGCGCGGTTCGTGCCTGAAATTGGAAGGGCGGCCGCGGCCCGCGCACGCGACCTAATTGCCGACGGCGACCCTCCCCTCCCCCCCCACCCTCCCCTTCCCCAACTTTCCCCTACCACCACAGATGTGGCCTGTGGCTCGCCATCTTTGGCCGAAGACAGATGACCGCCGGAGCGCCGGTTGTTGCCCCTAAATCGAGCCGTACGCCGCGGCCACTTTCGCAGGCACCCCGCGTGGATATACTGTACAAAGAGACGCGTTTATTTGATACATGCGTTCTCAGCAGCAGAAGCGGCTGCTACCAGGAACTCTCACGAGTCCTGTTTACAAGACACGCTTTTGCACTTGCAGCAAGTTCCTCGACAGCAATAATCGTGGATGAAGGTTTCGCAGGTCCATCAGATTCTCTCTTGCTTAGGCCTTTGATTGTGTAAATCGTGGAATTCTTTTAGATAAGCTGTCATAATGGTTTGAGGGCGGGAGTGCACAAATGGTTTAATTCATACGTGACTAGAAGATTGCAGAAAGTTGAAATAAGGGGTTCATGTAATGTTAAAACAACAGCTGATTCCTCAAACTGGGGGGCTATCTAGTACGGGGTCCCACAGGGTTCGGTCTTAGGTCCTTTACTGTTCTTGATATACATTAATGACTTACCATTCCACATTGATGAAGATGCAAAGTTAGTTGTTTTTCTGATGATACAAGTATAGTAATAACATCCAAAAACCAAGAACTAAGTGATGTAATCGTAAATGATGTTTTTCACAAAATTATTAAGTGGTTCTCAGCAAACGGACTCTCTTTAAATTTTGATAAAACGCAGTATATACAGTTCCGTACAGTAAATGGCACAACTCCAGTAGTAAGTATAGACTCTGAACAGAAGTTCGTAGCTAAGGTACAATTTTCAAATTTTTAGGTGTGTCCATTGATGAGAGGTTAAACTGGAAGCAACACATTGATGGTCTGCTGAAACGTCTGAGTTCTGCTACGTATGCTATTAGGGTTATTGCAAATTTTGGTGATAAGAATCTCAGTAAATTAGCTTACTATGCCTACTTTCATTCACTGCTTTCGTATGGTATCAAATTCTGGGGTAATTCATCGTTGAGCAGAAAATTATTCATTGCTCAAAAACGTGTAATCAGAATAATTGCTGGAGCCCACCCACGGTCATCCTGCAGACATCTATTTAAGGATCTAGGGATCCTCACAGTAACCTCACAGTATATATATTCACTTATGAAATTTGTTGTTAATAATCCTACCCAGTTCAAAAGTAATAGCAGTGTGCATAGCTATAACACCAGGAGAAAGGATGATCTTCACTATGCAGGGTTATATCTGACTTTGGCACAGGAAGGGGTAAATTATACTGCCACAAAAGTCTTTGGTCACCTACCAAACAGCATCAAAAGTCTGACAGATAGCCAACTAACATTTAGAAATAAATTAAACGAATATCTAGATGACAACTCCTTCTACTCATTGGCTGAATTTTTAGATATAAATTAAGGGGGTAAAAAATAAAAAATAAAAAAATAAAAAAACAACAACTTAAAACATTAGTGTCATGCAATATTTTCTGAAATGTAATATCTTGTACAGATATGTTTTATTAACCTGACACGTTCCACATCATTACGAAGTGTCGTATTCATGATGTAAGGAACAAGTATTAATCTAATCTAATCTAATTTAATCTGTCAGCAAATGAGAGACACAAAAGAACTATACAGGGTGTCCCATACAAAACCAGTGCACCTCACGCCTGAGATTGATATAGTTATCTGCTTACAAGATATGCTGGAAGTGAAGACCACAGGCGTCCAGCCTTCGCAGACTTAGTGTGATGACGTTACCAGCAACACGCTGTAATTCTGCAGATGTAATGTTGTTTATTTCTCTAGCCATGTTCCGTTTAACATCGTCTATTGTGCAAGGATTATCAGCATACCGTCTGATTCTTAGTGTGTCCCACAAATAAAAAACACACGACGTCATGTCCGAGGACTTTTTGGGCCAGAGGCCTCTACTGACAAGCCGGTCTTCAGGGAACCCGTTGGTGACGTGGGCATACTTTGGTTGGATGTGAGCGGTTGCTCCGTATTTTTCGAATATTGCATACATAACTGTGCGTAGAAAGAGTCGAAGATATCTAGGTACGGTATCTGGCACTGTTTAAAGGTGTAACTGAAGAATGGGGGCCAACGATTCACATGCCGGACAGACTCCTATCTTCTCTGAGTGGAGAGGTTCTTCGTGCAGCCTCTAGCAGTAGCTGCAGTTTACATAACCCGAAATTGTGCAAGTGTGTGCGAATTCCTAAGGGACCAAACTGCTGAGCTCATCGCTCCCTAGACTTACACACTACTTAAACTAACTTACGCTGAGGACAACACACACACCCATGCGCGAGGGAGGACTCGAACTTCCGGCGGGAGGGGCCGCGCGATTTGTGACATGGTGCCTCCAACCGCGCGGTCACTCCGCGCGGCTTTACAAAACCTGACATGAAGTGAAGAAACCGTTAGAAGTTGATATTAAGAGCTAGTTACAACAAAGATAAAATGCAAGCCAGTGATCCCACTCCACATTCAATTCGACTAGAAACGATTAACCGGTACGCGAGGTTACTAGTTTATGTGGCACACCCCACATCTCTCGATTAGCTTGTGCGCAATAATATAAATTTCTCTTTCTTTCTATCATCTTTTCTTTATATAATCTGGCAGCCGACTTAAGCAGTCCTCATACGGGACGTGAAAGAGAACCTGGACGTGTAGATGGACGAGTTTTCTCACATCACAACTTGAAATTTCCAAAGAGTGGGATGCAGAAACAGACACATCAGATTTTGCAGCGTGGAGAGGATTAGGAACAATGAGATGCAAGATTGTTTTGTGCGTCACTAGCAGAACTTAGGAGATGCCATATTGGATTACGTAATGTCGCACTTCAAGCCCGTATTTGGTGGTTGTTATTTTATAACTTACATGCTCCCATGTTTGGTGATTATTATTTTATAATGAATATTTATGTTATATCAGACCCCGGAACACTGAGAATTTCTCGAAAAGATGTCGTTGCTGGTACGACTTTTTTACGAAACAATAACGAGAAACGATATAACGATGGTGAAGAGTCTCCGTATTTCGTACTTTTCGTATTATAACTTGTGTGCTGTGGAAGTACGTATTACCAGAGATGCAAAATATGCCTACCAGTCTGCTCAAAAGCACTGTTGATGCTAGCTGAAAGTTCTGGTAGGTTTATTGCTACAGTAGGCCCAAACACTGAATCACATAACTCCATACGAAATAGTCGCATGGGATTCGGTCGGGAGAGCGTGGAGGCCGTGACATTTGCTGATCATCAACCCCACCACGACTGATCCATCAGCTTTTCTATTCCCTTTTTAAGGATTCACGGACATCATGATGGAAATGGGATGGAGCAAAATCCAGTAGGTAGATGACGTCCACGCTGTGAGTCTCCGGCTGTGGCATGAGCTAGTTTTCCAGCATTTCGAGATACACGTGTCCTGTAACGGGATTTTAGCGCAAGAAAAACATAACGTAAGCTTTAAACCAGGAGACTGCACAGAACACATTAACTTTTGGTGAATCTCGAATGTGCTGTACGGTAGCTTGGAGAATGTCTGTCCCGCAGATTCGCACACTGTGCCTATATACCGTGCCACTTACAGAAAGTGTTGCTTCATCACTGAAGATGAGTTTACCAGAAAACCCATCCGCTTCCATAAGCTGTTGGAACTGTGCCGAAAATTCAAAGCGTCTGACTTTGTAATAGGGAGTTTATCAGAAAACCCATCCGCTTCCATAAGCTGTTGGAACTGTGCCGAAAATTCAAAGCGTCTGACTTTGTAATAGGGAGTCAGGGCCATTAAAAATTGCAAGCGATAAGGTTTCAGCTTCAGCCGTTTCCTTAAAACCTTCCACGCGGCCAGCTCTAGTGTGTTCAGCTCTCCGCCTGCTCTAGTCGTCGACTGTTCTCGTGTAGGAGACCGAAGTGCGGCTGCAACAGCACAAAACTTTCTGAGTTTTTCTACGAGTGAGTTGAGTGATTAGCGTAGCTATAGTGAATTTACGAAATCGCTACAATCATTTATAATGACCTGGTATGTTCTGGACTATTTTATGTTATATATAAATAGGAGCTCTCTCCTTTTCGGGGTACGTTTGTTCCAGTCTGTGGAAGTTCCAGGGAACTGGATCGATTAATTGTAAGATTGCTCTCAACACCAGTTTCAGAGTCTGTCGAAATTCTTTATGGTGTAAACTGCACAATGACCAACGTAGATGGACGAGGGAACAGATGTGTATTTAAATAGGCACGATGAAAGAGGAGCAGCGGTTGTGCAATTTCAAAAGTAGTAATCAGCACGGCAAGCAAAGGCATACCGAGGTGCTGATCGCTAACATAACTTCTGTTTTACGAGCGTCCATTTTCGTACCCAGTTTGTGGTTAACTCGCCAGATATGGGCGGCAGTTATTGCCGCTGGACAGTACTGCTAGGTCACAAATCACACTAGGGAGCACGTTTCGTTTGATATACGATGTGTGACGGAAGACTCCCTTTCCCTCTCTCTTTCTGAATGGTACGGGGGAACAACAGCTGTGAGTGAGCCTCTGTATGAGTTTCTGTTTTTACTGACAAGGTCATTTCGCGAGATGAATGCGGCAGAAAGTAATATGTTGCTGTGTTCTTAAACTGACGAGAGCTCTCGGACTTTTAGCCGCCATAACCTCACACACCTGTGGTCTTCAAATCACCTTACGGTAGGCGTAGGAGGGTAATCCTGCCTGGTAAGCATCCCACACGTAGACGTGCAATTCTCGGGTACCAGCTGATTTCGGCGTCTGTAGCAACTAGTTTCATATGTTTCTTTCTGCTTGTGGCGCTTCAGATACATTTAACGGTAAGAACAAGTATACTATACGACAGTTCAAAAATTAGGCATTACTTTTCTTTTAAAGTAAGTTGAAGTAACATTAGTTTCAAGGATTCGTCTTTCTAAAAGGGAACTTTAAAATTTTCATACACCGGGTCCAGCAGCCGTCAGGTGCGTTATCTCCAGTGTTTGGGCAGGTATACGTAATTGAGTTTTTGCAATATGTAGCTGCAATCGTCCCAAACGAATGTCGCTACCGTGTCTTTCATGGGGCGCTCATTATCAGTGGGAAGTTTCGGTTTGTTTACCGTTACGAACGAAATTATTTATTATTTATAAAGCGGAAGTTTACCTTCCGTTAGACTGAGCAGTCTCAGATTAGTCTAATACGACATTTGTTTCATCATTATGTACAGGGTGGCGCACGAAACGGGAAATTTCAAAATAACGTCATTTCCATGAATAAATTCATAAAACTAGTAATTTATTAACGAAAGTGAATGTATTCAGTATGCCATTATTCAGTATGTCTTTACAATCAAAATGTCCAAAAGCGTCTCTTCACTTTTTAAAGATGGCATCGGAACGATGTGCTCCCAGTCGGCGTTCACACTCTAACAGTCTGTTACGAAAACTCTGGAATGCGCGGTGTAGCAAATCTTGGAGAATGGCAGTGCTTTCGTTTTCAATGTTCTCCTTCTGTTCATGGATTGTTGCAGGACGTGTACGGTACATCTTGGCTTTAAGATATCCCCACAGGAAGAAGTCGCACACACTAAGATCAGGGGGTCTCGCACGCCATGCAATGTCACCGTTGCGTGAAATAATGCGTCTTCCAAACAGTTGACGAACTGCTGCCATCGATTGTCGACGTGGCTCCGTCCTGCTGAAACCACGTGTTTTCGACGTTAAGATTAAGCTCGCGCAGTCCCGGTGTAAAGAATGTTTGAAGCATTTCAACATATCGAGCGGATGTTACTGTCACTGCTCTACCATCCTCACGTTCAAAAAAATAAGGGCCGATAACACCGCGTCATGATACAGCACACCATATTGTGACCTTGGCGCTATGTAGTCGTCGCTGGTGAAACTCACAAGGATTGTCCTGTGCCCAAAAATGAAAATTCTGTTTGTTCACGAATCTGTTCAGGTGGAAATGCGATTCGTCTGATATCCATAAGTTAGCAAGGAAATTCGCGTCCTCCTTGATTTTAGCCAATATCTTGCTACTAAACTCCATACGTGACGCTGGGTCTCGTTCATGTAAGTGTTGCACAATCTGTAACTTATAGGGATGGAAGTCTAATTCGTGGAGTATTCTTTGTAAGCTTCGTCGCTTAATCCCTAGCGAAGATACGTGCTGTCGAGCGGAGCGGCGAGGACTTCTCTCGATTGCAGCTCTAGCAGCTGCAATGTACGTACCGTTGCAATGCCACCTGGAGGTTTCTAGTGCGAGGCAGATCCTGTTTCTTCAAAATTACGCACCCATGTTGTAATCGCATGCGCAGATGGGACACGTCCGTGACTTCCAAGCTGGTAATGCTGTCGAAATGTTGTCTGCGCGGCAGTCGGATTATCACCATTTCTGTAAAACGCCCTCACAGCTACTGCACGTTCCGCACCATCATTACTAAATGGCAATGCGTTCACATCAATTGTGCAAATTTTCGAACATCTGCCGGCGCTGCAGTGCTGCCAACTGTAACGTTCAAAATTTCCCGCTCCCCTGCGCCACCCTGTATTAACAGGGAAGTTAAAATTAAAGAACAACCAGTACTTCAGCAACGACTCGTGTATCGCAGTGCTGTGCATTGTCTGCTACCGCGAAGCAGCAGCGCTATTCAGTCTGTGCTGGTGTACTGTTTTTTTTGTGTGTTTTCCTGCTGCTATTAATACATATCGATAAAAGGAATATCGCACTAGACTATTCTGTGATCGCACGAAACGTTCCGCTTTTAAAAAATCGTTTTCTACGCAAGGGGACCCCGGTGCTTCGAGGGATTTTTCCTGGGTGGGAGAACTGCACAGGGGTACACTCAGCCTCGTGGTGCCAGTTTTACAGAGGAGCCCCCTGACTACTGAGAGCCGTACCGCATCCGTATGACGCCGCGTGCCAGAGGATGGAACGGCGGCCGGCCGACGGCGCTTGGTGCTCGTGGGCCAGGGGGCGCCTTTATTCCGTTCACTGTGCGACACCGCATAACTACACCGGACGTCTAGCATGTCTGTTCGTGTTCCGTAATTTGTAGTTTCATCTCACGCAGCCTCGAAAGCATTTCCTCAGAAGTAACATTTGAAAATGTAGGTCAGCATTTCCGGGCGGACAGACAAAACGCTTATGTCACGCTCGTACGAATTGCTTAACCGCCGCGTGAAGAAGTGTGGGGCGGTATCGTGTTACAGCGAACGACAGGAGACGCTTGTCGTGCTGCGCGCGGCTGACAAAATAGGGGCCTATCGATGGCGTGTCAGTCACACGGAGCCGGGCGTGTCCAATCGACGGATCGCATTAGCGGCGCAAAAAATGGGCATACGACCCGGGCGCTGAAATACACAGCCGATGACGTACGGCCCGGGCTGTCCGGTCCGGGGACGCGAAACATGCTCCATTCAGACACGCTGCGGCCTCAGGTTTCATCATAGTCATTCAGCAGCCACTCCATATCAGAACACTGGCGCTCCCTACATGGGAGTGATGGTGTAAGATATACAATGTTGGAACCTTTCCTGGCTGTGAGGTAACAGGCGAGGATTGTAATCTATACAGCCAACATAGCTTCTGTAGAAAACCGGGTTTATTTCTGCGACATAATGGTTCGAACTAGACCAAAAACTAATTAGTGTATTGTCACAATAAATTTTAATGCTCGCCGTCAAGGATGTAATAATAACGCTACGAGATCCAGCACTGTTGCCAGGAATGCGTTTAGATTGCAGAATGAGGCAACTGCCTTTATGTGAGGTAGCGCTGATCGGGTTGGTAACGATAGAATGCGAAACGAATTCTCCTGTTCGTACAGCTTTACGCAAAGAGTTAGTGGACCACGAGGCAGGACGGTGAGCTACGCCCGCTGCCGGTTTAATGGCTGGTACACTGCTGCAACGGGTGTCCTTGGGTTTTTAGACTGACAGACAAATTTTTCTCAGCAAATGTCAGGCTGTTTACCAATCTGCATCCACAAAGTAAAATACAGGAATAGTTAAATTATAAATAAACAAAGCAAAACTTAGAGATAGTACGCAACACACTCCGTCGTTAGGTTATTGTTAGAGAAAACACATCCGCCTGTGGATTGTGGATTGGCGATTGTCCGTCAAGTGGGCAGTTTTATTGCAAGGTGTAGCCGCCCTCCGTCCATCTGCTGTCGGCGACTTCTCTCACATCGGATATTGATGTTGTTATCTACTGTATATGCCCGATTTTTCGTTACGTCTACACATAACATGGAGCAGCCACAGACATCTTCGGTGTTACGGTGAGAAATGCTGGGGTACTATAAATGATCCACGTGTCTTCAAAGGTCTACATTTTCGAAAGTGTTTCATGTACAAATATGACTGATGCTTGTATAGAACCATAAACTCACTCAGTTTGCAATATGTTCACCACTTTGCGTTACGAGTGCAGTTCCTTGACAAAATGGCGAGAAAGACTGCGACGGGTGCCTCTTTCCTTGATACCGCTCTCGTGAAAACTAAGAGAGAGTGTTCTGCAAGAAAAGTCACGGACCCACTGCGGATTGACTCGGCTACAAAACCAAGAGATTATATTCATTAACTTTTTCTATTTGCCATTTGCCATTGCGGCAGAACACCTCCAGCAAATAAGGTCGTTGTCAAGTTACATACACTCCAACCTTCTCATTTTAAATTCCAGAAGGATAGTATGGTGAAATTATAGATTAACTAACATTTGACTGCTACCAGATTCTCCCTCATTTCTATTTACTATTTACTTGTAACATTCTTTGGTCTCACAAGTCAACTTGTTTACAAATTCTTCTTTTCTTTTTTTTTATCATTTTTTCGGATCACATTGTGTTACAGATACATATTTTTGGAAAAATGTTTCGAAATGAGAAATTTATGTTTGAAAATAATAAATTTAAAGGGTGAAATAAATCATCTAGCCTCGTTGGGACCGATCCTTAGGGCGCCTTTGTTTCGATCGTATCTTCCAGTTCCGCGATCGTAGTACTTATTCTCCTCTGTTTACAATTGCCAAATTTTATTTTTGGCCTAGCATTGTTCTTGTTTCAGCTGCTTCTCTTTATTGCCACTTTTATCATCAACCCACCCTCTGTCCACATTTTTTTTATCAAACCACCCCAAACAATTAGTCAAAACTTTAGCCTTTTCTAACATCTGTTCGCTAATGTGTTTGAGGAAGATATGGTGCGTTGGTACCAACCAAGACACTGTACAGGTGAGTGCCACAGATGCACAGTTATACGCTCTTCCTGCTGCCGTCACACCAGCAGCTGTCTTACACACGAGTAATTCTTGTTTCGTTTACATTGTAAGTAGTCACTTACGTAATTACCGAAAGCTCTGACAAATTGACATGAATGTGATTCTAGAATACACCATCCATTGGAATCTTCTCTTCGTGATTTGACTCCTGTTTGTGGATCAAATTGCACAAAAATAATGTTTTTTTTTAAATTAAAAAAAAATTAAAAGTTTTTACAAATACATAAAGTCGCCTTTCTCCATCAGCAGATAATACCAGCTCTTAGTAAATAACGATCGGTATAAAATCAGTGATGCTGTCAACATTTTTCTTAAAAATGTTTATAAGCACACTATGAAACGCTTGGTACATTTAGAAGAATAGCGTGTTAACGTAATTTGACAATATAGTGGATCACTGGAAATTTTATGAACGAACTATATGGCTAACATTGAACAGAATCGAAGACGTGACAACAACTTGTAGCATTACTTTCCAGTACTGAGGAAATAATGTGCAGAAAATTGCACAAAATCCGTTTCAGTAAGTATGACAAAAAGTTATAATTTAATGAACGTATCAAGAATAAGATTGTGCGATTTGAAAATGCGGTAATGATCGATCGCATACCTTCTTAGTCTACGGAATGTGAATTATAAGGTCCGACTTCAGTAGACAGTACGCCAGTTGCACCCCTACCGTCGGAGTTCCAGGGTACCGCATAGGGTAAAGTGGTTTATAGTATTTTAATATCTGCGGATTAATTTCAGAAATGTAAAATTTAGCACTTGACGAAACGAAATAACGTGGTATCCTATGACTATAATATCAGTGAGTCACTGCCGGAATCGGCCAACTCATACAAATACCTGGGTGTAACACGTTGTAGGGATATGGAATGGAACGATCAGACAGCTTCAGTCGCGGGTAAACCAGGTTTATTGGTAGAACATTGGGGAAGTTCAATCAGTCTACAAAGGAGATTGCTTACAAATCATTAGTGGTACCGGTTCTAGAATGTGGCTAAGTGTGTGGGACCCTACCAGATACGAGTAACAGAAGAATTTGAAGAATTTGAACGTATACAGGGAAGGGCAGCACGAATAGTCACGGGTTTGTTTAATGCATGGGAGGGTGTCACAGAGATACTGAAGGAACTGAACTGGCAGAATCTTGAAGATAGACGTAGACTAACCCGAGGAAGTGTATTAACAAAGTTTCAAGAACCGGCTTTAAATGATTACTGTAAGTATATTTTCTTTCTTTGTGTGTGAGGAATGTTTCCTGACAGTTTGGCCGTACCTTTTTGTAACACCCTGTACGCTACAACCCCCACGTATCTCTCACATAGGGGTCGAGGGGATGAGGTTAGAATAATTACTGTACGCAACCCAAACATTCCAATAGTCATTCTTTCCGCACTCCATACGTGAATGGAACAGGAAGAAACCCTAATAAATGGTACATTGAGACTTACCCTCTGCGATTCACCTTACGGTAGTTTGCAGAGTGTAGATGTAGACGTAGATGCGGTTAGAAGAGTTGAGGATGCAGTTAAGAGACTTGCCGCCGATGATAGCATTTTTCATATCCAGAGAGATCTCTGTCCGTAAGAACACCTACATCAGTTTCCTGAGAAGCGGTGTGACAGTAAACTTTCCGATCAAAAGTCTCCAGACGCCGGCCGCTGTGTACCAGATATCAAGAGAGGCGGACGCGCCAGTATAAAAGGAGGCGGGGAGCACTGTGACGTCAGCAGAGGAGCAGTTAACGGCACAGAGGCCGATCACGAGAGCTCGGTGATCTGTCAAGTGAACCACTCGTTGGATGTCATCGCAGTAACAAATCCACAGGGATATTTCAACACTTCTTAAGCCAACCAAGTCAACTGTTGTGATTGTAAAGTGGGAACGCAAAGGGACAACCGCAGCTGAACCAACAGCAGAAGGGCCTGGAGGCTGGAGCACTGCAGAGCGTGGGTGTGAAAACTCACATGCGGAAGAAGTCACTCCTAAGCTGTGGCACAGGTGCAGTGCAGCTAGGGAGTTAAAATGAATGAATGAGAGGTAGGATGGCTCAGCATCTCTGATGATCAACACATTTTTGTAGTCAGTGCTGAGCGATGCTTTAGGTGCTGCGAAGAGCGGCGTCACTGGACAACGGATATCTGGACACGAGTGGTTTGGGATGACGTATCACTCTGTAGCATGTGGAAAATCTTATGTAAGGGTTTGAGATGGTTTAACACTGAATAATTTTGCCTGCTACCGCTTGTAGTCCCAACAGTGAAGTACGGAGGAGGTGCTTTTAAGACTCGGGGGGGTTTTCGTGGTTGGGGTGTGGTCGGCTAAAAAGGTTACGGGGACGCTACATGCGGAAGAATATGAATGCAGTTTACAGCATTGTGTACTGCGTCCTGTAGAGAAACAGTTAGGCGACGGTGACTGTCTCAGCAAGGCATTGCAGCCTGTTATGAAACTGCATGTGTAAGGCAATTGTTTGTGGCCGGTAACATTCCTGAAACGGACTGATCTGTCCAAAGGGCCGACCTGAACACAATGCATCACCTCTGGGATGAGACCGCGACACCCTAGCGTCCGACATCACTACCTTCTCTGTTTCCGGATGCCTCTGTGAAAGCATCCCCAGCAGAGCCAGCAGAGCTCGTCGGAAATGCAAAGGGTGGACACACCCCATCTCCTGATCAGACTGTTTGCATTGAAGACTGTTCTTTTATATTCAAATGTCTGACAAATTTTTGCCAATTATCTGCAGAGAGACGATAGAGCGCACTACGGCCCGCAATTGCAGAGAACTGGATCAGGAGCGAATACAATGAAAACGGCCCGCGACCTTAAGACTACAGTGAGCGAATGAAACGACATTCGCGGCGGCAGTCTGGCGTCTGAAACGCGCGCTCGTGAGCAGAAGTTCAATTAAATGTAAGGTCGCCGGCGCAGAAAAATTCCCCGGGACGGCGTCCCCGGCATGCAACAGCACGGCGGGTTCGCCTTATCACGAAATCGCCCACCAACCGACGTCCGAGCGTGGAAAATCCGGGTTGCCAGCCGCCGCCATTACCCCACGCCGCAGCGACCGACCATTAAAACGTGTTACGGTAGCCCCGAATCGAAAAATGACGCGCGCCAGGGGGGGGCTGGATTGTCCGCGCCGCGCCTGCACGATGTCTCAGGAGTACCGAATCAGCGGCGCTCGCCGTCCAAGAGTTGCGACAGACGCGCTCTGTGCGTGCGCACTGGACGCGGAGGTGGGCGAAGCGAGTGCAGTGTCCACCCCCCACCCCCGACCCTCTCCTCCCAACTACAGCTGTTGTTTCATCAGTACAGTCCTTCAAAACGGTTAATTGCGCGCCGATGAAGAAAAGTCCCCGGCAGCACAAATTGCGTAGCATTGTCCCTGCAAAGCCAGCCGACACAACCGACAAGCAAGCCGAAAAATTTCTTTGTCGTTGATTGTTCAGCGGCTTCGTGACAGAGAGAGGGAGACCGTTGCGTAAGAAGTACGGCATTACCGGAAGGATTGCGTCCACTTTAGCATTGACTGTAATAGCTGTCGTGTTCTGTTTAATCTCGCCTTACGCGGCACCGGTGGCCATTGTCGGCGTCCATGCTAAGAGCTATGGCAATGACACAGTTCCATGGAAGCTGGCAGATTTCTAACACTGCAAGAAGTTGCCTCCTCCACAGAGCGTCCTATGTCACACCATCTGATTTTATGCCTTCTAGTCTATATTCCGAAACTACCTGCAGTATGTGGTGAGACCCTAAGAGACTGCCGTTAATCCTTCTACATCTTCATCTAAATCTATCTACGTATGTATCAGTCCACCACCATATTCTTGCACCTGGAAGTGAGAGAGCTTCGTTTGGCTTATCGTGAGTTTTTATTGTAACGTGTCATGAAGACACTCTGATCCATTTGGTAGTACATGGATAACTGTCTTGAAATCATTTACAATGCGATGCGTCTTCCCTGGTCACCACTATACTTGTTTAAGGGGGGTAGGACGTCAAACGGGCCGACTTGGAGCGGGAGAGGCACCACAGGACAAAATTTCCGCTGCCTGTACTTTTACAAATAAATTCATTAAACTTTGTCAGCATGACTAGGAAGGGTTCATGATTCAGCACTGTAAGTTCAAAAACAAAGTAAAATAATTTTTTCACATGTGAAATTTCATCATTTTTTCAATTACTAATGTCTGCATTTGTTACTAAAGGTACACTTTTCTTCATAAGTAAGAGAGATTCTTCGATGAATTTTGTACAGCATACCAACCTCACTTACAGGTGTATGAAACTCGAGAATTTTTCAAATTTAGTAAAAACTGTGGCAAAATCGTGGTAATTAACTATAAAATGTGAGTTTTTTTCTAAAGATTAAGTTTAAAATGTAACAGCTCAATCATTTTTCCAGAAATTAAATAAATTCTAGAGTTTGATACACCTATAAGTATGGTTTGTATGCTGTGCAAAATTCATCGAAGAATCTCTCTTACGTATGAAGGAAACTGTACCCATAGCAACAAATGCAGCCAATAGTAAGTGAAAAAATAATCAAATTTTACATGTAAAAAAATTAATTTTGTTACGTTTTTGAACTTCCAATGCTATGAGTGTGAATCCTGAATCCTTCCTGGTCGTGCTGATAAAGTTTTATGCATGTATTTGTAAAAGTATGGACACTGAAAATTAAAATGTCCTGCTCCAAGTCGGCCCGTTTGACGTCCTACCATTCTTAATGTAACGTCACAGCGTGTTTCCGTTAACGGACACAGGAAGCTAAGTGCAATAACATCGTGATCAGGCAATACATTGCAAAAGACTTTTAAGTTCATGGCAGAGGCTACTTCCCATTGCACTTGTCAGGTCTTCTTCCATTCCATTAGGATATCGGGGTTGAGAACAATGCGTAACCGCTGCTTTGTGTGCTGTGATTACTGAATTCTTGTCTTCGCAGTCCCTACGGCAACCTCACGTACGCGGTTGTAACTTTTTCACTTAAAGTTGATCCTGAAATGTTGTAAGCAGGCTTTTGCGGAGCAGTTCACGTCTGTCTTGAAGTGCCAGCCGGTTTGGCTTTCCAATCATCTCGCATGGATTAAACAACAAACCTGTGACCATTCGTGGTGCCCTTCACTCTATATGTTTTACAGCCCCCTTTAGCCCTGTTTGTTATAGATCCCATACACTTGAGGAACATTCTAGGATGGGTCGCACGAGTGTTCTGTAAACAGTCACCTTTTTAAGCAGGCCGCATTTTCCCAATAGCCCACCAATGAACCCGCTTTACCTACGACAGATGTCAGAATACCATTTAATACCTCTACAAACAGGTATTTATGTGAATTGACTGATTCTAACTGGTATTGGTTCATACTCTAGTAATTGGATACTATTTATTGAGCATAATTTTATATTTTTGAACATTTAAAGCAAGTTATATGGGGACGTTAGAGTGATGGCTACTGTAGCGTTCATCGAGAGGTATGTAACATATGTTGGCACCCATCATCATGTCCACACTCGCCCATAACATGAGAAACACGTCATAATAATGGACAAGCATTCACGATGGTTCTGAGGTACAGGCAAGGAAGGGCGCAGCAGTACAGTCTTCGCACTGACTTCGTCTGTGCGCCCTGATTTGTATCGAAGTTTGCAACTTGCTGGTTTTTTTTTTCGATCTGTCCATTACCTTTGGTTGTCTGCTGTTATGATCCTTTACCTACTTCATTTTTAAGATACTAGTTGTGTTGTCAACGGTCCTGGCCATCTTGTATTCATACTACAATGCGTCATGTGTCCAAACGCCTGAATATGACTGTTCTGGAACCTCCACACCTTCTCGTCGGAGGATCGGCCAATGTCCTGAAATTCTTCCCTGTTTTTTGGGATTTGGATTGGGGAGAGCGGTGGAGGACGGGTTGACACACCTGACACTTGCGCTGTGTGAAGTCCCTTAGCAGGTGATGTGCCATGTGCTTGCCGCACTGCACGATTCTGGATGAATGAGTCGTTTCATTTCTCCACACTGCCGCGGCGTATACTGGGGAAAGCAATAATGACAATAATGACTGTTTCTAGTAAGAAAATCATAGATTTTCTACTCACTCCAACGCCCAATACTGATTATGAAACTTCTAATCGCTGTATATAGTATGTGTACCTGTTTGTATCAAAATACACTCCTGGAAATTGAAATAAGAATACCGTGAATTCATTGTCCCAGGACGGGGAAACTTTATTGACACATTCCTGGGGTCAGATACATCACATGATCACACTGACAGAACCACAGGCACATAGACACAGGCAACAGAGCATGCACAATGTCGGCACTAATACAGTGTATATCCACCTTTCGCAGCAATGCAGGCTGCTATTCTCCCATGGAGACGATCGTAGAGATGCTGGATGTAGTCCTGTGGAACGGTTTGCCATGCCATTTCCACCTGGCGCCTCAGTTGGACCAGCGTTCGTGCTGGACGTGCAGACCGCGTGAGACGACGCTTCATCCAGTCCCAAACATGCTCAATGGGGGACGGATCCGGAGATCTTGCTGGCCAGGGTAGTTCACTTACACCTTCTACAGCACGTTGGGTGGCACGGGATACATGCGGACGTGCATTGTCCTGTTGGAACAGCAAGTTCCCTTGCCGGTCTAGGAATGGTAGAACGATGGGTTCGATGACGGTTTGGATGTACCGTGCACTATTCAGTGTCCCCTCGACGATCACCAGAGGTGTACGGCCAGTGTAGGAGATCGCTCCCCACACCATGATGCCGGGTGTTGGCCCTGTGTGCCTCGGTCGTATGCAGTCCTGATTGTGGCGCTCACCTGCACGGCGCCAAACACGCATACGACCATCATTGGCACCAAGGCAGAAGCGACTCTCATCGCTGAAGACGACACGTCTCCATTCGTCGCTCCATTCACGCCTGTCGCGACACCACTGGAGGCGGGCTGCACGACGTTGGGGCGTGAGCGGAAGACGGCCTAACGGTGTGCGGGACCGTAGCCCAGCTTCATGGAGACGGTTGCGAATGGTGCTCGCCGATACCCCAGGAGCAACAGTGTCCCTAATTTGCTGGGAAGTGGCGGTGCGGTCCCCTACGGCACTGCGTAGGATCCTACGGTCTTGGCGTAAATCCGTGCGTCGCTGCGGTCCGGTCCCAGGTCGACGGGCATGTGCACCTTCCGCCGACCACTGGCGACAACATCGATGTACTGTGGAGACCTCACGCCCCACGTTTTGAACAATTCGGCGGTACGTTCACCCGGCCTCCCGCATGCCCACTATACGCCTTCGCTCAAAGTCCGTCAACTGCACATACGGTTCACGTCCACGCTGTCGCGGCGTGCTACCAGTGTTAAAGACTGCGATGGAGCTCCGTATGCCACGGCAAACTGGCTGACACTGACGGCGGCGGTGCACAAATGCTGCGCAGGTAGCGCCATTCGACGGCCAACACCGCGGTTCCTGGTGTGTCCGCTGTGCCGTGCGTGTGATCATTGCTTGTACAGCCCTCTCGCAGTGTCCGGAGCAAGTATGGTGGGTCTGACACACCGGTGTCAATGTGTTCTTTTTTCCATTTCCAGGAGTGTATGTCTTGCAACCCCACATCTGAGAGAGAACTTAGGTGGTGAGGAATTTCGCCTCAGAGAAATAGACACGTGACAGGTACATCGCAGTAAAAAACTACAGCGAATCACTCTTTCATACGCGCTATTCCAATCAAGCTTGTGGTAAAGCTGTACTTTTTCTCAGTCAACATACTGCAGTTGGCAAGTCCGTCCACAACATATTCATGTCGGTATCCACATTTTTCGGCCCGGTGTAATCTGGTTGAAAGTATCTTCGTCACTTCGGCAGGGAATGAAACGGGCAAAAAAGAACAATAAAATGGAAGTCTCTACAGCAGATACACCAGAAGTAAGCCACAAACTATAATATATTTCATGGATGCAGAGAGTCAAACATTCAGCAGACAAAGCAGTGATTTCTGGTGTTTTCAGTGATCCTTAGTTGCAAGGGAAACGACGGAACAGCAATTACCTGTATGTGTCTCCTACTCCCGACTGAGGTTCCCCTTGCCCCTCCTCAACAACAAACAAAATATAAGAGTGACCTTTTCTACCACTAATTTTACTTTAGATGGTACTTTTACATAGGCACCTCAAAGTACAGTAGTGGTCTCCTCTTTGGCGTTGAGATGTAAGAGGACTGCAATCTGAATTAGTGGGTGGAAAAGAAACTGCTGAAGAAATCGGCTATAGTGATCAATATACGATAGTCTTGTAGAAGTGCTCCCATTCTTTCTTAAGCGAGTCGTTACGAACTCAAAAGATCGCTTAAAATCACTCCTGCAAAATACAGCGCCGTTAACTGTACAATAAAGCCTTGCATAATGTCGTAAGTTTGTTCCAGTCTGTGTATTAGGTCAAACGGACCGTTATAGTTTCTTACATAATGGCCCAACAACTCTCTCACTGGCGTTAAACGCTAATTGCCTGGCCATTCTCTTGTAATTTATTTTAGAGCCGAGCCAGTGACTGAGAGGGCAAGTACGACGCTGGCGCTCAGGATCCATCCTCTCGTAACGGAACAGGTGTGCCAACATTTCGACTCCTTGGCAGGTTACGTATACGTTTGTCTTATCTTAGCCTTTTCCAGCGTTTCAAACGTCGGGCAGAATTGAAATAAGTTGAAATTAATACGCCTGATTAATTCTGATCGTGTTTTAGTCGTCTTTAGAAGGATTATTTCAACGTGACACATATTTTAGCTTTAGATATCTGAAGATTATCACTTTGATGCCCGAAAACAACGTATCTTGATTATAACCAGAAATTTATTCCACAGCAATCGCCACTAAACAATACCGTAGTTATCCGAGGCGTTGTTCCGTATAAAATATAATTAAGAACTGGTAAAACCTTCTCAGTAATCATAGTACGTATAAAAAATATGGACACATTTTCATTTAAAAATACCTAAAAGTATAGTAATTAATATTTATTTATTATGTTTCTAAAAGAACAAAGTTATATAATGAACCATGATTTTAGCTATCAATCTGTAGCTTGATTAGTTGGCTGAGCTGGGGGAGGAGAGGGGGGGTGGGGGGGGGGGGGGCACCAAACAGCGAGGCCTTCGGTCCCATCGGATTGAGGAAGGATGGAGAAGGAAGACGGCCGCGCCCTTTCAAAGCAATCATGCCGGCATTTGCCTGAAGCGATTTAGGGAAATCACGGAAAACCTAAAACGAGATGCCTGATGCGGGTTTAAACCTTCGCCTCCCGAATGCGAGTCAATCTGTAGGAGGGTAATTTAATAGATCTGAAGTCGAGGTAGCTACAGGTTTGTTTGGATTCCATTTCGCAGTCGCAGTGTTAGCTTCTTCCATTTTATCAAAACCTTTTTTATTTTAGTAGTTTTATCGTTTCATTCTCATGTAGGAATGAGTTTTCTGTTTCTTTTATTTCGTAATGCTGCCTGGTTCTTTTCGTTCGCTAATAGTAATTTCTCTGCCACGCAACTCCACTCACTATTCATTATCTTATTCACGAATTCCATCGCTACGATTAGCAAACAACCTGTAAACCGAACCTTTGGGACGCACCTACACAGTTCGTTCTTCACTCCCACAGAGCACAGGGTAAGGACGGAGAGTAGTTCTAAAGAAGCGAGAGAACTGAGGTGCGGCAGAAATGAGGTTAATGGAAAAGCTAGCATCAAAACTAGGGATCATGGAGCAGTCAGAGAGACGCAATTCTACTAGCTTGGAAACAAAATGACGCACGATGGACGACGAAACTAGAATATAAGAAGCAGACTAACGCAGGCAGATTCTTCGCAGAAAAAGGACTTAACTTTAGAAAGAAACTTCTGAGAATGTACACCTGTAATGCACTATTGTTTACAAATGAACCATGGACTGTGTGAAAACCAGAACAGAACCGATTTGTGTTGAACGGTGTTGAAGAAGGATGCAGAAAATTAAGTAATTATAAAGTAGAGGATATTCTTCAAAGATTCAGATAGGAATGGTGTATATGGAAGACACTAGCTAGGAGAAGGGATAGAGTTATAGGACATGCATTAATAGAGAGAGCCGTAAAGGCCAATAGTTGTATAGGAAGACAGAAATTAGAAATTACGCAAGAAACAACTGAGGACATTAAGAGTAAATGCTACTCTGTAAAGAAGATTTTAACTGAGGGGTGGGAATAAAGGCATTCTACTGATATTTATTTTGATTTACCCTTGTTGCAAGATACTCACGTCGCGTTATTCGTAACAAATCATTTTCACTTTGTCGACAGCGGTCTAAAAATTTTGATCTGCTTACAATTTTTTACTCTTTGTGTTAGTTGGTAAGCATTTTCGATACCCAACTTGCACACAGTTTGCGATATCCGTGCATTTTCGTGACTTTAGTGTTAATAGCGGTACGCCCAGTACAAGGAAATTCAGTGGCCACAGCATCAGTCGCCCACTGCCAATCACATTTCAATTTTTCATCCACTTGGCGCATGATTTCATTGTACTGAATAGTGGACACCACTGTCTAACCTTTTCTTCACTCGTTACTGCAGATGGCCCTACATTTGCACAGCTTTTTTCTGAGCTGCTGTCATTTTAATATAAGCAAACTGCCCTTAACTTTGAAACGTGACCCGTACTACTATGTACACGATCCGAAAGAGTAACCACTTCACTGCAGCACATTCCTACCAAAATCGGGAAAATGAAGCTACGTCGTGTGCATCAGACTGGATGGTTCTTCACACATTCCCTCAAACGCTTCGACCACTTCTCCTATGCACTTTCATCTCCCCCATTCTTGAAAACCTTGTCCTGTTGCCCCACATCTATCTACACACTCCGCCTCTTCTTCATCTCCAAACTCTCCATATCCTTCCCCAACGCGGTGTCAATCACCTTACCTTCCCAGACCATCAACGAATCCCCAGTATCTATCCTTCCATATAATCATAACTTACTGTATCCATCCCATTCCATCCCATCTCAAAGAAAGCTCTAACCCACCTTATCCTAGCTTGCCTGGCATCCCACTCACCTCCTAATGCTCGTGTCCTATCTGGCAGTTCCTTCACACACAGACATTCACAATACCCTCCCCGATACTTCTAGCACCACAAGTACCCCCATCCCCTCAGTTACAAGGAGCTCCCAACAATACGATTTTTCGGTTTCAGTCTTCTTATGGTTGAATTCGACTCTTATTCCAAACTCTTAAACTTACAGTGGCACTCTACATCGTATATAAATATATATATATAACTCGTCATAGGACTATCCTTTTGTTATAAACATCACGACGTGTTTCTACCTTAATTTTTTTCGTTTGTTTGGCCTACTGTGAGCTACACGAAATAACTAACGCCTTCTTTCTTTGCTCCTTTCTTTCTTTCCAATAGTTTTTTAATGATATCCTTACGTTGTTCTCTTCTTTCTCTCGTCCACATTGGGTCTGTCTTTTTCTTTGTTTTCTCCTGGGAGCCGTTGATTCTTTTTACTTTTGCTCTGAACTTGTCTCTTTCTCCTATTTGTTCGCGTTATTTCCTTTTCCCTCCGGTCTGGTTAAATTTCTTTAATTCAGGTCATTGATGCTTTTGGATTTCCGGCAAAAAAGTTGAAAATTCTTTTTGTTATTTATCTTTCATCTATCATGTTTATGTGGCCACAGAATACAATTACTCTCCTTCTCATTGTGTCTAACGTTCTTTCTATTCATTCATAAACTTCTATACTGATCCTTAATTTCCATTTCACATAGTCATATTTTGGTCTCAAGATTTTTTATTATTTCCCTTTCCTCCTTTTGTATTCCACGTAGCCATTTGTCTGTACCTAACGAGCTGGATTCTGAAGCATACAAGCGTTTTGTTCTAATGGGAGTATTTTACAACCGGAGGATTGCATTTTCGATTATTGGGTTCTTGTTACATTGTTTTTTTTTCTTTTTCTTTTTTTGTGTTAATTGAAAAGCCGCTTCTACTTCTTCGCCCTTGTTAAGTTTGTTTCTTTGTACAAAGCATTTTGTTAGATTATTTCATCCGAATATTTAAATTTTGTAGCCTTTTTTATTCTTCTATAATCAGTTCTGGAATTTTGATATCTCCTTCACATCTGTAGTATTCACTGTTTTTCTCAAAAGATTTGCATAGGTCTACTTTTGAAGCTGTTTAGCAGATTTAGCGGCAAGATGGGAAGATCGTCTGCAAAATCCGAACAATAAATTCTTAGATTATCCCCTGTTCTCCCAATTCTAACTTTTTTTTTTAAATTCCTCCCTTTTCTGTTCTTTTTTTCCATTCCTTGATAAAGTTATCTTGTAGGCAACTGTACAAGAGTGGAGACAGTCCATATCCTAGTCTTACACAAGTTTTGATCTCAAAAACGTAGGAGGGTGTACATAAAAACTTAATCTTACATTTTGTACTTGTGAGTGTGTCTTTTACGACTGCAACTGGTTCGTTGTCAGCTTCAAACTCTTTTAAGGAGGTGAATAATGAAAATTCTTGGCAGATTAAAACTGTATGTCGCACCACGGCCAAATCTGGGACGTTTGCTTTTCGCCGCACAGTTTTAATCTTCCAGAAGGTTTCATATCAACACAGACACTCGGCTGCAGAGTGAAAATTGATTCTGGAGTTGAATAACGTTTCCCTGTCAGTCGAATCATGTGCTTTTTTAAAAAAAATCTGCTATTGTTAACTTAAAATGCAATCTTTTATTCATTCCATTCTGGCCGCTTCGAACAGCAACCGCTTCGTATTATTTCAAACTGAAAAGCAGTCTGGGTAACAAAAGTTATTTAATTTCATTAAAGCCTTTCGTCCTTTTGGGGCATCGTCAGAAGTAACTGGATACGAAACCGATCCGTCGTAGAGTCTTAAAGAATCCTTTCAATCTCTCATTCTTCGTGACTGTGTGACGGATGGGTTTCATATCCAGTTACTTTTGCATAATCTAGTGATACCCCAAAACGCGTTATTGAAATTAAATAACTTTGCAATTTTTTAATGCCGTAAATAAGGAGTCGCCAATTTGGTCGCTTTCGGCCCGCTGACAGCGGAGAGAAATGTAAGCAGTTTGTAGAGACATCGAGTGACGAGTAGTGAAGGCACGACGATTTTTCCAGGCAGTCGCCCCTGGAACGTGCGTGGAATGTGGGCCTTCCGGATCGGCACCAGCGCCGTGTCCCAGTTGAGACGCATTCATTAGGTACACAAAGAGAGGCCGCGCCGGGATCTGGGAAGCGGGCGGCGGTAATTGCGGTGAAGGGAGGCGCGCCTCTTCCCGGCCTCAACATTGACCCAGGCGAGGCAGGCGAGTGGGGGCGGTTGAGGCGCTGCAGAGAGCCGTCCTCCGACAGCGGCCGGCGAGAGGACTCGCTCGCGTCCCGAGGGCGCGCCGCCTCCCGACCAGCAACGTCGCGTCCTCGTTGTTGCGAAAACCAGGAACTTGGAAGGTGTGCAAAATAACAGCTCACCTGTTGCACAATTAAAGGCTTACTAACCATAGTCCGTGGTTTCGACAAAGCTAAATTTGTCAGCATCAGGAGGAAAGTAAACTCGTAAAATGACATATTTACATAACCGGATGATGAAGCGATGCGATAAACATCTTGTCCTGTTAAAAATAAAATCTTTTTCGATAAAGCCCAGCAGTATTGCGCAACTTCCTTCAGTTACACATTTTTATCTGTTGATTTATACTTGTTCTATCATCTTTTCAGTGTTTTCTGTACGTTCCTTTCTTCGCCCACCCTTTCCCGTTCCGATTGCTCCATCACTATACAATGCCGTACTCCAAACGCACAGTCTCAGAAATTTCTGCTTCAAATTACGGCTTGTGGTTGATACTGCTATGCTTCTTTTGGCAAAGAAAGCCCTCTTTGGAGATGTTCTTCTGCTTTTTATTTCGTCCTTGCTTCGTCCGTAATGGGTTATTTTGCTTCTAAGGCACCGAATTTCTTAACTCCGCCTATTTCCCGATCACCAATTTTGATGTTAAGCTTCTCGCTATTCTCACTACTTTCGCCTTTCTTCGGTTTACTGTCACCCCTGAGGCATACTTATTAAATGCTTCAAATGGCTCTGAGCACTATGGGACTTAACCTCTGAGGTCATCAGTCCCCTAGAACTTAGAACTAGTTAAACCTAACGAACCTGAGGACATCACACACATCCATGTCCGAGGCAGGATTCGAACCTGCGACCGCAGCTGCCGCGCGGTTCCAGACTGTAGCGCCACCACGGCCGGCCATATTTATTAGTCCAGCAGAACATGTTCGAACTTTAAGAGAGATTTCGTGTATACTATGAAGTGTCTCCTTGTGTACAAATGCTTTAGAATTCCCTCTTTGGCACCCATTTTATAAAAATCTTTATTTGTCACATTTACTACGACAGCCTGTTGGGATCATGTCCAGGATCCTTGTCAGTTTCAGGGACGAGAGCTCTAATTGCAGATCCTTTTCAATAACTGCAACATTTTGTCTTTTTTCACCTGGGACTCTACATTTTTCTTTCAGTCCTGCCGACCAATAATGGCGTTTTTGATATTCATGTGAAGGGTGCTTTAATATGCGTACGGAATGCTTGTTCCTCTACCTGAGTTTAATTCTCACAGATGCCACGGATGTAGCGTTCATAGCCTGTATATTTTAGAGGATTCCAGGAGAGAAACAAACTGCGGATGGAAACCCGTGTCCGAAAGAGTCATCCACCGCGGCAACAGAGCACCGCATTCGTAGGGGTCCAGGCCCGCCCACGCAGCAGCCAGCTGCATCTTCTTCTCCTGTGGCGGTCGTGGCGACGAGTCGTCCTCACCGAATGGCAGGCAACGTCGCGAGGCGCTCCACGTGCGGTCCGACAGCGTAAACAGTCACGTTTGCTGCCGACGCGTTCACCCAGTGGGAGGTGTGCGCCCCCCTAACTTCGACGCTTTGCAGCGTCATTAGGTAACGTCGCCAATCACAGGTTCCCATCCTCGATTTGTTCCTCAAGACACTCTCTGCAACCTCCAGAAGTTCTTCGCAACATTTCTAGAACACCATGTATAAGCGGAGAAGAGGCGAGTAGGGGATCGTCCTACCGGTGATACGGGCCACCACTGAGGTAAACGATTTTAACAAAGGTCACATTCCTATAACACCGCGCCTTCGAACGGGAAACTCAGAAACGCGATAGCTGGTCAACTGTCAGCTTTCTACTGTCCCGAGCAGAAGCATAATCCAGCACAGCAACGGCTGAGATCGCGAAAGAGCTCCCTGAGAACATCCCAGAAGCTCACCATTTCACCAGAGAAGGCAAGGCTGGAGTTATGGAAGAAGGCGACGCCTCACCTGCAGACGCCAGAAGCTGAAGAACTGCCAGCTGGACACAACGAGAGTTGGCCGGTGCGGAAATCTTAGAACAGATTGCCATCAGGAGTTGGACGATCTTCGTAACGGAAGATACGTCCTGTGATTGTGGACAAGAACAAACCACAAGCCACATGTTCCAGTGCCTTTTGTGTCCTACATCCTGCATGAAGATTGATCTCCTGCAAGCCACTCCAAGCGCCTTGGAGGTTGCAAAGTACTGGGCACATGTAATATAAATGAAATTTGTATGTATATATGTACATATTTATTGATGTGTATGGATACTGTAAATTTGTATGTTTCTGAATCGAGAATAAATGAAAACTGTCCCGAGCGTACGCAGAGTGCTTAAAGGACTCTGAAACGAAGAGTAGGTGACAAATGTCTTGGACGTCGAAGCCTCGTCACCGAACGTCTTTCTCGCTCTGTAAAGTGGTACAGGTAGCAGATCTCACGAAAGAGTAAAACGCCGGTGCGGGTAAAATTGCTTCAGTGCTCGCAGTTCAGCGCACGTTATTTGTACGTGGGGCTCCGCAGCGGACGATACCTACTTGTTTTCAAGTTGATTTGACGTGAACGACAATTGCAGTGGGCACGAGAGCACCGAGGTTGGAACAGGGATCCGTGGAAACGAGTCGTCTTGTAGGGTGGATTACACTTCTTGTTACACCAGGTCGGAGGTCGAGTCCGTATAAGCCGACAAGGGCCGTGGAAGCACTGACTTGCATAAAATGTGTAGTCGTAAACACAGGCGCCACGACACCTGTGGAGTACATGAACATTCATATTGTAGTTCATATTGTAGTATTGAGCCCAGTACCTGTCCTTATGGAAAATAATAATAAATTAAGTGTGGGTCCGCCTTTTTACAAATAAACAAATTATTGTTCTGCTTTAACATCCAACAAGTGTTTCGCCACGGTTGTGGCATCCTCATGGTTTTTTTTTTCTTATATTTCTCTTTTATTTCGCATTGTGTGCCTCCTGCGGCTACCAACCATAATCGGCCACAGATGTAAACTACTACACCATGTCATTATTGTTGTATTTGGCTATTAGTGTGTGCCGAATGTGTTTTTGTTGTTTTTGTGTTGGACAGTCTTTCCTGCTGCTCATCTGTGAACACAACGTCTTGTTAGGTTGCTGTGGCTTCCACACACATTTTACTGCGAAAATTTACGTTTCTGATGCGTTCCCGGCTCTATTCAAAACGTACGCTGGAAGGTGCCGTTTAGTAGAGTATACATTAACTTCATTCCATAACGAAAAATGGAAGGGAGTGTTGTGAGAACAGTGAAAGAGGACAGTACATGACACAGGTCACCCAAGACGCACGGTGTAATAGATATGCAGGGATGTCAAGATAGGAAAGACTGATTCTAGGGAGAAAATAGACAATTTGGTTACAGTTTGCAATTGTACCAGAGCGTCTCTAGAGGCTGTGCTTATTTGATGCTGAGCGCTTTTTCAAAAATGCGACGATGTTTCGCTTGTAACGATATAAATAGGAAATTCCGCGCAGCGAGTATCTCGGAGACGGGCACCCAAAAGTAACGGTCGGCTAGGGCGCGAGCCTGTAATTTGAGGTGCACGGCGCCGCCGTGGCTTCGCCGTTCTTCCCAGAAAAACAACCACAGGGGGGGGGGTGGAGGGGGGGGGGGGAGACGGACGCTGACGGCGGGTCTAGACGGCCAGCAGCCGGCGGCGGCGGCGAGCAGCAGCCTATTACACTAAAGAGCGCGCCCAAATTGGAATCGTGTTCGGCGCGGTCACGCAGCCTGCTTCAGCGTCCTCCGCAGGAGCTGTGGCGGCGCCACCGTCTGGCTGCGAGCCCAGAGGCTGAGCGGCGGTGTTGGCCGGGCAGAGCACCTCAGTGCAGTCAGGGAGGTCTCACCTACCAGTGCTCGATAAGGTGGCAGACTAGGGGAGAGGTTAGAAAACTGTTTTAAACACTCAAAAGCGTGAAACCGAGCACTTGACAAAACAGAAAAGCTACGGAATCAACGAATCACAACTGCAATCAGACAACTCATAGGGGAGATCCGGGCAAAGTGGCCAGGCTAGGGCATTCATATTTTTTTATGCAGACTAACAAAAGACGGAAATACATATATATAAACCACTGATTACATTCCACAACTACTCAGGTACAATCCGTAACAGTTTCATCATCTCAGAATCGAAGTAAGTACATTCAACAATGCAGTTAGCACAAACTGGCAAAGCACCCACTTTGCCCCCTCACGTCGGCCAAAGTGGCCACTTAGATATAAACTCAGCAGTAAAGGATGAAAAAACTATTTTAACAAAGAGCTAAATATATTTTATTATAAAACATGACTCGAATTGCACTTTTCACAAGTAAAACTGGAATTTTTCTCCTCAATTCCTGTACAGCGCTCGTGAGACCAGTGGGAGCACAACTGGTACTTAAACTACTGATCCTCTGGCCTTACACATGAATTCTTTTTCCGCCGTACATGCACTCTGTGTCTTCACCGTTGCCGTCAAAAAGAATTCTTCTAGAGTTGTCTTTCCTGCGCATCACAGTTTTCTTGTTGCTGGTCTTCTTGTCTTCGGGCTGCTTTCAGTTTTCTTTCTTCTTTTCGCTTTCATTTTTTTCTCTTTCCTTACTTGCTGCCGTTTTAAAGACTTTGTGTCAGCACCGCCGCGCCGCGCCGCGCAGCCCTTCCTCTGGCCGCTGTACACCCGGGGCCGTTTCTAGCATTAGGCAAGACTAGGTGCCCGCCGAGGGCGCACGAAATTAATTTCAAATCAAGCAGCGAAAAAATTGAGCAAAGGAGGAGAAAAAATGAGAAAGTGCAAAAATTGAAACATCTCATTATTTTCAAAAGCCGACGCAACAGTTAATAAGTCTTTACTTACTTTGACGAAAGTAAACTCTCTGTCTCTAGCTACCTCAAAACTAAAGCAGTCGCTATTGAGTACAAAACGGAAACAAACATCCCTTTTACTCATCTCTGTCGAGCGGGAGTCGTATGCTGACCTGCGATCCCTCAGTCCTTCGTTTTCATTTTGTCTCTCCTCATTATTTCTCCTCCATCCATTGAGAACTGTCCCCACAAAATGAGAACGTCTGTTCACCGTAGCTACCGATTAAACGTATAATAGCAGTTGTGCCTTGTTGTGCCGTTGTATGGTGGTGTTGGTCGAGGAGGAAAGCGCGGGGGCGGGGGTTGGTTACTGGTGAGACCGACGGTGGTAAAAAAGAGGGGGGGGGGGCATTTTTCAGTTCTCTGCTAAGACAGAAGAACACCTACCAAAAGCCCTGTCTACATCCTCTACTAGCATGACTGAACTTTCAATAACTAAAATAGGATTATGCAGTCAAGATGTGTCACTTTCAACATAAAACCCTTAACGGGCATCCCCTCTCAATAAATTTAAAGACACACATCAACTGTCGCGCGAAAGCCTATTCACAAAATTTGAAGAACGAGTATTGTGTGGGGAATGTAGGAATATAGCGCAGTACCTCCTTCCCTAAGTGCTGCTCCCGTAAAAGATTACATTAATTACAGCGCACACAAATACCTGAGCAGTGATTTGTACGCCATCCTTGCGCAAATGAAACAGAAAGAGGCTCTAATACATGGGACAGTCGGAGGTATCCTCTGCCATGAACTTCGCGGTGGTTTGCAAAGCATGGACGCAGATTTACATGTAGAGGAAGATCAGATGTGGCGTTCTTTAAATTGATATCCAGTTTTTGTGTCGAAATACCATCATTGTAGTGGGCAAGTTGTTATCTCCAACCAAACGGTCACTCTTTCTTCATCCGAAAACGTCTTGAAAAAAGGAGTAAACATCTTCAGACAACCATGATCGCTTTTGTAGAGCAATTATTTAGATTGTCGGTTTCGGGAAACTATGTTGCCATCTTCTGATCTGTAAAGCACAGACCTAGTTTTCAGTAGAATGTGCTTATACAACTCAGGTGTGACATTCTACAAAACCGTTTTTAAAAATGGTTTCATAACGTACCTAACGCGCTGCACTTCAAAGAATCTCGTCCATGTGCACAATATATGGTGCCACGTCGTAAAGAGACATTTCAAGAAAATTCTAGGGGTACTATATAGGCATATCATTAGTAAAATTGCCGTTACATAAAAAAAATCACTCGTAGTGAATCGAATACAAATGCTCACGTTCAGTTAACAGCGAATGAAGACTGAGATTCAGGAGTAAACGTTACAGATATTATGATCATCCACCAGGTGGCTCTGTAGTAGTAACGAACAGGGATACATCGGATCGTATAAAGAGGAAGTACAGGTACAGATCAATAAATTCGTTTACAATGCACTTATACATTTTTACAGTACATTAAATCATCAAAATCAAAGTAGATAGAAAAGAATTTTTTTTCTTAAGAATTATTACTCAGCGGAACTTACTCTGCAACAGCCTTAGAAGCTTTCAGTCTATTTGTGACCACCCTGTATATTATGTAATCATAAATTATGCACGTTTCAGATAACATAGTTTAAGAGATTTTCTTTACGAATTTTCTATAACCTCTGCTTCTCAGGAAGCAAATATGTCAGCTAAATATGTCAGTTCCATTTCTACATTCTGTGTATAAAACCGTGACACAAGCAGAACGGAGGCAGACGAAAAATGAAGTCTGCGCCGTTTCATGACAACATCGCGCAAAACCCAGTAAAATATAAAGTGAGAAATACAATTATTAGCTATTTAAATGATTATGTGTGGTTCAGAAGGATTACTAAAATAATACACCTGTACAGAATCAAAAAGCAGCACGAGGATTATTGCTTGGACGGGGTTCCACGGCCGCTCAAGAACATGCGTGACGGTGACATTGTTTAAGGAAGGTATAGTGAAATTCCTGGAATAATTCAGCCCCGGGATAAGTCGAGAAAGTCACGGGCCTGAAATTAGACAGCGAAAAATGATCGAAGAGTGGTTTGGGCAGGTGAAATCGACATACAGCCAACACAATTAGTATCTCCAAATCTGGTCTAGTCATGACGTGTGATTGGCTCGAATCACGATCCAATACAGTTTCACAAGGGCCGCTAATTCGGTTGCACAATCGGCCGGACAATAGACGGCGTTAACGGGAACATTTATGACGCGTTCTCAGAGAGGGATGAAATTCGTTGTGGTACCGGTGGGGGCGATAAAGCTGCTAGTTGAAACGCCCGAGCGCCGGCGTACAGCCGATGACCTTAATAAATTTAACAGATTGTTTTAAGCTGCCTACATTTTCATTCAGCTGTCATTCTGCTAGAATACCTGGAAGGATATACGAACGAAGGCTGCTTTAAATAAAAGGGAATGTGAAGGCTGCCTGCTTTCCCCCTCCCCTCCCCTCCCCCTCTCTGTCCCCAATTAATGAGGCTACGCACTCTGCTAAGATTTTCCATGAAAAATACGTCTCGTCTGAATGGAAATGCTGAGGTAAGCAACTGCAACAAGCACGTATAGCGTGTTATCCCAATGGATTTTCAGTTCTTCTAACGCTATTCTTTGCCTGTACCATTAAAATCAACGATTGTGATTTGAGTTCATTGTAAAATGATATAAACGTGTACCCATGCATTTACATCAACAATACTGATCCAAAATTCGACGGCTTGTTGATAAAGCATCAGCAGAATTTAAAAAAAATCCATGACGTATTATTGAGAGTTGTGGTGCTCCCCCTTCTCATTTAAGGAAGAGCTCCTATTTTAGCTCATAATGTAGCATTGTCAATATATTTCCAAAGTTAATTGCATTTCCATTTTATAATATATACAGTAACAAGGAAGAAGCGAAAAAAAAGTAACTTGACTAGTACTCACTCATGTATGTACCGTTAATTGCATCCTTCGTGTTGGTTGTAGATAAATAACTCCGCCGATGCATTACTCCATAAACTCCGCACTGCAATTTCTGACGAACAACTTAAGTGTTCTGCATTGTATCCGCCGACGTGAGACAATATTTGCGGGCCAGATTCATTTCTTTCCTATTTTCGCTTTCAAAATGCGTTTTAATTTTAAAATAGGCTGTAAGAAAAAAGAAAAGTCTAAAACTTCTATCGGAAATCGATGTTCACTTGTTGCTTCCATAATTTATTCTTAATTGACAGCGTATCATAGCCTCTCTACGCCTAGAGACGTACGTGTCACAACGAGAGAAATCATGGTCTGAGGAAAGAGGTTAACTTTAATTTTGTGTTAGTTGAACATTGAGATTTGCGCCATCTCTGGATAACGGATCAAATGAACATTTGCGGCAGGGTAGAACGGTATACCAAATCCGCACAGTTTTAACATGTCACTAATGTTTATCGCTTCGAACACCTCGTTAAAGAATTTATTGGACACATGGAAGGCACAAATTGGGAAACACTCCAAATAAAACGATTTCATTGGGCAGCAACTGTATCTTGAAGTTGATGTTAGACCTACTTCGTTCTTCTTAGGAAACATAATTTGAAACTATTCTGGACTTCCATTCAAGGTCTCTCCAGATTACAACTCATTCAGGATATGATGGAAGACGCAATTCTGACATAACGAGTAGTGTTGTTTTTGGGTTTTAGTCACGTGCTCTTAATGTATACGCCGCTTTTATCGGACCATTATTCCTCATTAACAGCAGGCGAAATTATGGAAGACATAAGTCTGACATAGCGAATAGTGTTGTTTTTGGGTTTCAGTTACGTGCTCTTAATGTATACGCCGCTTTTATAGGACCATTATTCCTCATTAACAGCAGACGATATGATGGAAGACATAATTCTGACATAACGAGTAGTGTTGTTTTTGGGTTTCAGTCACGTGCTCGAAATGTATGTGCCACTTTTATCGGACAATTATTCCTGATTAACAGCAGACGTTCGTTTCGCGACACCCCTAAGTCGGCTTAACTCCGCATTCACCCTCTGATTGAGTGATTGGTTCTTGCACGGAAGTACAATACCTGCGATCGACAGTGACGCATTTTCGATTGTTGAAGAGGTGTTGGTAAATGTCTGACGTTTTCTCAGATTGCTGTATGTCTTCTTCCGACATCCACCGCACTCATGAATGAAACATCATTTCAACGTGGCTGTCTCCTCTAGCGTGGTCTTAGATCAAAACGGATTTTTTGTGTAAATAAATACAGGTGATTTAGAACGCCTGTAATATCTGTAAATTCTGCTAAATTACCATTATGACTGAACCGACATTGTTCTGCCAGCGCACGCCACTCAACTCCCGTTACCTGACGCTGCGATGTTGGTGTATCGAGAGAGCGAACAGAGATCGTGGGTCGAATACTTGTAACGGCACGCAGCATAAGCCGTAACTCGTGCGGGATTACGCATGTCAGGATCGTAAGAGACTTCACTTGTGGCGCGGAGTGATTTCATAGGTCGCGTTATTTATAGAGGCGCTGTTGCTGGGCTGTTGGTTAATGGTGGGCCTTGATCCTAGGAGCAAGGGGCGGGGCCCACGCCGAGCCTCGAAAGGCGAGACCACGAAGGGCGGGGCTGTGCGGCCACCGACTGCCGAGTGATCTTCCGATCTGCCTCCCACCCGGCAGAACACCTGGCCAAACGCGCCGTTCCTGCCGCATTCTCCTTACCTCAGCACCAGCGTCGCCCGATCACTCGCCGACGGGGTGGTGCAGTGGTTACGGCACCAGGCTGGCACTGCGGGGTGGAGAGGGACGGAGGGATGACGTGAGGGGGGGTGGGGGGGGGGGGAGGCGGGGTGGCGAGCGAGCGACAGGCGCTCACATTTCCAAGGAAACTGCTAGGAACATTCCGTAAATGAATGAGTACAGAATATGGACTGACAGTAAATCAAATAAGACGAAAGCAATGAGAAGTAGCAGAATCGAGAACAGCAAGCAACTTAACATTAGACTTGGGGTCACGAAATAGCTGACATTAAGGAATTCTGCTACCTAGGCAGCAAAATAACCCATGACGGACGGAGCAGTGAGGGCACATAAAGCAGACTAGCGCTAGCAAGTAGGGCATTCTTGGCCAAGAGAAGTCTGCTCGTATCGAACATAGACCTTATAGTGACGAAGAAACTTCTGAGAATGTATATTTGAAGCAGAGCGTTATGGTTGTGAGACATGGACCGTGGGAAAACCCGAACAGAAGAGAATCGAAGCCATTGAGATGTGGTGCTGCAGACGAATGTCTGAAATTAGGTGAAGGTAAGGAATGAGAAGGTTGTCAGAACATGTGTTAAGACATCGGGGAATAACGCCCATGATAACAGGAGAACTGTGGAGGGTAAAAACTGTAGAGGAAGACAGAGATTGGAACACATCCCCACAGGGGAAGGCCACAGGCGATTTCCTTCCACATTCTTATTTAAGTGTCAGTGCTCCGTGCCTAACAACCTTACACTGTAATGTTTCACTGCTTCCAAAGTAAGGCGTAAGACCGGCCGGGAAGAATGAAACTGTTAGTGCATGCCAGATTACGAAAATAATGAAAAGAAAACCACTAAAGCAATTATTAATAAAGCAAATTAGTTTCTTAAATGAGTCTGCAATCATTGGATTTTTGTGTATGAAACCATCACTTAATATAGATCGTTATTTATAATGACGTTTCTTCTGCTGCCGTCAATAGATAAAAATTTAAAACTTCTAAAACAGCTAAAATAAAATCTCGCCTGCCTAAGCAAGTCATTGGCGGCGAACTTGGCGACTCACCCAGGCATGACAGGTTTTATGGCAACCAACGATAAAGTTTGTTCTACAGGTTCTAAGTTCTGATCAGATAAAAGCAATAGCGTGATGTCGTCGTAAAAAGTCAAATATGTATAGGGATCTCAGCTTTATTCACGGAAATACTGAAGTAATTATATCAGCTCCGTAATGGTTGCTCCTCCTCAACTTTTATTTATTTATTTATTTATTTATTTATTTATGCATTTATTTTACCTGGCAAGATTAGGGCCCTCAGGCCCTCTCTTACACCTAACCAGGCATACTCAGATCGAACGAGTTACAGTTTCTACAGAACAGTAAGGACATGTAACGTATTATGCAGTATTGATTTTAAAGAAAAAAAATAGAGATTATAACAGTAGTACAATGATAATTATAACAATAAAAAATAATTATAACAATCAAGAATAATAATGATAATAATAATAATAATTGTAATGACTATGTATATGAAAGTAAACATACTTTTCTTATGTGAATGTCAGTCCTATTGTTAGTTGGGAATTTTCACGTTATGTTCTTGCAGCTTGTGAGTTATTCTCATCGAGCAGAGACATAAGACGACAGAATGGGGTGAAAGAGATACATAAGAGGTAGATAGGTTAGAGGAAGAGAAATAGAATGGTAAAATTCGAAGCTGTGATGGAGAGGAGAAAGAAAGAGATGAGAGGGGCACAACAATGGTGGCTATACCGTCCTTAATATGTAAGTTTTGAGTTCCCTCTTGAATGTTGAGTAGTTCTGGATAAGACGCAGATCACAGGGGAGCGCGTTCCATAGTCGTATGGCTGAGATGGAGAATGACACGGAGAAAGATTTTGTGTTATGTAAAGGTACAGCCAAGATGATAGACGTATCCGATCTGGTATTGCGATTGTGGAATGATGATAGGTGTTTAATGTGAGAAGATAAGTACTGGGGGCACCAGTGGCTAAGAAATCGATGAAGTAAGCACATCGTGTGGAGATCGCGTGCCTCATGTGCGCGTATCCAACCTACCTGGGAGTATGAAGAACTGATATGATCATACAACCGAATATTGCACACGAATCTAACGCAAGCATTCATCACTAGCTCGAGGCATCTAGAATTTTCACTATTTGTGCTGTGTTGAACAACATCGCAGTAGTAAAGATTAGGCAAGACTAGTGTTTGAACTAATTTTTGTTTAACATGGGTTGGAAATATTTTTCTAAATTTTTGATTTGCATGTAGGGAGGAGAGCGATTTCCGGCAAGCTGTGACTGTTTGTTCTTCCCAGTTTAGGTGTTCACCCAAGACTACTCCAAGGTCTTTTACTGTTTTTTGGTATGCTAGTTGGGTACCATTGAGGAGTATTTGAGGGACTGTTTCGCGAAAGTACCGGCTGATATAAGTATGACCTGGGATTTCTTGGGGTTTAGTTTCTGACCTAGGTTCTGTGCCCATCGAGAAACAGAGCAAAGATCTGCGTTCACACTCGCTACTGCGCCAGCAATGTTTTTGGGGCTTGCACTTATGTACAGTTGGATGTCGTCGGCATATAGATGGTAGTTGCAGGAGTGAATCACTGAAGAACTATCATTAATGTTCAGTGAGAAGAGTAGTGGACCAAGGACGGAGTCTTGGGGAACTCCAGAGCGCACGTTTTTCCATGATGACTTTTCCTACCCACAAATGACTTGTTGACTTCTGTTTTTGAGGTAGCTGTCGAACCAGTGTATTGCATTGTTTGAGAAATTCAGCTGTTTCATTTTAATTCGTAATATATGGAAGTCAACTGTGTCAAAAGCCTTGCTAAAGTCAAGCAGTGTTAGGATAGTAGCTTCACGTCTGTCCATAGCATGTTTAATGTCATCAGTTACTTTGATTAATGCAGTTGCTGTACTATGGTGCTTTCGAAAGCCTGACTGACTGCAGAGACATCCAAATTGTCTCCTCATATCAGCTTGGTTTGGTTTCCCGATAATATTTCTTTCCTGATCCCACCAGACAATCAATCAAATTCTGGCTCCGTCTTTAAAAGTCGTCGAACCTCCTATCTGTGTGGTCAAGTAAAGATAACAAATAAGTGATAAAACCAAATCTACATTTTTGCCACAAGACCACGCCATTTTCTAGTCCGTCCTAGCAGTGGCGTAATTAGGGTATGGCAGCGGGGATGTGTGCGCACTCTGGACGTCGTTTCCGTGCAGGAGTAGGACTCTGACGGGCGAGAAAAACGACCAGTGGTCAAAGAAAAGAGGAAAGGGAGGAGGAAGTAGAAGAGGAAGAAGAAGAAAAAGAAGAGAAGTAAGAAAAAAAGGAATGGACTGAATGGTCCCAAAACGGAAAGGGGATTGAGATGCATTACAGGAAATCCTTAGGCGATTGGGACTGGAGTGTTTTCAGCAAAAGTTCCGTAACACTCATCCCTTCCTGGAACGGAGACGCTTGTTTCCCGTTAACTAGGTGGAGACGTTCCGTACATCAAGTAAACCAACGAAACGGAAATGAAAAGCGTTTCTGTATTTGCGTTTGTTGTTGCGTTTGTCACGGGTTTGCACTGATCAATAATTAAACAATACAAAAAGAATCGTGTTATTGTTGCAAGAGAAATAGCTTTGGACTTGTGTATCACGTTTTGAACCGCATCATACATAAAGAGTTATGAGTTCATTGTAAAGTCGTGAGGGTGCCAGTAACCGAATAAATAAGCAGAAATAAACATAAATTGGGGAGATGTCGACGAAGGGGGGAATGATTCTGAAGGCGCAAAATTTGCCCTGGTAGCCATTTACCCTGTAGATGCCACTATATATCCAACCTTGCGTATTTTCTCTGAAGACCTCGTCGTCGAGAGAATGTTGCGACTTGATCTTCTTTCCTTCCTTTTTGATTATCTCATAGTTTTTTTACGTCGAAATGTGATATTAGTGGAGTACCATAACACACTTGCCCTTGTATCAACCTATATCTACCTTTTACACCTGTAAACCCGTCATCCGGCGGAGTTCAGCCAACACTGTCGTTACATGATATACGATCGTTCTAAATTTTGAGGATCTCTCTATATTCCAGAGAGATGTACACACACCGTTACTTACGCTGACTGTACCTCCTACAGTCCCAAGATGCTCTCTGTACATACTCAAAACACCACGGAGCACGTATTATTCCAGGGGCCTTGTACCTTTTTCATTTTCAACGAAAGTGGACGATACCCACTGATATCCTGAGTCACTACATACATAACTCTCCCATATGCATCTTCCTAGTGCCCATTTTCCAGCAGTTGAGTTGACCATCCTACCAGCCGCGCCGCTTGTGGACTGTCTACATCTACATCTACATCTATACTCCGCAAGCCACCCAACGGAGTGTGGCGCCCCCCCCCCCCCCCCCCACCTTCCCCTCCCCCACCTCGTATCAGCCCTGAAATCCCAATTGCTTTATGAAGAGGGGAAATAATTAACAACAATAACAGCGTAGTATCACTCTCAGTGCAAAAAAAAAAAAAAAAAAAAAAAAAAAAAACATGTAAGTACATTATCTCCCATACGCATGATTTGACGAGTAATTGTCTCCTTACGTATTTTTATTTTACCAGTTAATCATCGATACATTCTGACGTTATGCAAATGTGACAGAATTTGTGTTTATCCATTAACTTCTTTCTCCAGGTAGAGCTAGTTCTGCAACGCGTGCGGAACAAGTCCCGAGGAATCTTGAAAAATATGAGTGGTGCAGGTAGAACTGAATCAGCTAACTGCCCGCGAAAGGTGTTCAGATCTGCCAAAGCCGAAATTAGTTCCGTTAAGGAAATCGCCATTCCCTTCGCCGCTGTAAAAAAATTCCCTCGCCTACAGCGAATTTCACACCGATGAGTATCAGGTATAAACTGACAAAGTTACCGGTCTTTAGAACACTAACAGGACTTCACGGCCATTCTCCGTAAGCCTTCTTTGTGTCTGATTAACCTTGAAACAATTTCCACGTCTCCGTAATCCTTCCACGAGAAATTATTAAGCTCGATTAGACGTAAAATGTTTATCGCGCTCTATGTATCAGGAAAATTTGTTTACAATGCTAAAGAGCTGTCAACTTAGCAAGGCGGATATTTGAGATACAACGGAAGTTATTTCAATGTGAAATCACTCATTGTTTCAAAAGCACTCAAATCCGCATCTAGTGTGCCGAACGCTGTGGCCGAGCGGTTCTAGGCGCTTCAGTCCGGAACCGCGCTGCTGCTACGGTCGCAGGTTCGAATCCTGCCTCGGGCATGGATGTGTGTGATGTCCTTAGATTAATTACGTTTAAGTAGTTCTAAGTCTAGTGGACTGATGACCTCAGATGTTAAGTCCCATAGTGATTAGAGCCATTTGAACCGCATCTAGTGTCTCCCGAAGGTAAACGTATTTTAAGAGAGGAACGAGCACACTCAGGCATTTCTGGCGTAATTGTTAAGAGATACAGGAAGTCGCGACAGCTAGAGCCTCCGACAATTGCAATGAATAACTGAGCAACAAGACACAAGATTTTTTTTTATTTCTACGTTTATCGTCGTCAGTTAGCTTAATCTGTCAGCAAATTAACAGATGATGAAGAATCTAATCATATCGATTGATTGTCGGAAATAAGATACAACTCTGTCCCTGCGAAAGAAAACCGACAGGTTATATGTAAAATGAAGGTGGGAAGGGGAAGGAAAGAAAGGGAAGGGGGTGGATCGCCGCTGTCAGCTGCAACGGGATGTTACGCGAAATCAGCGGCGACGAGTGAAAATGTGTAGCGGACCGTGATTCGGACCGGGCATATTCTGCTTACTAGGCAGGTGCGTTAGCCACGGCAACGCTGTCACAACTTCGTGGACCACCTCGGCAGATTCACACTACCATCGAGCGTCACCCGTGTACTATCTCTGTCTCCTCCATGTTCTTGGCTAGTCTGAGGTCCCAGAGGAGGTCGGACATATTTGTGCATCCGCACTGAAGAAGGTGGATCCGTTGGCTATCTAGGCGTGCCAGTTATATGTATGAGCGGTGTCTGTTCTTTCTCACATGTCCGAATGAACAGAAAGCACCCATTCATATAAAAGTGACAGAGATACAGTATATTATAACGTCTCACCTCGTGAGCTAGCTTCATCATTATTAAAAGAGCTACTTGACGAAAGTAAAAATCACAAAATTCCAGCTTTACGTACTAGCGTAAACGTCCGTGGATGTGGATGTTTACTCGGGCGACTTTAAGCTCCAACCTCTCCAAGTCCTGCTACGACATTCTTTGCCCGATGTAAGAACAGTGTTATCCGATTGATTTTATGACTTTTCGTATAAAAATTACGGTTATCATTATTCTATTACCTTTCTCCTCTCTTACTGTAGTCAATAGAATAACATGGGAGTTAGACCGATCTGAAAATAATTGTGCGTTTATTTCAAGTAATATATAATGAAACAAGAGTTTTTTGTGTCTCGCAAATGCTCAAACACAGATCTTGATAGGTTTTTGTTTCCAGTGGCGGGCAGAAGGCAGGCCTATTTGATTTCACTCGGTATAGGGATTTGGAAAAAAAGGTCAACTATACATTGTTTTATACTCTTTCGTGTTTATGCCTACATCTTTGACTTTGACCGAATTTGTACAAATATATTGTCGTGGTCGTAAGGATTTATTTGTGTGAAGACTGGCAATAAGTGACGATTGCTTCTTTGGGAATTTTATTCACCTTGAACTCCAATGTAACTCGTCTTACGAAATCTTTTACAAATAACCAACAGTCCTTACACTATGTACGAGCAGCGTCATAAAAAAATCTATTATTACCCAATTATACATAATAGATATCGACTAATTATTCTGAGTGCTGTAGACAGTTAATAGCTGTACACAATCAGTAGATAGTCACTGAGAAGGGTGAGGGACAGCACTGTGGCGTGTTTCTGAAGGTATTCAATCTGTATGTTGAGCGAACAGCAAAGGAAAACAACGAGAAATTTGGAAACGAAATTAAAGTTCAGAGAGAAAAAATAAAAACTTAGAAGTTTGCCAAAGACTTTGTAACTCTCTCATAGAATGCAAAGATTTGGAAGAGGAGTTGAACGGAATAGGGTCTTGAAAAGAGATAGTAAGACGGAAATCCAGAAAAGTAAAAGGAGGGTCATCAGATGATACTGAGGGAATTAGATTAGGAAATGGTACGTTAGATAAAAACTTTGAGGTTTGCCGATGACATTATAGTTCTGTCACTGACAGTAAATGACTTGGAAGAGTCGAAGAACGGAATAGCGTCTTTAAAAGAAATTGTAAGATGAAAATCAAGAAAAGTAAAATAATGGACATCAGTTGATTTTGAGGGAGTTAGATTAGGAAATGAGACGTTAAAAGTAGTAGATGAGTTTTATAATTTGGGTAGCAAAATTTCTATGACCAAAGTAAAGAGGAAATAAATTGCAAACTGATAATAACAAAGAAAGATTTTCCGAAAAACAGAAATTTGTTAACATGTAATATAACTTTAAGCGAAAGAGAAACTTTTTGTCCGGAATGCAGCAATATACGGAAGTGAAATGTGAACAATAAATAGTTTAGAAAACAAGAAGGTAAAAGGAATTGAAATGTAAAGCTGCTGAAGAATTTTAAAGGTTAGACGGGCAAATCGGATAACTGATGAAGAGGCACTGAATAGAATCTGGGTGATATAACATAATAGCGCAACTTGACTTAAAGAAACGATCGTCGGATAGGACATAGCCTGAGGCATCAATCGTAATGTTGTAATGGAAGGTACCTGTGTGTGTGTGTGTGTGTGTGTGTGTGTGTGTGTGTGTGTGTGGACTAGCATGCAGAGCTCCGTTTAACTAGTCTTTGGACTGAAAGCAGAACATAAGCTAGTACGTTACGTGTGGAACGTTCGCTAGGTTTGCAGGTCCTCTACCTCATAGCTTTCACAAACTTGATGACTGAAACGCTTGAAGTGTAACCAGTACATGCCTGGGTGCAGTATCTTCGGTACTGTGGTGTGCGTACTGTAAGACCTTCGGTACACACACCATCAGATTATTTGACTTGTCGCTCTAACGAAGTAGGCGAGTGTCAGAAATATGTCTCGTGGTCGTATCGTGGCGTGTTTATCTTTTGCCGTTAGGTCAGACGATAGAAATGCCACTTGCACGCTTAGAGTAGCAGATTGACTATGACCAACTTTAAACAGAACTTGATTAATTTTCACACACATTTATTAAAACAATAAAAAGCTTAGACATTACGTAACTTGATTCTGGATGCTGTCTACAATTGACAATCTGAAGTTCCTTTGGTCTTGGTACGTTAATCTTATTCTCACATATATCTCTGATACGCGACAAAGTGTCTATTCATTTATCGTCGTGGCTATGTACAGGAATATGATAATCTTATTAGGCGCAGACTGAAACTTGACTATAGATTGGTACAGACAAATGCGGACTGACTGATCTGAGGTCTGTACACTCGTTTTAATACGTCGCACGTTCATGTATCACTGCGCGAGGAGAAAAGGTTGTACGTTAGCAGCAATCTCATTGGCTGCGTCACATATTAATACTTGGATCGACAGGATCAGAATTTGGTCCGTCTCTAAGGCAGCGCCATCCTGTAGTGTGGAGATGGACGAGCGCTGCGCCTGCGCTGTTGTGCTTAGCGGGGCGCGCTCTAGTGGGAAAGTTGTGTACGCCCTGACTACGCGGAACTATGTACACAACAGGTACACTTCAGACTTCCACCGTGGACAGTATGCAGATACGGCCTTGAGAACTGTAGCTACCAGGAGAACACGTAAGCCGGTGCAAGAGCTTAAATAAAAAGGCCCTTTTGTTCAAATGGTTCAGATGGCTCTGAGCACTATGGGACTGATGACCTCAGATGTTATCAGTCGCCTAGAACGTAGAACTACTTAAACCTAACTAAGGACGTCACACACATCCATGCCCGAGGCAGGATTCGAACCTGCTACCGTAGCGGTAGCGCGGGTCCGGACTGAAGCGCCTACAACCTCTCGGCCACCGCGACTGGCGGCTCTTTTATGACTGTATACTTACTGAGCAGGTTACGGAACAAGTAACCGCTGGCAGTTACAGGGTCCAGTCGGTTGTGTACTCGATAGACAGTCGTGTAATTCGAGCTTTCCGCCGCGCTCGGAGCTCTTGACACGGAATAGACAAAGCGTAACGCCAGGCAGAATGGTCCGATTAGCGGGGTAGGGGCCATGTAATGGGTTTCCCGCCAGCAGCCGGAATCGCCCTACGCCGAGCCACGGCACGTGGCTGGCTCGCCGGCCGTATCCGGTAGCGCGCTGTTGGCAGCGGGCAATGCGGGAAGCCCGGGCGCCCCGCCGCTATATCACACGTGGAGGCGGCGTAAATCTCCGTACACCGCCTCCGCGCCGCGACACATCCGCCACGCTCGTAGCGGCCGCTCGTGGCTAACCAGTGTACTCCTGCTCGTAAGGAGGCGCGGCACGTACTTCAACTTTAACGCTCCAACGAGGAAGAAAGATTTGGGGCCTATGTCCCGTCGACCACGACCTCATCAGAGGATACAAGCTGGGATAGGAGAAAAAAAAACCTAACAAGTGCTACTAAGACTCGCGCTCCGAGGATTTCGTACAAAGTTAATTACGTGCAGCGGGTGACTTACCTAAAATGTGCAACACAAATATTTGCGAAAATTGAAAGTGCTATTCATGTGCGTTCCTCGCAGAATGCATTGGTACTCAGAGGCTCTTGTGGCCACCCAATAAACATATTGTAACAATACGTAGAAAGTGTATTTTTAGTGCAAACACAGTTGAAAGGAGGATATAAAATGAACATCAACAAAAGCAAAACGAGGATAATGGAATTCTTCCGGCTTGTCCCGAAAGCCAATGATCATGTCCATTTGGACTTCACATAAATCACTCAGTTTACTCATTACGACAATGACTACACTGTTTTTTGCGTGCCCCTGACACAATTTAGAATACATACCCTCCCCAAAACGAGAATAATGGAATGTAGTCGAATTAAGTCGGGTGATGCTGAGGGAATTAGATTAGGAAATAAGACACTTAAAGTAGCAAAGGAGTTTTGCTATTTGGGGAGCAAAATAACTGATGATGGTCGAAGTAGAGAGGATAAAAAACGTAGACTGACAATGGCAAGGAAAGCTTTTCTGAAGAAGATAAATTTGTTAACATCGAGTACAGATTTAACTGTCAGGAAGTCGTTTCTGAAAGTATTTGTATGGAGTTTAGCCACGTATGGAAGTGAAACATGGATGATAAATACTCTGGAGAAGAAGAGAATAGAAGCTTTCGAAATATGGTGCTACAGAAGAGTGCTGAAGATTATATGGGTAGATGACATAAATAATGAGGAGTTATTGAATAGAATTGGGGAGAAGAGGAGTTTGTGGCACTACTTGACAAGAAGAAGGTACCGGTTGGTAGGACATGTTCTGAGGCATCAAGGGATCACAAATTTAGCATTGGAGGGCAGCGTGGAGGGTAAAAATCGTAGAGGGAGACCAAGAGGTGAATACACTAAGCAGATTCAGAAGGATGTAGGTTGCAGTAAGTACTGGGAGATGAAGAAGCTTGCACAGGATAGAGTAGCATGGAGATCTGCATCAAACCAGTCTCAGAGCTGAAGAACAGAACAACAACAACAGACACAGTTTTAAATGGAACAATGCCTATTGACATTAACAAACTAAAAATAGGGTAAATCAGAATGTCAGTGGTGTTTGTTGGAGGATTCTATTCAGAGTCGTTTACGAGATATCGTATTTTAAAAAGTTTCCACACCGACGCTTGTTTGTGCCATTCAATCTGCATAGTTGCTAGGTAAGATGTTGTTCTGTTTGTTGACAGTGTGCGTGTGTATTCCTTCAGTATACTGCGACTTACTAGTCGATTAGTGTGTGCCAATCCAAACAGTAGGTCCTTGACGACTGCATTTGTCAGTGCAAAAAAACCCGACACGCCCACGGTGTATGGAGAGTGTGGTAAAACTGCAGTTCGTTCTTGCACTGAGTGTTCGGCAAGGTATCCCAATAGACGTCAACCATCTCGGCAATCATTTATCAATCTCTTCAACCAGTTACCTAAGTGTGGTACTGTAACACCCAGAAAACGTAACAGTAGGAAAGAAGTGACGACAGAAGAGGGAGAAATTAATGTTCTTGCTACTGTCGGAGTTGATCCGGGTGTTATCTCTCGTGCAACCGCACGAGTGAGTGGCACGAATCAGGTAAGTTTCCTGCGCACTCTCCACCGTCATAGCTTGCAGCCCTATCACTTCTGTCTCCATCAAGAGCTTCATGGAAACGACCACTAGACTTGTGTTAACTTCGTACACGGGCGTGAAGACAGGATGCTGTGGGACAGTGAACCGTCAGCTCATAGGACCGCCCTCCGTAGACCAAACACTGAACGCGCAGAAGTATCGCATCCTCCTAACATACCATTTTTCAAGGATGCTAGAATTAGTCCTCTGCAGACTAGGAAGAACCTGCGGTGGAAACGTGACAGCTCACCAGCCCATAATGCAAGAAGTATTACAGTATGTCTTCATGAATAGTTGGATTGGATGCAGAGGACCGGTACATTGGCCGGCCCGTCCCACGCATTTGATGACTGTAGATTATTTGTGTGGGTGAAACTGAAAGAAACTGTCTACAAGGACATACCAACTACAGTCAGTGGTGTCCTACGACGTATTACTCCAATCTGCTCGGATAGCTCCGTTGAAATGCTAGCAAGTGTGCAGCAGTCTTCCATACCAGACTGGAAGTGTACATTGCCGCTGCCGGTGGTCATTCTGAACACAACCTGTGATGATAAACTGTCTCGTTACGCTTGAGAATTCACATAACTAGGGAAAGCTCTTGTACAGTTTTTTAGTGTCTGCTACCACCGGTATGCTGCAAGTGTTGGTGCGGAAACTTTACAAAGCACGACATTTCGTCAACGACTCGCACAAGAGTCCCGCAACAAACACCATTGATATTCTAATTTAACTTATTTTTAGTTTTTTAATTTCAATAGGCATAGTTCCATCTAAAAAGTGTATCTTTGAAAAAATACACTTTCTAATCATTATTACAATTTGTATTGGGTAACAATACGACCTCCTGACTACTGCGAAAACCGTACACCAGTAACACTTTTCATTTCCATAATATTTGTGGCGTATAGATAGCCCATTCTTTCCAGGAATGGAGAACCTTGACCATATTTGCCTGTTACCGATATCGATACTGGCAAGATGCCAGTCTTGGGAACTGCAGGACTTTCCAGAATATTTAACTTCAAATTTTTTATAAAATTCGGCATTCGGTATTGTAATTTTCATTTATCTTATTAATATTGGTGTTCTATTAACAGATCTGCTATCTGGTAATTGCAGATGCGATCACGTCTGCTCACATGTCTTTTAAGATTACTGCTAAGATTTGACGAAAGTCTCCGGAGAAAAAATCGGTACAGCCTTCCAGAGGGCTGCTGTTCTTACATAAATGTCGAACTGTTCTGTAAAGTGCTTCAACGGATATTTTTTGAGATATCAGAACCTCACTCCTGCATCAGTTATCGGTATTACTTCGCTTGGTAACATTACGAAATGAAATGAAATGAAATGAACGTGTGGCATTTTTGACCGGGAGGCCTCCCATCCACGAAAGTTCGGCCGATGGGTGCAAGTCTTATTCCAGGCGACGCCACAGTGGGCAACTTGCGCGTCGGTGATGATGAGAACACAACAGCCAGTCCACGAGCGGAGAAAATACCCAACCCGGCCGGGAATCGAACCCGGGCCGGCTGCACAGTAGGCAAACACGTTACTACTCAGCTAAGCAGGCGGAATGATATCGCAGATATTATCCGTGTTGCAGAAAATGTAGAATGAGCAGTTCGTAAAAGACATGCTACGCTAGTGCCGGCGTGGTGCGCTAATGGGCCTCCTTACATCTGTCACCGCTAGATGGCAGTTTCACAGTTGCAGGGGACATCGTAGCTCAGTCAGTTAACACAAAATATGTGTGAATAATATATGCAAACATTCCTTGTAAACCACTCTACGTATTACTGAAAACCAGATCAAAATCACCACAGTAGTTCATGACATTTTTGAAGGATCAAGAATGCAATGAAAGGTTGTATTGGCAAGAAAAATATTTTTTTTATGTGCTATAACCACAGACTAACAATTTCCGGATTTTTTCCTTTATTTGTACTGTGAAACTTTTCTTCTTGTCAGATTTTATGATTCTACCTAGAATCATAAAAGTACCTTATAGGTTTTGATCAGTGAGTGAGTGAGTTTGTGATTATCAGAAAAATGGCCATATGTTTTTACCGCATTTACTTAGGAACTTAAATTTATTATATCACCAAGAGACAGCATGTGACAGAAATTTCAACTTGATACCTCTACACATGCATGAAAGAAAGGTGTCTTAACAGTCGAAGTGACAGACAAATAGACAGACGGACAAACAGACAAAACAGAATGTCATTCTACAATGGTTCCGCTTTCACCGACTGAAATATGGAACCTTAAAAAGAAGGGAGGAAATTTGCTGTGTCCTCATAGGAATCGTTCAAAAATGGTTCAAATGGCTCTGAGCACTATGGGACTCAACATCTGAGGTGATCAGTCCCCTAGACTTAGAACTACTTAAACCTAACTAACCTAAGGACGTCACACACATCCATGCCCGAGGAAGGATTCGAATCTGCGACCGTAGCAGCAGTCGGGTTCCGGACTAAAGCGCCTAGAATCATTCGGCCACAGCGGCCGGCATAGAAATCGTCCCAGTGTCTACATCTACATCAGTACTCTTCAAGATCAGTGTGAGGTACATGGCAAAGAGTACTTCCCATTGTAAGATGTATTAAAGTCTCTGCGCATTTCATTCGCTCATGCATCGCGGGGAAGAATGATTGCTTAAAACGTTCTGTCTTCTCTGTTATTAGTACGGTTTTGTCTTTGTGCCCCCTACGGGATCGATACGTAGGAGGCTGTAGTGAATTCCCTTATTCCGTACTTAATACTGGTCCTAGAAAATTTGTAAATAGGCTTTCACGTTGATGTCTTTTTTTCAGTGTTTCCGTCTAGCTGTCCCGTGAATCACACAAATCTGTCACAATTCCTGCCGTCCTGTCTTTTGTATTATAGAATGCGTCGCACTATTGTTTCTAAGCTATTTCATTTGTGGGCTGACTGCATTTTCCGAGTGTCCTAACGGTGGATCGAAGTCTTGCACCTGCTTTACTTACCACTAAGTCAGTGCGACTACTCCATCTTACATCCCCAGGTATTGTGAAGCACATGTTTCTGTATCAGCTGACTGATTCCTATTGTAACTTATGTTGTAATAACATGATAATATACTTTTGTATTTTATGCACAATTTTACATTTCTGGACATTTAACGAAAGTAGCCAATGTTTGTTTTACTTCCTTATTTTATCGATTTTGTAGTGAATATTTGTGTAGCTTTTCTAAAAACGGAACCCTTATGGGTGCACTTCGTTGTCCACCAGCCTATCTGTATGTCTGTTCGACTGTTGAGAACCCTCTTTCTCGGGAACGGATATGGATCTCTAGTTCAAATTTATGTCGCGTAGTATGTGCTATGGTTTCTTGGCGGTGTAAAAAACGTAAGCTTCTAAGTAAATGCAATCAAAAGATATGGCCATTTGTGTCACAAATTCTGATACTCACCAACTTACGGATAAAAACCTACGGAGAACATCCCGTTGATCTAGAATCATGAAATTTGGCAAGCAGCAAGGTTCCACAATGCAAGTAAAGTAAAAAATCTGAAAATTGTTAATTTGTAATTATATCACAGGAAAAAAATATTGTTGTCATTTGTTTTCCGTCTGTCTGACTGTCTATCCTTCCGTTAAGACACCATCTTCTCAGAAAATACGATAAAAATTCGAAATTATACAAAAATGTAAAATTAAAATTTAAAACTAAAACGTTCTCGAAAGTCGTGGAATTTCCAGAACAGGTATCTTGCTGTGATCGATGTCGATAAGAGGCAAAAATCGTCGAGATTCTAGATTCACTTTGTGGATGAACTATCTACAATGTGTTTCAGTAGAGTGGTTATAAACTTTTAGGAGAGTTAGAGAACGCCCAGACGATGGTGCAACACATTTCAAGACATGGTGGGAAAGGCTTTCCTGATGCGGTAGTGACGACATGAACAGGATGAGACAACATGTTTATTTTACTTAGCTCAGCAGAAATCAAAAGATAAGAGGAAAAAGAGACAACTATCGTCATCAAAGAACGTTTATAGAATTTTTAGACTCGGAGAAAGCTTTTGATAACGTTGACGGGAATACTGTCATTCAAATTCTAAAGGTGTCTGCGGTAAAATACAGGGAGCGAAAGGCTATTTATAATTTGAACAGAACGCAGATGCCAGTTATAAGAGTCGAGGGGCATGAAAGGGAAGCAGTGGTTGAGAAGGGAGTGAGACGTGGTTGTAGCCTACCCTCAATGTCATTCAACCTGTATATTGAGCAATCAGAAAGAAAAGTTTGGAGTAGGAATTAAAGTCCAGGGAGAACAAATAAAAAGTTTGAGGTTCCCTGATGACATTGTAATTCTGTCAGAGACAGCAAAGGACTTGGAAGAGCAGCTGAACGCAATGGACAGTCTCTTAAAAGGAGGATATAAGATGAACATCAACAAAAGCAAAACGAGGATAATGGAATGTAGTCGAATTAAGTCTGGTGATGCTGAGGGAATTATATTAAGAAATGAAATACTTAAAGTAGTAGATGAGTTTTTTATTTTGGAAGCAAAGTATCTGATGATGGTCGAAGCATAGAGGATATAAAATGTAGACTGGCAATGATAAGAAAAACGTTCCCGAAGAAAAGAAATTTGTTAACATCAAGTACAGACTTAAACGTCAGGAAGTCCTTTCTGAAAGTATTTTTATGGAGTGTAACGGTGTATGGAAGTGAAACATGCACGACAAACAGTTTAGACAAGATGAGAATATGATCTTTTGAAATGTGATGCCACAGAACAATACAAAAGATTAGATGAGTAAATCATATAACTAATGAAGAAATGCTGAACAGAATTGGGGAGAAAATAAATTTGTGGTACAATCTGACTAGAAGAAGGGATCGTTTGGAGGGACACATTCTAAGGCATCAAGGGATCACCACTTTAGCACTGGAGGGAAGCGTGGGGGGTAAAAATCGTAGAGGAAGACGAAGTGATGAGTACAGTAAGCAGATTCAGAAGGAGTAGGTTGCAGTAAGTACTGGGAGATGAAGAAGCTTGCACAGGACAGAGTAGCGTGGAGAGCTGCATCAAAGCAATCTTTGGACTGAAAACAACACAGCAGATGAATCTGCATCGTATTGGTTGTAGTTTTGCGGCTCACTTGTTCAGTTTTAGTTACTCCACCGTGAACGACAGAAAGCCTAAGTCTGAATGGTCGGACGGTGGTCTGAAGCTCGGACTTGAAGTGCGTTAGTGTGGGGCCGCGCTGCTGCACAGCCTCTGGAGGGAGACACTTCCCGTGGCTACGGCGAATAGAGTAGCTCGATCAGGGTGTCGCCAGAGGTTATACTGCCCGTCGGCTTGGCAGTCGCGACGCGTGGCAGCGGGGCATTTGACCACGACGGCACTCGTACAGGCACTGGGCCCTTTACATGTCACCGAGTACTGAGGTTACTTCATTTCAGACACAACTGCCTGTGCCCGAGTGAGCCAGGCATCGGTGTGTTGCTAACAGGGGTCGCGGATTGTTGTAGTGGTGGACGAAGCACAGTGGCTGCTACCTTGGACTGAAAAAGATGTTAAGTACCTCACAGTTTCGTTACAGGAAGGAAATATCAGCTATGCATACCGTAGAACATCTACCGAGAATTATTTTATCAGCAATCGAGGACCATACTCACAAACAGATAACTTCCAGTGATCTGAGTAAAGTCTTCGAAAGTGTGGACCACTCTGTTGTGCTCTCTAAACTGAGTACTGTAGAATTTCTGGTAGAAGTTGAAAAACAGTCGAACCCTACATCAACAAAAGAAGTAAGCGGTAAGTTCAGAAAGTCAGGTGTGAACGCAACGTGGACTGCCACATGGATCTAAATTAGGACCTGTTTTGTTCCTTGTACAGATCAGTGGAGCACTGGAAAGCACAAATGTAAAGACTTACATGTACGCGGATGAAACAATTTTTCTGTCTGCAAATCATACATTTGAAAACCTTGTCAAGGGCATGTATCTAATGAAAGTGCAGCATAATGGTTTAACGTAAACAGTGTATTATTAAATGTAAGAAGATCCCAATATGTGTTTCAGTCTTTCGAAGACTGCAGAACAGAAAAAAATGTTAAATTTTTAGGCATCATATTTGACAAGAAACTAACAAGGAACCTCTAGAGTGAGCACATAATAGTTAGATTATAATATATTTCCTGAATGGACTGATGTCATGTGTCACGCTGGAATACGTAAGGACAGAGCACTTTGCTTACTTCAGGCTAGTTTAAGGTATGAACTAAAACTCGGGAAGTAGGAAAAATACAAAATGAAATTCTTGTGATTCAGAAGAAGGCAGTCAGAGTAATGGTAAGGATAGATAGCATAATACATTATAAACCTTGTTCCTTAAGTACAAGACGTCGAAAGTAATTATTTTATGTGTTCTTGGTTGTATTTATTACACACTTGTTGAAATACCTAATTTAGTTATCACATATCAAAGACAGCTGCTGTTGCTACAAAACAGATTAGCAGAAATTAATAATAGCCATTTGTACATGGTTATCAGAATGTATAACAAATTTTCTAAACTCCCCCAAGCATGCCAATCAGATGATGTAAGATAAAGTTATACGGCTCCTTGTTAGCTAAACCATTTTACTCATCAGAAATTTTTTTTGAAATGTCCCATAGAAGCGTAACAATGTAAAAAAGTATTTTCGTAAAATTAATGAGTGTATCGGCGAAGTCTCTTGCGTGGACTGTTGGTTAATGACTAATAAAGAATCTGAATCAGCAGTGGGCCATATGACGCTCCAGCTAAAGCGGCATTCTGCCTCATCTGTTGACAGCGTGCGTTTCGGGACGGCGAGTAGAACTCTTGGTTTTCATTACAGTTTAGGTACACTGATTGTACTTGGCCACTTTAGTGTTCGTTGTAGCAGTATAAAACAAGTACGTAGGCAGACACACTCTGGCCTTAATGTTGACTCACATTAAAGTACCCAATGATATCTCATACTTCTAAATCAAAGACATTTCGGCCAACAATCAGTGTAACTCTGAAACGCTTCCTGACGCCATGGTTTTTCGGCGTAAATAATAGTAGCCTTGACTTTCCCATTAGGTTTCTTAAGGTTCTGCGGACTTTGTACCTACTTTCAAACGATTTCACAGAGTAGCATCTTTCAACCCCGTATAATTCTCGAGTTAAAGCTACATTCAATAGATGATGTAGTAACTTAACATCGTTTAAAATTTAATAGTATTTTCATACAAATGGGTTCATTAGAAAAGGATAAATTTGAGAATTTTAAAACTGGAACGTTTAAAGATCCACTCCATGGTAATAAACGTAACGTGTCCTTTTTAATACACTCCTGGAAATTGAAATAAGAACACCGTGAATTCATTGTCCCAGGACGGGGAAACTTTATTGACACATTCCTGGGGTCAGATACATCACATGATCACACTGACAGAACCACAGGCACATAGACACAGGCAACAGAGCATGCACAATGTCGGCACTAATACAGTGTATATCCACCTTTCGCAGCAATGCAGGCTGCAATTCTCCCATGGAGACGATCGTAGAGATGCTGGATGTAGTCCTGTGGAACGGCTTGCCATGTCATTTCCACCTGGCGCCTCAGTTGGACCAGCGTTCGTGCTGGACGTGCAGACCGCGTGAGACGACGCTTCATCCAGTCCCAAACATGCTCAATTGGGGACAGATCCGGAGATCTTGTTGGTCAGGGTAGTTGACTTACACCTTCTAGAGCACGTTGGGTGGCACGGGATACATGCGGACGTGCATTTTCCTGTTGGAACAGCAAGTTCCCTTGCCGGTCTAGGAATGGTAGAACGATAGGTTCGATGACGGTTTGGATGTACCGTGCACTATTCAGTGTCCCCTCGACGATCACCAGAGGTGTACGGCCAGTGTAGGAGATCGCTCCCCACACCATGATGCCGGGTGTTGGCCCTGTGTGCCTCGGTCGTATGCAGTCCTGATTGTGGCGCTCACCTGCACGGCGCCAAACACGCATACGACCATCATTGGCACCAAGGCAGAAGCGACTCTCATCGCTGAAGACGACACGTCTCCATTCGTCGCTCCATTCACGCCTGTCGCGACACCACTGGAGGCGGGCTGCACGATGTTGGGGCGTGAGCGGAAGACGGCCTAACGATGTGCGGGACCGTAGCCCAGCTTCATGGAGACGGTTGCGAATGGTCCTCGCCGATACCCCAGGAGCAACAGTGTCCCTAATTTGCTGGGAAGTGGCGGTGCGGTCCCCTACGGCACTGCGTAGGATCCTACGGTCTTGGCGTGCATCCGTGCGTCGCTGCGGTCCGGTCCCAGGTCGACGGGCATGTGCACCTTCCGCCGACCACTGGCGACAACATCGATGTGTTGTGGAGACCTCACGCCCCACGTGATGAGCAATTCGGCGGTACGTCCACCCGGCCTCCCGCATGCCCACTATACGCCCTCGCTCAAAGTCCGTCAACTGCACATACGGTTCACGTCCACGCTGTCGCGGCATGCTACCAGTGTTAAAGACTGCGATGGAGCTCCGTATGCCACGGCAAACTGGCTGACACTGACGGCGGCGGTGCACAAATGCTTCGCAGCTAGCGCCATTCGAAGGACAACACCGCGGTTCCTGGTGTGTCCGCTGTGCCGTGCTTGTGATCATTGCTTGTACAGCCCTCTCGCAGTGTCCGGAGCAAGTATGGTGGGTCTGACACACCGGTGTCAATGTGTTCTTTTTTCCATTTCCAGGAGTGTAGATCATACGTTGTGAAACAGCGCAAAATGAAACACCAGTTCAACAGCCACTCGTGTATTTCTATTAGGGACGTTTTACTGATACATTTGAGAAAATTTCCTCATTGGAAAGTAGTAATGCTTTCTTCGTTTGTTTCTTCCGTCTGTACCAAGCGAGGTGGCGCAGTGGTTAGCACACTGGACTCGCATTCGGGAGGACGACGGTTCAATCCATTCTCCGGCCATCCTGATTTAGGTTTTCCGTGATTTCCCTAAATCGCTTCAGGCAAATGCCGGGATAGTTCCTTTGAAAGGGCACGGCCGATTTCCTTCCCCATCCTTCCCTCTCCCGAGCTTGCGCTCCGTCTCTAATGACCTCGTTGTCGACGGGACGTTAAACACTAATCTCCTCCTCCTCTTCCGTCTGGAGAGTGTAAAAAAACGTGCATATTGTGGTTAAAACAAAGTTTTAAGTGCGTTGAAATAATAATAAAAGAATTTCATAAGCTACCAAGAATGATTTCGACGTCCTAATTCTGCTGCAGTAATTCATTTGAAACTTTTGAGAAAATAGTTTCACGAACCGGATAGCCATTCTTCATGTTTTAGTGGTCTCATATCTGCAGTTTGCATTCCTCATTTTTTGTTCTGCTCTCCTTAGATTTTCCTACCTATTTTCAGAAGTGTTTTTTCCATTCTAATAACTCCGCAGCCTAGAAATTTTAACTCTAGTATTTTTTTAAATCTCATTCGAGTCTTGTTCAATGCATCTGAGATTAAAGCTGAAAAATATATGACAAATAACTGTCAGAGAACCTCGCCTTCGGGTGCAGGAAAGCTGACATTTATCGCTGCGTCAGAACAGGTTCACGACAATACAATAATTCCGTTAACCTTCTGTGTTAAAAAGAAGTGATTTCCTAAAATTTGCTTACAATGGAGTCTTGCTCTCGTTTCAGGTTACGGACTGATGAAAGAAAGCTGGTCATGTTTTATTCATTCTTACGTAATTTGTATTTGGACGGACCTCTGACACAAGTATTGCAAGAAAGGCATTTTACTGGTGGCTTAGACATCACAGCGGCGTTGTAACGTTACTTTACGTGAAATTAAGGTCCTTCTGCATTTTTTTCACGATTAAAGACAGCATCAGCGCCATTCCGGAAGAGCATCAAATTTTAAGTTTTCGGCGGCAGTATCTTCATTACGTTCCTGCAGTCGACAAAAAGGAAGGGTAGAATCGGTTGTAGCTTTGCGGAAACAAACACCCTGGCATTGAACTGAAGTGTTTTAGGGAACCTCTAGGTCTTTCTGAGGCTGAAACGTTTACACAAAAATACAGTGAGCGTGATTAATATATTTAGTCGTTATGGCCTTTCTCTGTAGTTCGTGGTACTCACATGCTGCACATTCAGCTCGGAAAAAAATGATTTCCATAGCTAAAAACTGAATGTTTTGCAAGAATAGTACATATCAAGAAATGGCTGTTACAAACAGATGAGCGATATGGTCTTCGTGCATTGTTAATATTATTAAATATACGGGGCAGTCAAATGAAAACGAGACGGATAGAGAAAAAGTAAGTTAACTTTATCCTGCTGTGAGACAAGACCTTCAGTGCCTTCATGGAAAAATGTTTGCGGTTGCGTATGGAACCATGATTGCACCCAGGCGTGATCTCTTCATCCGAAGCAAACTGACCGCCACCAGTTTCTTTCTTTAGGACTCCAGAAATACGAAAATTGCCCGGGGGAAAGGTCAGGACTGTATGGAGGGTCTGTGAGGGCTTCCCAGCGAAACAACCTTGGCAACATGTGGGCGTGGCCAAGCATCCCCCATACAATCCTGATCCCTCCACATACGAGTTCCGTATTTTTGGAGCCCTGATGAGAGACATTCGTGGTCGTCGATTGCTCCGAAGAGATGCACCGCTGAGTACAATCATGATTGAGCAGGCGACCGCAAACATTTTTCTGTGAAGGCATTTACCATATTGTCTCACAGTGGCTTAAATGAAGGAACAGTTATGGCGACTACTTTTGAAATAATAAACAGTTAACTTATTTTTTTCCGTCTGTCTCTTTTTCATTTGACTGCCCCTTATACAAAACAGTTCTGCAGTGGCCGTCAGTTACAAAGCATCTTTTAATGCCATCTGTTGTTATTGTTCTGTCGGAATAGTTAAAGTATTCCCGACTTATTTTACGCATTCCATTTTTAGAGGACCGAACAGTGACTAAGAGGAAGGAATATATCAGCTTAATATACCGTCATCTTCTGGGTCACTAAGGACGGTACAGTTACGGAGAAGAAAATACGCTAAATACGCAGGTCTACTGTTTTCAGACCATCTGAATGACAGTCTACTCACTTCTCTACTAAAGTATACTCTTGTTACTTCGGAGAAGGAGTCCTCTTTAGTACAAGCGTCTGCTACCAGAACATCGCAAATGTTATATCCAATATGTTTGATGTCACTCTCAGAGTTTCACTAAATCGATTAGACCGCTTGCTTGAAATGCGACCAAGTCAATAAGAAGTTCGTGCTAAGAATCCTGACGCCACGGCAACAGTAAATCCGATCACTTCTTTTGATTCACGGCCACTAAGCCCTCGCCGGCCAGGCTGTTGCCAGCTCGGTATGGGAAGAAAGCGTTACACACACTGTCGCTTTCAGCAAAGGAAACGCGCCCCGTCTGATGAATGTCCTTGTTACCAGTAATGGTAATCGCATTAGCCTCTCGCGGCCTCGCCTCTGCCAACGCTATTATCGCGCTGTTTATCTCGTTTATGTATCCAACTCAATTTCTGAAGGCATGCGCAATGGCCGACGTCGTGAAGTTGAATAGATCTGAAGGGAAAATTTAGGCTAGTGGACGGTCAGTCTAAGCCGCGTCTCTAAATGCGCCACTGTATTTAGCTGACGGCTTTATCAGAGGAACGTTCGCCTGTAAGGGCGCTACGGTCACGCTGCTTGCACTGAGCGTCCGCTACCGTGCCGATATTTTCCTGTAGCGAATGGCAGGATCTCCACCGCATGGGAATTTGTGTGCGTATTTAGTTGATGTGGTCTTTGTCTTGGTAGCAAGTGTCTAAGGAACGCAGTAAACACCCAAGTGAACCGCAACGTGTATTTGTAGAAAAGGAACCTGAAGATGGTATAAGGCCACAAAGCAGCTGTAGCAGACCTTATTTCTCATGACTTGGATGTGGCAAAAATGGAGTAGCTACCAGGGGCAACTGAAAGGACGTTAAATGGAGAGGAATTATTTGTAACGAGAGAGATTCCGTTGTCTAAATAGCTGTGGCACCGGTAGTTTTTATTTTAGAGCCGGCTTCTTCGATCGCATAGACTGTATTGCCTACACAGATTCTTTTTTTAATGAAATTTTTATGTTGTTCATAAATTGCAACACCTTCTTAACTTTTCAAGCTAATTAAGGCCCTATAAACGTGGTCTTTTCCGAATGTGCTTCTGACCAAAAAGCGATTCTGCTTACTGAAGTCCAAGGTTTTTTTAATCATGACTTCTGCGTTCTTGTAGTGATATTTCTATTGAAACTTCCATCTCTAAAGACGTTTCTTTGCCTCTAATGCAAATGTATCATAGTCATGCAGGTGCCAGGCAACCATTATTAGTGGTGGTGCTCGAATCTCCGTCGGGGGAGTCGCGCGACCGCTGGCAATGCGCCCCAGAGCGCGTGCTTACCTTGCGCGGCTCCACCGTTATTGTAAGGAACAGTCGTTCTGCGCTCAGGCTACCTGTGTCGCAATAGTAAAAGTCAAACATCAGCCAGGGAATGACTTTATCGGTCGAATGATGCGTTTCGGAATTTATCCATCATCAGATATCCAGGAGCGATCGATAGGGTTTCCAATTGTATAGGTAAGAAACATTCGTAGAGTTTCGAAATATCCCTTCGTACACGACTCCCACAGCATGAGATCAACACCCTCTCCAAATTTAAGGTTTGGGATGGGCGATGAGGAGGCAGTGAGTCAGTCAAAAAAAACTTAACATCTTAGGTCATCAGCCCCTAGAACTTAGAACTACTTAAACCTAACTAACCTAAGGACGTCACACACATCCATGCCCGAGGCAGGATTCGAACCTGCGACCGTAGCGTCGCGCGGTTCCAGACTGTAGCGCCTAGAACCGCTCGGCCACCCAGCCGGCCTCAGTCAGTCAGGACATTATCTTTTACAAGTGTACAAATTTTCTACTACCACCTAGCCCGATTTAAGTGATATTTTTACTCGTATTTAGGGACACAGTTCTACGGGATTTGTGTTCTTACTTAGCAAAGCACGATCGCTAGAAAACTTGGTGTGATGAGAAAGGTTGACGATTATCTAGAGTTCCTGTGAAGTCTAATGATGTATGTTATTGTATTTCGTCTCCTAATAAAACAAGATGGCAGGCTGTGTCATGTGAGAGATGGAGCTGCGTGGATTAGTACAATTCCACATTAATTTGCCTTTCGTCACAAACATGCATTTCCAGTGCAACCCAACCACTTCGTGGGCAAGTAACTAGTTCCTAACCGCAATATTGCGCCCGAGAAAACATTTGACGCATTGCTTTCAGCAGTTCATGCTCCCTAAAGGTGATAATTTCTTTTCTTAGCGGTAACAACCAAGACTACCATCGCACTTCGTAATTCTCAAGTATTTACTAATGCATAGATAGCAAAAAATCGCTACAATGTTGGGTGATAGAGAGTTCGTAACTGTAGAACGAGCCATAAGATAACCAATACTTAATGTGTGTAATTTATTTCTTTGGAATATAAGGCACTACGGGTTTCGACCCTCCGCTACTCGTTAGACAAACGTTCAGAGAATTACAATGTAGTACGTATTGTGATGGTTTCTTTATGATGAACCGAGGCTCGAAATGCACAGCGATAAGGTTTATACAGTAATAAATTACAAAGTACGCACAGCGCAAAATAAGACTTGTTTCCTGGGTGGGAAAAACTTAAGTAATAAACTCTTTTCGACATCTACAAAATCATTTTTCCGGTGTATCTTCCTCATGAAAACACAAATTACAACGCTTTCTATCTTGTCAGAGTTAGTAATTCAAATGTTGCATCTGTAATGTGTCTCTTTTCCTGTAAATAGTTGTACATGTCTAAGTAGCGACATTTAACATTTGACATGGTAGTTACGGTAACGGACACCACACTTGGTGCCTGCTTAAACGGTTCGTGTAGATTTTAATGCAGCAGGATCAGGAACATCGGGTAGGCCTGCCGATCAGATCGTTTTACAGAGATTACACGTGGGATGCTTCACGATGGACATTTAATAGCGGGTTTGGGGCTTACGGCATTAACTGGATTCCTGTACAATGGACCATGGAAGCTCCTCAGACCTTCCGAAAACAAAGGGCTGCCATCAGCAAGATTGGAGCTGTTCCACACTGGCGAAGTTTCTTTTCCTTGCTAACAACGTTCTGAAAACTCCACCCTAGCCAGTGGTTTGCAGTCTGCCCTCTAGTTTTAACGTCACGTTAGGTTAGAGATTACGGTGGGTTCGAGTACTTGGCAGCAGGCGGAAGTTCTTCCCCGCCTATCTGTACGGCGATGGGCCAGAGACCGATAACTACGTGGGAGATACTACCTGTGATTTATGCCTGTCACGGATAAGTCTGGGACAAAGAGCTCGCAGCTCAGCCGGATGTGGACTACCGAGCTTCCGATGCTGGCGGCTGTGAGTAATTCTTCATACGTCACAACAACCAGGAGCGCAAGTCATATGTTTGCGTAGTCTTTGACAACAACATTATCAGGTTTCTCCCGCTTCCCCGAGTAGACTTCTATTTGTGCTCGACGACTCGTCCCGCTCTCAGTAGGTGATCAAACGTCTAACTTAAGTCTTCTGGACGGGAAGAATTCTCGTGTACTCGCTACAGGTTCATAGACTAACTCGCGCCCCTTTCAGACTACGCCCTCTTTTGCTACCTTTCGGCGTAATACTTGCACAGAGAAGGCAAGCACTTTTTGTTACCGTTCCTTAATCCGAGCTTGTGCTCCGTCTCTAATGATCTCGTTGTCGACGGGACGGTAAACACTGATCTCCTTCTCCAACGGATTAAGGACTTTTTCCACCCGGGCACAGACTCTTTGTGTTGTCCACGTCATTTCATCATCATTCGAAAAAGTGGCGAGCCTGGACTGTGTAAAGATTGGGAATTTGTACGGGCGTTGATATACGCGCAGTTGAGAGCCACAGAAACCAAACATCATCATCATCATCATCCACTTTCTCCACTCGTAACTACAATAAAGTGCAAGAGAATGGATGGACGGAATTAGATCCCAAAGTCGCTAACTTTCATCTGTTGGAGGATGATAGAACATATTTTAAACGTTCCTGGAAGAATGTATTTGATTTACTTTTAATTCGAGTCTGTTATTATGTTTACAAATGAACCTGAGAATGAGCAAAGCTCGAGACAAGGTAAGTGCTCAGTAAAGCACGATTTTTACAATATTGGCCCGGACAGCCGCGCATCTTAAAGCGCCGCTTCCGGGAGGAAAATAATGGCTTCAGATCGAATCCTCCGGTTTCTCAACTTCCACTGAGTGAATATCAGGCTGTAGCCCACGCCCCACCTCAGTTTCACGATTCGCAAATGTTGATAAGACTTTTTTCCGCTTTGGCGTACACATATTCCGTCCCGGCTAGGGTGGGGGGAGGGGTGGTGGTGGCGTACGACCATCGCTTTAAGTTAAGCATGCCAAAGCCGTTAATAACGGCGCCGTTGCGACACAAAGGCACAAGAAAAAAGTGTGATTTAAAATTATACGAAAGAGAAGTGTCTGTGTTGTTAAAAAGTACGATACAATGTTCTTCGGACATGCATGCACATCACAGGTTTTAATAACATTGGCTCTGCTATTTCGTATTTATTCTCCAATACCAGGCCGTCGTCTCTCAATAGAAATGGCTTCCTGGACGGGAATATACGCAATGGACAAAATGCACATTGTGACGCAACGACGACGACGTACAGACGTCTGGCTGTTATTCGTGCACGGATGTCCGAAGTCGTTAACGCGACCGTTCGCAAAAGTCGGGAAATCTGGGTTCTAGTCACGGTCTGGCACAAATTCCCACTGGCATCATTCCAATACACAGCCGCTGGTGGATCGTATTCTCTTCCGCGAATACATTTCCCGTATTTAAAATAATACCAGGTGTACCGGTATGAAATGAGCGTTAAGGTACAAATGTGTCGATTGGGAACATTTGTTGTGAACCAGCTTTAATTTTTTTTTTTTTGTTTAGTATGACATCTGTCAAAGATATTTAGTATACATCTAGTCATGGAACAAACAACATCATATGTTTTCATCGTGTTCACAATGTCCAATTTTGTACCAGAAAGTGATGATTTGTGGAAAGCATTAATTTTTTGTTTTCATTTGAAAAAAAGTGCTGCAGAGTCGCATCGAATGCTTGTCGAGGCATATGGTGATCATCCTCTATCAGAAGCAACATGCAAAAGATGGTTTCAACCGTTCATAAATAATGATTTTGATGTAAGAAATGAAGAAAGTGAAAGACCATCAAAAAAAGTTCGAAGATGCCAAATTGCAAGCAATATTGGATGAAGATGATACTTTGAGTCAGAAGCAAATGGTAGCAATCCTAAATGTTGCAGAACAAACAATTTTTGACCGTTTGAAAGCTATGGGAAAGATCCAAAAGTGTGAAAAATAGGTGCCACATAAACTGAATGAAAGACAGATGGAAAACCGAAAAACCATTTGTCAAATTTTGCTTCAAAAACATGAAAGAAAATCAGTTTTGCGTCGAATTGTTAGTGGCGATGAAAAATGGATTTATTTTAAGAATCCTAAAAGGGAAAAATCATGGGTTAATCCGGAACAACCATCAACATCGACTGCAAAACCAGATAGATTGGGCAAGAAGACAATGCTCTGTGTTTGGTGTGTTCAGAAAGGTGTGTTGTATCATGGGCTTCTAAAATCCGGTGAAACTGTGAATACTACTGGCTACAGACAACAAGTGATCAATTTGAACTATGCATTGATTGAAAAAAGACCAGAATGGGCCAGAAGACATGGCAAATTAATTTTTTCACACGACAATGCACCTGCACACAAAACAAAACTGGTTCAGGATACAATGAAAACACTTGGCTGGAAGCTGCTAGCCCACCCGCCGTATTCACCAGACTTGGCCCCTTCCGACTACCATCTGTTTTCATCAATGGGGCACACATTGGCTAAGGAACACTTCGATTCCTACGAAGAAGTCGAAAATTGGGTGTCTGATTGGTTTGCTTCAAAAGACGAACATTTCTATTGGCGTGGTGTCCACAAATTGCCAGAAAGGTGGTCAAAATGTATAGAAAGTAATGGTCAGTACTTTGAATAAAACTTTTTTTTTTTCTTTTCAGTTCAAAATTAGTGTTTCATTTTCACACAAAAAAAACGCTCATTTCATACCGGTACAGCTGGTAGGTAGGTGTGAACGATCTTTTCTTCCAGTTTATCGAGACTGTCGTAGCCTCGCAGAAGAAATCAGTTCAGGGAGAATGGAAACAGCTTTCGCTTCCGGTGTTTGGGAGCAGTAGAAGACATTCCCCGAAGCTCAAATGCTGTAATAGTGGCAGTCCGCTATCCTACCTTTACAGTCGCTATTCTTACCATCCCGATCATCTATTCCAAGAAAATAGCAGTGTCTCGTCGCCCTCCCCTTCTCTCTCTCTCTCTCTCTCTCTCTCTCTCTCTGACTCTCTCTCTCTCTGTCGCTCTCTGTCTCTAAAGTGGAGGCTTATAAGCGCACTCTTATTTCAACGCACTGAAAGAGAGAGAGAGAGAGAGAGAGAGAAAGAGAGAGAGAGAGAGAGAGACAATGCCTAATCGCCAAGTCTGCGTAACGAAAGCGGCATCAGAGGGCAGGGTGCGGTTGTTAAAATACCGTAAGAAAGCATTCGCTGCGGGAATGCAAATGGCGGCCCGCAGGCCGGCAACACTTGCCGGTGTTTTATGGAGTTTCCGAGCAAACAATAAGCGGCTGCGGCTTTTATTACCGATTGGTCGCGGCGCGTCTGCCCGTAATGGAGCGGCCGGCCCCTCTGATGGCAGCGGCTGGCAGCCCACACGTACCGCCCGGAGACCACGGCTTCCGCCGTAGGCGACAAGCGCCTGCACTGCAGGCTTTCATACGACCCACGGCACGTAAAGAAAAAAAAATTATAAAAAACAACCGAGGGCGGCTGTAGCCGCAACGCTGATGACACATTATTAAAGTCGGTTGCAGCTTTGGCGATCCATCTCGCCAAATTACGGAACAATGTCAAGGCTTGCGACCACGCTAAGTTAAAAGTAGGAAGAGTAACACGCGAAAAGTAGTTACTTGTGAGAAGCTGTGACACTAAACACTGACCATTACTCTCGCCTGAGCAAGTCTTCGAGAGGCGGTCTATAAGAAGTACACTACTGGCCATTAAAATTGCTACCCCACGAAGATGACGTGCTACAGATACGAAATTTAACTGACAGGAAGGAGATGCGGTGATATGCAAATGATTAGCTTTTCATAGCACTCACACAAGGTTGGCGCCGGTGGCGACAATTACAACGTGCTGACGTGAATAAAGTTTCCAACCGATTTCTCATACACAAACAGCAGTTGACCGGCGTTGCCTGGTGAAACGTTGTTGTGATGCCTCGTGTACGGAGGAGAAATGCATACCATCACGTTTCCGACTTTGATAAAGGTCGGATTGTAGCCTATCGCGATTAAGGTTTATCGTATCGCGACATTGCTGCTCGCGTTGGTCGACATCCAATGACTGTTAACAGAATATGGAGTCGGTGAGTTCAAGAGGGTAATACGGAACGTCGTGCTGGATCCCGACGGCCTCGTATCACTAGCAGTCGAGATGACAGGCATCTTATACGCATGGCTGTAACGGATCGTGCAGCCACGTCACGATCCCTGAGTCAACAGATGCGGACGTTTGCAAGACAATAACCATCTGCACGAACAGTTCGACGACGTTTGCAGCAGCATGGACTATCAGCTCGGAGACCACGGCTGCGGTTACTCTTGACGCTGCATCGCAGAGAGGAGCGCCTGCGATGGTGTACTTAACGACGAACCTGGGTGCACGAATGGCATAACGTCATTTTTTCGGATGAATGCAGGTTCTGTTTAGAGCATCATGATGGTCGCAACCGTGTTTGGTGACATTGCGGTGAACGGACTTTGGAAGCGTGTATTCGTCATCGCTATACTGGGGTATCATCCGGCGTGATGGCATGGGGTGCCATTTGTTACACGTCTCGGTCACCTCTTGTTCGCATTGACGGCACTTTGAACAGTGGACGTTACATTTCCGATGTGTTACGACCCGTGGCTCTACCCTTCATTCGATGCCTGCGAAACCCTACATTTCAGCAGGATAATGCACGAACGCATGTTGCAGGTCCTGTACGGGCCTTTCTGGATGCAGAAAATGTTCGACTGCAGCGCTGACCAGCACATTCTCCAGATCTCTCATCAATTGAAAACGTCTGGTCGATGGTGACGGAGCAACAGGCTCGTCACAATACGCCAGTCACTACTCTCGATGAACTGTAGTATCGTGTTGAAGCTGCATGGGCAGCTGTACCTGTACACGCCATCCAAGCTCTGTTTGACTCACTGCCCAGGCGTATCAAGTCCGGTGTTACGGCCAGAGGTGGTTGTTCTGGGTAATGATTTCTCAGGATCTATGCACCAAAATTGCGTGAAAATATAAACACATGTCAGTTCTAGTATAATATATTTGTCCAATGAATGCCCGTTTATCATCTGCATTTCTTCTTGGTGTAGCATTGATTTTTTTTTTTTAGAGCAGGTTGGTTTTATTCAAGATTTCAATAGAGCATATTATTCCCCAGTCTTTTGGATACAAAACTCTATCTTTTTTTTTTCAACAAAATCTCCGTCCTGTGGAGCGGCTTTGCGCCACCTTATTGGGAGGGTGTGTGCCCGCCCGCATGGTACCAGTCCGCTGGTCGACGCCGGAGGCGATGTGTGGCTGCATCAACAACCTCCCCACCACACACTTCCCGCTTCCCGCAGAGTGCACCCTCCATACGGCCAAACAGATGGGAACCGTTCTTTACGGACTCCTGCTAGGTGGAGAGGAAACCCAGTGGGCACACGCCTCTGAGTACCCCAGTCAGTGGACGAGTGTGTGAGCAGCAGACGTCCACTTGGACAGCGAGCTATCTGGTCGTGATCCGCCGATCACCTCAAACAAGTGCGTCCGCAATTTTCAACACTGCAGGAGTCACGGCTGGCCGGAACGCGGGAAATCGGACACGTTTGCGCGACCTTGTTATAATGATGACAGACTCATAGGCCAATGACTTACCGTGCTTTTGTTCACTGCTAGGTCTCCGTAGACATGGTGCAAGCGCCACTGAATATCTGCGAGACTCCGGTTTTTCATGAAAAGAAACTCAGTGACGGCTCTCTGCTTGGAACACACCTCCGTTATGGACGCCATTTTCAAGGGTACGTACAGCTTCGCCACCTACCATAACTTCATGAAACGATAGGGACAGAAGCAAGAATATTTCACGATGCCCAAGAAAAAACGAGTTGCATTATTTATTGAACGCACTTCGTACTCACCGTAAATTTCAATTTGTTCGTTAGAACTAATCTGACTACAGCGAGATCATGTTGGTTAAGTTGCAGTGCCGCTAAGCTGGCGGCGTAGTTGTTGAAGATCAGATGATGATGAAACAATTCAGAAAATAAAAGCAAACACCACGGGATTTCGGTTAACTCCTAACTCCCACTCTCTTTATTTCGCATGGTCTCTTCATATCTGTTTCCTTAAACATGTTCCTTCAGTGGACTAACTGGTAACAACATTCGAGTTACGGAACAATACATCATCTGCTAAAGCCTTAAGTACTCTCTTAGGAAACAAGTGGCCCGCAAGTCAAGGATCCATCTTCACTGCGCACGGTGGGGAGGACACATAAACGGTCGAGTGAAAACTTTTTAGGAAGATAAACAAGCAGTAGCTATAAAATTTCTAATGTTTGTAGTTAATTGTTAATAATTTCCTTGTTGGTATGTCAGGCTGTCCCAGGAGGAATGGTCAATATTCATGGATACGACAGGAACGATCATTCGAAGCAAAAATTTTGGTTTACAGGGGCTCCAAAATGCGTACCTTAAGTGCATTGAGCACGTCTTCATCTTAAATAATACGAAACAAATCTCTTTTACTGCAGCCTCTTTGCTTTCCATGTTTTGGGAGGAGGCAGTGTGAAACAAAATAAGAAAAAAATGTCTAGTAAAAATGGGCTGCAAAGTCCATACCTTCATAGCTACGAGCAGATGTTTGTCTTATCTACTGCGAAACACATTTCAGCTACTGCACAAGTGCTCGTAGCTTCTAAGGTACACCTTTTACGGTCCATGTTTACTCAACATTTTTTCTTGTTATGTCCATACTACCTCCTCTCAAAATATGGAAAGCGAAGAGCGTGCAGTAGCAGCGGTTTTTTTTCACATTATCGAAGATGTTCAGGGCTCCTAAGATACGAGTATGCATCTTAGAGACCACGTTTTGTAGCCTTTTTTGCTTCGAATGACTGTTCCTGTCACATCCCTGGATAATGAACGCTCTTCCCGGGACGTCCTGCACCACATGTAAGGCTAATCGTGAAGGAAGATGTGGGTGTTGGCGATACTTTCTTGCACCAAAAGTACTTCGCAAGTAAAGTGAGAACTTTGGCGGATGGTGTGTGGAGCAGTGGAGGCGAGGTTGGCCGACAATGGAGTGACGGATATTATACGAGGATTCGTGTTGAACGAAAAGACGTGGCTATTGGAGCGACTGAGAATCTCAGACCGAGGTTAGGACACGAAAGGAGGATTGTGCTCGACGATATTATTCAGTATGAAGCTAATGTAGCAGCGAGTTGATACTTCCACAGTAAATTTAGTCAGGAGAAGTTCGGAGGAGCGGGTATGGAACAGTGAGGGAGGTGATCTGCGATGGAGTTACAGATATAACTTGCGCAACTTGAGAGAACAGGCGGTATTAGAGTTGCATTCTACCAAAACAACGACTCGGTAGTTTCGGTGCAGCACATAAGTGGCGTAGCAAGTGGCAGGATTACCGGTAACGCTGGTAGCGTTTGCTGAGAAAGAAACGCAATTGAACGTATGGGAGAGAAACTGGCAGCCGACGACTTCTCTTTGGTTTTTGTTTGCTTATTTGTTTTGCATATACCTAGAACAGCACATCGTTCAGTGTTAGCCCACTGCGTATTTTATGTCCTCATAAAGTATAAATTGCATTTTGTAAAATTGATTGATCGGCATAACTTCTTACGCTTTTGTGTAATCAAACTAATTACTTTTGATGCAAGTACCGTTTACATGTACAAACCACAAATATAGCAAAAATCTGTATAATTATTGCGGCTATCTCGTACTCAATGGAAAATTCTTTATCATGACCAAAGGCGAGAGTTTCCCGTTATTATAGATAAACGCGGACTGTTTATGAACAGGAGAAACATGTTTTCAATAAGCTGGACAAAGTATTGAAGCGGTTTTTGATATGGTTTTGTTTTGCGTTCTTTAACTTTACCTTCTATAAGCAAACTGCGTTTAAAGCGCTATATGATATATTTTTATTATTTTTGTTATTTTTACTACAACACCCCTATGTTTCACGTTACAGATCAACAATTCACGAATAAAAACGGAATTAAACATTGACAGTTTTAGTTTTGTTATAAACATTGTTTCCTTTTAAGTAACAGGTTACGCCCCCCTTTATAAACTTCAACCTGTTTCTAGACGGGTCAACGCTTCCAGTTTCTGGGGGAGTGTGATAAGGGACTGATCATATACGCAAACAAAGCGATCGAAATGAGGTAACGTCCGATAGGTATGCAACACACGTAACGTATGGGTAACGTGGTTACGACCTTAACTGACCAACGCTACTAGGAAAAGTACCGTAGTCTGCACTTATTTACGATAATGTATCGTAGCTTACGGTAGTTTTACAACTCTAGTCACTATGTATCTATCCCGGTTAAGGTTATTTGGGATGGAAGGGTGGGGGAGTAGTTCTGAAGTGGGTAAGTGAAGGAAACACCTGTTGTACTTGGCGAGATATGCAATTATAGGAGGGTCCTTTCTACCTGACAGTTGGGAGACAGTCTTTAGCTTGAAGACGCAGATGGCAAGCCGCATGTGTGTTTGCGGTGACGTGTCTCAATGGATGTTCAAGACTGAGAGGACAAAAGGTATGGGATAGCGATAGGTGCATATACAGACGGTAGATGTAACGCATACACAAGGTGTAAAAGGGCAGTGTGTTGGTGGAGCTATCATTTGTTCCCAGGCGATTCATATGAAAAGGTTTCCGACGTGATTATTCACTCACGACTGGAATTAACAGTCTTTAAAGCTGGAATGGTAGTTAGAGCTAGACGCATGGGACATTGAGTTTCGGAAATTGTTAGGTTAACAGAGGTTGAAAATACCGCTATAGTTGTAAAGTTCTTTTATTATCACGCGACCGGTTTCGGGCTCATACAGCCCATCTTCAGGTGTCGTAATTTGGTGCACACGGGGGTCACAGCACCAAGTTACGAGACCTGAAGATGGGCGTATAAGAGACCGAAACCGGTCGTGTGATAGTAAAAGAAGTTTTCAACTGTAGCGATATTTATAGCCTCTGGTATAACGCCCAGTCGCGGATGTTCCTCGAGCAGGATTGTTTGTTAATTATTTTATTCAATATTCCGAGATCCACAGTATCAAGAATGTACCGAGAATACCATATTTCAGAGATTACCTCTCACCACAGACAACGCAGTGGCGGACAGTATTCACTTAACGACCGAGAGCAGCGCCGTTTGCGTAGAGTTGTCAGTCGTAGAAATCAATGTGGAACGCACGACGAGCTCAGCCTTTAGGACAGTGCAATGAACTTTGGCATTAATGGGCTGTGGTAGCACACGACCAACGTGAGCGCCACTGCTAGCAGCAGTGGCCACGTGGACTGTACCCCAGACGACTGGGAAACCACTGCTTGGTCAGACGAATCCAGATTTCAGGCGGTAAGAGCTGACGGTGCGGTTCGAGTTTGGCGCAGACCCCACGAAGCCAAGGACAAGAGTTGTCAACAAGGCGCTGTGTAAGCTACTGGTGCCTCCATAGCGGTATGGGCTGTCTTTTCATGGAACGGACTGGGTTCTCTGGTCCAATTGAAACGATCATTGACTCGAAATGGTTATGTTCAGCTGCTGAAAGACCATTTGCGCCCATTCGTAGACTTCATGTTTCCGAACAACGATGGGTGCAATGCACCTCGTCACCGGGCCACAATCGTTCGCAATTGGTTTGAAGAACATTCTAGACAATTCGAGCGAAAGATTTGGGCACCCAAATCGCCAGGCATGAGACATATTGGAGAGGTCAGTTCGTGCACTAAATACTGCACCGGCAACATTTTCGCAGTTGTGGACGGACGGCCTTGCCGCAGTGGATATACACCGGTTCCCGTGAGATGACCGAAGTCAAGCGCTGTCGGGGGTGGTCGGCACTTGGATGGGTGACCATCCAGGGCGCCATGCGCTTGAAAGTATCTAACCAAAATTGCATCCTTTTATTCAGTGAAAGTATTATTAATGAGATTGTTCTAAATGAAGTATTCAGCAAACCTGCATCTGTGAACTTGTTTCTTGCGCTCCTTCATTTTGCCAGAAATGTAACATGTATTTGACTTAGCAATAAAATTTAAGAGAATAATGTGCAATGCCATTAAGATGGTACTGGAAAATTAACTTTTGGCCCTGATCTTTCTTGGTTCTTTCATTGGTAACTTTACTCTACTACTCACTTTCATATTCAATTTAAGCAAAGGATTTGGATTATGATTCAGGCTGTTAGAAACACACACACACACACACACACATATATATAGTTAAAATTTTAAGTCATACACAAAACCTACCGTTGCACGAAACACTTTTACAAAAATTTTACCAAACGCTTACTGTGTCAATCCTTGGACATACAAATCCTAACTCTAACTATTATCTAACAAAACCAATTTGAAATCATTATATATCTTCTCTCATTTACATGCTAAGATTTGGTCTGGGGCAGCGAGTGTGACGTACCTTACAGCTGTCACCACACGTCTGCTTCCTCCACGCACCTACCTGCGACTCCCCGGTTTTTTTTTTTACTGCACGCGCCCGGCTCTTTTAACCATCAAAGAGCCTCCTACTCAAAGATATTATACTTGTTCCACCTTGCGGTTGGCAACTACAAATTTTTCTGGAGCTACCCTCATCAGACCTTAGCACATACCTTTCGCGCTGTTGCCATTTTTCGGGGTGCACTCAGCCTCGTGATGCCAATTGAGGAGCTACTCGACCGAATAGTAGCGGCTTCGGTCAAGAATACCATCATAACGACCGGGAGAGCGGTATGCTGACCCCATGCCCCTGCTATCCGCATCCTCCACTGAGGATGACACGGCGGTCGGATGGTCCCGGTAGGCCACTCGTGGCCTGAAGACGGAGTGCTTTTATGGACGGCTATAGAGCCAGCGTGGCTAAGAATTTCTGCAGGGGACTTCCAATGACTTGAGAAATCTATACCTGGTCGAGTTGCTGCACAGTGGCGGGTAGAAGAAGATCCGACGCGGTATTAGAACGTATTCCATTCCTTTCGTCACCTCTGCGTGTAGCGCGTGAATTTCAACCCAGACCAGCAACCAGGTAATTAGAGTTTAAACTGTTCGTCCAGTGGTGAGACAGGGCCGCTCTGGAAACGTCGTAGTCAGCGTTATGGAGTGGCTGTTACACGGTAGCAGGAGCGGAGAGCCTCGTCCGCGGCTGCATGCTTTCATTGGAACAAGCGCCGCAGGTGCGGCGGCCTGCCGGTAGCCGGTGGCTGGTAACGGCAGCAGGTCCTCGCCCCGGGGGACGGCTGAGAGGCGTAACGCGGAACCGCGCCGAGTCACCAACCAACCTGTCGCAACCACCGTCCATCGTGGGCTCCGGCCCCGCCTCGCCCCGCAAACTGCACACGCCGAGCTGTAAACCCCCGCTGCGCCGCGGTAATTACGCACCGGAGCGCAGGTCTCTTCTGATTTATGTCTCCTTTTATCGCTACCGGCATTTTGGTGAGCACGCAAACGCTAGAAGTAAGACCAATTTGTCACTCTGTATTTGGGACCTGTATAAATGCAGTCTACGCGTGGACTGAAACGTCAGGATTTTATAATCGCCTGTGATGAAACTTGATTGCCGTCAAACGCTACTGCGCGAAAATTGATTTACGTAATAGCGTCGCAGGGGAACAGCAGCTGCATATAGCTGGAAGTTGAATGGCTTAGTGACCTGTTTGGAATCGAGACATACGCTGGTGAGACAACATTAATTTTGGTAACTTAAATGACAAATTTTTGAAGAAATCTAGGTTTCTTACAGTAGTTCTAAAATTTTTCATTGTTATTTCTGTGTCTTGTGTGTGGACGAAAATATCTGAAGCCATAATTCTTTACGTTATGTGCTTTCGTTCACACTGTTGATTGGAATCCTCTCTTTCAAATTCTGAAGGTGGCACAGGTAAAATACAGGGAGCGAAAGGCTATTTACAATTTGAACAGAACGCAGATGCCAGTTATAAGAGTCGAGGGGTATGAAAGGGAAGCAGTGGTTGGGAAGGGAGTGAGACAGGGTTGTAGCCTCTCCCCGATTTTATTCAATCTGTATATTGAGCAAGCAATAAAGGAAACAAAAGAAAAGTTCGGAGCACGTATTAAAATCCATGGAGAAGAAATAAAAACGCTGAGGTTCGCCGATGACATTGTAATTCTGTTAGAGACAGCAAAGGAGTTGGAAGAGCAGTTGAACGGAATGGACAGTGTCTTGAAAGGAGGGTATAAGACGAACAGCAACAAAAACAAAACGAGGATAATGGAATGTAGTCGAATTAAGTCGGGTGATGCCGAGGGAATTAGATTAGGAAATGAGACACTTAAAGTAGCAAAACGAGTTTTGCTATTTGGGAAGCAAAATAACTGATGATGGTGGAAGTAGAGATGATATAAAATGTAGACTGGCAATGGCAAGGAAAGCGTTTGTGAAGAAGAAAAATTTGTTAATATCGAGTATAGATTTAAATGTCAGGAAGCCCTTTCTGAAAGTATTTGTATGGAGTGTAGCCATGCATGGAAGTTAAATATGGACGATAAATAATTTAGACAAGAAGAGAATAGAAGCTTTCGAAATGTGGTGCTACACAAGAATGCTGAAGATTAGATGGGTAGATCACATAACCAATGAGGAGATATTGAATAGAATTGGGGAGAAGAGGAGCTTGTGGCACAACTTGACTAGAAGAAGGGATCGGTTGGTAGGACATGTTATGAGACATCGAGGGATCACCAGTTTAGTATTGGAGGCCAGCGTAGAGGGTGAAAATCGTAGAGGGAGACCAAGACATGAATACACTAAGCAGATTCAGAAGGATGTAGGCTGCAGTAGGTACTGGGAGATGAAGAAGCCTGCACAGGATAGAGCAGCATGGAGAGCTGCATCAAACCAGTCTCAGGACTGAAGACCACAACAACAACATCTGCTTTCGCTATTGTATTTTGTCCGCTATTCATCAGAAATTACGACATAAGTTTGCTGCCGTAACGTCTCGCTTCAATATAATCGCAAGTAGTTGTGCCTTCACATACTGCATTAGACGCTTCCAGTTCTCACCATTACAAAAACCAACACACGATTTCAGTATCATAGGAGGTGCAAGAGGCGTAGTCCAGAATGAAATTTTCGCTCTGCAGCAGAGGGTGCGCTTATATGAAACTTCCTGGCAGATTAAAACTGTGTCCCAGACTGAGCCTCGAACAAGAGACTTCCGCCTTTTGGGGGCACTGTATGAAAGGTGAGAGACGAAAGAAAAATAAGTGAAAACAGGTATGAAATCTTGATGAAAATAAAATTTGGTGATGTTGTTGCTGTGGTCTTCAACCTGAATATTGGCATAACACAGCTCTCCACGGTAATGTATCTTGTGGAAACCTCTTCGTCTCTGGATAACTCTTACGTTTGAATCTGCTTAGTGTATTCGTCCCTTGTTGTCTGTCGACAATTGTAGCCCCACACTTCTCTCCAGTATCAAATACACTTTCCTTGAGGTCTCAGGATTTTCCCTATCAACCGATACCTTCTTTAACCGAACTGTGCCACAAATTTTTCTTTTTCCTCAGTATATCCTCATTAACACTCGATCTAACGATCTAATTTTCACCGCTCCTTTGTAGAACAAGTACCTTCAGAATCAACTCCCTAACAATTAAATTTATGTTAGATGTTATTCAATTTCCTGTTGTCCGAAATGTTCTTACTTTCAGTGTATTATTTCCTAATCTAATTCGACTGCAGTCCATAATCCTTGTTTTACTTTTATTGATGTTCATTTTATTATCTCTTTTCAAGACAATATCCTTTGCATTCAACTGCTCTTCCAGGTCCTGTGCCGTCTCTGGTAGAATGACAATGTCAGCAACTCTCAAAAGATTTTAATTCTTCTCCCTTAACTTTAATTCCTTTTCCAAACCTTTCGTTGATTTTCTTTACTGTCAGCTCGATGTACAAATTAAATAACTTCGGACAGAGTCTACAGGTCCGTCACACACACTTCACAATCATTGCTCTCCTTTCACGTTCTTCAACTCTGGCAACTACACTTTGCTTTCTAAACAGTCTGTCAGTAACCTTTCGATACCTGTATTTATCGCTGTTATTCTCTAAATTTCAAAACGTGTACTGCAATCAACTTAATCAAAAGCTTTTGCTAAATCCAGAGAGGCTATAAATCTAGGTTCGCCTTTTTTCAGTCTGTCTTGCCTCACGTGTTACTACATTTCTCCGGAACCCAAACTGATCTTCTTCGACGCTGGCTTCATGTTTTTCCGTTCTCTTGCAATTAATTCGTGCCAATATTTTGCAACCATCACTTATTAAACTGACTGATCAGAAGTATCCACATTTGTGAGCAGCAGCCTTCTTTTGTCTGAAGTATGTATATCTTGCTCACTAGATGGAAGAGTTTTGTCATCGCTGGCCCTCCCAGGGATCTCAGTAACACTTAGTGTAGTGTCTGTCTAGTTCTTCTTAACTTTTTCAGCTGTAATATTGTACTCGTTGCCCCCATTACTTTTTTTTTCGAGTCTTCAGTCTTCTGACTGGTTTCGTCGCCCGCCATGAATTCCTCTCCTGTGCCAACCTCTTCATCTCAGAGTAGCAGTTGCAAGCCACGTCCTGAATTATTTGCTGGATGTATTCTAACCATTCCAATTCTGTCTTCCTCTACAGTTTTTGCCTTCTACAGCTCCCTCTAGTACCATGGAAGTAATCCCCTGATGTCTTAACAGATGTCCTGTCACCCAGTCCCTGTCCAAAGATGGTACCCCTACATAGACCCTCTATGTATTCCTTCCACCTTCCACTTTCCCCTTCATTGTTTAGTACTGACCTGCCATCTATGCTGCTTTTCTTATCCCCAAAAGTACCTTTAATTTTCCTAGAGGTGGCATCTATCTTTCCTTTTACCATGTTTGTTTCTGCAGCTACACATTTGCCTTGTAGCTATTCCTACCTAGCAATTTCGCATTTTGTGTCAATATTTTTTTAGGCTTTTGCGTTTTGTTTCGCCTGCTTGATTTGCTACGTTTTTATAGTTTATCCTTTCGTCAGCTCTAGTCAGTATCTTCTATGATATCTAAGGAGTGCTACTAGGCATTAACCTATATGATTCTCTTCTGCATTTACTATTTCATCTCTCAAAGTTACCAAATTTTCTTATACTGTATTTCCTTCTCCTGTTTCAGTCGAATGTTGCCTGACGCTTCCTCTGAAACTCTTAACGCCCTTTGGTTCTTTCATTTTATCCAGGTCTCATTTTCTTAAATTCCTAATTTATTGCAAGTACTTCCGTTTTATTTCAGTCTCACCGTCTTGTCATTACATGATCAATCTGAAGCCTTTCAGTGTCCCCAGGACCTTCCATATGTACAGTCTTCTTTAATGGTTCTTAAGCTAAACGTTACCGATGATTAAATTATGCACTGGACAAAATTCTACCTGATGGCTCCAGTGCATGTTCTCCTAGTATTTCTCCTTCTGTTTCTTTCCCTACTATCGAATTCAAGTCACTCATTAAATTAAATTTTCGCCTCCCTTAACTATATGAATATTTTCTTCTATTACACCATACATTCTTTCAATTTCTTCATCTTCGGATCTAGTTCGGATATGAACTTGTGCTACAGAGGTGAAGGTTGGCTTCGTGTCTATCTTGGCTACGATAAAGCGTTCGCTATGTTGTACATAGTATCTTACCCACATTCGTATTTTCTTATTCATTTTTAAACGTACTCTACTAACACCCCTATCTGATTTTCTGTTGATTACTCTGTACTCCCCTGACCAGAAGTCCTGATCTTACTTCCATTGCACTTTACTGATTCCTACAATATCTAAATTCAGTGTATCCATCTATCTTTTTAGACTCTCCAACCTACCTATCGATTAAGGGATCTAACATTCTACGCTCTTATCGGCAGTTTGCTTGTTTTTTTTGCTGCTGATGTCATCCTTCTATGTAGTTCCCACCTGGAGGTCTGAAAGGGGGACTATTTTATCCCTGGAATATTTTATCCAGTTGCCTGCCATCGGAAAAAGGACTGTAGTTTCCTCTTGCTTTCAACCGTTCGCATAGGCATGACGGTTAAAAGACCAGATCAGTCGTCCATGCCTCTGCAGCTGCTGGACAGGATGCTCCCCCGTCTGCGCTCTCCACAGATACCCCTCCGTTGTGGGCACACCTATGGCTGTCCGCGTAGCTGAGGCGCGCAAGTCATCTCACCTCCGTAAAATCCGTGGTTCCTCTCCTCCTCCGTTTTCTTGGCCTTCTCCTCGTTCCTTCATGCTGTTGCCATGATAATGTGGATCTGACATTATTGGTGGTAAGAGGATGATCGGATACGCTTCCATTGCCAGACTCCCCCCTCCCCTGTGACGGATTTCTGTGCCCCATCTATCTGCGTGTAGTGTTGTCCTGTGTGACGGTGCTCTAGATGTTTGCTGCGAGTCATATAACTGATGCCTGACGTGGGTACCACCTCAATATTCATCTAGTCGGATGTGGCGAATCGCCTAAAAGCCACATCCTGGCTGGCCGACGCATAGGCTCTCGTCATTAATACGACACGAAGAGATGAATACTGTAAGCAAACTCAGAGGGATAAAGGTTGCAGTAGTTATCCGGAGATGAAGAGGCTTGCACAGGTTAGAGTAGCATGGAGAGTTACATCAGACCAGTCTTTGGACTAAAGACCACAATAACAACGTCATATACTAGAAAAAAAGGTAAGGGTGAAAGTAGCATAGATATTTACAGAAGTAGTTCAGCGCCTCTCGGATCTGGTCCTGATTTACATTGTAAGATCTTAGTGCCGATGCAGGAGTGTACGAATCGTCATTCACGTGTCCTGGAAATTGGCCATACTGATTGTAAAATAGAGGCAGCCAGGCACTCATGCCTGCCAAACAGAAGTCTACTAATATCAAACAGAGGCCTTATTTGAAAAAGATATTTCTGAAAATTACGTTTGGGGCACAGCATTGTATGGTAGTGAAACGTGGGATGTAGGAAAACCGGAACGGAACAGAATGGAAGATTTGAGAATTGGTGCTACGAAGAATGTTGAAAATTAGGTGGATTGATAAGGTGAGGAAGTAGGTTCTGTGCGGAATCGGAGAGGAGGAGAAAATATGGAAAATTCAGGCATGATGGAGGAACAGTGAAACACTCCCTTAGAAAAATTAATGAATTACTTTGCTGGTAAACCCCTTACGTTATTTGATTTTCAAACAGCTGAGCAAAGCTGAACGTACTCAGATATTTCTCTCTTTACTTATTCTGATCATCACTAAACGGACACGACAATATTTTTAGCGCAACGCAATATGACTTCCCTACAAAAGAATGGCCCTGACTAACATTAACCTATATGTTTCACAAATCACTTACCTCACCAAAAATCTTCGTCACTCGAACTACTGCAATGCAGCGAGCGCCACTACTGCCAACTGAATAAAAGATTCAAACTACAGAAGTCAGTAACTACTGATAGGCACAGTTAGCAAATGAAAGATTTTGTTAGAGAACAAACAATGTATTTTCCTTAATAGTGTTCAAAACTCATTAAGGAAAATACATTGTTTGTTCTGTGCGGAATATATATATATATATATATCAGTTCATGACAACCAGTCTTACAAATTTTGCCTTTCTGACGGACACACGTCCATATCGACCGCTCTCAAAACTCCGCCATCTCTCTCCCCACATCCACCACTGCTGGCGGCTCACCTCCAACTGCCCAAGTCTCCGCGCTGTTCACATCCAACTGCCCAACACTACACTGGTGAATATTCCAACAATGCCAATTAGCCACAGACTGCACACAGCACAGCCAGTGATTTTCATACAGAGCGCTAACGTGACGTTACCAACATAAAAACCTAAACAGCCTACTTTCGATAGGGTGATGGGACGTCTGTTGAGACATCCGCGAATAATTTCCATGGTACTAGAGAGAGCTGTAGAGGGTAAAAACTGTAGAGGAAAGCAGAGACGGGAATACATCCAGCCAATAATTGATAATGTAGATTGTAAGTGCTACGCTGAGATGAAGAGGTTTATTAACACTAACAGAATGGTACCTGGGGCAATCAGTGCTCTGCAGTAGCGTCCCACCATTTCCGCATCGAACTAATCGAACGCATTTCCTCCTTTTTTTTAGTCCGCTGTTAAGCAAGACAAAGCTGTGGGATAATAGCGGTTTATATTTCAGTTCTACGCGGAAGTCGATCAAAACTGATAAATCGCCTGTATTAGCATAATATCAACGTATTTAGCTGTCAAAAGAACTTGACGTCCATGTAGTACGTAGGCAGTCATTGCGGTTATCACGGCATACCTTTGTTTACTTTCTTTTTCTTCGCTTCGGTGTCTATTACTTTACGTCCTTCAGCTCGCGTGGCTACACTTTGCCCCTGCGCTAAGTTGCCAACTTTGCATAAATGCATGCAGTATCTATGAGTATGCGTCAGCTGTAGAGCGAAGTACACCGGATAACGGTTGGAATATCTCAGTAGACAGCTTCCCCTCGGTTTTAAAAGTATTGAGTGCCGTCCAGTAGCCCTGAGAGCAAACGAAGGAAAAAAAAAAACCACAAACCTGTGTTGCACAATAAAAGGTTCTAAAATAGGCTTATCTCATTCACTTTCGGAAATATACGAAGAGATAACCACACCTACAGAATATTCCTTTATTTGATTTGTTGCTGCTGTTTCTCCACGAGCAAACTGTATAATACACATCACTCAGGCAGAAGTCACCTGCGACAAGTGATAGCGCTACATACTAATGAAGTTGAAAAGACAAAAAGCAGTCAACAAACAGCCCATTATTCAGTTGCTGAGACGAAACTTAGGAGATACGAACAACGAGCTATGCAACTAAGGAATGACGGAAGTTTATATTTCAAACTCATGGTGACACTTCTCGTATTTTGTGCCTATTATCCAGCTGTCAAACATTTTCCCCTTGGTTGTAACATATCTTCTTTCACTCTGAGAAAATAATTAGTTTGTGTTAATGATAGATTTGTAGCTTACACATCCAAGTTATCCTTTACAGTACGGCGTATCGTGTTCTTGACATTTGCATGCACAGTTCACTACATGTACTTTGCGTTTTAATAAATATTATTTTAAAAAATCTGTATTTACTCTGTGTTTTACTGTCTGCAATCTTGAGAACAGTATCATCACATGTGTAATTCATCGGTGCATGCCTGCAGGGAAACTCTTGGAGACTCGAGTCTCAGTAGTTGATGCGTAACCCTTAAGGAAATTTCCTACTGCTGCGGACAAATTCGTAAATAAGAACTTCGTAGAGAGCTCTACTACTGGGCGCGATAATTCGGCGCGGTGTTGGGCAATGTTGCCGAAGGCTGGGATTTCCCATCCCGCCGGCTCCAAAGGAGGAGGAAAAAAGAAAACTGCTGACGGGGAAGTGCCGAATCGGTGTCTGAGTGGTTTCGTCTTTCTTATTGCGTGACTGAGCAAACGTACTATGAAAAGAACCTACTCACTGAAGGAATGTTGGAAGATGGTTTTTTAGCAGCTGCTAAAATCATTCAATTGAAAACCGAACACCCGCTACAGTGGTATCGTGGAATGTTTCAATTCGAAAGAAATCGCCACACGCGTGAAGACATTTATCCCACTTGGAGACAGGACGATCAATTACTGTTTCGCATAGCCCGGGCGGCAGGCGACGGATCCACAACCACACCCACCCTCGCACGTCCTCGTACTACTTAAGCTAATGTCCACGTACGACTTTCTTCAGGTCGCCAAATACGTGAAAATCTCACGGGTGAAGCTTCGGGCTCTGCGGAGAATCTGCCGACTGAACCAGCGAAGCGCAACCTTCGTCCGAGTGGCAGTGTGCAGGCGGGGCTTTATCGTGCAACAGCGTGTTTCCCCTGCTCGTCCAGTTGCTCGAGGGTGGAACCACACTCGATGCGCAGAAACTGCGACGCACCACACCGTGAAAACGCTGCGAGCTGACATCCCAAAGACGTTCAGGCTCATATGCGGTTCCTCTTCGTCGAAATGTCTTGGCTCAAAATCGTCTAGAGGTTGAACCGCACCTGTAGCATTGCACGCCCTAAATTAGATACTTGTTGCCCTTTGGTTAAATTGTCTGGCTGATGGCAAGTTTGCGAAATACAGAATTAATATAACATATAGTAAGAGTAATAATAATATCGGGAACTAAATTAACGACCTATAAATGATGTAGGTCACACAGTTGCGATTTAGTTAGAATAATGTTTACTCAGAAGGCAAACTAATAGCGAAAGTGGTTACGCTCCAGCGCATATCCGTGTGAAACAGTTCGATCATGCACAATCTCATCGCGAAACACAATACTCCACCTCGATAATTACACTCCAGGAGCGCGGCTGCTCACCGCTCAGAGACAAAGTCCCGCGACACCACACAACGCGAAATTTTCCAAGTCGCTTCTCTTCCTAGCTGCCTAAAGACCGACTGTCCGCTTTCGCGTCTGATTCCGAACTGTAGCCTTTGGTGACTACAGCCGAACTGTACTCTTTGGTGTCTCGAGCAGAACTGCCCATGCCCGTCTCCGACCGCGTTTCCCGCGCGGCGAACATCCTCGTTCAACTGACTAGGGCAGTTCCTTTTCCTGAAGCCGTCCATCTGATTGGCTACAGCTTACTCTACATTACTTAACATTTTAGCATATGTTAATAAACAAAGCTTTACCACTGTCACGTTCTAAATAAAGTAACAATGATATCCATTACATAATTAACGTTAAATTCTTTTACTTACAATCAATAAAATTTCGTTCTTAACTTTGAATGTTACGACCAGTAGCCTTGCACCAATGTGTTTTCTGATAAGTCAATAAAGAACGAAAGTAACTATTATGCACTAAACTTTGCAACAAATATTCTGTTACCTAATGATTCAAAAAGGTGTCATGCTGTCATCGTTCAATGTGTTTTGTGTGGAGGAAATGATGATCTGATGCTTAACTGAAAATACTGATAATTTAAATTTACTATATCTTTTAAACAAATAAAGTTAGAGACTTCATGTTTACAACGTTTGTCATTTTAATGATGCGCTTCTATAAGATATGTCGCTCGTTAAGGTCGACCAAAGCGTTCAGATTTTAGCATTCAGGTCTTTGTTACAAAACTTGTTAATTTTACTTTAACAGTAAATCCTAAACTATTAGAGATATGATTATTATTCAAGTTTTTTTGGTATCACGGTGGAATTTTATGGAGGATGACAGATTAAAATTACTGTAGCTTGATTCCCTGCATTACTACAGAATTAAATAGCTTTCGTAAATGTTTGCCTTTATAGCCGATCTTAGGTCCGCCATATTTAACAGTGCTGCGTCTCCCTGGCCACAAAAGGCTTCCACTGGGCTTCCCTGTGACGTACGTTCTCGTCTGTCTCACTCGCACACTACAGCGCTTAGGCCTCGATAGACAACAGACGCCTCTGAGTTTCCCCACCTCGTGGTGAATCTGCGCCCTTTGTGGCACGCGGTCCTGGGCGACAGCGTTCGTTCCACAATTCCTGTAGGCTGACCCTTCCGGCCACATACTTAAATGAGAGCGCAGTGCTCGTTAACTCACAACGCCCAGGAATATTGTCGGACGGAATGCACGATAGCGCCCGTCCTCACTCTGTCAATCGGAAGAAGGCTACGCTACAGCAGACTCGGTTGGGAAACACTGCAACATCTTCTGTTCAGCCCGGATTATTCACTTCGCTGTTTTCACATCTTTGGAGACCTGAAGGAAGACTTGCATGAACGTCCGTTTCAGTCGAACGAGAAAGTGCAAGAGTGGATGCGTTTGTGTATCCATCAGTGGCCGATCGCATTCTACGAAACAGGAACTGACCGTGTCGTGTCGCAGTGGGACACATTTCGTGGTTGATTACTTCTGAATTGAACCACTGCCTGGTCCCGTTGTGGCGGGTGTTCGATTTTCATTTGACGGTCCCTCGTACATCATTACCTCAAATCACCCCAACCTTCCGTTCCTTCTATGTTTGGGCCGATCTTTATGAGTTATCATTCTGTAAAGAGTGGTTTTGTTATATGGGAACAAACGGCAGGAAACGATCCTGAGAGGGACATATGGCCGGAAATGGATTCCAACGGAGATGGAGATAAAAGATCAGGATAAACGTTGTGATGCAGTGACCCCAGTATCAGCACCAGGCAGGTGGAGGTTTCGCCCGTCAGCTTTGTGATTTTACTTGTGATGGTTGCGGAGACAGCTGTGGGAAGCTCGAGAATTTTTTTTCGAAATCACAGGACCTGATATGAGAGACGATTTTATACCTGCAAGCCGCACAGAAAGACTGCGAACATAATCGTCAGTGTACTGTTTATAACACCTAAAACTTACGCGTGTGAAATTTTACGAGAACACAAACAATAAGTTCCAATAAAATGTGTTGGCAAAGTGGACGTTTGCGTGATAACTCCGAATGCGTAGTATGCTCCACAACTCACTTCAGTATCAAATATTGTGTTAATTAGTATTTGAAATGTAAACTTTTCGATTAAGCCGCCATCTAATTTCGTCCGCGACCTGTCTTAACGAGAAACGCCATACTACTTCATTACATAAGGTATTACAGTTTACTGTATACTTGTACCTGTTAAGGGCCGGCCAGAGTGGCCGTGCGGTTCTAGGCGCTACAGTCTGGAGCCGAGCGACCGCTGCGGTCGTAGATTCGAATCCTGCCTCGGCCGCGGGCATGGATGTGTGTGATATCCTTAGCTTAGTTAGGTTTAATTAGTTCTAAGTTCTAGATGACTGATGACCTCAGAAGTTAAGTCGCATAGTGCTCAGAGACACTTGAACCATTTTTGAACCTGTTAATGGTGGTGTTGACTCTGCAGTCACGTAAGAATGCCTTCAAACACCCCCAATCATTTCGAACCCTTTTCAGGATTGTACAGTTCATTGCTGCAGTTCGTTCACCTTATGGACGGCAGTGCTACACACTTTTAGGACGACCGCAGACAGACGACTGCAGGGGACTCAGACCAGATACAGATCCTACTCAACCTGTCCGTCTTGGGCTACTTTGGCGCTTTAGATACCGCCTTGCATGAGACCCCAAATGTACTGACGGTGCACCGCACATGTACCACAATATAACGTTGCGCAAGGAAGCATCGTCAAGCAGTCCTGGAAGATAACACGTCGCATAAACCGAACTTTCTGGGAAGTACTTGTGACACAATGAGACGATGGCACAGTATCTCTGGCAACACATTCGCAGCTATCCCTCAGACGGCTTGTTTGCGGAGAAGACTTGTTGAATGCTTTTTTTTCTTTGCTTCTACACTGACCGATAAAATAAGTGAAGCACCCAGAAGAGGAGGACGAAACGAAATGAAACTTCACGAATTGATAGGCTATGTGACACTATTTCAGTGATCGCAAGATCCAGTCAAATTTGGCAAGAACGTGGCACCATGAACCCATTTATCATCACTACTCCGCACATCCTCTGGTCTCCACGCATGTTTATTGCGTTGGGAGGGGCGTCGTGAAGCTGTCGTATTCTCTCCTGAGACAAGAAAGCTGACAGCTGTTTAACTGGTCCTCGGTACCCAAGATACTGGCCCTGCCACGGAGTTGGTGCGCCGGCTGTTCAACCGGGGACAGATCTGGGGAACTTAGTCGTGACAGAAGTATCTCAACATCATAGAGATAGATACGATGAGTGGACGAACATTGTCCTGACAAAAAATGGCACCACGTTACGGTCACCTGAGAGTTAACGTATCAGGATCCAGGATGTCCGTGACGTACCACCGTGCCATCAGAGATCCATTACTCACTACCGGCTGTGACCTGGAGTCATACCTGATGGCTCGTCCCACCACAATACCAGGAGTAACACCACTGCGCCTAAAAAAACCAAAAATGGAACAAAGGGACCTTCCCGACTGCCGCCAGCGCCACCACACTCGCCGCCGACAGTCATTCCAAGCACTTCACAACGACGATTCATTAGTCAACACAGCCCGACGCCGTTCACAAGCATTCCATAATTCCGAAACTTCTGAGTCATGGCACCACTCCAAATGCAACCACTTATGCTGTGGCATTAACGGCACCCAAGCATGGGACGGTACATTGTCTAGCCTGGTTGCTGCTAGTCCCTGACCGAGGATGCAGGAAGTCCGTTACCTGTTCAGCACTTGTTCTCAGATGCCAGGCCCAGATATGAAGCGGTCGCGATGAGCTCGTTATACAACAGGCCGATCCACCTCCGTGCCTGTGAAACGTGGTCGTCCGGATCCCTGACGACAACCGTGCGTGGTTTTACGTTCCAAGTTTGTGTGACGTCAGGGCTGCTGCTGCAACCAGCCTGCCAAGTGGAGACCCGCGCTGCAGCCCATTTCCAGCTGGCTCAGGTGCTGATAACGCTGTCTCACACTAATAATTACACCAGTACGCAGTATTTCCTTCACAGTGATGACTCAGCATCTGGCGCTGCTCACGCCTCTTAAATTCCATCCGAGGCCTGATAGAAACACCAAACACGAACACCACTAATGCACTGTGTTGACCGTTCTAAGCAACACAGATAAACACAGCTCTAATTATTCGCATACCCGCCAACTGTGTGTACGTTGATATTCTACCGTGACTTCCGGGATTAAATTTTTTTCTTTTTTTATTTTTATTTATTTGTGTCTTTTTTTTCAGGTAGTGTCAACCGCATCAGTTTCCGCTATTCATTATGATAGAATCTGTACAGTGTAGTCCGATAACATACCAGGAGAAGCATCTGCTGCCACAGTGACAAAATTGCAAGTACACTACTGGCCACGAACATGACGTGCTACAGAAGCGAAATTTAACCAACAGGAAGAACATGCTGTGATATGCGAATGATTAACTTTTCAGAGCATTCACTCAAGGTTGGCGCCGGTGGCGACACCTACAACGTGCTGACATGAGGAAAGTTTCCAACCGATTTCTCACACACAAACAGCAGTTGACCGGCGTTGCCTGGTGAAACGTTGTCGTGATGTCTCGTGTAAGGAGGAGAAATGCGTACCATCACGTTTCCGACTTTGATAAAGGTAGGATTGTAGCCTATCGCGATTAAGGTTTATCGTATCGCGACACTGCTGCTCGCGTTGGTCGACATCCAATGACTGTTAACAGAATATGGAATCGGTGGGTTCAGGAGGGTAATACGGAATGCTGTGCTGGATCCCAACGGCCTCGTATCACTAGCAGTCGAGATGACAGACATCTTATCCATATGGCTGTAACGGATCGTGCAGCCACGTCTCGATCCTTGAGTCAACACATGGGGACGTTTGCAAGACAACAACCATCTGCACGAGCAGTTCGACGACGTTTGCAGCAGCACGAACTATCGGCTCGGAGACCGTAACTGCGGTTACCCTTGACGCAGCATCACACATAAGAGCGCCTGCGATGGTGTACTCGACAACGAATCTGGATGCACGAATGGGAAAACGTCATTTTTTCGGCTGAATCCAGGTTCTGTTTACAGCATCACGATGGTCGCATCCGTGTTTGGCGACATCGCGTTGAACGCACATTGGAAGCGTGTATTCGTCATCGCCATACTGGCGTATCACCCGGAGTAATGGTATGGTGTGCCATTGGTTACATGTCTCGGTCATCTCTTGTTCACACTGACGGCACTTTGAACAGTGCACGTTCCATTTCAGATGTGTTACGACCCGTGGCTCTACCCTTCATTAGATGCCTGCGAAACCCTACATTTCAGCAGGATAATGTACGACCGCATGTTGCAAGTCCTGTACGGGCCTTTCTGGATACAGGCAGCACATTCTCCTGATCTCTCACCAATTGAAAACGTCTCAATGGTGGCCGAGCAACTAGCTCGTCACAATACGCCAGTCACTACTCTTGATAAACTGTGGTATCGTGTTGAAGCTGCATGTGTAGCTGTACCTTTACAGCCATCCAAGCTCTGTTTGACTTAGTGCTGCTATCACGGCCAGAGGTGGTTGGTCTGGGTAATGATTTCTCAGGATCTATGCACCCAAATTGCGTGAAAATGTAATCACATGTCAGTTGTAATATAATATGTTTGTCCAATGAATACCCGTTTATCTTCTGCATTTCTTCTTGGTGTACAATTGTAATGGCCAGTAGTGTAGTTTTTCTGACGTCGTAAGTCAGTTTCGGGGACATAAAATCCAAACAGGATTGCGACAGCTCGCGAGAAGGGCAGGCAGGAGCTGCGGCTGTGTGGGCAGGCACATCCGGTGGCCGAGTTGCGGCCAGCAGCAGCAGCAGCAGCAGCAGGATGTGAGGAGGATCCGCGCGATTCAGAACGGCGAGCGGCAAAAAACGGCGCCCGCGCGTGGGCCGCGGTTCGCCGCCGGCCCGAATGAATGGCGGGGCGGCGCGCCGGGTCCGCAATGGATTTCTCCCCGTCTTCTTCTTATTACGGCTTCCTGCCTGGAACCGGAGGTGCGCCAATTAGCCGGACGGCAGCGGCCGAGAGACGGCTGCCTCTGTCCTCTGAGGTCCCACGTGGAGAGCAGGAACAACGAATGCCGCAGTAATGACGTGTGATTCTTATTACCTCCTAGCCACAATTGTACGACTGCAGAGTTTTCCTCTTCTACTCCCAAAAACTGTCCTTCCTTTCTGGCTTCTCTCCTTCTCTTCTCCTGTAACCTTCTTTTGTTTGTCCCCCATGGGCGCAATTCTGTATACGGACTTGACCATCAAAACTCCATCTCCAGGGAGGACAGCAAGTAACGGAATTTTACTTACTGTGCGGATACACTATAGCAGGAACAATACAACCATACACGAAAAGATCGTATGGCATTATTGGCCAACAGACACCGTCTGGGCTGCAAGTGTTTCTGCACCGACGAAAATTAATCGCTCCAACAGGAAGAAGTTGTGCAACATAAACGAAAGTTGGCAGACGAGTTTCTAAATCTGACAGATGATGGCTATTCAAAGTTTTCGCTCCATGCGCATAAGAGTTTTGCTAGTAGCGCCGCTTCGAGGCTGCAAATCAAGTCTGCTTTAATTACACACTGTAACGGTCGTTAGAATTAGTTGCCTTTGAGACTGGACTTGGTGAGCTGATGTTGGTCGAGAATGGCTCTAAGGCAACAAAGACGCCACTGTCTCAATGAGTTTGAACGAAGTCGTGTAATACAGCAGGACGTTCCTTCTACGATATTGCACAAACACTTGACAGGCATGTAGCCGCTGTACAAGATTGCCGGCAGCAGTGGCCACAAGACTGTGCGGGCGCAACTGGAATCACTCAACAGAGGAAAGTCCACTGCACCTCACGCGATACCGATTCGATTCCACACAGAGTACGCGAAAAAACTTGCCCCCTTCTAAGAGCCGTGTAGCGCTAGTGTCTAGAGGAACGGAAGGTTCCAAATTATTGGAAAAGAACACAGGTAGTCCCAGTTTCCAAGAAGGGTCGTCGAGCAGATCCGCAAAACTGCAGGCCCTTATCTCTGACATCGATCTGTTGTAGAATTATACAACATGTTTTTTGCTCGCGTATCATGTCATTTCTGGAAACCAAGAATCTACTCTGTAGGAATCAACATGGGTTCCGGAAACAGCGATCGTTTGAGACCCAACTCGATTTATTTGTTCATGAGACCCAGAAAATATTAGATACAGGCTCCCAGGTAGATGCTATTTTTCTTGACTTCCGGAAGGCGTTCGATACAGTTCCGCACTGTCGCCTGATAAACAAAGTAAGAGCCTACGGAATATCAGACCAGCTGTGTGGCTGTATTGAAGAGATTTTAGCAAACAGAACACAGCATGTTGTTATCAATGGAAAGACGTCTACAGACGTTAAGGTAACCTCTGGCGTGCCACAGGGGAGTGTTATGGGACCATTGCTTTTCACAATATATATAAATGACCTAGTAGATGGTGTCGGAAGTTCCATGCGGCTTTTCGCGGATGATGCTGTAGTATACAGAGAAGTTGCAGTTTTAGAAAATTGTAGTGAAATGCAGGAAGATCTGCAGCGGATAGGCACTTGGTGCAGGGAGTGGCAACTGACCCTTAACATAGACAAATGTAATGTATTGCGAATACACAGAAAAAAGGATCCTTTATTGTATGATTATATGATAGCGGAACAAACACTGGTAGCAGTTGCTTCTGTTAAATATCTGGGAGTATGCGTGCTGAACGATTTGAAGTGGAATGTTCATATAAAATTAATTGTTGGTAAGGCGGGTACCAGATTGAGATTCATTGGGAGAGTCCTTAGAAAATGTAGTCCATCAACAAAGGAGGTGGCTAACAAAACACTCGTTCGACCTATACTTGAGTATTGCTCATCAGTGTGGGATCCGTACCAGATCGGGTTGACGGAGGAGATAGAGAAGATCCAAAGAAGAGCGGGCGTTTCGTCACAGGGTTATTTGGTAACCGTGATAGCGTTACAGAGATGTTTAACAAGCTCAAGTGGCAGACTCTGCAAGAGAGGCGCTCTGCATCGCGGTGTAGCTTGCTCGCCAGGTTTCGAGAGGGTGCGTTTCTGGATGAGGTATCGAATATATTGCTTCCCCATGCTTATACCTCCCGAGGAGATCACGAATGTAAAATTAGAGAGATTCGAGCGCGCACGGAGGCTTTCCGGCAGTCGTTTTTCCCGCAACCCATACGCGACTGGAACAGGAAAGGGAGGTAATGACAGTGGCACGTAAAGTGACCTCCGCCACACAGCGTCGGGTGGCTTGCGGAGTATACATGTAGATGTAGATTGAAACGTCCCCTTAGAAAAATTATACACGACTGGTCTATGTGAAACGTCCTCTTTGAACAATTATACACGAATGTGCTTAAACTGAGACACAATATTTTTAGCGCAACGCAATCTGACTTCCAAAAATCCCTACAAAAGAATGGCCCTGACTAACATTAACCTATATGTTTCACAAATCACTTACGTCACAAAAATCTTCGTTACTCGAACTACTGCAATACAGCGAGCGCCACTACCGCCAGTTAATTAAAGGATTCAAACTACGGAAGTCACTAACTACTGAGGCACAGTTAGCAAATGAAAGATTTTAATAGAGAACAAACAATGTATTTACCTTAATAGTCATAATATATATATCAGTTCATGACACCAATTCTTACAAATTTCAAAACTCCGCCATCTCTCTCCCCACGTCCACCACTGCTGGCGGCTCACCTCCAACTGCGCAACGCTACGCGCTGTTAGCATCCAGCTGCCGCTGCTCAACACTACAATGGCAGACAACAATGGAAACTAAACACAGACTGCGCACAGCACAGCCAGTGATTTTTCATACCGAGCGCTAAGCGGCGTTACCAATAAGAAAGCCTAAACAGCCTACTTACAAGATGTAGATGTGGATGTAGACGATCGCGCTCCGGAGGACAACAACGACAACAAGAAGTAGTGCATTATCTTGTTGAAAGTTAACATCATGGAGACCCCTAAAATAGAGCGCAGATACCAGCCTCAACATTACACGCACATAACTGTTGCTGTCCAAATTACCAGTTATGCAAACTACAGGTGATGGATTTGACAGCCAATGTCACCCGATTCTATCACGTCACGTGTTAGTACACTCCATGCCAATTTGACGTTTGTCGCCTTCTGCCTTCGTATCGTTGCAATTTTAATAGTTACCAGTGTAGATTACGTACTTTCGTGATTAACTAAGCTTTAAGAGATATGTGCGCATTAAACGGCCGATAAAAAGTAGTTACAATGTAACAAAAAAGTGCAGTTTTTTTAACTTTAAACCGGAAAACTGTATTTTATATCTTTCTAGAGACATTCGCCTTCACGGTAATATAAAACTGATACGATTCTAGAACACAAACAAATCAATAAGCCATTTTTATTTTCATTTTACAATTGTCTTCTGGGATAACATTTTGGATTAAGTTACCGATATCTTTTAGAAAGAAACTCACCATTGCACAAAAGCCTGCAATAGTATATACCATCTTGCAGATACCTCTCTGAAGAGACAAGCTTTTTAACACAAGACGTCTAGTGAAATTTGTTCTAAATAAATGGCGTCAGCAGCATTAATAATATCCATTATTACGACACTAAAAGAACATGAACCTTCTTTAATCTTCCCCAAACCAGGTCTCACCTCAAAAAAGCGGCAAAATGGGGCTACCGGAATTTTTGATCACCTCTGCAGTAACTTAGTATTGCCGACAGTCAGCAGTGCCAACGTCTACATTAGAAGGAAAATAAAATTACTCCGCAACGGCGCATCTGCTTAACATACGTACCGACGTAACTCCAACATTAGTCGGTAAGTGTATGTGTGGCCCTGCATTAAGATGTGTTCCGCAACTGACTGAGAAACATTAAACTGCTAAGAAATCTTTGTTTAAACACCAATGACGTGCGCCTGCACACGACTACCTGCTCAGCATGAGCAACCACCTTAACTCGCGGACGAAGTTCTCGAGCTGTTAGTGAAACCCGACAACAGCCGAATGTCATAAAACGTTATCAGGTTGTTAATGAATTGACCTGCATATTCCCGTGGATTTTTCATGTCTTATTGGATTAAGGTATCAGCGAAGGACGGTCTGCAATCAGACTAAACGAACACACATTAACGGCGACCCCGGTCCGACCACATTCCATCGAGCACTCGCACGCACACTCAGAATAAGTCACCTACTTGTCCGTACCGGAGAGCTAACCTTGGATTTAATGTTCCAGCGTGGACGGCTGTGCGGCGTTACGCAAGTGCTTCAACTGAGGTAAAGCCGAAATTAACAATTACTCCAAGCTGTAACGAGCACATTTATGTGGCTTACTTGCTGTTCAGTTGGTAACTAGGCCAAGACACGTAAATGGAAAGCAGCAGAGCGAACGAACACCAACACGCTGACTAATAGTCTGGCGACGACGGCGAATGCCTTTTTTTTCTGCTATCGTTTCGAGCGAGAGAAATTCCACGGTTTATTCAATTGTTAAAGCTATGTAGATGTCTTTTTCGTGTTCATTTTGACGACATGACAGGTTCGTATTCAGATACAAAACTTCCTATAAAATCAGAAAAACGTTACGAAAACAGCTTAGCGATACATAATCTATAATTCAAGAGGAAGAGAGTAGCATATTGTAGCATTCAACATATGATATTGAAGAACGTCAATTATGGGCTAAATTCAGAACGACAAACTACATGCACTCTGATGTTAGATAAAAGGGTTCCAGTGCGCGCGTTAAATAAGGCGACGAACGACAGCAAGGGATATTGTATATATAAATATCAACTTTTTAACCAGTGTGCTTAACAGAATGGTAGTCGATGGAGAAGAGTTGTGGGGTGGGAAAAAAACAACTCCCTGTCACGAAGCAATGTGCAACAGCAAAGTCTAACTGCAGGAGAAGTATACAGCGGGATTCAGTTTACAAGAGATACTAAGAAACAAAAAAATGGTCAAATGTGTGCGAAATCTTATGCGACTTAACTGCTAAGGTCATCAGTCCCTAAGCTTACACACTACTTAACCTAAATTATCCGAAGGACAAACACACTCACCCATGCCCGAGGGAGGACTCGAACCTCCGCCGGGACCTGCCGCGCAGTCCGTGACTGTAACGCCTTAGACCGCACGGCATTAAGAAACGGTTATTCTTTTGGGAGGAGACTTCTTCCGTAATATATGTCAGTTTCAAGTCGAATATCACTCGCGAGATCCCGATCTCTAACGGGTTAGTTGAGAGCAATGCATGTGTACAGGGAAATATAACACAGTTCGTTACCTTCTTGTTTAACACGTATGACGTAGAGAAATAAGAATGGATTTACGTTACAAGACATTAGAGAAATATGTACATTATGCTGAGAATATCAGTTTACAATTTTTCACGAGGAATCTAGAAACTCATTACGATATCAAGATAAATCTTTCCCGCTTTCTACTGAAAATGGAATAAACATTTTTTTTTTGTATGATGTATTTGACTGTAAAGCAGTATTTCTGACATACGTTTCTACAGAAACGATAAGAATAAAACATAATTGGCATTTTGTATCTTAAATATATGAAATGATGAAATATCTTGAGAAACAGATTTGCTGCTTCCATCTACGAGAGCGACTGCTTCCACGCAGCCGTGGTGAAGTAGCAAGATGGTAAGTAGACCCAGCCTTCCATTGCCTCCCAGCGACTGGTGCGAACTACATAACCTGAATAACTGTGACTTTACTGAAATGTGGGCGTGTTTCCACCGTTACAAATAAGTGAACAATTGAAAAGAAAGTTTTTGAAATCTTCAGGTGTTTGCCGGCCGAAGTGGGCGAGCGGTTCTAGGCGCTACAGTCTGGAACCGCGAGACCGCTACGGCGGCAGGTTCGAATCCTGCCTCGGGTGTGGATGTGTGCGACGTCCTTAGGTTAGTTACGTTTAAGTAGTTCTAAGTTCTAGGGGACTGATGACCTCAGATGTTTAGTCCCATAGTGCTCAGAGCTATTTGAACCATTTATTTGGGGGCAGTGGGCATTTAAGTGGGTGGCGTCGTCCAGAAGGTGCGATATTTAGTCAAACTGAGCCTTCAGGACAGCCTAAAAAGGCAACAAATGAGCTTGTCGAACTATCGCGACGCCGCCCGGTTGAATATCCGCTAACATATCAGAATCAGCATAAGCTCGTAAAGCGTAAAATCACACGAAAGAAAGTTGCATTACCATTACATAGCCCACTGGTTCCAGCGAAAGCAAAGCACATCACCAGACCAAGTTCCCCATTCGTGGTGTACGAACCACTGTTAACAGCGTGCTACGCTCCAACTCCAAAGTATGCTTCGAAAAGGTTTAGAATCAGATTCACGACTCTGCATGAAGACTTAATTCGCCCAACCTGTCGATCAAATTTCAGTGGTGAAAATCAGTCTCACAAGTCGGGACTGAAGAAAAGGTTCAAATGCCTCTGAGCACCATGGGACTTAACTTCTGAGGTCATCAGTCCCCTAGAACTTAGAACTACTTAAACCTAACTAACCTAAGGACAACGCACACATCCACACCCGAGGCAGGATTCCAACCTGCGACCGTAGCGGTCGCGCGGTTCCAGACTGTAGCGCCTAGAACCGCTCGGCCACTCCGGCCGGCTACGAGACTGAAGACTGCTCGTCGATTGTCATAGGATCATCGAATGTTAATGACTTCGGTCACAGAGGCACATCGAGAAGATATAAAACCAAAAATGTCTATCGTTAGTTCAGTTCCTTTAGAGGAAACCTGTGCGTGCCTACGGATCCCTTGAAACGTTAAAGAGGTCAGCGGTGTAGTGTGCTATGCACTGCAGTTCCCTTACTTGACCTATTACGGTTTTATAACAACGGTACGCGGAAGTCTTGAACCCGCGCGCTGAACTGCTGGTCCGCCTAGCTCCGTCGACTGCGCCGTTTCTCCGCGGAAGACAATCAGCGGCCGAACCCCGGGACCCGAGCTGCCCGGCCAGCCTCAGACGATGCCGGCTAATTGACAGGTTGGCTCGGCCAGATCGCGGCGGCTGCGCACACACCGGAACGCCACTCATACATATTGATGGCACGGAGGCCGCCCGGCGCTGCATTGTTACGGGCGGGCAGCCTCGCGATCCCGACGACGGCGACCGCCCTCCCTGCTCGAAACGAATCTCGCCGACGCGTTCCCACTAATGCAAGACCCGCCCCCCCCAGCGTCCTCTGCTAATCTCCCACTCCCGCTTCTGCGCTATAGATACACTCACGACCAGCTGGCGTGCTGCCTGCCCGGCCTTGCATTAATCACGCAGTTATTAATACTGATTTATGTCCGTCTGAGTTTTCTAGAGCGCAATGCGTTCTGCGCACGGTACGACACGAAAAAATAAAAATCCGGCGCTGGCTTTGATTTATTGTCACGCTTCAGCAGTTAGCGCGCCAGAGACGAATTTATTTCAGTTCATAGAGTAGTAAATATCACATCGGAGGCTACTGTGTATTTCCCTAGTTTTATACTCCCGATTTTATTTTCGGTTTTTGAAGGCGCCTTGCACATCTTGAACAGCACACAATATCTTATGCGTTTACTGACGATTTCTGGTTGAAAATGTAGGAAAATGTATATCTTCAACTTTTAATCGTACAAACAATTTTCACTGTCTGGTGTCTCGCGTATTACACAAAAACGTGGAATGAAACAAGCAGTGGACATTAAACATATCCCGCACCCCGAGAAGTTCTATGACCCCATCATAAAGGACGAAGCACTACCCACAACAAACAGTGTTTTTCGTCAACTACAGAAGGTTCCCTTGCACCCTAGGATACATTATCGGAATCTCCATCTATGCTCTCCCAGCTAGCTGTATATTTATTTATTTTACGCACAGCCGTAGTCAGTTTCTTAATAACGAGACAGTTTTCACGAACTGTAAAAAAGAAACAGCTTTCTGAGTTTGTGTGTGTGTGTGTGTGTGTGTGTGTGTGTGTGTGTGTGTGTGTGTGTGTGTGCGTTCGCGCTCGCGCTCTGTTTCCGTGGTATTTACTGCTATGGCTCCTAACGTGACCAGCCGTGGACAGATAGTACATACGAAAAAGAAAAAAAAGGACGAACTCGTTTGTGCTTGCCGTAGCACACAGAATGTGAACTCTAGTATGCTCCTCAGAACGCAGTTTCAATCTATTATTACTGGCTTTAAAAGAAAACGTATTTCCCGCATATGCTGTATTTCTTATTCCGTTACTCATTTACATGCTATTGGCGGGTTATTTATTCATCCAAATCTTATGTGGGAAAATTAGTTATATCTATAGCCCAAAATAAATTACAAATAATTACGTGCATTCCATGGGTTGAATGTCATCGGCGCCGTCACCAATCAGTCTAGCAAAACCGAAAGCCCGTTTTTAAAAACGTCACCAGCTGAAAAAAGAGTTCAATATGTAGGAACAAAAATGTTTCATCATTTGCCCAAGAACGTAAAAAACCTGTCAGGTAGCAAAGCAAGTTTTAAATCTAACCTAAAATAATATTTTTCTGGACAACTCCTCCTATTCCATAAACGAATTTTTATTTAAAAACAGGAAATCTGTAAAAAAAAATTAATACGACTAAAAAATATCTTCATTGGTGTTAACACTAATCGCGTATACATATATTGCAAACTGTCTCGTTTCACATCGTTTCCATAAAAGAATCGTTCAAACCGTCAAGGGTACATCTAACTAGCTATAGATAAGACTCAGATATCAGTCGTTTCGTTTATTTTTATCTTGTCACCTCCTTTCCGACCACCATTTCTATAGATGCTGGGTATCTCACGTTGAAACACTATTGTTTTTGTGGATAGTAAGCCATCCAAAAGCTAAATTTAGTTGATGTTTCTTCAAGAGCTCTCGGGTTATGCTGAGATGTTACCCTAGTTCCCTTCTCTGTCCGCAACCCCAACTATACCAGTACAACGGCCACATGATCTATCTTTCAGATACTAACTGATAAGTGTAACAGGTTTGGATGAAATTACTCCAAGCGTTTCATCTTTACGAGTCACCACAAGCCACCGCCATACCATCCCTAGAAGCTACATTTCATCAGGCTCATCAGGAACCAGCCAAGACATCTTGAAAACTGTTCATCACAAACATCAATCGTTTTCGATTACTTTTACGCGCCATCGCCTTCAAACCCGTGCCTGCTACTAAGGGTGTTGCAGTGCAACTTCTTTGCCCTATGTTTAGTCGCAAACGTATACAGTTCACTGGAATTGGCCAAGCAAGCTGATCCTATATGTAACCACCTTTCCACCATCGTAGATATTTGGGGTGCTATACGTATTTCACCTCCATTCCAACTGCGTCCTGACAGTAAGTCGTATTTGTGCTAAGTTTGGCAGAAGTAATACCAGGCGTCTGACAGCTGTGCTTGAAAACACACACACACAATCCGCTGATGAGGCGAAACATTATGACCATTTGCTTAATGCTGTTGCTTCAGTTTTGGAACGCAGTACAACAGCGATTCTGCGTGGCATCGATTCGACAAGCCCATAGCAGGTTACCACAGGTACGCACTACCAGACGGCCACGCAGTTCCCGTGTGCTGCCAACCACTTGTTTCTGGGTGCGAAGCTGGCGTCCGGCAGCTTCCCGAGGCGCTCCGTCGAGTTCAGATAACACGAAGTCGGTGAGCAACACGTCAACGTGACTTCACTGTAATGCAACTCGAACCAGTGCACAATACTGCCTACCTGTGTGTTTCCGTGGCGTGGCGAGCGTTTCGCGCAGCCGCGTGTGTGGATGAAGGCATATTCTGACGTGACCGTCGACCTGGAGTAACAAGAAACGTGATCTGTGGTCCAGTTTCAATCATCTTGTTCCCACTGCATTTCTAATTTATGATGTCATTGTGTCGACATGGGTAAGGATAGGTTCCGTTGGAACTCCAGCAATATGATCTCCGAATTGGCTGAGCCTGTACCCGCTACAGTCTGGAACCGAACGACCGCTACGGTCGCAGGTTCGAATCCTGCCTCGGGCATGGATGTGTGTGATGTCCTTAGGTTAGTTAGGTTTAATTAGTTCTAAGTTCTAGGCGACTGATGACCTCAGAAGTTAAGTCCCATAGTGCTCAGAGCCATTTGAGCCTGTACCAGCAATGTGCACTGTCGCCAGATGTGCCGCAGATTGCCGCCTATCCTACTTCACGCAACGGGCAAGCCTACGACCTCAACTTTTAGTGATGAGGCGTGGACGTCCAAAGTGTGGTCGCCTACTTGTGGTATCACCGTCCTTCAACTACTTTCCACAGGTACTCGGGACAGAAACAAACCAACAGCCGACCAGGCTCGTCATTTTAGAAACGATCGTCCCCAGGTGCTGGACTATGACAATGTGCCGTTTGTCAAAATCCCTTATGTCAGCCTTTTTCCCCATTTGCGGCTCGTATTGTCCGCTAGAATGATTCTCCTCCATTCGTGTCTGCAGCACGTGTATACTTTCCTCAACGTTTCGCTTGGCCGCAACGTCACAGCCGCATTCAGTCTCTTGGCGAACAATGGTCGTAATTAAGGTCATAAAAATTTCGTGACAGCGATAGCACAAAATTATCGGCTTTTAGTGACATTACGTGAAATCGGCGATTTTTGAGAGATATCGCAGAAATTGTAATTTTGCCGTAGGAAAGTGTTATGATTCTGAGGACGACAGTTTACTAATATTCGTAACTTGTAAATAATGAATGCTGAAACTGATAATGATTGCTGAAACTGCATTTTTTCTGTTAATCTCCTAAGCTGACGTTCGAGTATAACCTCATAACGTCTCATTTCCCTGTAACGAACATTGATGTGACGACGAAAACAACGCCGAATGTGACTAAAAGTAACACCGAATTTTGAATAAAAATCACTGACTTTATCAGAATTTGGCATAAAGTAACACCGAAATTAGAAAATAACATCGAACTGACAAAAAAGTCGCCGAGCTTGGCAAAAAATAACGCCGAAACTGGTGAAAAATAACTCCCAATTTGTCAAAAAAAAACATCGAATTGGCAAAGATATAACACCAACTTTGGAAATAAATACACCGAATTTGTCAAAAAAAAAATACCAAAATTGGCAAAAATCGCTAACTTTGGCAAAAATAACACAGAATTTGGCAAAAAATGACACTAAATTTTGCAAAATAAAACATCGAATTTGGAAAAATAATTACAGAGAGCCGGCCAGAGTGGCCGAGCGGTTCTAGGCGCTTCAGTCTGGAACCGCGCGACCGCTACGGTCGCAGGTTCGAATCCTGCCTCGGGCATGGATGTGTGTAATGTCCTTGGGTTAGTTAGTTTTAAGTAGTTCTAAGTTCTAGGGGACTGACCTCAAAAGTTAAGTCCCATAGTGCTCAGAGCCAGTTACAGCGAATTTGAAAAAAAAAAACCACCGAATCCTGAAAAATAACACTGAATTTCACAAAAAAACACAGAATATTGCAAAAAATAACACCGGCTTCGCCCCGTACCTCGTCACAATGTTGTAGCTCGTCAGTGTATTACACTTCGCAGTTGGTTACTTTCAACCACATAAATCCACATTACCAAAACTAATTATATGTGCTGCGTAATGAGTTCGGAATGTTTATATCTGGAAGAAAACGTAATAGCTGGAGGAAGTTCAAAATGCAGTTAAGTGTAACGGATGTCGTAACTCCATTATTCCACATGCATATGCATGATGTCGAGAAGCACTGATCTTCTATAGATTTACGTGGCTAATCAGTCCTACCCGACCTTAATAAACGTAAACGAAAAGCGGGACAAAGGAAGCAAACTAGCTTCTCTTCTGTTGCCGATAAGCGGAATTTTCCCAGCCTGTTCCTGTGAATGTCTTGCATTGCTGGTTCATCTGAAACAACCGTCCCCCAACAGCGTCACGTCAACAAAACAGACCGGGAACGAATTTCTTAGTTTATCTTTAAATGTATTCCGTTAGCTTCGTGAGTTGAAGTTTCTTTTACCACGCTCTTGGTAGGGGGAAAAAACTGGAGCGTGGAAAAAAACCAGAAAACTCACGCCTCAGGGAGACGTGGTAATTGTGCAACTCGTATTTCATGGTGGATTTCGTAGTGCCGTATAAAGTTTTGCAAGACATCTAGGAATAGCTACAGTCGAAAAATGTGTTACAAAGGAGCACGCGGGACTGCCGCCCTTTTAATTAGTAAACATCCATTTACATTTCCGACAACTCCGTGATGAATGGCTGTTCTTCTCCGTACCTCGCTCTGACTTTCTCTTTGAGCGGTGCAAACGGTAATTACTGTCAGTTACGTGTAGCAGCGAGTCACTTGCTTATTAATTTCACAGATTTCTGTTTTTCCATGGTCAGAATGCGTTCCCTTACATTCATTGTCAAGAGGTACTTCCTTTGCAGTTTGCAGACGCTACATTCTTGTGATCACCTGGCAAAGAGACTGCTCTCGTCCCTGTCGCTGAAAGTTTTAAATCTGAAGCCGTTGTTGGCGTGTTCCGAAAGTAAACACCAGTAAAACTAGAAACGTTCGTAAACTATACGGATGAAACATTAATTATGAGATGCAACACAAAGAGATTTACTTCCTGTTGCTCTGCATTAAATTCTATACAACTTTGGAACCATAGACCCCTCTGACTACAATTTTACTTTTTTTGATACTAGCTGGTTAAGAAATCTCCACCACTTCATTATTTGCAGAATGTTGAGATACAAGACATTTCTTGAGCTGTAGGAGAAAGCTATTGTTTGTAGTTTTACATTCTAGAAGACTGATGACCTCAGAAATTAAGTCCCATAGTGCTCAGAGCCATTTTTTTTGTAAATTGTGGGGGAAAGAGTGTTGGCCTTGATTGTCGGGTCTGTAATGACGTTCCTCGGTAACAGTTGGTGTACTACTCGTATTATAGAGAATAAATACCACATCAAGTTGACTAATTGCGAAGTGGCGATTTTCCGGCCCTCTTTTCATTACTGGCTCAACAAGATCTGTTTGATCTCGGGCTGTTCACTCCCACCTCAGTGGTGCACATTTGTACGGGCTTCCCTAAATACTCGACACCGTGATTCTCTTACCCCACTGCTGAAGGCTTGTAAACGTCATACAATTTCCGGGTGAAACTGAGTCGCATTATAGGCTTAGTCCTTTGCATTTCGAAAGTGAATCGTGTATTATAATTCGCGGAGGGTGGGAGTGTTCAATTTTGTCAACCATTTTTAATTGTCACGCAAGAGGAAGCGACAATATGAGGAGCTAGCTCGTTGCCCATGACTCAGTTTACTGGCATTTGGTCCGCTTAAAAAGGAAAATCAAATTAAATTAGAAGCTGATCATTAAAGATACTAGTATTTTCTGTCAATCAACTATTACCTTTGTGACGAACCTCATAGTATTCTATTTATACATTTCAACAGTTGGTACAGGGTGTTTCAAAAATGACCGGTATATTTGAAACGGCGATACAAACTAAACGAGCAGCGATAAAAATACACCGTTTGTTGCGATATGCTTGGGACAACAGTACATTTTCAGGCAGACAAACTTTCGAAATTACAGTAGTTACAATTGTCAACAACAGATGGCGCTGCGGTCAGGGAAACACTATAGTACGATATTTTCCACATATCCACCATGCGTAGCAATAATATGGAGTAGTCTGAATGAAATTACCCGAAACCTTTGACAACGTTTCTGGCGGAATGGCTTCACATGCAGATGAGATGTACTGCTTCAGCTGTTCAACTGTTTCTGGATTCTGGCGGTACACCTGGTCTTTCAAGTGTCTCCACAGAAAGAAGTCACAGGGGTTCATGTCTGGCGAATAGGGAGGCCAATCCACACCGCCTCCTGTATGTTTCGGATAGCCCAAAGCAATCACACCATCATCGAAATATTCATTCAGGAAATTAAAGAAGTCGGCCGTGCGATGTGGCCGGGCATCATCTTGCATAAACCACGAGGTGTTCGCAGTGTCGTCTAAGGCAGTTTGTACCGCCACAAATTTACGAAGAATGTCCAGATAGCGTGATGCAGTAATCGTTTCGGATCTGAAAAATGGGCCAATGATTCCTTTGGAAGAAATGGCAGCCCAGACCAGTACTTTTTGAGGATGGAGGGACGATGGGACTGCAACATAGGGCTTTTCGGTTCCCCATATGCGCCAGTTCTGTTTATTGACGAAGCCCTCCAGGTAAAAATAAGCTTCGTCAGTAAACCAAATGCTGCCACATGCATATCGCCGTCATCAATCCTGTGCACTATATCGTTAGCGAATGTCTCTCGTGCAGCAATGGTAGCGGCGCTGAGGGGTTGCCGCGTTTGAATTTTGTATGGGTAGAGGTGTAAACTCTGGCGCATGAGACGATACGTGGACGTTGGCGTCATTTGGACCGCAACTGCAACACGGCGAACGGAAACCCGAAGCTGCCGTTGGATCACCTGCTGCACTAGCTGCGCGTTGCCCTCTGTGGTTGCCGTACGCGGTCGCCCTACCTTTCCAGCACGTTCATCCGCCACGTTCCCAACCCGTTGAAATTTTTCAAACAGATCTTTTATTGTATCGCTTTTCGGTCCTTTGGTTACATTAAACCTCCGATGAAAACTTCGTCTTGTTGCAACAACACTGTGTTCTAGGCGGTGGAATTCCAACACCAGAAAAATCCTCTGTTCTAAGGAATAAACCATGTTGTCCACAGCACACTTGTACGTTGTGAACAGCACACGCTTACAGCAGAAAGACGACGTACAGAATGGCGCACCCACAGACTGCGTTGTCTTCTATATCTTTCACATCACTTGCAGCGCCATCTGTTGTTGAAAATTGTAACTACTGTAATTTCGAAAGTTTGTCCGCCTGAAAATGTACTGTTGTCCCAAGCATATTGCAACAAACGGTGTATGTCTATCGCTGCTCGTTTAGTTTTTATTGCCGTTTCAAATATACCGGTCATTTTTGAAACACCATGTAGCTCTGTGTAGCAATTTCTTAACAACGATACTTCCATGACAACCGGGTGTATCTTTCTGACGGAAATTTCGGCTATTTGACTATTAACTGTTCATTGATTTCACACAATCGCGATTTCGGATTTATAATTATTATCAAGTGCATGCTGAAATGTCAAAATATGTCGGACCAGCCTGTGATATGCCTTCGCTACTTCTGTTCATCAGCTGAGGTTACAGGAATATATTGGCTGTTAAATAAGCCACACTGTGTAGTAATGGTTTTTCACTATGCACAATGTCAGCCACACCATGTATCTTTGATATGTACGCATATCATGTAATACAAAAACCGGTCTGTAAGATCAGACATATGTTTTTTCGAAGATGACGTATCACAGACAGGTCAGACATATTTTAACATTTCAACAAGCACTTGAGGATTGCTATAAAGTCGAAATCATGATTTTGGAAAATGAAGGAACAATTAACAATCAAATGGGGGAAATTTATTTCAAAAAATTCTACACGACTGTGGTCCCTCACGCAGTAAAGGACCAGGCGTATGTCAGCTCATTTTTATAGCTTAGTGTTTCGCATTTTATTTTGATTTGTTTTTGCATTGGATATACGTATCTGTAACACATGATTATACGTTGAACTGTAAAATGTCAAAACGAAAATAAAAATTTCAAAAACGTTAATAAACATTCATCACAAAAACTTACTTTAATGTACGTTAGTAAACACTCAGCAAGGCTTGGGAAAGCTCTGCCGTTTGAAACGTTTCCAGTGTACTGATTGTTCGATCAAAGGAGGAACTCAGACTGCTTTTCTAAGTTATAACTGAAGGTGATCAGAAGAGTCCGTACTGTAATATCGTGGCGGAAAGGTACGAACATCCGACAGCTTTCAGGAAATTTTATAGGCCACAGGATAAGCCGTTGGTGATGGCCGATACTACCAAAGAATTATTTAGAAAATTACGATTTAGAAAATCATGACGCCTGACTCGGTCGGATAAGCAGGTCGGAACGCTCTTGACATAATATGTTTGTTATTTTTTGATTCATTTCTGTTAATTCAAAGTATCGCTGCACACTGAAGTGAATTTAAAGGATTCATACATCAATATTTTCCTCATTTGTGAGAAACTTCTGTTTGCTCGATTGAGATTCGATTCCGGATAGCTGTCTTTTTGCAAGCACAATCTGAACTACTGCGCTGATAAGGCATCGGAAACACACACAAAAAAAGGTTAGATTTTTGAGTTGTTCGTCTCAATATTTTCGAGACATCGCACCGTACACTGTTACGAAATATAAAAAAAATTAAAGAAAACATACGTCTATCAGTACTTTCCTAGATTCCAGTCCAACTCAGTGAGACGCAGTTGTCATAACATGACTTAGTTGGCCTACATTATTCATGCACGCGCAATATTTACCGGTTTCTCCATCCACTAGCAGATCAAATTCCCTGAAGTGGCTGACAAATAAATAATGCGACGAATATGCAGCGCTTACAGAAAATAGCTGTGCGTAAGAATGTGCGCGCCTGCCGAGAATGCACAGTGAGAGTGGCGTAGCAGGTTTACCGAAGCGGAGCTTTCTCACTGGGATGACGATGGCGATGATGACGCTACTGCTGGAAGCCGAAACGGCAGACGATGGCCCCAGACGTGGGAGGCGCGGCGAGTGCCGGGTGGAGTTCCCCGGCGGACCGCAACTTGGAGCACCGCCGTGACCAAGTGGTCTCTCCGTTAACGAGCGGTAAAGCTGTAAAGCAGTAATTTGTTGGAAAATCTGCTCTAAACGCGCTGCACAAGTCCCACTGGCCCTTAAACAGCGGGCAGGAAATCCAGTGAATTTTACTGTGAGCACAAAGTTGCTCTTCATATCGCGCACTGACTTCATTTCAGGAGGGAAGAAGAGCTCAAACTTCAGTAAAAACTGGCACAGTGTTTGTGACATTTTTCTCCGGAAATTGCCAGCAGACTTCTAGAAAATAATATACTGTTGATTCCTACCGTAATCTCATCCTACATTTCGAAGTAATTGGGCAGAAATTCTCATCGCAGCAACGCCCACTGCCTCGCTGCGGGACTGAAACTGCTAAGACAACTACCGGTACCTTCCGCCAGGAAAAAGAGAGGGACTTATGATCGTCTTGGTTTGTTTTTCATAACGACTTCTTCGTCGATGGCACCGTACAAACTGTTAATAAAAACCTCATCGGCTAGTGACAGAGCGAGATCCCCACAACTAAATGGTTAAGTATATGTTACTGTTAATAGATATTTCTCGAATTGCAACACCTAAAAGATTATGAAGGGACCACTAAGAGCAGAATTCAGTTATTCTATGGTCAATGACAGTTGTATACACAATGAGACAGTACACGTTACTGTGATGCATGTAAAAGTCAAACACGTCACAGCTTGTCATGTTTCTACTTGACAGCCGTTTTGAGTAGTCCACAGAAGAGGACTGAGTCTAAGGTGGCGTTATAATATATCGAGCCTTACTATATGTGCAAAATAGTGTTCTTCGTCTAAGGCGTTAAATACGAACACATCACGGGTGGGGGTCGCCAGGTTACTTCGTTATTCCTAAGTTCACAATCAACAGGTACAACCTAATCAAGGTCCTGTTTCTTCAAGTGCACGTGCAGAAGCTGTAATACAATCGTTGTAGAAAGGACTTCTTTTGCTGAATTGCAACAGGACTGGCCAACGGAAAAACACAGCTCACATGCGGGAAACAGTCGGACTTCTATCCCTGTATTCCTCGGTTCAACCACATTCTTTTATTTTCTTCCACGAACATTGTTTGAAGAGAAAAATGCAGCCGGAAAGGGATGTTTCAGAGAACCTGTTTTCATAGTTTTAATTGTAGCCATTTCCAAGTATGACTCTGCACTTTTCGATAATCACTCATGCATCTTATTTAAGAATGTGTAAGAAGTACATTCGTATTTTGAATTTTATGTGAGAGTAAGGCAAATAAAAATGAAACAATTTCGTCGCCTCTTCCGTGAGCCGGCCGCGGTGGCCGTGCGGTTCTAGGCACTGCAGTCCGGAACCGCAGGACTGCTACGGTCGCAGGTTCGAATCCTGCCTCGGGCATGAATGAGCCTCTCTTTCTAGAACATGGTGGTAGCACTCGCAAGAAAAACGTATGAGACATGCCAACCAATGTTTGATCTTCAGTCAGTATTATTTCGTATCGCCAGCAATCGGTTATTGACTAAGTATTATACTTAGTAGTAGGGGTACGTGATAGGTTCGCCTCGAGCATCAGGCTTATGAAGTATGAGTTTGTGTCCCGACATGTGCAAAAGGGAATGAGTATGTCCAGTCATAAGGAGGGTATGGATTTGACATGGAGAACTGTCATAGCAAAGGGAGGAGCATGCAGAGTCATAAGAATGGTATCGATATTTCTATTTCCAGAGCCACAGCTGTCAGCAGGGTGAATTTCTGGTATTTCGCTTGTTGTCGAATGTCGTTCAACTGAGACCACAATCGTTAACATTTAGTTGTAAGTACGGGGTTAGTTAGGTTGAAGTAATTCTAAGTTCTAGGGGACTGATGACCTAAAATGTTAAGTCCCATAGTGCTCAGAGCCATTTGAACCATTTGAACCTCTTCCGTGAAAATTCGTTTTGTACAAATTCTTTCTGAAAGTTTCGAACAGCTGTCAAATAGCCCTTCAATAAGATAAGTTCCATTTTCTCACATGATATGTTCCGCCTCTTCTCAACTGAACATGAGGATTTTTTCCAGGATACCACCAAACATAAATTTTCAAAAAAACTATTAGCATCAGTTAATTTCAAAATGTCTTCGCTCAGTTGAACGTCAGAACTACAGCCGTACTTCAGTGTCGCCTTAAAAAATTGTTTTCATGGTGTACACAAACTAGTCTTGGAATTCTCATAATTTTACACATTTGCTACTAAATCTATAACTGTATCTGTGAAATCTTGAAACAGGAACTTCCTTTTTTTTTTCTCCGCAAAACCTTCTCCCCCAGTTACGCTTTCGTTTTTTAATATGGGTATCTTTTTCGTCAAGTAGTCTAGAATGTTACTGTTCATCCATTTGCACTTTCAAACGGTCTCGGCTCTTTCTCCGTTCGGAATTCATGGCTCGGTAGCGATGACCACCATTGAAAAGACACGGCTTCTGTTTCGTTTCCATTCCGCACGTTATACAGGGGCCGGCCGCGGTGGCCGAGCGGTGCTAGGCGCTCAGTCCGGAACCGCGCGACTGCTAAGGTCGCATGTTCGAATCCTGCCTCGGGCATGGATGTGTGTGATGTCCTTAGGTTAGTTAAGTTTAATTAGTTCTAAGTTCTAGGCGACTGATGACCACAGATGTTAAGTCGCATAGTGCTCAGAGCCATTTGAAACATTTCGTTATATAGGTCGAGAATAGCGTACGAAATTGTACTGGAAAGAAGGTTGTCTGCGAGGGCGCTGCCTGGCACGATGACAACAAATCCGCTGAGATGAAACTTCCTTTCAAATTAAAACTGTTTGCCGGACTGAGACTCGAACGCGGGACCTCTGCGGGCGAATACCTTACCGACTAGGGTACCGAAGCACGACTCACGACCGGTCCTCACAGCTTCACTTCCGCCAACGTCTCGCCTCCTGCCTTCTGTGAGGGACGGTCGTGAGTCGCTAGTGCGCTTGCCCGCGAAGGGCACAGGTCCCGAGTTCGAGTCTCCGTCCGGCACACAGTATTAATCTGACAGCAAGTTTCGTATCAGCGCACAATCCTGCTGCAGAGTGGAAAATTTCATTCTGGAACAAATCCGCTGCCGTTAACAAGCAGTGAAACGTCCCCTTACAAAAATTATAAATGACTGACACACAACATTTTTAGCGTAACGCAATATGACTTTCAATAATCCCTGCAAGAGAATGGCCCTGACTAATAATAGCCTATACCTTTCATGAATCATTTACCTCACAAAAATCTTCGTTACTCAAACTACTGCAATACAGCGAGCGCCAATACTGCCAGCTAAACAAAAGATTCAAACTACTGGAGGCACTAACTACTGATAACCATAGTTAGCAAATGAAAGATTTTGATAAAGAACAAACACTGTATTTACCTTAACAGTTTAAAAGTCATAATATATATCAGTTCATGACATCCAGTCTTTCAAATTTACTGTCTCTGATGGACACACGTCCAGATCGTCCGCTCTCAAAACTCCACTATTTCTCTCCCCGCATCCACCACTGCTGGCGGCTCACCTCCAACTGCACAACGCTACGCGCTGTTACCAGCCAGCTGCCCAATACTACAATAGCTAACAACAATGCAAACCAGCCACAGACTGCACATACCACAGCCAGTGATTTCCATACAGAGAGCTAGGTGGCGGTGGCGTTAGCAATATAAGAACCTAAACAGCGTACTTACAGCAGTGGCGGGAGGCTCTGGTCCGAAACACAACGGTGCAGAAGCGGCTGGTCGGAAGTGCCACCTGCGGTAGGGTAGGAAACCCCACGGCCGGTAAGTCCACGGAGCTCGGCAACAGCTGATGGGCTTGGTCCTATCAGTCGGGTGTGTCGCTGATGTTCCGAGCGCCTGAAACTTCCTGGCGGTTTAAAACTGTGTGTCGGACCGAGACTCGAACTCGGGGCCTTTGCCTTTCGCGGCCAAGTGCTCTACCATCTGAGCTACCCTAGCACGACTCACGCCCTGTCCTCACAGCTTTAATTCCGAGCGCCTCTTCTCGTCTGTTAAACAGCTAGCAGCGTCCGAGTCGTGCCACATTTGAACGAAATGTGCTCCACATCCCTGCTTTCAGAGGCCTAGATCGTATTATTATTGTTGAGGACATCGAAACACGCCTGATGCCATGTTTGCACCTGTGTCTCCAGATCCGAAGACAGGACTGCACAGCACGGATAAGCAATTCTTGGCTCGTCTTTTCTTTTCTCAGCCTCGGTTCTTCTTCCTCTGATCGTAGCCCCTGCTCCATTTGCCGATCTGAAGATGCATAAGAAAGGAGACAAATGCACAGAACTTTATTACAGTGGGCCGGATGTTTCCCCGTACAGAAGTAGTAGTCTGTTTGCGTACGTGAGCTACTACGAATGCAGCCTACACAAATGGGTTGCCCTCGATGAGCGGATCGGCTAGTGCTGGTAGCCAGTTTACAGGTTGGGGCCGTGGTGAGTGTGCAGATTTGAGCGAGGCGGCGGTAACTGTACGCGCCGGCCTCGGTGCGGCCACAAGTGGCCGGTGCTCGGTGCTCCTAGCTGAAGCGACTCCTTAACACACTTCGGGGTGAGAGGAGAGGAGCGGCGAGGCCACCCTGCTGCGCCGCCGCCCCCGCTTTCCACGCGGAAGCTGACCCTGCTCCAGGGAGGAGAAGGGCGCCAGCAGGGCGGAGAGAGAGAGAGAGAGAGAGAGAGAGAGAGAGAGAGGGAGAGAGAGAGAGGGAGAGCCGTGACGTGGCGTCATGGACCGTGGAGCGCCTAATGCATCGGGACCTCCGCTTGTGTCGTAACTAGCGGTTTAGTCCACGAAAATGTACAACATTGATGAGGTATTAAAACACTATACCAGCTTTCCGAATATTCAAACATTTTTCTCGTTTTGTATAAAGGTCATTCAATAAAAAAAAAACGGATTTTGTAAAGGATCTATTACGAGAATGGAATATAAAACATATTTTTCAAGGTAATGCTCCTCCACTTCAGTACATCTACATCTACATCTACATCCATACTCCGCAAGCCACCTGACGGTGTGTGGCGGAGGGTACCCTGAGTACCTCTATCGGTTCTCCTTCTTATTCCAGTCTCGTATTGTTCGTGGAAAGAAAGATTGTCGGTATGCTTCTGTGTGGGCTCTAATCTCTCTGATTTTATCCTCACGGTCTCTTCGCGAGATATACGTAGGAGGGAGCAATATACTGCTTGACTACTCGGTGAAGGTATGTTCTCGAAACTTCAACGAAAGCCCGTACCGAGCTACTGAGCGTCTCTCCTGCAGAGTCTTCCACTGGAGTTTATCCTATCTGGTACGGATCCCACACTGTTGAGAAGTATTCAAGCAGTGGGCGAACAAGTGTACTGTAGCCTACTTCCTTTGTTTTCGGACTGCATTTCCGTAGGATTCTTCTAATGAATCTCAGTCTATCGTCTGCTTTACCGACGATTAATTTTATATGGTCATTCCATTTTAAATCACTCCTAATGCGTACTCCCAGATAATTTATGGAATTAACTGCTTCCAGTTGCTGACCTGCTATTTTTTAGCTAAATGATAAGGAAACTATCTTTCTATGTATTGTCAGCACATTACACTTGTCTACATTGAGATTCAACTGCCATTCCCTGCATCGTGCGTCAATTCGGTGCAGATTTTTTTGCATTTCAGTAGAATTTTCCATTGTTACAACCTCTCGATACACCACAGCATCATCTGCAAAAAGCCTCAGTGAACTTCCGATGTCATCCACGAGGTCATTTATGTATGTTGTGAATAGCAACAGTCCTATGACACTCCCCTGCGGCACACCTGAAATCACTCTTACTTCGGAAGACTTCTCTCCATTGAGAATGACATGATGCATTCTGTTATCTAGCAACTCTTCAATCCAATCACACAATTGGTCTGATAGTCCATATGCTCTTACTTTGTTCATTAAACGACTGTGGGGAACTGTATCAAACGCCTTGCGGAAGTCAAGAAACACGGCATCTACCTGTGAAACCGTGTCTATGGCTCTCTGAGTCTCGTGGACGAATAGCGCGAGCTGGGTTTCACACGACCGTCTTTTCTGAAACTCATGCTGATTCCTACAGAGTAGATTTCTAGTCTCCAGAAAAGTCATTATACTCGAACATAATACGTGTTCCAAAATTCTACAACTGATCGACGTTAGAGATATAGGTCTATAGTTCTGCACATCTGTTTGACGTCCCTTCTTGAAAACGGGGATGACCTGTGCCCTTTTCCAATCCTTTGGAACGCTACGCTCTTCTAGAGACCTACGGTACACCGCTGCATACACTTATGATAGTGGTGGACAAGCACAAAGTACTCTTGGAGACGCGTGTGTAACCATTCATGCACTGTCACCTGAACTTACTCATCTTTAGCGAATCTTCAGCCACTAAGAGGTACTTTCGGTGGGTTAAAAATGAGACATTCTAAAGCTGCCAGATACTGGAGATATGGGGTGGGGCAAGCAGATGAATTTCAGATCTTCGTGCACAAATCGACGCGCCTTTCATTTCTGATTATGACGGTACGTCACATAAATGGACATTTGGAGAAAGAGAAAGGAAGTTTTTGTTATGAGAAGTGTGAATTACAAATTATTTCAAGACTGTGTACTTGTGCGCGATCTGTAACAAATAGTAAAGAACGTATATTATTATTATCAAAACACCAATATCGATGTAATTAACAAAACACAGTTTTTCTTGGTATAATCTCTGTGTAACGTAGGCCATGAAGATCAAAGACAATGCTTTGATTGAACTAGCTCTCCTCTTTTGTTTCGTGTAGCGGTAATCCGCCATTGTAGTGCTGTCTGATAATTAACGTAAGTTTTATCTATTTTTTGAAAAATATGGTAGAAATTGTTATTAGAAAGTGTGTATTATTGACTTAGTTGTCACCTCTCATGATTGCAACCATTAATTATAAGTAACAAAATTTTTACAGAACTTCGTAGTGCAGGGAGTTCGTCTCCCCTAGCAGCATTTAGTCGGCCATTACGCTGATTGTATTATTTAATTAAAATTTCAAGTCATAATATTAAATGTAAATGCGAGAGACTTCTCAATATTGATCTTTCATTAATTTCAAAGTTAAAAAGCGTCAAAATAGATTTCGTTTATTAATATTTAGAATACTGAGTGAGTTCAGTATGTTTCATTTTGGCCGCCTAACGGCAAACGAGATTCTCTCCAGTTTTGCCTTGCAAATAATGAAAAAGAAATATTGAAAATCATTACATTACGCAATATCTCAGTTAATCTTTATGTAATTTGGTACATAAATAACCAGTAGCCCCTGAGCCTTATATTAATAATTAGAGTTTGCGTAAGAATACGCATATTTTCTTTTCTAAATGGCAGCGCTCACGCAAACTATGTATTAGAAGGCGGTGAGTCACGCGCTGTGTTTAAAAAATATTATATCGTACGTATTTCGGGGCAGTCGATGTCTGTACAAGTGTTATCGCGGTATAAGTTAATTAAAAGTCTCATGCTAGCCCACAATATTTAAAGCCACCCCAAACAAAATCATAAGCTATATAATTACAAAAAATAAAAATATACACTTATACCGTGGTAAGTGGCGTACACATTCTTGAACATTAGTAGATCATGAACAATATCGTGGGCCGATCCGGCACTAATGTTCATCGTTGCTGCAGTATCGTTCAGCTCTCGCAACATTGTTCTCCGTGACTCCACAGACTGAAGGCCCAGGGCGTGGCGAGCCTTGAGCACGTGTTAAACCTCGTTTTAACTTATCTGCTCACTCGTACACTTGTTTCCGACTCAATCGACGTACAGCACGTCGCACTGCCAGCCGGCGGTGTATTGCGATTCATTTCAGACCTTCAGCTGAGAGAAATTTAAAGACATTCCGTTGTGCACGTTGTTGCAAACCCGCAAGGTTGCCGTCACCTTGTTTCACTGATTCCCAGCATCCGGTTCGCTAATCAGGCGAGCCAGACCCCCTCGTACTTGTAGGACACGATCAAGAAATAACACAGAAACGCAAACTTTGACGATGTTTTGTATTTCTTATACAGCTTTTCTAGTTGTTTGTTGAATGGACCTTGCAATTTTTTTCGTGTTTGCAAAATTAAGGGCGACCGTTGGTACAGGTCTGCACAGTTGCGGAAACCCGAGGCTATCCTAGGTTTTTGCAGATGAAAGCCTGCGTCGAGGCTGATATCTGCGGGTATATCTGTGGATTTCCGCAATAATAATTATTTTGTAGTTAAAAGTTAAACGAGAGTGCCAGTTTGAAGGAGAACATTATTCCACCAAGCTGTGTTTTAAATTATTTTATTTGCGCTACTAGTTGTGGGTACTGCCCATTCTCAAGTGCATCCACAGTATAGTAATAGAGGCGGGTATAGTAACAGACGTGGATACATTCTCCTTGTATAGTCAAAACGTCACGTGCCATTCATATTTCAGCACAGCGTACTCGCCATAGGTCATCATCCTGTAATGTTTACTACAAATCACTCTCTACAGAGTTGTTCATGTCACTGACACAATGTGGCTGACTATATGGGAAAATTTTAATTGAATGCACGACATAATAATGAAAGAGTTCATAATCGGTATCGAGCACAATAAAACGTCGATCTCGTACTGAGTGAGACAATTTAACGTATTCTCGGTATTCCGAGTTTTATTTTAAACATTGGTACAGCTCCTTGTTAATTATTGGTGGTCTACTGTCAGTCGTACAGAATCTCCATCGGAGGCGACTCGTACATCAGCCTAACTCATTTCGAGGTAACATTCAATCCGGCTGTTGCCTAAACAATACAGAACGCATTCCAAAGAGCTGCTGATAACCAATAAGGAAAAGACTATTCCAGTTAACTTCAGGGTGGAGCCTCCTATAGAGTGTGTCCACATCTGCAAGGGCTAAAGGTGGCGCCACATTCTTCTTCCTGGTTCTGCGCACATTTACACGTGGCGGTATTTCCGCCGTACCACCAGCTGGTCTACGTCTGAGTCTTTCCTGCTCCCTTTACAGCAAGACAATAATCTTTACTGCTGCAAGCGGGCTGAAATTGCTTCTGGGTCACTTTCTCACCTTTGTAAGTGGAACTGCTTCACAAGTAGCCTCAACCGTTTAGTGGCTGGCATAATTTGCTGCTGGTTGCGAGGCCGTGTTCGAGTCTCTCTACGCATATAGTTTTTTTCACAGCAGAATATCTTCTGTGGTACTTACTGCACTTTATGAACGAAAGCGGAGTGCTTCGTTGACAAACATGTTTCTTGTGAGGTAACATAAGACCTTTGCACCCGCACAGCGAGTGACGCGATGCATTTCTTCACAACATCTGTACATCACTGGCGAGTGCCAGTGTGTGGCAGAAGACATTTGATATTATTTTTTCTCTTTCTGCTTCATTTGCTGAAGATGAGCGATATAAATTCTGAGAATAAATTTCGTATATGCGGTAATTATATTTCGTGCTTCCGAAATATGTGTACAGGAGCAAATAAACCGTAGGCGACTTGCAGCCGCCTGTGAAGTAGTGTTAACCTGGTCTAAAGAGTGACGTGGGCCCTTCACGTCATGTCCGACACTTCCTTGCAAGTCTCTGCTAAATCTATTGTGGTGGATAGCGACAGCCAACACGATGCGCGCTCATCATGGCTTCAGACGAACAACAATCAAAAACAGTTTCCTCGCGTACCATGTCGCGACTTTCCTGAACTAAAAATACACGAGACGGTCACTCCGCAACATGCTAAAAACCTCTAACCTAAAAACATATATTACACTCCAGACTATACAGAGACATTAAATCACAGCTGCAGCTTGCGTGCCCCAATTTAACTGATATGTATTCATTATGACTGATATAGGCTCAGACGAGTGCATCTAGTAGGAGAAAACAGATTTTAATAAAATGATATGCTTGAACATACGGTGTTTCTTTGTCGAAGTGTCTGCATATAGTTTGTTAAGTGTGACAAACACTGGTTTGTTACATTTTCATTTAACAACTTTTGCCCCTTGTATTACTGAGTTCTAAATGGAGAAAGCTTTCTACGTTGTTAGTTTCGGGCCTGACTATTGGTTTATCTGAGGACCTTCAGACGAGATTCCATAGTGTTCGGGTAGTAGTTCTATCTCTATGAGGCATCTGCAAAAGTAACACATCTTACTGAAAAAAGAGTAAAAAGGGTTTCTTCTGCGCTTCGGAATTTGGAGTACACTCATCCCCCTTTACTTCGCAACATGAACTATAAAATACTTGGAACTGGCGTTTCTCTAGTATAAGGGGACGCGAAAATACAAATTATGTATACAGGCATTAAGATTGTCCGCACAACACTTCTCTTGTTTTGTACAAGGGAAGTCGGGACTGAAGCAACACGGAACAACTACAGTATTTCCATTACGCAGGTTGAATGATGGTCGCTTTCGCTACAAAGAAGAAATAAACATTACACCGAACAATAATGAGCCAGGATCCTGTCTTGCGAAGTATTGTGTACCACTATGGCGCAGGAGCGGGGGCACCATAATTTAGATGTACACCTAAATTCATGATTGTCGACCTAAATACTTATATAAACAGTATTAATGGGCATGGAATCAACTGGCCACCTACACTCGTTATTTTACACTGAGTGAACTTAAGTGTGTTACTCAAGAGTGATTAATTGCACATGTGGTATTTTGAGGTAAAAAGGATGAAATTAAATATACTGACCATCTCAAATTCAAAAAAGCTGTTGACAAATATTTTCCCTGTACCATTACTCACGTGTGGCAAAGAGAGGATCGAGAAAATTAAATAAATACACTATGTGAACAAAGGTATACGCATACCCCTCAAAACATATGTTTTTCATATTAGGTGCATTGTGCTGCCACCTAGGTGGAACAACATTTCATTTTAAAGAGAAACCACATGATACATAACTTATGCAAGTGAGAATCAGATTCTACTAAGCATTCTCTGTCATAAAGTCCGCTTTGGCTGCGTGTCACCTGGGTGCAAAATTCCGACATAGTGCGGCGAAAGTAAGGTGCTATGCTTTTATTCTCTTATAGCAAGCATAAATATAGATACAGTGCAACATTTATGTTCAGATAGAGATATTTGTAACATTGTAATGGAGCGACATTTATTACTGGATATAATGAATAAAACAAAATAATAAAGGCGAAAAAATTATGTAGCCACCACAGAGCTGTACGTTCAAACACCACTGTAAGTGTAAAATCCACGTCAAAACGTGCGCCCCATACGATAGTATTTCCGTGGAACTGTCTGGTAATAAGGATTCACGAAAGGAGAGATGGAAATAGGGTTCCATCGTAATGACCACAGCGACACTGTTATATTCCTAGCAACTCCGAGGTCTCGACTATGCAAGAAGATTTACTGTAAGTGGAGCCACAGTCAATTGACAGGTAGACCCACAACAAGGTCACGAGCAGATGCAGCCGAAACGACGCATTTGTTCATCCAGTGACAATAATTTTTACGTGACTCGGCTCTACATGCAAAACAATTCTGTGGTAAGATTTGGTTCTCAAAAATGTTCCGAACAGGCCACGCCGGAACCAAAGCTGCCTTACACAGCCGATAGTCCTGAATGTAGTGCGGAACAAGTCTCGGACCACATCATCAAAAGGGGTCAACGTTAGCCGTCGTGAGTGCCTGCTTTGTAACTTTGTTGATTACGAAGATTTGAACAGCGGTATGTCCTTTCTTTTTTAATCGCACCCTGTATCTTTTGTTAGGTAATTCAGTTCCTCCCCTCAATATCTATTCAAAAATGCAGGGTGTTACAAAAAGGTACGGCCAAATTTTAAGGAAACATTCCTCACACACAAATAAAGAAAAGATGTTATGCGGACCTGTGTCCGGAAACGCTTAATTTCGATGTTAGAGCTCATTTTAGTTTCGTCAGTATGTTCTTCCACCTACACTCAATGAAGCACGTTTTCATGATTTCATACGGGATATTCTACCTGTGCTGCTAGAACAAGTGCCTTTACAAGTACGACACAACATGTGTGGTTCATGCACGATGGAGCTCCTGCACATTTCAGTCGAAATGTTCGTACGCTTCTCAACAGCAGATTCGGTAATCGACGGATTGGTAGAGGCGGACCAATTCCATGGCCTCCACGATCTCCTGACCTCAACCCTCTTGACTTTCATTTATGGGGGCATTTGGGAGCTCTTGTCTACGCAACCCCGGTACCAAATGTAGAGACTATTCGTGCTCTATTGTGGACGGCTGTGATACAATACACCAGTCTCCAGGGCTGCATCAGCGCATCAGGGATTCCGTGCGAAGAAGGGTGGATGCATGTATCCTCGCTAACGGAGGACATTTTGAACATTTCCTGTAACATAGTGTTTTAAATCACGCTGGTACGTTCTGTTGCTGTGTGTTTCCATTCCATGATTAATGTGATTTGAAGTGATGTAATAAAATGAGCTCTAACATGGAAAGTAAGCGTCTCCGGACACATGTCCACATAACATATTTTATTTTTTTGTGTGTGAGGAATGTTTCCTGAAAGTTTGGCCGTACCTTTTTGTAAGACCCTGTATATCATCGTGTACTATTCATGTAGAAAAGACGTTATTTAAAAATGCAATGGAAATTCCGACCCTCACTCTCTTGCAGTGCAGTGTAGGTATCCAGTACAACGTAACTCTCTGTTTGCTGGAACTGCAAGTATACAAATGAACACACAAGGGCAAAGCACACCGGTCATTTGGTCAACGGTCTTCAGTTGAAGACTTGAGTGAGTAGAATGTACACCAACGGAGGCAAGGTAGAAATAGTGCCTTTCCTGTATACAGCATATCGTCTAACTGTATTACAGTACTGTACTCCGCGTGACCGCTACGGTCGCAGGTTCGAATCCTGCCTCGGGCATGAATGTGTGTGATGTCCATAGGTTAGTTGGTTTTAAGTAGTTCTAAGTTATAGGGGACTTAAGAACTCAGATGTTAAGTCTCATAGTGCTCAGAGCCGTTTTGTAAAAAAAGATTATTATTATTGCAGTTACTGTCCTAACAAATTACATTCTCTGTAAATGAGTAGGATTCCTACACTCTCTTCGTTAGTGTAGACTGTACTCATTCGAGTCTTCAATTGAAGACGAATGACTGAATGTTAGGCGTGCATTTTCCTAGTGTTTACATTTCTTTATTGTGAACTCCAGCAAGTAGACGACTTACAGTACCTTGGATACCTCCACTTTGTTTGCTTTTATTTTTTCAATACCGTCATTTTTTCATGAATGGTACACTGTGATACAATTTTGAACAGGTTTTGAGGAGAGGAATTGGACTGCCGAATAAAAGATAATATCGTTCTGTTTTTAAAAAAGGCGTAACCGTATTCATATGCAATTATATTTGCTAACGTCACCCTGCTAGCTAAACAACATTCAATTGATAGGTTTTTTGTTTCACTACTCTACAAAAAGTAATTCTTGGAGGTCAAGATAAATGGGACACCCTGTACATGCATATTCATCCTAACTTGTAAACCTTAGCTTGCCACAAGGGAAAGAAATTAGCAGCCAGTTTGCTACAATGAAGAGAGGGAAGTAAAAGAGGACGAGCTGCAGCCGAATCCGCTGGGCAGGGCGGCGCCTCGCCGCTGCCACTCTGCTCTCCCCCGCATCTGCAGCGGCGCCCTTTCCCTCGCGATTTACATCTGAATAGCGCTCAGCCTGCTTAAACGTGCCCTGCACGGCCCGCAGAGTCCTTCTGCATGTGCATCTCACGAAAGCACTCGGCTTGTGTCCAGGAATATTAAGGTTTAGAGGAGCAACGAGGAAAGCGGCTTGCCTCGCAAATTCCGTCCTATTCTCGTAGCAGAGATCGCAGTAAAATTATGCTATATCTGTGCAGCACCATTACATGTCTCGCACAGAACCAGCAAAACTTCAATGTTAGTGCAAGAAAGGATGGAAAGAAGATTAGGGGTGTAGCATCCTATCGATGGTGGCGTCATTGCAGCACAAGCTCGGACAGGAGAACGAAATCGACAGTTTCTTTTTCAAAGGAACCATCCTGCCATTAACCGTAATCGATTAGGGAAAACACGGAACATAAATGTGAGAGACCGATCGGGGGTTTGAAATTCCGTCTTCGTGACTACGACTGCTAGGTCTTTTTCCACCGTGACCTGAGAGGTGCATCGCTTTTTGATCAGTACTGCGCCACCTTTTTAATATCGTGTGAGGTACATTCATCGCTGTGCATCTGCTACACGATTTTAAGGTTTTTCTGCAGCCGACGGCGGCTCACAGTTTCACTAAATGTGAACTATTAGCGGAAAAATCTGTTATTCAGCCGATTTCTGGATTGTGGAACCAAACTTGAGAAAATTAGTCTCAAATACATTTGTTCTTTGCTACACCGTTGAGAGTAGTTAATTATGACACTAGTGTAAACATCGCCAAGCCATCTGAGAGCTCATTTCGAGTGCGGTTGGCAAAGATAAAAGGCAAACAAACATCTGGATTAGCCAGTGTGAGCCCTCGTTTAGTATACTGAAACTATAAAATAAGACGTGCAGGTGAACTCATGTTTGACTATATAAGAAATTGTCAGATATTACCTTGACACTTAGACAAAAATAATATAAAGTAAGTGAACTAAAGGTACAATCTACATTCGTAATACATAATGCACTGTACAATGCGGGGGACAATGTACATAGTGTATCCCCCCCCCCCCCCGTTTGTCCTTCATTGATGCTAGGTGGGGGTTAATATCTCCTCCTAGAAATAATACTGTTGTAGTCGCTGCGTGGTACTACGCATATCGATATTAGCAGCTTTCTGTCCTACTCCGAACGCCTATTGAACAGGCTCTTCCATTTCTGCCCATCTTGAGCTTCGTATAGCCAACTCAATCACACTTTCTTAACTCTGTGTCCCAACTATCCTGTAGTCACCCCCCCCCCCCCCCACCTTTCCCTTCTCCTACCCTTCCCCCCTCCTCCGGCCTTTTTGGTAAACTGGTCTACAATCTAGTATTTGTTTTGACCATCTGTCATCCTTTCTTAGAGAAACATGACCAGTCCACTCCCATTTCAAAGTATTTACTCTTTTCACTATATCACTGACCTTTGTTGCACGTCTGATATCTAATGCTGAGGGCAGAAGAAGAGAGCGCAAGTTCTCAGAGACGTTATATACAGAGTCTCCTTCATCTACATCTACATCTACATGACTACTCTGCAATTCACATTTAAGTGCTTGGCAGAGGGTTCATCGAACCACAATCATACTATCTCTCTACTATTCCACTCCCTAAGAGCGCGGGGGAAAAACGAACACCTAAACCTTTCTGTTCGAGCTCTGATTTCTCTTATTTTATTTTGATGATCATTCCTACCTATGTAGGTTGGGCTCAACAAAATATTTTCGCATTCGGAAGAGAAAGTTGGTGACTGAAATTTCGTAAAAAGGTCTCGCCGCGACAAAAAACGTCTTTGCTGTAATGACTTCCATCCCAACTCGTGTATCATATCTGCCACACTCTCTCCCCTATTACGTGATAATACAAAACGAGCTGCCCTTTTTTGCACCCTTTCGATGTCCTCCGTCAACCCCACCTGGTAAGGATCCCACACCGCGCAGCAATATTCTAACAGAGGACGAACGAGTGTAGTGTAAGCTGTCTCTTTAGTGGACTTGTTGCATCTTCTAAGTGTCCTGCCAACGAAACGCAACCGTTGGCTCGCCTTCCCCACAATATTATCTATGTGGCCCTTCCAACTGAAGTTGTTCGTAATTTTAACACCCAGGTACTTAGTTGAATTGACAGCCTTGAGAATTGTACTATTTATCGAGTAATCGAATTCCAACGGATTTCTTTTGGAACTCATGTGGATCATCTCACACCGTACAGCAATCTTTTCTAAATCGCTTTGCAACTGATACTGGTCTTCGGATGACCTTACTAGACGGTAAATTACAGCATCATCTGCGAACAATCTAAGAGAACTGCTCAGATTGTCACCCAGGTCATTCATATAGATCAGGAACAGCAGAGGTCCCAGGACGCTTCCCTGGGGAACACCTGATATCACTTCAGTTTTACTCGATGATTTGCCGTCTATTACTACGAACTGCGACCTTCCTGACAGGAAATCACGAATCCAGTCCGACAACTGAGACGATACCCCATAGGTCCGCAGCCTGATTAGAAGTGGCTTGTGAGGAACGGTGTCAAAAGCTTTCCTGAAATCTAGAAATACGGAATCAACTTGAGATCCCCTGTCGATAGCGGCCATTACTTCGTGCGAATAAAGAGCTAGCTGCGTTGCACAAGAGCGATGTTTTCTGAAGCCATGCTGATTACGTGTCAATAGATCGTTCCCTTCGAGGTGATTCATAATGTTTGAATACAGTATATGCTCCAAAACCCTACTGCAAACCGACGTCAATGATATAGGTCTGTAGTTAAATGGATTACTCCTATTACTCTTCTTAAACACTGGTGCGACCTGCGCAATTTTCCAATCTGTAGGTACAGATCTATCGGTGAGCGAGCGGTTGTATATGAGTGCTAAGTAGGGAGCTATAGTATCAGCTTAATCTGAAAGGAACCTAATCGGTATACAATCTGGACCTGAAGACTTGCCCGTATCAAGCGATTTGAGCTGCTTCGCAACCCCTAAGGTATCTACTTCTGAAAACTCATGCTAGCAGATGTTCGTGTTTCAAATTCTGGAATATTCCGTTCGTCTTCCCTGGTGAAGAAATTTCGGAAAACTGCGTTCAATAACTCCGCTTTAGCGGCTCAGTCGTCGGTAACAGTACCATCGGCACTGCGCAGCGAAGGTATTGACTGCGTCTTGCCGCTTGTGTACTTTACATACGACCAGAATTTCTTCGGATTTTCTACCAAATTTCGAGACAATGTTTCGTTGTGGAACCTATTAAAGGAATCTCGCATCGAAGTCCGTGCCAAATTTCGCGCGTCTGTAAATTTTAGCCCATCTTCGGGATTTCGCGTTCTTCTGAACTTCGCATGCTTTTTCCGTTGCCTCTGCAACAGCGTTCGGACTTTTTTTGTGTACCACGGGGGATCCGTTCCATCTCTTACCAATTTATGACGTATGAATCTCTCAATTGCTGTTGCTATATAGACATTAGGGATGAAACTGTCTCGGGAGACACTTCAGGAGAAGACAGCAGAGCCCAGAAGCCGATGCGATGCGCACCCGGCAGACCAACGCCCACTGCCGGCTGGCTCATCCCAGCTTGGCGCCGTTTAGCCTGGCTTACGTTGCGCAGCGGTACAGCGGCCGGGCAACACTTGCCAGGGAATGGCTCTCTTTGACCTCACTTGGTGTCAGTCGCTCACGCTTCGTCTTTGACCTCTTGGCCGTGACTTTGTTGTTGGGTATTCTCACAATCTCACCCAACTCTCTACCAATTCGATACAGTCATCCCCACGGTTAAATTCAGTTAGACTCTGCGCGGAGCTTTGTTACTAGGGTAATCTCCACCCTTTTATTGACACATAGCTCTCACAGTAGCAGTTTTACGTACTTACTTCCGTGAACTTAGGTTCTGCCCTCACTTCTTGTGAGAGAGAACTGTTTACTTATTTTTGTTTGGTGGTATTCTACAGTCAGTTGTACTGTCAATAAATCATAAAGTTTCTGAGTTCCTGTCTCATTCCATTAGACATCAGTCCACAATGCTACTGCCACATTTTAAGTTCTTATAAGACTCATAACTACGGTTCATATGTCAGGGCCAGCCTTCCCTTCCGTTTACTTGTATTTACATGATTACCCTACATCTGAATCGTAGAGAGGTGATTTGCATATCGAGAAAGGATACTCGGTGCATATGAAACGCTCATTTAGTAAAGTATAGCCGTAATGCCAGTAGAGTCTTGCAGTAAATTGCACAAAAACTGTTTTCCTCAGCTCAGACGAAATCTTAAGGCTTGAAACCTGAAGAATATCTTCCTTAACTTTGTAAGCCCGATTTAATACGTCGATATATATCTAGTATAATGTGTCGTAACTGAGGACATAATGTCTGCAGAGGTGATTGACGACTTCTATTGTGTAGAAAGACAAATGTCGTCTAAGTCGCTTTTTTATATTATTAACTAACAGGGTTCAACCCTCTTTTAGTTCATCCTTAGGTAGATCAATATCTGAAAGGAAAAGGGCTTATGAATGCGCAAAGATAGTCGTAAAGTGACATAAAAGTATATACAGTGGCAGTACGCGAAACAAAAATTAATCAACATGTAGCAAACAAAAGCGACTTACGACGAAATGAGGGCCGTCAGTTGGCAAAGATCCAGTTAAAGCAACACAAGTTGTTAGAAGAAGAAAGCTACGCAAGTGACAAGAATTCTCCTGTTTTTTTTTTTTTTTCGAATACTCCCGCTTAAGTTCCCGGGGCATCTCTGCTACATTTTCATATTGGCTACATCAATCTGTTAGTATCCTAAGCAGTTCATCTCTGACTTTGTCGAAGTCCACTGTCGTTTCTACTTGATAAAGGCTCCACCCTGTTGAAACAGTACTCTAGAACTGGTCGCCCTATTGCATTGTACGCGACTTGCTTTCCCGATGCTGTGAACTATTCCTGAATGCTTCCGACAGATGTACGTCATCCGTTCCCCTTTTGTAATACACGATCATCCCCTTTCATATCGTTTGTTAGTATTACCCTTTGTTACAGAAGATAAGACGTGCTCTAGATGATCACGTTCGGGTTCTACCAATTCGACATAGGCAATACCCTGTTTTTTTTTTTTTTTTTTGGCAATGTTTTCGCCCACAAGATACAAGAAACCATGCAGTAGTTAGTGCCTCAACAAGTCGATGCCAGAACAGGAAGAAGAAAAGCTGTTGAGAATAACACACAATAGAGAAGCCGAGTGTATTACGTATTTTGCTTATGCCTGTTACAGAATATGTTCTGACAGAGAAGCGTAATCTCAAATAGGCTGTAATTTGGACCGTTTATTATTATTTGTGAGCACGACATTCCATTAGGCGGATGCCACGAAAAAAGCTTTGAAATTTTTACCTCACGCCTCTCTGGAGCAGAATATTGAGCCCACTACGCGCAGGCGACAAGCGCAGCAGACTACAAAAATTAGTAGCCGCTCCCAGAAAGCTGCTTACACCATTACGTGCAGTTCTTCTGTCCCTGCGGCCCGCAGTAATAGTTGCGGGATAGCACGGCAATAAGAGGAAAGTAGGATGCCTCGCCGTGTTAGGCGGTCCTAAAGAACACTCGAGGAAGGTGGCCAGAGAGAGAGAGAGCAGCCGGAGGAAGATGGCTCAGTTCTACTTTCGCGGATATCTCGGTCCGGGTGGCCACTGCGCACGCACGCACGGCTGTGGTAGGAGTGGCGCCTTGGGGGCGTGCGTCGCTCGCCCGTGCTGGGCGCGCCGGCGTCGGATTTGCATGTAAGTTGGCGCGGCTTGACGCGCCTACGGCCGTAGGCGAGCGACGCCGTTATGAGCGTTCGTAGCGGTACAGTTTCCGTACACCACCGTACTATATATTCAGAACACACGTGCTGTTTTTCTACGCACTTGCCATTCCCGAAAGTAAACATGCCGTAATCCTCCTGAGGATAATACGTTAGCGTGCACCGTGAATTTAAATTGTGCCTCCACAACTTCAGCCGGCGTACTGTTCCTTCCTCATTGACTTGACACTGCAGTACTGCAATTCTTTGCCTCAAGCAATAGTGTTAGCGACGGCAATAAGTGTGCACTCGGTGTTTAAGAAATACACCACTGGCCATTAAAATTGCTACACCAAAAAGAAATACAGACGATAAACGAGTATTCATTGGACACATATATTATACTAGAACTGAGTGATCATATTTGACGCAATTTCGGTGCATAGATCCTGAGAAATCAGTACCCAGAACAACCATGTCTGGTCGTAATAACGGCCTTGATACGCCTGAGAATTGAGTCAAACAGAGCTTGGATGGCGAATACAGGCACAGCTGCCCATGCAGCTTCAACACGATACCACAGTTAATCATGAGTAGTGGCCGACGTATTGTGACGAGCCAGTTGCTCGGCCACCATTGACCAGACGTTTTCAATTCGTGAGATATCTGGAGAATGTGCTCGCCAGGGCAGCAGTCGAACATTTTCTGTATCCAGAAAGGCCCGTACAGGACCTGCAACATGCGGTCGTCCATTATCCTGCTGAAATGTACGGTTTGACAGGGATCGAGTGAAGGGTAGTGCCACGGTCGTAACACATCTGAAATGTAACGTCCACTGATCAAAGTCCCGTCAATGCGAACAATAGGTGACTGAGACGTGTAACAAATGGCTCCCTATACCATCACGTCGGGTGATACGACAGTATGGCGATTATAAATACACACTTCCAATGTGCGTTCACCGTGATGTCGCCAAACACGGATGCGACCGTCATGATGCTGTAAACAGAACCTGGATTCAGCCGAAAAAATGACGTTTTGCCATTCGTGCACCCAGGTTCGTCGTTGAGTACACCATCGCAGGCGCTCCTGTCTGTGATGCAGCGTCAAGGGTAACCGCACCCACGGTCTCCGAGCTGATAGTCCATGCTGCTGCAAACGTCGTTGAACTGTTAGTGCAGATGGTTGTTGTCTTGCAAACGTCCCCATCTGTTGACTCAGGGATCGAGACGTGATTGCACGATCCGTTACAGCCATGCGGGGAAGATGGCTGTCATCTCGACTGCTAGTGATACGAGGCCGTTGGGATCCAGCACAGCATTCCGTATTACCCTCCTGTACCCACCGATTCCATGTTCTGCTAACAGTCATTGGATCTCGACCGACGCGAGCAGCAATGTCGCGATGCGATAAACCTTAATCGCGATAGGCTACAATCCGACCTTTATCAAAGTCGGAAACGTGATGGTACGCATTTCTCCTCCTTACACGAGGCATCACAACAACGTTTCACCAGGCAACGCCGGTCAACTGCTGTTTGTGTATGAGAAATCGGTTGGAAACTTTCCTCATGTCAGCACGTTGTAGGTGTCGCCACCAGCGCCAACTTTGTGTGAATGCTCTGAAAAGATAATCATTTGCTTATCACAGCATCTTCTTCCTGTCGGTTAAATTTAACTACGGTAGCACGTCATCTTCGTGGTGTAGGAATGTTAAGGGCCCGTAGTGTAATATTTAACTACTCGACAGCTTTGGGAAGCTTGGACTGCGCAGCTTCGTAGCTGGTCCAAGCGAAGGACGAAAAGTGAATCGAATATCTCTTGTCGGTAACATTAATGAGCAAACAGAATTGTGATTCTCTCTGTGACCGTTCTTGACGGTAGTCGTGATCCATGAAGATGCAGTAAATATCGACTAACAACGACTGAATTTGTAGTGCTGGTATGAGATTACAGGAAGGGAAAAAGGCTATTAAGGAAGCACAGACACTAAAACAAACAATGTTCTCTTAATACGTGTATAAGTGTTACGTCGAGCAGCTCATACATCCGAGCGTGTTAAAGCGCCGCTTCCGCTACGGGGGCGAGCTGAGCGGATTGGTTTCCCACATCGCACTAGTGAAAGCAGCTGGCACCCAAGTCCTGGCTCATTTACACGGTTCGCAAACATTAGGAAACTTCCGGACACTACCGGCAGACAGTCGTGGTACACAATTCCGTCCCGAGGTGTAACGAGGTGGCGGCACGGAGGCCATCCGGTTCCCCTTTAAATCATCCCTTGATAAGCGTGCCGACCCTGCGCCAATCCGGGATAAGGCCAGAACAAAAAGGAGAAGTGTCATACCGGTCAGCTGGCCACTGCACGTCAATAGGTGCATGGCAGCCTCCTGCCTCTACAGATTTCACCTTATCATAACATGTAAGCTTTCACGGCCGGCGTTTTCTTTAATTAAACCTTCCGGGCTGAATTACCGTGGTCCATATATAAAACGTCTTCTCCTTCCTGACGTTTCGTTGCCTAGGTGAGTCGGCGACCTTAAAAGATGTTGGTGACCTCAAAAGATGTTGCCCGCAGTAGGAAACGAAGCGTCAGGAAGGAGAAGACGTTTTATATATGGACCACGGCAATTCAGCCCCGAAGTTTTAATTAATGGAGATTTTACCTTGTCACCTAAAAATAAGAACTGCCCTAGGCAGTTTCCATCAGTTCACAGGCATTATAAATTGTCATAGGTAGGGAATAGCATCAGGTGTCTTAATATGTGGTCACAGTAAAGGCAGGATAAGAAATGCTAAATATTTGATTTTCCTTGGCTCCAAAAGGTCGGGAGTTCGGCAGATACGACAACTTCAAGGCTGCTTTTCAGAAGAATTTGTGGGGAAGTATTTATGGTCTCGCTGCTACAAACGCGCACTGCACACCAATGCGAGAAACAAAGTACGTACAGAAGGCCGACTTTGTCGAGTACGGTGTGATGAGCAGCTTCTCTGGTGGTACAAAAAGAAGCAATCTGCCAGCCTAACGAGACGCCTTCACGCCGCTCCGCCGCTGGAATGCAGTTGGAGCCCGCCCCTTTCGCGGACACTGGGGACAGCCCAAATCGGGTCGCCGCAATCACGGGCGGGCACAAAGCTACTCGTTCACAGGGGACGCAAAATAAACCGTGAACGGGGTTTGCGCCGCCGTCCACGTCGGCGTCCGGCCATTGTCGCCGCCGCCGTGTTTGCGCGGCAGAATGCGATCCAGAGTCGGCCGGCCGCTCGCCGCCGGCGGGGTCGGAATGTCCGCCGGCAGACCTGTTTACAGTTGTTGACGTTCCGTGACTCGCTGTTTTCTCCGCCGGAGAGGTTTATTAATTTCCGACAAAAGCGGTCCGCGAGAGAAATGTCTTTTTGTCGGCGCTCCGCCGTCATTATTTAGCTGCTACGCGGCCCGCAGTAGTGGAGATTCGCTGAGTCAGGGTGAAAGAGGCGCGCAGGGAGGGGGAGGCACGGAAGAGAGCGAGGAAGAGAGGGAGGCAGAGAGGGAGAGAGGTGGAGCAGATACTCATCTGGGGTGTGCAGATGCGCCGCTGCAGGCGCTTTTATATTTAATAACTGGACCGAAGAGCGCGGCCGGTGTCCGGCGACGGCGAGACCCCGCCCTCCCGCGCTCGCCATTGTCTCGGCGCTCCAACAAAGGCTCGCGGCGGCCGGCTGCTCTTCCGATACCGCGCGGGGTCTGTTACCGGTCGCCGCAGATGCCTCTGCCTGCTGTCCCGGCGCTGCTCGCCCATTGTGTGGGTTCCGCTTCGGCGGCCAGATTAGTCGCTTTCAGAACACAGTTCCGTCATCCGTGCGCTCTTTTATCCGTAGCGATCTGCAACATCATTGTCGATTCCAAATGAGGACGATTTTTTCCGCGCACCTGTCTTACAGAGAAGGGCGCAGCGCTGACCATATGACCCCCTAGACACTTCTAGCGCTCTCTTTCCTGCTGCTCAGTGACGGAAAAAATCGCAACACTAAAAAACAATGAATTTTGAGTAATAAAATTACATTTGTCTAAGTAACGTATTGAAGTGACTGACATTGCAAGACTCCAAGTTAATGAAGCGAGAGATAAGCCATTGCGAATGTCAAACATTAACAACCGCTGTAACCACCAAACTTTTGAATGCAAACATGCAAACGTGCACGCATTGTGTTATACAGGCGTCGGATGTCAGTTTGTGGATAGAGTTACGTGGCTGTTGAACTTAGCTGAGCAGTACAGGGACGGTCACGTTGGCTGTGGATTATGCTGGATTTGCCGTACGATGATGCCCAGTATGTGCTCGACTGGAAACAGATCTGGTGCTCGAGCAGGTCAAGGCAACAAGTGGACACCCTGTAGAGCGTGTGTGGTTACAACAGCGGCATGTGGGTAGTGTTGTCCTACTGGAAAGCACCCCCTGGTATGCTGTTCACGAATGGCAGCACAGCAGATGTGGGAGGGTGTTATCCTGCTGGAAAACACCCCCTGGTATGGTGTTCATGAATGGCAGCACAGCAGATGTGGGAGGCTGTTATCCTGCTGGAAAACACCCCCTGGTATGCTGTACACGAATTGCACTACAGCATATGTGGGAGGGTGCTATCCTGCTGGGACACACCCCCTGGTATGCTGTTCATGAATGGCAGCACAGCAGATCGAATCACCAGATTGCCGTGCAGTTTTGCAGTCAGTTTGCGCGGGACAACCACGACAGTGCTCCTTCTGTCGTACGAAATGCGAGTAGCACCCCAGTCCGTAACTCTAGCTGTAGGTCCAGGGTGCCTGTCACACAGGCAGGTTGGTTGCAGGCCCTCATCTGGACTCATCATAACCAACACACGACTGTCACTGGCAACGAGCATCAACAAGCTTTCATGAGGAAAACCAACAGCCCTCCAAAGAGATCGCACTTGGCACCTCTAAAATCGGGGAGGGCGATCGCTCAATCCCGCGTTCGGCCATTTAGGTTTTCCGTGATTTCCCTAAAATCGATCCAGGCAAATGCCGGGATGGTTCCTTTCGAAGGGCACGGCCGACTTCCTTTCCCGTCCTTCCCTAATCCGATGATACCGATGACCTCGCTGTCTGGTCTCCTTCCCCAAAACAACCCAACCCAACACCCACATAAGTCGCAAATGGCGGTGGTATGAACTCATTGGAATGCACGCAACAGTGTGTCTGGCTCAGAGCTGTCCTTGAAGTAACCGATTTGTACCAACTCGTAGTGTCATTGTGGTGCCAACTGTTGCTCAAACTGCTGCTGCAAATCTAGTCCAGAGCCACATGTCGAGCACGATTGTCTTCTCTGTCCGCAGTGTCATGTGCCAGTGTGGAGCCTGCACATTCTCGTGACCATGTAAAGTGGTTTTATCCCTGCCAAGTCTTTCTACGATATCACAGAAGGAACACTCTGGTTCTCGTAGCCCTATTACACAACTCACCACGTCCACGCCAGGCGGTGTGGCCGAGCTGTTCTAGGCGCTTCAGTCTGGAACCGCGCGACCGCTACGGTCGCAGGTTCGAATCCTGCCTCTGGCATGGGTGTCTGTGATGTCCATAGGTTAGTTAGGTTTAAGTAGTTCTAAGTTCTAGGGGACTGATGACCTTAGATGTCAAGTGCCATAGTGCTCAGAGCCATTTGAACCATTTGAACCACGTCCACGCTCACGGGTCTAACGGGAAGCAGACCTGATTTGCGTCCTCGTGGTGGCGCAGTTAGCGCCACTCCTATGCGACTGGCGCCACATTTTAATAGACATATTTCACATGTAGAAATACGCCTACCAACCTTCGTTTATGTCACACAATCCTTCATGGTGCTACAATCTTATTTCCGTGACTGTGCTATTCTTCGCGACAGTGGAAAATAAGTAAGGAGGGTACTCATCTGTATCCAAAGTAATTATGAACACAGATCTGTAAGGTAGACGGCAATGAAGGGGATGACCAACTGAAAAGCGTCTTGGTGTGGTGACCGTACGGAAATAATGCCGTTATGGTGTTTTGAGACTTCCCCAAGTTCATTAAGCACTAAGCGCCCAGCCTAGAGGGGGTCCTCAGACAGCAAGCGTAATATCCTCGGATACTAGCGATGCATAAAAGTCTGACGCCTCAAACACCTACCTTTTCAGTTGAACGACGAGAATAGTGCCTTAAGGGCGCTCTTTAAAAGGTCGGACCGTACGCAATCCTGGAGTGAGACGCCAGTGTCCATCTCTGGAGGTAATGACGATGTCGGCACTATCCATGACGCAGTGATAATGAGGCCAGCCCAAAGTGTTTCTTGGTATTCAGTCATTTCAGCACCATTTTTCTTGTTCTCCAGAGGGGCGAAAAGTAACAGCATAGAACTCTAACGTCAACCTCTGCCTGCAAAATTCTCTGCTACAGTAGTTAAGTGGTTGGGAAATTCGCCGACGAATCTACCCTTTTCCCCACGTTTTATTTCTCATGACATGCACTCCGGCTTAATTTTAGTACCCAAACGTCTTCTTCCGTCCTTATCCACTGCCAACAACTTCGTCTGTACTTGGCTTGTACTTGGTTACATCTCCTATACACCTGGATCCCAACCTTAATGTTTGAAAATCCCTATCTGCTGCCGCACACATACCAACCACCTCTCCATATCCAAACGCTCCACATCCTTTTTCAGGGTACTTTTTATCATGAAATCAGCCTTAAAATCTAATACCTTTAGCAAAAGTAGCTAAGTGCAAGCTTCTATCCTATCACATCTGTAAGTAGAATCCTTCTCTCTTACCGACAGCTTTATTCAACTTATTACTTGTAAACGGCATATCCAGTTTACCTAATATTTATTTTAATCGTATTATCATCCACATTACTACCCGGACAGGAGCCCTCTTCAAAATTATCCATATCGAATACACTCTCTTCAAATTTCGAGTATTTGAATGTTATCGTGAACATGGTATGATTTCATAGTGTTTTTGGTGTCACAGAATCCGAAGAAAATGGTTAATTTTTTTCCAGATAATGAAATTTTTATGCGTACCTTAAAAGAGAAAATTAAAAAGATTAGGAAATGTTAAATACCTTCAAAAGTCTCTTTCTTGGCTCTGCTTGGCACTGTGATGGAGGAACGTCTTTGTCGCCACCCGACAATAGTCACACAGCACGGCAACTCTCCGTGTTTCTCAGCACCTTCTCTCCACTGGCGAAATACGCTGTTATAAGCGCTCGTCACATTATCGTTCTTATCATCGCAGCTTGGAGGGAAGAAATCTGGAAGTAACTGCACAAATGCATGAGAGTAGTCTGCATCTATCCAAATGGATGTTTTTTATTTTTTCTCTTCAGCACAGCATTCACTGTAGCTCAGAGCAAAGTCCTTTGACATTAAGTACAGGGTGAATTCCAGAGGTTCTTTTAGGGTATGTAGTTCTCGTTACTTAACCAACAGGCTTTAGTATGGTTGGCGGTCTCCCTCCAAGTTATCGGCAGTCGAGGTAACGTACGACGTTATTTTCCCGTCATCTATGGGCTGAGGTTGGACGAACACTTCATCTTTTTATCTTAACAGCTCAAAACCCGCTATTTTTATAGAAGGTGTACTGGACTCTTACTCGAAGCAAATGTCAATTTACTGCAAGTATAACAGCAGTCATTTACATTATTAACACACTTTTGATAAATTACTGCACGTGGCTGCCAATTGTAGATTGCCAACTCACGTGTATCACCATAAATTTCTCATGGGAGTACTTGGAGGAGCGCCAAGATACTGACTTTTATTGAGAACTGAGGGTCCCTACGTGACAACAGCACTACTTGTCACCTAATGAACAAGTGCAGAGTCTCTACCTGATCACGTTCATTATGCGCTGCTGTGATACATTACTTAGCCCACTGCACAGTCACACGTTACTGCCAACTGGTTATACGTGGAGCACTGTAATTTGTGCAAGGAGGCAAAACTGTAGGTAGCTGCTACATTTGGTAAGCTAAAGCTAATATAAGTATTTTATCGTCAGTTTCTAATCAACGGTATCGAATAACGAAATGTCATTAATTTCATTTCCATAACTTTTGTGGATTCGACAATGATATAGAACCACTGAAAACCATCTTATAATGATAAGCATGGTACCATGACTGTGTAATGACATCAGTGTTTGCGTAAATTTAACTTAGTACAAGAAGACAACCAGCGTGGGCCGAAGACACCGCTGCCAGCTCTTGTCGCGGGGTGTGGACAGCAAAGTGTGACACATAAGAAAAACTTCAGAACTACTTTGCTTTTTATGGAACTTCTAATGACTTGTTGGTGTTTAGCTGTTACGCAGTAACCTTACAGTCAAAGAATAGCACACGTTCAGGTTTCGTTAAGTGCATAGGTTTACATTTTCGTGGAACAAGAGCAAGTTGCCAGTCTTGGTAACAGGTTTATATTTTGTCGAGATCTCAGAGAAAGCCATAGCAACTTTTAGCGGACATAATTTCCGCAGAATCCCGCATAATCTTGCAAAAGACCAAGGTTGCAACTAATATAGTGGCCTAGAACTTTGACGCGTGGCACTGTTAAACACCAGGACTGGGTATGACATGAGTGACTACAGGCTGAAGTCCAGGCTGAAGTGCTGCCCGCAGACTTCATTAATGTCGCCAACGTGTAGTCTTCATAACCCGTTGATATAGAACTCAGTTAAAACAGTGCGACAGTCTATAAACACAGTAACAAACTGATATCTTGTCCACGGTTCGTGTATGCAGAATACGAGTTTAGTTTCGCATGATCGACGCTGATTCCCGTGAAGAACATTATTGTATTCAAGACAGGTAATGATGTTTGAACTGAGAGTACGCTCCAGTGCCCTGCTACAGAAACATGTAATTGATACTGAACGGAAGTTCAGTAGCTAAGTACTACTTTCTTTCTTTTTTCAGGTATGTGTAGCGTGGTCTCTTTTCTACGCGAAATGTTAAACAGTAGTTTACAGCCGGCCGGTGTAGCCGTGCGGTTCTAGGCGCTTCAGTCTGGAACGGCGTGACTGCTACGGTCGCAGGTTCGAATCCTGATTTGGGCATGGATGTGTGTGATGTCCTTAGGTTAGTAAGCCTGGGGGACTGATGACCACAGATGTTAAGTCCCATAGCGCTCAGAGCCATTTGAACCAAACAGTTGTTTACTAACAACATCTGAAATGTGTATTCTTATAGGACAACTATCCAAGGAGTTCCACCCAATAATATCCAAACAGCAGACTCTGTACACAATTTATTAAACTGCCAATATTAAACTCTTAAATAACAAAAAATTCATATAACTTACAAAACTTAACAAATGGTTAAAGAGTGAGCTTTAAAAACAATAACGGCGGCTTGCCACCATAAAGTCAAGAACCTTTTACAATAGTTCTTTTAGAGTTTACCCAAAAGACAAAATCGAATAATAAGTTAACTTGGCATTTCAATTTAAAATGATTTATATGCAAAAACTTTTAGAAAGATATTGGCGCTTGGCATCATAAAATGAAAGAAGCGCAACACACAACCAATAAATATAGTAACAAAGTAATAATTTGATACAACCAAAGGGCGCGGGCCACTCCCAATGCAATCACAGATGAGCGAGCTGTGAACACTTCGGAGCCTTCCCACGAGAAACGGTCCCCGAAATAAACTGCTGAGAGCTCCCCGACGTGCCTCCCACAGCTGCCCATCACTTACGCACCTTCGTTATGTTCTGTAACAGACGACAGATAATATCAACATAAGAAAAAATTCAAAAATACAATATAACATCCCGACAGCACATGATAACCACGGTGCCGTTAACTCGGGCGCTCTTAATAAGTGCCGGAAGCCAACACACTAATCTCAAATAATCCTCGCTTCTTAAAACGAAACAATAAAAGCCAAGCGCACATGAATAGTCAAACCACAGTCTTAGAGGTGCCTTAACGACACCAAACGCGACTATTCCACCAAGTTAATAATAACACCGGAAAAAAACCAGAGCGTTCCAATAAATGCTGTTACACAAGCAAATTGGCGAGATCTTGATGTTCAGGTCCCAGAAGACCACATATACCAAGCAGCAGTAACTCACTATGTATATACTGTACAAAACCGCCCTTCTTAGGCAGACTTTACCTAACACATCGGATGCCAAATGTACCATACATTAACGCAACTCCGGGCAGTACTCCAGTTGAGCAAATAAATAAGTACCAACAAATATCGTAACGAGCCACACGCACAGCAAAAAGCTCCAACAACACATCAGAAAAGTTTAGAAACCGCTGCTGGAGCTTCCAGGGGAAAATGTGAAGAGCCAACCGAGCCCACACCCTAACCTTGCAGACGACTCCAAAATTCAGCAGCCAGTTGCCTCCGGGCCAGAGTATCACAGGACCCCACCGGACCTCCACATCAGACTCCAATTAATGACCACCGCACGGCCAGCACAGCGGCGAGTCGCCTACGCCCCAGACCACTCTACTCATATTGCGAGGAACAACCTGAGCGCTAGTCACTAGCAGCTTAGGCACAGCGAACTTTACGTTCCGTCCAATACCCAGAAAACCGACTACCCTCTCGCTTTCCGCCGGCCACCCAAACACACGCCGGCGACGTCATAGTAAATCGCCACCGGAGCGCCACCGCACCAGGACGACGAACTATAATCGATTACAGTGCGCGCTCTGAACAAGATCACAGGACAGCGGCGCGCCATATCAAGATCTGTGACATTTTAGGCGACAGCAGGGAAAGAATAGTATCGTTGGGGCGCCTGGAGCTGGCGTGGTGCCAATCGTGTAAATGACCCACTGCGGGCCAGAACAGTCCGATACGTGTTTTGTACACACGGAAGGAGGAGGCGGTTGGGCGGAATAGCCGGCCGGTTCGCGGCAGGTCGGGCGCTCTGTGGCCAGAGGTGGCCAGAGTACCAGGAAGGGCAGAGGTGGGGGTGGGGGTGGGGGTGGAGGGGCGCGGCCGCCCCTGCCCGCCCACCTGCCGAGGCGCGCGCCTCACCAGCGGCGTGGAGAGTCGCCGGCGCGCAGGCGCCGGGGGGCGGGGGCGGGGGCGGGGCGGGGGTGGGGGCGGGTCGCCGACAGCCGGGCGCCGGGTGACCCGCCCGCCGCTGCAAGCGGGCCGGCCTGTGGGGAGACGACGAAAGCTACCCTGGCACGGCGAGGGCTGTGGATTGTAAAAACAGGTCTGCAGGCACATGTGGCAGGACCACAAGTCGCCGGAAGTCCCCTGCAGAAATACTGAGCCACGTTGCCTCTATAAACGTCCACAATTGCGAAAGTGTTACCGGCGCAGGATTTCGTGCGTAAACTGACCTGACAAACATACTAAGAGCCTCAGGAATATTAGACCAGTTGTGTACCTGGATTGAAGAGTTTTTAGTAAACAGAACACAGCATCTTCTTCTCAATGGAGAGACGTCTACAGACGTTAAAGTAACCTCTGGCGTGCCACAGGGGACTGTTATGGAACCATTGCTTTTCACAATATACATGTAAATGGAACACGTGAGACAATACTGACCCTTCGACTTATCTTAAAAGAAAATTTAAGGAAAGGCAAACCTACGTCTCTAGCATTTGTAGACAATGTTGACTGGAATACTCTCTTTCAAATTCTAAAGGTGGCACAGGTAAAATACAGGTAGCGAAAGGCTATTTACAATTTGAACAGAACGCAGATGCCAGTTATAAGAGTCGAGGGCACGAAAGGGAACCAGCGATTGGGAACGGAATGAGACAGGGTTGTAGCCTGTCCCCGATGTTATTCAGTCTGCATATTGACCAGCAGTAAAGGAAACAAAAGAAAAATTCGGAGTAAGTATTAAAGTCCAAGAAGAAGAAATAAAAACGTTGAGGTTCGCCGATGACATTGTAATTCTGTCAGAGGCAGCAAAGGACTTGGAAGAGCAGTTGAACGGAATGGACAGTGTCTTGAAAGGAGGATATAAGATGAACATCAACAAAAGCAAAACGAGGATAATGGAATGTAGTCGCATTAAGTCGGGTGATGCTGAGGGAATTAGATTAGGAAATGAGACACTTAAAGTAGTAAAGGAGTTCTGCTATTTCGCCAGCAAAATAACTGATGATGGTCGAAGTAGAGACAATATAGAATGTAGACTGGCAATGGCAACGGAAGTGTTTCTTTAGAAGAGAAATTTGTTAACATCAGGTATTGAATTAAGTGTCAGGAAGTCGTTTCTCAAAGTATTTGTATGGAGTGTACCCATGCATGGAAGTGAAACATGGACAATAAATAGTTTGGACAAGAAGAGAAAAGAAGCTTTCGAAATGTGGTGCTACAAAAGAATGCTGAAGATTAGATGGGCAGATCACATAACTAATAAGGATGTATTGAATAGAATTGGGGAGAAGATGAGTTTGTGGCACAACTTGACTAGAAGAAGGGATCGGTTGGTAGCACATGTTCTGGGGCATCAAGGGATCACCAATTTAGTACTGGAGGGCAGCGTGGAGGGTAAAAATTGTAGAGGGAGACCAAGAGATGAACACAGTAACCAGATTCAGAATGATGTAGGTTGCAGTAGGTACTGGGAGATGAAGAAGGTTGCTCAGGATAGAGTAGCATGGAGAGCTGCATCACACCAGTCACAGGACTGAAGACCACATCAACAACAACATATAAATGATCTAGTAGATAGTGTCGGAACTTACATGCGGCTTTTCGTGGACGATGCTGTAGTATACAGAGATAGCTGCAACTTTAGAAAATTGCAGCGAAATGCAGGAAGATCTTCAGAGGATGGGCACTTGGTGTAGGGAGTGGCAACTGACCCTTAATATAGACAAATGTAATGTATTGCGAATACATAGACAGAAGAATCCTTTATTGTATGATTATATGATAGCGGAACAAACACTGGTACAGTTACTTCTGTAAAATATTTGGGAGTATGCGTACAGAACGACTTGAAGTGGAATGATCATATAAAATTAATTGTTGTTAAGGCCGGTACAAGGTTGAGATTAATTGGGAGAGTCCTTAGAAAAAGTAGCCCATAAACAAAGGAGGTGGCTTACAAAACACACGTTCTATCTATGCTTGAGTATTGCTCATCAGTGTGGTATCTGTACCAGTTCGGGCTGACGGAGGAGATAGAGAAGATCCAAAGAAGAGCGGCGCGTTGTTGGTAAGGCGGGTACAAGGTTGAGATTAATTGGGAGAGTCCTTAGAAAAAGTTGCCCATAAACAAAGGAGGTGGCTTACGAAACAGTCGTTCTATCTATGCTTGAGTATTGCTCATCAGTGTGGCATCTGTACCAGGTCGGGCTGAGGGAAGAGATAGAGAAGATCCAAAGAAGAGCAGCGCGTTTCGCTACAGGGTTATTTGGTGAGCGTTATGGAGATGTTTACCAAACTCGAGTGGCAGACTCTGCAAGAGGGGCGCTCTGCATCGCGGTGTAGCTTGCTGTCCAGGTTTCGAGAGGGTGCGTTTCTGGATGAGGTATCGAATATATTTTTTCCCCCTACCTATATCTCCCGAGGAGAATGTAAGATTAGAGAGATTCCAGCGTGCACGGAGGCTTTCCGGCAGTCGTTCTTCCCGCGAACCGTACGCGACTGGAAAAGGAAAGGGAGGTAATGACAGTGGCACGTTAAGTACCCTCCGCTACACAGCGTCGGGTGCCTTGCGGAGTATAAATCTAGATGTAGATGTAGACCTCTCGGTTATGTCCCATAAATGTTCGCTGGAATTCATGTCAGGCGATCTCGGAGGACAGATCATTTGCTCGAATTGTCCAGAATGTTCTTCAGCCAGATCGCAAACAATTGCGGTCCTGTGATCTGGCAGAATATAATGGGAACATGAAGTCCATGAATGGCTACAAATTGTCTCCAAGTAGCCGAACTGAATTATGTACAGTTTAGTCTATGCACACCATTATAGGGCCAGCAGCAGCTTGCGCAGTGTCTTGTTCACAACTCGGGTCCACGGGTTTGTCGGGTTTGCGCCACACTCGAGAGCTACCATCTGCTCCTGCCACGGTTTTCTAGTCCCCTGCGGTCCAGCCAATATGGTCACGAGACCAGGAGAGGCGCTGCAGGGGATGTCGTTCTGGAATCGCGTCCATCGTCTGATGCCATAGCGCATTAACGCCTAACTTCGCCGCGGCCTCCCAAAGGATACGTTCGTCGCACGTCCCACACTGATTTCTGGGGTTATTTCACGCAGTGTTGCTTGTCTATTACGACTGACAACTCTACGCAAATGCCATTGCTCCCGGTCATCAAGTGAAGGCTGTCGGCCACTGTATTGCCCGTGGCGAGAGGTAATGCCTGAAATTAGGTGTTCTCGGCGTACTTTTGACATTTTGAATCTCAGAATACTGAATTTGCTGACAATTTCCGAAATGGAATGTTCCATGCATCTAGCTCCAGCTGCCATTTTCTTACAAAGTCTATAAACTCCCGTCGTGCGCCCATAATCCGCTTGGAAATCTATCCATGTGAATTACCCGAGTGCAAATGATAGCCCAACCAATGCGTCGCCGTTCTATACCTCTTGTACGCGATACTACCACCATCTGCATATGCGCATGCGTTATGCCATGAGTTTTGTCACATCAGTGTACGAAAACGCATGTTAAGTATTTCAATATAGCCTGATTATTAACCTATGCATTCCTTTGTTTATTAATCAGTACTCGAACACCTGTTCTAAGTGTCGAAATCTCAGTCTACCCTGATCTAGCCGGCCGCGGTGGCCGAGCGGTTCTACTCTGTTCAGTCCGGAACCGCGCGACTGCTACGGTCGCAGGTTCGAATCCTGCCTCGGGCATGGATGTGTGTGATGTCCATAGGTTAGTCAGGTTTAAGTAGTTCAGAGTTCTAGGGGACTGATGACCTCAGATGTTAAGTGCCATAGTGCTGAGAGTGATTTGAACCATTTTTACAACTGCTTCACAGATCATTTAATCAGTAATGAATTTTTTTCTCAGCAACATGGACCAGTTTAAAATCAACAGCGACATTCATGATTACAATACCAGAAAAAAGAAAGACATACACTGTCCTTTACTCAACCTATATTTGGCACAGAAAGGGGTAAAATATGCTACTATAAAACTTTTTGAAAAATTACCAGATGAAATAAAGTGTCTGAGAGACAGCAGTAATAGTTTCAAAAACAAATTGAAATCATACCTCCTTCACAACTCCTTCTACCCCATAGATGAATTCTTGAATTTTGTGCCATTTAAGGGAATGGGATAGATAATAGAAATCCCGGGTGATCAAAAAGTCAGTATAAATTTGAAAACTTAATAAACCACGGAATAATGTAGATAGAGAGATAAAAATTGACACACATGCTGGGAATGACGTGGGGTTTTATTAGAACAAGAAAAAACGCTGCATATTGCTAGACGCGTGAAAGATCTCTTGCCCGCGTCGTTTGGTGATGATCGTGTGCTCAGCCGCCAGTTTCGTCATGCTTGGCCTCCCAGGTCCCCAGACCTCAGTCCGTGCGATTATTGGCTTTGGGGTTACCTGAAGTCGCAAGTGTATCGTGATCGACCGACATCTCTAGGGATGCTGGAAGACAACATCCGACGCCAATGCCTCACCATAACTCCGGACAGGTTTTACAGTGCTGCTCACAACATTATTTCTCGACTACAGCTATTGTTGAGGAATGATGGTGGACATATGGAGCATTTTGTGTAAAGAACGTCATCTTTATTTTGTCTTACTTTGTTATGCTAATTATTGCTATTTTGACCAGATGAAGTACCATCTGGCGGACATTTTTTGAACTTTTGTATTTTTTTGGTTCTAATAAAACCCCATGTCATTCCAAGCATGTGTGTCAGTTTTTACCTCTCTATCTACATTATTCCGTGATTTATTCACTTTTTAAATTTATACTGACTTTTTGATCACCCGGTATTTAGGTATAACACTATAATGAAAAAAATGCTTGTTTCCTGTGCGCATTTCTTGTGCATTTGAAACGTTCCACATCATAAAGGTTTTTTCCGTGCTATTGATCAATGGAACACGTAACTAAGTAACTAACTAAGTAACCTTCTGAGACCTGATGGGACAGAGAGAGAGAGGGAGAGAGAGAGCAAGCTTGTTTTGCAGCAGTAAGAGGCGACTGCTGGTCGACTCAGACACTTAGGTGGCTTTGCTCTGTTGCAGGCGACCACGTCGTGCGAGCAGGCGGCTCCATGGGCGTATGCCGGAGGCCTCGGCGCGGCCGGCTTTAGCGCACCACCAGAGCCGGGTCAGCCAGCAGCATCCAGGTCCGGGCTCTGCGCTCGCCGCGTCATTTCCTCGGCTGCGCTCGCGCACGCGCCGGCCGACAGCCTTAATTAAACAAAACTGTGTTCCGGCCCAAAGCCGGGGCCTAATTAAAGCACGGGCGGGGCGCCGGCTTGCGTAATTAGCCGGCCCCTCGCTGTCACGCGCCGCTCGTCTAATGGACTTTGCGGGCCGGCGCCTGGCGCGCTCTGATCACGGCGGGGACATTGCTATTCCTGTGGCTGACTTCTGGCTTCCTGAAAAAAAAAGTCGAGGAGCAGGCTGGACAGGGAAACGAACCAGTCGTAGCCACAGGAAGTGCCTTAGTGGGCGAAAACTACACTGGCCATTAAAATTACTAAACCAAGAAGAAATGCAGATGATAAACTGGTATTTATTCGACAAATATATTATACAAGAACTGATGTGTGATTACATTTTCACGCAATTTGGGTGCATAAATCCTGAGAAATCAGTACCCAGAACAACCCCCTCTGGCCGTAATAGCGGCCCTGATACACCTGCGCATTGCGTCAAACAGAGCTCCGATGGCGTGTTCAGGTACAGCTGCCCATGCAGCTTCAACACAATACCACACTTGATCAAGAGTAGTGACTGGCGTGTTGTGACGAGCCAGTTGCTCGGCCACCATCGACCAGACGTTTCAGGTTGGTGAGAGATCTGGAGAATGTCCTGGCCAGGGCAGCAGTCGAACATTTTCTGTATCCAGAAAGGCCCGTACAGGACCTGCAACTTGCGGTCGAGCATTATCCTGCTGAAATGTAGGGTTTCGCAGGGATCGAATGAAGGGTAGAGTCACCGGTCGTAACGCATCTGAAATGTAACGTCCACTGTTCAAAGTGCCGTCAATGCGATCAAGAGGTGACCGAGACGTGTAACCAATGGCACCCCATACCATCACGCCGGGTGATACGCCAGAATGGCGATGACGAATACACGCTTCCGATGTGCGTTCACCGCGAGGTCGCCAAACACGGATGCGACCATCGTGATGCTGTAAACAGAACCTGGATTCAGCCGAAAAAATGACGTTTTGCCATTCGTGCACCCAGGTTCGTCGTTGAGTACACCATCGCAGGCGCTCCTGTCTGTGATGCAGCGTCAAGGGTAACCGCACCCACGGTCTCCGAGCTGATAGTCCATGCTGCTGCAAACGTCGTCGAACTGTTAGTGCATATGGTTGTTGTCTTGCAAACGTCCCCATCTGTTGACTCAGGGATCGAGACGTGGCTGCACGATCCTTTACAGCCATGCGGATAAGATGCCTGCTATATCGACTGCTAGTGATGCGAGGCCGTTGGGATTCAGCAGGGCGTTCCGTATTACCCTCCTGAACCCACCGATTCCATATTCTGCTAACAGTCATTGGATCTCGGTCAACGCGAGCAGCAATGTCGCGATACGATAAACCGCAATCGCGATAGGCTAGAATCTGACCTTTATCAAAGCCTGAAACGTGTTGGTACGCATTTCTCCTCCTTACACGAGACATCACAACAACGTTTCACCAGGCAACGCCGGTCAACTGCTGTTTGTGTATGAGAAGTCGGTTGAAAACTTTCCTCATGTCAGCACTTTGTAGGTGTCGCCACCGGCGCCAACCTTGTGTGGATGCTCTGAAAAGATAATCATTTGCATTTTACAGCATCTTCTTCCTGTCGGTTAAATTTCACGTCTGCAGCACTTCATCTTCGTCGTGTAGCAATTTTAATGGCCAGTAGTCTGTTGCTGTACTAGACGTCCTAATATTAACCCTCGCAGCACCACGTTTTGAAAATATTGTAACGTAATCAGCTACCTTGCACTTTAAAATTTTGAGACGAATCACTGCCGGAAGGAATTGTTGCACCCTTTTAGACGTTTCCAGTTCATTCAAGATTTATTTTCGCAACACTGCATATGGAGTACATGAGATGATGACATTTACAGATCAGTAGCACAACGGTTCTGACGTACTAGGTATCGATCGGTGCTGAAACACCGACACCAGTACGATAGATGGTGCAGCCTGTACGGACGGCAACGCAGGCGCTGACTGTGGTACCTACTCGATCGTGCAGATGGCCAGTACCTTTCTAGGATACGTCATGCCACGCCTGCTCGACCTGTTCAAGCAGTTCTGTAAGAGTTGTTGGTTAACGAGACGCACCAGTCATTTCCCGTCCCATCGTATCTCACATGTGCTCGTTTGGAGAGACGTCTGGAGATTCTACTGGCCTGGGAAGCTGCCCTAAGCCTTCCAGAGCACCTCGAATGTCGCAGACAGTCTATGGGTGAGCGTTGTCTTACTGGAGCAACAAATCACCTCCTTGTAACTCTTCAGGCTTTCCCGGCGAGATCTTGACATGTAGGATAATCGGGTCTACTGCCGGATGTTTGTGTCGCTCTGGCACAATATTTCGGCCACGTAACTCGTTGCCTTCTTCAGGTGGTTGCTACCTGAGACAGCTGAAGAAGGCAACGAGTTACGTGGCTGAAACATTGTGCCAGAGCGACAAAAACATCCGGCAGTAGACCCGATTATCCCACATGTCAAATCACCTTCTTGTTGCAAGAAAAGCAAAAGAACGGGTCTAACAACATTCTGTACGTGCCGAAGGTGAACGAGAGTTGGAGCTCTTCGCACCCCAGACCACAAGGCCGGGCATGCGACCAGTGTGCCTCGGACGAATGCAGTGTGCGAGACAGCCCTCACTAGATATACGTGGTACGTGGTACTGTTGAGGAGCACGGCGCGCCGCTCCACCTTCCAAGTGACCCTCTGAGTGTTCCGGCCGGGCCGTGCACGTCGATGCTGTGGCCTGAGTGGAAGGCGGGACAGAAGCGTGCGCGCCCGTACTCCGGCTGCTGATAACCGGTTCACAAATAATTCGTGTTGACGCCTCAGGACTCACATGCCCTCTTAACTGTGCTGTACGACCCGCCACTGCTCACCTTACAACGACGACCCTGACGGCGTCCGTGCTGTGTGCACCTCCAGAGTCTCTTCTACGCCTGGTATCAGCATCGTCGCACAACTGGTGCAGCACGTCCGACCTTGCAATCCTCCAAAACGACCATCCCACCTTTCAGAACACCTCAGTTGGCTGCAGGAAGCACCAGTGCATCTCTGTGTCATCGTTGCCTGCCTGCTTCACACGATTGCGCGACACTCAGCCCACTGGCTAAGAGCATTCCCTACTAAAGGGCAGACACAGATTGCTCCCTGGTAGCTGTCCCGCCACGGTATCTGTTGGCGGACGAGCCAGTATATCTGCTAACCCCAGGTGGCATATGTCGTCAACAACGACGTCTTTCCAGGTGTACTAATTTTCTTTCTGGCAGTGTATTTATTGTGTTTAACCAATCATTCTACGGTATGCCTTAACGTTTTAAATTTTTTGGTTAAACTTAACCCAAAGATTTAAGTCTCAGCAGTGGATATCACTTTCGCCGATGAATGTCGTATTCGGTATTTCCAGGTTCAGGGCCATACTTACACTTCAGTATCTATTTTAAAAGTGTTTTGAGAGCAGAGGTCCAAAGCAGCGAACGAAATTTGCATTTTTTTTATTTTTTATCTTTTTGTAGTGGTCATAAAGTCGGTAGAACGCATTACTGATACTCCGTCGCTATTGCTAAGAGTGTGCTACAAAGTATTTTCAGATTTTGGATTCGACTTACATCTCTATACCCCTTTGAAAAACGTGTTTTTAATACAGTTCAACAAAATGAATTTTTTTGTGGTACCCCTTCTCCCTTCCCTCCCACACTCTCGATTTTGCGTGCTCTTTAGAATGGCTTGGTACTGCTATGCTTACGGGCAAAAATTATGCAAGTGCTAGAGGATACCTAGTAGACAGTGCCGGAAGTTCCATGCGGCTTTTCGCGGATGATGCTGTAGTATACACAGAAGTTGCAGCATTAGAAAATTGCAGCGAAATGCAGGAAGATCTGCAGCGGATAGGCACTTGGTGCAGGGAGTGGCAACTGACCCTTAACGTAGCCAAATGTAATGTATTGCGAATACATAGAAAGAAGGATCCTTTATTGTATGATTATATGATAGCGGAACAAACACTGGTAGCAATTACTTCTGTTAAATATCTGGGAGTATGCGTGCGGACCGATTTGAAGTGGAATGATCATATAAAATTAATTGTTGGTAAGGCGGGTACCAGGTTGAGATTCATTGAGAGAGTCCTTAGAAAATGTAGTCCATCAACAAAGGAGGTGGCTTACAAAACACTCGTTCGACCTATACTTGAGTATTGCTCATCAGTGTGGGATCCGTACCAGATTGGGTTGACGGAGGAGATACAGAAGATCCAAAGAAGAGCGGCGCGTTTCCTCATAGGGTTATTTGATAACCGTGATAGCGTTACGGAGATGTTTAGCAAACTCAAGTGGCAGACTCTGCAGGAGAGGCGCTCTGCATCGCGGTGTAGCTTGCTCGCCAGGTTTCGAGAGGGTGCGTTTCTGGATGAGGTATCGAATATACTGCTTCCTTCTACTTATACCTCCCGTGGAGATCACGAATGTAAAATTAGAGAGATTCGAGCGCGCACGGAGGCTTTCATACAGTCGTTCTTCCCGCGAACCGTACGCGACTGGAACAGAAAATGGAGGTAATGACAGTGGCACGTAAAGTGCCCTCCGCCACACACCGTTGGGTGGCTTGCGGAGTATGAATGTAGATGTAGATGTAAATCCCAAACTGAGAATTTTGAGGTAGCGAACTAATGGTCCGAAGGGAATATTTAGTGTCTTTAATAACCTAAACAACTTACAATTCAAATTTCCAGCAACTTCGGATTTATAAAAACTCCGCCTTCTGCAAAGCACAATGTATTTCTGTTTACGGTTCTTTACCGGAATTTGTTTCGAGACCTACGTGTTATCGGTAGTGGGTCTCATTCTGTTTCTGTGAAAATAATCTGGAAAGTTAGTGGCTGGTTTTTCTGTTTTATGTCTAACAACAATGACATGTGCGTTCTTACTTTTATTTTGTTAGTCACCAGAAACTATATTTGAGTCACATATTTTTGAAACAGTGTAACTAACGTCATGTAAATTTGTGAGAAAACAGGTAAACTGATTGCTGAATAAACTAAAAACTGTTTATAAACTACTTTGCATATGAGAATTAATACTCGTCTAAGAAAGTCATGGAAGTATGACATGAACTTATTATCAAAATTCCCTATACAAAAGTTTAAGACTGTGTGACATACGGGATTTTAAAGCTAAATGAACAACATTTTACTATTGTGTTAATAAAAAACAAAATTCCGCTTATAGCATTTACTGATTTGTGTATCTACTTTAAACATTTAAAGTACCAATAAATTCTGCGCAACTTTCGCAAGAAAAGTATGTTAATACTTGTACAATACTTCTTAAACGAAAACGAAAAGAAAAATTCTCAGTTCATTTCTTGTTCGTAGTGCTCCATTTATACATAATGTTCCAAAACCTTTTCATTTTCTCCTCTTTAGACAATTATCCCTATAACTTTCTAAGAGCCTCAGTTTTCTTCATATCAGTTGGAAGATTGCTGTAGTATACTGTTCTTTCCGTTATCGTAACTGTGCTGCCGTCACAGTTCAGAAGTCTGAAGCTGCGATGTACAAAACCATTAATCTATTGGTTAGCCCCAACTACACCAAAGCGATCTCTCGAGTGATACTTGAAATGATACTTTCTTACAGTTATTATTTTTGAATACGTTTTCCGAGAGTATCACTGGAGCAATTTTTGTACTTAAGATTCCCATTCACATAATAGTGGCTTCTCTTAGTTGGTTGTAGTCATAGGTTATGATTTTCAATCTTTTTCACTCCTCTCTCAACTAGTATCACACGATTTCACTTACACAATCGAGATTTAGAAAAAAGTAGGTCTTAAATTTCGTTTCAGGTGAGCTATTAAAACAAAATAAAAATGTACATGGTATAATTTTTAGGCGGAAAATGGAAAACCAACCCTGAATTTTTATAATATTTTTACCGAAAGAAAATGTTATTCAATGAGGATAGCTTTTCTTTTTTCTTCTGAGTCATCAGCCTTTTTTTTTTTACCCCCCACAGCTCCCTCCAGCACCATGGAAGTCATTCGCTGATGTCTTAACACATGTCCTTTCTCCTTGTATTCCTTTTCTCTCCGACTCTGCGTAGAACCTCCTCATTCCTTACCTTATCAGTCCACGTAATTTTCAACATTCGTCTGTATCACCACATCTCAAATGATTCTGTTCCCTTCTGTTCCAGTTTTCCCACAGCCCATGTTTCACTGCCATACAGTGCTCTGCTCCAAACGTATATTCTCAGAAATTTCTTGATCAAATTGAGGCCTATGTTTTGTACCAGTAGCCTTCTCTTAGCCAGGAACGCCCTTGTTGCCAGTGCTGGTCTGCTTTTGATGTCCTCCTTGTTCCGTCCGTCACTGGTTACTTTGCTGCCTAGGGAGTAGGGTTCCTTAACTTCATCTGCTTCGTGACTATCAAGCCTGATGTTAAGTTTCTCGCTGTTCTCATTTCTGCTCCTTCTCATTACTTCCGTCTTTCTTCAATTTACTCTCAATCCATATTCTGTACTCATTAGACTGTTCATTCCATACAGCGGATCACGTAACTGTCCTGTACTTTCACGAAGGATAGCAGTGTCATCAGCGAATCTTATCACTGATATCCTCTCACCTTGAATTTTAATTCCACTCCTGGACCTTTCTTTTACTTCCATTCTTGCTTCTTCGATGTACAGATTGAACAATAGGGCCGAAGACTACATCCCTGTCTTACACACTTCTTAATCCGAGCGCTTCGTTCTCGGTCGTCGACTCTTATTACTCCCTCTTGGTTCTTTTACATATAGTATATTACCCGACTCTCCCTATAGCTTACCCCTATTTTTCCTCGTAATTTCGAACATCTTTTGTCATTTTACATTGTCGAACGCTTCTTCCAGGACAACAAATCCTATGAACGTGTCTTGATTTTTCTTTAGTCTTGCTTCCTTTATCAACCGCAACGTCAGAACTGCCTCTCTGGAGACTTTGCCTTTTCTAAAGCCAAACTAAGCGTTTATACTACAGGTGCCGAAACATGCCTGGATAAAGAAAAAACGAATACAGTGAGTTTCGCAGAAGACGGAGTTTTAGTAATCCAACTTCAGTTCACAAACAAGAAAAAGATCAGCAGCTTTCAAGCCCAGCAACGCCAGCCAAGTATCTCATGGTTGCTACAGGTGCGTCGGTGAAATGTGTCATATATTTAATGGGAGACCTGTTCCCACACACAAGTCGAAAAAAGTTTTCCACTTGCTTATCTTGTATTATCTCCTCAATGTGTGATATTGGAGACAGTTAAAGTCAGCCCCAGGCCAAAACAGGCCAGTAAAGTACTATACGATGTAGAACAGTTCACATGCTTAAAAATTTCCGTCATCTTAAGGTGGACATAAAGTGGTTTATTGTATCAAATGTGATAATACCTGTACGGCGGTATTGGAGGCCATAGAAGATGATGTAACTATGGCTCATTGAGCGTTTAGTTACTGTTTACTCTTCCACTGTATCCATATAAGATCTCAACACAGTTGAAGCTACCGTGCGGCTGGATGATGGCGACTGACAGCAACAATATTGTGTAGTAAACATAGTAGGCGTGACCGCGAGGTAAGATTCGTCAGATAAGTGGACACCAGAATTTTCGGCGGAAATGCCAAACATCACTCCTAGCTGCTAACAATTTTGTGTCGACAGTAATACGTAAGTTAAGCATTAATTTCGGAAAGATGGGCTCCCAGAGCTGGGAATGCATTACAAACAGATACAGTAAACAGAGGAGTTTTGTGGCTCCTGGCTCTGCTGCTCTCAGCACTAGTATATCCTGTAAAGTCCTCTTCATCTCTGAATAATTACACCAACCTACACCATTTGAACTTGTTTGCTGTATTCATACCTTGGCCTCCCTCTACAATTCCTACCTGCCTCTCTTCCCTCCACTACCAAACCAACGATTCCCAAGCGCCTCAGGATGTGTCCTGTCAGACAAGCTGTCGTTATATGGCCTAAAGCACATTGACACAACTGTAACTGCAGACAGTGCAAACGCATGGACAGAGAGAGACCCGAAAGTTTGGCGATGCACGATTCGTAGTAAGAAATCAATAAGAGAAAGACTCATGATACATTTGAAAAATAGCGATGACGTACATGCACTTCTCGAGTCAGATCTACGAAGTTGAACTCTAAATGGAGCGGAATTTCTCTCTATCTCTGCTTAAATTGCAACTGATTATAAGCAGGTATAGAGTAGAGTGCTTTAGTAATGTGCTAGGAAAAAGTATTTTTTCTAAGCGTAAAACCATGAAATATTGGCGAAGAAAGACATCTCATATTTTTTATTGTCATTAAAACAATATTTGTAAGACATCATAACTCGAGCGAAACAGTGATCTAGTGCTTCTAGTCAACTTTTTCTGTGGAATATTGACCACGTTTGTTTCCTGCCCGCCACAAGAAATTTCTCGTGGTTTGTATTATAGCTTTCATCGGCCGAAAGCTCGGGAACTAAGTCGTAAACCTACTTTTCACATTCAGAAGCCGTTAGCCTAGAGGTTCAACTCCCAGTTGTAAACCGCTTATAGCAATTCAGTTGAAAAACGTCGTTGTAACAAGGTATTCGTAAAACAGTATTCAAGTTAATAAGCTCAAGTGCCACTGCATGGCAATCTTTGTAAGTGACACATTAAAAAGGAGTAAATACCCGCATAACAACAAGAAGTAGCGTACACTGCTAACTGCAAGGATTTATACATTAAAGTTCAGTTGCTCCACTGAAGCGTGACACTTCTCGATCATCATCGATGTTGCTGCAATTAAAAACCGTTTTGGTATTCAGAAACAAAGTGACCCACTCAGTACGTCCTGATAATGTAAACGGTCTATGGTTATGAACTGCGTTTGGTACTGCCGTTCTTTGTTTTCCATTTGTGTGTATAACTTGTGAATCTTTCATTGCGCAATAGTAATAAGTGGGGTCGGGAGTATTAATGATCACAGAGGATGTTGTTGCTAAGATTCATTGTGTGCTTAGGTATTGATTACTTATCCTATGAATCCATAGAAAATCTTAACACGCTTGAAGCCACGCTGCAACGATACGTTTTCCATCGTCGAGAAACCACATGTGAGATCTCACAGATCCAATTTCTGTGACAAGACAAACTCATTTACGCATCACCGACTTTCAGATGAAAACTTGCGACGTTTGAGCACATTTTTTGTAAGAGGGAGTCACTCAAGGACCAGCAAGTTGAAAGAAAATTAAGTTAAATATAAACATTGAAAAGAAGCCTCCCTCCAAACTGTATTTATAACAACCCTGCATTGGTCAATACGAGTATAGCTCAATGACATCCGATTTCCTGTGCCATTTTACTGCCTCACTTCGGTGACAACGTTGTTTCCGTGGCTTTGGAACATGATTCACTCCTGAAATCCAGTCGTTGGTTTTCGCGTGAGCAGAATTGGCCATGTCCTCACCGAAATTCGTGCCTTTGAGACATAACATGACTGTTCTCTGTTTTTACACCGGGCTTCAACAAGCTGTCGTATTTACCAGACAAATGCAATGATGACAGCCGGATGGTATAGTGTTCTGTCAAGTTTCTTTGGAATGTTGGGAATGTTGGCTGAGTGTTTTCCGTGTTGCACTACGAGAGTGTTGCCTTGCTCCATTTAGAGTCTCGCAGATGGTGAAGCAATAGTTTCTCGCATTCACCGCCGCCCAGTAAAAGCAAGTACATTCCTTAATTTACGACCAACGTGTCCACTGGTCACGAAAAGGAAATACGCTGCATAATTTGCAGCTAATATCCCCGTAAGTGTAGTCTTTCTGTGTCAGAACTATTACCTGGTGTGTTCTCGTAACACATCCGAGGTTTTACTCTTTCAACATTTAGCAGCATAACAGACACCGCTGTTAACGTCTGTGTTTCGGGAACGTGATGCTGATTAGGGATACGTAAAAGCCAGCACGGTGAGATACAGTCCATTCTTTCTGGTTTTTTTACGACGTTAATACCCTTTTCTTTCACTTGTGCTAACATTTTCATATATGCACTCCTATCGCTTGCAATTTCCTATTGATCAGTTATATACCTTAGACTTCGTCTGCCTCTACGGTGTTTCCCAAGTGTCGCTGTCTTAACTGTCAAGTTAAGCACACACCGAGTAACTTTCCCCTTCTCTCTTAAGGTTGCATACTTCGTTATTATACTCTTCCCTGTACCTCATCATTTCTTACATCACCAGCACACTAAATTCGTAACGCCCTTCGTTTCACTTCGTGCTTCCCAAAAAGTGCTGCGCTTCAGGCGTACAATTTAAGAAAGTTCTACGTGATTACTGCACCACTATTCCCTATGTTTCGTACCTATCTTTTTCAAAGAAAGTTTTTTTCTCCTACCTCTGTCTGGTCTCGCAGACATATCATGCATTCTTGATTTACTTCTAGTGTGTCTTTTCCAAGTTAGTCGCTACACTCCTTTGTACTGCTCTTCATCAGTTTCGTCTTTTTAAAAATTATCCTCATTTCAAATACAACAATGTGTTGCCTATCAATTCCATTCAAAAGAGCGTTCTAGTACATTATAGTACATTATAATTGGCAGACAAACTCTAACTCGTATGGATGGACCGAAAAGTCGAAGTTGAGCAAGCAGGGTGTAGCTACATAGGTGTCAAATAAAATCGCTCGAACGATAGACGAAAACGATCGCTACGATTGAGCCACAGAATAACTATAGCGCAACTCACCAAGTAAAGTACTCCATTTTTAGTATATTTCCACTTTGTTTAACACGTTGTCGAGTGATTTGTTAGAGGTCATTTCTTCGTGGGAAGAGCAGTAAATAGGTTTAGTGGAATCTGTCCCCCGTTTTGGTGCTTCGCTAACACAAGGCGAGTGCCCTCAGCCGGAACTGCAGCAGGTGATTTCAAACAGCACGATACGTTTACTTCATTTGACAATACATCTGACCATTTGAACACATCGTGCTTACGTGACAGGATATCTTTCATCCGCAAGTCATTGTTAACGCACCTGGGACGCAGTGCGTTGCTGTTCATCTCTTCTCTTACAAACTACAAAACAAATAAAATATTTTGTCGCGTCCTTAGTTGCATGCCACACTCATCTCGCTCTCTAGTAGCTGGCGAGCAGTATTCAGAGTTAAGTGTTACTCGAAAAACCGAATTCAAGTGTTCACTTAATACTTAGTCACGATGTTTGCTGCACTAACTGCCGCTCTCAGCGGTTTGTGTTCAGCAGTAAACGCTGCGTCAGAAGTAACGTTCCACATGACAGAATAATTGCGTGCTTAATCAGATGTTTTGTTGGATGAATGTCTCTGACAGTCTGCAGACAGTACAGCTGGCTTTTCCGCATTTCTGTATATTATTGTCAAACCTGACACAAACCAGTCAGACCTAATCAGATTTGAGACAGGCGATAGAGGATTCTGATTATAAGCTACCAAGATAAACCAGTGGATTAAGTGAATTATACAGTTTTACGGCATTAATTACACCAGCAATAGGAAAATCTGCTGGACTACATGTAAAATAATAGTAAAACTCTGTCGACAAAAAGTAGAGAAGATGCTTTTAATTTCAAACGAAATATGTTGCAATTAAATATAAAGTTTACAACACGATTACTATCAAAATGACTCATCACAAACACCTACAGGTGTCGAGAAGGTTACAAGAAAAGAGCAGAGGGAATCGTGATGGACTCCACTTCCGCTGCATTTCTTTTGCGGTATCAAAATTCCAATAATTAAATCAACGAGCGTGCAGACGGGTTTAGTTGGCGCAGCAGTACAGGCACAATAGGTATTCGAGAGCAGCCTGATTCAAATTCTGTCCGACCACCAATTGTTAGGAGTCTCGTTGTTTTCTAAGGAATCCAGCTCCTGTTACGCCAAGTACTGGTACACTGACCTCACCAGAGGCATTTTACCTGTCTCTGCTTCACTTCGCTGATCACTAATATATTTAACTTCCATCAGATCATCCGGTTTCTCCATGACAAACGAGTTTACATTTCACCGTCGAAACATTATGCATTGTCGTTACGAAATTTCCGACGCGCTCTGATAGCGACGCATGTTAACGCGACTGCTTAGGGACTATAGGAAGTGGTAATAGGAAAGCGTGCTTGAAAGTAATGCCTCCGGTTTTTTAATGTGAAAAGTGTTCAGGCTTTTTAAATTAAATAAACGTTGTCAACATTCTACATCTTTATTGTTTGTGTCTACATATTTATTTCTCAACTTAGTGACCCTGGGGCCGAACTTATTTCTCCGAATGAGAGACAAGTTTTTCGATAGTGTCGCTGTAGAATATTTGACTTTGTTGATGGAGTCGCAACCTCATGTCTGTTTGCACCACTTCGTCACTATCAAAGTGGAGTCCTCGTAAGTGTTCCTTAAGTTTCGGAAACAGATGAAAATCGGATGGGCTCTAGTCGGGACGACACGGAGGATGATCGATGAAGTGAACCCGAGGCATCGGACTGTTGCAGATGTCGCAGCGCTCGTGTGTGTGGTCTGGCACTGGCATGGTGAAGGAGAGCGGGCTCCGTCTGTGGAGGAGCTCTCCGAATTCGAACTTGGATTGCAACTCGCTGTTTCTCATGCTCCGACACAACAAAAAACGGGCAAGGCGAAGGTACTCGAGGAGGCAGGCCCATCATATGACTTAACCGATACCGTGCTAAAGGCTGGTAACCTATACAGAAGACATTCACTGTTACTCATTAATGTCACATACAGAGGAAGCTGGACAGATTTACAAGACGGCGGTGTAGACAAGCACATTTTTTATTGGCGAGCATACTTTGGAGCACAGGGGATGTACAGGGTAACAGTTATTGAACTACATGAAATAAAATTGTCATAACTTCTGAATGGGTGACTGGGTAGTTTGCGATGTCGAGTCACGTAATAATAGGTGCGATATTCCTCGATGGCACGGTGGCTAACGAACGGGACTTGAAAGCTTTGAAAGAGGATTTCATCCCCATTATCCAAGGTGACCCTGATTTCGACGAGATGTGGTTCATCCACGACGGACCTCAACCCCATCGAGACAGGAGAGTGTTTGATGTCCTGGAGGACCACTGTGGGTTCCGCATTCTGGCTCTGGGGTACTGAGAAGCCACTTGTATGAGCCTCGACTGGCCGCCATATTCTCCGGATCTGAAGACACGCGACTGCTTCTTGAGGGGCTAAATTAAAGACAAGTTGTACAGCAATGACCCGAAAACCACTGCTGAGCTGAAAACAGCCATTCAGGAGGTCATCGACAGCATCCAAGTTCTGACACTTCAGCGCATGCAGTGATGCAGAATTTCGCTATTCGTCTGCAGCACATCATCGCCAATGACGGCAGACATATCGAACATGTCGTAACCTAAATCCGAATGTCTGTGGCGAGGTTTACGTGCCGAATAAAGTGTGGTGCATGCCGTAGTTTGTAACTAATTTACTTTTTATTCGTATAGTCCAATGGCTAGAGGACAAATGTAAGGATGTAGAGCCTTATCTCACTAGGGGTAAGATATATGCTGCCTACAGGAAAATTAAAGAGACCTTTGGAGAAAGGAGAACCACTTGTATGAATATCAAGAGCTCAGATGGAAACCCAGATCTAAGTAAAGAAGGGAAAGCAGAAAGGTGGTGGGAGTATATAGAAGGCCTATACAAGGGCAATGTACTGGAGGACAATATTATGAAAATGGAAGAGGATGTAGATGAAGATGAAATGGGAGATACGATACTGCGTGAAGAGTTTGACAGACCACTGAAAGACCTGAGTCGAAACAAGGCCCCGGGAGTAGACAAAATTCCATTAGAACTACTGACGGCCTTGGGAGAGCCAGTCCTGACAAAACTGTACCATCTGGTGAGCAAGATTTATGAGACAGACGAAATACCCTCAGACTTCAAGAAGAATATAATAATTCCGATCCCAAAGAAAGCAGGTGCTGACAGATGTGAAAATTAGCGGACTATCAGCTTAATAAGTCACGGATGCAAAATACTAACGCGTATTCTCTACAGACGAATGGAAAAACTGGTAGAAGCCGACCTCGGCGAAGATCAGTTTGGATTCCGTAGAAATGTTGGAACAGGTGAGGCAATACTGCCCCTACGACTTATCTTAGAAGCTAGATTAAGGAAAGGCAAACCTACGTTTCTAGAATTTGTAGACGTAGAGAAAGCTTTTGACAATGTTGACTGGAATACTCTCTTTCAAATTCTGAAGGTGGCAGGGGTAAAATATAGGGAGCGAAAGGCTATTTACAGTTTGTACAGAAAGCAGATGGCAGTTATAAGAGTCGAGGGGCACCAAAGGGAAGCAGTGTTTGGGAAGGAAGTGAGACAGGGTTGTAGCCTATCCCCGATGTTATTCAATCTGTATATTGAGCAAGCGGTGAAGGAAACAAAAGAAAAATTCGGAGTAGGTGTTAAAATCCAAGAAGAAGAAATAAAAACTTTGAGGTTCGCCGATGACATTGTAATTCTGTCAGAGACACCAAAGGATTTGGAAGAGCAGTTGAACGGAATGGACAGTGTCATGAAAGGAGGGTATAAGATGAACATCAACAAAAGCAAAACTAGGATAATGGAACGTAGTCGAATTAAGTCGGGTGATGCTGAGGGAATTAGATTAGGAAATGAGACACTTTAAGTAGTAAAGGGGTAGAGAGGATATCAAATATAGACTGGCAAAGGCAAGGAAAGCGTTTCTGAAGAAGAGAAATTTGTTAACATCGAGTATTGATTTAAGTGTCAGCAAGTCGTTTCTGAAAGTATTTGTATGGAGTGTAGCCATGTATGGAAGTGAAACGTGGACGATAAATAGTTTAGGCAAGAAGAGAATAGAAGCTTTCAAATGTGGTGCTACAGAAGAATGCTGAAGATTAGATGGGTAGATCATATAACTAATGAGGAGGTATTGAATGGAATTGGGGAGAAGAGGAGCTTGTGGCACAACTTGACTAGAAGAAGGGATCAGTTGGTGGGACATGTTCTGAGGCATCAAGGGATGACCAATTTAGTATTGGAGGACAGCGTGGAGGGTAAAAATCGTAGAGGGAGACCAAGAGATGAATACACCAAGCAGATTCAGAAGGATGTAGGTTGCAGTAGGTACTGGGAGATGAAGAAGCTTGCACAGGATAGAGTAGCACAACCTCCGCCTCCCCCCTCCCCCGCCAGTTGGTGGCGGCCCTCACAGGCGCAGCAGCAGCAGCCCATGGACACAGGGCAGCGAGGCGCGGCCAGATGCGGCCCACAGATTGTACCGCTCTGCCGCCTGTTGGCTGGGCCGGTCCTGGCGCACGCAGCTATCTTCTCCCGCGGCTCTCCGCCGCCACAGAGTTTATTAGCTGTTCCGCCGGTCCGCACCCGCGGCTCTCAGGAAAATGGAGGCCTGCGATCCACCTCGCGGTCTGCCTCAAACTGGGGTTAATCACGCACCGGGTGATTCAAAACGGAAGAACAGTTTTCAATTATCTATTGCAGCCAAAGTATGAAACATAGAAACACAGTGCGCACGTCCATGCAGAGAGCAACGTTAAAAGTTTTGATAACTCTTACGCTGTTCTTTGTTCGAAGGAACTTAGCGACTACACCACAAGAGAAATTATTTTGGGTACTGGAATCTGCGCGAAGTCAATCCATTGTTCGAGCGCAACGTCCCATTTGATAACTCTTACGCAGTTCTTTGTTCGAAGGAACTTAGCGACTACACCACAAGAGAAATTATTTTGGGTACTGGAATCTGCGCGAAGTCAATCCATTGTTCGAGTGCAACGTCCCATTTCGCAGTTGATTTAGCAAGAAGTCGCCTCTGCGCAAACAGCTTTACGACTGAAATACAAAATTATTGGAAGTTGGCTGCATACGCAATGGGAAGAGCACTGGTCGGCCACGCACGTCTGATGAAACTTTCGAGCGTATCCGAGATGCGTCCACACGGACTCCTCGCAAGTGTTCCAGCCACTACACCAGCTGCGTGTCCGCGACCATAGCAGAAGGTACGTTTCTTGCACGAAGACCCTTCTCCTGAACGACTTATCATTTCGGACGAATCGGCTTTTCATCTAACGCCAGCCGTGATGGCCGAGCGGTTCCAGGCGCTACAGCCTGCAACCGCGCGACCGCTACGGTCACAGATTCGAATGCTGCGTCGGGCATGGATGTGTGTGATGTCCCTAGGTTAGTTAAGTTTAAGTAGTTCTAAGTTCTAGGGGACTGATGACTTCAGAAGTTAAGTCCCATAGTGCTCAGAGCCATTTGAAGTTCAGGCAAATGGCGGGATGGTTCCTTTGAAAGGGGCACGGCCGAATTTCTTCCCCATCCTTCCCTTATCCGATGGGACCGATGACCTCGTTGTTTGGTCCCCTCCCCCCTTCCTCCCCCAAACCAACCAACCAACCAACCAGTAGGAGCGGCAACTGAGACAGAATTTGACTCCTCGTCGAAATGCAAGTCGTTATAGAGAAAGCGTTTGTTAACTTGAAAAACATGAGAATGGACAATTGACGGTACGGTCACAGTATCCATGTGATAATTTTACTCGTATGGAAACAACGAAAAATTGTAATCGGAATAGCCCTACTAGCATTTGCACCACACTCGACCAATATATTACCTCTTTGCTATTGGGAAGGGTTATTGCTACAGTTTCTCAATATCCTACATTAGCCATCGATGGTACTCAAAACGATCGGACTATCGTCCAGACACATTTGATTTGCGTTATTCCGCTTACTTACACTGACAACCGCGTTATTCAGACGGACTTACGCAATTCACACAGACAAAGGGGAAAGCAGACGTAGGATCAGGGTTCTCCACTTTCAAACCCTGCATTTAGTAAACATCGCTTGTTTTTCTGACACTCCTGCGAGCCGCCTACCAGGGACTTCTCTTATAAATTATTAAGAGATCGCGCGCTGCCAGTGGCGCCATCTAACTGTAGGTCAGGAAGCAGGTGTTTAGGTGAGTCATTCCCTTGTAGAACATGCTCAATCACTCATTTCGTTTGCTCAGGCCTGCATTTGCATAAATCTTAAAGACTCGCGTTCCTTGTTCAACACTAATCAAATACTGTTTCCGTAACTCCTAAACCTGTCACGATTATTCATTAACATTGCTGCCCTCGATTAATAACAAACTCTGAGCAACATTTCGACTCTGTCTCTCTATGCTAATGGCGAATCCAATAAGAGAGAAAGCAATCGTTCGTCTCTAGAGAGAAGTTTCATGGACGGCTATTATTTTCTAACACATTGCGATGTGTCTTCTGTATCGGGATGCGAATGCCTCAGAAAGGTTGGGATATTTCCTGCTGTTACACCTATTACAGCTCGCGCGCATGTTCCGGATGCCATCCGTTGCAGATCCTGCATTCCTCGCACGCACGCGTGCTGGGCCACGTCAGACGCTGTTGCCCGCAGCGAAGACCGATTCTCGTGGTCGATCCCGCCAGCGTGAATGTGAATTTATTAGACTCATTAATATTATGTAAGCAAAATTTATCTCCCGTACGCGGGGCGGGTAATAAATATTTATGAATCGCCTCCTATCTTTAGCTTTCACGGGTCAGCATGTATTAAAAGTCACATCGTAATAACATCGTAGTTCGAGCTGTAAGTCGATTTATGCATGTTGTAGTCAACCTTGTTCAAATCCGGTAGACTCACTTATGCACACATGAATTCAAACAAATGCAAACCGAATAGAATATCTTTTCTAAAAACTCGTTTTGATAGGAGATTAAATGATGCCTCTGCTGGAACACTCACATTAATCACAAAAGGAATACAAGCGTTGATTAAATGTCATTAAAATAGTTACGCGGAACGACAGTTTGGATTAGCTTATATCTCACCAAAAGAGACCTTTTACTGACATGGCACCCTAACACTGCTTAACGCCTGTTCCATAAAATATCGCCATAAAGACACACCGACTTGACGTAGCAATAAAATAGGCAATAAAGTAGATTACATATGAGCGTGTTACAGTGTACTTGTATATTTTTACTGCCTTTATTATTACTCTAGTCTCTGGACAATTTGTGCTCATATTAACGTTTCAGAAATGCTTCCTAGTACTAAGGAAAGAGTAGGTATCAAATGTTTTTTTTTTTTGTTTCGTATTATTTCGTTATTGAAAATGGCTATCCCTCAAGAAATTCGTTAGAATTTTATTGCCGAAAAGTAATAAAACAAAATAAATGCAATGCTCCACGTAAGAGGTGAAACTATGTGCGTCTAAAAAGAAGTAACGAGATTGTCAGACGTTAATAATTCGTCAGTCACTAGAGGGTCAGTTTTGTTTACTTTTATATTGCACGTATCGCGCTTATGCAATTACCCATTCCTCTAAAAAGAATATCCAAGTTTTAATTTGCCCAGCAACAGATTCCGCGAAACACACGAGAGAACTGCTTTACAATCTGACAATCTGTGGAATTAAAAACAAGCTCTTGAACAATGTCGGATTAAGTGGATGTGAAACCTCCGAACATTAAATAGCTCGAGATGTTGCTACGGTCAAGCGTGCTCCAATAAGTGTTATAGATTTTAGTAGCAGAGATCGTCTTAAATAAGGTGCAACTGGTGAATACAAATTAGCGCTGACAATCTTCAGAGATAATGTTGGTGCGAACTTCCTCCCGTTCGTAACGAGATGCTCTGGCGGATGAATTCCTCGCAGGTAAGACACAGAACATACGGACCAACAGCGTCTTCTGAATCTAGGTGCTCTGTTTAGTTTCTTTCACACAGTGACTTGCTGATCACTAGAGATGGGTAGTTCGCGAACAAACGGGTGCAAAGGACCGGTTCACCAAGAGGAACGAAAGGACCGAGGAACGAATTCCAAGGAACGATCGGTTCATAGTTCATTTCGGTCGCGGCGGTCTACTAATAGTTCCCGGGAACGAGGAACGATCGGTTCATAGTTCACTAGTTCACTTCGGTCGCGGCGGTCACTTGGGCAGTTCTCGTTCCAGCCTCGGTCGTGTGCTCGGCTCAGTCTCGGCCTCCCTCGGCCTCACTCGTCGTTCTTCGCATGACCACCTGTCTCAGTTCCACTGCCGACTGCTCCTATATAGTTAGTTCAGTATCCAGTTGCTCGTTTCGTTCACTGCGCTCACCAATTTTACATGTGTTTCAAACTGTTCTTGCACTTTGGTCTGGCTATTCACCGTCCACGCCCAGTAAAAAAAAAGTATTTTATAGTTACGTAAATTACATAAAAATTACGTTTTACGAAATAGGTACGTCTTTTCAGGTAACAAAAGGGCATATCAGCTCACTTCATTATACCGATGAACAGCAGAAGACATACTAATAACAAGGCATGTTTTTTGTTTTGTTATTCATAATTTTTTTTTGTTCCATCGACTTGATTTAGCAACTAACTTTTAACAATTTGCTTAATTTTTAGTGTAAGGAAATTCATATAAAACGATTTTCGTGTTTCTTTTATATACAAAACATTACATTGAGGAAGGCTCTAATTATTTTTGAGTTTGGTTTTTTCCAATTTGCATTACCTGCTAGTTTGGTTTCTTTGAAAAAAAAAGTGGGTTGTGGGTCATTTTGGCTCAGTAGGAAAAGCGATGCCTCTCCATTTGAAAATACATAGAGTGCCATAAAATCGTATTTACTTATTATCTCAAAAACTTTATTACTGCGAACTTTATTATTATTATTATTATTGCTGCATTAACTTTAATAATGCAACATAAAAACCTAATTTTTACCTAGCATGTGACGCAAGTATGATGAGAAAACCACATTTTATTTTATGCTTGCATAAAGTCTACTTCGCCTACGAACTGAGAGACAACGTGAAGTATATATAGAGTGTAAACGATTATTGTTTACAACGTAGCATAGCTATGTAGTGGAAGTCGAAACGAAGAATTTTATACAAGACACTTGTGGCCTATTAAGTTGGGAAACAGCCACCAACAGGTTTACAAGACTACATGTGCTATAGCCCATGCACGTCGCGTGAGATTTTCATGCTCTCTTCTCCAGCTCTCTACACATCGTGATCGATTGTATCGCCATTGTTGCTTGCATTACCTTGTTATTTCTTCACTGCCTAATTATTACATGTTTGTCTGTTTGTTGTATATGCTCGTAACGGGCAACACATCGTCCGTAATTGGCGAGCAATCTGTACTCGGGGCCGGTTTTCCGTGCGCCACCCTATATTATTTCCCTGCGATCAGCCGCACAACGCTACAGTTGGCTAAACGAGAGGTTCTGCAGAATCACAGAAATTACTTCTAAAAGTGTGTAAGAATTCTGTAATGAATAAAAACTCTATACTCCAGGGGGGAGGCAAGTGCCCCCTCCTGGCGCCCTCCATCCTTCAGTCACCTCCACTACTAGTTTTCAGTTTTTTATAAGAACCATATACCGAGCACAAATGGACGGTGAACGAGTAAAAATGAACGGTTCCCAAAAAAGAACGATCAGCAGTGAACTAGCTCCCAAGGATGAACGATGGTGGTGGTGGCGGTTAGTGTTTAACGTCCCGTCGACAACGAGGTCATTAGAGACGGAGCGCCAGCCTGGGTAAGGGAAGGATTGGGAAGGAAATCGGCCGTGCCCTTTCAAAGGAACCATCCCGGCAGTTGCCTGAAGCGATTTAGGGAAATCACGGAAAACCTAAATCAGGATGGCCGGAGACGGGATTGAACCGTCGTCCTCCAAATGCGAGTCCAGTGTGATAACCACTGCGCCACCTCGCTCGGTAAGGATGAACGAGTCTGCCCAACTCCACTGATCACAGAACCACCCACACGAAACGAGAGTGCGACTTACACGTAATTCATGTCATACGGAGTGGCACAATCTATTTGGGCAGTCTCCAATGTCTATCCTGCCGAGGTGACTCCGAGGGAAGTGCGTCCTTACGATGTACGTCAGGTGCAGTCTGCAGCATACCCAGTTCATAAAGCACGGTTTTCTGAGACGAGCAGATTGCTCATTGCAGTACCGGCGGCCTCTGTGGAGTTGTGTTAATTCCCAGCAGTTCGGATGCTTCTGCATGGCTTAGGACCTGAAGTTAGCATCCTTTATTGTGTGATTATATGATAGCGGAACAAACACTGGTAGCAGTTACTTCTGTAAAATATCTGGGAGTATGCGTGCGGAACGATTTGAAGTGGAATGTTCATATAAAATTAACTGTTGGTAAGGCGGGTACCAGGTTGAGATTCATTGGGAGATTCCTTAGAAAGTGTAGTCCATCAACAAAGGAGGTGGCTTACAAAACACTCGTTCGACCTATACTTGAGTATTGCTCATCAGTGTGGGATCAGTATCGGATCAGGTTGATGGAGGAGATAGAGAAGATCCAAAGAAGAGCGGCGCGTTTCGTCACAGGGTTATTTGGTAACCGTGATAGCGTTACGGAGATGTTTACCAAACTCAAGTCTACATCTACATTTATACTCAGCAAGCCACCCAAGGGTGTGTGGCGGAGGGCACTTTACGTGCCACTGTCATTACCTCTCTTTCCTGTTCCAGTCTCGTATGGTTCGCGGGAAGAACGACTGTCTGAAAGCCTCCGTGCGCGCTCTAATCTCTCTAATTTCACATTCGTGATCTCCTCGGGAGGTATAAGTAGGGGCAAGCAATATATTCGATACCTCAACCAGAAACGGACCCTTTCGAAACCTGGCGAGCAAGCTACACCGCGATGCAGAGCGCCTCTCTTGCAGAGTTTGCCACTTGAGTTTGTTAAACATCTCCGTAACGCTATCACGGTTACCAAATAACCCTGTGACGAAACCAGCCGCTCTTCTTTGGATCTTCTCTATCTCCTCCGTCAACCCGATCTGGTACGGATCCCACACTGATGAGCAATACTCAAGTATAGGTCGAACGAGTGTTTTGTAAGCCACCTCCTTTGTTGATGGACTACATTTTCTAAGGACTCCTCCAATGAATCTCAACCTGGTACCCGCCTTAAACACAATTAATTTTATATGATCATTCCACTTCAAATCGTTCCGCACGCATACTCCCAGATATTTTACAGAAGTAACTGCTACCAGTGTTTGTTCCGCTATCATATAATCATACAATAAAGGATCCTTCTTTCTATGTATTCGCAATACATTACATTTGGCTATGTTAAGGGTCAGTTGCCACTCCCTGCACCAAGTGCCTATCCGCTGCAGATCTTCCTGCATTTCGCTACAATTTTCTAATGCTGCAACTTCTCTGTATACTAAAGCATCATCCGCGAAAAGCCGCATGGAACTTCCGACACTATCTACTAGGTCATTTATATATATTGTGAAAAGCAATGGTCCCATAACACTCCCCTGTGGCACGTCTGTAGACGTCTCTCCATTGATAACAACATGCTGTGTTCTGTTTGCTAAAAACTCTTCAATCCAGCCACACAGCTGGTCTGATATTCCGTAGGCTCTTACTTTGTTTATCAGGCGACAGTGCGGAACTGTATCGAACGCCTTCCGGAAGTCAAGAAAAATAGCATCTACCTGGGAGCCTGTATCTAATATTTTCTGGGTCTCATGAACAAATAAAGCGAGTTGGGTCTCAAATGATCGCTGTTTCCGGAACCCATGTTGATTCCTACAGAGTAGATTCTGGGTTTCCTAAAACGACATGATACTCGAGCAAAAAACATGTTCTAAAATTCTACAACAGATCGACGTCAGAGATATAGGTCTATAGTTTTGCGCATCTTCTCGACGACCCTTCTTGAAGACCGGGACTATCTGTGCTCTTTTCCAATCATTTGGAAACTTCCGTTCCTCTAGACTTGCGGTACACGGCTGTTAGAAGAGGGGTCAAGTTCTTTCGCGTACTCTGTGTAGAATCGAATTGGTATCCGATCAGGTCCAGTGGACTTTCCTCTGTTGAGTGATTCCAGTTGCTTTTCTATTCCTTGGACACTTATTTCGATGTCAGCCATCTTTTCGTTTGTGCGAGGATTTAGAGAAGGGGCTGCAGTGCGGTCTTTTCCAGCTTTGGAAAAAGGAGTTTAGTATTTCAGCTTTACGCGTGTCATCCTCTGTTTCAATGCCATCATCATCCCGGAGTGTCTGGATATGCTGTTTCGAGCCACTTACTGATTTAACGTAAGAACAGAACTTCCTAGGATTTTCTGTCAAGTCGGTACATAGAATTTTACTTTCGAATTCACTGAACGCTTCACTCATAGCCATCGTTACGCTAACTTTGACATCGTTTAGCTTCTGTTTGTCTGAGAGGTTTTGTCTGCGTTTAAACTTGGAGTGAAGCTCTCTTTGCTTTCGCAGTAGTTTCCTAACTTTGTTGTTGTACCACGGTGGGTTTTTCCCGTCCCTCACAGTTTTACTCGGCACGTACCTGTCTAAAATGCATTTTACGATTGCCTTGAACTTTTTTCCATAAACACTCAACATTGTCAGTGTCGGAAAAGAAATTTTCGTTTTGATCTGTTGGGTAGTCTGAAATCTGCCTTCTATTACTCTTGCTAAACAGGTAAACCTTCCTCCCTTTTTTATATTCCTATTTACTTCCATATTCAGGGATGCTGCTACGGCCTATGATCACTGATTCCCTGTTCTGCATATACAGAGTCGAAAAGTTCTGGTCTGTTTGTTATCAGTAGGTCCAAGATGTTATCTCCACGAGTCGGTTCTCTGTTTAATTGCTCGAGGTAATTTTCGGATAGTGCACTCAGTATAATGTCAGTCGATGCTCTGTCCCTACCACCCGTCCGGAACATCTGAGTGTCCCAGTCTATATCTGGTAAATTGAAATCACCACCTAAGACTATAACTTGCTGAGAAAATTTGTGTGAAATGTATTCCAAATTTTCTCTCAGTTGTTCTGCCACTAATGCTGCTGAGTCGGGAGGTCGGTAAAAAGAGCCAATTATTAACCTAGTTCGGTTGTTGAGTGTAACCTCCACCCATAATAATTAACAGGAACTATCCACTTCTACTTCAGTATAGGATAAACTACTAACAGCGACGAACACTCCACCACCGGTTGCATGCATCTATCCTTTCTAAACACCGTCTGTGCCTTTGTAAAAATTTCGGCAGAATTTATGTCTGGCTTCAGCCAGCTTTCTGTACCTATAACGATTTCAGCTTCGGTGCTATCTACCAGCGCTTGAAGTTCCGGTACTTTACCAATGCAGCTTCGACAGTTTACAATCACAATACCGACTGCTGCTTGGTCCCCGCATGTCCTGACTTTGCCCCGGACCCGTTGAGGCTGTTGCCCTTTCTGTACTTGTCCGAGGCCATCTAACCTAAAAAACCGCCCAGCCCACGCCACACAACCCCGGTGCAGCTTGCTCGCCAGGTTTCGAGAGGGTGTGTTTCTGGATGAGGTATCGAATATATTACTTCCCTCTACTTATACCACCCGAGGAGATCACGAATGTAAAATTAGAGAGATTCGAGCGCGCACGGAGGCTTTCAGACAGTCGTTCTTCCCGCGAACCATACGCGAGTGCAACACAAAAGGGAGGTAATGACTGCGGCATGTAAAGTACTCTCCGCCACACACCGTTGGGTGGCTTGCGGAGTATAAATGTAGATGTAGATGTTGTTTGTCGCCGGCAAGGGCAGGAAGCGCGCCGCGGGTCATTCAGGCCGTGGTACGGACGGGCGCTTTCTCCGGCGACAAGGAAGTCCTCGCGGCTCAGTGGTGGGGCCGGCGGTTCCGGCCGCTGCGGCCGACGCCGGTCCGCCACCTCTGTCCTGGCCGGCTATCGATGTCTGGAAAAGAAAGTTACTGTGTTACGTAGCGGCCGCGACGTGCCTGTCCCCGCCACCAAACCGTTTCCCTCACACGTAGCGGCGCTCCCTGCAAGTAAGTAATGCTGGCTGTCGTCCTATCGTGTACGTCACTGACTGGTAATGTCGTCTTTATAATATACAAACGACCCTGTGGGCAAGCTCATTGTTACAGTCCCTACTGTACAATTTACAACAGAGATAGTTCATCATTTTGTTGGTTCTTCCATCGCCGGATTGCAGTTACACGGTGGAGCTTGACGACAGGTATTATTACGGCATATACACGGTGTTACAAAAAGGTATGGCCACACTTTCAGGAAACATTCCTCACACACAATTAAAGAAAGATGTTATGAGGACATGTGTCAGGTAACGCTTAATTTCTATGTTAGAGCTCATTTTAGTTTCGTCAGTACTTCCTCGATTAACCGTCTTCGGTACTTGTGTTGACATGCGACTCATTGCTCTACAGTACTAGCATCAAGCACATCAGTACATAGCATCACCAGACTAGTGTCCATCACGAAGGTGGTTTTGCAGTCAGTCCAATGTTTACAAATGCGGAGTTGGCAGATGCCCATTTGATGTATGGATTAGCACGGGGCAATAGCCGTGGCGCGGTACGTTTGCATCGAGACAGATTTCCAGAACGAAGGTGTCCCGACAGGAAGACCTTCGAAGCAATTGGTCGCCGTCTTAAGGAGCACGGAACATTCCAGCCTATGACGCGACTGGGGAAGACGTAGAACGACGAGGATACCTGCAATGGACGAGGCAATTCTTCGTGCAGTTGACGATAACCCAAATGTCAGCGTCAGAGAAGTTGCTGCTGGACAAGGTAACGTTGACCACGTCACTGTATGCAGAGAGCTACGGGAGAACCAGTTGTTTCCGTACCATGTATAGCGTGTGCAGGCACTATCAGCAGCTGATTGGCTCCACGGGTACACTTCTGCGAATGGTTCATCCAACAATGTGTCAATCCTCATTTCAGTGTAAATGTTCTCTCTACGGATGAGGGTTCATTCCAACGAGATCAAATTGTAAATTTTCACAATCAACATGTTCAAAAATGGTTCAAATGGCTCTGAGCACTATGGGACTTATCATCTATGGTCATCAGTCCCCTAGAACTTGGAAGTACGTAAACCTAACTAACCTAAGGACATCACACACATCCATGCCCGAGGCACGATTCGAACCTGCGACCGTAGCAGTCGCGCGGTTCCCGACTGAGCGCCTAGAACCGCGAGACCACCGCGGCCGGCAATCAACATGTGTGGGCTGACGAGAATCCGCACGCAGTTGTGCAATCACGTCACCAACACAGATTTTCTGTGAACGTTTGGGCAGGCATTGTTGGTGATGTCTCGATTGGGCCCCATGTTCTTCCACCTACGCTCAATGGAGTTATCATGATTTCATACGGGATACTCTACCTGTGCTGCTAGAACATGTGCCTTTACAAGTACGACACAACATGTGGTTCATGCACGATAGAGCTCCTGCACATTTCAGTCGAAGTGTTGGTACGCTTCTCAACATCAGATTCTGTGACCGATGGATTGGTAGAGGCGGACCAATTCCATGGCCTCCACGCTCTCCTGACCTCAACCTCTCTTGACTTTCATTTATGGGGGCATCTGAAAGCTCTTGTCTACGCAACCCCGGTACCAAATGTAGAAACTCATCGTGCTCTATTGTGGAGGGCTGTGATACAATACGCCATTCTCCTGGGCTGCATCAGCGCATCAGGGATTCCGTGCGACGGAGGGTGGATGCATGTATCCTCGCTAACGGAGGACATTTTGAACATTGCCTGTAACAAATTGTTTGAAGTCACGCGGGTACGTTCTGTTGCTGTGTGTTTCCATTCCATGATTAATGTGATTTGAAGAGAAGTAATAAAATGATCTCTAACAAGGAAAGTAAGCGTTTCCGAACACATATCCACATAACATATTTTCTTTCTTTGTGTGTGAGGAATGTTTCCTGAAAGTTTGGCCGTACCTTTTTGTAACACCCTGTATAACACAGGTAACATACATCCGGTACTCCACTATATAAGTGAGAGTCCCCTGCCTTCCATTCACTTAGGAAGAGAGTGGCTATGTATTATTCTGTCTTGTCATTTTTAATTTGTTTTTCACTGTTGTTATTCGAGTTCACATACTGTCACTTTGTCATTTAGAGGTAGAGAGTGGAACTATCGGCGCCAGAAAAATGGAGTCCAAAGCAGAAAAATTGGAACATTTTCGACATATTCTTCTGTTGGAACTCAATAGATTTATGACAGCAGGGGAGGCTACCAGAAACAATTGCGCGGTGTATGGGGATAGTCCCACCGGACAGAGCACCGCAAGAAAATGGTTTCCTCGTTTTAAAGAAGGACCATCGTGACATTACTGACTGTGAAGCTTCCTGGCAGATTAAAACTGTGTGCCAGACCGAGACTCGAACTCGGGACCTTCGCTTTTCGCGGGCAGGTGCTCTACCATCAGAGCTACCCAAGCACTACTCACGCCCCTTCCTCACGGCTTTACTTCCACCAGTACCTCGTCTCGTACCTTACAAACTTTACAGAAGCTCTCCTGCGAACCTTGCAGGACTAGCACTCCTGAAAGAAAGGATATTGCGGAGACATGGCTTAGCCACAGCTTGGGGGATGTTTCCAGAATGGGATTTTCACTCTGCAGCGGAGTGTGTGCTCATATGAAACTTCCTGGCAGATTAAAACTGTGTGCCCGACCGAGACTCTAACTCAGGACCTTTGTCTCGCGGGCAAGCTGTGAGGACGAGGCGTGAGTCGTGCTTGGGTAGCTTAGATGGTAGAGCACCAGCCGCGAAAGGCAAAGGTCCCGAGTCGAGTCTCGGCACACGGTTTTAATCTGCCAGGAAGTTTCATATCAGCGCACACTCCGCTGCAGAGTGAAAATCTCATTCTGATTATTGACTCTCTCCACCTTTCCTATAGGATTTACCGGCAAGTATATTTATAGTTAGGAGACTAATTGGGGATGGCAACTCTAGAATTTCACGCCCTCTGACAAAACGTGGCAAGAGTTTGGGAGAAATTTTGTCTGCTTGCTTGCTGTGGGCATGATATATTTTTTGCAAAAACAAGATCTCCAATTCTTAACGAAGTATGCTGCCTACAGTGGTTAAATCTTTGGGCCTCCCTTCCACCTATAAGCAAAATGAATGTTATTGATTGCTTTACTTCAATTGCTCTGAATAATACCCGGATCAATTTTTTCGAGTAAGGGATCATTGATGGACCAAAGGCTGAATATTGGAGGGTTAGTCGAATATGGTAGTATTAATTTTGCAGGGGTGGTCTTACGTGCCCCATGCACAGCGAAATTTGAAGCAAAATTAATAGAAATCATAGATTAATCACAGCTGATCTTAAGTTTGTCTGTGATAGGTAATTAGCGCTGATTTGAGGATACTATTAAGACATTCTGCAGGCGAAGAGTGAGGATAGTATGGGATAGTGATGATATCTGATATGGCACCACCAAAACAGAATATGCTAAATCCTCTAGAAGTGGTGGTAGGCGCATTAACACAGACTAATATCTTGGAAGCGTCAGAGTAAGAAATTATTTTACCAATGTGCTGAATCGTCAAACCTGTAGTCATTCACAGGTATTAAATAGCTTGAAACTTCACGGCAGATTAAAACTGTGCCAGACCGCGACACAACCCAGAGAGCTCTGCATTAGGCGTTCAAGTGCTCTGCTGCATGAAATCAGTCGCTAGAGATCTTTCTCACGAAGTGCAAAAGTTCCAGGTTCTCGTCCAGATCGGGCACGCAGTTCCAACCTGCCTAAAAGTTTCTAATTAGCGCACACTCCTCTATACACACTGTATTCTTTGAGATTTGATTGCTTGTCTATTGGTACGGCAAGGCCTTTCCAAATCGCTTTGCGTTATAACTTCGTGTCCTGACGCGGCACATATACCGTGCTAGGCTATTCCGTTAGTTCGGTCCATTTCCAGACCGAATCACAGCTACGCGTTTAGTAGTAATTTGTGTAAATCGTTTTTAATGGAGCGCTCCAAATTGTGTCTGATTAGCAGTTACGAAAGCCAGTAATGACTCGTAAAAGAAATAACGCTGAAATACCATACCAGTTCGATGTATACGCCGCTAGGAGCGCCGCGTGAGTCTGTGCAGTCAAAAGACACTGGACCCACACTGGGGAGGGCGGCAGACTTGTTCTCCGTGCAGCCATCCTGATTTAGGTTTTCCATACTCCCTGAACCGTGAAGGTAAATCACGGAAGGATTGCTGTCAGAAAGACTTGGCCGATACAAAGTGGTGACAGGTTGTGAAATATGTTGCTTTTGACTTTGCACGTATCGGTGGATGGCGTATGGGTACTGTTGTGTACATAGTTCCGCGTAGTCAGCGCGTACACAACTTTCCCACTAGAGCGCGCCCCGCTAAGCACAACAGCGCAGGCGCAGCGCTCGTCCGTCTCCGCACTACGAGATGGCGCTGCCTTAGAGACGGGCCGAATTCTGCTTCTGCCGATCCGCGTATTAATATATAACGGAGCCAATGAGATTGCTGCTAACGTAGAACCTTATATCCTCGCGGATCACACTCGCGCAGTGATACCTGAACGCGCAAGGTGTTATAACGAGAGTACAGACCTCCAATTAGTCAGTCTGCACCAGTCTGTACCAGTCTATAGTCAAGTTTCAGTTTGCGCCTAAAAAGATTATCAAATTCCTGTACATAACCACGAAGAGAAATGTATAGACACTTTGTCAAGGATCAGAGATATGTGAGAATAAGATTAACGTACCAAGACCAAAGGAACATCAGATTGTCAATTGTAAACCGCATCCAAAATCAAGTTAAGTAATTTCTATGCTTGTTATTATTTTAATAAATGTTTGCGAAAATTAATCAAGTTCTGTTTAAAGTTGGTCACCGCCAATCTGCTACTATAAGTGTGCAAGTGGCATTTCTACCGTCTGACCTAACGGCAGAAGATAAACACGCCACGATAAGACCACGAGACATATTGCTGACACTCGCCTGCTTCGTTAGAGCGACTAGTCAAATAATCTGATGGTGTGTGTATAGAAGGTCTTACACTACACACACCACAGGTACAGATATTGTTACCTTAATATGTACTCACTTCAGCGTGTAGGTAGCTTTTTCTCTGCGCCTAGTAGTCTTCCTGCAAACGCATCACATTATGTTCCCTGCACAGTTGTAACTGCACCGTCAAGTGGACAACGCCTGTCAGCAGAGACTGTTTTGCGACCTCACGTCCACACCTTAGTATTAGTCGACCACAGAATTACTGCACATGAGACCGAGGAGGCTTCGGTCGGCTTATCGTGAGTTTTTGTCGCCCTGTCTCACTAGGATACGCCGAACAACTTGTCAGCACGTGCACAACTATCTTAAAATCATTCCTGCTGCCCAGGGCGAAATAAGTATTAATGGCTGGCTTGAGCCTCGCGCACTTGGAGGTGCTACCCAGAGTGAAAACGTATTACCCGTAACGCTATAATAATTAGTTATCCAGTGAATACTTCCTATTTCCTCGAAAGAAGAAACCATTGCGTGCTGGATATTTCCAGAATGAGAACGAAATAATTTTAGAATTGGATCATTTCGCGAACAGGTAAAACGCGGACTTCTACAACTAAGATCTTCACTAAGACATTCATCGTTGGGAAAAATCAGTCGCATCGAAGACTGAATGCCTAGAGCACAAACGTAATCATTCCTTTTCATAGTAACAGCTTCATTTTTGCGAGGTGATAACTATGCCTCGTACTCGTTAATATGAAGGTAGCCGCACATATGTTCGACTCACACGTTGGGAATTTGCTCATTAAAATATGCTCATTTATCTTGACCTAAAGTCCGTCTCGAGAATTCCAGGAGAGAAAAAAGAAGATTACTTTGCCAGAGCAGAAACGAGGCCAAAACACAGTTTCAAAAAGTAAATAAAATGAAGACAGTCCTTTCTACTGCCGTCTTCGCCGCAGAGAAGATAAACAGTGGAAAATTCGTATCAGACTGATTACAGTCTGCCGGGACACGATGGCCGCTCAGTTTTTATACCGAGTGTAACGAGGGACGCAGATAAATACGAGTTCCCGTAAGAGAACGACCGTTCCGCGGTTCTGCCTCTATTAAATCCTAGCAAGCATCTGCGCGACTGCACGGGGAAATTCTGATCTAATGCGCTTCTCTGCGGGGCAGCGCGCAGTGGCCAAATTGGAAGCGGGTTAAATACAGCAATTACCGTGGAAATGGCCGGAACACACGACTACACCCCAGACCTGCTAACTTGTTAAGAGAGATGGGAATCCGGAAGAGGAAGCGCATACAGAGACCGCGCCGCACAACGCGCACTTATCCAGAAGTCGGCTAGCAGTCAGCTTAACATTAGACTTCTTGCCTCCTTAAAAAGAGACTACCTTGTACACAACCTGGTTCGTAAAACTAATTTCACCAGTTCACTTCCGTAATGTCAATTCAAGTTCATTTTTTTTTTACTGTTTCTCCGACTGGCATATTCTCCGTTTTCTGTTTTGTACAATAAGTTGTTTATGTTCGTTGTTAACAAATTTCTCTTCTTCAGAAACGCTTTCTTCGTCATTGCTATTCTACTGTCCAAATAACAGAGCTCATCTACTGTTCTTAGTATCCCTTTTAACAGCAGCAGCAAAAAAAAATGGCTCTGAGCACTATGGGACTTAACTCCTAAGGTCATCAGTCCCCTAGAACATAGAACTACTTAAACCTAACTAACCTAAGGACATCACACACATCCATGCCCGAGGAAGCATTCGAACCTGCGACGTAGCGGTCGCGCGGTTCCAGACTGTACTAGAACGGCTCGGTCACCCCGGCCGGCAATTCTGTCAGCAGCTCTCCATGCTGCTATATCCTGTGCAAGCTTCTTCATCTCCCAGTACCTACTGCAGCCTACATCCTTCTGAATCTGCTTAGTGTATTCAGCTCTTGGTCTCCCTCTACGATTTTTACCCTCCACACTGCCCTCCAATACTAAATTAGTGATCCCTCGATGTCTCAGAACATGTCCTACCAACCGATCCATTCTTCTAGTCAAGTTGTGCCACAAACTTCTCTTTTCCCCAATCCTATTCTGTACCTCCTCATTAGTTATGTGATCCACCCATCTAATCTTCAGCATTCTTCTGTAGCACCACATTTCGAAAGCTTCTATTCTCTTCCTGTCCAAACTGTTTATCGTCCACGTTTCACTTCCATAAGTGGCTACACTCCGTACAAATACTTTCAGAAACGACTTCCTGACACTTAAATCTATACTCGATGTTAACAAATTTCTCTTCTTCAGAAACGCTTTCCGTGGCATTGCCAGTCTACATTTTATATCCTCTCTACTTCAACCATCATCAGTTATTTTGCTCCCCAAATAGCAAAACTCCTTTACTACTTTAAGTGTCTCATTTTGTAATCTAATTCCCTCAGCATCACCTGACTTGATTCGACTACATTCTATTATCCTCGTTTTGCTTTTTTTGATGTTCATCTTATATCCTCCTTTCAAGACACTATCCATTCCGTTCAGCTGTTCATCCAAGTCCTTTGCTGTCTGTGACAGAATTACAATGTTATCGGCGAACCTCAATGTTTTTATTTCTTCTCCATGGATTTTACTACCTACTCCGAATTTTGCTTTTGTTTCCTTCACTGCTTGCTCAATATACAAATTGAATCACACCTATTCCGTTCAGCTGTCTCTGTCAGAATTAAAGTGTCATAGGCGAACTGCAAAGTCTTCTCCCTGAACATTAATCAACTTTCCTGGTTTCCCTTAAAAGATTCCGGGCATGGGCTGCAACCTTGTGTCTCCCTTCTCAGCCACTTCCTGCATGCCCTTCGAGTCTTCTGCTGTATGTACAAGATGTAAATGACCTTTCACTCCTTGCATTTTAACCCTGCTACGATCATAAACTGAAAGAGGCTATTCCAGTGATCAGATCTGTATAGCCTGTTAAAATAGAATTTAAAGAAAGCAAGCAAGATGGAACATGATATCAATCAGTGACGCCTGTTCTTATTTTCTTTGTGCTTTGAATCAGCAGCTTACCGTCAAGGGACAAGAAACGCTTCGCGCAGAACGCTTCCCGCAACGCACGGTTTCTCCCGCAGCCTGCACCGCGCACGCAACGCCGCGGGCAGACAGAGGCACGCAATCTCTCGGACACATGCACGCCCCCAGGCTGTAGCCGTGGGGCATTCGTGCGGATCCCGGGAGCGAAAACCCTAAGCCGCTGCGTCCCCAGCTGCACCACATTAAACCTGTCGTTGTTGATAGGACACATATGTCCCACTAAAATAATTTGCGGTTTTGAGAGTTTGGATGCCTATATTTCGTACCTATCTAGTGCTAACATGTAGCGGAATTCCTTCGTAATTTGTAGAAAAATACTACGGAAGCATGTTTGTATGTGTTTGTAGATGGCACATTGGTTTGTTTTCACGAAAATCAAATAGAATCATCATTGTCACGTTGCGTCTCTTCCACGAAAATCAGATCGAATCACCATATTCTCCATACAAGAACATCATATTAGTACGTACCTCAGTAGTTGTCGAGCCGGTGGTGATGGGTGGTGCGAAACCGCGCTGCTGCTACGGTCGCAGCTTCCAATCCTGCTTAGGACATGGATGTGTGTGATGTCCTTAGGTTAGTTAGGTTTAAGTAGTTCTAAGTCTAGGGGACTGATGACCTCAGATGTTAAGTCCCACAGTGCTTGGAGCCAATTTTTTTTTTATTAGTTCTATGTAACTTGTATGTCGTGAAACGTATATGCCAGAGAAATCTTCACAAAATGCAGAAAACGTTGGTGTGGTATGTGAAAACCACCTTCAAATGTTACGTTGAAAGTTTGTGTGCGACATTTCATGTGTTCCATCGTCAGGAGAATAAATGTGTTTTGGTACTTATTTGTTACACTTTCTTCCTAGTAATCATCGTGATAAAATCATTTTACAAAAAAAAAAATTTAGCCCTGAAAATCCTAGGTTCACACGAAAACCTGAATTTTGTTCGGTTCGTGGTACACATGGGTCCCACGTCGCCGATTTTCAAAATCGGTCAGCTTAAAATTTTTTGGTAGTGAAAGTGTACTATTTACCACAAAGGACTACAGTTTCTTACCTTTTGCTTTTCAATTACGTGCAAAAGTAATTGTAACCAGGAAAGGGTTGAGTGTCTCCTGTGATGACTTCCCGGTGGATGCGTGCCGTCAGATGACGCAAGTAACATGTTTTGATTTTCGGCTAGTGCTATCACAGCTCAAAACTCAGAACTCGTAAAACAGAGTTCAAAGTCAGCGGCAATAACACTTACTCCTAAGCAAGCTGTCATCTCAAAATTCCCACTTGGGCAAAAGTTTTTATTGCGGCTCACACTGAGCTTCGTTTTACGAAGAAGATAGTAGTAAAAATATGGAGTAAATTTTAAAAATTTACACGAGCTTTATTCGCGAAAATTACTAGTAACCAAAGACATGTTTAGGGAATTTCTATCTTTCATTAATAATAAAATTGATAACTAATGGGTATGTCATATTATCAATTAACTGTTCGAGAAAAGCTGTTTTGTGTTAGTATTTTAATTCACCGGACTAGTTTCGGATGCTGCCCACCATGAGCAGCATCTGCATTACGCAAAAGGCACACGTTTCTTATAATAAGTTACGTAACAGTGTATATTGTAGTGTTTTACGCGTAAGAGGTTTTTCAGTTCATTGTAGTTGGATTTGCTTCATATGTGATGTGCTCTAGTGTATCCCAATGACAATATTACACAATGTTCATGTAACAATGCTATAACATGATTTATATACACATATGTGTAATCAGCATACGGAATTTTTTAATGAAATATGTGCAGCTATCATTCGCAGTTGACTGCAGGCAAAGATTACCGTTCGAATACATCGTAGAATATACACAATACCACTCTCTATCATATTGTCGTCCTTCGTCGTTAAAGAGAACGATGCGAAGCTCCTTTGGCCATGCATGCAGTGTCATATTATTCGCCAACACCAGGCAGCGACTTTCAGTTAATAAGTCTCCTGCCCTGTACGGTAGTTACACAATGTGTGTGCGAGCAGCGTTTGTGCCGCAGCAACGACGGATGGCCGCCTACACAAACAATTCCCATCACGTCTTTCATGCGACACCCGGAGTGGACGGAAAGCGTCGGTTTGTTTCCCGTCACAAACAAAATTATTTTTAAAGCGGAGCTTTGCATGCCCATTTCATAGAGCGGTTGCAAATTAGTGTAGTGTGATATTTGTTTTACTGAATTATAACAACAACTACTTCTCTGGAAACAAAGTTGTTCCGTTCATTCAGGGTACTTGCTTTTGACGACAGTAACTCGTACTTTACTTTTCACCCTTAAGTCTCCATTCAGTACTGCTCCGTTGTGCCTCGGGTAGCGTTGGTCGTGCGTTAGAAGTGGTACGCAGCAATATTAACAGACTTACTGATGAACAGTTGCTCGATATGTACCTCGTGAATTGATTCATTAAATGCGCTTCAGAGCGGTACAGCGTTTCCGTGTTTGCAAATTACTGGCTTTCCACTGTTTTTAAACTATTTTCACAGAATTGAAGGTAACTTGGTTCACAAACCGAATAAATTATAACTGCATTATTTGTGTTATGACTTACTTTGCACCATGCGTGGTTCTTTAGTGGATACAGGATCGAGGAACAGATGTCGTTCATGAACAGAGAATTCAGATATTAATTTATTGTGAATCTAATAGAAAACACTACATAATTTTCTCCATGAAGATGCAGCGCCAGCTGTCAAAAATAGATCTGAATGTAGAAATATATACAGATACGTAAGATTTATAAATCTGTCACTTTTCAACCCAATAACTACTCAGTTGATAACGAGCCCTGGCCACTATGAAAGCCTGAAAATGTTATTCAACCGGCAAACACACAAAATAGGCTCGGTCCACGAATTTTCGAACTTAGATACACCCGCTGCTGGAGCTCCGGAGAGGGGATGCTTGCATCTCGTTTTGTTCGTGGCAGCGCCGTCGTGTCGCGGTGGCGGATGTTTAAGGGTGTGCAGAGGCGAACGTATTTGCAAGCGCGTCCGACCGGATGGCGGCCGACACCGTACTCTGTAACAAGCCACCGGAGACAACTTGTGTTAACATAGTCAGAAAATATCCCTGGACAACTTCAGAATTTCTGTCGGAGAGAGTTCGGGCCCGCATCTCGTGGTCGTGCGGTAGCGTTCTCGCTTCCCGCGTCCGGGTTCGATTCCCGGTGGGGTGAGGGGCTGGGTGTTGTGTGTTGTCCTTAGGTTAGTTAGGTTTAAGAAGTTCTAAGTTCTAGGGGACTGATGACCATACGTGTTAAGTCCCATAGTGCTCAGAGCCATTTGATCCTGTTTACTCGTAAGGTGAATTCCCCGCCAGTGTGCACGCTAGCACTCGCCTCCTCCCTCCTGCGGTCGATCGTTCGCTCACTTTGTAATGGGAGGTAAAAGAGAGAGAAGCGGCAGAGACGGCGTGCACTACCGGGGCAAGCTATCCCCACCCCCGCGCCTCCCTCCTCACACGTCAGGATTTTTCCAGTGCGGTTTTCTCCCGCGGCCGAGCTTGTCTTGTTAATTATACGGTGCCAGATCGGCGCTGTTGAGCGCGACCGGCCCTACTGCAGCACGCGACTACCCGGTGCGGTGTTAACTCTGAGCCTCATGAATAATATTCCTGCCCGCGTACTATATTCACATGCAAATTGCTATTCAGCGGGCGATGTTCTGCTGCACAGCGAGAGATGTCCGTTTTTTATCCACGCTTCGTGTACACTACCCCTTGACAATGAGAGGCGAGGAGGAATATGGTGCGACTTTACTTCGACGCTCTTTCACTCTGGTGATCACCGCTACAGAAAAGGGCGAGATCTCAATAGCAGCTTTCATAACGACTCGAAGGGAGCGCCAGGCGTCTCGTCCTAATTACCCAAGTCCTGCCGTACTACGTAATTATAAATTAGACTGACAGTTGTCCTTAATGTGAATTCCATGACATACAAGTCACTATGTGAGACGACCGGAATCAGGCAACCTGGTAAATCCGAAATACAGCACAAGTTATTTTAATAAATACAGCAACCGGTCACTTTCTTCTGTATTTTTATTTAAGTTACAATGCGCTTCGGGCTTTCACCCCACTTCAGTTAGTGCAGTATCTGTCTGAGCCTTAGTCAGTGCGTAGCTACAGCATCGATAACAAATTGAATGCTGTGCCTGACATGCGTAAAATAACAATCTTGTTTTCCTACTACTACACTTTGCGAATTATATATTTACGATGTATTTTTGTTTAAGTGTACTTACTTTCTACTGCGCTGCTAAACCCCTTACATTATTTGATTTTCAAACAGCCGAGCAATACTGAACGTACTCACACAGTTCTCTCTTTACTTATTCTGATCAACAGTAAACTGACACACAATATTTTTTTTTATAGCGCATCGCAATCTGACTTTGAATAATCCCTACAAAAGAATGGCCCTGACTAACAATAACCTATACCTTACATGAATCACTTACCTCACAAAAAGCTTCGTTATTCAAACTACCGCAATTCAGCGAGCGCCAATACTTCCAGCTAAATAAGAGATTCTAACCATTGGAGGCACTAACTGCTGATAGGCATAGTTAGCAAATGCAAGATTTTGATGGAGAACAAACAATGTATTTACCCTAATAGAGTTCAAAAGTCATAATATATATACATCAGTTCATGACATCCACTGTTACAAATTTCCTTTTTCTGACGGACACACGTCCAAATCGTCCGCTCTCAAAACTCTGCGATCTCTCTCCCCACATCGACCACTGTTGGCGGCTCACCTCCAGGCTCCAACTGCCCAACACTACAATGGCGAATATTCCAACAATGCCAACCAGCCACAGATTGCACACAGAGTGCTACATGGCGTTACCAACATAAAAATCTAAACAGCGGTTAATGTGAGCAGACATGAACATCAAGAGTGAGCCAAATCTGGGCTGTGTGGTCGGTGATCAAACACTTCCCATCGAAAACGCTGCAGGAGCGTTATAATTGCCCCTGCAGTCCACGGCCGAGAGCTGCTGTCGGGAAGAAGGAAACGCGTGACAGATACGTTATGTGGGCTGCATTAAATCAAGCGAACTCTCAGCAGGCATTCGTAGTTGGCGAGATACACTATTTTCTAGGCTAGTTGGCGAGATACACTATTTTCTAGGCACTGTTGTGCGCTCATTGTGCGCTCAATACTGGTGACGCGATCGACGGCTGCACTAGATGCACCTAACACATAGCGCAAAGCTTCATCGGATTTTCACTGTGGCTTCCATTTTGCGACCAGTCGGACCTTAATAAACGGCCTCCAATTTTAAATGTAAACTTTTCGATTAAGTCCGCGTTCAGTTGGATTTAAATTTCGCTCTTAGCCTACCGTAAGAAGAAATACACTGAGGTTGCGAAAGTCATGAGATACCTCCCGATACGGAGTCGGACCTCCTTTTTCCCGGCGTAGTGCAGTACCTCGACGTGGCTTGGACCCAACAAGATGGACGTCCCCTGCAGAGATACTGAGCCGAGCTACCTCTATAGCTGCCCATTCATGTGAAGGCAGGCTGAGGCACGTCTCCATCGACGCCCGTACTCGCTCAAAAAATCCCAAGCGTGCTCAGAATGCGTTGGCAACCCTCCTCAATGCCTTCCCGGAATTCAAAGACACTGTTAACGGGGCTGGAATAGGCCGAAGCTTTCAAAAATCCTCGAACACCATATTTGTCGAAACGCCGTTTACCAGTAGTGAGGTATCCAGACTGACAATGAAAACAAGCGAGAGCATATTATCACTATGCAATTTACGTCTCGCCTTCAGTGTTTCGAAACAAATGTAGAGTTACAAAACAAGATGGTCACACTGTCGTGACTGCAGGGTTTTATACAGTCTTCGCATCAAGCCTCTAACGGTCATAGATCACGGCCTGGGAAACAAGTTTTGCTACAGGCAAAATGTTCACAGACAATTTCCGGCGGCACTAGACGTCCTCTTGTACTGGTTGAGCCTGTGAGAGGTGGCAAGGGATAGGCACTCCGTGGCGTGAGTATGTCTTGTGTGTTGCCTATAATCCACTCATCTGTTCCGTATGAAAAAAAAAGGGAGGGGTAAGGGGGGTAGCCCCGCAAAATTAAGGTTTCTGATTCGCTTGTGAAATATCTTACTCTACTTAGAGACACTCATTGTTAAGGTTTTCTTGCTGGAAATCACTAGCAACTGACTGGGGTATATTTACCATAGATTCAGGTTTCGTCTCACTTACAGGGCCAGGAAAGCTGGCACGAGTTGTAAACTGCGTGGCTGAGTGTAGCTTCACTAACAGAAGTCGACTGTGTGCATTGTGAAGCAACGTCGTTGCTAAACCAAGTTTAGATTAGATTCAGTTTTCATTCTATAGACTAAAAAATGAGATGGTTCTCGTAGATGTGGAACACATCAGAACATGTAACATAAGAAAACATAGAAAATTTGAATGTAATATTCAAGTCCCTGATCATTTGTCATGATGCTGTCAAATTATGTGAATACTTTACAGTAAACTGGAACTGCTAATATTTGCAGAATTAATACACATTCAGAATGAAACGTAGTTATCCACTCTTAATACATTTGTGATATACAAAATACCTAATCTTGAGTGTTTTGACCAAGTGGTGTCAAAACTAAAATGTAATACACGTTTTTAATTACGCTGGTTTAACAGTGACTGTTAAGATATTCATCTACAGAGTAAAAGGAGCTGCCTACCAAAAGTCTTTCAAAATTTGTTTAAACTGTGCTTTATCTGAAACAGAGTTTTTAATTGTTTTTGGACCAAGGTTAGTAATTTTAGATCTTTATGTTAATTTTTTTATCCTGAGTATTGATACTATGCACTGATCTATCGGTTGGAAACAGAGACATGTTATTTGCAACAACGAGTTCGAGTCTCGGTCAGGCACACAGTTTTAATCTGCCAGGAAGTTTCATATCAGCGCACACTCCGCTGCAGAGTGAAAATTTCGTTCCGTACATCTTACTTAACGTGCCGAAGGGAGGGCGGGAGTCGGTCGTCTTCCAGGGAACAGCTCTTTGACACCTGAACTGCGGGGCGGAGACACGCTGGGCGCGGTTGCGTTATGATCTGGGGAACATTCAAGTGGGCATCCGTGAATCCGGCGGAGCTCGTGCAAGTACACTGGTTGGTGACCACGTGCGCCCTTCATAAACATCATGTTTCAGTGGCAGTTTTCAGCAGATAATGCCCCATGCCATAAGGCCAGGAGCCAGGAGTGTGAGGGAGAATACAGTGGCGAGTTCCAGTTGATGTGTTGGCTCCCTGGCCGCCCCCCCCCCCCCCTCCCCTCTCCCAGCACTCCAGATCTGAACCCGACGGAATGCTAGGCTGATGGAACGAAACTTCAGAGCTCATTGCCTCCCTTCCCGGAATTTACGGGAATTAGGTTACGTGCGTGTGCAGACGTGGTGCCAACATCTTCCAGCGACCTACCAAGGCCACGACCCGTCGCCGCTGTTGCCTGTGCCAGAAGAGGACATAGGCCTACTGCCGATTACGTAGGTGGTCATAATGTTCTGGGTGGTCAGTGCACAGTCTACGCTCTCACTGCAAGGCACTTCCTCATGGAATCAGAGTCGGCTCAGAAACTTCCTCGTCTCTTTTACTGGGTGGTCAGTGCACAGTCTACGCTCTCACTGCAAGGCACTTCCTCATGGAATCAGAGTCGGCTCAGAAACTTCCTCGTCTCTTTTACTGGGTGGTCAGTGCACAGTCTACGCTCTCACTGCAAGGCACTTCCTCATGGAATCAGAGTCGGCTCAGAAACTTCCTCGTCTCTTTTACTGGGTGGTCAGTGCACAGTCTACGCTCTCACTGCAAGGCACTTCCTCATGGAATCAGAGTCGGCTCAGAAACTTCCTCGTCTCTTTTACTGGGTGGTCAGTGCACAGTCTACGCTCTCACTGCAAGGCACTTCCTCATGGAATCAGAGTCGGCTCAGAAACTTCCTCGTCTCTTTTACTGGGTGGTCAGTGCACAGTCTACGCTCTCACTGCAAGGCACTTCCTCATGGAATCAGAGTCGGCTCAGAAACTTCCTCGTCTCTTTTACTGGGTGGTCAGTGCACAGTCTACGCTCTCACTGCAAGGCACTTCCTCATGGAATCAGAGTCGGCTCAGAAACTTCCTCGTCTCTTTTACTGGGTGGTCAGTGCACAGTCTACGCTCTCACTGCAAGGCACTTCCTCATGGAATCAGAGTCGGCTCAGAAACTTCCTCGTCTCTTTTACTGGGTGGTCAGTGCACAGTCTACGCTCTCACTGCAAGGCACTTCCTCATGGAATCAGAGTCGGCTCAGAAACTTCCTCGTCTCTTTTACTGGGTGGTCAGTGCACAGTCTACGCTCTCACTGCAAGGCACTTCCTCATGGAATCAGAGTCGGCTCAGAAACTTCCTCGTCTCTTTTACTGGGTGGTCAGTGCACAGTCTACGCTCTCACTGCAAGGCACTTCCTCATGGAATCAGAGTCGGCTCAGAAACTTCCTCGTCTCTTTTACTGGGTGGTCAGTGCACAGTCTACGCTCTCACTGCAAGGCACTTCCTCATGGAATCAGAGTCGGCTCAGAAACTTCCTCGTCTCTTTTACTGGGTGGTCAGTGCACAGTCTACGCTCTCACTGCAAGGCACTTCCTCATGGAATCAGAGTCGGCTCAGAAACTTCCTCGTCTCTTTTACTGGGTGGTCAGTGCACAGTCTACGCTCTCACTGCAAGGCACTTCCTCATGGAATCAGAGTCGGCTCAGAAACTTCCTCGTCTCTTTTACTGGCAGCGCAGGGTGGGTGTGGCCTAACACAAGTGCATAGTGCTTGTTCTGAGGCGCCGTCGTTGCTTCGCACGTGGTGGCGGTACTTACGGCGGCAGGCGGCGGCGGACAGCGACAGCCGTGGCGGCTGTGGGGAAGGGGGGGCGGGGGGGGGGGGGGGGGGGGCGAGCCACGCGGTGCCGGCCGGCTGCACTTTCTTCGCGGCGGCGGCGGCTTTCTACTGCAGCACCTGAATTAGGCGAGCACCGGCCGATGGCGTCCCCCACTATCGCCGCGCTAATTGTCGCCGCGGGCGTTTCCCGAGGGCCGCCTGCGGCCACGTACCACTCTCCCACATCCCGGGGCTCTCTGGGCCTCTGCGCGGCTTCCTGCACGGAGCTCTGTGGACGCTCCTGGATGTGGTCAGTGTGCGGCCTGGGAGGTACCTAGACATCCAGGAACCAGAGCAAAAAGCTCCTGTGGGGGCACATAAAGGGCGACTGAAAAGTAGGGTACCAGCTGCTCCATTCTACCACCTCGAGCACCTTTAAAAACGCATCCGAAAAATTTTGGCATGCGCACATATTCGCGCTCTTTTTAACATTCGAGTCACCTCGCACTCCCACAAGCTCTCATAACTTCGGTGAAACTAAAAGCAACGGCGGCAGCATTAAGAGAGAGAGAGAGAGAGAGAGAGAGAGAGAGAGAATGGGTGGAAAGAGTACAGTGAAGGCATCTATGAGACGTGTCCGATGACGTAAGACATGAAGGAACAGGAGTCGATGGGAAAGATAAAAGCGGATACAGTATTAGAATCAGAACTTAGAAGAGCTTTGGAAGACCTGAGATCAAGTGAAACAGGAGCTGGATAAAATTCCATCGGAATTTCTAAAGTCACTGGGAAAACTGGCGAAAAGACTGGCGATGTACCGTCAGACTTTTGGATAAACATCGTCCACACAGAATGAAATTTTCACTGTACAGCGCAGTGTGCACTGATATGGAACTTCCTGGCGGATTAAAACTGTGTGCCGGACCGAGACTCGAACTTGGCGGAATTAAAGCTGTGAGGACGGGGCGTGAGTTGTGCTTGCGTAGCTCAGCTGGTAGAGCACTTGCCCGCGAATGGCAAAGGTCCCGATTTCGAATCTCGGTCCGGCGCGCAGTTTTAATCTGCCAGGAAGTTTCATCATCCACACAATTCCCAAGATAATAAGAGCCTACAAGTGGGAGAATATTCTCACAATCAGCTTAACAGTTCAATCTTCCAAGATGGTTAGAAGAATAATACACAGCTCAATGGAGAGTAAAATCGAAGACGAGTCAGACTACGATCAGTGTGGCTTTCGGAAAGGTAAAGAAAGGCACCAGAGAGGCAGCACTGACGTTGCGGTTGATAATGCAAGCAAGACTGAAGAAAAATCAAGAGACATTCACAGGGTTTGTCGACCTGGTAAAAGAGTTCGACAATGTAGATATTCGAAATACTGAGAAGAACAGGAGTAATCTGTAGGGAAAGATGGGTAATATATAATACGTACAAAAACCAAGAGCGAACAGTAAGAGAGGAAGACCAAGAATGATGTGCACGGATGAAAAAGGGTGTAGCCGGCCGCTGTGAACGAGCGGTTCTAGGCGCTTCAGTCCGTAACCGCGCTGCTGCTGCGGTAGCAGTTTCGAATCATGCCTCGGGCACGGATGTGAATGATGTCCTTAGGTTAGTTAGGTTTAAGTAGTTGTAAGCCTAGGTGACTGATGACCTCAAATGTTAAGTCGCATAGTGCTTTGAGCCATTTGAACCATTTGAAAAGGGTGTAAATAGGAATGCAGTTTTTCTTCCCTTCCGTCCAATATCTACATCGAAGAAGCAATAACGGAAATAAAAGAAAGGTTCAAGAGCGCAATTAAACTTCGAGGTAAAAAGATATCGACGTTAAGATTCGCTGATGACATTGCCATCCTCAGTGAAAATGAAGAAGAATTACAGGACCCGTTGAATGGAATTTTGCTATCGAGGCAGCAACACTGGCAAAAAGGGCATTCCCGGCCAAGAGAAGTCTACTAGTAACAATTACAGGTCTTCATTTGAGGAACAAATTTGTGACAATGAACGTATGGAGCACGGCGTTTTGAAACATATTAAGCAGCGCTTGCTGTCGAAGGCGTACGGACTTAGCGAGCCTATTGCGGATTGTTGACTGCTTTCTAGCACCTCGAAGGATAGCCGTGAATAATGGTTGAAGAATTTGAGATCCCAGAGAAGTTAGACGCTTAATTCAGTTCCTTTCGCCCAGTCGCTTACTGCAAAAGGACATGTGTAGGACACAAAGTTTTCTCCACATGTCTTATGTCTTGGGAGAGCTGCCGGTAAAGGGTGATAGGAATATAGTCCCCCTTGCTGACCCAGCGAGTTTTATGCTCGGCTCCTCACACGTTAAGAACCTGGAGGTCCCTGGTTTTCGTTTTGGACGTAGGCAGTTAATCTTGGGCTCGTTCCTGGCATGTTTAGGGAGGGATTCTGGGCTCTACAGCAAGTGGTTCTGCGTAACTGGGGCTCGTGGCTTCTCACACTCGTGCTATGCATTCACTGAACAGAATCTGCAGCTTTACCGCAGCGGTATCCTTTGCGCTCTTCGCGATGGACTGTAAAGCCAAAGAGGTTATCGTCAGCACCATCTAAACCAGCGAAATTCTAAACCCAGTAGGAGAGTGGCCAGAATTTGAAATAAATTCCTGTACGAATTCAGTGGCTCGCCCTCTTTGGAGGCTATTTCCAGGTGTCCTTGGACGGTTACATGTGGCCTCGTTAACTTTCACTCACCATAATTAAACCTAATTGTTAGTTGACGCCTTTCGTACTAGGTGTGACACGTCCGGTAGAGCACATTGTTGCCCGGTGCAGTGAGCGATAGCAAACAGACGGCTGGCAGGGTTCAGTAGTGTGTTATTAACTGTTAAATGGCACTCGTTGCTAGTGAATCAGCTGCTATGAAATGGCGCTTTGTTACGACACATTTTCAACAGCATACTGTAGGTGTGTGTTACTGAGAGTTCCAAGGCGCCATGTTAGTGTCAAATAACAAATAGTTTTAATTAGCCCTCCTCAACCTTGTTTATGCAAACGGGCAATACAGTATTACCAGAACCTTCATGCTACATTTTGCAGGACGAGATAGAGGCACAACGAGTAGCACGTAATTTTCTCCTTGTAAGCTTAGATTATCGTGACTTCACCAACCTCGTACTTCAGGGGTTTTCTGTCGCAATCGTCCAGATGAAATGACGTCGTATGTGAGGCACTGGGATTGAGCTCTGCAGGAGGACGGTTTAGGTTCCTCTGCGCCGAAACTGCTTCTATTTTCCATGATTTTTCTAAATCGCTGGAGGAAATTCGGAGGATGTGTACTGGTCATTTCTGCCATTCTTGTCAACTGAACCCAAATCTAATAACAGTGACGACACCTACAGCTCTAAACGTATCTAGTTACTTACAAACAGTTCCTTCGTAACAACATATTGTTAACTTAACAAAAGTTTTTTTTCGAATGAGGTAAGAACTGCCTGAAATTCCATGGAGACTGTTTACATAAAAGTAGTTGTGACATATGAGGTAATAGCGCAACTGAGCGACGTCACCACATTATCTCAAGAATCACGTCCTGTACAGTGGCTTTCACTTTGTTCACACACCCGCTGAGTGAGAAAATACGTAGGTGCTTACACGCGCTTCCCGTCATATCTAGTAATGAAAGGAAGTCTCGCCTCTCATTTAAAGTCAAGAGGGAACAAATTGACACTGTGGCAGAATTACAGGCTCCGCATTGGAAGGGTGTAATAAACCTGCTGGTTACACAGATGCGTGATTGTATCACCATCAGCAACTCGGGACAAAGAAAAATGTCCAGTATACTTTATAAAATTGCTGTCATCGAGTTGATAATGATGAATTAGCCTTGTTACTCGTTGCCTGAAATATCCATCTTTAGCCAGAGAGGGTCTGTCTACAGCTCTCCATCCGTTCAGTTTATCACACTTCAATTGGTCACACGCCATACACGTGACGGGCTGCGTCTAAACGCAGCACGTGAGAGGCTGCTTGCACCTTTAATTACTGGGAGCACTGAACGCTGCGTTCTCTACAGTGGTCGCTCCTCGCGCGTATGGTAGAGTTTTCAAGGACCAAAGACCTAGGTGAAGATATATGTTCGAGCAAATCGGAACCCTTACTCATACAAAACGAAAATGACAAGCAAAGTTCTGCCAGAATCAATCACTTTAATGGATACAAATCAGTTTTACCTCATCAAAGTACACCATTTAATAGCTCCCTGATTAAACCGCTACTTCCGCTATTAGTAGAGAAAACGTAGGTACATATATACTGTACTGCATTCCCGTACATCCATCTGAATAGCACTTGAATGAAACTGAAGTGATGCTTTACATCTGTTTCAGACTCAGGGCGCATAAGGAAGCATACAGAAAGTCAGTTTCTCCTTCGCACCGAGTTTGAATGGAAGATATTGGGAGATATTATCGGATTAATCCCCACTACGTACTTTAGTGTGCTCATATTCTGTATATTTAAATACGTAGATGGCGTTCTTTCACAGAAGGCAGAATTAGCTTGCCACAGCCAGAAGCCAGAAATAACTTTACACAACCCACAGATACAAAATTAGCTTCTAACGCATATCCGCATTCCTTCCCGGATTTTCTTGTACTTCATGGATAGTTCGGACATACGAGAAGTACAAATGAAATGTGATTAATATGAAAGAGAAGAGTAGAAGGTACTAAATAGCACACTAGGACATATTGTGGGTATTTCATAATCAGATTTATGAAAATTTCTCAAAAAAAAAACACTTTGAATGACCTTAAATGAGAAACACAGAGACATAAGCGATAACTATTAGTAAAGAGGTCTCAGTTCTCTTTTACAGAAGTAAATGAGAACTACTTGAAGTTTCTGCTTTCTCAAACTTTTATCGGTGCAAAAAAATTAGTTGACAGAAACAAGAAGTACAAAATGTGAAGAGTGAAATTTTGGAGGAAATTACTCTTGATTTTTGATAAAATAATATAGCGTCGCACCACCGGAATACTAAAGAACAAATTTGACTTTCCTGTCTTTGTAATCATTATGAATAGTAACCTGTATGAATTCAGAACAATTAACTTGTTAAAGACGTTATGAAATCTCAGTACAGTACTGAAAAGTGAAACCTTCGAAATGGGTTTGTCTTATGACATAAATTATTAAGTAATAACTTTTCACGTCATAGCATGAAGGTCCCTTGCAGTCTCGTTCCGGTGAAAATCGTGATTTCCTTAGCTTCATCCTTGAGTGCAACCATCGCATTAATGCTGGTGGACACACTTCTCATCAAATAACCGACTCTCGAGGAAACAGAGCTCCTAGGTCTAATGAGAACATGGAATAGATGCGAATGTACAGTTTCGCTGTTCAGCTTCTTTCAGCTCAAATGACGTTCTGAGGATTTTTTCCTTTGTACGCAGCAGTTTCACTCCACAGTTCTAATGGATATCTGTAGTCCCAAGGCCGGCGAGCGTTTTCTCAGCTGGCAGCTTTCCACATACTAAATGTAATTCACAACACGGCGCTATTTAGCGTACGAATCCAGAATAACGTGCAGCGCGTGGGCAAGATAACGAGAATGGTGTTACTCAAAGTAATTTATTTCGCTTCGTTGCCAACAGACACCGTCTGACCAAAGGCAACGCTACTTTCAGCTCTACATCCATCTGAAATAATAAATATTGTGCGGGGATGAAACAAAACGCAAATTAAGAGAATGTATCTGGCAAAGAGGGCCAAAAAACCTACTTCCGCTCATGATGAGTAAGAAACTAAACATCTTCAATTCGTCATTTTTTTTTTTTTTTACTCCGCAAGCCATGCACGGTTTGTGGTGAAGGGTACATAATTTGTCGGATCCATTTTATCCCTTCCCTATGCCACTTGCCGAAGGTCTGCGGCATAAACTCGCCTCGCTGATCAAAAGTATGCCGACCCCCTACGTAATGCGGAATTGACCACTAGATGTCACAAGAGTCGGGTCCGCCAGTATAAAAGGCGGCAATCGGTATTCGGTTGTCAGCAGAAAATCAGTAACAGCAGCGTGGAGTGGTCAGGTGAGTTCAGTGGCTTCGAGTTGGATGTTACCTCAGCAACAAGTACAGCAGGGGCTTTTCCATCCTCTTAACGCTGCCCCAGACGCTTGTTGTAGATGAGGTTGTCGAGTGGAAACGTGAAGGAACAACCGTAAAGAAAGCTGGACCAGACAGACCTGATGTACTGACGAACAGGGAGCATCGAGCACTGCGGAGGAAGACTGTTGCAGGAGAGAACCACTCGTTAGCTGCAGAGTGCTCCCTGCAGCCCAGCCGGCACAATGAGTATGCAAAGGGGGTTTAAAATAATGGAGGGCACTGGTCGAGTAGCTCTTCATGAGCCACGTAGACACTGCTAAGGGCCGCCAGTGGACAGTGGATGACTGGAAACGAGCGATATGGAGTGACGACTCACTCTATACCCTGTGGCAATCCGCAAAATGGGTTGGCAAATGTGTGGAGAACGTTACCTGCCACTGTGTGTAGTGCCAACAATGAAGTATGGAGGAGGTGTTGTTACGGTTCTGTAATTGAGTATGGTCCTCTTACTAGGCTAAAGAAAATGCTGAATGTGGAAGGTTAAGAGCACACTTTTTCCAGCACTGTACTTCATACAGCAGGGCTCGAAGATGACGATTGTACCAGCATGATTGTGCGCCCTGTGGAGAGCAGCATCCACGAGACACTGGCTTCTGCACGATAACATTTCTGAAACGGACTGTCCTGGCCCGAGTCCTGACATGAGCCCAACGAACACCTTTGGGATGAGTCAGAACGTAGACTTCGTTTCAGATTGCAGCGTCCAACAACACTTCCTTCTTCGGTTTCAAATTCTGGGGAATAGTGGGCTGCCACAGATATTCGGATACCTTACTGAAAGTATGCTCAGTAGAGAGCTCAAGTCACCACTGGATAATATATAAACCCGAATTGTCTTACTGTAGCGCCATGCGTAATTCATGAGAAATACGCTGAAGAAACTGTGTTTCGTGCCTGATTTTGGAACGAGGGCTGTTGGAATCGCATCAGTAAGGCTCTCCACGTCTGTTCTGTAACACCTCCCAGTGCAGTTCGCTAAAAATTTATGTGACACTTCGACGATGCGTAAACATTATGCTTGCGCCTCGAGTACTGGTGAACGATAAAGAACTACGACTTCCTCAAATGGTTGCAAACTACTCTTTTACAAGTATCGGGTTTGGAGAACCGTTTAACTCAGTAAGTACCCGGAAGACCTCGGCTACAGACGTTCTGGAACGCGTCTTTCGGTGCGAACCAGAACTGATCGCCATAACGGACTAAAGATTTTAGGTTCACATGGTTCAAATGGCTCTGAGCACTACGGGACTTAACATCTGAGGTCATCAGTCCCCTAGACTTAGAACTACTTAAACCTAACTAGCCTAATGACATCACACACATCCATGCCCGAGGTAGGATTCGAACCTGCGACCGTAGCAGCAGCGCGGTTCCGGACTGAAGCTCTTGATGTTCATACAAGTGGTTCTCTTATCTCCAAAGTTCTCTTTAATTTTCCTGTAGGCAGTATGCATCTTACCCCTCGTGAGATAAGCCTCTACATCCTTACATTTGTCCTCTAGCCATCCCTGCTTAGCCATTTTGCACTTCCTGTCGATCTAATTTTTGAGACGTTTGTATTCGTTTTTGCCTGTTTCATTTATAGAAATTTTTATATTTTCTCCTTTCATCAATTAAATTCAATATTTCGTCTGTTACCCAAGGATTTCTACTAGCCCTCGTCTTTTTACCTACTTGATCCTCTGCTGCCTTCACTACTTCATCCCTCAAAGGTACCCATTCTTCTTCTACTGTATTTCTTTCCCCCATTCCTGTCAATTGTTCCCTACGACTTATCTTAGAAGAAAGATTAAGGAAAGGCAACCCTACGTTTCTAGCACTTGTAGACTTAGAGAAAGCTTTTGACAGTGTTGATTGGAATAGTCTCTTTCAAATCCTGAAGGAGGCAGGGGTAAAACACAGGGAGCGAAAGACTATTTACAATTTGTACAGAAACCAGATGGCAGTTATAAGAGTCGAGGGACATGAAAGGGAAGCAGTGGTTGGGAAAGGAGTGAGACAGGGTTGTAGCCTCTCCCCGATGTTATTCAATCTGTATATTGAGCAAGCAGTAAAGGAAACAAAAGAAAAATTCAGAGGAGGCATTAAAATCCATGGAGAAGAAATAAAAACTTTAAGGTTTGCCGATGACATTGTAATTCTGTCAGAGACAGCAAAGGACTTGGAAGAGCAGTTGAACGGAATGGACAGTGTCTTGAAAGGAGGGTATAAGATGAACATCAACAATAGCAAAACGAGGATAATGGAATGTAGTGAAATTAAACCGGGTGATGCTGAGGGAATTAGATTAGGAAATAAGACACTTACAGTAGTGAAGGAGTTTTGCTATTTGGGAAGCAAAATAACTGATGATGGTCGAAGGAGAGAGGATATAAAATGTAGACTGGCAAAGGAAAGGAAAGCGTTTCTGAAGAAGAGAAATTTGTTAACATCGAGTATAGATTTAAGTGTCAGGAAATGGTTTCTGAAAGTATTTAAATGGAGTGTAGCTATGTATGGAAGTGAAACATGGACGATAAATAGTTTAGACAAGAAGAGAATAGAAGTTTGCGAAATGTGGTGCTACAAAAAATGCTGGAGATTAGATGGTAGATCACATAACTAATGAGGAGGTATTGTATAGAATTGGGGAGAAGAGCAGTTTGTGGCACAACTTGACTAGAAGAAGGGATCGGTTGGTAGGACATGTTCTGAGGCATCAAGGAATCACCAATTTAGTACTGGAGGGCAGCGTGGAGGGTAAAAATTGTAGAGGGAGACCAAGAGATGAATACACTAAGCAGATTCAGAAGGATGTAGGCTGCAGTAGTTACTGGGAGATGAAGAACCTTTCATAGGATAGAGTAGCATGAAGAGCTGCATCAATCCAGTCTCATGACTGAAGACGACGACAACCACAACAACAACAAAGTTATTTTAAGTAGTGTGTAAGTCTAGCGACCGATGACCTCAGCAGTTTAGTCGCTTAGGAATTCTTTTCGGTGCTGGGTCTTGTAATACTTGTGATATCCTGCGAATGGGTGTGGTTGACAAGGCTGGCAGCTATCACAACGAGCTGTCTGTTACCTCAGTCGAAGAACAAGTACGGAGCTCGCCTCTGCCGACGGGTACCACTGCGGGGGACCGCGTTTGGGTTCGAACCCGACCTGGCGGCTCGGGCAGCCTCGTCTCGCTTGCGGGTCACGTGCCCGGTGGACAGCTCACATAAGGACCCAATTACGGCGGCCGCTATGGGCGTTTAATTAAGCAGCGGGGGCCGGCGGCTGCGGGAATGTCGCAACGCGAGCCACGACACGCAGCAGGAAGTGCACCGCTTTCCTTGTGCGCTGTGGACGCCACCTCGTCGTTATGTCCATTTCGCGGCGGCGGCCAGATCGACAGATTAATGAGGGTCTAGCGGCGGTCTCGTACGCGCGGCATTCCGCAGCAATGAGAAAAAGCGTGCCGGCGAAACGGCGCCGCCGCTCCGGTCACCCCACACACCGGCAGTTATCGCCGACCAATCGTTAAACAGGCAGAAACCTGTAGCGCGCACGCGCGCACGAGATCCACGGCTTTCCCTCGTCTGTGCAAAAGCCGCCGCCTTGTCAAAAAGGCTCATTTTGCGAATTATGCCTCGTCGCTACGAGGATAAAAACAAAACGGCCGCACGTTTATGACTCCATCTACCCACGTCCGATGAAAATGTCACAGTGCTAGTTTCCTCTTGCGTCCACTGCTCAAGGACCGAGCCGCAGAGAACGATTCAGGAGGGAGGGAAACCTCGGAGGTACGAAAGAAAGCTGGCGTATTTGCAAATCAAATACACTCAGCACACGAGTTCTCCCTCCCTGCCTCTCTCCCACCTCTGTCCCCTAACCACCATTCTCGTTTAACTACGAATGTATTGAATCTAGAAAATTATCGCAAGAATTGACATAAAAGCTTTCTGAGTATCGTACTGCGCCATAATGGGAAAACAAACCGGCACTGGAGAAACCGACGTTTCGGACACGGCCGTAGTGGCCTTCTTGGTCTAATGATGCGGTTTAGCTGTGTGGAGCTGCTTATATTTTCTCATTGCTGATTACTCAGCACGACGTTACGACTTAGTTTTATACGGTCATTGTTAAGATGTCCGCAGCTCGTGGTCTTGCGGTAGCGTTCTCGCTTCCCGCGCACGGGGTCCCGAGGTCGATTCCCGGCGGCGTAGGGGGTTTTCTCTGCCTTGTGATGGATGACTGGTTATTGTGTGTCTTTCATCATCATTGACTCGAAAGTTGCCGAGGTGGCGTCGACTAAAAAGAACTCGCAATACGGCGGCCGAACTTCCCCGCATGGGGCCTCCCGACCAACAATGCCATGCGATCATTTCGTTTCATTGTTAAGATTGGGCACTTGAGGCGGAACTGTGTTACAATAGATTGCTATTGTGTAGGGAGTCGCAGTCAGCTGCGCTCTGTGGCTACCTGTATTGCTTCCTGTGGCTGGTGCTCATTGGCCAATGAAACGTGAGCCGCAGTTTTCCTCCTGGTGGACGCAGTTACTCGCCGGTAGCGCTCGCGTCACTTGTTGTTGTCGCATACCATCCATACTCGTATTTACTGAACATAAGAAAAAGTACGAGTAGCCTTGATGAAAGAAACAGTATTTCCAGATCCATGCCCAAGTAACATCTTCTCCTTCTTTGTGTATCCTGGAAGTTCGCTCTATCCTTTTTGTTACACCTTGTAAAAACCGCACCTGCCCCTGAACCGAAATGCCAACGTTACACAGTTAGCATTCTTAACAACTGAGCCTGTCGAACACACTTCACAGGCTGACTCAAAACTTCGTTTTGCCAGTAGATATCTTCAGAGGTTCTCCCACAATTACTTCTGACCAACTTTCGGCGTATATTCTGCCATCAGTAAAAAGATTTCCACTGCAATTGCAGATAGCAAGAAAATACCTCAATTGGATCATAAATTCGTGTCGAGAATGTGGTAACTCGATTTTAATGCCATTACAAGTGCGGCCAAAACATTGACCACAGGATTGCGATATTCTCTAAAATATGTCGTTCAGTACGTAACCACAAATAACATGTAACAGCCACCAATGCTACACGATCATTTCCTTCTTTTGCCGCGCGGGGTAGCCACGCGGTCTAGACCGTTTTGCCACGGTTCGGGCGGCTCGCTTTGTCGGAGATTCGAGTCCTCCCTCGGGCATGGGTGTGTGTGTTGTCCTTAGCGTAAGTCAGTTTACGTTAGATTAAGTAGTGTGTAAGCCTAGGGACCGATGACCTCAGCAGTTTAGTCCCATAGGACTGTACCACGAAGTTCCAAACATGTTACAAATAATCCTGAGCAGAAAGGCAGCATCATGCCGGATATAGGGTTTAGTTACCATAAGGTAGCAAGACTGAATACCTAACATCCAAATCCACCAAAATAAATTGCAAAATAGAGCTGTTTAAAAAAAAAAAAGCAGATAAAAATTCGCTTGCCGCTTTTCCGAGAGACAGTCTCCACTCCTTGCAATCCGATTATGTGTCCGCCTTGGTAGCTGAGCCGTCAGCGTGGTGGATTCCTAACGGACGGGGTCCTGGTTCGAGTCATGGACGGGTCGGGGATTTTCTCCGCTCGGGTGCTAGGTTTTGTGTTGTCCTTACGCTCGTATCTTCATAATTCACATTTCACTCTGTAGACGGCTGTATGGTCTCGTTCCGAAAGCTAATTTTAAAAAAAGGTAAAAGAAAAGAAGAAAAAAGATCCGTCTACGTAAGTGTACACTAAATGTACTTTAAATTCAGACAAATAGTGTCGACGGCAATTGAGAGATATGTACCAAATAAACAAATCGGAACACTGTTGCAGCAGAACGCCAAAAGCATGCCAAATTTAAAGCAACGCAAAACATGCAGGATTTGCGAAGTTCTACAGAAGCTCGAAATTTAGTGCGATCTTCAATGCGAGATGCTTTTAATAGTTTCCACAACGAGACTCTGTCTCGAGATCTCCGCAAAGAGATTCTTATAGTATATGAAGTACATCAGCAGCAACACGCAATCAGTACCTTTACTGTGCGATAGCTTCTGATAAAAGTGCCACTAAAGTAGACTTACAAAACACGATTTTCAGAAATTCCTTCGCCAAAGACGACGAAGCAAATATTCCACAATTCGAATGAAGAGTAACTGCCAACATGGGAAATTTAGAAGCAGATATCCTCGATGTAGTGAAGCAGCTCATGGCAAGACCTCCGTTTCAGATTGTATATCAGTAAGGTTCCTTCCAGAGTACGCTGATACAGTAATCCCATACTTTGGAACAATATACAATCGCTTGCTCGTCGAAAGATTCGTACCTACATACAGGAAACTTGCACAGGTTATATCTATACTCAGGAAAGGAAGTAGGAGTAATCCGATGAAGTACAGATCCATATCACTGACATCAATCTGCAGTAGGATTTTGGGACATTACTATTTTCAAACATTATGAATTACGTCAAACAAAACGATCTATTGACAAATAGCCAACACGGATTCAGAGAAAATTGTTCTTGCGAAACACAGCTAGCTCCTTATTCTTACGAAGTAATGATGTCAAATTGATTCCATAATTTTAGATATCCAGAAGGCTTTTGACACTGTTCCTCACAAGCGACTTCTAATCAGATTTGTCTAGAGTATCATCTCATTTATGCGACTGGATTCGTGATATCCTATCTGAAACCTCTCGCTTCGTAATAACTGACGGAGAGTCATCGAGAAACACAGAAGGGCTATCTGGCGTTCCCCAAGGCACGCTGTTCGTGGTCTATATGAACGATTAAGGAGACGGTATGAGCCACCATCTTCGACTTTCTGCATATGATACTGTCGTTTACCGTCTTATAAAGTCATCAGATTATCAAAACCAACAGCAAACTAATTTAGACAAGATATCTGTACAGTGGCAATTTACCCTAAATAATGAAAAGGAATGCGCCAAATTTCGATTACACTATACATCACACTTATCTAAAGGCTGTAAATTGAACTAAATATTGAGGAATTACATTTACTAATAACGTAAATTTGAACTATCACGTACATAACGTTGTGAGGAAAGCGAAACAAATGCTGCGATTTGTTGGGAGACCACTGAGAAAATGTAAAAGATATACTAAAGAGACTAACTGCCTCCACTACGTTTGTCTGTCCCCTTCTGTAGCAAGTGAACGAGTCACCGGACTCATATATAGTCAGGTGGCGCACTTGCTAACGTCGTAACAGTCCTTACGGGTGTGAAATTTTTGGTGAGCGTCGTGGGGAGATTTAGGTAATGGAGCTTCGTTTTATTAAGAGGCAGAGAAGGAACGGGGAGGTTACTGAAATCAGTCACCATTTGTCGTTTAACATTCAGGAGAGAAATTTCGCTACAATTATGCTGTCAGAAATTTTTTATTGTTCTCGTGCGTAGACTTCAGAGGTGTTACAGGATGTAACGGCTCTAAATGACGGTGGTTAAAGATAAATGATTCGCCACACGCTCGCTATCAGCTCTGCTTTCGACATCATCTTCCACTCGTCTCCACTTTCGAACCACATTTACCAGATGATGTAAGTGTCTCATTCCTCTTCTTTGCTCAATTAATAAGAAGCCGAGCGATTGGTGGATTGGGCAACTCTCTGGACCAATTTCAGAAAAAATTGACTGCGAAATCCGGTCCGAACTTTCTGATTTTCGTTTCCTTGTGTCTCTGAAAATGAATTCAGGAAGGACTGGTTCCTTTAACAAAGTCACGACGCGTTCCTTCTCATTTTCTTGCCACTCCGAGTTAGTAATTACCTCGTCGCCCACGGTACGTTCAAGTTCATAAAGAAAAGGATCACTGATAGCCTTTTTTGATGGGAACGGTAAATCACCCTTGTTGGCGCTGATATTAGCATGCAGGGAGAGTCCATTCTCTTTTTTTTCCTTTTTTCTTTCCGTTTTGATTTGCATAGCTCCTGGCCCACATTCGAGTAGCAGATTTTCCATCGTTTGCTGCGAACGGGAAGAAATCGCCAACATGACTAGTCTCATATTAATATTTATATTGGCGCGATGTAGAGTAAAAATTAATGTGTAGGGTATACGTCATGTAGTTTTTTAGACTGTGAACCGTAATCATAATGATTCGCTGCAGTGTTTTTATGGCTTTAACCATGTCTAAAAATAAATAAAAGCAGAGCATTTAGCGTTTCGTCAAAATCAGGATCACCTTTTCTGGCATAGCAAAGGAAAGTAAGCGGAGGTGACCTTGCCAAAACGACAGTTTTGGAATTCTCCTGAAATCTCTTCCTTTCCTACTTTATTGCTGAGAGTAGTATAAGTGAATAGCAACTTAGAAATAAAGAATACAGCGCGTAAAGCAATTATAGAATATTTACAAAGATTTACTTCTCTGCTGATGGCATCTAAACTTGCTTGGGTAATTCCTGTGTGCTTACAGGAAACAAAGAGTGAGTTCACTATGGGGAACGTTGTCTGAAGTCCGTCATATCCGTGCAAGATCTGTCCCTCTTCCATTGTACTCTGTTTCTTTAAGCTTTCCGTAGCTCCCCCGGCACTCTTTTCAACGAATTCCACAGTCTGACTTTCTTTTTGGCTGGTGCACCGGTATTCTTCGAGGTGTTTATGTTCTGGACGGTCGTGAAACATACGCATCCTCTTTATACTCACACTTGCTTTCACAGTGCAGGGTTTGTTCATGAACCCGTAGTGAGATGATAGAGCAAAATGCCCGCGGTGCATTTACGGAAGCCTTGCGTCTAATGTCGGTTAGTGTTAAGCTCTGAAGAGAACTGCTTTCAGTGTGGTTTTTCAAATTACACACGTTACATTTACCAAACAAAACAAAAAATGAATTTCATGGCAAGATCTGACTTGTACCCTATGACACAGCCAAGCTGTGGTCGTTAATGGTGGACGATACGAATCTCACCCGAACTTTCGAAGCAAGAAATCACGACCTAAGGCTCTGGTGTATTTCAGAGCTATGGTTTCAGTGGGTATCTGAGTGAATCGCTGTAATATAGGTCTTTTCGCAGCTACTGCACTCGCCACTTCCAAATACTGTTTTGGCGTATAGTTTTAACGCACTATCACAGTTATCAAAACAAGTCTTGTTTCCAGATAGGCTCTGTGTTGGCACAAATAAAACAACTTGTTCGATTTCGACTAAATGGTCTTTCCAAGTGCACATGCACTTAGGTTAATGGGTGTTGCATCGCTAGAATGTACAAGGCTTCAGAAAGGTAAACACGTGCACAAACATCAGGATAAACTGTAATTTCAGCAGATTATAATCTATATAACACAGAAAAATAACGCAATACGGTGCGTTGCTATTCACTGGACTCGCACTGAAGTTCGGATTCCGAGTGGGTGTGGTCGAGTCGATTATCTTACATACAGGCGCATTCAATGTGAAACCTCTGACAAGGCGAACAACAGTTGGTTGAGCAGGATGTGACCCCACTAGTGTAGTGTCTGAGGCACTGCATCTGTCTTTGACGTCAGACTAAGTGTGGCCTGTTTAGCGCAGTGACACAGCCAGGAATCAGACTGATTCGACTGAAGGATATTAGACTTAGACGTCGGTCTTTTAACCTCAGCTTTATGCTGACATCTGCATGTACACCTATAATCCACAAATCATCTCATGTTGCGTGCCGCAAGACACTGTACTTTTGGTACCATTATCATTTCTCCCCTTTCTGTTAATTTATTAACGATTTGCGTGATGTTAGACTGTCGGTTAGGTAGTTAGTTACATATTGCAAAGATCATTTGAACGATTTTGCTATCGAAATGATGTAGAACAAGTCAATTTACAGGATATGTATGCACGATTAGTGTTGGTTTTAGTCCTTCCCATTCAACACCAATTCATTTTTTTTTATACTGGCTACCTATTTTTAAGTAGAAATACGTCAGTGGAATAGAAAGGGCTGCACAGGAGAAATGATTTGAAATTAGATTTAAGACTTGCTTCGCCACCTGTCAGACGTTTTATGTTATTGGGAAAATGATCAAAAATTTTTGTTGCAGCATATTGAACTCCTTTCTGAGCCATTGGCAACTTTAGTAGCAGGCAATAGAGGTCATTTTTCCATTTAGTGTTGTAGGTAATGGATATCACTGTTCTTCTCAAATTATGATAGATTATTTATGACGAATATCATTAGCGAATATATGTATTGTGACTGCGCAGCTAAAATGCCGAGCTCCATGAAGAGATATCTACTTGACGGCCGTGGATGAACACAACATATTATTCGTACTTCTGGTTTTTGCAAGCAATGCTTTCTTTCTAAGTGGTGAGTAATCCCAAAAAATTATTCCGTAAGATATTATTGAGGGAAATATCTAAAATATATCAGGAGGTTGATACGTTTGTTCCCAAGAACGAAGCTCAGAAATATGCTTGTTCCAGCTCAAGGGTTCATCAAGATGTACACATAAAAATTTCGTGCTTTCTACCCTATTTGCTGACTCCTGATCATGATCTGAATCAACTCTTGGTATGACTGCATTTGTTGTACAGATTTGAACGCAGTGAGGGTTTTTTTTTTCAAATTTATGGTGAATCAATCTTCAGAGAACCACTTGAAAATTCTTTTGAAAATGTCATTTACCAAGTCTTCCTTGGCTTTCTCTCTAATGGAATTTATTATAAAACTAGAATAATCTGCGAAAAGTACTATTTCTGCTTGTTGAAGGTTAAATGGAAGGTCATTCACATGTGTAAGAAATAGTGGGAGTGGACCCAAAATTCAAACCTGTGGGATTCCCTTCGTATTCCCCCACCCCACCCTTACCCCCAAGTCAGTAAAATTTTCTACCGTTCCGGTATTGCCTTAATTATTCAGCACAACCTTTTGCGTTCTGTTTGTAAAGTATGATTCAAATAAGGTGTGTCTGAAGCCATCAGTTCCATGAAACTTGAGCTTTTCTACGAAAGTAACATTATATACACAGTCAAACACGTTGGAAAGATCATAAAATACCAACTCGTGGTTTATTATTAATTAATATTTGTTCTATTTGATGTGTGAATGTATCAGTAGCATTCTCAGTCAAGCCAACGTCTGTTTTCTTTCATTTTTATGCCTCTAATTTCGCGAGATGTGTGTGGGACGAAGCAACATGCCGCGTGCGCTCTCTCAACAGTAAAGCTCTCCGTGAAGCACAGCATCTCTCGTATCTTCTGCTACTGCAGATTGATGCACTCTTCGAACGCTCTCGCTCTGACTAAACGAACCCATGACGATGCGCGCTGTCCTTCTTTGGTTTTATCTCTCTCCTCTTTCAGTTCTGTTTGGTAAGTGTCCCAGACTTAGGGGCAGTAACCAAGAATCGGTTGAACAGGTGTTCTCTAAGCCACTTCTTTTGTGGATGAATTACAGGCATCTGCTTTTCCTGAAACTAGTTTCATGTGGTGGTTCCGCCCCGGACAGACAGTCCTAGGTATCTTACGGCTGTTTCCAGCGATTTACCACCGATAATGTGATCGATCAGTAACATTTGCAGGGTGTTATGTAGGTACATACGTGGACAGATAAACCACAGTATCACAGTCTCAGACGACAGTTAACTGTGGCTCCGAAACATCTTTGACAGATAAATTGGCCAGGTGCGAGTAGGACCCGCGCTCTATTTTTATAGACGGTTCAGGCATTCTGGGAATCGAGAGCCTGGTTGATTTTTGCTCGTTATCGACATTGATGTTGGCAAGGTAGCGGTCCTGTGGATTCCAAGATTTTGGACAATGTTTTAATTTCAAGACTAAAGTCGGATAACAAACGACAAAAGAAAATTTTTTCGTGTGATATGGTCACAAATTAACAATTTTCAGATTTTTTTTCCTTTACTTGTACCGTGAGATTTTAGTTCCTGCCAAATTTTATGATTCTAGTTCATGGGGAAGTACCCTATAGGTTTTAATGATTGAGTTTGCGAGTATCAAAGGAAAGGACATTGCACTGACTCAGATCCTTAACGTTTTTGCACCGCCAAGAGACTATAGGGCTCAATATGTGACATAAACTTCAGCTTAATACGTCGGCCCGTTCTTGTGAAAAAGGCGTCACAACAGAGAGACGGGCAGATAACAAATATTACAAAAAAATTCCTGTGACGTAACCTAAAAATTAACACTTTTGGATTCTTCCTTTAACTTTTACTGTGAGACTGCCCGCGTGTTATCATCAAAATGCTGCCATTCGAAGGTGATAAAACAAAAAAAGGTGGAGCTGCAGAGTCTATATCCTCATATGTAACGCCGTATTTTTTTTTTTTTCAGGCAAGTGGTTATTCATTATCTTAAAGGCTTTCACATCATCCCTGTAACAAGAAAGGTACCGCTCTGATTGTTAACAATGGGTCGTGTGACGACAGTGTTGGCGAATCAAATTTCATGACTGCGCATCAGTTTTCATGATTCTAGGTCAACAGAAATTACCTTATAGGTTTTGATTAATGAGTTTCCGACTGTGTGACATAATTGACCTTACCTTCTGATTGCTTTGATGTAGAAGTTTCAACCGTTACACCGCCAAGTTACCGTAGGTCTTGGTATGTGACACAAATTTCAACACGACCTGTCTACCACCAGTTGATGACAAAAGAGCTTTCAACAGTCGGCAGACAGACAGGCACACGGGCAACAAAGAGATCCAGTTCCGTTTCACCCGATTGAGGCACGAAACCCTAAAAGAGTTAAAAACAGTACCACTGAGTGAAAGATCGCCTTTTGCACCGCTCTGCATGGCAATAGTGAATACTGTTTCCACAGTCCGTTGTCAAGATGACGAGTCCGCAAGAGAAACGGTCTCTAGCCCGAAGAAGCCTGCGGTACGCTGTGTACTTTGTTTCGTCAGCGGTGTGCCACATTAATAACTGCAGGCGACCCTCGGGGGCCCGCGGCTGGCCTAATTGAAGCTCCGTGTTTGCTCTTACTTTCTTGCCCCGGCCCGAGTGGCTCGGTGCATCCAGCATGTTGTCCGACCGGTTCCGAAGGCGTGCGTACGGCAGCGGCGGCTGCGGCGGCGCTCCAGCCGGCCTGCCTCCAGCCGCTGCAGCGGACTCCGGCCAGCGGCGGCTCCTGCTGCTCCAGGCTTCCTTACGCAACGTACCACGAAATATCTTTTTCGTAGGTTTCACTGTTTTTAGCTTCCTTTGACTCGCATCTGCCACTGTACCATCAACAACAGCACCAATAACTGAGGCAAATGCAGTCTTCGATATTCAACAGTCATCCGTGTGTTATCCACCAAGATGTATTCACTTTTTTCACTCTTTCTTGCCGTTTTTTACTGCTTCAGCTATTTGAACAGCTGCTTTCCTTCGGCTACTCCTCGTAATACGTCAGTAAATACACAGCTAAATTCAGTGGTCCTCCAACATTCACCAATATCCATTTTCAGATTTTTCTCTTCTGGATTGCCAGCATTCTTAAGTTCCTCTCCGCGTTTTGGATCGTCGTTTTTCTTGCTGTATCGAGTTTGAGTAAAATCTCGAAAATTCAACAGTCTCCTTCGTTTTCATATTTAGCTGCTACTCTCCCTCCTGACTATGATGTGAGCTGTCACTGGATGGGAGTTGATTTTATATTGAATATTTAACTCATCATCATCATCATTTAAGACTGATTATGCCTTTCAGCGTTCAGTCTGGAGCATAGCCCCCTTATAAAATTCCTCCATGATCCCCTATTCAGTGCTAACATTGGTGCCTCTTCTGATGTTAAATCTATTACTTCAAAATCAATCGTAACCGATTCCAGGTACCTTCTCCTTCGTCTGCCCCGACTCCTCCTATCCTCTACTGCTGAACCCATGAGTCTCTTAGGTAACCTTGCTTCTCCCATGCGTGTAACATGACCCCACCATCTAAGCCTGTTCACCCTGACTTCTACATCTATAGAGTTCATTCGCAGTTTTTCTTTGATTTCCTCATTGTGGACACCCTCCTACCATTGTTCCCATCTACTAGTAGCTGCAATCATCCTAGCTACTTTCATATCCGTAACCTCAACCTTGTTGATAAGGTAACCTGAATCCACCCAGTTTTCGCTCCCATACAACAAAGTTGGCCGAAAGATTGAACGGTACACAGATAACTTAGTCTTGGTACGGACTTCCTTCTTGCAGAAGAGAGTAGATCGTAGCTGAGCGCTCACTGTATTAGCTTTGCTACACCTCGCTTCCAGTTCTTTCACTATGTTGCCATCCTGTGACAATATGCATCCTAAGTACTTGAAATCGTCCACCTGTTCTAACTTTGTTCCTTCTATTTGGCACTCAATCCGTTTATATCTCTTTCCCACTGACATTACTTTCGTTTTGCAGATGCTAATCTTCATACCACAGTCCATACATTTCTGATCTAGCTCTGAAATATTACTTTGCAAACTTTCAATCGATTCTGCCATCACAACTAAGTCATCCGCATATGCGAGAATATTTAACTGAACATTCTAATTTATCCCAGTATATTGTCATAAGTGAATAGCCACCCACCAAAACAATGATAAAGAAATTTGTTCTACTACGAAACTAGCTCAGTTCGTTACACGTAAATGCAAAAGAAATGGTTTAACAATCACTGTCAGAAATAAGCTAATACCTCGACGAACCTGAACAAGGTATCTGGAATGTGAATCAAATGAACGCACATGTGGATAAAACAATCACACTGTCCAGTCACCTGTCAGGAGCTGCGAGACGTGTAGGAAGCGAGTGAGTGAGATTCTGGAAGATACCGACAAGGACTGGAGCCATGCCACCTCTGGTTCCGCGGCCATCTGCAATAGATTTCATGGTTGAGGATCCACGGTGCGAGGTGGTCCCACATATTCTCGACTGGGTTTAAATCCGGGGGGGGGGGGGGGGGGTGTTTGGTGGCCAGGAAGTACGATAAACTTGTCCCGATGCTCTTCGAAATACACACTTTCACTACGAGATGTGTGTGTGTGTGTGTGTGTGTGTGTGTGTGTGTGTGTGTGTGTGTGTGTGTCATTGGATTGTCCTAGTGGTAGATGCCATAGTGCCAAAGGAATGCAAACTGCAAGCCGGCTGCGGTGGCCGAGCGGTTCCAGGCGCTTCAGTCCGCTACGGTCGCAGGTTCGAATCCTGCCTCGGGCATGGATGTTTGTGGTGTCCTTAATTTAGGTTTCAGTAGTTCTAAGTTCTACGGGACTGATGGCGTCAGATGTTAAGTCCCATAGTGCTCAGAGCCATTTGAGCAAACTGCATTTAGAGTTGCTCATGGTCTCCGAGGATAGATGCATACTTCCTCCCGTCCATTGTGCTTTCCAGAATGACGAGATCATCTAGGAAATGCTACGAAAATGTTCCGCGGACGGTAATGCTCGCCCCACCGAGAGACATTTGTTACAGGGTGTTCGCTTTCGGCCGTTTCACGTCGTACACGCCAACGGCCATCTGTCCGATGAAGCATAAAACGTGATGTACTTGAAAAGGCCACCAGTCGTCGCTTAGTTGACACCCATTTGTGGTACCGGCGTGCAAATTCCAGCCTTCGTCGCCAGTGAACTGAAGTCAACATGAGTGCACGGAGCAGGCGCATACTGCGGAGGCACGTGCTGAGCAACGTTCGCTCAACACTCGGTGAGAAGACACTGTTCGAAGCCCCCTGGTTTATCTCGCCCGTCGGTTGCATCCAACAGCTGAACTTCTGTTTGTCCACGCACAACTCCGCAACCGCCTTCAGCCCTGTTACCTTTAGGCTCTGGTGTACCGCAGTTGCTTCGGCGCTGGTTTTGGGTAGTGCCATTTTGGCATGCACGGCGTACGTTAACCACATTGGTACGTGAACAGTTTACAGGCTTAGGTGTTTCAGAAATGCTTTTACCCTTGGCCAGAGAGCCGACGATTATGACCTGTCAGTTAAATTGCTCAATTTCCACATTACGACACAGACAGCACTGTTCTCTGCATCCCCCGACACACTTTATACACCTTGCACTGCTGGTCCTGCCACATGTCTGAGAATGGCTTTTGCACGTAGACGCTGAACGCAAGTGCTGGTCACATTAGTGTGACTGGACCGTGTATATTCACATAAGTCGAGTAGTGATTGCTGTTGCTTAGTGTGTAAATATAGAAAACACTACAGAATGTCATGCGTTTCCATCTATAGCCGGAGTTGAAAGCATGTTGAACCTGTAACTGCAAACAGTTCTTCAGAACGAAGGTACAAATTACTGGACATCGTTAAAAGTGACACAACGTTGCCTGCAGTTCGCCTCGCTGTTGCAGATGGAGCTCACCATATACATAATCTGCAAGTGGCAGCTGAAGCGACTGCAAAACCAATTAGCTCTGTGTCCATAACTTGCGTCTGCATCTGAATTCATCTCTGGCGGATGGGAACAATCTCGTCTCCAAAGTGTAGTCTACCCATCGAGTTTTGTAGGCTGCAGTCATCCATTTGCTTTATATCTGCTGCTGCCACAACCTCATGTTGTTGACAGTAACATGGTTTTTACACCACGAATAATGAATACAAACTTTATGTTTCGTAACCTTTATTATAAATCACATCATAATTATGCTGACATGCTTACAACACTGACATACATCTTACTTAAGCAATTACATGCTTCTTGCAAAATATTTTCCAAGACACTGCTCCCCCATGCCAACAACATGGCTGCCCCTGTATATATAAATCCGAACAATCCTCGGTATTGTAATAAAGGTTTTTTTTAAATAAAATTACAATTAAAACTGTTGCCTTAAAATCAATGACATATTTCAACAGCTGCAGTTCTCTTTCGACAGGGAAGATTCGTCTCTCTGGATTTTTCTTCGTCAAGTAATTATGACTGGCTGAACGATTGATATTGCAAGTTGTATTAAAACGCCCTGGTCTCCCTCCATTGTTCTTATTTCAGGTGGTTATCCAGTTTCAAAATTCGTTAGATTTCGCGCTCCAAAGCTTTGCCCTACTCTCTCCCTCTCTACGTCTACGTTCGTGTGCTGACCAATAAGTGTGGACCTCTGTGAGAACAACCGTGTTTATTACTCCTGGATTAGTCAGGTAATGCAACGGTGGTTGTTTTTACGTCTTGTTGAACATTCTGTCTTGTGGGCCTTGGACGTGGTGTCGGCATCTTGCGATTTTCAAATGCACCGAAAACTTTTCTGTTCCCATTCCATTCTCTGAGATGTTACTTTCATTACCCGTGTATGTCAACGAATTCTGACTTGGTGCAGTTCTGTCCGCAACAGGTGGTCTTTTAGGACTCCGCCGAAAACGGCACGCATTCCCGGAGCCGTGCACACCTCGCTAAAAACTGCCTCCGTGGCCCCAGCACAGCCTGCAAACATAATCTGCACTGCGATTTTGGGCCATCTGGCGCATAGGCGGCTTCTTTCAAAGCGCTGTCGAGCCCGACCTTGTGGCGTGGTCCCGTGTGTCTACGCGAGGCGGGCCTCTCACAAACTCTTCTGGGGGCTGTTCCCCCTGCCGGTTTTGCGGCCTCTGGCGCGTCCTCTCGCCTGCACCGGGTCCTTGTACATGAGTTCAGCACAGGAAATTGTAATATATTTTGGTTAAATACTGGCAATCACTGGTACTGATTCGTACTTCATTCGTCGGTGGAGATTTGTCGTCTTCTTTTTGGTTTTACATCAGTTAGGGTAAAGCTTGGGAATAAATATCGAATAACAGTGACAGCATTGTAAATCAATAGAAGCTTAAGTTCTCAAGCTTTTATCCAAACATCAAGAGGCAAAAAAGGCAGAGAATATTTTATAGAAGCAAATATTTTTAGCCTTCGTTTCTACTCATTGCACTTGTTTATTTGATAGCAATAAATATTTGTTTTACCGGTTGTAATTGGACATTGTTGGATCCCTTCTCTTCGTTGTGGGTTCCACCTTCTAATTATTCTAACTGCTTAAAGCTCAGTTGCATTAAGTTTCGGATGTGCAGCCGCAAGAATCCTCCTTCTTCTTTTAATATTTCGGCCGTGTAACGTTGAACCACCTCCAGAGTGCCGCTCCAGTGCTCGCTGCGTCCCTTCATACTTGTGTACCGCGCAACTGCACATGCGGCCACAGATGCAGATGCGCCAGAGCCGTCGGTCGGAGGCCGAGAGGCGCACAATGCCCGAGTTACATCTATGACTCGGCAGTCGATCTCGGCGATATATCATTGCGAGAAGCACTGTGGCGGCGTCTTTGTGAGCTTATTACAGCAAGTGCCGGATTTCATGATTTATCGAGGTATCTATCAATTAAATTCGACGTCGAGCGAATTTCAGTAGCCTCCGTGACTGTCGAGTCCCAAAAAGATGATGTAGTTACCAAAATTTCGACGTTGTCATACAACATACTGTGACCAGTGTCAGTACAGTGTTCTGTCACTGCCGACTTGTTAGGTTGTAAAACTCGTGTGTACCTCCGGTGTTCCGTACATCTTTCTTGGACAGTACGAGTTGTCAGTCCATTGTAAGAAAGGCCGCTTTCACACGGAATTTTGTAAACTCCAGATTTTGGGAGAAGCAAATCATCTTTGACGGAGCCCACGAGTGCTTAAAGCTCTCTTCGGTACAACACGTGGAAACACTGAGTCTACATTTTCTTCTGGTCACCCGGCGACGTTAGTTTTCTGTAGACAGCGGCGTTGTGAGCCAGAAAGTTCGGTTTAATATGACGTTGTAATGCTAGGAAACGCACCCCGACACAATATTAGTGCCAGCCGACAGTTGAATGAGGGGTGGAGTTATCGAGAAAGAAGAATAGAGAGTTCATCGCATTAATGGCACGGACTGCCAATTTGTAACTCATCGGTTCATTTCGCTGTTGTCCCTTCTGAGAGCACACTAGCAGTTACGCTTTATCACCTCAGTCGGCTGCTTCCACAAGTGCCAGTGGCCGAATGCCGTCTTCTGGTGGTGGCAACGCTCCTTGCACATCAGCGGAACGGGCAGCCGCCAGCGCCCAGGCGAGGTTTGATACGAGTTGCTACCTGCTGGAAGCGTAAGGCGAGAGTCTCGCTCAGCACTGGGCGTTACGCAGCTTGCGCCACCGCCGACGGATATGGAGAGAAGGAGCGTGCCGTAGTGAAAACAATTGTCCGCCCGAGCTGGCGTCGCAGGGCAGTAATGGACGCGACGTGCAGCATGGGAGCGTGTCGCACTCGGCGAGGATCAAAGGGTACTTTTTACGCTCGAGCCGAGGAGATAAATGGGTCTGACGTATGAGGCGAGGAAGTTGTCCGCCGGTCAGCGTTCAATAGACCGCGGGCGAACGTCGGCAGCGGCCGCCATCAGTCGTGTCGATAGGTTCTCACAATTCCATCTCTGTCCGCAGTGCTCACATCTTTCCTGCCTCATAAGGAGACGTGTGCGATTATCAAGAGCATGTCGGACAAACAAAGTTGTAATCGCTGCTAACGTGGCTGCGCTCGGAGACTGTTACAGACGGAAAACCTCTTGTTTTCAGCTGCACATTTATTGTCTGATGCGAACCAGTTGAAAGATATAGCAGCTATTTATCACTACATGTATAAAATATGAATTCCCATTAAGTAAAAGTAATGCAAGTATGACTCGAATTTTATACAAGTGCATCTATAACTGTTGGTACTTGAAAAATACCATTTCATCGTTGTTAATACCTCGTATTAGCAGTAACGCATGATAACTTCCAGGTTTCTGAGTCAAAATAAGCTGAAGTCATTGGGAAGCGATCGAGATGATGGGAAGTGTATGGTAAAAAAGTAGGTAGCTTATTGGTCACTATTACGTAAGAGAAAGAGTAATGCGCTATGCATATTATCCGAACAATTTGGCGTTTATCAACACTTGCGAATAGCAAACACAGCCTAAAAGCAGAGACTTCGGTGTAAGCTGACATATGGTTCAAATGGCTGTTAGCAGTAAGGGGCTTAACTGCTGTGGTCATGAGTCCCATAGAACTCAGAACTACTTAAACCTAACTAACCTAAGGACATCACATACATCCATTCCCGAGGCAGGATTCGAACCTGCGACCGTAGCGGTCGCGTCGTTCCAAACTGAAGCGCCTAGAACCGCTCGACCACTCCGGCCGGACAGCCGGTTAAGATGACATATTTACAAATTAACTGAAAACTGCTATTGTAAGATATGAACTATCAATAAATGCCTCGTTGTATATCGTCGACTCAGATTAACATTTTAGGCGCTTTATCGCACTCCGCATTGCATTTTTCGCAAAGTGGGAAACATAGCAGATTCGTTACCTACTGAGAAGAGTCAATTTCTTGCGCCTCAAAAAACTAAAAGTTGATGTCATTTTGACTTGGAAATGCTTGATAGACGTCTAACACAGTCGACAGAAAACACATGATCCAAATCCATTGTCTAAAGGTTCAAAATCAAGCGGTAAGTAATAACGTAGAATCGTAATCGAAGAAATCGTGAGTTAGAACAGCAGGTTATCATCAGAATTCTGCTGTTCGAAGAACAAAAGAAAATGGAGCTCCAGACTCAGTATCCTCATATGTAGCGTAGTAATTTTTTCCATCCAGCTGTTTATTGGTTCAAATGGCTCTGAGCACTATGGGACTTAATATCTATGGTCATCAGTCCCCTAGAACTTAGAACTACTTAAACCTAACTAACCTAGGACATCACAGACATTCATGCCCAAGGCAGGATTCGTGGCCACCGCGGCCGGGTGCCAAGTCTTCCTGCACTATCGCAGAAGGAACATCCAACTTCTCGTAGCCGTATTACACGACCTAGTTCAAACTCAGTGGGGTGTTGATAGTGGCGTCTTTGTCGCCTTAAAGGCACTGTTGACTAACATAAACTCACCATGTGCAGTCTCAGAGGTAAATGACGCTCACGACATGCAAACCTGCTGTGCGTCCTCGTAGTGGAGTGGTGCTCCTGGAGCCACTCTTGTGCGTCTGGGGAGCAATCTGAATAGATATCATTTTTCAGATGTAGAAACAGGCCTACCTACTGTCATCTTTCATTTATGTTTCACAACTCCTTCTTGGTGCTGCCGCTTTCTTCTTCCTTTAGTGTACATAGGGTACGCCATTTACGTTTGCCATCCTAAATAACTTTTTATCTAGCAGCATAATAAGAAAATACCGAGCAAATGTCTTTTAGCCACCAGGGGCACATTAACCAGCTTGACTGTCTTTCTTGTAATTTTGTTCGTTACGAGGTATGAGAGAAGAAATTGAAAGAAAGAGATTAAGATGGTATGTGCATGTTAAGAGGATGCATGGGCAGAGACTCCCCAAAATTATGGAAGAACTAAAGATAGATGGAAAAATACCTAGAGGGGGCCGAAGAACACGGTGGAAAATGGGAGTGAGAATATCTGTAGAAAGGAGATGTGAGACCTGGCAGCAAGTGGAGGAAGAAAAGTGGTGGGAGGACCGAGCCAAACGGAGAGGACTCGTCAGCACCCAGACCCGGCAGTAGCGGGAGCGGGATTCGGATACAGATAGACCAAGACAGGAATTGGAGTACCTGTTTTTTTATATAGGCCCCTGTGTGTTTTTTATTCGGTAATCCACTTCCTGTCCTCAAAATCAGCTCAAAAACGTATCACAGTGAGCCATTCTCGTAAACAAGATGTTACCGCGTTGACAGTAAACAAATAGAAATGCGACGAAAATGCATACCCGTCATTTTGTCGTGAGTAACATTTCTACCTTGTGCTTGTTGTTGCACATTAGACTCAAACGAAGGTTCAACTGAAGGCGACTGACTGGACGACAGATGTGCATTTCCCTTATAATTCTGTTGGTTTCCTGCCATCTCCAGCAAATGGACGAGTAAAGTTTGCCCGGTTACCAGCACCCTGTGCTAGTACTGCATAGTGAACATCAGTTTTGTATTATGCTTTTGGTAAAACCGTGTTTACGTGAATGGTTCAATGTTATACGTTCTTGAGGAGAGGAAGTGCATAGCGAAAACAGTCCGTTGCAGAGAGCTACTTTCTTATGACTCGCACTCTGAATAGCGAACCGAGACTGCCGGCTTAGAGGACGGCCGCCGCAGCAGAGAGAAGCGCACGACGGCGCATTTCCGCACGAACCGCCGACCGCGCGCGGGTCGCCCGCCACGCCGTGTCGCGGTCGTACCTCCGCCGCCGTCTGGCAGCGCACGTGCCTAATTCGCCGGCCGCGGCCTTCCCTCGCCGCCGCTCACAATTACGGTAATGGCAGAGCCGCGCCGAGGCGTCGACAATTAGCCGGCGGGCATCAGCCTGATCCGCCATCTGATGGCCGGCTCAGGGGCCAACCGACCACCTGGCTCTTCCGAGCGGTCGTGAGGCGCGAGTTCTGCCGCGTCACGAAACAACAATGACCTCCCTAAGTAGCAATTCTCTGAGCATCGCACCGTGAAAACTTGCACCGAATTTCCAGCTGCATGAAGCCAATATCGAAATCGGCGTCACACCCGAGGCCCTTTGTAGAAGACATTGAGGCCAAGTGGTTTTGTTCCTCAGACGCCTTCACGTTACCGTTCATATTTGCCGTTACGAAATAAAATATACAACTGTAACCCAAAAGAAACCTAATGAACTCATGGAGGCAATGCATATCAACATCGGAAAACATTCACGTCCTAAATTAGTAGTCATGTACACAAGTTATGTCTCTAATCTGGAAATCTGGACGCTACAAGTACACTACTCGCCATTAAAATTGCTATACCAAGAAGAAATGCAGATGATAGACGGGTATTCATTGGACAAATATAGTATACTAGAACTTAAATGTGACTACATTAACAACCACCTCTGGCCGCTATAACGGCCTCGATACGCCTGGGCATTGAGTCAAACAGAGCTTGGATGGTGTGTATAGGTACAGCTGCCCATGCATCTTCAACACGATACCACAGTTCATCAAGAGTAGTGACTGGTCTATTGTGACGAGCCAGTTGCTCGGCCACCATTGACCAGACGTTTTCTGTTGGTGAGAGATCTGGAGAATGTGCTGGCCAGGGCAGCAGTCGAACAATGTCTGTATCCAGAAAGGCCCGTACAGGACCTGCAAAATGCGGTCATGCATTATCCTGCTGAAATGTAGGGTTTCGCAGGGATCGAATGAAGGGTAGAGCCACGGGTCGTAACACATCTGAAGTGTAACGTCCACTGGTCAAAGTGCCGTCTGTGAGAACAAGAGATGACCGAGACATGTAACCAATGGCACCCCATACCATCCCGTCGGGTGATACGCCAGTATGGCGAAGACGAATACACGCTTCCAATGTGCATTCACCGCGATGTCGCCAAACACAGGTGCGACCATCATGATGCTGTAAACAGAACTTGGATTCATCCGAAAAAATGACGTTTTGCCATTCGTGCACCCGAGTTCGTCGTCGAGTAGACCATCGCACGCGCTCCTGTCTGTGATTCAGCGGCAAGGGTAACCGCAGCCATGGTGTCCTAGGTGATAGTCCATGCTGCTGCGAACGTCGCCCAACTGCTCGTGCAGATGGTTGTTGTCTTGCAAACATCTCCATCTGCTGACTCAGGGATCGAGACGTGGCTGCACGATCCGTTACAGCCATGAGGATAAGATGCCTGTCATCTCGCCTGCTAGTGATACGAGGCCGTTCGGGTCCAGCACGGCGTTCCGTATTACCCTCCTGAACCCACCGATTCCATATTCTGCTAACAGTCATTGGATCACGCCCAACGCGAGCAGCAATGTCGCGATACGATAAACCGCAATCGCGATAGGCTACAATCCGACCTTTATCAAAGTCGGAAACGTGGTGGTACGCATTTCTCCTCCTTACACGAGGCATCACAACAACGTTTCACGAGGCAACGCTGCTGATTGTGTATGAGACATCGGCTGGAAACTTTCCTCGTCTCAGCACGTTTTAGGTGTCGCCACCGGCGCCAACCTTGTGTGAATGCTCTGAAAAGCTAATCATTTGCATATCACAGCATCTTCCTCCTGTCGGTTAAGTTTCGCGACTGTAACACGTCATATTCGTGGTGTAGCATTTTAATGGCCAGTAGTGTACTTGGAATAGTATCGATAATCAGCCATACTCATATTTGGGATTCCCAACGTCGAACACGCCACGTAGAGAGCCAGTCCACTTGATAAACTGAACGTTGAGTCCAGCGACAAGAATTCTATACAGCTGTCCTGCACAAGGTACTAGTAGAAATCGCTTGCTGTTGCCTTCTCCATCCTGTTGTAAAGAGTGCAGTGCACTTCTGAGTCGTGTGGATGATTAACGTTTTGAAGTCCATTGTCAAAGGAGCCGCCAAATTTACAGTCCTCAATCGATGGACGAATCATCACGAACATTGTCACGTGCCATCACTCCAAGAGACACTACACTGTACCAGACCTCCCACCAAGGAAGAGTCATTGGCAGTACCGGTAATAGAGCCCTGGTTCCCGCTTGGTAGCCATCTACTCTGACGACTCAGCTACGAAGACGGACGTTATCATCAGATGGTCAGATTAAACAAGACCTAGCCACTAGGCCGAGTACTGTCGGCCTGTGCCATGAGCCATTAAATGCAGCTACGAGCCTCCGATTGCTCTAGTGTCTCCATAATCGCTCACCACTGACAGATGTGTGGATATTATGACGCAAATTTTCTTAAGACAGGATAATGGCGCAAAATACGGTAGTCGAGACCATTACGCTATGACGTCTACTCTCCTTATCGGAAGAATACTGGCGATGGAAATTCCATCTTAATATGAACATGTGCCGTCAATCTGGGTTACGAAGTAGAGTATCTGGGCCTTAGCTTGAAAAGATTCCTTTCTGCAGAGTTATTCGTTAAGTAGCTCCGGGGTTTCAGAAGGCGACTGCTTGAAAGTAGCAAGACGTATCAGCTGACAGAGCACCTCTCCAAGTTTTTACTTCACAACACAGGTGCTCAGTACGGGCGCCATTTGTGGCATGGTAAACGTAAATACACTCTTTAGCTACATTAATCTGACCACCGGCCAAAAACCTCAGTAAGCACCTTTTGCAGTGCGGGAAAAAGTCTATGGGATTCGAGAAGGAAGCCCACTCCAGCCGCGCTAGGTTTCTCGGTTGAGGATCCACAGCGTGAACAGCCCGATCGAGTAGGTCTCACAGATTGTCGACTGGGTTTAAATCCGGGGAGCTTTGGTGGCCATGGGAGAACGGTAAACTTATCGTGATGCTCTTCGAACTATGCACGCGCCCTGCGAGCTGAGTGAAACATTGCATACTCCTGTTGGTAGGTGCCATCGTACCGAGGAATAAAAAACTGCATGTACGGGTGGACACGGTTCCAAGGACACATACATACTTGTGTTGATCCACTCTGTCTTCCAGAATCACGGAGTCTCCCAGAGAATGCACCCTCCCGATTTCCTTCCAGACATTTCACGCCGTACATGCCGACGAGTATCTGTCAGGTGGAACACAAAAAGAGATTCATGAGCACTCAGTAGACGTACAGTTGCGGTACCGGCCGTCGTCGTCGATGAACATCAGTCACCTAGGGTGCACGAACAACGCGCCTGCCACAAGAGGCCCACACGCAGCTACGTTCACTGAACGATCGTTGAGGAGACAGGACTGGCACCCCTCACTCCCTATGGCTGATCAGTTGCTCAAAGCTGCTCGTCCGTTCGCCCACACACACACGTCTCCGCAGCGCAGTCATCGTTCACCTGTGTCACCTACTGCTCGTCCTGTACCGCAGTTACCGGTGCCGGGTCTGGACAGCGCCATTTAACCCCGGCGGCATACGCACAGCTTACAAACTTAGACGTTTCAGAAATATCTACATCTACATCCATACTCCGTAAGCCACCTGACGGTGTGTGGCGGAGGGTACCTTGACTGCCTCTATTGGTTCTCCCTTGTATTCCAGTTCGTATTGTTCGCGGAAAGAAGGACTGTCGGTATGCTTCTGTGTGGGCTCTTGTCTCTCTGATTTTATCCCCATGGTCTCTTCGCGAGATATACGTAGGAGGCAGCAATACACTGCTTGACTCCTCGGTGAAGGTATGTTCTCGAAACTTCAACAAAAGCCCGTACCGAGCTACTGAGCGTCTCTCCTGCAGAGTCTTCCACTGGAGTTTATCTATCAACTCCGTAATGGTTTCGCGATTACTAAATGATCCTGTAACGAAGCGCGCTGCTCTCCGTTGGATCTTCTCTATCTCTTCTATCAACCCTATCTGGTACGGATCCCACACTGCTGAGCAGTATTCAAGCAGTGGGCGAACAAGCGTACTGTAGCCTACTTCCTTTGTTTTCGGGTTGCAATTCCTTAGGATTCTACCAATGAATCTCAGTCTTTCATCTGCTTTACCAATGATCTGCTTTATATGATCACTCCATTTTAAATCACTCCTAATGCATACTCCCAGATAATTTATGGAATTAACTGTTTCCAGTTGCTGACTGCTAAATACCTCCGCCTTGTCCCGAAACCCAATGATCGTGTCCACTTGGACCTCCTAAGTCGCTCAGTTTACTCGTACGACAACGAGTACGCTGTTTTCCGCTTTGGAAATGTGTACATTGGGTTGTATATCTCCAAGGCGAACTGATTCGATGCGACAATATGGGGCGCTTGATTGCTACATCTACATTTACATCTATACTCTGCAAAACACTATGAGGTTCATGGCAGTGGGTACGTCCCACCGTACCAGTTATTAGGGCTTCTCCCTGTACCATTAACGTATGGCATGCGGGAAGAACGATTATTCGAATGCCTCTGTGAGTGCAGTAATTATTCTAATCTTATCCTCACGATCCCTTCGAGAGCGATACATAGGGGGTTTAGCATATCACTTGAGTAATTATTTAAAGTACGTCCTTGAAACTTTGTTAATAGACTTTCTCGGGATAGTTTACGTCTGCCTTCAAGAGCTTGCCAGTTCAGTTGCTTCAGTTTGTCTTTGACACTCTCCCATGGATTAAACAAATCTGTGGCCATTCGCGCTACCCTTCTCTCTGTACGTTCAAGATACCCAGTGAGTCCTATCTGGTACGGGTCCTACACACCTGAGCAATATTATAGGGTGGATCGCACTCATTTGTACGCAAACCCTATTGTAGACTGGTTGGTTTTCGCCAGTATTCTACCGATAAACCAAAGTACAACTCTACCTCGGCGCGCATTACGAATCGAAACTCGGAGACATCCTCTGTCCACTGATGTGTGACACTTTTCCGTATTCCTCTTCATTTCCGCGTAGTCGTCTTCTCAGTTCCAGCAGGTACTTCTGAATAGTCCTGTATTAATCCATCACTCTAACTGGCGAGCAAGCAAATAGGTAGATTTCGTATCTATCGAAAGAAGCGAGACAATGTTCCACACTGTCGACTGATACCAAACTTGTGAATATATGGAGCACCGCTGAAGTTCTGTGTACCTCTCATATACAAGCCAGTACGCTACTCTAGACAGACAAGGTTCGCCACAAACAGAAGTAGTGTCCTACGTGGGGATGATAAGACTGCTCTTCTCTGTATACAGTATGATTTTTCGACGTGTAGTGAAACGTTGCCTGCAGAAATTACGGATAATTTACAGAAGAAAGTTCCTCTTCCATTCATCTGCACGGTCATCACTTTAGTCTCAGCTCAACCTGTCCTGCAACACCCTTACAAGGTTTTCAAACTGTTCCTGACCACCATGAATATTCTATGGGGTAATAAATTGTCTTCCTGATTATTTTTGTTGTGTTCTTTAGTTCAGAGATCAGTTTGGTACAGTTCTCCAGACTAGTCCATCCAGTATAAGCCTCTTCATGTCACAGATAACTACTGCAAGCCCGATACAATTGAACCTGCTTACTGTATTCAGGCCCTAGTCTGCCTCTCCAGTTTGTACCCCTTCCACTTCCTCCCACTACCAAACTGACGGTTCCTTAATGTTTCAGGACGTGTCCTGGCAACTAATCCCTCCTTTAAGATAAGCTGTGCCATAAACTTATTTCTTCCAAATCGATCCAATACCCAGGTACCAGATGTACCCATAAAAACTTCAGCACCCTCCTATAATAATACATTTCAGAAGCTTCTGTTGTCTTCTCGTCTGAGCTCTCGCCCACACTTCAGTCCAGGGCTACATTCGAAATGAATACCTTCATAAAGATATTCCCAACATTTAAATTTATATTCGACGTTAACACATTTCTCTTTCCGGAAATTTTTTTCTTGCTGTTGCCCACCTCCATTCTGTATACTCTTTATTTCGGCTGTCGTTAATTATTTGTCTTCCCAATTAGCAAAACGCATTCACTACTTTCAGCCTCTCATTTCCCAGTCAAATTTCCTCAGCATCGCTTGATTTAATTCGACTACATTTAATTAACCTTATTTTAAGTATTACTATCCATTCGGTTTCAACGGATATTGAATTGTTTTTTGCCTTCTCTGACAGAATTACAGTGTCATCGGCAAATCTCACAGTTCAAATTACATTTTCCTGCATAATGTATTTTCCAAATTTCTCCTTGATTTCATTTGCTGTTTACTCAATGTACGGATTAACATCGAGGCTAGGCTATAAACAAGTCTCCTTCTCAACTTACGTTTTCTTTTCATGTGCTTCCACTCTTATAACTGCATTACTGTTTTGGACACTAGATGTAGATAAGCTTTCACTATCTGTATTTCATCCTTGCTGCCTCCAGAATTTTAAAGTATGCGTTCCAGTCAACATTGCCAAAAACTTTCTCTAAATGTAAAAACGCTGTGAACTTAGGTTTGTCTTTCTTCCTGTTGTTTTCCCCAACTAACAGACAGTGATTCCAGAGATTCCTGATTATATGTGAGACTGCAGAGAAAACTCTGCGTAAACTATCGTGTGCGAGAGAGGGACAGAGAGAGAGAGAGAGAGAGAGAGAGAGAGAGAGAGAGAGAGAGCGAGGATGACAGACAGCGAGGTAATAGCTAAAAGCGGGAGGAACACTGGTGTCGCAATCCTTGGCAGCCGGGTCACTAAGACTTCACGTTGACTCATTCTGTACAAGGCACACCGCCCTCTAAGTGGTAGGCCTTCGGACAGTTGCCAATTGGTGGACGCTTACATACTGTCACGTGTATGGCGGTGGCCGGGCCTCCAATTCAGGCCGGAAGAAAACTGGTTTCAGCAAGTGCTTCCATGTTTCCATCCGCCAACGGCACGAACTGGATAAGCGCCAAAGTAATGCTCTACTGTCAATGTATAAATTAATCAAATCGACGAGCCACACACGTCAAAGGTTTCGAAGCAAAATGGTCGTGTGCTAACGATGCAGTGTGTCTGCACGAATAATTGCAGTTGCTGTAACGCAATGGTAGGCGAAAACTTTAACAAAGATCATATCTTAAAATATGTTTGAAGTTTCCTTTCTGTATAATTAAATATCAGAAAGGAACCGAGGTAGTGAGAAGATGTACCGGGTGATCAAAAAGTCAGTATAAATTTGAAAACTTAATAAAGCACGGAATAATGTAGATAGAGAGGTAAAAATTGACACACATGCTTGGAATGACATGAGGTTTTATTAGAACCAAAAGAAAAAACAAAGTATTGCTAGACGCGTGAAAGATCTCTTGCGCGCGTCGTTTGCTGATGATCGTGTGCTCAGCCGCCACTTTCGTCATGCTTGGCCTCCCAGGTCCCCAGACCTCAGTCCGTGCGATTATTGGCTTTGGGGTAGTCGCAAGTCTATCGTGATCGACCGACATCTCTAGGGATGCTGAAGGACAACATCCGACGCCAATGCCTCACCATAACTCCGGACATGCTTTACAGTGCTGTTAACAACATTATTCCTCGACTGCAGGTATTGTTGAGGAATGATAGTCGACATATTGAGCATTTCCTGTAAAGAACATCATCTTTGCTTTATCTTACTTCGTTATGCTAATTATTGCTTTCTGATCATATGAAGCGCCATCTGTCGGTCATTTTTTGAAGGTTTGTATTTTTTTGGTTCTAATAAAACCCCATGTCATTCCTAGCATGTGTGTCAATTTGTACCTGATTTATTTAGTTTTCAAATTTATACTGACTTTTTGATCACTTGGTACTCCAGGGTTGGGGTCAATGTAAATTGTACCAAGGATTCACCAGAAAGAACAAAAAATTAAGTGTGTTTCCGAATTAAAGCTGCACATTTGATATCTACAGCCATGGCTCTTTCAGTGACAGGCCGTATAGAAATTAAGTCTAAGGGTGGTTTGGTGCAGCACTCTATTTTTGTACCTTGCCAGGCCAGCTATGCTCTTCATTTCAGCATAATTACTGCACCAGACATCACTGATGACCTGTACTCTATGCTCATATCAAAACCTGTCCCAACATTTCTTACTTCTAGTAAGAAATACAGCATAATTACTGCACCACACGTCACTGATGACCTGTGCTCCCTGCTCATATCAAAACCTGTCCCTACATTTCTTCCTTCTAGTAAGAAATAGCTGTATGCCAATCGCATTTATTTAGCTTCGCTGTTAAATTTTTTCTGAAATGTGGTCACAGTTGTGAGGAACTAGTTTATAACTGTCAATTCACACTGGAAATAACATCACCGTCACGTCACGTGACACTAAACGAACTGCCCTGTAAATTAAATGGCCACATTCGAGCTAAGCGCCAACGTAACGGAACGTAAACGTCACTCCACACCACGGCGAGAGTTGGCTGCCGGAATGTCGGGGAGCTGCGCTGCCGAGGCGAGCGACATGGCGTGGCCGCCTGGCCCAGCGCATGCCTCTTCCCTGTTGTCACGGTCAGGTTAAAGTGTGAGCCGGGCTTGGGACAGTGAGACGCGGCAGTAAGAGGACCATTAGCGCTCCTGCAGAGTCGGCATTCGTGCTCTTGCCACTGTTGATTATTTTAATTGCTTTTCTCATGACAGATGTAGGCCTGAATTCACACCACATTTAATACTGCTATGTGAGGATAACAAGAGAAGGATCAAGGGAATATCTTTGAGATATGCCTACTCGAACTTCGAAATTTAGCACGCCATAACTTTAAAACTCTGTAGCCTCCTCCTCGGCTTTAGCCGAAAATATAAACGCTGGACTAAGCCATAACACCCTCCCCCCCCCCCCTAAATGTTGAGAGTAAAACAAAATTTTCTTTACAACTGACGAGACCTTCCTTTTTTTTTAATTTGGCCTTTGAGTGTGTACTCAATTTAGCCATCGGCAACACATAGTGACAATGTACACATAATTGGATCAACAAAAACAGAAATGCATAGTTACAGGGATAAAAAGCTTAACTGTTACAGTTTTGTACAAAATGTTTCAAAAATTGAATTGAATTGAATTGGAAAATAATTAAAAGTGTCTTGCTTACAATTCACACGAATTTTGAAATATCTTCATCAGCAAGACATATTTATAGTTTACGTACACCATTAAAACCTACAGATTGTAACCAGTACTCTTGATGAAGTTAACTATCACTTTATATAGACGAACGTCTTTAGTACACAAAAGAGAAGAAGCTGATTGAGGAAGATGGTAACCCATACTCAGCAATGTCTTCAGAAAGACCAACCGTTGACGGTCAAATTTGGAGCACATAAATAAGATGTGGTTGACATCAGCTTCCTACTCAGGATCACACTCACATGCTGGTGAACTGTAAACGTTGATCCGATGTAGTTGTTGTGGGAAAGAGGCATGATTGGAGCGGAGTCTTATGATGGTAGAAATCGTGGATCGGTCCAGATGTGTCCTCATGAACCACGGCTGTGAAGGAATCCGAGGTTGTAGCACTGCATAATAACCGCCTTTTGTCGGTTGAGAAACGTTCCACATTTCCTGCCATTGTTGTCTTGCGTGATCCTTGACTTCACGTAAGTAGTCTGTATAAGGAAGGTGCAGATCCAGAACAGTGCCTAAGGTTGCCGCTTGTTTGGCTAGTGCATCAACTTCATCATTATAGAGGATACCAGAGTGGGAAGGTACCCACAACAAATGGATCGTCCGGCCCGTGCGTGTGCTGACAATATATTCAGATATCACATTCAAGATATAACTGTTGGTTGTTTTGTTCCATCGACTGTACTGAATGTTTTTAAGGACGCGTTGCGAGTCAGATACTATCAATATCTTGGGAAAGGAAGTGCTAGAGACAAACTTAAGTGCTTTCAAAACTGCCACTCCGCCGTAAAAATATGAGTGCTCGTAGGCAGTTTGAAGGTTTTGCGGATCTGGATCTGAGGGCAGAAGAATGCGCATCCTGTACATTCTTCTTGCGGAATTTTGGAGCCATCAGTATAGACACAGAGAAAACCCGGCCACTGTGCTTGAACGAGACGGTTGAAGCCAACGTTGACACCAGTACTGTCCAGCCAGGTCGTACTTAAATAATGGACTGGGATCTGGGAGCAGAGCGTTTGAAGATCATATTCAAAAACAGGCAGATGCGCTGAGCGCCGTATAGAATGTATGACAGGTGACCAAGTGTCAAAGCTGGCACAAACGGCTAGCACTTTATTCCTTCTGTGGGATGCAATCCACAGTCAATAAATGCAGTCTCTACTTTGATAGACGGAACTGTCCATAATGGCCATGCCTTGAATGTAGAATTTGTCCGATAACATTTGGCGCCTAATGGTCAAGGGCATCTCTCCTGCTTCTATTAAAATGGCGTTGGTGGGCGTCGATCGCATGGCTCCAAGACAGGTCCGAGTGGCTCTATATTGAAGAGTATCTAATTTGGAGAGATGAATCTTTGACGCAGTGTGGTAGAATTGACAGCCATAGTCTAATCGTGATCGAATTATCCCTCGGTACATGGTGAGTAAAGCACTCTGGTGCGCTCCCCACCAGGCACGAGTGACTGATCTGATTACATTTAAACCTTCTTCACACTTGGTAACGGTGGATCGGATTTGGGGCGCCCAGCTTAACCGAGAGTCAAAAATCATCCCCAGAAATCGAACGTGAGATTTTATTTGGGAGGCGTACTTGCCACAGGTAATGTGATCTTCAGTGCGACTTTCCTTATAACCGAACACTGAATGTCGACTTCAGGGCAAAGCGGTGTACCCTGGCGTGCCCCGACCACGAGGTGTTGCAGTTCCGCACCCAGTACGAATCGTCCTTAATTGCTCAGCGACGCGACTTCCGGGACACTTGGCTTACGGCTCGGACATCATCATATTTCGAAACGGAAAGACAACCTGTGGCGTGGCTGGAGAGGGGCAAGTGGACAGGAAGCCGTGGCCGGTGGCCGGCGCGCTGAACGCCGCTGTCCTGCTGTCGGCTGTCGGCTGTCGGCGGGCTGCTGTCGCCGTGTGACGACGCTGACGCCTGCCAGCCGCTTTCTCCTCCCCCTGGGCGCCGCCACCAGGCACACATACGCCGTCGCCAGCGCTGTTTTCCGGCTCTGTCCCGCCGCTGACCCGCTGTTTTTCTCCAGCAGTACTCGATGCGAGTGGTGCTGCTATTCAGAGGAGTCCCAAACAGTAAACTTAGAACACACGATTTAGACACTGCATCTACACTCAAGTGCCAAAGAAACTGCTATAGCCATCGGATTCAAATACAGAGAGATGTAAACAGGCAGAACACGGCGCTGCGGTCGGCAACACCTATGCAAGACAACAAGTGTCTGGCGCATTTGTCAGATCGGTTACTGCTGCTACAATGGCAGGTTATCAAAATTTCAGTCAGTTTGAGCGTGGTGTTATAGTCGGCTCACGAGTGACAGGACACAGCATCTCCGCGGTAGCGAAGAAGTGAGGATTTGCCCGTACGGCCATTTCACGAGTCTACAGTGAAAGTCAGGAATCTGGTAAAACATCAAATCTCCGACACTGCTGCGGCCGGAAAAAGACTCTGCAAGAACTGGACCAATGGCGACTGAAGAGAATCGCTCAACGTGACAGAAGTGCAACCCTTTCGCAAATTGCTGGAGATTCCAATGCTGGGTCATCAGCAAGTGTCAGCCTGCGAACCATTCAACGAAATGTCATCGATATGGGCTTTCGGAGCCGGAGGCCCACTAGTGCACCCTTCATAAACGCACTTCACAAAGCTTTACCCCTCACCTGGACCCGTCAACACCGACATTGGGCTGTTGATGACTGGTAACATGTTGCCTGGTCGGACGAGTCTCGTTTCAAATTGTATCGAGCGGATGAAGGTGTACGGGTATGGAGACAACCTCATGAATCCATGGACCCTGCATTTTAACTGGGGACTGTTCAAACCGATGCAGGCTCTGTAATGGTGTGGGTCATGTGCACTTGTTGTGATGTGGGACCTTTGATACGTCTAGATACGACTGCGACAGGTTAAACGTACGTAAGCATCCTGTCTGATCACCTGCATCCATTCAGGTCCATTGCGCATTCCGACAGACTTGGGCAATTCCAGCAGGACAATGGGATACCCCACACGTCCAGCATTGCTACAGAGTGGCTCAAAGAACACTCTTCCGAGATTAAACATTTCCGCTGAGCAGCAAACTCCCCAGACATGAACACTGTTGAGCATGTCTGGGGCACCTTGGAACGTGCTGTTCAGAAGAGATCTGCGACCCCCTCGTACTCCATTGGATTTACGGACAGTCGTGCAGGATTCATGGTGTCAGTTTTCTCCAGCACTAGTTCAGACACTAATCGAGTGCATGCCACGTCGTGTTGCGCCACACTCAATATTATGCAGGTTTACCAGTTTCTTTGGCTCTTCAGGGTATGCACAGTTTTCGTTATATCACACACACACACACACACACACACACACACACTTGCTGCAGAGAGCAGCATCGTCTACAGTTTTCTGTAATATTTGGCGTAACAGTATCTTATTTCCCGACGTTCTCACCAGCGTGGTCTACTTCATAGGGTCTGACCAGGTGGATCGTATCACAAATTTTCGTTCCATCCGGTGGTCGTGGAACTGTGCATCTTATTTTGTTATCTCTATTGTGCCGCACCTGTTCCTCCACTGCTCTCTTCCACAAGTGACGTGCATTGGTGACCTGTAATACAAGGGGCAATCAAAAAAGTTCCGTTTGAAGCCATTGCCGCAGCGTATATGCAACGTAGCCCAACTCCAAAGCGAGCGTATAAGCACAGAGATGTAGGCAACGGACTAGTGTGGGATTCTTGTGTTTCCGACGTGCGTGTAGTAAATGTCGAAATGTGAGCTATGGTGATGTTAGTGCCAAACGCGTCCAAGCAGGACAAACGTTTTGTTATTCTTTTCTTTGGTACCGAAGGACAATCTCCAGCAGACACCCATCAGAGAATAAAGAATGTGTGTGGGTCAGGATGTTTGTTGAGACCACCGTTGTGCAATGGTGCTCCAAGTTCCGAGCTGCTCCCGATCCAACACGAGACGCCGTCCATCTGGGAGACACTCGATTTGCCACCCTGTAGTTGTGACCTCTTCCCAGGCAACTGCCACGCCTTCGGCCCCTCGGAACAGGCTTCGATGGCTCGACGATTGCTGTGGAACGAGGGTGTGGTGCGGCAGGCAGTTACGGACTGATTCGCGCAGCAGGGCACGGTATCTTAGCAACAGGTTGCGTCTGTGGGATGATTTCTTCAATGCTCAAAGCGATTTTCCCTGACTAGCATACCGATTCCGGACGGTACGGCTTTCGAACAGAAACTTCTTGGTCGCTCCTCATAGAACAACTTCTCCAGCTCTCGGTTGCTTATTCTGCTACACGTGGAATAGTTACCAGTTTGCCATCATTAAGGAAGTGGGCAGCTGTCAACGCCGCACCACTCTCTACTTGAGTGATGGGTCTCGAATTTATTGCGGCTTCTGTTTCTATCGAAAAAGTATTTAAGCATTCTTCATCCACCTGATGACGACCAAATGCCTTCCTCAAGCGACGCTTGACGGAGCCTGTCATGCTTTCCCTCCAGTCTCCCCGCCAAGCCGCCCGTGGTTCCATGTACTTCCAGGCCATTCCTGCTCCAGTATCAACCGTATTTAATATTCACCGCGAGCTGGTCAGTTCTGGGATAACGAAAGACCTAGCGACCTGGCTCAAGGGTGAAGCACTGAGAGATCCCATTCAGATGGAGCTAGTTCTGCCATGTGTACCTTTCCGACCCTTTTTCACTTTGGTTGACACCACAATCGCTTTCTGCTTATGATGTAGCAGCATGTGCACGAGGTGGGGCTATCGAGCTGTGGTGTGACATCCACCACTTTGTTCCCCTGCCTACTTGAGCTGGCAACCAGTTTCAAGTGGTGGCAGTAAGAGTGATTTGAGATGTGCCGCAGGGGAGTGTCGTAGGACCGTTGCTATTCACAATATATATAAATGACCTTATGGATAACATCGGAAGTTCACTGAGGCTTTTTGCGGATGATGCTGTAGTATATTGAGAGGTTGTAAAAATGGAAAATTGTACTGAAATGCAAGAGTATCTGCAACGAATTGACGCACGGTGGAGGGAATGGCAATTGAATCTCAATGTAGACAAGTGTAATGTGCTGCGAATACATAGAAAGAAATATCCTTTGTCATTTAGCTAAAATGTAGCAGGTCAGCAACTGGAAGCAGTTAATTGCATAAATTATCTGGCAGTAGGCATTAGGAGTGATTTAAAATAGAATGACCATATAAAATTAATGGTCGGTAAAGCAGATGCCAGACTGAGATTCATTGGAAGAATCCTAAGGAACTGCAGTCCGAAAACAAATAAAGTAGGTTACACTACACTTGTTCGCCCACTGCTTGAATACTGTTCACCGGTGTGGGATCCGTACCAGATAGGGTTGATAAAAGAGATAGAGAAGATCCAACGGAGAGCAGCGCGCTTCGTTATAGGATCATTTAGTAATCGCGAAAGCGTTACGGAGATGATAGATAAACTCCAGTGGAAGACTCTGCAAGAGAGACGCTCAGTAGCTCGGTACGGGATTTTGTTGAAGTTTCGAGAACATCCCTCCACCGAGGAGTCAAGCAGTATATTGATCCCTCCTACGTATATCTCGCGAAGAGACCATCAGGATAAAATCAGAGAGATTAGAGTCCATACAGAGGCATACCGACAATCTTTCTTTCCACAAACAGTACGAGTCTGGAATAGCAGGGAGAACCGATAGAGGTACTCAAGGTACCCTCCGCCACACACCGTCAGGTGGCTTGCGAAGTATGGATGTAGATGTAGATGTAGATGAATTGCAGGACGAACTGTCACCTGACTTTTTTAAGGGTACGGGGTCGCTCGAAAGGTTGGATATTTTGGACGACAGTTGTGATGAAGCAGATCTTCTGTCTTGGGGTCAAAACACAGCGAGTTGTTCAGATGGAATGGTGTGTCTATATGTCCGATACGAAAAAGCATTTCAGGCCTTGTACGAAGGGTTTTAGCCTTGTGCCTGTAGGAGAAGGTCGGATGTGGAAAATTACATGCGTTTACAGTAGAGAGCCGCTGACAAGTTTAAGAATGTGACTGTTTAAGAAAGTGATCGGATTTGTAATCGCGGCTGGTTGATGGGTTTTCACAATCATAAATTAGGTGGTCAAGTCCTGGCTCTATGAACTATTTAAAATGCTAATGGATAACGTCATGGGGAGACAGCAGCATACGTGGCTCGTGAACCATTTCGCTTTTGCGTTCCTGTGAAACACAAGCAGAGTGCTGAAATTTTCGTTCTATCCTTATGTGTTTCATGGTGTCACCGCGACACCGTTCAATATTTCTGTTACACTTTCTGGAAAGTCACGAAGACCTGTGACATTTACGTATTTCATATCATGTGCAGAAGTAAACTGTATTCCACGGCAAGTGTACAGAGGACGTCGCTCTTCATATAACCGTTCTTATCGAATTTACGTAAATACTGCAGTTTCCACTGTGGGTGCACCTGGTGAGTTTGTCGTCTCTGATATCGTCGCCAGCGATGGGACATTGGCCACTGACTAACACTACTTTTTTATGGTGGTTACTCCAAGTTATGCCAGCAGGCTTGTTCAGATTTCTTGTTTTCCTGACAGTACGGCTCTTTCTTAACGGAATTAAACGTAGACAGCAGCTAATATTTCAACATTGGTGCGCAGAAGTGAATGGTAATTTGAAGAAAATAAAACATTAAATATGGGATTTTAATAGCAAAATCTGTGCTACCCCATGCTGTGTCACCTGCCTCCGACCAAATTTCTTAGCTTTTTTGCTGTAATTGTGACGACTTATTGCTGTTAGTAGCCGTTAGCAGACCTGCTCCAAGCAGCGGTTTCCAGTTCAGTAACTCAGTTGCACGTTCTTGCTTCTTAGATCGTCTTCACGTCGACTTAATCGGCTTTCTCCAACACCTGGTTTCTTATCCAGTTCATTGGCAGCAAAAGAGCGGTAGAGAAACGTCTGCCCCTGCTTTGAGGAGACGCCATCATTATTTTCCTTTTGTGTCACACGATTACCTTCACCTCCTTCTCTACTTCCTTGTTATTTTCTTCATTTTTTCCGTGCCCTGTTCTGACATTCATATCGTGCACAGAGGTTGAACAACATCGTTCTTTCAATTAAAAGGTCAGATAAAACTAAACGATAATTTGTACTAACATAATCTCCTGGGTTCGCCAAGCATCCCTCGTAGAGGGAATGGAGAAGAAAAAGCATCATTTTCGCAACAAATGATGACAGCAACAAGTGTTCGGATGGTACTTCTAGCAAATAAGATTTGGGATCGATGTCTTAAGACGCAACATATTTTCCTCCATTCTAAAGGTCGACTAAAGAGTTCGCGTTCGGCTCGGAATCATAAAACCGTTATGACCATCTAGCTGGTAACATTATTTAAATGTCGAAGGTAATGTAGAAGTCACATAAAACGAGAAAACAACGTGGTGTGGGTTGCTCATAAAAATCAGAAATACATGTGATAGATGCCGATGATGAAGCCCACAGAGATGGCGCTGTGGTTAAATGGACATTTCGAATGAAATAATCCGCACTGGCTGTAAAATACCTTGCATTAAAAGACACGAAGGGTTTCGCGTCAATTGAAGACGCAGCCTCAGGTGACAGAGATTCTTTTTAACAAGTCATAGCGGGAAGGTAACTTCCTTGGAGTCACTCCCCATCATTAAAACGAAAGGCATAGGGGAACCGCGCCCGGGCAGAAAAGCGGTCGAGCAACACCAGACAAGGCAGTCGTGAATCCTAACAAAAATTATTTTGCAGCAAGTGCGGATCATCTCATTGAAAGTGTGGAAATTTGGCTGCGGCTCCCCGCAACTTACATTAAATGGAGTTAACATTTCGAAGAAGCAGTATTCAGACCTCAGTCCGGCCGTTCAAATTCAAGTCTTCTGTGGCTTTCCTGAATTAGTCAAAGAAAGTGTCCGGTTAAGAAGAACACGATCAATTTCCGTCCCCATTGTTGTCTGTTCCAAGCGTGTAGTCTGTATTGACCTCGACTTAACATTAAATCCTAATCTTATTTGCTTCCTTTTAAAAATGTAAATAGAGCCGGAATAATAAACATTTGCACTGACGAATGGAATTTGAGTTGAATGAGTTAACTTGTGTAACAAAGGTCACAGTTGGATATAAATTCAACATCACTAAGTCTAAAGTGCGCTTCGTCTGCTCTCGAATCAGCAAATAGCAACGTCTATTTGTATCAAGCAGAAAATGTCTTAAAATAACAACCGATGAAACTCGGGGAGCATTACCGTGTCGCCTGTGGTTGAAAAATGAAATAATCTTTGCAAATGTTTCTGAATGCTGATCTTTCTCTATTTCTGTTGGTTTTGGATCGGCGGATACTTCGTTAAAAGTATCAAGAGGGAAGTCTCTTCTAAATTCAGGAGGCGTTCTTCGCCGGCGGATGCTCAATGACTTCACAGGTGCAGAGGCGACGCGTTAGCGGTCATTGGCTGGAACTGGTTTTCAGCTCACATAAGTGGGTCGGGCACTGCTTCCCGCGCGGAATTACGTCACAATGCAGACGCCCGTGAAGGAGGTACCAGCAACGCCCCGACCGAAGGCTTTAATTCGGGCGATTCTGTTTCGCGCGCAAACAATATATCAGTTGAAAATTTTACAACCTGTCGGTAGGATGTCACTCGAGATTGGACTCTTAATACTCCAGAGTTTGTATTAAATTATATATCCTGTCAGTACGTACGTCGCATGTTGGGGATTAAACGTTATTAACAACGCAAAGAGGTCTAAACACCTGTACTGATAGTTATTATGTCATTTAGAATAGCTACCAGTTTTTTAGTTTCGTGTTCTATGGTTCATTTTGCACGATACATTGTAATCATATGGAGCGACTCATTTTACATTCACATGTCAAATTGATTTGTGAATATGGCTACATGCTAACCATTTATAAGATTTTTTAAAATAAATATCTCAGTTAGTAATCCCTACCCACCACCTTTTATACATCACAATAGTACAAATACTTCTTCAGACTAGAAGGAGTTGGCAAGGAGAAACTTTTCCAGTTTGTTTTCAAACTGTACTTTGCTGTCTAACAGAATTTTTCAAAATTTCACTCGCAGCATTGAGCGCCCCTTTTTTGTGCTAAAGACAGCTTTAGTGTGTCGTAATGAATGTCATTTTTCCTTCTGGTATTGTAATTATGTACATCATCGTTCCTTTTGAATTGCACTGGATTATTTACAACAAACTTCATGAAGGAATAAGTATACTGTGAAGCAGTAGTCAGAATGCCCAACTCATTACAGAGATGTCTATAAGATGATCGTGGGTGAGCACCACATATTATTCTTACAGCCAGTTTTTGAGCAATGAAGACTTTCTCTCTTAAAAATGATTTTTCTCATAACATTATTGAATAAAAATATGTGAAATATGTTGACTTACTGATTTGTCTCTCCCCAAGATTTGCTATGATTCTAGGCGCAAATGTAGCTGACTTAACTGTTTTAAGACTTCCCAAATGTGCTTGTTCCAATATAAATTCTCATCAATATGGACAGCTAAGAATTTTGAAGTTTCCACCATATTTATTATTTACTCACAATGTGTTACGCTTACCATTGCTGTAGTACCTCTAGATGTTAAAACTAAACTGAACTCCGCCCGAAAAGGCCATGAAGGTCCAACGGTACCGACTGGCCGCCGTGTCATCCTCAGCCCACAGGCGTCACTGGGTGCGGATGTGGAGGGGCATGTGGTCAGCACACCGCTGTCCCGGCCGGATGTCAGTTTCCGAGACCGGAGCCGCTACTTCTCAATCAACTAGCTCCTCAGTTTGCCTCACAAGGGCTGAGTGCACCCCGCTTGCCAACAGCGCTCGGCAGACCGGATGGTCACCCATCCAAGTGCTAGACCAGCCCGACAGCGCCTAACTTCGGTGATCTGATGAGAACCGGTGTTACCGCTGTGGCAAGATGTGCAGAACCGAATATGTCGCGTCTTTTTAAAACTGAGGGTGAGGCCATTCGCAGAAAAGCAGTAATGATAAATTTTACGAAACTCTTTACCATTTCTTCTGTTTCTGCATGTATGCTTGGATTGAGGACAATAATAGTGTTATCAGGAAAAATAACAAATGCTGCTCATTGTATACTAGAACGAAAATTGTTTACATAAACGACGAATAATAGAGGACTTAAGATCGAGCCTTGGGGGACCCAGTAAGTGATTTCTCCCCAGTCAGAATAATGTCCCCGTACTACACTGAATGGGTTTCTAAGCACAGCTTAGTACAACTAGTAGAATGACCTCAAACTCAGGAATACATATCAAAGTAAATTCTAAGCACACGGCGTTACCCCAGGTCCTCGTCACAAGTTCCACTGCATTTTCTATTTTCCAAATTTACTGCTGTTGTTTCGTAGTGGTCTAAAGGAAAGAGCACTAGATTCCGGCTCTGGAGACCCCCCCCCCCGGTTCAACCGCGCAGAGGGACGGGAATTCTTCCTCGTTTCAGTCCCTCCACGACAGCCACAGGTCCACTCACAAGGTTGCCAGATAAGTACAGGGAGTCTCTCTCGAGGGTAAAAGGCGGCCGGGATGATGGGCCACCCGCCCTGCTCCTCCTAGTGCCGCGGCTAACAAAGGCTGCACTCCGGCTGCATTTAGGCCAACAGCCCAGCCAGGGCACTGTGCCTCAGACTTTTCTTTTATTGTTGCCCTTTCGCAGGCGCCAGAGACTAAACACTACTATTTTGGGAATTTTCTAAGAGGGGCTTTAGTCAGATTTTCCTTCGATGGTAAGTTAGTTCTTTTTTTTCGGTATTGGCTTGCCATTTCTTCTAGCTACCTCTGAATCTTTATTATGCTACCATTTCGTATTCTCGGATACCTTTACCACTCGAGGCAATAATTCTGTAATTTAAATGTATTGCACTTTTACATTTCGAAAGAAATGAGTAACTCTACATTCTTTTAGAATTTTTGCAACCCTTAATACCGTGTTGGGATACTGTTAGGATCTGCTTGTGTTTTTTGAGTTCTTGTACTCGGACAACACTTCATCACACGACAATAGGAAACGTCTTATCTATAACAACGTCGTTAGTGAAGTTGGTAAACTTTAGGTTGGTAAACGTATTCTACATAACTTTCCCGGCATTAATGCCCTCTGCGACTTACAGAAACCCTGGAAATCTGAGACCTACATGAACATAGAGGTTTTGAGCCACGTTCCTTCCCAATGAAAAATCAGTGTGTTAGTCACTGCCGCTGCTCTCTCGGCGTACTTCATCATACATCAGACAATGACAACCTGCACCACTACTCTATAACGCCGTAACCCTTGCCTAAGCCCGCTTTTTCACAGTGAGTAGGAAGACAGTGGACGTTGGAAACGATTGCTGGCACTCCTCTGAGAAAGCCCGAATTGTCTCACTTCCTGTCGTGGTCGTTATGCAGATGTAAGTCGTAGGAGATAATTTCTTTCTTGCGTCGTCATGAACGATTACTCTAAATTGTAACAATAACCATTTCCTCCCCAGGCAAAAATTTGCTGTAGTGTCCTCAATGCTTATTAAGAACATTTGAATACAGTCAAATTCCGTTAGGTTTCCATAAAACACCGTCACATGCAGGTATAACATGTGTCCCAGAAATCAAGTATCTCTTGATTCTTTTAATATGCTCCGTTGTGCTTAGAGCAAACAGATACAGTATTTTTTTCTATCTGTCTCAGAAACAAAAATTTAAAAAAATTGATTTTGGCTAGACGGCCTGACATCTAGCTCACCAGTGTTCGTCTCAGCTACGTTGAATGCATTCGTCGCATTTACAGCCAGACAGATGACCCCGAACTTCAGGTATACTTTCAGGCATACTTTCTGAGTATCCACATGTGCTTGCATATGTGTGGGAGCCGCGGTCTCCAGTGGTTCGCTGTAGTATAGTCCTGTGGCTATGATTTATTCCCTTTGTTACCACAAATATCTTTGTTTCTATGAAAATACTCTCGCAGCAATGAAAAATCCTCTAACACACAATTACCAAAATGTACAATACAAAACACACAGCAGTGGAGTAACCCACAGATGCAAAATTACTGTGACATTGTTGCTGGCAATGCGGGTACCTCAGTACCGCACTTGCATTGCATGCAGTGAAACCTACAAGCGAGGTGCACATTGGCAACTCTTCGCTAGCAAACTTATCCACACCGCTAACACACAACATACACTGGTAGGAAAAACGAAACCGAGGCAGTACAGAGCAGTTCTGCAAGCGAACTTGAGGGCGAAGAATTATAGTGGGGATAACTGTTGTCAACATCAACTACATTTAGTGTATGGACCAAGTTTGTTTCCAAACAAGACACAGCGCATACATTCTACATTTGCACTTTTGTGGAGATATTTTGTGCAATATAGACACGAAGATAAATGGGGTTAAGAAATCAAACGAAATGCAATTGCTAGGAATACCTAGGAATGACAATTATGAACAACTTAAATTGCAAGGTTCAAATGGCTCTAAGCACTATGGGACTTAACATACGAGATAATCAGTCCCCTAGAACTTAGAACTAATTAAACCTAACTAACCTAATGACAGTACACACATCCATGCTCGAGGCAGGATTCGAACCTGCGACCATAGCAGCAGCGCGGTTCCGGACTGAAGCGCCTAGAACCGCTCTGCCACAGCGGCCGGCAAATTCGAAGGAACGTATAAAACATGTTGTGGGGAAGGCTACACCACGCTTGTCCGTCCTCTTTTAGAATACTGCTGTGCGGTGTATGATCCTTACCAGATAGTACATCAAGAAAGTTCAAAGAAGGGCAGCACTTTTTGTATTATCGCCAAATAGGGGAGAGAGTGTCACTGAAATGATACAGGATTTGGGATGGACATCATTGAAACAAAGACGATTTTCGTTGCGGAGCAATCTTCTCACGAAATTCTACTCAGAAATTTTGTCCTCGGAATAGAAAAATATTTTCTTGACACCGACCTACATAGGAAGAAACGCTCACCATAATAAAAGAAGGGAAATCAGAGCTCGTACCGAAAGATGTAGGTGTTTGTTCTTTCCAGGCGCTTATACGAGATTGGAATAAGAGAGAATTGTGGAGGTGATTCGATGAACCCTCTGCCAGAGTATCCGTGTAGATGTAGGTGTAGAAGCTCCAAACAGAAACACCGCGGACCACTAGTTCTTCACACCAAACACATCCCTCAACAATCTCCAAAATTTTGCTGCCGGTGTTCGAGGTCAGTCTACGTATTCGTGTCTGTCTTTTTTTCCCCCTCTCTGCTTCTGTAGAAACGACGACTGACAGCCAGCAACTACACGCTTCAAGCCCGCACCCGTGCACCAAGCAGCTCTGTGAGACCACGGAAGACAGCTGACGTTTTTCCCGCTTTTGTGTTGTTGCACTACTAGGAAGGTATTCTGTATCCGCGTGGAAGGTAGCTGCTGGGACGTACGGTCGTGTCGAGGCTGGACGTGGTGTCAGACATCGTGTCTTGACGCAGACAGCAAGAAACACGTGCAGCGCCATGGGAATGCCGCCTCCTGTAACGCTGCTCTGCTGCAGCATACCGCCGTCGTGTGTCGCTAGCATTCCGGTTCGAAACTCACGATTGAAGTGGCCGGGGCGGCGCTCAGGCCCGCAGCCGCACGGCGGTCAGCGCCCGCGGATGCAACGCCCGCCGCGCAGGACCGGTCGCCGACGTTGGCTCAGGTCAGTCAGCGGCGGGCGCGTGACGTCACGCGGGACCCGCCCGTAGGTGTGTCGGCCGCGTCACCGGCCCCGCGCGGCAATCCAGCCAGCCGCACGAAACGTACGCACGCTGCCGCGCTTCTCCGTTTACTTTCACTGCAAATTGTTAGTATCTGTTTAAAGCAGCATACAAATGTAGTCGAGAAATGAAATTGGCGGACACGTTAGAGAATCAACGCCAACTGCCCAACTTGTCTGCAAGAAGTGCTGTGTCACTCGCAGCCGTGTAGTACGAAGTGAGAACAATCCTCGGTAGACGGTCCTAACCCACGGGGATCAGTTCAAACCCGAGACGAACTGGTGCTTTCCGTGACTGTAGGTCCATCTCAACCAGTTCCCAAGCCAACAATGCGGAGGGAATTGCGTGCTACGTAGCAATGACGGAGGGCTGCAACCTACCTCGCCTGTGGCTGGGAAACAGTTTCAGAGACCCTACCTTCTGACTGTGATGAAAACTGGGTGACTTTGAAGTTTCTGAACAAACTGAGATCTGGAGTGGGCAGGTCAAAAGTCTTGGGCAAGACGGGGCTACACTAGTGAAGTAGATACTCAGTGCAACTCTTGAGAAGAAAAGACTGTTCGTCATATGCTTCAGTGCCGACTGAGAACAACTTCATCAAGGAGCGGAATATCCATTGGAAGTGGTCAAGTTCTGAGCAAAAGTAATATAGTCATAACTGTGTATGTAATATGTCCTTATATGAGAATAAATAAATCGCTAAAAAACCGTTGCTCACAGCAGCACGTAAAGACAGACTTCGTCAGCGAGCCAGAAAATACAAAAACCTGGACAGCAGCTTACTAGACGCAAGTATGCCGACGAGTCACGATTTCGCCTCTTTTCAACTCATGGAAGGCATCGAATACATCGATGGCTCCGAGAAGCGTTTAATCCTCTGAGTGTGGGATGAGGTTCAGGTCGGAGATGGTTCTGTGATGTTTAGAGGCTGTTTTCGTACCATAATTTGTGCTCACTCATTCGGGCTACGACGAAAGCGTTCCAGGATGTTTACTGCAGCATTCTCGGAGAACTAGAGTCGCTGTTTCTTCTACAGCTCCATGATTGCTGTCGACACTCTCATCTTTCAAGGTAACTGCCGTGTTAACACGGCTGCGTGAATACGTACCGCGTTCGATGAATGCACAGGAATTATATCACACGTCGTGTGTCCTCCAAATCCCTAAATCACCCGATCTCAGTCACACAGTATTTTTGTACTTCATTTTTTTTCTATTTATGATACGTGATGCAACTCTCAAAAATTCTTAAGAAAATCAACTTTGAACTTTTCCGAGCGTCTTTAATTCATTAGAGAAGACAACATTCTCTGTGGCATGTGGTTCTGTGATAGAACAGTCATTTGCATGTTGGGTGGTCAGGGTTCGATTCCTAGTTGATGCAAATTTTTAAACAAAGGTGCCTTTTCTTCTAGCTTTTCCGTCAAGCATAAAATACATATAGCTGCTTTATTAACACTCTTTTATTAAAGATCAGTAAATAAGAATTTATATTTGCAATGAACATTGGATTTTTGTGTGTGGTATATAAATACATATAAAAAGACGTGCATTTTTCAGTAAAATGACAGATATGTGTTAAGCAGCGGTTGCCTGATGGATTTCTTATTTAAAACAGGTGTGTATTTGAATAGAACGAAGAAAAGTAGTGACCAAAATGAGATACGAACCACAGACACATCAATTGCCACTCTAGACCGCTACCAATTATTTTTTATTTTTTCATATTTATGTACATTGGCGGAAAAAATCCCATCACCAAGAAATAACTAATGTAGAGTAATGAATTTTCGGGAACACATTTGTCTAGGTAGCATATTTAAGTGATTGACGTTAGTGTTTCACAGGTTAATGTAAGCACAAGAACAGCCGTTGCAAATGTGAATTTCTGGTACATTAGTAACCGGTGTACTCGCCAGAATGTTGAATGCCTGTTGCACTCGGCCGGTCAATACAGCCGTTACAGCGCCTGTTTAAGGCAAATCTGATTTGCATCCTCACAGTCTGCTACCAGCGCCGCTCTTATGCGAATGGCGCGAAATCTGAATATACAACTCTTCCAGATGTAGAAACACGCCCAGCAACTTCTTTTTATCTCGCACAACACATTCTTGGTCTTGGGATTTTTTTTCATCACTGTATTTTACGCTTCACGGATGTGCTCTTAGAAAATGCACCTTTGTTTAAAAATTAGCATCAACCACGAATCGAACCTGGGCCACTCACGTGGCAGATGAACATTTAACAACAGTGCCAGACGGGTTATTTCAAAGTCGCTTTTCTCGAGAATTTTTGAGAGTTCCTTTGAACTGTTTTGGCAATTGACGTTTGAGTTCTGAACTTCACGTACTACAAATATTTTTTAAAAATATATACAAATCCCATTGCTGTTTGGTCTCCTTTTAAGACTTTTTCGAACGGCGGGTGGAAAGTAGCTATCAACAGCTATATACTTTTAGTCACTCTTATCAATGAATTACTTCACCTGGATATGGCATCCTGAAGAAACTTTTATAGTGTACTGCCCACGGAACCGAGGCCATTACAAATGCGAGAAGCGATGTTACACGGTATTACCGTGGTCTCTCGTGGGGTTGATCCATTTTTCTCCCGGTGTGCTTACATTTGTTTTATAATATTTTATTTCGTTATTTTATAAAACGGCAGCATTAATAGGAGACTACTACTACGAATGTCAGTTTTCTGAAATAGCTGCACTATAAGATTCCAACAGGCAATCAAGCATCAAATATAAGCGTGGAAGCAATAGCGCTAGCTAAACTACTACAGGCAATTTGTAACGAAAAAGTTGTCACTCGCCTTTCCTAAGGTTTAATTTAATTTATTGCTAGCAAAAAAAGGAAAACCTGTATTTGCTACAAATAACTCATCCGGAGAGCATAAGCCTTCTCAATTCAAGCTTACGCTTTTCTTTTTAGATCCGTGCACTGGTTGGGGTTTTCCCAACTTCTCTCCCACCTCCCACGCCTTCGCGTTCTGTTTCGTCTTCCCTCCAGAGCTTTTCACCTGCCCTCCTTTGCTCACCGTTCCGACACGCTTAAGAACGGCAGACGCACGGCGTAGAAAGTTTCGGTATTCCCAGGCAGAAAAGCGAGCGAAGCGCTAATACTTCTAATTTGGCTGCCGGCCTAAGTCCTGATTTATAGCCTTCCGCTACAAGCGTCTTTTTCCGTGCTGTCACAGTTCACGGCTGCTGTAAGAAGAGAAATGCCGTTCTACGTGCAGGAATGTATCCGTGTGGCTGCCAAATCTGCCTACTTGTCAGTTGCTTCTCAGTTCACTTCTGGTTCTGCCTTAGTACTCAAGATGAGAAAAGACAACCAGGTGTCGACCTGCCTTGTGATATACTAATATTATCCAAGCTCTGGTAGTGAAAGGTGTTTGCTTCAGGTTGCACAAAATTTCTCTGTAACGGCATATTTAAGTCTAATACCGGAGATGCACTTCCGTAATGCAATATGTCTAGATCAGTTCCTTACCTGGAATCACTAATATAAACCACAATCTTTGATCAATAAAAAGGGAAAGATGATGTTTAACTATAACATTTTTGGTGGAATTTGAAGCTGCCATTATTTATTGATACGAAGCACGAATAAAAGGCTGTTAAATGTGTAACAGAACCCCGATAAGGGCCGCGTAACAATGGTCGATCTAAACCATGGTGTAATTTGTATCATGGCGCGCTCACACACACACACACACACACACACACACACACACACACACAGGCATTATATATACAGGGTGTCTGTGCTAACAGTCGTCAGGCGCATTTTCTCTGGCATTTCAGCAGATATTCGCAACTTTGTTTTTGCAACTTTTAGCCGGAGTAAGCGCAAAAAAAAGTTGCGCATAACGTCTTCCATAAGCCATCTAGTGTCAATAAAAAGCCGACAGTTTGTTTCCCGTTACAAACGAAATCATTTTTAAAGTGGTATTTTACGTGGTCATTCGACCGAGTGGTCCCATGATATTCGTTTTACTTCAATGTACTAACAGGGCTAGCCAAAGTACAGTGGGGGTATTGTTGTCAACAGCAAGTGTACCGTGAATGAATGGATCTAGCTTGTTTCCAAAGAAGAATCTGTTAATAGATGCCAGTAAGATGGAAAAAGGCACTAGACCCACCTGGGAGCGCTGTATCGACAGGCATTTCAAATTCCTGTTAAAAAATCATTTCCTTTGTAATGGAAAACAAATCGACTCTTTCCTACAACGCTGGACATCGTATGAAAGACGTGAAGAGGAGGATTTTATGGGGTTGACACCATCTACAGATTGCGTAAACGGAATTGCAAGGATCTGATGAAACCCCAGAGAAAATGCGCCTCGCGATCCTTAGGAGAGATACCGGGCAAAACAGAGAAAGAGGGGGGGGGGAGGGGGGAGAAGGAGAGAAGGAGCAGAGAGAGAGAGATTAGACCAACTGACTTGGACCGTGTGTTAAAAACATAGCCGCAATAAATTTTGTTTCGGTAACTGGTGTCCAGTGGACGATGTTGAGACAGTTCCACTTCAGAAAGTGACAGAGTTAAATAGCTTGGTTGAGCCTGGGATAGTTGCATCAGAAATACAGAAAGTCCACTTAGGTTTCTTGTCAGTACAGAAGCCGAGATGCCTTGGCGACTCACGTCCAGTCGAGAGACGCCGTAACATAAACATAAATCCCTTTCAGTGGTTTGTATTATTTCTTACCTATGCAATGGAAACATTCAGGTAAGTTTGAAGGACGTAATAGGTTTCGTCCTCTCCGTCCGCACACTGCCAAAGGCTGCTCATAAAAACCGTATATGCGACGGCTGTTCGTTTATTAAGGACCGATCGGTTGCGCAATGGAAACTACAGTGAAAATGAAAAACGTTTTATTTGCGACACTTAGCAACACTTTCCGGCTACCTCTCTGCAAAGTCGCCGCTCCGACTTTGAGATTTGTCGTAGCACTGCACCAACTTTCCAGAAGGCAGCCGTCTGTGTTTTTGCAATTCTGTACGCTGGTCTGCAGCTCGTCGTTTGTGCCAAGCCGTTGCCGTCATGAGCAGCGGATCGTGTGAGCAGAGATGAAACTCAAAACACTTCCCACCGAAAATGCTGCGAGAGCTTTTTCATTGCCCCTGCAGTGTGCGGCCGAGAATTGTCATGAAGAAGGAAATTCACTACAATTACGTAATGCGGGCAGCATGAAATCAGGCGAAATCTCGGAACAGGCAGTCACACTTGACTGGAGATACTATTTTAGCCCTCTTACGAATCGTCAGTCTGCTGTCAGTTTCCGACACACATCATCATCAACATCGCTTCATGCTCTCATTTCACAAGACACTGAGGAGGGTTTTTACATTTAAGCCGGGACATTGGCACAAGGTTCGGCGATCGAGAACTTGGCCCCAGCACCTTTCTGCCCCTAACCGGCGATGGATGTCTCCTCCATCACCCGAGCACAGACTGTCTACCTAGAAGTCGAGCAGCACTGCATGGCATCCGTTAACGACCTCGGCCACGGTGACGAGTTTCAGCTATTTTGATGGATACACACTCCTCCAGGGCAAGATGGACTCTTCACTTGACCTGGAGTCACTGTTCCTCTACAAGTTCGTTAACCAAACTGAATCCTGAAACCTGTTCTTTATCCATTGTAATGAACATATAGACCAGCTATTTTTGTAGCCCTTTGTATCCTTTTAGTATTGTTGCTACAAATGCAGCACGATTACTTATTCGAGTCTGCGTGAACATCGTGAAAGAGGTCTTTGCTGTCAAGTAGTCAAATGTATTACATGACGGGTTATTTTGCACGCTGGACTTCATTGTTTCCGCCGTGCTCCGTCACAAATGCCGCACCGGTTGGAAATTGTGATTTATTATTACGATCGGGAGGTTACTTACAAGGCGGCAAACACTGCTTGTAATTTATGGTGTATAGAAAGCTAATGGCAGCAGCTCAATCTACGGGACCAGTGGTTTCGGAATACTCCACTTTGTCGGCCTGTGTTCCGTAATTTCCAGTGCGTCGCCCCGTAACGACGTTCTCTCCGAGCTAAACTGCTGATGTGGAACACCTGGGCCCTGTCCTCGAGTTATGTTAATAGCGTCGCAGCAGTGGACAGGGCAGCTAATACTGCTTTAGTCATCGCTGCGATAAGCTGGGTATAAAATCTGCATAATTTTTACCGCAGCCGCCATGCTAGTTCCAATGATAATAAATATCTCCGGTCGGAACACAACCGCAATTTGGTGAGCAGTTTCTGGCACTTTTCTTCGCTTTCATTTTCCTTCTTATTCTTTTTTGCAAAGTGTTCTTGTCCCGGCGGGTCGTTCGTAATTAATGCGGCGAATTACAAGCCGCCCTGGCCGCCGCCTCGGGCATATCGACGGGGCCCGCCCTGTTGGTGTACGGGCCTGTAGGCACCGCACCCAACGCGCCTTTGGCCGAAGCCGAAGCTTTAACTGGTTGCGTATAAGCTCTTTTTTTTTTTTGCTGTTGAAGGCGTTTAGAAGAAACGTACACTGGGTAAATTTCGGCTCACTTGTCTTTTATTTAAGGTACAAGGAAGGGAACTGCGAAGGAACGATGAATAACAGAAGAAATACTTCGATGGATCGACGAAAGAAGGAGATACGAAAACGTTCAGGGAAATTTAGGAATACAGAAATACACGTCCCTCAGGAATAAAATAAACAGGAAGTGAAGGGACGATAAGGCGAAATGGGTGCATGAGAAATGTGAAGAAATAGAAAAAGAAATAGTCGTCGGAAGGATTGACTCAGCATATAGAAAAGTTAAAACAACCTTCGGTGAAATTAAAAGCAAGAGCGCTAACATTAAGAATTCCATGCGAATTCCACTGTTAAATGCAGAGGAGAGAGTGGGTATGTGGGAAGAGTACATTGAAGGCCGCTTGAGGAAGTAGTGACGCGATAGAAGAACAAACAGGACTCAACAGGGAAGAGATAGGGGACCCAGTAGTAGAATCAGAATTTAAAAGAGCTTTGGACGACTTAAGATCGAATAAGGCAGAAGGGATAGATAACATTCTGTCGGAATTTCTAAAGTCATTGGGGTACGTGGCAACAAAACGTCTACACACATCGGTGTGTGGAATGTATCAGAATGGCGATATTCCAGCATACTTCCTGAAAACCATCAGCTACAGAATACCTAAGATAGCAATAGCTGAGAAGTGTGAGAATTATCGCAAAGTCAGCTTAAAGCTCGTGCACTGAAACTGCTGACAAGAATAATATACGTCAATGGAAAAGAAAATTGACGCTCTGTTAATGACGATCAGTTTGGCTTTAGGAAAGGAAAAAGTGCCAGAGAGGCAGTTCCGACTTTGAGGTTGATAATAGAAGCAGGACTGAAGAAAAATCAAGACGCGTTCATAGGATTTGTCGACCTGGATAAAGCGTTTGACAATGTAAAACGTTGCAAGACGTTCGACATCTTGAGAATAATAGGAATATGCTACTGGGAAAGACGGGTAATATACAGTATGTACAAAACCAAGAAGCAACATTAAGGCTGGAAGGACGAGATCGAAGTTCTCGGGTTAAAAAGAGTGCAAGACAGGGGTACAGTATTTCGTCCCTACTGCTGAATTTATACATTGAAGAATCAATGACTGGAAAAAGGAAACGTTCAAAAGTGGGCTATAATTCAGGCTGAAAGGATATCAATGATAAAGTTCGCTGATGGCATTGGTATCCTCAGTGAAAGTTAAGGTATCCTCAGTGAAATAGAGAAGAAGTGTTACAGGATGTGTTGAATGGAATTAACAGTCTAATGAGTACAGAATATGGATTGAGAATAAACTGTAGAAAGATAAAAGTACTGAGAAGTAGCAAAAATGAGAATAGCAAGAAATTTAACATCAGGATTGGTGATCACGAAGTAGATGAAGTTAAGGTATTCTGCAACCTAGGCAGTAAAATATCCCATGACCGACGGAGCAATGAGGACATAAAAAGCAAACTGGCACTGGCAAAAAGGGCTTTCTTGATAACGAGAAGTTTATTAGTATCAAACACAGGCCTCACTTTGAGGAGGAAAGTTCTGAGAATGTACGTGTGGTTGTGAAACACGAACCGTGGGAAAACCGGAATAGAAGAGAGTAGAATCGTTTGAGATGTGGTGCAACAGAAGAATGTTGATAATTAGGTGGACTGATAAGGTAAGGAATGGGGAGGTTCTCCGGCAGAATCAGCGAGGAAAGGAATACATGGAAAACACTGACAAGAAGAAGGGACAGTGTGGTAGGACATCCGCTAAGGCATCAGGGAATATCTCCCATGGCACTAGGGCGAGCTGTAGAGAGTAAAAACTGTAGAGGAAGGGAGAGATTGGAATACATCCAGCAAATAATTGAGGACGAATGTCGCAACTGCTGCTGTGAGATGAAAAGTTTGGCACAGGAGAGGAATTAATGGAGGGCCGTATCAAACCAGTGAGAAGCCTGATGACTCAAAAAACATGATGTTACTTGACCCGATAACGCATTGCACAATCCCATCTTCAAAAAGTCCATAAGGTGCTGTGATTAATGGAGGCCCGCATTCACCATCTGCTCCGAAACGCCGCCGCCGCTGTGTTTGGATGGAATTCGCGGACTTCGATTAACCACAAAAAAATGGTATAAAGCCGAAACCGGTGAAGTGATGCGGCTACCTTAAAGTAGAGACAGAAGGCAGGAGATTTACCTAGTGTGCGATTAACAAAATACAGCTGAGAGCACCAGTCGATGGATGCGCAAAGAGGGAATCTAAAAAATGAAATGCTTTGCAGGCGCTGGAAGTGGAGTGGGAAGGGCAACCACTGGAGATCGGAAGATGAACTGAATCACATTTGTTACTGAGATGCTGCTGCTTGGAGATAAAACGATAGTTCTTCAAATAACACCATCCACATTTCACGAAGGATTGTAACGGAACGGAATGAAAACCAAAACAAAGAAAAGTGAGAACATGACAAAGAACAGGTTGCTCAGTACTGATATTTGGGAGCCATGCTAACTGATTACTGGACAAGTGAAAATAAAATCAATAACTGCTATGGCAAAGCAAGCTTTCCAGGAAACTAAATGCTTGTTATGCCGCAGGATGGAGTTAAAGTTGAGGGAAACGTTAGTGCAATGTGGATAAAGTAAAACATATGAGCAAAGTGAGAAACAGTGAAGTAACGGAAAAAATGGATAAGTCTCCTAACCCTGTTTTAAAACGGGAAAACAAAGTAGATGAGACAAAAACTGCGAGGAAAAGGAATGCTAACAACAGTGGAAGGGCAGAAGAAAATAAGAAGGAGCAAAATAAAAATGCTGGGTGAGACGTAAAGAGGAAGAGCACGACACATAATGACGATCATTATGATGTTGGTGGAGCCGATGATCATCGTATAATATCGTTTCTTTTCGACTGGCTCTTCTACGAAGATACATAATGCTCTTGGACTGATTATACCGGCTGAGACCACACTTTTATATATCTATTATGAGTGATCAACTTGAAACTTTTTTAACATCTCAGTATATACTCCTGACCACATCCGCAGCAGCTACTGGCTAGAATCTTGGTCATAATGAACCACCATTAGTTTAATAACACCGCCATTTGGCCCTCATTACAATGTTCAACACCCTCTTCACGACACGCGTGAATACAGTATCTCAAAAGAAAGCGAAAATGACGCAAAAAACTCAACGTTGTGGGTACTTTCACTAACAGAGTCCCACTGCATTACGTAATAATAATTTCTTTGTTACGTGCTTATTTTAATTAGATAGCACTGAGCTCAATATTAATGTTAAAGACAGAAGAGATGTTGGAGGCTTGTGGGACTCCGTACAAATTCGGGAAACCATTCAAAAACGTCAGGCAAGCGTTTTTTATGTAACTTGTAAGGTCTAATCCGCAATGTTTGCCTAAAGGACAAGTCTTATAAAAATAACAAGGTAAAAATTGTATGCAGTTTAGTGCCGTACCTGGGATGGAAACGCGTGAGAACTGGAGAAGCTATCACACTGACTTCTGGGAGTACAGTCCGACGCTGTGCAGTCTTCGTGAAACGGATTTGGGAGGAAGGTGGCGGGCGCTTTAAGTACCACCAGCAAGGTCGACAGGGGAGAGAACGAATCTTAGCAGAGGATAGCCAGTAAGCCCTGAGTGCCTGGTTCAAAATCTAAGTAACCGTAATCATTGTCTTCATACTAATGTAGATGTCCTGTTACATAAGTAGAGTGGAAGAGTGGAATGAGTACTTGCGAGGTGTGGACTTGTGGTTGATGGCTGTTGATGAGTCGGGAATGAATGGAACTCAGAGGGTGAAACTGGTGTCGTCTCATAACCTGCTGTTCTCGAAAAACCTCAAAGTGGCTACGGACCTAAGGGCCTTCTAGCGACGGCCGAAAAATGGGTCTGCTCAGTAAAGAGGTTAGTACACTATATACTAAATACCAGCTCACTTTAGTAAGAAAGGGGCTAAGAAATAATCTAGGTATTTACTGGTGATTTAAGGAAACAATATGAAACTTGCATCGGGTGAAGAAACGGGGATTGGAGATGGCGACAGACGAATCTCTCATCAGTATCCTCTACATCAGCCACTGCCGTAGCTCAAGGCATTAGTTGACGATCTAGAGACGTGAAACACCATTCTGTTGCCTCTACACCCTCGCACGACGTAATTTGGGGGTTAAAGTTCTCCCACAACCAGCGTTGGAATCCTCCAAATGCGATCAGCAGCCTTCTCATTGCCTCTGTATCCCTTACGATGCCTCCTAGATATATTTCCACTGTAGGCAGGTGTATGTTCCAGGGCACGAGGAAGCTTCGTAAGGGAGAGCAGCTCCAAGAACCCTGCAGGAACGGCGTTCGTAACACAGGTGCATCCACGCTTTCTTGCTCGGGTATGCACGTGCGAGAACGCACTCTACCAGTAGCTGCGTTGCTTGTGCGTGTAGGGCTTTTTCCCGCCTGCTACGGTTAATTGGCCTGAGCATGCGCTCAGCTGTGAAGTTTGGATGGCGCGCTGCTCACTACCTCTCGTGTCGGGCCGACATACGTATCTACAGTAGTAGGACAGGTGCTGTTCCACTCGCCACTGAGAACACTTGCTACGTTAATATGGCTGCCCGCACCATTCACTTAACATCCAAGTCTCCTCTCATCAATGCAGGAACTCGATGTTTCCCACAGACGTAAGAGTAATTCTAAGAACCTCGAGACCGGAGCCCGAAAACTCTCTCTGTCAGAGCCAGTTGAATTCGGTGTGTTTGCGAAGTCCCAAACATACGGTTTAAGAGCTTCTAATAGGGACTAAAGAGGGGTCATTGTAAACAGCAATTATGGTTCGTAAACGTACCGTTTTCCTGTTATTGCTGAAATACAACTGAAACCTGTCATCGAACTTCTCCCGAATCTGCAACGTCGCGAAGGTGAACTCGATTGCCGATTCACTGCTCCTGCGTCCAGAAACATGCAGTGATCGGCGTCGCTCTCGCTTGCTGTAATCAAAAACATTGTCTGGTCGCACGGCTTCAGTGCGCGCTTTGGAGTATCCACGAGTCCCACATCAGCCGCTAACATGTCATTCGATGAAGCCTCCTCTCAAATCCGATGGGATCTCGTAAAATTTGAGGCTCCAAGAGTAAATAAATCAACGGAATCAAATTCAGTAGAAACAAATGGCACTACACTCGGTTTCCAAGACCCATACGCCCTTCTGTAAGTCGTTAGTCCAGATGACTACAGACCGACCATAGGTTTTGCACCATATTTGATAATACATCTTTAAATGGAAAAATTTGAGATTAGGCCGTACCGTCACTGTTATGATTATTAATTGAAATACACAAGTAAGTCCAACCAGTGACTTCTAGTGATCTTTGCACTAAGTATTTCGGAAAATTAGGTCACTATTATTAAGTTCCTGATCGCCGGACTGTCCTGAATCGAGCTCCAGACCCCTTAGCGTTGTGTCATGGAGAGGGAGGGCATAGCGACACTGTTGACGCAGCTGTGCTACGTTCGTAGGATGGTGAGGTTAAGTTCGGCGACCCCTCAATGCTACTAGAGACACACTAGGCTTCGCCTCTCCCTCCTCTTATTGTCAAGGAGTACAAAAATGATATCGAACTATACACACATCATCTGCAGTCACCAGTACTCAACAGATACACTTAACACACAGGTCTTATACACCGCGAAGAAAGAGGTCATAGTGTGCGAAAGGTGAAAACTACTGATAACCAAATGAACTCCTAATTCCACTAACCTAGCTTCGGATATTGAAGTTCTGTAGTGTACTATTAGTAAATAATAATTAGCAGAAGTCATGTTTCTAAAGTGCTTGTAGTTGTCTATTTAGTGAATATCGTGTAGTTGGTACAAGGGCAGACGCAGATGAACTTGCCACATGATGTTTAATTGTGACGGGTCGAAATTTATGAAACCCACGTTCTCCTCTTAGGATGTTGTTATGTTGGTGACGGTGCCGAATAGTTTTACGTTACACACTGGCGTCATTTGAGCCTTTTGGTTTGTGTGTGTGTGTGTGTGTGTGTGTGTGTGTGTGTGTGTGTGTGTGTGTGTGTGTGTGTGAGGGGGGGGGGGGGGGGGGGAGGCGCATGAGCTGACGCCTTCCAAAGAGACATATGAACTACGTCGCCTTCCATAGTTCACTTTGTGTGACATGTTGTAGCTGTAGTTGTGATCTGTCCAAAGACTGGTCTGATACAGCTCTCCATGCTTTTCTATCCTTTGTAAGCCTCTTCATCTCCGAATAGGTTCTGCAACCTACATGTTTCTGAATCTGCTTACTGTGGTCTTCTCTTGGTCTCCCTCTACAATTTTTATTCCTCACACTTCCTCCAGTACTAAGCTCATAATCCTACGAACCGTTCCCTTCTTTTAGTCAAGTTGTACCACAAATTTCTTGTCTCTCCAGTTCTGTTCAGTAACTCTCATTAGCTATTTATCTACTCATCTAATCTTCAGCATTCTTCTGTAGCGCGTTATTTCAGAAGCTTCTATTCTCTTTTTGTCTAAACTGTTTATCGCCGATGTTACACTTGCATGCCTGGCTACTCTTCAGAAAAGACGTCCTAACGCTGAAGTCTATATTCGACGTTAACAAATGTCTTTCCTTCAGAGACGTCTTTCTTGCCGTTGTCAGACTACATTTTCTATCCACTCTACTTCGGCCATCATCATTTATTTTCTTGCCCAAATAGCAAAAACTGCCCACTACTTTAAGTGTCTCGTTTCCTAATGTAGTTCCCTCAGCTTCACCTGATTTGATTCAACTGCATCCCATTATCCTTGTCTTGCATCTGTTGATGTTCACCTTATATCCTCATTTCAAGAAACTGTACAATGCGTTCGACTGCTCATCCAAGTCGTTTGCTGTCTTTGACAGAATTCAATGCCACTGCCAAACCTGAAGGTTTGTATTTCTTCTTACTCCAAACTTTTCTTCGATTCCCTTTACCGCTTGCTCATGCGACATATAAACTGGTAAATTACTGAGTTCTCTGATCAGTTAGAACGAATTCATTATTAATGATCCTGGTGTTAGATAATGCTGCTTTTAGTTGCTTTCAAACTTTGGTTTTTATTTTCAGAGCATCAGCTGTATTCGGTTTCATGGAATGCGTGCTATTTGCTTTATAAAGCACATTTTTAATTATATTGTTTAAATTAAATAGCAATAGATTCTGTATGCTTTTATACTCTTTCGTCAAATTAAAACATAATGTGTTTACATTAGTAAACAGTTTCGCTAAGGTGAACAAAAAATATAACAGTTCATTGTTTGTCTCGCAGGTGGAGTCGTGATGAAACGAGATAAGCGTGACTGCATTTTGCCGCTGACGTAGACAGCACCAGCTGGCTTGCAGCGATCGCAGCGTTATGGAATAACAGGCGGAGGGTAGCGAGAATCCTGAGCAGAGTTTACACTGGAGAGTCTTCCGTGTACCAGAACGCACATTTGTTGGAGGACCCCCCACCCCGTGATAATGGATATCACAGAAGCTTTCAGAGCGGAGGACATATCGAAGACGGACTTCTTCGATTTCGTCGTGGCCCCCGACGTGGGTGACCCGCCGCACGCGCTGACCTTCAACCGCTCGCTGATGAAGTCCATGGGCATATTCATCGAGAACTCCTCGGTCAACAGCGGCGCCGCCCCGATGAGTGCGTTCCAGGAGCTGAAGGAGGCCAACAACAACCACCTGGTGATGACGTCCGCGGCGGGCGCCGCCAACGCCGGCGGCGACTCGGGAGCGCTCGCGTTCTCGGAGCACGGCTTCTGGTCGTCGCCGCCGCAGTGCGACAAGGAGACGGTGCGCCTCGAGACGGCCTTCTTCGAGGACCTCAACACGTACTGCTGGAGCCAGGACAGCGACGCGTCGGGCTCGTCCAGCCACAAGGAGGCGGCGACGCCCGGGGGCGGCGGCCGGCCGGGGGCGGCCGCGGGCGGCAACACGGACGGCGCCATCTACACGCTGACGGTGCTGCACGGCAACGAGCCGCAGCCGGCCGGCGCCGGCGCCGCCGCCACCTGGTACCGCCCCCCGGAGGCGGCGGCCGCCAAGGGCGACCGCGGCGCCGCCCCCGCCGGCGGCGCCCCGGAGGCCGGCCTCCGGCAGATGGCCGCCCAGCAGCCGCAGCAGCCGGCGGCGCTCGACATCGACGCCATCCTGAGCATCGTGCCCGGCGAGGGCCAGGCGCACGCCAGCGGCCCGCCCTTCCACTCCAACGGCTACCACGCACACCAGCCGCACAGCCACCACCAGGACGCCAGCACGCTCAGCCCGCACCAGGCCATGGCCCACGAGATCAAGACGGAGCAGCAGCAGCAGCAGCAGCAGTACGGCTACGAGCACATCTCCGAGGCGTCGCCGATGATGGACACCAGCGGCGACGCCGAAACGTTCGGTGGCGCTGCGGGCCAGACCGCGGCTTCCAACAACAACAACGACTGGAAGATCGGCGACAACAACAGCGCCACCAATGTGGACTCACTGCTGAGGAATGCGCTTCAAGGCAAAGGGGCCTTCTTGAACAGGTAAATTTTATATCTTATTCATTTCTTTCCAAGTCTTTTCTCTACAGGTACACATTAGAGCTTGTGTGAGTCCGTAAGCCTCCAGAGACGGAGTCAGTTCACATAAAAGTCTTTAGGAAGCAGAGCTGTATCGAGCTGTAAAATAACTGTCACTGCAGCGCCGCATTTGACTTTCTCTGAGCGTAATAACAGAGAGACTGGTGTGGCAGCGGGGGTGTGCATAATATTCTTTTAACCTGCCCACGGTTGCCTGATAGCCAGCAGGCAAGCTGCCGCACAATGCCAGCAGAACGGGCAGGCTGCTCCACTCCCATCCGAGCCAAGCTGCGCCCAACCCAGGCGGGCCGAAGGAATCCCACTTGTCTGCCCGTCTTCCCCCTGTGCTACGCTACGTAGCAGTTTATTCTGTACGCTTTTACTACAGTGTTACCAGCAGCGCTCGGAGGTTGATGAAAAGTCGTTTTTTACCCGAGTATTACAAGACGAGGCTAAATATAATATGTGTGCATTTTGTGTCATCGTAGGCCAGTAAATGAAGGATTGTATTTGTCTTTCTTCGGCCTTCTCGGACTTACTTATTTATTTAAATATGAACGGTTCTCTCTTCGACATGAAGGAAGGAAGATTAGGGTTCAACGTCCTGTCAACATTGAGGTCACCTCTGATACAAGTTTCTACATTAAGGCGAATCATAGCTCAAAATGGAGATCCTTTTCGTTAACAACCGGAACATGACTGTTGTGCTGTAAAGTCAACTAAAGTAACTTCTGTCTCGGTGCTGTTCATATTTGGAACACAACCTACGACCTGCTTAGAGACAGAGTTGATGACACATTCTGCGGGACCTGATCATCATTTTGCAGGACAATGCTCAAGCACGTACAGTGTAAGTGGTACTGATTTGTTTGACTGATGGGGCTGCTAAGTGCTATATCACCTACTGCAATCCACTGACTTACGCCCTCGATTTTTAAACTGAAGGAAACACTTCGCGGCACTCGCTTCAGAACTGCTACAAATTCGTCGGGCAATAGACCGCACTGCTCGAACTGTCAACGCAACTGGCACTGCTAAGAGTATCCTACGACTTCCACATCGTTGGCAACTGGTTACACACAGTGCTGGATACTACTTTGGTCAGTAAAACTTTGAAACACATATCTATTTTATAAGAACTGTAAATAAGTAGTTGCCCCTATTAAAGTTCCAACCCTCGTATATCGAGCGTTAGTGACGTAAAATGCACTCAAAATCGAACACCTATTTGTGGAAGAACATTAAGAACGACGCAGGAAACAGAAGATCATAATTAATAATTACAATCGAATATTGTTTAACAGTAGTAATGTAACAAGATGAGAACTGTTTACGGGTTGACAAACAGATTTGTAATAAAATCCAAATTGTTACAGTATTAACTGAAAATGCTTTGAAATAAAGCGAAATGGCTAAAATGGTCCACAAAAAGTCTTTTATTACAGTCTCAAAAGGCGGTATGTAACCTATTTACTGTGGGGCGAATGTTCACTTACATTTCGCCTAATCCTCCCACTGGATGTAGCATTGTAACTATCTTCAGAATTATAGTGTGAATAATTTAAAATAAAATTTCCTGTTCATTTGACCGTAGGAAGTATGTCGAAATGACATTTTTGTTAAATTGTGACGTGATGCAGAGCATCAGTCCACATTCGTCTACATAGTTCCTAATCAGTTTCTCAATTGCTAGACCCAAAGGAAAGACACTGCTACCTAACTATAAAACGTTTTTTAGTGAAAGTTATTGTACACAATGAAGCAGCTCTAACCTAATGAACTTTTATGTTAACTTATTCCGGTCAGAGCAGTCTACGTACGTGCGAAATCTCCTAAGTTTGAGCTACTGATGTTGCAAAGGCTCCGCAATCTTTTGTGATGTCTTCTGGGTGATCATTTGTCATAGGTCACTCTCAGTCTCCGTCTTTGGACTGATTATTTTAAGCTCGCATTTGGCAAATCTGTTTTTGCTCTTTTTGTAAAAGTCTCCATAGATCTGTAAGTGTCATAGGATTGCAATATCAATAAAAATATCCACTAAAGTAGAGAAGTCTCCTGCTCTTCTTTTATGAGTGTCGTTTCAAAAGTTCTGCTCACTGCAAAAGCGCAACCGTGACGATCGTATAGGTGTTTGCTGGTTGGCGTGGCTGTCTGGTGGATAATTCATTTTTAAAGTAGATGCTAAAATCAAGTCAGGTCGGGTTACACGGAGTGGCCAGCGTTTCTGCAGGTAAATCGAATCCCTAGATGGAAAGAACGCAACGAAAATGCACAACGCTTTGAGAGAAGTATGTGGGAATAGTGTACTGGATCGTATCACGGTAGTGTACGGTATCACGGTAGTGTACGGTATCACGGTAGTGTACGGTATCACGGTAGTGCACAGTATCACGGTAGTGCACAGTATCACGGTAGTGTACGGTAGCACGGTAGTGTACGGTATCACGGTAGTGTACGGTATCACGGTAGTGCACGGTATCACGGTAGTGCACGGTATCACGGTAGTGTACGGTATCACGGTAGTGTACGGTATCACGGTAGTGCACGGTATCACGGTAGTGCACGGTATCACGGTAGTGTACGGTATCACGGTAGTGCACGGTATCACGGTAGTGCACGGTATCACGGTAGTGTACGGTACCACGGTAGTGTACGGTATCACGGTAGTGTACGGTATCACGGTAGTGTACGGTATCACGGTAGTGCACGGTATCACGGTAGTGTACGGTATCACGGTAGTGTACGGTACCACGGTAGTGTACGGTATCACGGTAGTGTACGGTATCACGGTAGTGCACGGTATCATGGTAGTGCACGGTATCACGGTAGTGCACGGTATCACGGTAGTGTACGGTATCACGGTAGTGCACGGTATCACGGTAGTGTACGGTATCACGGTAGTGCACGGTATCACGGTAGTGCACGGTATCACGGTAGTGTACGGTATCACGGTAGTGTACGGTATCACGGTAGCGTACGGTATCACGGTAGTCTGCTCGTTTCCGTGAAGGCCGGCTAGGCACTGTGGACAACCGAGGAAGTGGAAAGCCAGCAACTGCAACAGACTGCACCTCTCAAGTTATTTTTAATGATGTTTTGAGAGAAGACTGACAAAGAAGCATGTGGGGAAACTGCATATGAGGCCAGATTTTTTGTCATTTCAGTTAACATAATCATAACTGAAAAGTTACAGATGCTGCCAGATGGGTTCCGTATGACCTGAGGGAAGAGCAGTTCTCAAAAGAATCGTAAAAAAGATTGCTTCAATGTTATCCAACAGAAGGAGAACAGTTACTGAAAACGGTTATTGCAGTTGACGAAACCTGAATACGAGATTTTGAGCCAGAACTGAAGTCTTAATCGTCACAAAGAAAAAGTACCGTATCTCCACCCCCAAAAAAGTTACGCCGCCAACATTCAATGATGAAACTGATGATGATCTTTACGTGTGACGTGAATAGACTCATAGCTACAAATAGAGTGGCCAGGGAGACATCTGTCGCAGGCGCGTACCACAAAGTGCTTCTGCAAGATGTTTTGCGCCCGAAAATTCGTCAAAGAAGGCCTGACAAACTTGCAGTTGGTGACCGCATTTTGCACGATAATGCAGACCGCATACTGCCCAGCCAGTGATAGAAACGCTAGGCAAATATGGATGGCAAATACTTTACCACCAACCCATATATACAGTACTGATATGAGCCCACCAGACTTTGATTTGTTTCCCAAATTGAAGGAACAACTCAGTGAAAAATATTTTGTTACCATTGATGAAGATTCCGGTGAGGTGACCTGAGTAAACAGGCAGCTCAACAATGAAGGTGCCCTATCGACAATAGAGAAGTTCCGAAACCGATGGGAAGCTGTCATGAGTAACAGTGGTGATTATATTGATGGCCTGTATACGTATTTTGTAAAATAAATTATTTTCTTCAATTCTGTCTTTAAATGTGTGCAGAACTTTTTAGATGACCCTAATAATTGTATATTGAGCAAGCAGTAAAGGAACCAAAAGAAAAATTCGGAGTAGGTATTAAAGTCCATGGAGAAGAAATAAAAACGTTGAGGTTCGCCGATGACATCGTAATTCTGTAAGAGACAGCAAAGGACTTGGAAGAGCAGTTGAACGGAATGGACAGTGTCCTGAAAGGAGGATATAAGATGAACATCAACAAAAGCAAAACGAGGGTAATGGAATGTAGTCGAATTAAGTCGGGTGATGCTGAGGGAATTAGATTAGGAAATGAGACACTTAAAGTAGTAAAGGAGTTTTTCTATTTGGGGAGCAAAATAACTGATGATGGTCGAAGTAGAGAGGATATAAAATGTAGACTGGCAATGGCAAGGAAAGCGTTTCTGAAGAAGAGAAATTTGCTAACATCGAGTATAGATTTAAGTGCCAGGAAGTCGTTTCTGAAAGTATTTGTATGGAGTGTAGCCATGTATGGAAGTGAAACATGGACGATTAATAGTTTAGACAAGAAGAGAATAGAAGCTTTCGAAATGTGACGCTACAGAAGAATGCTGAAGATTAGATGGGTAGATCACATAAGTAACGTTGTGACACAGCTTGACTAGAAGAAGGGATCGGTTGGTAGGACATGTTCTGAGACATCGAGGGATCACAAATTTAGCATTAGAGGGCAGCGTGGAGGGTAAAAGCCATAGAGGGAGACGAAGAGATGAATACACTAAGCAGATTCAGAAGTATGTAGATTGCAGTGAGTACTGGGAGATGAAGAAGCTTGCACAGGATAGGGTAGCACGGAGAGCTGCATGAAACCGCTCTCAGGACTGAAGAGCACAACAACAATAATTCAAATTCCAGCTTCTCTTGTGAGGTCACGTATTTTCCTGAAAACTGTTCCTCAACATAGTCTAGTGCGAACTCACGATTTTCTTATATACACCTTTGCCCCTTCTCATTTCACTGGTCTCCAGTCATTTCTTTTCGTCTTGTTCTTCTGCCTCGTCCTTCCCCTCCGTTTCCTCCATTGTCCTTTGTCTTTGGCCCGTGACAAACTGCTGGCCCTCGGAAACGCGGGCCCCGGTTGCCGCTGACGAGAGAACTGTGCCGCTTGTGCAGGTACAACGGCGTGCACAAGAACGAGTGCCTGAAGGACGGCCACACGGAGCTGCGGCGCGCGCTGTCCACGCCGCCAGGCAGCCACGGCAGCGGCTGCAAGACGCCGACGGCGGCCGAGGCGGCGGACGACGGCGCGGACAAGAAGCCGCTGGCGCAGCACCTCCAGCTGGACAGCGGGCCGCCGGCCAGGGCCGCCATGTTCGACGACGGCGACCGGCGCTCCCCGCCCGCCGCCAGCGTCGACGACATCCTCTTCTCGTTCCCGGGAGGCTTCGACGAGAAGATCCGCAACATCACGAACGAGGTCGTGGAGTCGGCGAAGCGGTTCTGCGTGATGGAGCAGCAGCCGCAGGACCCGCGCCACGCGGCGCTGTACATGGCGCGCCTGCCGCCGGCCACCCACGACGGGCTCGCGCTCATCCCCCTGAACCACCACCACCACCAGCACCACCACCACCAGCACCACCACCAGCAGCAGCACCACCACCAGCAGCAGCACCACGCGCACCAGCCGGCCCACCACCACGCGCTGTCGTCGCCGCCCGCGCCGCAGCACCAGACGCCGCCGCCGCCGCCGCAGGCGCAGGCGCCTCCGAGGGCCAAGAAGTACTCGAAGAAGCAGAGCTCTGCAGGCAAGGGCGCGCCGCAGCAGGGCGGCGGCACGGCGAGCGCGCGCAAGGAGCGCTCGCTGCACTACTGCAGCATCTGCAGCAAGGGCTTCAAGGACAAGTACTCGGTGAACGTGCACATCCGCACGCACACCGGCGAGAAGCCCTTCTCCTGCACGCTGTGCGGCAAGAGCTTCCGCCAGAAGGCGCACCTGGCCAAGCACTACCAGACCCACATCGCGCAGAAGAATCTGGCGCCGGGGGCGGGCGGCGGCGGCGGCGGCGGCGGCGCGTCCAAGCCGTCCACCAACAAGAACCGGTACGCCGCCCCCAAGGCCTCGTGATCACTGCGGCGCGGACGGCTCCTTCTCCTCTGTAACGGTCGCAGCAGGCTCCGAAACAGACTTCTTGTCCAGTGGCTGTGTTGGCACTAATGTTACCATCTTCAGAGCATTTGGCTTTGTAGGTCAGTCCGTATTTCCCAGTCACCAACTACGTCACTGTCGTCAGCAAATGTCATTCTTTTTTATCTCGTGGACACACAGTGCATTTTATATAAACTACACTGCATATTTTACTTTACAGATGCCCTTGTGAATTTCAATAAGCGTGGAAAGTTATAAACGTCCCGTTTTTCTTTTTACTCCTGCTGATCTCTCAGTATTATTACTATTATTATTTTATTGTTATTATTTAATACTTCTTTTTAAGTTTTGTATAAGAATGTAAATAATTATATCACAATGATGATTTCGGCGGAGACGATGAAGATGACCATACCAAACCACTGTCCAAAACTTCACAGAATAGCACAAAAATGACTCGTTCACATTTTATCAAGCATTCTTGCTGAAAACACAGATGTCAGTATTCTTTCCTAAACTCTGGAATTTTATACTACTCGAAAAAGAAAAATATAATTTTGTTACAATATTCTTTCAAGAAAACTACGACAAAATCATATAAAGAATAGAAAGTAACGTGTGGAGAAATTCAATAGTGAGACCAGAACATCCTTGACATAAGGTAATACCTTGTGCTTTTCTGAGATATGCTAGTGTGTGGAGCAATGTGAGAGAAAAATAATCATTCAATGAAATGGAAAGTGTCCCAGATGGTTTGTTACGACTCCAGCTACATAGTTAACCAAATTTATTCAGTTATCACAAATAGAGGATGTTTCGAACATAAATCAAAGTCTTGTGGTGATCGATCACATTGTGGGCAACTGTCGTTGCAGACGTATCGGTCACTGGCACTTCCTCACTGTGCTAGGGGCCAATCTGTACTGGCTACGTGTCTTGCTAGTTCGATGAAATCTCATCGTCCTATAAACGCCTACCATTGGGGAAGCACCTCTAGCAGAAGTTGTTCCAAATGACATGATCTGTCGCCCTCACAAGTTTCGTGCAAAAACTTTGGAACACCCTGAATATTACGTGTGCATAGATTAACAAACGTAAGCAACTACTGTTTCTGCTTATTACGATTTCTTATAATGTTCTTAGTACTTCTGAGTTTCACATATCGGTGCAAAACAATAATAATATCACTGGTCTAACTAGTAATAGCAATATCACTAGCATAACTAAATATTTTGATATCACAATGTGTGCAAATCCGCACTTACCTACTCCTCATTAGTCTGTGTTGTTAACTGCCTCTCTGACATGGATCACTTGTAATAGATCGGTAACATAAAAGCCTTGCATAAAAAAGCTAAGAGAGTCATGTGCCATAAATAATATATTTGGATTTTAAAAAGAGAAACTAATTGAAGCTGTTAAACACAAATAAGTACAAAAATATCATACAACAGTACTATGTCTCCAGAAATCGTATCCCAAACAGTAAATTTTGACATGTCTAGACATGGAACTGTAACATACTCCAGTACAATTGAGTGCAGTTATGATAGCTATTTCTTGAAAGATGAGAAACCCATTTCAGCCACAAGGTGGGATCTGTTAATCAGTATTATAAATGTAGGTATTTATCTTTTCTAAAATAACATATTCATCACTTCATAGACAATGTCTGTAGACACACACACAATTAACTTCAACTTAATTGCTGCTTAATGCATTAGTCATATTGGCCAGCAGTTCCGAGTATTCCTGTGTGTACACCATGGCATTGCCTCTGGAAGACTGGGGATGTTTTTCTTGTTATGAGTATCTTTCTTCATGCAATTCTTTCCTTTTACACTTTCACTGATAATTTCACAGCCCCATAGATTCTTAAAAATCTTATAATTCATCTATTTTTGGTGGTCATAGTTATTTAGTTTCTGCAGTTTTCCAGTATTCGAAAATCCATATAAACACTGGGTGATATTTCAGCACAATTATCTCCTTCATGTCATTCACAAAACAGAGCAAAGAAAACACTACCCTTAGAAAGCAGGCCTCTGATTTAACTTTTGCTGGTAGTTACTTCATAATATTGTTCAGTACACTGGGAGTAAACATACTGTTTTAAATATGCATAACTGAGATTACTTTATGTAGCTACAACTATCAGTTTATGTTTACCATAAGTATCACTTTCATTTCTCCACATGTCCACACAGCAATGACATATTCTTCTCCTTGAAATTATTTTAGTGACTGTGTAAGAAACTCACTATCTCTCTTGTGAATCACATTATTTATTGTAACCCATTTGATCACCAGATTATTTGTCAGACTTTAATAGCAACTGACATTTTCATCTCAATATCACAAAGCATAAACATATCAAACTGTCATTTAAAATTAAGATTTAATTACAAAGAGAGTGAATAACTGATCATACTTGTGTTTGAGGTGAAGCAGTGGTGCATATCAAGTGAAAATGGTGTAATGAGTGAGATCATTTAGACAAATCCTATAATATGTATACTATTTTTCCCAATCAGTTGAGGTAATTATATTAGGTATAGCAGTTATGAAGGCCAAACATTTGTTGCCAATTCATATTTTTATATAATGTTTATATATGTGTAATAAATGTTGTTATACAATTTAAGATATTTTATTTATGAGATATTAAAATACAAAGAAAATAAAGATTTTTATGGCTATGCATATATGATTGCAGCACTGTTTTCCATATCATAAAATATATAATAAAATACAGAACAGACTGAAATAAGTGAACTGTTTCTTAGCATTAGTTAAAACTTAAAGAGTGTCAATGTCCTTCAAATTACATACAACTGTATCTTTTTTACCAGATTAATAATATTTTTACACAATTAGTGACTGTTTTTATTTACTGTCCCACAACAAAATATCTTTCATTAGTAAGGCTAAATGTTTGAAACTCATAAAATATTCACAAATGTCATACTCCTTTGTAGAAGTGTTTTTGAGAGATCTCTATAACTACTCTACATTTCTATTTTTTACCTGTTTGCAACAATCATTTTGTACTTAAAACAGGCACAGATAGCCCTCTACACTGAGTATGTGACAACATTTGTATTTTTACACCAAACACACCGTGCAGTATGTTGGTGCTAACATTATTTATTGTCTCGTTGTTAAAATCAACGATCACTACATTAAAAATAAACAATTTATTTACAGAACCCTAGGAGACTATTAATAGAGGCAAATCAATATTGTTTCTTTCTGCTCTGAATATGTCAGTAACAGATGTGGGGGATCAATATGTTTATTTATGTGCAGCGATGTCATAAAACCCTTACATATTACCACATACTGATTTTATCTTCAACTATATTTCACTGTCAAATGTTTCAGTGATAAAGAATCAACACAAAAATAAGGTGCCTCACAATAGGACCACTCCATCTTATAGGGATGACACATTACTTACACATTGGACAGTGACAATACTTAAGCATTCATATATACATTTCATTACTCTCCTGTCAAATTACTAGGCAGTAGCCTCAATGGTGTCACATTTTGGCCTCCAAAATTGGCACAATGCAATGAAGAACTGTGCTAGAAGTGTGCTGGCTACTGAGGCAACAAATGGACTTAGAAAAAGAAAATTAATTACATAAACAGCAACATTTATGTACTTCTCATACTGCAGATTTCTGAAATGGTTTCAGCAAAAGAAAAATGCCAGATCTCAGACAGAGGGGTAGGGATCCACAAATGAAGATTATACATCATAATCAACAATTAAATATACATTCACTTTTTATGGAATTACTGAGGTGTCAGTCTTATTCTCTCCTTCAAGAAATTCCTTAAAGAAACAATGCTGACATAACTGTGATATCATCAATGAGAGACAGATTTAACAGTAAACAGAGATATTCTTCATGTAACTGCAATGAGCTTTTAACATCTACAGGCACTGAAGAGGACATTTATCAGGATTTCTTTAGTTTTAAGTGTTTTTGTGCAAGCAGTATATGCAAACTGTACTGACTGTATGCTAGAGTACCAATTACTGCATATTATTGCTACACAGGCAAAGTATGTTTAGGAACAAATTAAAATATGTATTAAATAGATACCAAGAATTAGTAAATGGAATTATTCCAATTTCTCTCAAAGGTTCTGTTGAAGTTAATGTATTCAAAAGTGGTTGGACACTTCTGCAAACATAAAATTTTCAATCAATTAAAATTGCCTTTATATTGAAATATATTAAAAACAAAGATTCCAAGACTTACCAAGCGGGAAAGCGCCAGCAGACAGGCACAATGAACAAAACACACAAACACACACACAGAATTACTAGCTTTCGCAACTGATGGTTGCTTCTTCAGGAAGGAGAGGGAAAGACGAAAGGATGTGGGTTTAAGTCTTGGAATCTTTGTTTTTAATATATTTTTCCCATGTGGAAGTTTCTTTCTATTTTATTTACATCACCTTTATATTGAAAGTTTGAGCTGTCAAGAAACTGATAACAGGTTTACTTGATATTTACCTAATAGGAAGCAGAGTGTGTAGCATTTCACAGCTCTATCAGTTTAGACAGCTAACAAGGAACAAAGTGCTATTGGTATGTCATGGAGCTTAAGATTGGATTTGCTCTTATTTACAGCATACTTGAGTGTCGAAAAAATCGCTCTGAGTACTATGGGACTTAACATCTATGGTCATCAGTCCCCCAGAACTTAGAACTACTTAAACCTAACTAACCTAAAGACATCACACAACACCCAGTCATCACGAGGCAGAGAAAATCCCTGACCCCGCCGGGAATCGAAACCGGGAACCCGGGCACAGGAAGCGAGAACGCCCTTGAGTGTCCTTTCATCCTATAAGTAATAATGTTTAATTATGACACAAATATAATGATATGCTCTATGAAGGAATTACCAACATAAACATTTTAAAAATAGGTGTCAATGGGCAAAAGATAACACCAGAAACAGACCGGATGTACCCAATATGTAAAAGAGCATCTTGAAGACTTCCTGATGTGTGTTCTGATAGATTCAATTGGAAATCACATAGTAGACATACTCTTGGCCCCTTTTTTCAATGACTTTTGTAGTGTGTGTGATCATAAGTTTTGGTGACAATTGAGTCAGGGAATTAATTTGCGTCACATACTCTCATTCATAAACATGATTCTGAATGCTAGTCAGGAATGCTTACATATTTAAACACAAATCATTTTAGTATCTTGTATCTGACTGACTAAAAAATTTTTCCTACAGAAATTTAAAATGCCTTTAGAAATCATCTATTTTAATACCTCATGAATACACCTTTATATTCTGAAGCAGTTTTGTAAAAATAACCATATTATGTAGCTAACTATTTACGCTTAGATTTTATTAATACAGTGTGGGTATCCCAGAAACATTCAAAACTCCTTTACTGTTCTTGATATACATTAATGACTTACCATTTCACATTGATGAAGATGCAAAGTTAGTTCTTTTTGCTGATGATACAAGTATAGTAATAACATCCAAAAACCAAGAACTAAGTGATGTAATCGTAAATGATGTTTTTCACAAAATTATTAAGTGGTTCTCAGCAAACGGACTCTCTTTAAATTTTGATAAAACACAGTATATACAGTTCCGTACAGTAAATGGCACAACTCCAGTAATAAATATAGACTTTGAACAGAAGTCTGTAGCTAAGGTACAATTTTCAAAATTATTAGGTGTGTCCATTGATGAGAGGGTAAACTGGAAGCAACACATTGATGGTCTGCTGAAATGTCTGAGTTCAGCTACGTATGCTATTAGGGTTATTGCAAATTTTGGTGATAAGAATCTCAGTAAATTAGCTTACTATGCCTACTTTCATTCACTGCTTTCATATGGCATCATATTCTGGGGTAATTCATCATTGAGTAGAAAAGTATTCATTGCCCAAAAACATGTAATCAGAATAATTGCTGGAGCCCACCCACGGTCATCCTGCAGACATCTATTTAAGGATCTAGGGATCCTCACAGTAACCTCACAGTATATATATTCACTTATGAAATTTGTTGTTAATAATCCAACCCAGTTCAAAAGAAATAGCAGTGTGCATAGCTATAACACCAGGAGAAAGGCTTATCTTCACTATGCAGGGTTAAATCTGACTTTGGCACAGAAAAGGGTAAATTATGCTGCCACAAAAGTCTTTGGTCACCTACCAAACAGCATCAAAAGCCTGACAGATAGTCAACCAACATTTAAAAATAAATTAAAAGAATTTCTAGAAGACAACTCCTTCTACTCATTGGCCGAATTTTTAGATATAAATTAAGGGAGGGGAAAAAAACTAACTTAAACATTAGTGTCATGCAATATTTTGTGTAATGTAATATCTTGTACAAACATCTTTTATTAACCTGACACGTTCCACATCATTACAAAGTGTTGTATTCATGATCTATGGAATAAGTATTAATCTAATCTAATCTAATCTACAAGGTAAACACAGTGCAATGTAGAAGAGCTGATATTGAAAATTTTTGGAGCGGATGTTGTAAGACGATTAAGGTAGTATATTAATTCACCATTTTACGTCTCTCATATTAGCCACGATGTTGACCAGGCCTACATGGAGGTATGATGGTTGGCGTTTGTTCCCCATATTACCCATGAATGGAATAGGAAGGAGGGAAAACGAAACTGATTAGCTCAACCCACCCCTCTCTCTCTCCCTCTCTCTGTTTGTAAGATCACACTTGTGTTGTTGAAATTTATTCACCTGTCAGACATGTGCAACTCAAAACAAGAAAAAACTTGAAATAAGCTGACAGTATCCAAAACATACATATCAAATAAAAATATGTATAATGTTGTAATTTGTGAATTTGTGTTCCAGCCACTGCAGCAAACAACAAAATGGCATAACACTAATTGTGAAAATTCCTAGATGCAAAACTCACAAATATAAAATCAGAATATTCTTGATAAATGATTGTTCCTACATGGCAAATTTAACATGTGGCAGTGATATTTCATTTCCATGTCCACACTTACTTATGAAATAATATTGTGTAATAATGTAAATTCAGGTAGAGAATAAATTACTGTGTACTACATTGGAAAATAGGCAGTACAATATTATAGTTCACTGATAGAATCTGAATATAAATAAAAATTAATTGGAAGATACAAGATTTGAACAATACAATCTGTTTTTACCGGACGAGTTTGGTATTTATTTGCTGGCCAGTCAACCTCTTCCCTGGCATGCCATTCCATTCAGAATGTATGAATGTGTCACCAGAAGCTGTGCACTCTCAGAGATTGTGCAGTGAAAGGAAAGCAAATGAGTTTACACGCTGCAGTGTCGCTGAACTCGCTGACTCGCCAGATCAAGCAGTTGAGTGCGGGTCAGCAGGTGGCAGTACGTGCCTGCAACCTGGCTAGCCACCACCACTGTTGCGAGATCTTGTTGATAGAATAGTGCTATTTTGTACTTTCTACCTAACTTGTAGAAACCATTGCAGATTAGAATATAGACAAATAAATTACAGAGAGAAAATACTCTATTTTGTGTACAAATTTTGTTCCTGTTAGTCACACTTCGAGTGACATCCACTTGGAAATATCACCAAGCAAAGATATTATATAGCACTAAAAAACATAAAAACTCTACACAAACTGCCGGACAAACTGAACTGTTTTCAATCACAACAATAAAAAAATATTTAAGCTATCGATTCCAATCTGATAGTCAACTTAATAACAAATACACTACTCTGGCATGATCTAAGAAAATCTTTTTCAGAAAAGCGTGTTACAATATTTGTTGTTTTCATGGCGACAGCAGTGAATAAGTGCTGACTCAACCTGAGGTAGGCAACAATTGATGAAGTATCTGCCACCCATACCTCTTGGGCAATTATGTGTGACATAATCAACGTCAGGATGTAACAAGACACCTGTTACATGTCAAGATACACCGCCACTGTAAAGTTACATCTCCACTGTACCAGTACGGAAATTAAAATCAAGGTCACCTCCCTCTCCTCTATTTAGTCCAATAGGACGACTTGAAAGAGGCGAAAAACCAACTCCCCCTCCTCGCCCTTTTATTACTATTCCAATTGTGTGAGCCTTGTCATTTGGGTACTGTACTGTGTATTCTGTAGTGAAAGATTCATCAGAGAGATCAGCTGTAGAGTTAACGTGTTTAAAAATTGAGGTAAATATTACCATAACTTATGACATAAGACACTTTGACATAAAAGTGTGTGACTTGGAAATTCGTAATGGCACAGCTGAATTACTGTGATTTAATGACGTCATGGGACTTTCTGTAAGAACTCCGACATTTAAGCATCTCTTACTCCCACTTACAATTTCACAATGATTTTTGGCCGATTTTCTGCCACTTTCCCAGGCTGACAACCAAAGGCGCATCTAAAAACTATACTTTAACTACACTTTTCCACGGTGTGGTATTTTAACAACTATGCAGATAACCCAAGTGATACAATTAGCACAATTTCTGCATTATTGACCAATGACATCTCTGCAAGACTGCATTAGAGCAGTCTGACACACAAACCACGATTGGGACAATGCCATGGGGTAAACAGTCATCATGAGATGAAAAAGCAAAAAGTGGTGTGTACAAGGAAGTGGGACTCTAATCATCAAACTGGCAAGAAGTTGATCCACTCAGTTACACTGATCGATAATTTCATTAGATTGAGCACACGATATGGACAGAACGGTAGATATGGGCCAGGTAGAAAAATACTTGAAGTATTGAACTGGTTCCTTTTGCACAAAGCTAGGGCCACAAACCGTTATTCTTCTCAACTTGTTGCTGATTTAAAGTTGTTAGTAAATGCTAGATGTGAACGACAAATTTTGTCAAGCGACAAACATCTTGCACTTGAGAAATGATTGCAGAAACCTGTTCTAACATCCAAACGATAAACAAGCTGCTGAGAAATATGTGTCATGAAGTTCAGAGTGGGATAAAGTGATCTAGAGTGAAGAGAAGAAGCTGCCAGATTGATATCAGTATTATTGACAAGATCTGAGAACAGAGTAGCAGGTAAGAATGAGCTGAAATTTTGATTGTGGATGTGTTATTATTTGGGTAGCCTTCTGTGCTAAAGGTAAGTCATGCATTGTTTGGTTCAACACTAGAATAAACTCTTAATACACTGAGCCACAGATACGTAATTGATTCGTATGCATGAGGATCTATGGGATGAAACAGGACAATGGGTCTGTGCATGTTTCTGCTAAAAGCAAGATAAAGATATCGATGTCTTGCCACAGCGTGCACACAGCCTGGATGTGAACCCTGTAGAAAACCTCTGGGGATTATTTGCAGGGTGTGTTTATTGCAGTGGATGGCAATTCGACGCTGTATGTGAGCTGAAAAGTACAGTACAGGAAAAGAGTGGTTGACAGTTGCAGTACAAGAACTACAAACCCTTGGGGTAATTAGGCAGAATGGAGGTTGGACAAGGTAGTAATAGTGCAATAATTCAGCAGGGTAGTGAGATCCTTTATACCAGTTTCCATCCAGGAAATGCAATGCCTCATTTTGTTACTTGTATTATGGAAGAAACTATGTAATTATTGTTTATTTTATGTCTCTATCTACTACTTTCATAATCAGTTCCAAAGACATTGTGCTATTAATTTCGTAGGAACTCTCCCTTTATACTGATTTCCACTAATGAAAATCATGAAAGCGTTTGACTGAGGAAATATTGCCATGACTGTTCACTGCTCCCGGATGCTGTCCACCACCCAGACCAGGAGCCACAGCCAGCAGGCAACCAACAGATCGTCGACATAACGCAGCTTGGATGCCAGCGAGCGTCGCAATCACCCACTCGTAATAAATAATGCCACTGGAGAGAGAGACAGAGAGAGAAAGAGAGAGAGAGCTAGTGAGGAAGGGAATGGCCTCTCTGTTGCACTGGCTAGCAATGGCTGATCATCCAACATATTTGGAGATGTGGCAGCAGAGGCCTTGGTAAACCAATAGGATGAAACTCGCATATTGTGGAAAGAGAGTACAGGCTGTATTAACCATTCTAATATTTTTTTAATTACATGTATCTCTAATTCCCAAAGATATTTCCAGTACTGAGTCTTTATTAACATTTAGTCAACTTGACATTTCACTACTACAACCAAAGCTCATCTGTACAGTAACATTCTTTTTAAATTTAAGTCGATTAAACTATAAAACATTCTGTGACACTGGCAGTGAAAATTGCACAACTGTTTTCTGGTGCCAGATTCACCATGACTAACAACCATGATGTATTAATACATCTGCATTTTATTTACATACACAGTTGAAGTACTATAAGCTTCTAGTGACAATTGTGTGTCACAGACCATTCTACAAGGTGCACCCTCATAATGCTTCCTACAATACATTGACAAATCTTTATACCTACGATAATTCTCGAAGAACAAAAAACGAAAGCTAAAAATAAATTATAAAATTTATATGGTCCTTCTTTAACATTGTGAATCCTTGTGTAACATTTTTTTCCTTGTCTCCTTTCCTACATACATTACAGACAATTCTTGGTGAGTTTGGAGCTGGGGATAGGTGGTTCCCCAAGTCGGAGCAAAAAAAAAGGCAAATGCATACATTATGAGTGGAAAGCATACACTTCCAATTGCATGGTATTATTTATCAGTCACTTTGAGTGTACTTGCTTTCTCATAATCCGCTGTACTTTCGAAAAAGTACACTACAAATAATACATGAAATATGCACTTGAAAATCGGAATCTTTTCCTGAAACATGTCGCGCATGTGTGAAATAATTCTGATTAGAATTTGTCCAGATGTGTAATCTTAAGTATTTGTGGCAGCTTACCGCCAATAGCTGACTGGGGACTAAACACATTTTCACATATACAGACATGTATTTGCAGCGTTAGAGCAGTAAGGACTCTGATATGTGGGTGACAGCTTCAGCCCCTAACCCACATCGAACATCACAAACCATCCACGTACTGTGATTTCATCTGTAGTGCCAATGTGTGTTCTAATTTTAGGAGTCGTAATTGTAAGTGATGTAATGATCACATTATCACCATACTAGTATAAACTGATCTGGCGTTCAGACCAGCATTACATTCACCAACTATTCCTCATATTGAAAGTAATGAACAACTAGCTGCAGTAAAAGAAGGAAAGCAATTGTGTGCAAAAAGTAAAAGAAGGAAGAGTGCATGATTTTGTTTTTATGTGATTCGAGGGTATACAGCTTAAGAGAACACATGCTTAAACCTATTTATATGTAGTCGACTGTCGTTTACAGTATTTTATTCTTTAGGTATGTATGTATGGTGTAGGGCATTACACACAATTTGTGCAACATACGTTAACAGGGAAAGCCTACATCTTCATCTCATAGACTCTATAACGTCAAGAGGGAATGCAACTTCATTTTTTCCAATTTTGTATTGAAATACATTTTCAGTGGCTTGTATCTAGTAGAGAATCTGCCGAGCATGATTACTACAGCTACATGTAACGTACTGCACATAAATAAATGAAGAGCCCACTGCTATTCTATTCCTATATTGATGGTAAGTCACTGGATATTTGCTGCTGGGTCTCTGCCACTCTCGTTGCACATGCGTATAGAACACTTTTTTACTCTTATTTTCCACACCCTCTTATCAGCAGTCTCCTCATGATGATATCAGCAGTAACAGCGTCGATATGTGTTCCATGTTTATTGCATTTTTCTCCTTGCAGTTACTTTGATGGAATCATTCATTCAGACTGCATTGGGTGATTACATCCAAATATTTTATGATTCCAAATATGTATGATAAACATCTCACAGGTATTGATAAAGACTACCACAGCATTCAGAATCCAAGTAAAAAGCATCTCACAAATCACACGCCACTAATCTAATATCATTAATAAAATGGCTTGAGAGAAGGAGCATGTCAGCAACTGTTCTTCCTGCATTCTTGTCTGTATACGAGTAGAACTGAAGATTTTAGCACTTTAGTAAGTGAACTGATGCTTACCAGTTTACACCACAAGAGGAGCTTGAGGTGTAAATTCTACTAGGAAATATGAAAAAATACTAGTACAGCTTCTGTATAATATATGTGTAGCCTAACAATCTCTTCCTTTTTTTTATAAGTATATAATTAAGACTGTAGGCATACACAACGTACATTTTTTGTCGTCAGTCTACTGACTGGTTTGATGCGGCCTGCCACGAATTCATTTCCTGTGCTAACCTCTTCATCTCAGAGTAGCACTTGCAACCTACATCCTCAATTATTTGCTTGACGTATTCCAATCTCTGTCTCCCTCTACAGTTTCTGCCCTCTACAGCTCCCTCTAGTACCATGGAAGTCATTCCATCATGTCTTAGCAGATGTCCTATCATCCTGTCCCTTCTCCTTATCAGTGTTTTCCACATATTCCTTTCCTCTCTGATTCTGCGTAGAACCTCCTCATTCCTTACCTTATCAGTCCACCTAATTTTCAACATTCGTCTATAGCACCACATCTCAAATGCTTCGATTCTCTTCTGTTCCGGTTTTCCCACAGTCCATGTATCACTACCATACAATGCTGTACTCAAGACGTACATCCTCAGAAATTACTTCCTCAAATTAAGGCCGGTATTTGATATTAGTAGACTTCTCTTGGCCAGAAATGCCTTTTTTGCCATAGCGAGTCTGCTTTTGATGTCCTCCTTGCTCCGTCCGTCATTGGTTATTTTACTGCCTAGGTAGCAGAATTCCTTAACTTCATTGACTTCGTGACCATCAATCATGGTGTTAAGTTTCTCGCTGTTCTCATTTCTACTACTTCTCATTAACTTCGTCTTTGTCCGATTTACTCTCAAGCCATACTGTGTACTCATTAGACTGTTTATTCCGTTCAGCAGATAATTTAATTCTTCTTCACTTTCACTCAGGATAGTAATGTCATCAGTGAATCGTATCTGTGGTGTCACCACCAGACACCACACTTGCTAGGTGGTAGCCTTTAAATCGGCTGCGGTCTGGTAGTATACATCGGACCTGCGTGTCGCCACTATCAATGATTGCAGACCGAGCGCCGCCACACGGCAGGTCTAGAGAGAGACTTCCTAGCACTCGCCCCAGTTGTACATCCGACTTTGCTAGCGATGGTTCACTGACTTCTACGCTCTCATTTGCCAAGACGATAGTTAGCATAGCCTTCAGCTACGTTATTTGCTACGACCTAGCAAGGCGCCAGTATCCGTACTATTGATATTGTGAATCATGTACCATAAAGAGCGACGTTCTCCATTAATGGATTAAAGTTAAGTATTCCACCAGCTACGTCCATTTTTCTCAATTCTAATTCCCTTGTCATGTTCCAGACCTCACGCCAGCCTGCATGAGCTAAAACGCCTGCATTTCGGCCTCCTTTAGAAAAACATGGTTGGCTCTCCTGCCAACCACAACAGTATCATTGATACCCTTTCACCTTGTATTTTAATTCCACTTTTTCTTTTATTTCCATCATTGCTTCCTCGATGTACGGATTGAAGAGTAGGGACGAAAGGCTACACCCTTGTCTTACTCCCTTCTTAATACGAGCACTTCGTTCTTGATCGTCCACTCTTATCATTCCCTCTTGGTTGTTGTACATATTGTATATGACCCGTCTCTCCCTATAGCTTACCCCTACTTTTTTCAGAATCTTGAACAGCTTGCACCATTTTATATTGTCGAACGCTTTTTCCAGGTTGACAAATACCATGAACGTGTCTTGATTTTTCTTTAGCCTTGCTTCCATTATTAGCCGTAACGTCAGAATTGCCTTTACTTTTCCTAAAGCCAAACTGATCGTCACCTAGCGCATTCTCAATTTTCTTTTCCATTCTTCTGTATATTATTCTTGTAAGCAGCTTCGATGCATGAGCTGTTAAGCTGGCTATGCGATAATTCTCGCACTTGTCAGCTCTTGCTGTCTTCGGAATTGTGTAGATGATGCTTTTCCGAAAGTCAGATGGTATGTCGCCAGACTCATATATTCCACACACCAGCATGAATAGTCGTTTTGTTGCCACTTCCCCTATTGATTTTAGAAATTCTGATGGAATGTTATCTATCCCTTCTGCCTTATTTGGCTGTAAGTCCTCCAAAGCTCCTTTAAATTCCAATTCTAATACTGGATCCCCTATCTCTTCTAAATCGACTCCTGTTTCTTCTTCTATCACATCAGACAAATCTTCACCCTCATAGAGGCTTTCAATGTATTCTTTCCACCTATCTGCTCTCTCCTCTGCATTTAAGAGTGGGATTCCCGTTGCACTCTTAATGTTACCACCGTTGCTTTTAATGTCACCAAAGGTTGTTTTGACTTTCCTGTATGCTGAGTCTGTCCTTCCGACAATCATATCTTTTTCGATGTCTTCACATTTTTCCTGCAGCCATTTCATCTTAGCTTCCCTGCACTTCCTATTTATTTCATTCCTCAGCGACTTGTATTTCTGTATTCCTGACTTTCCCGGAACGTGTTTGCACTTCCTCCTTTCATCAATCAACTGAAGTATTTCTTCTGTTACCCATGGTTTCTTCGCAGCTACCTTCTTTGTATCTATGTTTTCCTTCCCAACTTCTGTGATGGCCCTTTTTAGAGACGTCCATTCCTCTTCAACTGTGTTGCCTACTGCGCTATTCCTTATTGCTGTATCTATAGCGTTAGAGAACTTCAAAAGTATCTCATCATTCCTTAAAACTTCCGTATCCCACTTCTTAGCATATTGATTCTTCCTGACTAATGTCTTGAACTTCAGCCTACTCTTCATCACTACTATATTGTGATCTGAGTCTATATCTGCTCCTGGGTACGCCTTACAATCCAGTATCTGATTTCGGAATCTCTGACTGACCATGATGTAATCTAATTGAAATCTTCCCATATCTCCCGGCATTTTCCAAGTATACCTCCTCCTCTTGTGATTCTTGAACAGGGTATTCACTATTACTAGCTGATACTTGTTACAGAACTCAATTAGTCTTTCTCCTCTTTCATTCCTTGTCCTAAGCCCATATTCTCCTGTAACCTTTTCTTCTACTCCTTCCCCTACAACTGCATTCCAGTCACCCATCACTATTAGATTTTCGTCCCCTTTTACATACTGCATCACCCTTTCAATATCCTCATACACTTTCTCTATCTGTTCATCTTCAGCTTGCGACGTCGGCATGTATACCTGAACTATCGTCGGTGTTGGTCTGCTGTCAGTTCTGATTAGAACAACTCGGTCACTGAACTGTTCACAGTAACACACCCTCTGCCCTACCTTCCTATTCATAATGAATCCTACACCTGTTATACCATTTTCTGCTGCTGTTGATATTACCCGATACTCATCTGACCAGAAATGCTTGTCTTCCTTCCACTTCACTTCACTGATCCCTACTATATCTAGATTGAGCCTTTGCATTTCCCTTTTCAGATTTTCTAGTTTCCCTACCACGCTTAAGCTTCTGACATTCAACGCCCCGACTCGTAGAACATTATCCTTTCGTTGATTATTCAATCTTTTTCTCATGGTAACCTCCCCCTTGGCAGTCCCCTCCCGGAGATCCAAATGGGGGACTATTCCGGAATCTTTTGCCAATGGAGAGATCATCATGACACTTCTTCAACTACAGGCCACATGTCCTGTGGATACACGTTACGTGTCTTTAATGCAGTGGTTTCCATTGCCTTCTGCATCTTCATGTCGTTGATCATTGCTGATTCTTCCGCCTTTAGGGGCAATTTCCCACCCCTAGGACAAGAGAGTGCCCTGAAACTCTATCCACTCCTCTGCCCTCTTTGACAAGGCCGTTGGCAGAATTGGGCTGACTTCTTATGCCGGAAGTCTTCGGCCACCAATACTGATTATTTATCAAAATTTACGCAGTGGCGGGGATCGAACCCGGGACCGAAGACATTTTGATTATGAATCAAAGACGCTACCCCTAGACCACAGGTAAATTTCTTAATACAGAATTCTAATATGTGGGATATCATTTTAACAAGATCCTGAGTTGAGAAAAAAGGCTTAAGCTTCAACATTGCATTTATATATAACACCTACATTCCATGTGTTGTAGACTGATTTAACAAAAGTCATCCACACTTTGTCCAGCAGCCTCCTCTCTCAGCTGAGTATTCTACAAGGTTTGTTATGTACAGCTGTCTGTCTCTTTTAATAGACTATTGCTATGTGGCACTTGCTCTTACAGTAAAGCTACAGTCTTGCAAGCTAAATAATAAATAAATAAATGACACACTCCCAGCAACCATCCCCCAGACTGAGAAATGCAGTCTGTGTTATTTTTCCTATGGAAAAAATAACCCTGAATGTATTAATTTATCCTACTTTCTTTCAATTGATTCTTCTCAGTCTAAGAATAATAAAAAAGTAAATAAGCAGGGAAATGACCAGTTTTAGGTAATTTTATTTATGATGATTTCCAGGTTGTCAAGAATTATACACACTGCATAGGCATTTCTTTAGTATGCTAATTTTATTTTACATTTTTATTTTATTATATTTTAGTGAACATTCTTTTTGTCAGTAGATAGATAAATGACCAATCTTGGGTGTAATACATATTTTATGTTCTATTTTTTATTTTATCAGTAGTAAGTGGGCACACTGAGTGCACTTGGGAGAAGAGAAAATGGCGCTAACACGGCAGCAGATCATAAACAGTTTCAATTAAACTAAAAATTTCTAATCATGAAATTCTTTTTTTTTTCATTTTCAGTAATTCATTGTACCTTACTTTAATGTGTCCATCTTCGAAACACTGAAAATCCCAGTTAGTTATTAATTTCAAATATCTCTCTGGCAAAAGAATCTTTAATTCATTCTTAATTTCCATACCAATTTTTGCTCCTCATCCAGAATTAAAATATTCATATCCAATAACATTATACAAAATATTTACTTCCAGCTCACTGATTTATTAAAAACTAATTAAAATTGCTTGCGTTATAGAGCTCCTCGAATAGAGGTACAATTTACACACAATAATTTTTATTAATAGAATTTAGCAAAACTACATGCCAGATCAGAGAAACATGGACGGTTTTTTCTTGATGTTTCTTGGTTGCTTCTTGTTTTCAGCCCCCACGTGTTTTCTGGTGCTGCTGTTGTGTTAATTTTTTTTCTTTTTGCAACACTTTACTGTCCTAATTTCTTCTGTATATAGGTTACTGTGCTCCACGTAAGAGCTGCCAGATGTTATTGATGATTGCAGGACAGCAAAGGGTTTAGTAATGACCACCCAAACGATTAGCTAAAGCATCAGCTTTGCTCAAATCGGCTAGCAGAAACCATTTACAAATTGTATATGTAGTTGGATTTCGAGTGACAAAAGTTGATTCGAGAATACAAAATGGGGCACCTGTTAGCAACTCCCTGAAGTAGTACTGTGCGACAAGCTTATCTTTCGTGGAAGAGAGGCAGAGGGCACTGTGGTTTGATAGCGAGAAGCGAGTGTGGCAGCCATGCACAGTTACTGATTCAGCCAGTTTTGTTTCACACAAGCAGTACCTACATACTGGCAGCACCGCTTCTGAGCTCCAGAATAGATCAAGTTTTGTTTATTTCTCAGCCAAATAACTACTGATTTTAAAAATACAAAAAGCTAGCATCATCCACACAAAAAGGGATATCCAGAGAAATAATAATAGATATCATCTTTTTATTGCTTTGCAAAGCAAATGTTTTTTATTCATTTACACAATTAAAAATTTTGACTTAATATCCTGTGCAGTGCATCATATGAAAGACTCTTTTTACCATACATAATTATGTAAGCAAGTCTAGCTGCAGGAATGTTATCATTTAAGTTTGCACAAAGTTTCATCATTGTTTTCTGAGTTGCAACTACATTCTTTCTACAACTCATACTTGTGGAATAAATTGGATAATTCGCTATGAAATTACATGGATTTATACTAACATCACCTATCAATTGTGTATCTCATTTACAATCCAGAAAAGAATTGAAAGCCATCAAATAATTATTTGGTAGGTCTAAGTTTTTCGTTTCTTGCAGAAAAACCTCTCATTCATAAGATAAAGCATGTATAGTTTAATGTGATCAGATAATGATGAATCAAACAACTGATTATTTTTCGATTTGCCTGAAATGTATTGAATACAAAGTAAAGCCTATTGAATTCTGCCGAGTTATAGAAATTCGTAATATCTAAATCAAAATTCTTCTTACCAGTCAATGCACTGACTTCCACAGTTTGTAGTTCATAAACATGTATCAGAATTTTTGGATTTTTAGAAATATTTTCTCATTGTTCAAGCTCATAAGGAGGTTCATGTTTAACACGAATTTCCATAGAATCTACAACAATTCTAACCTCGTTAAGAAGAGTCGCTTTTATTTTAATTCCAACATCATTGTAATCAGACCATGTAAGAACAGTATGTGCAGCACTTGAAGACTACATAAAAATTCCAGAAAGATTACCCTGACATGTAGCACCCTATAATGTTTTAAAAAGCCACCAAGCATTCCAAGCTGATAATGCACATCATTTTTTCTGCTGTTTGTTTTTCCATTATTAAGTATATGATGTTCCACACTTATTTTATCAGTAAGAAATGAAGTTAAATGTAACAAAAGTGTTCATAAAATAAAATGATGTTCTCTTCTAGATAAAACAAGAAACCCTTTCTTTATGGTTGTAATATCAAATAGTTTTACTGTATAATAATCGATTAATTTTTACTGGATTTTCCATCACATGTTGGGTAATCTGATCCATCAGCTTTAACAATCCTAAAGATCATATACAATTGACTATAATTAGGATAGAGCCACCAAACTACAATATGGATGTGAATTTCATTAAGCCTGTTAGAAACATTTCGGTTATATTTACTTTTCTCACTCATAGGTAATGAGTAAAACTCGTAGATTTCAATCTCGTTCATTTAATAGTGATCAAATTTTATTAGAGCATTCTAAAGCAACTGTCATACAAGTACTATTGAATTCAATTAAATTTTCATTTTCATCAGTTTTAGTTATTTCTAAATCCCGAATTTTATTGTGACTGGTATATATATATAGGATAATGTGGTTCATGAATTAGTGCTCCACCAAATTCAGCATTATAATTGCATGAAGCAATAATATTAGTTTCTTGATGAAAGTGATCAGTATGCTTCACAAACATTCCATCAGCTAGATCAAAACTTATGTAGATTAGCTTGACTGGAATAAATTTAGGAACATTGTTACCAACAGTCTTTCATTAGGAAGAATAGTTTGGCCACTAAATCCAAGCACACTTCCAATACTATCACTTATATCCATGCACAGTTAACAGCATTTTCAATACTAACTCTATTTAAATTTGTATCTCACTTAATGTGAATATTTCGATTTTTTGAATTAATCAATTTTTCTAAGCTTTTCAAGGAAATTATAAGTGAGTTCAGTTAGTTATAAAACTATTTAATAAATACAGTAATACAAAATATTCAACAACAAAAATTAAGCCCAAAGAGGTTAATGACAAAAATTATAAGCCAACTGCCATCGCATCCAAAGTTAAACCAAAATTATAAACAGGAGATAAAGTTAGAATTAGTAAACTTAAAAGAATTTTCAAAAAAAGTTATACTGCTAATTGGTCAACAGAAATTTTCCAAATTGAAAATATTCTTTCAATCCAATCATACACAAGCTGAAGGCAATGGGTGGAGAAGAAGTGAAAGGAGATTAATATCAACAAGAGCTACAAAAAATAATTTTCCTAACATATATCGTGCTGAAAAAATATTGAGAAAGAAAGGAGATATAAAGTCTATGACAAAAGGCTGGGTTTTGAGAACTTGCAGAACAGTTAGGTAAGTAAATATAAAATTATTTTATAAAAGATTTCTTACATCTTGAAAAGATGTGGTTCAATATATATGTCAACTAATGAAAAGCTGTTATGTAAAAATTAATATTTTGATTTAATTCTTATTTCATTTTATTGTATAGGTTGACTGATTTTGGATTATTTTTGATTCTTCTTATTTCTTTATAGTTTGGATGTATATCGACAGGTACATATAATTTTGTTTGCAACTTTCTTCTTTGCCATCTAATCACATAGTACCATACCCAAATTCATCATCAAATAATTGTAGACCTACAAACCTAATTACACTTTCCTCAAATCAATATTTGCAGTTTGTACAACTACAGTTGATGCATTTCTCTTATTTGCTCTCAAGCTTCTCCCCTTGTCTTTTTAAATTTTGAATTTCTTGTCTTCAGCGCACAAAAACATTTCATTATCAATTTGTAAATCTTCAATTTGTTCTTGTAAGTTTTCATTTGTTTCTTGTAGTTTGTACTCTGCTATGGTTTTGAATTGATGGTAAAACTTTTTTTGTTGTCCATTTAGTTAACTTTTCAACAAGGGGCAAATCTGATGAGAATATCAGCTTGTATAGTCCAGATTCAGTGACAAATATGGTTCTTTTTTCATTATAAGTTGGTCCTGATGAACCACCAGGTGTCGATACTTTTTCAAATTGTGCTTTATTTATCATCACTGTTCACGTTTTAAAAGTGGATCATCAGCATCTTCTTATTCAAAAATCTCTGCAACATCCTTTGTCTTAAACCAAGGATTATTCTCTTTATTAATGATCACAAGCACTTCTTTAGTGTTATAAATATTCATGTTGTTCTGAATAAATTCAAATATATTGATGATAGTTGATATACCATTAGATGCACTTGAAATTGGTTTCATTTATAAGGAGACAAAATTGAATAGGAAAAAATATTTTGAATAAATTTGTTTTCTAAAGCAAGACAATCATTGTATTCTATTTCTGCGTGATCTAGGTTTGTAATAATTTAAAGACTTAATAAAACTGGACTTATTTTATTTTTTATTATTTTTTTCATATCCTGTATAATTTATCATCTTTTAATTCAGTATAGTCAAGATCATAGTTTCTTAAGGATTTAATGATATTTGTTTTAATAACATTCATATTTGCAGTGCATCCCTTCAGATCCTCTGTTCCATAACTAACGAAATATAAATATCAGTTGTGAGCAACACTTTCTTTTAGGGTATTTAAAAATCCTCATGGAAAAATATTCTTCCTCCAGAAGTCCATTTAAAAAGGCTAAAATATTGTCAGTAATCTTTTGATATTTGAATAATTTTCAGATGTTGGCCTCACATCAGCTGAAATACCAAAATGAATAAAAAATATAAAATTTGCCACATCCAAATATTTGAACTTGGGAATATCATATAATAAACATGAACTATCATTCATGATCAATTCATGTTTTTAAAAAATTCTGTGATCGTTTTTTCTGTGCACAAAGTTTTCATGAAAACAGTAGTACCTTCATGGGCATAATTTGTTTCCTCTGCAGTATTAGCACAGTTACAGCTTGTAAATATTTACTACCTAGAAATAAAGAGTTTTCATTTCCTTATTACAAAATAAATCTCATAAACAACAAGCTTTAAAAGTCAGTGAACTTAAACCTAGAGCAAAAGATTTAGGATGTTAAAATGAGAAAATGACAACTTATTTATCTCATCAAAATCAACACCATCAACATTGTCATCATCAACCACAAACACAAAACAATAAACAGACGAATTCTACTGCTTAATATCTAAAAGTTATGGCAGGAGAATTGGGAATAAAAGAATATTCTAGACTAAAAAAGTAACAACTTATTTCATGGACTGATTATGATTTTTGGATTATGTCTTGAAGAGTTATATAAATTGTATTCAAAAACTGAAATATGTAGAAATAAAGTTTTGTAATCAACTAAACATAAATTATCTGTAGATTATATAAGAGAACTTCAAGACAAAATAAATTCAGGTACTACTAGTGTATCACATCAAAATTCATTTACAGATTTTGTAGAAGAACTTAATGTTAGAATTAATGGGGATATTGTCTCAACTAAACAAAATCTACCTGTGGATTGTATCAGAGAACTTCAAGATAGAATAAACTGGAATGTAATATTACAACAAGACTTAAGTAAAAATTTAATAAAATAATTTAAAGATGAATTAGATTGACTATGTGTATCAAGGAATGAAAAATTATCTCAAGACTTCATAAGAAAATTTCAAGATAAAGTACATTGGAGATTTATACCATATGATAAAAAAATTATCTGAAAATTTATGAGAGACTTTGAAGACAAATCATATTGGGATGATATTTCAAGTGGACAACAATTATTGGAAGATTCTGTGACAGACTTCAAGACAGGATAAATTGAAATACTATGTCAGTAATGCGAAATATATCTGAACATTTTATGAGAGAGTTTGAAGGCAAATTAAACTGGGAGGGTGTATCAAATGATCAAGTATTCCAGATTGAGATTTTCACTCTGCAGCGGAGTGTGCGCTGATATGAAACTTCCTGGCAGATTAAAACTGTGTGCAACACAGTTTTAATCTGCCAGGAAGTTTCATATCAGCACATACTCCGCTGCAGAGTGAAAATCTCATTCTGGAAACATCTCCCAGGCTGTGGCTAAGCCATGTCTCCGCAGTATCCTTTCTTTCAGGAGTGCTAGTTCTGCAAGGTTCGCAGAAGAGCTTCTGTAAAGTTTGGAAGGTAGGAGACGGATACTGGCAGAAGTAAAGCTGTGAGTACTGGACGTGAGTCGTGCTTCAGTAGCTCAATTGGTAGAGCACTTGCCCGCGAAAGGCAAAGGTCCCGAGTTCGAGTCTCGGTCGGGCACACAGTTTTAATCTGCCAGGAAGTTTGATCAAGTATTGTCTGAAAATTTTATAACAGAATTGAAACATAAAGTTGGCTGGGATAGCATTTTGAAATGACAAAATTTATCTAAATCTTTCAAACACAAATGGAGCAGCCTGAAGGCAGCACATGTTTAATCAAACAAAATCATCAATTTGTGAAAACAAAATGAAATCCTTTATTTTGTAACTAAAGTGTTCATAAATGGTTAACACACCATTCTTATTGTCCAATGTGTAGAAATGTTATTTAAAGACTGTAATTACAATTCGCAGGTGCAAAAGATTTGAAGCCTGGAATTTAGGTCAGGCTTCAAAAACAATGAAATACAATAATCAATAAAACATAAATGTTTCAGAAGTTGATATCACTGCAATTGCTACACTATCTTAGTATGATCAAGATTAATCATACCACTCATCAATTCTTCTTATGTATACTCATTCAAAATATTAAAATAATTACCATAGTCAACACTGTAAATTTTCTTTCATTCTCTAGTGTAGGTTTACTGAATTTTTTAAGATATAATGTGAGGCAGCGATGTACCTATTTCTCTGTCTCTTTCACTTATTTCTCTAGTGTTATCAACTATCCCTGTAAATTTTATATATGCCTTTCTCGAATTTTATTTAAATTTTCCAAGTGATTTGTTTAACTTTGATACATTTCTTTAACTTCATTTTTAATCCTATATTCTCCATATTTTAGAATAGACACCAAAACTTCTTCGTAAATCTGTTCCTAGAAATATTCTGTAAGTGACAGCATAGAACTCATAAATCAATAATAAATAACAGATTCATTGATGAATTTTGTATGAAGTGTAATATCTTCAGGTAGACCCATATGGATGCTATTGAAATTTTCATAACTTTTACAATATTTTTTGTTCTACATGGTCTTTAATTGCTTTCCTAGGATGTTCATATCATAAAATACCAGCAACATGATTTGTGTAAAACCAAGGATTATTCTTTTTGTCAATAATCACAAATATTTTCTTACCACTGTATGCAAACTTGTTACTGATGAGATTTATAACTGATCCTAACTAATAGAAAACTTTCTTGAAATTACTGCCACCAGTAGCCTTTTGTTTTGTTCTTCAATTTTTATTATGCAATTACAGTTTTGAACCACCTAGTGATTCATCATCATATTTATTCATGTCTGCAGCAGTGTGGAAGGCATGTAGCTGTGACAAGATGAATAAACGTTCTACACCTTGCCACAGCTATACAACTCCCACACTCCTGCAATCAATAAATAAATATGTACCATCTAGTGAGGAATCAATAGGTGGTTCAAAACTGGTAATGGGATAACAAAATTGAAGAATAAAAGAAAAGGAGAGTGGTTGCAGTAATATTAAGAACCCTTTATTAGTCACAGTCACAGTGATCCTCATCTATAATGGATAAAAGATTTAATAGATAACTTGTTTGTTGGAAATATTACTTAGAATCATCATATCTTATAATACGTTAAGTTTATATAAATGAAGGTACTTCTACTATTGTTGTTTGTGGAAATAGTAGTAGCGGATGATAGAGTAAAGCAATAAAATTCTTGAATGATTTTGGTTATTTAGATATTCCATCAACAGCTGGAACAACTCAAGTGAATGATGCTGGGAAGGATTAACATTATTTCAGTTAAGACATAATCTTGAGATAAATGGTGAATTAAATAAAGAGACTTTAAGTTTTATGAATAGGCCTAGATGTGCCATAAAAGATACATTTGGTAGCTATAGAACCAAATGTATAAATTGAATAAAAAATATAAAATGCAATTACAAAGGAGCGAATAAAAAATTATTAGAAGTAACAGAGGCAGCATTTAGTTTATGACAAAAATATATATTGATATTTAGTGTTTCGTGGTAGCAGTAATCCTTATGTTTTAATTACACATAAAAGACAATTTCACATGTATTAAATATCTGGTCACCAATGTTCAAAAGATCTAAATGTAAGAGGTGTTGTGTTTTGTTATGCTTTTTTTTTCAAACATGCTTAATAATAAAGCAGAGATACATATGGATGATACTAGCAGATTGATTGGAATATGTTAAAATACCAGACAAATCTATTTGAAGTTTTAGTTCATAAAATTTGTCATGCATTAGGTTCCCAATGGTCAGATGTTTATGGAGCGGTAATGTATCCTTAATACAATGGTTCAAATTTAGAATTATCTCAAGATGATATTGTTGCTGTTCAAAGTTTTATGGTAAAAAATGTGATACCAACAACAAAGTCATTTATACTAAATGTCATACCAGTTGTACAATATGAACCAGTTTATTCATTACATCAAGTTAAGAAGTTCGATTTTTATTATTTGTTAATCAAATTTCATATATTTGCTATCTGAGAATTGGGTGTTTACAGGTAATGATACGAAATCACAATTTATAACCAACTGGTTAAGATTTTTACAACAACAGTCACAAAAATAGGTGGAATGTATCATTGACCAAGCATGATAAACATAATAAATTTACATTCATTACTTTGGCCCAGATTAATATGTAAATACATATTTTCGTTTTAAGTAATTTTCATGCATTTCGTAGGTTTCTACATAAATTATGACATTTGGAGTCTGAAAAAGTAAGTTTTATTTTCCATAGTTTTCTATATTTCCAAGTTCAGTCCATTATTTTCGCTATTTGAAAGTTTAGTCCATATTTTTATATCAAAATTGCATAAATTCATATTTTGACCATACATTATATAAAATTCATCTTTTTAAAACGTAACATCATTACAAATTTCATTAAATGACACTTAAATGCGCGATTTCTGGCCTCAGAATGGAGTAGCTGAAATACAAATCGCAACATCTGAAGCAGCCTACTCTTTCACATAGCCTGAAAGCAAAACCTCTTCTGGGGAGTGAAGCACTGAAATTATAGTTTTGGATTGTTGGGGTGGGGGGCTCCTACCAGTTATTTCCTGTAATGAAAATGTCTCACAAAAGTTACATATTTTCGTGAAAGCACATTTTCATAAACATGCTATTGTCAAATGTGGTACTTCTTTGTAGTAATGAACAAGATATTAAATTAAAGCAGCTCAAACGCAATTTATTTTGGTGGTTCTCTCGATGCTATAGATAGATGGAAAATACTGTTTTGTAATGCTTGTGAAAAATCTGTGTCGACAGAGCAACATTTTCTAATATCATAGTACACATCTACCACATAATCTCTCCTAAAACTACAGTGGGTCTGCTCTGTGGTGGTGCCTAATAATTCCAATATTCTTCAGACTTTGACTGATACTGCTGTGAGTCTGCTCTGTTGTGGCCCATTACCAATCTTACGATATCATTTCAAAACTGCATTGTTAAAAGACGTCCCATTTTTTATTCTCCAATCAATTTTGAGACAAAAAATATACCATTATGGAAATTAAATAACCCAATATTTCACTAAAAAAATACGGCAACCAGCCACTTTTTAATGCGTTTTTATTTACGCCAATATGCATTTCAGGTTTGCACCCATCTTCAGCTGGCAAATTACATGGATCTTCAGTTACTACAGTAGTACAATCTCGACAGCAGTTTGGATGCTGCAGCAGGCCTGTGCATTAAAACGCATTAAAAAGTGGCTGGTTGCCATATTTCTTCAGTGAAATATTATTATCCACGGCCACGGAGCTCAACAGTCGAAATAAAATGGACAAATTGTTAAATAACCCAATGTTTAATAGCTCCCTAGAGAAGTATTCAGGTAAACTTATTCCTGACACCCATGAATTCGATTTGTAGAAACTAGGGTGCAAGGGCTCACTAAAAAGTTTACAGGTGGTGCCTTATTTGCTGTCTTCATCACAGATATGTTACATGATTTCTATTCCTCCACATTTTCTGTTTTGTGCTTCGATTGTCTTTTGTGTGGCATGCAAAATAATTAAGCCTTTGAGTCAAGCAGGCTAGTTCATCCCAGCAGTGCAAACAATAAGGCTGCAGCATTAAATATCTCCTCATTCTCCTCATTCTTATGCTTGAGTGTTATGTTCAATGTGCAACATCTGATAGGGGGAGGGGGTGTGTGCCCCCCCCCCCCCCCCCCCATATGTATCCTCCACTGGTTTCAGGTGATCAGAGTTCATCTTCAGTATCTGTAGGTACTCTATCACTGACCACATCCTCGCGCACAACACATTTGTTGCTGTCAACCCAAAGAATTATAATGTCCATGTGTTTTAAGGTCGTGTAGTGATATTATTTGTAGAGTAAGACGACTGTCGTGGGAAGTTATCTACGCCGAAACCGAGGTTAACACTAGGTGTTTTTTTGGAATTGAGGCGGGTTTTTAGTTTTTTAATATATTGATGGTAACATTTCTGGAACTCATCTTCTGTAATATCCTCCAATCTTCTCAAGGGAAGGACTCTCTTTAACAAAGTGCACAATGCTCAAACAGGACTTCCCCATTATGTTCAGTGCTGGGGTGTTACTCCAATGCTGGAGAGCCCTAGCAACATTGACAATGTAGGGGGGAAATAAGCTGACGATATCAACTGAAGTTTGTGTTGGGGAGAGCACTCAACTTGGGTAGTTGGTTCAGATTCAGATTCTTTATTTGCCAATGAGCACATGCAGTGAAATAGGCTTTATAATGATGTCAATATACATAATAAGCTACCATGTTAGTTAGTGTTTACATTACAAGTACAAATAATTTATGCTACATTAATCAGTTGTGCAGTATCGCAATCATAGAATTAAAACTCAATTCCTATGTTACAAGTATCTAAGAATTCTGTATGGATTGACTATTAAGCATTTGTGCAGTTTACTTTCAAAATTATTGAAAGGTGTATCGAGTGCAGTATGTGGTAATTTGTTAAATAATTTCTAACTGTTCATTTTGTAAGAGTTGCCTGTTTTTGATAGCCTATGTCTAGGAATGTCAGTACTCTCTTTGTTTCTGGTGTCATGATAGTGTGTGTTCTCTCTGGTGTTAAATTTTGTTCCTATTTTATTTTTTTTTTATCATATCTCAGTGATGCATAAATATAAAGATTTATCACTGCCATTATTTTCATTTTTATGAATAATGGATGGCAGTGTTCCCTTGGACCAATCTTGCACATTAGTCGTAGCACCTTTTACTGCATCAGTAATACATCACTGACATGACATGAGTAGCCCCAAAGTCACAGCCCATAAGATGTATGAGACTGAAAAAGTCCAAAGTAAGCTGTTCTGAGATATTTGTTACTCACTAGATCAGACACTTTCCAGAAGAGATAGCACACCCTTGATAAATTTTGCAGTCCTGGTTGATATGGGGTTGCCAGTTAAGTTTGAAATCAATGTGTATTCCAAGTAGCTTTATGGATTTTGGTTCTACCTCATTAGCCAGTCCCAACTGAAGATGCTGAGTTTTCTCTGGATTACATAGAAGTTAGTTAGCCAAGAACCAGTTTAGTGTTAAAGTGAGAGTGTCCTGTGATTTCTGATGTAGCTTTGATGAATCTCGATCTGCACTGATTAAGGTTGTATCAGCCACATAACAGATAACTGACTCAGGCCCAACATAAGATGGTAAATCATTAATTGCAATTATGAAGAAGAAAGGACCCAGGGCAGAGTCCTGAGGTACACCAGATGTGACATTATTCATAGAAGAGTGTCTATTTTACACTGACACACATTGTCTCCTATTATTTAAATAAGAGTTGATTATTTCTAACTCTGTATTATTTATACCACAATACTTTAGTTTGGCTACAAGGATATCAAAGGGGACACAATCAAAAGCCTTACTCAGATCACAAAGTTCAAGTGAGACTGTTTGTTTACTTTCAAATGCAGTTAATGTCTAACTATTTCAAGGACTGCAGAGGTAGTATTTTTCCCTTGTTGAAAACCGTGCCATTGCAGAGGTCATACTTTTCAAAATAGTTGCTTAGCTGTTTGTGGGAAATTGCTTCAAATATTTTGGAAAATATTGGTACAATAGACACTGGTCTATAGTTTTCAGTGAGGTGTTTTCCCCCTTCTTTTGTATATACATATAACTTTGGAAATTTTGAGCTGATCAGGGGTAAACTCCAACTTCTAGGCATTTATTCATAATAAAAGCAAGTGGATTGCAAATGAGGTGTATTGTCCTTTTTTGTGTAGTTAGATAACCAGTAGTAGTCCATGCTTTTCAAGTTTGAAAATTTTTTAATAATATTTTTTATATCTGTGGGTGTGTCAGAATCCCAGTGAAATTCATGCCCTTTAGGTAGCTGATCAGCAAGTATATCAATTGCTGGTATGTCTGATTTTTTATTTTAATTCATTTAATGTAGTTGTAAAACATTTATTGAGCTACTCTGGCTCCAGTAGAACATCTTGTGTTTGGATATAAGTATGTTCCTGTTCTATAATATTCCAAGCAGCCTTGCATTTGTTCGGGGCTCCTTCTCTGCAATTTTCATAGGCAGCTTGTTCGGCAAGTTTAAGGTTGGCTCTGTAATCCCCCCCCTCCCCCCCAGGTAGTCTTTATAATACATATCATTTTGTCCTGTCCCACATTTGCCATTGTTTCTATATGTTTTGTACACTGAAAGCATCTTTTCCCAGATACTAGCAAGGTCATCAGTGTACCATTTAAGCTTTTTACCTTTTCTATTTGGTTTAATACTGTTTCTTTTCATTGGTGAACAAGAGTGCCATAAGTCAGTATATGTCTTAAGGAAATTATTAAGAAGAGAGTCAACAGTTGATTGATCTGTGTCATATTCATAAACAATGTCCTAGTTTACCTTTCTGAGGGAGTCTGTGAATAGCTTAACATATCCCTCTTTCTGGCCTCTGATGCAGGTATATTGATCATAATGCTGTGGTGGTGTAATGGTTAGCATTTCTGGCTAATAAGCAAGAAGACCTGGGTTCAAGATCTTGCTGTGGCACAAATTTTAATTCATTTCTTCATCATTATTGTAGGAAGTTGATTGATTGATTGCCAAGTGTGAAGTTGAAATAAACCACAAGCCTTAAAATCATGATTAACTATCTTCAGTAACATTTAAAGCCCAGGCCCTGAAAATCATTCCCCTGTAATATTGATAATACAACAATTATTCATTCACAATAGTAATAATAATGATAGTAATACATCATAACAGTTAAATATACAATAGTATCAAGATATATTTATGGTACATCTTACGTATCCATGTAAAAAGTCTTTGTTGGTATATTGCTGTCACAAACATATAGGTATAATTCATGTGGCAGTTTTTTGTTTCATGTAGCATATCTCTTTTGTGTCACTTTTTAGAAACTCATCAAGTGAGTAATATGGCGTACATTTGAGCCACACTTCTATTGTTTGCTTATAGTTATTCATCGGTAGTTCACTCACAGCCTGTGAGAGTTTTTTTTTTTTTTTATATAGAATTTCAAGCTACGGTGTTTATGGTTCTTTTGTGTTAATGTCAGCCTTGTGTGTGGTAGGTCTATGTTACTGTTATTTTGAGTATTATGAACATGCACTTCAGATCTTAAATTAAAGTTATTTACATACTCTTTGGCAAATATTATACAATTATAAATGTATATACTAGGTAGTTTCATTATCTTTAGTTCTTTATAATGATTTTTGCAACTTTGTCTTGGTGCTAGTCCTAAAATGCACCTCACTGCTTTCTTCTGCCACTTGAAGATGGTACTTGAACCCAATGAGTTACCCCAAAGAAGTACCCCATATTGCAGTTGTGAATGGAAAAAAGTAAAGTATATGGAGATTAGCAGATTTTTACTGATAACATGTCTCAGCTTGTGTAATTGAAAGAGAGTTCGAGCAAGTTCGCCACATACATAATTTCTGTGTCTGTCCCGTGTAAGTTTTTGATATCTGTGTAAACCTAATTCAAATGGTTCAAATGGATCTGAGCACCATCACTAAATTTATTGTGTCTAGAACTAGTTCAACTGATTTTATTGAGCATTATCACACTTTTTGTAACAACAGATTGGCTGTACCTGTATTTACTCTTGTAGTCCTAATATCTGATTTAACTTTGTGCTCTTATTTTTTAACCTTTATTTGAAACTCCTTTTTCTGTTAAATGGTTGTTATGTTATCTAGCTGACATCGTATCTATTACTGTATTTATAGTATGTCTTATGTAAACTATGTACAATTTGGCATTGAATTGCCCTTGTATTTATTGTAAGTTTACATTGAAACCTGTACAATTTGACACGTTCCATATCCTGTTGACTGACTCATTAACTGGATCTACGGAACATGAAATAAATAAATAGCTTCTGAGGTCATCAGTCCTATAGAACTTAGAACTACTTAAACCTAACTAACCTAAGGACATCACACACATCCATGCCCAAGGCAGGATTCGAACCTGCGACCATAGCGGTCGCATGGTTCCAGACTGTAGACCTAGTAACTTGACATATTTTGTATTCTGTTCGGATGGTTTCAGGGTGAAGTAAATTTCTTCAGTTCTCAATTTGTTTATTGATAAAAGGTTGGCTCTGCACCAGTCACTGTTCATTTCAGTTACTACTTTGTTGTATTCTATGACATCTTGCAGATTTTCTCCATCTGTTATTAGTGTCATATCATCAGCATACAGTACATTGTTGCATGGCATATAATGTGAGAAGCCATTGATGTAAACAATGAACATGAATGGGCCAAGCACTGAGCCTTGTGGAATTCCTCTCTTTACTTTCTTGGGTGTTGACTTTTGATAGTTTGTTTTTACTGATTGTACCATATTGCTTAAGTATGATTGAAAAAAATGTAATGTTTTATCTACAATACCATAATGTTCTAAATTTTTTTCATTATTTCATGTTACTGAGTCGAAGGCTTTTGTTAAACCGAACAGTGTAGCACAAGTTTCTTGTTTTCATATCCTTCATATATATTACTAAGGAGGCATTCAACTGCTTTTGTTGTCAATAGCTCAGATCAAAAGCCAAGGTGGTTCTTACTCAATAATTTATTACTTTCAAAATAATTGTAAATTTGGATATGTAAGCAGTTTTCTATTACTTTTGATATAATGGGAACTATTGATATAGGCCTATAATTGTTTGGCATTTTTATATCACCTTTCTTATAGATTTGGAGTGTAACTGTCATTTTCAGACATTCAGGGAATACTCCTTCTTCAAGTAGGCAATTCGTCAGATATATTAGTGGCATTAAGACTGCAGTGGCTATGTGTTAAACAATACTGTTACTAAGCCTGTAATAGTCCTCTGATTTTGAGTTTTTAAGTTTCCTGATAGATTTGATAATGTGGCCGGAGGTGATTTTTGACCAAGAGAATTTCTTGGTTGCTGGTGCTTGTTGTTGAAGAAGGGTTACAGCAGCTGAAACATAATCAGAATTATTTTTATCAAAAGAAGAAGAAGAATAAGAGCTGGCACAATTTATAAAATACTCGTTAAGGATGTTGCAATCTACAGGCACTGTGGCTTCCTGTTTGCTCATATTGATTTCACTTTTTATTATATTCCAAGCTGATTGACAGGCATTTTTGAGCCTGCAATATATTCATCATTTACTTTACATTAAGCTGATTTTATTTCATATTTGTACAACTTCTTAAGGGTCACATAGTGTTTCCTGGCTTCCTCATTTTTATCGTTATTATTTTTTAATATAAGTAGCAGTGTCCTCATTTGCTTGAGCTCTGGAGTGTACCACTTGTTAGAGTGCTCAGGTTTTTTTTTCTGTTGTTAGGGGTGCATCTTTTTGTGATAAGTGGAAAGTGACTATCTACTGCATTTTTAATGATATATAAAAACATAGAGAAACATTCATCAAGACTTTTTATATTGTGTAGTGTATTTGGCCAATCTACAACCTTCAGTTCATGTTTCAATTGTACAATATTGTTCTTTTTTTAGTATTCTGAAAGTGGCTAACTGTTTAGTTCTCTCTGGGTTCATACTGCCTCTTCTGGCCCATATCCAATCATTCATACTCTGACCCATATCCCATCATTATCAGATAACTCTAACTTAATCACATCATGCTTTAGTTGATCCTGATTTACATTACTAATTACAATGTCAAGGCGTGCATCTAGTCTAGTAGGTTTTTCATTTATACAGTAGCAGTTTAGTGCCTTTGGGCTGTTAACCATGTCATTTACATTTTTTCTACTTTCCCTTATATCTATATTGAAGTCACCTGCAAAACATTTTTGTGATTTTTGTGTTTAGTGAATAATTCGATTAGTGAATTAATTTTATCTATAAGAACTTCATCACCAGAGGCTGGTGTACGGTACACAGAAGCAATGATAATTTTTTGGGTATGCAATATTATGGCTGCTACTTCAAATACACCTTCAATGCAATGTTTGTGTAGGTCTATCACTGAATGCTGCAGATTTCAGTTTTCTTTGATGTAGATTGCAACTCCACCATGTTCATTTTTTGTTCTACATTATTTTGTTGCTAGAGTCACAGCTCCCGTAAGGTTTGAGTCACAGCTCCCATACAAGATAAGTAATTTTAGTAGTGATAAACTGTTTCTAACACTTTAAACTAATTTATTATGTTAATTACAATGCTCTTCGTTGCCCTGTCTCCCTTTCAACAATATTACAAATTGCTTTAATTTTATTATCAGAGTTACTGATCTCAGACATAATACACAAGCTTCTGGACTTTTTAATAACTTTTCTTAGTACCGCACAATAGTTTTTATAATACATATGTTTTTGGATAGGGTCTGCCCTTAGCAAAACACAATTTTGTTTTATAACCCAAACATGTTTCACTGCAGTTGCAGCATCCTCAGTGGGCTTTTATTTTCCATCTGTTAAAGATAAAGAACGTTCTTTGTTGTTTTGTATACATGTAGCTATTAGTTTTAAAAAAATGTAATTATAGATATTTGAAAAAAACACACAAATATGAAAATCCATACCTTTTTACCACATAATATTGAACAGTTTCAGGGTCAGTACTCCTTCTTGCTGTTAGATACAGTTCTCTTTTACGGTTGCAAGATATTCTTATTCCTTTAGTTAGCCAAGGTTTTTTATTTGTTTTCTTGGAATTATGTTTAACTATTTTCTTGGGAAAACAATTTTCAAATACCCTTAAAAATGTATCGTGAAATAAGTTATATTTCAAGTTTGCATCAGGTTCCTTATACACTTCATCCCAGTCTAGCTGCTTTAGGCTTTCCCTAAAGTTTGCAATATTTATATTGTTAATTGAATGCACTGCTTTGAAATTCTGATTTGATATACTGCATGGAACTATGTCATGTACTGTGACTAACTGTGCACCATGATCTGAAAGACCATTCTCAACAGGATAAGCATTTATTTCCTTAAATTTATCTTGGTCTATAAAAAAGTTATCTATCAGTGTCCTGCTGTTCTTTGTTATCCGAGTAGAAAAATCAATGATGGAGCTCAAATTGAAAGAACTGAGTAATACTACAAGGTCATTCTTCCTATTACACACTCTCAGGGAATCAACATTGAAATCCCCACAAATGATAATTTGCTTCCCCCTGTCTGACAGATAGCACAACAAAGCATCCAAGTTTTCTAGAAATAGCTGGAAATTCCCTGAGGGGGACCTATACACTGTTACAATTATGAAAGTGCCATCATTTAGTTTTAGCTCAGTGGCACATGCTTCCATATGTTGCTCTACACAAAATTTTTTAGTTTCTAAATTTTTTACACTGTGGAAGCTTCTGACATATATGGCAACTCATCCTCTCATCATATTATCTCTACTTACATGTGCAGCTAATTTGTACCCATTGATGCTAACCTTTTGCATATCAATGACAATGTGATGCTCAGACAGGCATAGTACATCTATTACATTCTCAGTTTCTATATCTTCTAAACAAAGCAGAAGCTCATCAATTTTATTCTACAATCCCCCAATATTTTGATGAAATATACTAACATTATTTTTCACTTTACTTTTGTGAGTATCTTGAACTTTTTTAACATCTTTAGTACTTGCCTGGTTGAGTTTCCCACTGGACACTGATCTTACACTAAAAAAAGTTTCCACCATGAGATGTAGTTCCTCCCCCCTTTAAATTTCCTGCTATCAGCCCAGCCAGTTTACCCTTCCCCTTCTTGTTGAGGTGTAGGCCATGTCTAGTATAGTCCCACCTACTGAGTGACTCAACAGGAACCACACCAATGTGTGACCCTGCACCAGATCCAAGTAGCCGTTCCAACTCCAAATTAACTCTCCTGACAGAAGAGCTCAAATGAGGCTGGTCGTGGCGCTCCAGAACCAACACAAACCCAACGCTGGTATGACTCGATGCTGATGCAATCTTTGCCAGGTCACACTCTATGCTGTACCCCGGATCTCTGTCAATACTGTTGCCCGGCCCACCCACAATAACCATGGTATCTTCCTTAGTAAAGCCTCTACGTAGTGAACCTAAATCCTCTGTACCCTGCCCCAGTCCAGCACTACGTTTGAAAAAACTTGTGACCTGATATTCTGACCCTAATTCATCCTGCAGAAGTTGTCCCACACCCCTAGCATGCGAACTACCTAGCAACAAGACTTTCTTTCTCTTTGAAGACTTCCCTAACCTTCTTATTCAATTTTCTGCTGAAAGCTTGTTGAGTCCTGTCTACATCTACTTCTGTGAGAGGCTCATCAGTTTCTGACTGAGGCAACAGGTCAAACCTATTTTGTACATTAATAACAAAGCTGTCAGACGAATTTCTTGGCCTGTTCCTTATGCCTGTTGCCACTTCCCACCCCTGTTTACCCTTCTCCCCCCTTCACCTGCCCAGTTCTCGCCTAGCCTCATCTAACTCAGCCTGAAGGGCAGCAATTTTCACCTCCTGTTCCACAATCTTTCTATCTCTACTGCATAGCCTACAGAACCACTGATGAGTCTCGCTCATTTTCCCAATTCCCACGCCACTACAACTGCCCCAATGAAAAAAGTTACTGCATCCATCACACCAGACCCCGGAGCTAACGATTCTATGACACGTCAGGCACTTTACACTCATGGTACAAATCGATTTTAGTGACAGAGAGACATTTAAGTTACCGGTAAACAGTGAAAATACGTGCACGAAAAATTAGGCCTACTCGTAACAATGTAAACAATGGTTCAGAAGTTTATTACTGGAAATTACTTAAGAGATTACGATCCTCTACAGATATAAAGGGGCAGTAAACGTATTTGGCACACTGAACTATCAGTAAATGCACTTAAAATTGCGGTATGAAGTTTAATTTGAAAGCTCAAAAGTTCGGCCTGGCCACGATACGTAAACAAAACAAACTTTACGTGATTACCATGAAAATACGCGAGTAAGACAAAAACTTTTAATGGTATGCTTGAAGAGCACTATAATTAATGTAATAAATTAGTTTAAAGTGTTAGAAACAGTTTATTACTACTTAAATTACTTATCTTGTACGGGAGCTGTGACTGAAACGTCCATATAGCCCTTAAATAATAACCGGACATCACCCATTGGTATTTTTTGTGATCTCTCGAAGGCCTTTGAGTGTGTAAATCATGGAATTCTTTTAGATAAGCTAAATCATTATGGTTTGAGGGGGGCAGTGCACAAATGGTTTAATTCATACTTAACCAGAAGAATGCAGAAAGTTGAAATAAGTGGTTCATGTAATGTTAAAACAACAGCTGATTCCTCAAACTGAGGGACTATCAAGTACGGGGTCCCACAAGGTTCGGTCTTAGGTCATTTACTGTTCTTGATATATATTAATGACTTACCATTTCACATTGATGAAGATGCAAAGTTAGTTCTTTTTGCTGATGATACAAGTATAGTAATAACATCCAAAAACCAAGAACTAAGTGATGTAATCGTAAATGATGTTTTTCACAAAATTATTAAGTGGTTCTCAGCAAACGGATTCTCTTTAAACTTTGATAAAACACAGTATATACAGTTCCGTACAGTAAATGGCACAACTCCAGTAATAAATATAGACTTTGAACAGAAGTCTGTAGCTAAGGTAGAATTTTCAAAATTTTTAGGTTTGTCCATTGATGAGAGGTTAAACTGGAAGCAACACATTGATGGTCTGCTGAAACGTCTGATTTCAGCTACGTATGCTATTAGGGTTATTGCAAATTTTGGTGTTAAGAATCTCAGTAAATTAGCTTCCTATGCCTACTTTCATTCATTGCTTTCGTATGGCATTATATTCTGGGGTAATTCATCGTTGAGTAGAAAAGCATTCATTGCCCAAAAACGTGTAATCAGAATAATTGCTTGAGCCCACCCACGGTCATCCTGCAGACATCTATTTAAGGATCTAGGGATCCTCACAGTAACCTCACAGTACATATATTCACTTATGAAATTTGTTGTTAATAATCCAACCCAGTTCAAAAGTAATAGCAGTGCGCATAGCTATAACACCAGGAGAAATGATTATCTTCACTATGCAGGGTTAAATCTAACTTTGGCACAGAATAGGGGTAAATTATACTGCCACAAAAGTCTTTGGTCACCTACCAAACAGCATCAAAAGCCTGACAGATAGTCAACCAACATTTAAAAATAAATTAAAAGAATATCTAGATGACAACTCCTTCTACTCACTGTCTGAATTTTTAGATATAAATTAAGGGAGGGAAAAAAAACTAACTTAAACATTAGTGTCATGCAATATTTTGTGTAATGTAATATCGTGTACAGATATCTTTCATTAACCTGACATGTTCCACATCATTACGAAGTGTCGTATTCATGATCTATGGAACAAGTATTAATCTAATCTAATATGTAGCCATAAGGTACACACAAATCTATTTCTGAGTCATGCAACCAATGTTCATTAATACACAGTATGCTAAGTTAATTTTGTCTGCCAAGTACTGTACCTCATTAACCTTATGTCTTAGGGATTGTACATTAACATGAAATAACATTAAATTGTTTTTGTTACTGGAAGGAATACTTCTTGCTTTTTCTGTTGCAATATCTTTACTGTCCCTTGCAAACTGTTGTGGCCAAATCCGACTTGTGTTAGATTTGGTCACTACTGGGAGTTTCCCTGTACCATATCTTTGAACTGAAGCCTATAAATTGTTTTATTAGCAGAGCTTAATTTTTCTCTTACGATCCCAAGTATTTTTTTGCTTAGAAGTGACTTTCCTAAGCCATTTAGATGCTGACCATGGCTTATATGACAAGCTCTGTTACAGTGACAAGGTTTGCTAAATGGCGCAATTGTGGTGTGGCAGCAGTCTGAAATATAATTCATGTCAATCACTGTTACATTTTTGAAATGTTTACGTACTGAATCATAGTGGTTATTTGCTTTTTTAATTTCATTGTTCACACATGATTGTTCTATTAGATCATAACGGTGAGGTATTATAGCCACTATTACATTGGTATGTGTTAGCTTACCCAGTGACTCTTCAGTGTTTTTGTTGCTACAATTGTTTCATTGTGATACACATCATTAGCACCTCCTATAATTACTGCATAGTCATTTGATTATAGACTCTTGCATTCTTCTTCAACACTGTCAACAATTTGGCTTAATCTTGCATTTGGTTTTACTAGTCCCTGAATTTTGAACCTTCCCGCTGCATCATCTGTTTTCAGTTTTATAGCTAACCCTCTTCCGAAACTGTCTGAGAAAACTTTTAGGTTATTATAGTGTTTATTTTTTCGTAGTACCTTTGTGTTCATTTGATGAAATTGTTTTATGCAAATATGTCAGTAACTATATTTTAACAAAGATTTTTTAACTGGATATACAGAACAGCAGTGTTAGAAATGTAGCCTTGTACAGAAATGAAACAAGAAGAGAACAAGCTTATTAAATGTGGTGCGACAGAAGAATGCTGAAGATTAGGTGAGTAGATCATGTAAATAATGAAGTATTACTGAATAGAATGAGGAAGAAAAGACATTTATGGCAAAACTGAACTAATTGAAGGGACTGGATGGTAGCACACTTCTGAGACATGAGAGAATCTTCAGTTTAGTATTGGAGGAATATGCATAGTAGCATTTGAGGAGCAATGCGTCTGCATTAAATTCTTTGTGAAACTCAAGAAAACCTTTCCAGAGACACACCAAATGATGCAGGAAGTATATGGTGATGAGTGCTCAAGTCATACCCAGTGTTACAAATGGTTCACACAGTTTAAAAATGGCCACACAGAAGTTAAAGATGATCCATTTTCAGGACACCGACGATGCTCAGGTCAGAAACGTCAACAAAATTGTGCCTGCCAATTGAAAATTGCAACATTTCAGTTGCATCATGTCATGAAATCCTGACACAGCATCTTGGAATACGTCATGTTGCCACCAAGCCAAGACCTTTGCCTTGCAATCTGTGATGACCTTTTGAATCACACAAATGAGAAGATGATGTTCCTTAAGAGAATCATAATTGGTGATGAGACATGGGTCTACAGTTACAATACTGAGACCAAGGTTCAGTCTTCACAATGGGTTGGGAAAGGTTCTCCAAGACCAAAGAAGCTTGTCAGGTCAGGAAAAACATCAAAGTCATGCTGATAGTTTTCTTTGACTTCAAACAATAGTGCGTCATGAATTTGTGCCACAAGGACAAACTGTTAATCGACGGTACTATCAGGACGTGTTGCAATGCCTGCAAGAAAATATGAGAAGGAAATGGCCTGAAATGTGACAACACAATTCACAGCTCTTGCATCATGATAATGCACCTACATATTCATCCCTGTTGGTGTGTGATTATTGCACAAAAAACGAAATCATTGTCCAGACCTAGCCCCATTGGGACTTTTCTTTGTTTCCAAAGTTAAAAAACTTGTTGACAGGACAAAGATTTGCAGTAATAGACAAGATTTTAAAAAATTGCAGACAGTACTAAATACAATCCAGCAAGAGGTGTACCAAGACTGCTTCTGGAAATGGCATTGGGACTGGTGTATCAATTGTAGAGGAGACCATACACAGTTATGTAAAGCGTAATCACACAAAAATGTTTTGTCCAAAGTTTCAGAACTTTTTGAACAGACCTTGTACAATGAGTAGGTACAAATGTATGTAGGCTGCACTAGTTATTTGCAAATGAAGATTCTTGCCCATGATAGTGTAGCACGAAGAGCTGCAGCAAACCAGTCTCCAGATTGAAGACCACAACAGCATTTTGAGCTCAAACGAAATGTGGTACCTTGAAGAGAATAACCAGCACCAGAATAATAATTCAAACAGCAAGTCTTTCAATTGAATGCTACTTCAGCAATGCATGCGTCCATAACCTAGCCCAGTAATTGTATTGAGAAAAGAGAACCTACAGTTTAAAGTGCATCCCAAGAAAAGGGTCATTTCTTCATTTCTGGTGAATCTCCACATCATTCAGAGGCGAAGATTAGGTTAAATGCAGTCTGAAGTATTTCATGGTCAACCAAGATTTGAACCCAGGACCTTTCATTTTCCAGTGATGCACTTTACCTATAGACCACCAAGCCCAACATCTCCACAATGCTAAAATGTATGGATTCCAAAAACATCAGTAATGTAAATCCTGCGATATTCGCGATTTTTGACTTCATTAAAACAGAAAATATGAGTAGATAATACTTTCAGCCAGAAGGCAAATACTTGTTTATAAATAATGATTAATGTACAATAAGGCGTCACATAGCGACGGTGGAATTTTCTAAATAATGTAATTCGTCACCTTTGGGTGGCAATATAAACAGAAAAATATGGATAGATATGCGCTCCTTCACTATTTTGTTCACTGGAGAACAAATGAAGCCTTGAGCGCTAAAGACTTGTACTGTTTTTTCTTAAGTAAGACAGACGCAAATTTGTGGCGGTCTGATCTAATTTTTTACTAAATAAATAAAAACGTGTTCCGTCTAAGTTTAAGCGAAGTGTAAGAAGAACTGTTATAACTTTTCGTGACTACACACAGGTGACTCAAAAGGACAATGGCTATATAAAAGAGCGCTCAATGGACATGATACGGACATAAAAATGTACCGTCATTGTAGTACTAAGCGTAAGGTACGATATATGTTTTAGCTGTAATAAATATTTGTTCTGGGAATACCGAATTATTTAGCAGTGCTCATTCCTATCATCTCCTCCGTATTATTTTCATTTTAATTATGCATTTTTCTAAGATTACAGACACCAAGATCAGCAGTCCAATGTATGTGTTACATTGATAAAAAGGAAACTGTTTTATCGTCATCTTGCATCAGCTTTAATACTGAATTTCCCTTTTTTGTGATGTTACAGTTGTTTTTGCGCCCTTAAGAACTTTCTGGACCCTTAGGAAATTGTTTTGTCATAACAATAACTTCACAACTGGGCACGATTGTATCTACGATCATGAAGTAATTAGAAAGACAATAACGCAATTTCTTAATCAATAGCACGCTAGTTGTGACTGCCTCAAGCCACGCGAAACTGCAAGTAAAAACTATTTATATCTCATAATGCAAATTTTATGACAATGGTCAATCCATGATTCTTACTCCATTTATTATTGATAAAACAGTAAGCGAAATCTCAATTTCCAAATTTTCCACTGAATAACATCACTTTTATTTTATAACATCACTTTTATTTTGTAACATCACAATCCCAACTCTCACTTTTGTCAAATGCCATGGATCAAAGCAATCGTATGGATGCAGTATTTCTAGATTTTTGAAAAGCATTTGTCTCATATAACACCAAAATTTAATAATGAAAGTCGGGCAGTGTGCATTATCAAACAAAATTGTGAATGGATTAAAAATTTCTTGGTAGGAAGCATGCAGCAAGTTGCATTGGATAAAGAGTCATTGACAGGTGTAGAAGTAACTTCCAGTGTGCACCAGGTAGCTGTGCCAGTATCTTTACTGCTCACATTTTATGTTAATGCCTTGACAAACAATATTAAAAGTAATCTCAGACTTTTCGCAAGTGATTCCATTATCTACAATGAAATAGCAGCTCATATATTCAGACAGAACTCTGGAAGATTTCAAAGAAGAGCAAAGATTGGCAGCTTGCTTTAAATGTTCAGAAGTGTAAAATTATGCATTACACAAAATGTGAAAATGTAGTATTGCATGACTGCAACATCAATGAGATACAACTGGAATCAGGGATATTCCATATCAGTTCAACCAGAAAAAAGGAATTTCTCATCCATCATCACACATTTGTACAAAACTTGGCTTGTTTGTTCTCCCTATGGAGATAAGTAACCATACCACATTTTAACTTTTAACACACACACATTCTCTCTCCCTCCCTCTCTCTCTCTCTCTCTCTCTCTCTCTCTCTCTCTCTCTCTCTCTCTCTAAAGCAAGGGATATCACTTGGGACGGGAAAATAAAATTAATGGTTTTTGTACATCTGTTATTTTTTGTTTTGTAAAAGATAATAGTTTTAATTTTTTCTTGAGAATTTAATAAAACTGCCATAATTTCAAATGTCCAGAGCAATATACTTTTGAGAAATTTGAAGTTATTAAACATATAAAATAAACAGACTCAACCAACAGTGTTTTAAAAATTAGGTCAAATTAATTCAGCACTACATACAACAAATGTAATTCATACAGTAACTTTTCTTTCTGAATAGAGCATGTACACACCTGTGAAAATTTGTAATTTCATCTAGTCTTTGTTTCGGGATGTCCAACAACAGACGGTATATGATAAATTAGAATTGGGCAAGTATACTCTCACTGGGCCAATGGAATGATTGTGATGGTTCTGAAAGATGCATAAACTGGACAGTACAATCATGTTCTGTTGTATTTAGCTCAGGGATTATCCCAAAGTACCACACATTGGAATGTTTACAAACTACATATATCTATGGGAATCAATTTCTTACTTAAATTTTTATTTCACAATGAGCCCCAAAACACTACTCACATGCTTTCTTCCAACTTTCCTAAAAAATCTAATGACTTGAAGTTGTGGAAATTTCTTGTTCCATGAAGTGCTTGAAATTCTGCAAAGTCAGAATGTGTCTGACTTACAGCCTCTTCAGAAATAAAATGTAATTTTGGTGATGTTAATATTACAAAATTATGCAGATAACATTTGATTTTCTAGAGATCTTAGTAAACTTTCCTTTTGTGATAATTTTTTAACTGTTGTTGTTGTTGTTGTTGTTGTTGTGGTCTTCAGTCCTGAGACTGGTTTGATGCAGCTCTCCATGCTACTCTATCCCGTGCAAGCTTCTTCATCTCCCAGTATCTACTGCAGCCTACATCCTTCTGAATCTGCTTAGTGTGTTCATCTCTTGGTCTCCCTCTACGATTTTTACCCTACACACTGCCCCCCCCCCCCCCCCCAATACTAAATTGGTGATCCCTCAATGTCTCAGAACATGTCCTACCACCCGATCCCTTCTTCTAGTCAAGTTGTGCCACAAGCTCCTCTTCTCCCCAATTCTATTCAATAGCTCCTCATTAGTTATGTGATCTACCCATCTAATCTTCAGCATTCTTCTGTAGCACCACATTTCGAAAGCTTCTATTCTCTTCTTGTCCAAACTATTTATCATCCATGTTTCACTTCCATACATGGCTACACTCCATACAAATACTTTCAGAAATGACTTCCTGACACTTAAATCAATACTTAATGTTAACAAATTTTTCTTCTTCAGAAACCCTTTCCTTGCCATCACCAGTCTACATTTTATATCTTCTCTACTTTGACCATCATCAGTTATTTTGCTCCCCAAATAGCAAAACTCCTTTACTACTTTAAGTGTCTCATTTCCTAATCTAATTCCCTCAGCATCACCCGACTTAATCTGACTACATTCCATTATCCTCATTTTGCTTTTGTTGATGTTCATCTTATACCCTCCTTTCAAGACACTGTCCATTCCATTCAGCTGCTCTTCCAAGTCCTTTGCTGAATGTCATCGGCGAACCTCAAAGCTTTTATTTCTTCTCCATGGATTTTAATACCTACTCTGAACTTTTCTTTTGTTTCCTTTATTGCTTGCTCAATATACAGGTTGAATAACATCAGGGATAGGCTACAACCCTGTCTCACTCCCTTCCCAACCACTGCTTCCCTTTCATACCCCTCGACTATTATAACTGCCATCTGCTTTCTGCACAAATTGTAAATAGCCTTTCGCTCCCTGTATTTTACCCCTGTCACCTTCGGAATTTGAAAGAGAGTATTCCAATCAACATTGTCAAAAGCTTTCTCTAAGTCTAGAAATGCTAGAAATGTAGGTTTGCCTTTCCTTAATCTTTCTTCTAAGATAAGTCGTAGGGTCAGCATTGCCTCACATGTTCCAACATTTCTACGGAATCCAAACTGATTTTCCCTGAGGTCAGCTTCTATCAGTTTTTCCACTCATCTGTAAGGAATTCGCGTTAGTATTTTGCAGCTGTGGCTTATTAAACTGATAGTTCGGTAATTTTCACATCTGTCAACACCCGCCTTCTTTGGGATTGGAATGATTATATTCTTCCTTTAGTCTGAGGGTATTTCGCCTGTCTCATACATCTTGCTAACCAGATGGTAGAGTTTTGTCAGGACTGGATCTCCTATGAAATCACACTCAGTTTTCCATGGCTAGTTGTAAAGAGTGACCAACAGTACTGACATAAGAATCATTATAATGGAGATATTTTCTATAAATTAAATTAATATTTGTATTGGCCTGCACAGTCATCATAAAAAAACAAGAACTATAAGTATATGTTCTGCCATGGTTCCTTGTGGACTGTACAGAGTGTCCCACTCAAACCTCCCCTATCTCAAAGGCCCAGGAATAAAAAACACAGTAGATATGGGAATGAAAAATGCACCACATTGTAGAGCATCTCAAAGAATTAATTTATTTATCATTAGTACACTTCTACGTGTTAACCATTTGTAGCACGAAGAATATTGAGTCCATATTCAATGTCTTGCCAAGTTCTTTGTAACATTTCATTTGTTATTTTGCAACTGCATTAGTGATAAGATGTTGCAATGCAGGAATATCATCCACTCTGGTTGCATACACATGTTCCTTCATGACCCCCCACATGAAGAAATCAAGCGGCATAACGTCAGGTGAACATGGTGGCCAGGCAATAGGTCCTCCGCGTCCAATCCAACGATTGGGAAATTTCCTATCCAGGAACTTGCGAACAGCCGTTGACCAATGCAGTGAAGCTCCATATTGTTGAAAAATTATCTTGGGTTGCAAGTCTTATATCTGAGGGCACACAAACTCTCCAACACATCCAGACACAATGACCAATTCCCACAAAGAAGAACGGACCAACAATCCTGTCGTGCATTAGCCCACCCCAGATATTTAGTTTAGGGCTACCATAAACACGTTCAATGACAATTTGCAGACTTTGCGAACCCCAAATCAGAACATTATGCCTATTAACCCTTCTTGATAGATGAAAGTTTGCCTCATCTGAGAATAAACATATTTTCAGGAAGCTGGCATCCATATCAATACACTGCAGCATATTTGCAGCAAATTGCTGTCAGCATGGTTTATTGTTCAGCATCAGACATTGCAGAATTTGCACTTTGTAGGCACACATAAGAAGATGCTAGTGAACTACACAATGCAATGTTGATCGAGGTACATCAAGTTGCCTAGATGCATGACAAATTGACTTACATGGACTTCTGAGAAACATTTGTCTGATGTCCTCCACTGTTCCTTCTGAAACTCTGTAACATACACTGCCAGAATGTCTCTTCTGAAACTCTGTAACATGTACCACCAGAATGTTTCAGTACAGTTATGTTTCAGCACAGTTATGTTTCAGTACAGTTCCTGTAGCCAGAAACTTCCTGTATCATTCCTTAATTGTTATCACATTCATACAAATGACAATAATTTCTTTGCACAGTAATAGGCGATTTTGTTTCTGCGAGCCACTCTACTGCTTGTGCGCACTGCTATGGAATTGCAATTTTCACTTTATATGACCATGCTGCATGCTGGGGACGATACTTGGCACTTCTGATGTGGGAATATAAATTCTTTGAGTTGCTCTACAATGTAGTGTGATTTTCATTGTCATATCTACTGTGGTTTTTCTCTCCTGGGTCCTTGAAATAAGAGAGGTTGGAGTGGGACACCGTGTATAGTCAGTTTCATGTCGTCATATAAAACACAAAGACAATAAGCTAATCTTTCACTTTCAGTATTTTTCAGATTATTTTTAATAGGATCTAGGATACAGTTGTTACAGAGTTCTTTGATACTGTGGCAATGTTTACATAAAATGATTCTTTAAGTGGCTGCCAATATTTTGAGTGAGACTTGGCATTATAAGAATGTAGAATAAGTTTTTCCAACTCAGACCCTCAAAGTTTGCAATACATGTGATAATTTATTTTCTGACACTTGAAACCCACTGATGAAATTCAATTGTTTCATCTTCATCACAATTTTCAGTTATTTTTTTCTAGGAAACATAACAGTGTTTCTTAGGAGAACATACACTGCTGTGCCAGAGCATTCATATGGAGGTCATATTTTCACATACTAGAATTTTTATGACAGCTTTACAGTTTTTTTCAAATGACACCGTATACGGTACTCTGAGACTGTGAAACCTGTCCATGAAGAAATTAATGATGCTGCATTGATTAGTGAAATTATGTTCTGATGAAAGGTGCACAAATATAACTGATTTGGTATCAACACATGAGGCACACCAATTGGGGGAAAATGAACACAAGATAGAAAAACCTGCCTTAGTTTCCAGATATTCACTTTTAAAATTCGAATAAATATTGTGTAAATTGCCTAAAATCAACCGTTTTCTTCCACACTGCTTTCTCTCAGTGCTTACCACATCTTCCTTATTTTGGTAAAAATTAATTACTAAATTAATTAATTTAAGTTTCAATTTCTTTCCTCTTTTCAAGTTTGGCTCTGAGAAGAAACCCTTTTCTTTAAAAATATTCTGTATTTGCTTTAAATGTTATCAGTTTGAATGACACATTTAATCCTAGAGCAGGCACGCCGGAGTACAGAGTGCACCAAACTTACATGAACACTGTATTCATCAAGTTGGCAACACTGGAGACATTTCAAACCCTAGCTATTCCTTCAGTATCCTGACTATATTTCTGTGCAGTCTAGTAATTCTCAGTATTAAATAATTTGCTTAACAGGAAATTTTGTGTAATAATGTCACAACAGCGCACTCAGTGCATGGTCCATCTAGTCATGTAAGTATTATGTTACTTTCTCAAACATAATGTTTTGTTTTAGTTAAGTTATTCCTATGACCCATGCTCGCTAGTACTTTTTATTTTAGGGCAAGAAAGTGTTTAACTAATGAGGTACTCGAGTGGCTCATGAATGACAATTTAGATTTGAACAAAGATGTAGGCGGTATATCAGATGATGATACCGGTGGGGAAAAGGTGATAATTATTCATAGTTATCATGATACCAAAAGTAAACAAGAGTATGACTCATATGAAACTGAAGATAATGTGAATCAGTGAAGCTCTATTGGTGAACAGTTTGCGAGAAGAGACAAAACTTCTACATGGAGGAAAACTGTTAGCTCAGCCACAAGCAAAGCAGAAAGTAAAAATATTATACAAAAATTTCCAGGACCCGCAGCTATATAGCAAGGGGTGTAGCAACTTAGATTTCTGGGTTCAGTAAGATAATTAGCATGGAAATGATTGATGACACTGTAAAATATATGAACAGGAAACATTCAGCTCAAAATAGAATTTTCTGATTATCAGAGAGAAAAAGATTATGAAGAAATGACAAGAGGTGAAATATTGGCACTCCTTGGTTTTCTTTATCTTTTTAGGACGAAGAAAGCTAGCCACATGAATGTGATGAAACTGGAGTACCAATGGATCACGAACTGAAGTTGCAAGAGCTCTCACAGCTACAAGTGATTCCTTTTCCTTCTAAGTTGTGTTCATTTCGATGATAAAACAACCACAGAAGAAAGAAGGAAAACTGATAAGATGGCTACAGTACATTCAATTTTGGATGAGTTTGTGACCAATTGTAAAAGTACGTACAATCTCAGTAAGTCTGTAACCACTGATGAGAAACTTCAACCTCTTGGGACTGTCATGAATTTGTACAATATATTCCCAACTTACCTGCCAAATATGGCATTAAGATATTTGGACTTTATGATAAGAAAGCATTTTTTACAAGTGACATTGAAGTATATTATGGAAAGCAGCCTGAAAGACCTAATGCAGCCTGAAATTCAGCTTCAGAAATTGTTCACAGACCAGTAAGTCACGTAGAGGGATCCAACAGGAATATAACAGTGGACAATTGGAAAATAAGTTGCCCCTTGCTGCATCACTGTGAGAGAAAAGATTTATGTCTATTGGGAAACTCAGAATAAACAATAAATTCCCTTGAAATTCTTGCCTAAGGAAGGCCGGAGCACCAGATTTGTCCCTCTTTGGATATGAGAATGACACGACATTGGTTTTATATGTGCCAAAGAAGAACAAGGGTTTCTGATGCTGTAAACTAAGAATGATTGATGTGCTACCAATGAGGATTCTTGAAAGCCATATAGCATATTAGATTACAATACCACAAGGGGGTGGGGGGTGTTGCGGGTACAGTCAACCAGATGTGGTTTGTATAACAAGAAGACAGTCTTTGGTAATCTTTTTCGCTATAATAGACATTGCAGGCATTAATGCTCAGAACCTTTTTTACTCGGCTGAAAAAAAAAACATGGAGTTGTAAGAAGGATTTTCCTGAAGAACCTGACTTATGATCTCACAAAAGTGCATCTAATAGAAAGAACCAAAATTCGAGTGTTCCTAAGGATATTATGCTGCTCCTTCAAGTACCTGGTGACATCTGAGAAAATTGAGGAGCTTTCTCCTAAGAAATGAGGATGCTGTGTTGTTAGTGGAAGGGCCAAGAATATTAACACAGCAATAAAATGTGATTCATGTAAGAGTTTTGCTTGCAAGATGCATATCATTATTAGATACATGTGTGAAAAGTGTCAAATTGTGACTGAGGACTCAGATGACATGTGAGTTGACTCTTGATCTCTGTCAAACTACTAAGCAGTGAACAAGGACTATCTTTAAGCTGTTATAATCTGGTTTCAGTAGGCATTCAGTACAAATATATTTATTATCAGTGTTACTGCTTATACAGGGCGAGTCAGGAGGAAAGGTACATGCTTTGAGGGGTGATAGTATCAGTACTTCTAAACAAAAAACTTCATATGGACATATGCCCTATTCCGAATGGTTTCTGAGATTAAACACTTTTAATATCACATTTGTACGTTTTTCTTGAATAACTCTAAAACCGCACCCTCCAGCAAAAATGTGTCACAGTACAAAATTCAACCATATTAAATTTCCTACAAAAAAGGTGTTATTCAATTTTTTCTCTAGAACTAATGGTTTTTACAAAGAGAACATGTGGATGTTGAAAACCTCACTCAATGCACATTCGCTGTAGCTCACGTAATTTTTGTAGGCCAGTTTGAGGTTTACAGTGTACCACAGTAGTGTAGATCAAGCTGAGATTAACAGTTTGATACAGGACACTTGTGGTCTATCAAGTCAGGAAACTAATCAGATTGGCCTACAAAAACTATGTGAGATACAACACATGCGCATCGAGTGAGTTTTTCAACATTCTCGCACTCTTTTCGCACAAACCATTAGTTCTAGAGAAAAAATTGAATAGAACCTTTTTTTGTAGGAAATTTAATATGGTTTAATTTAATACTGCAACACATTTTTGCTGGGGCATGCAGTGTTTGAGTTATTCAAGAAAAACATACAATAGTGATATTAAATGTGTTCTATCTTGGAAACCATTCAGAATAGGGCATATGTCCATATGAAGTTTTTCGTTCAGAAGCACTGATACTACCACTCCTCAAAGCACGTACCTTTCCTCCTGACTCACCCTGTATAATTTTACAGCAGGCTTCAGGCAGTGTTGGCTTCGGTCACACAGCTTGAGGCTGTTGCCAATGGGCATCACTGTGGGGGTCCGGATGGGGGTTTGTCGGGGACGGCCAGCTCGTCCCACGCATCCCCCGATCGGACTACGACTGTGGTTGCCCGGGATACTGCCCACATTGAGGCTGATCCATCACCTGTGGTAGAGTGGGAGGTCGTCTCAAGGTGTGGCAGGGGGCGAAAGACATTCCGGAGGACTGAATGGAAGGCCTCTCCAGTTTGTCTGACAAACTGGTTTCAGGCTCTGTCTGAGGCTGATACTAATCTTCAGCCTGACATGGCTGCTTGTCCTGTTCCAGAGGTTGCCCCTCAGTCTGCAAGATCCAGGCGGTCGCAGAGGGTGGGCTTACTGGTAGTTGGGAGCTCCAACGTCAGGCGTGTAATGGGACCCCTTAGGGATATGGCAGCAAGAGAGGGGAAGAAAACCGATGTGCACTCCGTGTGCATACCGGGGGGAGTCTTTCCAGATGTGGAAGGGGTCCTTCCGGATGCCATGAAGGGTACATGGTGCAACCATCTGCAGGTGGTCACTCATGTCAGCACCAATGATGTGTGTCACTATGGATCGGAGGAAATCCTCTCTGCTTCCAGCGGCTATCTGATTTGGTGAAGACTGCCAGTCTCGCTAGCGGGACGAAAGCAGAGCTCAGCATCTGCAGCATCGTCGACAGGACTGGCTGCGGACCTTTGGTACAGAGCCAAGTGGAGGGCCTGAATCAGAGGCTGAGACTGTTCTGCGACCGTGTAGGCTGCAGATTCCGCGACTTGCGCCATAGGGTGGTGGGGTTTCGGGTTCCGCTGGATAGGTCAGGAGTCTACTACACGCAGCAAGCAGCTACACGGGTAGCTGGGGTTGTGTGGCATGGACTGGACGGTTTTTTAGGTTATATGGCCTCTGGCAAGTACAGAAAGGGCAACAGCCTCAAAGAGCGCGGGGCCCAGTCAGGACATGCTGGGACCAAGCAGCAATCGGTATTGTGATTGTAAACTGTCGAAGCTGCATTGGTAAAGTACCGGAACTTCAAGCGCTGGTAGATAGCACCGAAGCTGAAATCGTTATAGGTACAGAAAGCTGGCTGAAGCCAGACATAAATTCTGCCGAAATTTTTACAAAGGCACAGACGGTGTTTAGAAAGGATAGATTGCATGCAACCAGTGGTGGAGTGTTCGTTGCTGTTAGTAGTAGTTTATCCTGTAGCGAAGTAGAAGTGGATAGTTCCTGTGAATTATTATGGGTGGAGGTTACACTCAACAACCAAGCTCGGTTAATAATTGGCTCCTTTTACTGACGTCCCGACTCAGCAGCATTAGTGGCAGAACAACTGAGAGAAAATTTGGAATACATTTCACATAAACTTTCTCAGCAAGTTATAGTCTTAGGTGGAGATTTCAATTTACCACATATAGAAGGGACACTCAGATGTTTAGGATGTGTGGTAGGGACAGAGCATCGACTGACATTATACTGAGTGCACTATCTGAAAATTACCTCGAGCAATTAAACAGAGAACCGACTCGTGGAGATAACATCTTGGACCTACTGATAACAAACAAACCCGAACTTTTCGACTCTGTATGTGCAGAACAGGGAATCAGTGATCATAAGGCCATTGCAGGATCCCTGAATATAGAAGTAAATAGGAATATAAAAATGGGAGGAAGCTTTATCTGTTTAACAAGAGTAATAGAAGGCAGATTTCAGACTACCTAACAGATCAAAACGAAAATTTCTGTTCCGACACTGACAATGTTGAGTGTTTATGGAAAAAGTTCAAGGCAATCGTAAAATGCATTTTAGACAGGTACGTGCCAAGTAAAACTGTGAGGGGCGGGAAAAACCCACTGTGGTACAACAACAAAGTTAGGAAACTACTGCGAAAGCAAAGAGAGCTTCACTCCAAGTTTAAACGCAGACAAAACCTCTCAGACAAACAGAAGCTAAACGATGTCAAAGTTAGCGTAAGGAGGGCTATGCGTGAAACATTCAGTGAATTCGAAAGTAAAATTCTATGTATTGACTTGACAGAAAATCCTAGGAAGTTCTGGTCTTACGTTATCAGTAAGTGGCTCGAAACAGCATATCCAGACACTCCGGGATGATGATGGCATTGAAACAGAGGATGACACGCGTAAAGCCGAAATGCTAAACACCTTTTTCCAAAGCTGTTTCACAGAGAAAGACCGCATTGCAGTTCCTTCTCTAAATCCTCGCACAAATGAAAAAATGGCTGACATTGAAATAAGTGTCCAAAGAATAGAAAAGCAACTGGAATCGCTCAACAGAGGAAAGTCCACTGGACCTGACAGGATACCAATTCGATTCTACACAGAGTATGCGAAAGAACTTGCTCCCCTACTAACAGCCGTGTACCGCAAGTCTCTAGAGGAACGGAGGTTCCAAATGATTGGAAAAAAGCACAGGTAGTCCCAGTCTTCAAGAAGGGTCGTCGAGCAGATGCGCAAAACTATAGACCTATATCTCTGACGTCGATCTGTTGTAGAATTCTAGAACATGTTTTTGGTTCAAGTATCATGTCGTTTTTGGAAACCCGGAATCTACTCTGTAGAAATCAGCATGGGTTCCAGAAACAGCGATTGTGTGAGACCCAACTTGCATTATTTGTTCATGAGACCCAGAAAATATTAGATACAGGATCCCAGGTAGATGCTATTTTCCTTGACTTCTGGAAGGTGTTCGATACAGTTCCGCACTGTCTCCTGATAAACAAAGTAAGAGCCTACGGAATATAAGACCAGCTGTGAGGCTGGATTGAAGAGTTTTTAGCAAATAGAACACAGCATGTTGTTATCAATGGAGAGACGTCTACAGACATTAAAGTAACCTCTGGCGTGCCACAGGGGAGTGTTATAGGACCATTGCTTTTCACAATACATAAAAATGACCTAGTAGATAGTGTTGGAACTTCCATGCGGCTTTTCGCGGATGATGCTGTAGTATGCAGAGAAGTTGCAGCATTAGAAAATTGTAGCGAAATGCACGAAGATCTGCAGCGGATAGGCACTTGGTGCAAGGAGTGGCAACTGACCCTTAACATAGACAAATGTAACGTATTGCGAATACATAGAAAGAAGGATCCTTTATTGTATGATTATATTACTTCTGTAAAATATCTGGGAGTATGCGTGCGGAACGATTTCAAGTGGAATGATCATATTAAATTAATTGTTGGTAAGACGGGTACCAGGTTGAGGTTCATTGGGAGAGTCCTTAGAAAATGTAGTCCATCAACAAAGGAGGTGGCTTACAAAACACTCGTTCGACCTATACTTTAGTATTGCTCATGAGTGTGGGACCTGTACCAGATTGGGTTGACGGAGGAGATAGAGAAGATCCAAAGAAGAGTGGCGCGTTTCGTCACAGGGTTATTTGGTAACCGTGATAGCGTTATGGAGATGTTTAGCAAACTCAAGTGGCAGACTCTTCAAGAGAGGCGCTCTGTATCGCGGTGTAGCTTGCTCGCCAGGTTTCAAGAGGGTGCATTTCTGGATGAGGTATCGAATATATTGCTTCCCCCTACTTATACCTCCCGAGGAGATCACAAATGTAAAATTAGAGGGATTAGAGTGCGCACGGAGGCTTTCTGACAGTCGTTCTTCCTGCGAACCATACGCGAGTGGAACAGGAAAGGGAGGTAATGACAGTGGCACGTAAAGTGCCCTCCGCCACACACCGTTGGGTGGCTTGCGGAGCATACATGTAGATGCAGATGTAGAAGGCATGTCAACATTCACCAAAGCCGTTCCACTGGGGATGAACATCATGAAGATGGAAAGAATTGCCACTCGTAAACTACAGAACATAGAACAATTGAGTACATTTCACAAATTACAATTAATGTTTTACAATTTTGAATGGCCGATTAGCAAAAGCAGATACAATTTTGTATGAATTTTAATATTTGATGATAATTTAATAGAATTTCATTGGCTAACTTGTGCAAATATGAGATCTTATTTGCCCAAACAAACTTCAATATTGTGAAAAGTAAATGTTCCTATCATGTCCTTGCTATAAGCTTGTTATGTACTATTTGGTACATTTATTACTGCTTGTCCTGGTATTTAAAATATATCAGTAACTGTGTTTATTTACATTACTTGGCAACTACAAAGATCGTTACAGTACATTATTCATGCAAATTTATTGAAAAGAGGCTATATGTTTTATATGTGTAACACTGATACAAAATGCAGAAAACTGAATGTACTTCATACATGCAGTGAGTTATAGGGGTACCATAGTTTGCACTAGAACTGGCATTGATTTGTTCTTGATGTAGTGTCAGTTCTGCTACATTACATGCCAACCTGAGTATTGTGATGTAATCAACTTCAACACTATAAGTATCTACTGACACACTGGATATCAACAATGACAGCAATAAGAAAATAAAACACATCCATAAATTAATTTTCAAGTATAAGTAATGTATTATTATGGGTCAAATTATTCTAATAATTAGTAATTTGAGCCTGCAATATTTCCTTTAACTTTTTTATATTTTTACATAAATTTATAGAAAAGCTACTAAAGTAATTTGTTTGATAATAATGTGAATGCTATCACTCTCTCTTTTTTGCTTACAATGACTAATGGTATAATACATTTTATTTTAACAATTACTGTAAATGAAAACTGTCTGGGTAGTATGTAGTTGGGTTTTTTTCTGAAAAGAAGTTGTAATGTAATCATTGTGAAAACAAAATGTATTGTCCATTAGATGATTATTTTGAAGGCAAAATATAGAACACGTAACTCACAAGAAAATTTTGCCAACATGATTTAACTGGTGCTACTTGCATGACTCTGATTTATAAAGATAGCTACACATTCTGTATAATTTGAAGTCTGAAGAATTCAATGAACTAAGTATTAGATTACAAAATTATAAAAGTGAATATGTCCTCTTTATGATTTGCACAGAAATGACAAAAATATGGATATTAACAACACATTATTGAAATTTTGAACTTTTATTATTTGTTATGTCAGAGTAAGACAAGTGTTACAGTATTCAGAATCATTGAAATTATTTCAAACTTGTCTCTTCTTTGTAGTTTGGTGTAAATTGTTCATTATTTTATCAAACAGCAATTCACTATCAGCAGCTTTTTCTTCTACAGTTTTTCCAACATTCTGCAAGTTGAATGGGCAGTGGAAGACTACTTAGGGTCAAATGGGTAGAAGATTGTTGACGCTCTGCTGAAGGATGTGGTTGAGCTTTTCAAGGCTGAGGTGGTATCGTGTGATCAAAGGAGAGTTGATCAGTCGCTGGTTAACATGTATACTGGTGCCAGAGTTGGAGATGGCATGGGTGATCCATTTATAGATGAGCTGGGTAGGATATTGGCTATCAATAAAGGCTTTGGTAAGGCAGTCAGTATAATTTTACACTCTTGATTTCCACTGCAGATGTGGCACTAGCATGTGATGAGGCTATAAGGAAGAGATTTTTTGATATGAAATGGGTGACTGTTCTCAAAATGAAGGTACTGTTGATAAGAACAAATGTACTTATGGAACAATCTGAGATGTGGAGATCAATATCTAGGAACATGATGATACTGTTCTCAGGGGTCCAGCCAAGTGCAGTTGTCTTCGTAACTTGATATGACAACAGCACAATTGGCCATCATCTGCTGGTGATACCTGTAGAATGAGTGTCTTTGTCACATCCTGCCTCCGTTATAGTGTGATTGCTCCACACCCAGTTCCCCACTATCCGATTCCATGCAGCATCAAGTGGAATGGAGGGGGATAGGATCACTGAAGGCTGGGCATGAACCTAGATCCCTCAGATCTTCTGTATTCCACATCAGGCATAAAAGTGCTCTCAGCCAACACTGTGACTTTAGTTGGCTGAGCACTGGGTCCAAAGCTTTGCATAGGGTGTAGCCACTCTCTCTGTTGATCAGCCCGTTGGCTGAATGTATTTCAATAGTCTACTTCAGAACAGAGTCCCAAAATGATTAGGTCTGTCTTTATACTTCTGATTCTTCATACTTTATATTGAGTCCTTTGTGGCCATGCAATGTTCTGCAACTGCAGATTTTGTTGGTTGCTTAAATTTGGTATGTCTTCTTGTTCCTTGCACCTTTCTTTGAGTGTCCACACCATCTGCCCAAAGTATGCCTTACCACATTTACATGGAATACAGTAAACACCAGGTTTCAGGAACCACAAGTCATCTTTCACCATACCTAATAATGCACACATTTTTGGAGGTGGACAGAAAATTTATTTAATGGTACATCAAGCCAGAATTCTGCTGATTTTGTTCACTGCCTTGCCAGCTTCTGACATATATACCATTGTGTTATCCTCCTCATTGTATTTTATTTGCTGTGCCTTTAACTTCTGCCAGCAAGCACATCAGTTTTATCTCCCATCATACCCACTGTTGTTGCATACATCCTTATGGTAGTTGAGTTCCCTTGGTAGGCTTCCTTTGTCCAATACCGCATTGGCTCTGTGTACCAACGTATGTAGCATACCCTCACAGTGTTAAGGATGGTGGCAGCCAGTAGTGTAGAGATAGAAATCAGTGAGGGTGGTGGCTTTCCTGTACACGTGATGTCCTTTAGTGCTGTCAGTTTTGTGGTGATGGTTTTTTTGGGATGTTTAAGGGGGACTAAACAGCTAAGGTCATCAGTCCACCATTCCAAAAACAGGCGAGACGAAAATTTGCGGAGCAGGTAAAACCCCAAGAGGAAGGAGACTTCCCCCCAGGCACTGAAAGAACACAAATGCGGCAACGAACACTACAGACAAGAAGAGTACAGATGAACACCAGACAGAAAGAAACAGAAGAAAAGAAGATAGCTGGAGACTGGCTGACTGACCACGAGAACAAAAAAAAAGGGAAAGAGTCAACCATCCGACTACACACTAAAATCTGCAACCAATTATGAGAGACTCGAGGACAAGAGACACAGAAAGGGAAAGGTGCAGGACCTCCCTAAATGGAACCATAAAAAGGACTACCATGGATAAAATTTAAAACGTCGTCAGCCATGGAGGCATCGTCGCATAAAACCAAAGGCAAAGTGCCCGGGAGATTAAAAGACTGCTTGACGGTGTGCAGTCGGGGACACTCCAACAAAATGTGGGTGACCGTCAGCCGGGACCCACACCGACACAGGTGGGGGGGAGATCATCCTGACGCAAAAGGTGGCCGTGCGTCAGGTAGGTATGGCCGATGCAGAGCCGACACAGGATGACAGAGTCCCTGCGAGAAGCCCGCAGGGAGGACCGCCACACATCGGTTGTCTCCTTAACAGCCCACAGTTTATTCGGGGATGTCAGGCCCTGCCACTCATCATTCCGCATCCCAAGCACCCTACGGCGCAACACCAACTGCAGATCACGAGCCGGGAGGCCGATCTGCAAAGCTCAGGAGTCGATTGCCCCTTTGGCCTGCCTGTCGACACGTTCGTTCCTCGAGATGCCAACATGACCTGACGTCCAAACAAAGACCACCGAATGACCAGAGCGGGTAATAGCAGAAACAGACTCCTGAATAAAGGATACCAGAGGAGAAGAGGTATAGCAGCGGTCGATAGCCTGGACGCTGCTCAGGGAGTCACTGAAGATGACGACGGACGTACCTGAGCAGGAACGCACATGCTCAAGAGCGCGCAATATGGCCGCCAGCTCTGCAGTAAAAGTACTGCAGCCAGCCGGCAAGGAGCGCTGTTCAACATGGGCAGCGTGAGCAAAAGCGTAGGCAGGACGACCATCCACCAGGGAACCATCAGTGTAGACAGGCTCACAGCCTGAAAATGAGGCGAGGAGCGCAAGAAAACGGCGACGGAGGGCCACATGCTGAACCGAGTCCTTGGGTTCCCGTGCCAAGTCCAGGCGGACGGACGGCCGGGGCATACACCAGGGAGGCGTGGGTGCACGGGCCCGGAAGGGTGGCAGAAGAGGGAATGACCCGACAGCAGGGACTGGACGTGGACAGCAATGGAAAGCCCAGACCTAGGTCGCCGGTCGGGCAGAGGGAGAACCCTGGCAGGGAAAAGCAGGCGATGATTGGGATGGCCCGGTGAGCAATGCACGTGGACAGCATAGTCGGCGAGCAGTCGGTGGCGGCGAATCCGCAGTGGGGGAACCCTGGCCTCCACCAGTAGACTATCCACGGGGCTCGTACGGAAAGCGCCAGTTGCAAGCCGAACCCCACAGTGGTGTATGGGGTCCAACAACGTCAACACTGAGGGCGATGCAGACCCATAGGCCAGGCTCCCATAATCAAGCCTGGACTGCACAAGGGCTCTGTACAATCGCGATCTGCACCCCAAGACGCATGGCTCAGGCAGCGGAGCGTGTTGAGGTGCCGCCAGCACTTTTGCTTCAGCTGAGTAATATGAGGAACCCATGTGAGCCGGGCATCAAAGACGAGTCCTAAGAAGCGGCTAGTGTCCACCACTTCAAGTTGGTGGCCGTCGAGGTAATGTTCAGGATGAGGGTGGACCGTGCGACACCTGCAGAAGTGCATAACTCGAGTCTTGGCTGCAGAGAACTGAAATCCATGAGTCAGAGCCCATGATGCTGCCTTGCGAATGGCTACTTGCAGCCTGTGTTTGGCGACTCCTGTTGTCATTGAACTAAATGAGATGCAGAAGTCGTCGGCATACGAAGAAGGAGACACCGACGACCCCACGGCTGCAGCCAGACCATTAATGGCCACTAGAAATAAGGAGACGAACAACACCGAGCCCTGCGGGACCCCATTTTCCTGTATATAAGATGAACTAGAGGCGGCACCGACTTGCACCCGGAAAGAGTGTCGCAATAAAAAGGTTTGAAGAAAAGCCGGGAGCTGACCACAAAGATCCCACTCATGCAACGTAGCAAGGATGTGATGCCTCCATGTGGTGTCATACGCCTTCCGCACATCAAAAAATACAGCAACGAGATGCTGACGTCGGGCAAAGGCCGTACGGATAGCAGATTCCAGCCACACCAAATTGTCCGCAGCAGACTGGCCCCGACGGAAGCCACCCTGGGATGGAGCGAGGAGACCGCGTGACCCAAGGACCCAACACAAACGCCGCCCCACCACACATTCAAGCAATTTGCACAAAGCGTTGCTGAGGGTAATGGGACGATAGCTGTCCACCGCCAGTGGGTCCGAACCGGGCTTCAAGACGGGGACAATAACACCCTCTCGCCACTGCAATGGGAACATGCCCTCGCTCCAAATGCGGTTAAAGATGGTGAGGATGTGTCTCTGGCAGTCCCTAGAGAGATGCTTCAGCATCTGCGTGTGGATGCAGTCTGGTCCTGGTGCTTTTTTTTTTTTGTTTTAGGGTGCACAACTACAATGGTCATTAGTGCCCTAACTAATTTAGGAATGTACCGCGAGGCACAAGGTTAAAACAGCAACTAAAAGGGACAACACTATAAAAGATGTATTAACAGACGTAGGATTAAAAAACTACAGCATAATCAAACGTCCTTAGACAGGTGTGTCAAGTTGATAAAACGAAGAACGCGAGCAGCAGCTCCTGAGTCATCCGCTAAAGTGGCATCCAGAGTACATGGCAGGCCAAGATCAAGACGCAGCGTAGTAAAATCCGGACAGGACGTTAAAATGTGGTGGACCATCAGCAATTGCCCACATGGACAGAACGGCGCCGGCGCCGCCGTCAGCAGATGGCGATGGCTGAACCGGCAGTGTCCAATTCGTAGCCGGGCCAAAATGACCTCCTCCCGCCGAGAAGGACATGAGGAGGACGTCCAAGCTACGGGAAGAGGTTTCAAGGCCCAAAGCTTGTTGTCCCTAAGTGCAGCCCAATCGGCATGCCACAGCGATAAAATGCGCCGACAAATGATCGTGCTACAATCTGATGAAGGGACACAACAAGAAGCCGTCCGAGGCTGGAGGACCGCAGCCTTCGCCACGGCATCTGCAGCTTTGTTCCCAGGGAAACCGACATGGCCAGGAACCCACATAAAGCTAACTGGAGCCCCGTCGTCCACCAGCTGCTGAAGAGAGCGTTGGATCCGGTGCACGAAAGGATGAACCGGATACGGATCACTGAGGCTCTGGATGGCGCTCAGAGAATCGGAGCAGATGACATAAGCAGAATGTCGGTGGCGGCAGAAGTAAAGAACAGCCTGGTAGAGGGCAAAGAGCTCAGCTGTGAAGACCAAACAATGGCCATGTAGCCGGTATTTGAAACTTTGTGCACCGACAATAAAAGAACACCCGACCCCGTCATTGGTCTTAGAGCCATCTGTATAAATGAAGGTCATATTAAAGAACTTCGAACGAAGTTCAACAAAACGGAAGTGGTATACTGAACCGGGGGTAACCTCCTTTGGGAGCGAGCGGAGGTCGAGGTGAACGCGAACCTGAGCCTGGAGCCAAGTTGGCGTGTGGCTCTCGCCCACTCTAAAGGTTGCAGGGAGTGAAAAATCAAGGTGTTGACGGAGGCGACAAAAGCGAACTCCAGGGGGTAGCAGGGCAGAGACATACAACCCGTATTGACGGTAAAGAGAGTCATCAAAAAAGGAACGATACGATGGGTGGTCGGGCATTGACAGAAACCGACAGGCGTAACGACAAAGCAGCATATCGCGCCGGTAGGTGAGTGGCAATTCACCGGCTTCAGCATGAAGACTCTCGACAGGACTAGTATAAAACGCTCCGATCGCAAGCCGTAAACCCCGATATTGTATGGAGTTGAGGCGGCGTAAGATGGACGGCCATGCAGAGGAGTATAAAAAGCACCCATAATCCAGCTTGGAGCGCACGATCGACCGATATAGGCGAAGTAGGACGGTTCGATCCGCTCCCCACGACGTGCCACTGAGAACATGGAGGACATTTAGAGAACGGGTACAACGGGCAGCCAAATATGACACATGTGGAGACCAACTAAGTTTCCTGTCAAATGTAAGACCTAAAAATTTTGTTGTCTCCATGAATGGGAGAGCAACGGGGCCGAGTCGTAAGGACGGTGGGAGAAACTCTTTGTAGCGCCAGAAGTTAATACAGACCGTTTTCTCGGCAGAAAAACGGAAGCCATTGGCGACACTCCAGGAGTAAAGATGATCAAGAGAACGCTGAAGAGAGCGCTCCAGGAAACATGTACGCTGCGCGCTGCAATAGATGGTAAAATCGTCCACGAAAAGGGAGCCTCATACATCATCTGGAAGGCAATCCATTATTGGATTGATCGCTATGGCGAAGAGAGCGACGCTCAAAACGGAGCCCTGTGGCACCCCATTTTCCTGGCGAAAGGTGTCTGACAGGACAGAACCCACACGTACCCTGAACTGTCGATCCATTAAAAAGGAATGAATAAAAAGAGGGAGGCGACCGCGAAAGCCCCATGTATGCATGGTGCGGAGAATGCCCGCCCTCCAACAGGTGTCATAAGCCTTCTCCAAATCAAAGAACACAGCCGCGGTCGGGCACTTCCGCAAGAAGTTATTCATAATGAAGGTCGACAGGGTAGCCAGATGGTCAACAGCAGAGCGCCGCCTACGAAATCCACATTGTACATTGGTAAGTAGGCATCGAGATTCGAGCAGCCAAACCAACCGAGAGTTAACCATTCGTTCCATCACCTTACAGACACAGCTGGTAAGCGAGATGGGTCGATAACTGGAAGGCAAGTGCTTGTCCTTCCCCAGCTTAGGAATCGGTACAACAATAGACTCGCGCCAGCATGCGGGAACATGTCCCTCAATCCAGATGCGATTGTAAGTACGAAGAAGGAAACCTTTACCCGCAGGAGAAAGGTTCTTCAGCATCTGAATATGAATAGAATCAGGCCCCGGAGCGGAGGACCGTGACCGGGCAACTGCATTTTCGAGTTCCCGCATGGTGAATGGGGCATTATAGTTTTCACAATTGGAGGAGTGGAAATTAGGTGGCCGAGCCTCCTCTGCCTGTTTTCGGGGGAGGAAGGCAGGGGGGTAATGAGTGGAACTCGAAACCTCTGCGAAAAAGCAGCCGAAGGCATTGGAGACATCCTCAGGGGCCACAAGGACGTCATTCGCGACTGTCAAGCCAGAAACTGGTGAGTGGACCTTAGTGCCAGATAGCTGGCGCAGGCTACCCCAGATAACAGAAGAAGGAGTAAAACCGTTGAAGGTGCTTGTGAAAGCAGCCCAGCTGGCTTTCTTGCTTTCTTTAAAAATACGACGACACTGCGCACGTAATCGTTTATAACTGATACAATTCGCCACTGTAGGGTGGCGTTTAAAGGTGCATAAAGCACGTCGACGAGCAAGTAAGGCGTCTCTACATGCTGCGGTCCACCAGGGGACCGGTACGCGGCGTGGACAAGAAGTAGTGTGAGGGATGGAATATTCAGCAGCAGTGAGAATGACATCCGTGAGGTGTGCGGCCTGACTATCGCAGATTGTGAAGGTTTGATCCTGAAAGGTCGCCCTGGAAGTGAAGAGCCCCCAGTCTGCTTTGGAGATGTTCCAACTAGTTGAGCCCAGAGAGGGGGTATGATGCAGGAGATGGATAACGCACGGGAAGTGGTCGCTCGAATATGTATCAGAAAGCGCATACCACTCCACCTGGGGTGCAAGTTGGGTAGTACATACAGAGAGGTTTAAATGGGAATAGGTATGAGAGGTGTCTGAAAGGAAAGTAGGGGCGCCAGTATTGAGGCAGACAAGACTGAGCTGGTTGAAAACATCTGCTAACAGGGAGCCCCTCAGACAGGATGCTGGAGAGCCCCAAAGAGGATGGTGAGCATGGAAGTCTCCAGTTAACAAAAATGGTGCAGGGAGCTGAGCAATAATTTGCAGCATGTCTGCCCTGGTAACGGCAGACGACGATGGAGTGTAAACGGTACAGATGGAAAATGTAAAATTGGGGCAGTAATGCGGACGGCAACTGCCTGGAGGCCATTGTGCAATGTGATGGGATCATAGTAAATATCATCCCGGACCAGCAACATAACCCCTCCATGAGCCGGAATACCTGCCACAGGGGGTAGGTCAAAAAGCACAGAGGTGTAGTGTGCCAAGGCAATTTGATCGCATGGGCGTAGCTTCATTTCCTGGAGGGCTACGACGAGCGAACGGTGCAAGCGGAGCAGCAATTTCAAGTCCTCTCGGTTGGAGCGAATGCTGCGAATATTCCAGTGAATAAGTGCCATCGTGAGAAGAAGAAGATGCAAGAAGGGGTCATCTAGAAGGCCGCTGAGGGCCCGGCTTCGAGCGAGCACTGCCGCCGCTAGCAGGAGGCGGACAGTCATCGTCCATTTGTTCTATAGGTTCATCGGCCATCTTGTGAAGATGGTCGGAAGGGGGAGCTTCCTCTGCTGGTGAACGGCCAGATGTTCGGCTACCAGCGGTGCGGCCAGGCAAAATGGATGACGGCCTTGGGCGGCAACCACTGTGGGGTGCAGGAGGGTGCAGGGGGGGGAGGGTAAGTTGCAGTCGCAGAGCTCGTAGCAAAGTGCGTGGCAAGGTGGTCAGCAATGGCAGCAGCGTCTGTGCAGACAGCGCCCTTCAGGGAGATCTTAGGGACACCCATAGGGGTCTGGTATCCATAAATCTGCCGGATCTGGGACCACAGGAGTGAGGGGGAGACACGGGAGCCCAAGGATGAGACATACCTCTCCCAGCACTCCTGCTTATGCCGTGCAATAAGACGACGGGCCAAGGCACGGAGCCTCTTATAGGCGATGAGGGTCTCCAGAGACGGGTACCGCCTATGACGATGGAGAGTCCACCTATGGTCGCAAATAGCCTCAGCAATCTCCGGCGACCACCAGGGTACAGCCTTCCTCGGAGGGATTCCAGAAGAGCGGGGGATGGCAGGCTTGGCCGCAGAAATGATTGACATGGTCAAGACACGGACCACCTCATCAATGTCACCCTGTGGGGGAGACTCAATGGTGGAAGCGGAAGTAAAAGCTGACCAGTCAGCCCTGTTGAGAGCCCAGTGGGACAGGTGCCCAGAAGAATGACACTGGGGCAGTGACAAATAGATGGGAAAATGGTCACTACCACACAGGTCAGGATGCACTCTCCAGTGGAGGGATGGGACAAGTCTGGGGCTGCAAAGAGAGAGATTGATGGCCGAGAACGAGCCATGGGCCACACTGAAATGCGTGGGAGCACTGGTGTTCAAGAGGCTAAGGTCGAGCTGAGCCAACACATGCTCCACGGCACGACCGCGGTCATCACAGACAGTCCCACCCCATAGAGGGTTGTGGGCATTGAAATCGCACAGAAGCAGCAATGGTGGCGGGAGTTGAGCCAGCAGCGCAGCCAAGACATGTCGGGGGAGCTCCCCATGCGGAGGAATGGGAACAGAGCAAACAGTAATAGCCGGCGTGAGCTCAACACTGACAGCGACTGCCTCTAAAGGCATCAGAAGGGGTACTGGCGAGCTACAGACAGAGTGGTGAACAAAGAGGCAAACTCCACCTGACGCTCGTTGACAGGCAGCGCGATTCTTATGGTATCACTGATAACCGAGAAGGGCGGGGGTCCGCATTGCTGGAAACCAAGTTTCCTGAAGAGCAATGCAGAGAACAGGGGAAACACTCAGAAGCAACCAGAGCTCAGGCAGGTGGCGGAAATAACCTCCGCAATTCCACTGGAGAGTGGAAGCAGGAAGGGACTGGGAGGGCGTGAAGGCGACTAAGAGGCAGACGGCGCCTCAGAGCCAACAGCCGCCACTGGGGAAGAGTCAGCTGTGTCCATAGGAAAGGCCCCCCAAGGGTTCCGTGAGGGCGAGATCTGCGGCAGAGGCGAGGATCTTCACTTCATCCCCGGAGCCAGAACTATTTACAGCAGGCGGTACTGAAGCTGCCGGAATGTCCTTCTTCTTGGACACATTCCGTTCGTTCTTCTCGCGTCTGCCCTTAGGGTGAGAGGGCAGTGAGAGCTTCTCTGAAGGAGGGTCGGAGGCTGACGACGACGCAGAAGCCCTACGACCAGCAGGTGGTGGAACCTTCAGCCACTGGCTGACACCCGGCTGGGTAGGAGAAGAAACGGAGGAAGGGAGAGCCCCTAGGGACCCCTTCCATAAGAGAGTAACCGGCAGAGGCAACACTGGCGGAGAAGGAGGGGGAGGGATTGAGCCACCCAGTTTATGAGCAAATGTCACTCCCAAAGTAATCATGGGGGGAGTGACAGAAGAGGGTTTGCCCCCAACTGCTTAGGGGGCGACAGAGGAAGGCTTGCCCCAGACACTAGGGGGGCAGACAGAGATGCACGGCCCCGAGGTCCCACTGAAGGTGGCACAGATGAGGCGACAACTGCCGCTCGCAAGGGCAACGATAACGTGGCTGCAGCGTAAGATGTTCGAAGGCAAACAGGATACAATCTTTCAAATTTCAGTTTTACCTCTCGATAAGTAAGCCGGTCCAGCGTCTTAAATTCCATTATCTTCCGCTCCTTATGAAGAATGGGGCAATCCGGCGAGCATGGAGAGTGGTGTTCCCCACAGTTGACACATACAGGTGGAGGCACACACGGAGAATCGGGATGAGAGGGGCGTCCGCAATCTCGACATATGGCGCTGGATGGGCAACGGGAGGACATATGCCCAAACTTCCAGCACTGGAAGCACCGCATCAGGGGAGGGACGCATGGCTTGACGTCGCAACGGTAAACCATTACCTTGACCTTCTCGGGCAATACAGCACCCTCGAAGGCCAAGATAAAGGCACCGGTGGCCACCCTGTTAGTCTTGGGTCCTCTATGTACACGACGGACAAAATGTACACCACATCATTCCAAGTCGGCTCTCAGCTCGTCGTCGGATTGTAACAATAGGTCACGATGGTAAATAATCCCCTGGACCATATTTAAGCTACTGTGGGGAGTGACGGTAACAGGGACGTCACCCAGCTTATCACACAAGAGCAACGCTCGTGACTGGGCTGGGGAGGACGTCTCTAGGAGCATGGACCCATTCCTCATTTTAGACAACCCTGCCACTTCCCCAAACTTATCCTCCAGGTGTTCCACAAAAAACAGAGGCTTCATCGTAAGAAAGGAGTCACCATCAGTCCTGCTGCAGACATGGTATTGTGGTACATAAGGCTCCCACTTGGCACTAGATCTGTGTCCCTCCCATGGCGCAGCCAATGAGGGGAACGACTGAGGGTCATATTGCGGAGCATCAAAGTCAACTCTGCCTCACTTAGAGACGCTGGTGACCGTGCGACCACCAGCTTGGTGTGATTTATTACGCTTCATTGCGCCACATCCGCCCAGATGCCACCTACTCCGAATGAGGGCTCTCCCCAAGGGCGCTACCCAGCCAAAGCAACGGGTACCTGGCCGATATCCCATTGCCCGGAGTCCCCGTGCCCCAGACAAGATGAGCACATACTCCTTGGCATGCATGGGGAGGGAACAGCTCTGGCATCTGTAGTGTGATCCCTGCGTGGTCAGGGGACTACCGCCAAGAGGGTACATGACGACCCCACCACAACAGACTGGCTACCGTGCTGGATTTTAGGTGTTGAAAGGGACCACAGTTGTCATGGGCGCTAAGAAGGGGATTGCGCACAAGATGAAAAGGAGGCAACCCAGAAGACATTGGGTGTAAATCCTGCCCCACGACAATAGGTAGCATGCAAGATGGTCTTGCATGATGGACCAATTAAAAAACACCACGTAAGGCATCCTTCCGCAAATGGCACGCACTAACTACGGAAATTTGGAAAAATGGAGGTCAAACTCAAGAGGGGACCATCACATATGGCCGAAACGTTTGAGACTCCTTTTAGTCGCCTCTTAAGACAGGCAGGAATACCGCGGGCCTATTCTTACCCCTGAACCTGCAGGAGGACTGTCAGTTTTGTGCTTGACTAAGATGTCCAAAAAGGTCTATTCCACCTCAGGGTGAGTTTGAAACTGGGAGCAGGGTGTTCAGATGTTATGGGAAATCGTGAAGTTTTTCACTCCCATGTGGCCACACAACAAATGTGTCAACAACATATCTAAAAAAGTATGTGGGCTTCAATGTGGCTGTTTCCCAAGTTTTCCCTTCAAAATCTTCCATAAAAGCATGTAGACTTCAATGCAGCTCTTTCCAGAGTTTTCCCTTCAAAATCTTCCATAAACAATTTTGCACAACTGGTGAAGAGGGCACCCCATGACAACACCATCCATCTGTTCATAATAGTCACTGTTGAAGAAACAGAATGTTGATGTGAAGACTAATTCGAAGAGATTAGTAATTGTTGGATTGAATTTCTCCCTGATCAACTTGAGGGCATCAGAAAGTGGCATTCAGGTGAGGAGGGAGACCACATCAAAGCTCACTGTAACATTCTGGTCATTGAATGAAATGTACAGAGTTCTTGACGTGGTGCTGACATTTACCAACACAAGGGCTTAATAATGGTGTTGGATGTTTCTCCAGTCAGTATGTAGGTGTGCCTATGTTGCTCACAATTAAATGTAGAGGAACATCCTGTTTGAGAACCTTTGGTAAGTCATAGAGCCTTGGCAGTGTAGCAGCACACGGTCAAAGCTTCTTAATGATTTCCTTCGACTGCCATATCTGCTCAATGGTCTTCTTCTTCACTTTGCTGTTTGGGTCTCCCTTCAATTTTCTGTATGCTGGTTCCTTGAGTGGGTTGTACATTTTGCTATTGTACTCTGACAGCAGGAGTAGTACAGCAGCATTCTCTTTGTCCACAGGTAGAATGACTATTTCAGGATCATTTGAATGCAGTTCTTTCCACCTTCATGATGTTCATCCTCAGTGATTCGGCTCTGGTGAGCATGCAGCTCATTTGCTGATGTGTGTCTTCCCCTTTCTCACTGGAGAGAGCAGAAATTACTTGTTATATACCACTGATAAAGGCAGCAGTTGGTGCTGGTATGAAGTTGAGTCAGTCTCCAAGAACTGATTTTGCTGCGTCATAAGTCTCTTTCCCTGTGAGGCTGATGCCAGTTTGTTGTTGCCCTTCTTGCAACTGTTGCTTTCTTCCTGCCACACATTCAAGCTTGGAGACTTGTTTGGTAGTAGCACTGTATGAAGATCGGTCCATCCGAGCCCAGCCCAAGCAATTGCATCAACCTACTCCCAAGAATCAGGCATGTGTAGAGTAGCCATCTCTAAGTTGAGTGTGAGAAATTCCTTAGCTGTTGTGTCCAGTCAATGATGTGGGTACTGGATCCTTTCCCTTACTATAGCCAGACTAGAACCCTGTGATGTTGCTATTATGGTACAGTCATGGCACCTCATCAGAAAGGCAAGAGAGCTGAGTCAATTCTCTTTGCTGAGTCAATGCTCTTCGCTCTCCTAAGGCTTATCCAGCTTCTTAAGTATCTGATATATCTCCCCCCTGTAGAGGAATCTGACGTACGATCTTAGGTTTGACTGTTTCTACTGTTCTTGGGTGTCCAGATGGGTGCAGTCATCTTTGTAACACAACATTTCAACAGCATACCTTGCTCTCATCTTCAGGCGATACCCTTAGAATGAGCTTCTTCAATAAATCCCTCCTCCTGTATACTGTCAACACTCCCCACCTCTTTGCCATTCTCTGGTCATATGCCTTCGGCTGAAGTGATGGGGTGTGAGATTGTCAAGGGCTAAGGATGAAGCTTGGTCCCTTAGTGCTTTTATAGCACCCGTCACACATGAAAGTGCTTCTCAGCTGACACTATGATTTTAGTTGGCTGAGCACCATGTACCAGCTTTGCTTAGGATATACCCTCTATGTCTGTTGGTCAGCCCATCAGTCACTGGTATTACAGTAATATACTTCAGAACAGTCCTCCTACTCCTCCACTCGAGGAGTGAGACAGACAAGATGTTCCTCTATGTCCAATTGTGATCAACATTGGCACACTTATGTATCAGCTGGCCAACCATCTAAAGACAGCATTAAGCCCCACATCACAAACTGTGTGCATTTTATTCAATAGCTGCAAGAACTAAGCCTTCATGACCATGATGTTACGGTGAGCTTTAATGTGGTCTCCCTCTTCGCCACATGCCACTTGCTGATTCCCTCAAATTGATCAGGAAGAAATTCAACCTGACAATGACTAATCTCTTCAACTTTGTCCTCATATCAACATTCTTTCCCTTCATCACTGATTGTTATGAATAAACAAATGGTGTCACTATGGGGTGTTCTCTGTTACCAGCTGTGCCAAAATGTTTATGGAGGATTTTGAGGAAAAAGCTCTGGAAATAGTTGCACTTAAGCCTACATGCTTATTCAGATATATTGTTGACACATATGTAGTGTGGTCACATGGCAATAGAAAGCTTCAGTATTTCCTCCCACAGCTGAACTCTCTGCACCAAAGTATCAAAATCACCATGGAGATGGAGGAGAACGGCGAATTCACTTTCTAGTCAAGCACAAAACTGACAGCAGATAGCATGTACAGGAAAGCCACCCACACCGATTTCTATCTCCACACTTCCAGCTGCCACCATCCTTAACAATGTGAGGGTGTGCTACATACATTGGTACCACAGAGCCCGTACAGTATTGTACAAAGAAAGGCTACCAAGTGTGTTTAACCATCTTGAGGACATATTCGACAACAACAGATATGATGGGAACAAAAGTGACATGCTTGCAGGTAGAATGTACAGGCATAGCAAATAACACACAATGAGCAGGATAAGAAAATGGCATATATGCCATAAGCCAGCAAGACAGTGAACAAAACTGGCGGAATCCTGGTTCGACGTAACATTAAATGCATTTTCCATCCACCTCCAAAAACGCGTGCACTATTAGGTATGATGAAAGATGACTTGCAGTTCCATAAACCTGGCATTTACTGTATTCCATGTAAATGTGGTAAGGCATACATTCGACAGAATGTGAGAATACTCAAAAGAAAGATGCAAGGAACAAGAAGACAAACCAAACTTAAGCAACCAAAAAAATCTGCTGTTGCAGAAGATTGCATGGCTAGGGGGGACTCAGAGAATTATGAAGAAACGTATGTACTTTGGGACTGCGTTCTAAAGGAGGTTGCTGAAAGACAAGTGAACAACAGGATGAACAATACAGTCAGTGGCTGAACCCTATGTAAAGCTTGGGACCTGTTGTTCAGTGTACTAAAGTCACAATGTCAACCGAGAGTCACTTTCTCACCTGAAGGGCACTACAGAAGCACTGACGGACATGGGTTTTGTACCCAGCTCCCCACCGCTCTATCCAACATGGCAGCAACTGAAGGGTGAAAGGGGTAGGGAGTGACCACAGTATAATGGGGGCAGGATGTAGTGAATATTCACATACGACAGGTATCACCTGAAAAAGACGGCAAGGTATGTCATCAAAATATCATGTCACAAAAATGACTGCACCTGGCTGGACACCCGAGAACACTACAGTCAGTCAACTTACTGGGAAAGCTTAAGATCACACATTTAGGAAGATGACTAGTTGGACAAAGAAGAACCAGGTGAAGGTGTTCTGGGAGTAAGTGTTGAGGTTATGCAACAAAGAGCAAAGGTTGTCCTTGTAATGAATCCAGATTATGAAAATGTCATCAACGGATCTGAAACAGAAAAGGGCTTTTAGGTGTCGATTGGATAGGAAGGATTCTTCCAGATGGCCTTATATAAGTCGGCTTAGGATGGTACCATATGAGCGCCCAAGACAGGAACACTGATTTATTTGTAGATTTGGCCTTTGAAAATGAAATAATTGTGGTTTAGGATTATATTTATAAATAACTAAAAACAAAAATATTTCCTTAACATCTTCTGTGTCACGCTCTAATTATAAGCTATTTGTTGTTGTGGTCTTCAGTCCAGAGACTGGTTTGATGCAGCTCTCCATGATACTCTATCCTGTGCAAGCTTCTTCATTGATACATTAACCCATTTCTTTGAACTTGCATTCCCACTGGAAACATTAACCACACGGGGAAACTCTAGAACAAACAGCTGGATCACAAACGGAATAAGGGTTTCATGCCAGAAGGAAAAACTACTTCATGAAATATGTGACTCAAAAAATTCCTCACCTGTAGTACACACATACTATAAAAAATACTCCAAATTATTAAGAAAAGTAATAAAATCAGCAAAAATAATGCATAATGATGAAATCATTTATAATTCAGTTAATAAATCAAAGGCTATATGGAGTGTTATAAAAAAAGAATGTGGAGAATATGGACAACCTTGCAAAAATATAACACTATCACATAAAAATAAAAAAGTAACAAATCCCTTAGAAGTAGCCAACACATTTAACAACTTTTTCACAGGTGTTGCTGAAAATATGTTACAATCAAACCCCAGGCAAATGAATATAAAATAAGTGCATGTAGAGGATCAATGTACATCAGTTCTGTTTCACAAGATGAAGTAGCTAAAGCAATAAAAGGACTACAAAATTCCAAATCGGCAGGTATTGATGGTATACCTGCAACAATGTTAAAGAAGAGCACATCAAAACTAATTGAAGTACTCACACATTTATGCGACTGCTCACTTCAGGCAGACACTTTCCCTAATGTGTTGAAAACATCAAAAGTTATTCCTGTACATAAAAAAAGGGGATAGAGACAATGTAAACAACTACAGACCCATCACAATTTCCTCCTGCGTCTCTAAAGTACTGAAAAAGTTATGTATGAGAAACTTATGAAATTTATAATATAAACAGCATCCTATGTAATGAACAACATGGATTCAGAAATAAGAGGTCAATGACAACTGCTGTCTATGAGTGCATCAATTCCATTCTAAACCTGATGGGCAAAAAACAGGAGATAATAGGAGTCTTTATTGACTTGTCAAAAGCTTTTGACATGGTGGACCATAAAATTCTTCTATCAAAGCTAGAAAGATATGGTATTCGAGGTCTGTCCAAGAAGTGGATCAGTTCCTTCCTGACTAATCGTATGCAGGCAGTTACGTCAAGTACACAAATATTGAACTAAAAACTGTATCTAATCACTTATCTGACTATAAACAAATAAAATGTGGTGTGCCCCAAGGATCAGTATTGGGACCCCTTCTATTTCTTCTGTACATAAATGATCTAAGCTTAAATATTAATGCACACAAAACAATCATATTTACAGATGAGACCACGATTCTACTAAAAGGAGACAACGATGAACAGTTACAGCAGACAGTAAACACGGTCACGAAACAACTTAGTAGCTGGGCACAGAGTAATCAGCTTGTAATAAACAGTAAGAAAACCATTGCTCTAAAATTCCACAATGTTCCTAACAAGGACAAGTTTATCCCATCAGTCTCTACCAATGACAAACCAGTTGGTAACAGTACTGAAACAAAATTCTTAGGACTTTGGCTGCAGAGTAACATCAGATGGAATAAGCATATTGAATATCTCAATGCGGAACTGAGCAAAACATGTTACCTTCTTTGTTCATTAAAACCATGCTGTACTGAGAAAACAGTATTGAATGCATATCATGCGTACTTTCATTCTCATCTTAGGTATGGGGTCACCTTCTGGGGAAACTCTAAAACAGCTAATAGCACTTTTAAACTACAAAAAAGGGCCATTAGAATCTTGTTTGGGTGCAAGTCTAGACACTCTTGTAAACCCCTGTTTAAGAAATCTGGTATTCCTCCATTACCATGTGTATACATTATGGAAACCCTTTTGTTCTTTAAATTAAATGTAATTTGCAAGGACCGGAGACTGCAAAAAAACTGTGATATAAATGAGCACTTTACCAGACAAAACAGAAACTTACATATGACTCAAATCAGCACAGCACTGTGCCAAAAAGGTACTTTTCACATGGGAGTTAAGCTTTACAACAAACTTCCTGAAAACATAAAAGCTATCACTGAGGTCAATACATTTCGAAAATCTCTAAGTCATATTTACAGCATCACTGCTTTTACTCCGTCAAAGAATATTTAAATTTATGAAATGTGTTATATAAATACTTACGTGTGAAGGGTATTATTGTAAGCTTAAATATGTATGCCTTAAAATGACTTTCAGCCTGTATGTTTATAACTTGACTTGTCCAATGTCTCATGCATAACCTGCTATATAGACAACAGGACCAATAAAATACAATCTCCCAGGACCTACTGCAACCTACATCCTTCTGAATCTGCTTAATGTATTCATCTCTTGGTCTCCCTCCACGATTTTTACCTCTACACTGCCTTCCAATACTAAATTGGTGATCCCTTGATGCCTCAGAACATGCTCTACCAACTGGTCCCTTCTTCTAGTCAAGGTGCGCCACAAATTTCTCTTCTCCCTAATTCCATTCAATACCTCTTCATTAGTTATGTGATCTACCCATCTAATCTTCAGCATTCTTCTGTAGCTCCACATTTAGAAAGCTTCTATTCTCTTCTTGTCCAAACTATTTATCGTCCACGTTTCACTTCCATACATGGCCACACTCCATACAAATACTTTCAGAAATGACTTCGTGACACTTAAAATCTATACTCGATGTTAACAAATTTCTCTTCTTCAGAAATGCTGTCCTTGCAATTGTTGGTCTACATTTAATATCCTCTCTACTTCTACTATCAGCAGTTACTTTGCTCTCCAAATACCAAAACTCATTTACTACTTTAAGGGTCTCATTACCTAATCTAATACCCTCGGCATCACCCAGTTTAATTCGACTACATTCCATTATGCTTGTTTTGCTTTTGTTGATGTTCATCTTATATCCTCCTTTCAAGACACCGTCCATTCCGTTCAGCTGCTCCTCCAGGACCTTTGCTGTCTCTGACTGAATTGCAATGTCATCAGTGAACCTCAAAGTTTTTATTTCTTCTCCATGGATTTTAATTCCTACTCCGAATTTTTCTTTTGTTTCCTTTACTGCCTGCTCAATATACAGATTGAATAACATTGGGGATAGGCTACACCCGTCTCACTCCCTTCCCAACCACTGCTTCCCTTTCATGTCCCTTGACTCTTATAATTGCCATATGGTTTCTGTACAAATTGTAAATAGCCTTTCACTCCCTGTATTTTACCCCGGCCACCTTCAGATTTTGAAATACAGTATTCCACTCAACTTTGTCAAAAGCTTTTTGTAAGTCTACAAATGCTAGATACATAGGTTTGCCTTTCCTTAATCTATTTTCTAAGATAAGTCGTAGGGTCAGTATTGCCTCACGTGTTCCAACATTTCTACGGAATCCAAACTGATCTTCCCCGAAGTTGGTTTCTACCAGTTTTTCCATTCGTCTGTAAATAATTCATGTTAGTATTTTGCAGCTGTGGCTTATTAAACTGATAGTTCGGTAATTTTCACATCTGCTGCGGAAGCAAAGGGAACTTCACAGCAAACATAAACATAGCCAAAGCCTTGCAGACAAACAAAAATTACGCGAAGCGAAATGTAGTGTGAGGAGGGTTATGCGAGAGGCTTTCAATGAATTCGAAAGTAAAGTTCTATGTACTGACTTGGCAGAAAATCCTAAGAAATTTTGGTCCTATGTCAAAGCGGTAGGTGGATCAAAACAAAATGTCCAGACACTCTGTGACCAAAATGGTACTGAAACAGAGGATGACAGACTAAAGGCCGAAATACTAAATGTCTTCTTGCAAAGCTGTTTCACAGAGGAAGACTGCACTGTGCTTCCTTCTCTAGATTGTCGCACAGTTGACAAAATGGTAGATATCGAAGTAGACGACAGAGGGATAGAGAAACAATTAAAATTGCTCAAAAGAGGAAAGGCCGCTGGTCCTGATGGGATACCAGTTCGATTTTACACAGAGTACGCGAAGGAACTTGCCCCCCTTCTTGCAGCGGTGTACCGTAGGTCTCTAGAAGAGCGAAGCGTTACAAAGGATTGGAAAAGGGCACAGGTCATCCCCGTTTTCAAGAAGGGACATAGAACAGATGTGCAGAACTATAGACCTATATCTCTAACATCGATCAGTTGTAGAATTTTGGAACACGTATTATGTTCGAGTATAATGTCTTTTCTGGAGACTAGAAATCTACTCTGTAGGAATCAGCATGGGTTTCGAAAAAGACGGTCGTGTGAATCCCAGCTCGCGCTATTCGTCCACGAGACTCAGAGAGCCTTAGACACGGGTTCACGGGTAGATGCCGTGTTTCTTGACTTCCGTAAGGCGTTTGACACAGTTCCCCACAGTCGTTTAATGAACAAAGTAAGAGCATACGGACTATCAGATCAATTGTGTGATTGGATTGAGGAGTTCCTAGATAACAGAACGCAGCATGTCATTCTCAATGGAGAGAAGTCTTCCGAAGTAAGAGTGATTTCAGGTGTGCCACAGGGAAGTGTCATAGGACCATTGCTATTCACAATATACATAAATGACCTGGTGGATGACATCGGAAGTTCACTGAGGCTTTTTGCAGATGATGCTGTGGTGTATCGAGAGGTTGCAACAATGGAAAATTGTACTGAAATGCAGGAGGATCTGCAGCGAATTGACGCATGGTGCACGGAATGGCAATTGAATCTCAATGTAGACAAGTGTAATGTGATGCGAATACATAGAAAGATAGGTCCCTTATCATTTAGCTACAAAATAGCAGGTCAGCAACTGGAAGCAGTTAATTCCATAAATTATCTGGGAGTACGCATTAGGAGTGATTTAAAATGGAATGATCATATAAAGTTGATCGTCGGTAAAGCAGATGCCAGACTGAGATTCATTGGAAGAATCCTAAGGAAATGCAATCCGACAACAAAGGAAGTAGGTTACAGTACGCTTGTTCGCCCAATGCTTGAATACTGCTCAGCAGTGTGGGATCCGCACCAGGTAGGGTTGATAGAAGAGATAGAGAAGATCCAATAGAGAGCAGCGCGCTTCGTTACAGGATCATTTAGTAATTGCGAAAGCGTTACGGAGATGATAGATAAACTCCAGTGGAAGACTCTGCAGGAGAGACGCTCAGTAGCTCGGTACGGGCTTTTGTTAATGTTTCGAGAACATACCTTCACCGAAGAGTCAAGCAGTATATTGCTCCCTCCTACGTATGTCTCGCGAAGAGACCATGAGGATAAAATCAGAGAGATTAGAGCCCACACAGAAGCATACCGACAATCCTTCTTTCCACGAACAATACGAGACTGGAATAGAAGGGAGAACCGATAGAGGTACTCAGGGTACCCTCCGCCACACACCGTCAGGTGGCTTGCGGAGTATGGATGTAGATGTAGATGTCAACACCTGCTTTCTTTGGGATTGGAATTATTATATTCTTCTTGAAGTCTGAGGGTATTTCGCCTGTCTCATACATCTTGCTCACCTGGAAATGCCTTACAATTTAAAACCTGGTTCCTAAATCTCCGTCTTACCATTATATAATCTATCTGACACCTTCCGGTATCTCCAGGCTTCTTCCATGTATACAACCTTCTTTGATGATTCTTGAACCAAGTGTTAGCTATGATTAAATTATGTTCTGTGCAAAATTCTACCAGGCGACTTCTTCTTTCATTCCTTGCTCCCATTCCATATTCACCTACTACGTTTCCTTCTCTTCCTTTTCCTACTATCAAGTTCCAGTCACCCATGACTATTAAATTGTCTCCCTTTACTATCTGAATAACTTCTTTTATTTCATCATACATTTCATCAATCTCTTTGTCATCTGCGGAGCTAGTGGGTATATAAACTTGTACTACTGTGGTTGGCGTGGGCTTCATACCTATCTTGGCCATAATAATGCATTCATTATGCTGTTTGTAGTAGCTTACCAGCATTCCTATTTTCCTATTCATTATTAAACCTACTCCTGCATTACCCCTCCTTATTTTGTATTTATAACCCTGTATTCACCTGACCAGAAGTCCTGTTCCTCCTGCCACCAAACTTCACTAATTCCCACTATATCTAACTTTAACCTATAATTTCCCATTTTAAATTTTCTAACCTACCTGCCTAATTAAGGGATCTGACATTCCATGCTCCAATCTGTAGAATGCCAGTTTTCTCTCTCCCAGTGGTAATTGGACAGAAACTGTAGAGAGATGGTGCAGAAAGTGAGCAGTGTCTTGAATGGAGGATGGGAGGTTATGGGCAAAAGTTTGGAAGTGTTTATCAGCAAAGGCAGATGTTTGTTCAGTGGGAACACTATATTCACCCACAAAGACACAACCATTAGGGAGATATGTGGGACTGTGTTTGTGGAGTAGGTAGAAGGTAGGCGTGTGGGGGATTGCTGGTGTGTGAGGAGGAAGAGGGAGTCAGGTGTCAGGTTTTGGAATGGGCCTAAGGCCTTGGGGAGGTACTAGAGGTTGTGTTGGTCCTCTGGAATGGAATCACGGTCATAAGGTTTGTATGCAGAGCTGTTGTAAAGTTGGCAGAGACCCTCAGCACATAGTGACTATGATTCATGACCACAGTGGTGGAGTCTTTGGCTGTGGGAAGTATTATAAGGTCGGGGTTTGTTTTCAGGTTATGGATAGCTGTGTGTTCGACAGAAGCAATGATGGACTGACTGGGGAGGCATTTAGGAAAGAAAGGTGAGGCCAGGCTAGAAGTAAAGAATTCCTGAAAGACTGCCAGGGTGGACAGGGAGGAGGATCATGTTTGGAGGGAGGGTGGAACTGTTTTAAACAATTATGCAGTACTTTCGTTTGGCTGTTGTCAGTGGGGTGTGTGGCAAAGAAATTTTCCACTGGACACAATGAGTAAGGGAAAGAAAATCCTTTTTAAGTCCAGTATGGTCGGACTTATGTTGGGGGCTGAAGACACGGTGTTTAGAGAGTACTGAGACTTCCGTAGGGTTCAGAGTTTTGGCAGAAATGTTGAGAACAGTCCTACGGGATGGGTGTTCAGGAGCAGCGTGTTTCGGGGAGGGTGGAGTAAGTTTTTGGCAATGTACAAACTGGAGTGAGTCAGCAAGGCATAGTTGAGTCCCTCTGAAGGGTTGAGGAGGATGGGAAGGCTGGGGGTGTTGGATCATGTGGTAGGCCTTTTCTTGGCTATCGATAATCCCATATGGACATAAGACAGGAGTAGCTGGGACAGATGGTGCTAGAAATGCTGTTCCAACCATTGAAGGACAAGAGTTTCTATTACACTGATGGCCTTTAGCAAGTTGTGGTCACTAAGTGGAAGGGTATTGTGACAAGAATAGAGGTTGTCAACTAAAGTTTGCACTTGGTATGATTATGAAGGATCAGCCTGGTGAGGGTGAGGAACCGATGGAATTGGGAAAGGTGAAGGTTCTTGCAACAGGATAACAATTTTAATGGTCAGCCCATCAGGCGTGATACCTCATGCCAGACAGAATTTTAGAAAGAGGTGTGTGACTGTAGTTTTTCAAGGTGAAAGGAGAGTTTTCAGAAATGATGAAAATGGAAAGAGCAGGGATTCATGGTTGGACTGTTGGAAGAAAATAAAAGTGACTGAAAAGTAGTTACAAAAGGTTCAAAATAAGGTGAAAACTTATGGTCAATGTGTTATAAAGGAAATAAACAGTGGATACTATACAGAGATCTTTATAGGGAGTTAGAGGTAAGGTCAGAAAAAGTTTTAAGGAAACATGAAGTAGTGGGTGCACTCATAAATAAATATATTCTATCACAAATTGACATGCGTTATTGCAAATGAACATGTGTGATCATACACTGTGACAGTAATAAACACGTGATCGTACAATACACTAGTAAACAAACACATGCAATCGGCTAACAGTCAGGTTGGACTGTAAGAGTCAGTAGTAGAGAAAACGTTATAAACAGCAGTGGAATTAAATGTTGGATAGGGGGCTGTCACAACATGAGGTGGAAGCTGTACAGCACTACTTAGCTTGGAGGGCTGTTACAAAAGTGGCCATTCAGATTCATAACAGAGGATGACTGGTAGCGTTTTGAAGGTAGGTATTGTAGAGGAGAAGCAAGTATAGACATATTAAGGAATAAAGGATGCACAATTACACACAAAGACACCCAAGCACACACTTTTGTGGCAATGGTGACACTGATTATTGACTGTCAATTATTGAAAGCAGTTACTTGGGCTGAAGGATGTGGGGAAGCAGATAGGGGAAGATGCAGGGGAAAGTAGGGTAGTGGGAAAGAGATAGTACTTTTGGGATATCACTTAGCAGCTGCACAACAAGATGAAAAGACTAGAGAGGGCAGAGCACAAAAGAGGTACAGGCAGTGGAAGTGGGAGCAGAGGGAAAAGGAGAGGAAGAGGGAGAGGTAGAGAGAGAGAGAGAGAGAGAGAGAGAGAGAGAGAGAGAGAGAAAGTACATAATCTGGACAGGGAAGTGATGTGGACAGAAGAGAGGACTAAGGTGAGGCAGTAGGAAATAGGTTGGTGGAAGTTTGGGCCAGGGGGATAGCGAGAGCACATGATATGTTGGAGAAACAGTTTCCAAATGCGAAGTTCAGGGAACATTTTGCTGGCAGGAAGTATCCAAATGGCCTGCATTGTGAAGCAGCTGTTGAAGTCATTTTTTGTGGTAACTGGACTGTCATGTTTGTAGTGTGCCACAGTTTAATGGTTGTCAACCATACAAGTAGACAGTTGTTCCTTTTCATTACCACACAGAATTCTGTACAGTAATTACAACATAGCTGATACAGAAAAGGCAGGGCCACTTACGAATGCCGCCACATCATATATCAGCTTTGTTCCGTTTTTTTTAATCAGTCTTCTGACTGGTTTAATATGGGCCACCATGAATTCCTCCCCTGTGCCAACTTTTTGATCTCAGAGTAGCACTTGCATCCTATGTCTTCAATTATTTTCTGAATGAAATCCAATCTCTGCCTTCCTCAACAGTCCTTACCCGCTACAGCTCCATCTAGTACCCTGGTAGTTATTTCCATAAGTCTTAAGAGATGGACTATCATCCTAGTCCTTCTTCTTGTCAGTGGTTTCCATATATTCATTTCCTCACCGATTCTGCAGATAACCTCCTCACTCCTTAACTTATCAGCCCATCTAATTTTCAATATTCTTCTGTAGCACTACATCTTAAATGCTTCTATTCTCTTATGTTCCAGTTTTCCCATAGTCCATGTCTCACTGCCATACAATTCTGTGCTCCAAATGTACATTCTCATAAATTTCTTCTTCGAATTAAGATCTACATATGATACCAGTCAACTTCGCTTGGCCAAGAATGCCCTTTTTGGCAGTACAGGTCTGTTTTTTAGGTCGTCCTTGCTCCGTCCCTCAGGGGTCATTCTGCTGCCTAGGTAGCAGAATTCCTTAATTTCATGTACTTCATTATGACCAATTATGATAATAAGTTTCTAGCTGTTCTCATTTCTGCATTTCTCATTACTTTCATCTTTCTTCAATTTAATCTGAACTTGTATTCTGTTCTCATTGCAATGTTCATTCCATTCAAAAGATCCTGTATTTAATCTTCACTTGCACTGAGGACAGCAATGTTATCAGTGAATCTTAATGTCAATATCCTTTCTCCTCGAATTTTAATCCCACTCTTCAACTTTTCTTTTTTGTTTTAGGGCACAAATACAACCAGGGTCATACGAGCCCAGGCCAAAACTGTAGAAAACGAAGACAAAGGGGTGAGTTAAAAATGAAAATACATTAATCCTAACTGACAGAAGAGAAGACAAACCAGGGATGTGGGGAAAGGTCTATAAGATACGCCATAGAGAAATGGAGGTCCATAACTAAAAATTAAATGGCTTTCACCATATTGCTACGACAGATAAAAAGTAAAATGTGGTCAACCTGCGCATTGTTCACTAAAATGGCCAATAACTCAAACGGCAAACATAAACGAGAATGTAAGTGGTTGAAAAAGGTTATTCCATCAGGAAATGGTGGACTGTCAGAGGTTGAGCACAATGACCACAAAATGGTGGAGGAGCACAACTTAACAAATGACAATAGCTAAAAAGATAGTAAACAACCTAACTTCTCTTAGCAAGAGGGCTGAGAGTAGGTCGTCCAAGCCACTGGGAGAGACTTAATAAACCGGAGCTTGTTCCCATGAAGGTAGGACCAGGGGTGATGTCAAAGTGACACCACCTGCTGACAGACAGCAACAGAGAGATCATAGGAGGGAATATAAGAATAGCAGGCTGAGGTACAAAGACTGCACCCTTGGCAGAAGCAGCAGTGGCCCCATTTCCTGTCAGACCGATGTGACTAGGAACCGACATAAACATCACAGTGGCTCCACCAAGAGTGAGCAAGTGACAGCTTTCATGGACACGTTGCACTAAGGGATGGACTGTGTACAGCACACTGAGGCTTTGAAGGCTACAGAGAGAGTTGGAGCAGATGACGCAATTGAAAAGCCTGTGGCACCAGATGTACGACGTGGCACTCATTTTACTAAGGTTGGAAGTTCCTCTTTATGTTTTTCCCTGTTTGCGATTTAAAAACTTGGTTGTTTTGAAATTCAGCCTTATGCAAACACAATTTGTTTATTTTTATATTTACCCAGACATGTTTTGACACCTAAGTATCATCTTGTTGGGTCAAATTTTTATTTCTTAAAATTACATCGCTAACTGAACTGTTTTATTATACACCAGTTTTAGTGTTTGTTTTCATCATTTTTTTGACAGCCTGTCACCTGCAAAATTTTTCATCCTGTTTCGTGTCTCAACTGCTATTTAGTGCATTGTTTTCATTCAGTTTTTCACAAATTTCCACTAATTACTTCAACTCACAGGCACTTTCACAAAATGTGGTGAAACATGATCTAAACAGACAGTTCCATCAACATACTCTTACTGCATGGCCTGATACAAGGCGAAGAGCTCTGCTGTAAATACTGTGCAGTGTTCTGGAAGTCGATACCAAAAGATGTCAGTCGGAATGACGAAGGCACACCCAAAGCCACGGTCCGTCCAACAGCCACCTATAGTAAAAAACCAACTGCGGGAACGCCTTGGGCTGCGAATCAGAGCCACCAGCTGGGGAAGCCATCAGCGGTGGAGCACGCACCACCGGGTAAACACAGGACAAGTTGGATGACAGACCAACGACAACTGACAACAACCGACCACGACCGAGTATGAGCGACACAACATGGAAGAGAGAAACAATGGAGGCTTGTGGAAACCAAACACCAAACATAAATCCACTCGGAACCAGAGCCAGGCAAATGTCAACAACAAGCAAGGACCAGAACGCAGTACCACCGAGATAGAAACGAAATCCAGAGCGGGTACCAAACTGACTGGACTAGGACAGAGCGGGTCTCTATAAACAAAACCAGAGGGAGCGGCTATTGGCCGCTGTCTGCTCGTGGCGTAGCGGTGGCGCCCTCGCTGCGTGAGAGCTGCTGCGCGGAATAGTCGCCGCGGAGGCGGAGCCCTCTATGGGCTAGCCACGTCCATTTGTTTTGGCGCGTGTTCGACTTCCACGGCGGAAGGTATTAGACCATCAGTGTACACAAAGCTACTATTGGGAAGTTCCGTGTGAAGGTCGTGAAAGTGAAGGCAATAGAGCTAGGCTGGAGTAGTGTCCTTAGGAAGCAAATGAAGGCCAAGATGAACTGAGGCCACCGCACAAAGCCAAGATGGTGAAGGGCTCACACCCACCTGGAAAGCTGCAGGCAGAGTGAAGTTAAGCTGCCAGAGCACGAGCCGAAAGCAGACTCCAGGACGGTACAGAGAAGAGGGACGCGCCCCAAACTGCCGAGCAAAGGACTCATCAAAGAAGGAGGCACAGGATGGGTGGCCATGCATGGCACACAAATGGCAGGCATATCTGCTGGGAGAAAAAAGGTCACAGTGTGAGGACAGTGGTAGTCTGGCAACTTCTGCATACAGACTCTCAACCGGGCTAGTGAAAAAGGTGCCGATGGCCAAACAGATGACAATAGTGGATAGTATTGAGACAGCATAATAGCGACGTATGTACAGATGCACAAACAAAATATCCATAGTCTACTTTTGAATGGACAATGAACTGGTACAAACAGAGGAGGGTGATTCGATCTGCTCCCCAGGAAGTACCACTGAGGACATGTAGAACACTGAGGGAACATGTGGAGCGGGCTGCCAGGTAAGACCTATGGGAGGACCAAGAAAGTTTCCTATCAAGCACGAGCCCAGGAATTTCGTAGTTTCAAAGGACAGAAAAGCAACAGGTCCAAGATGTAAGGATGGTGGAAGAAACCATTTGTGCCACCAGAAATTAATGCAAACGGTTTTGTCAGTAGAAAAACTAAAGCCATTGTCGATGCTCCACGGGTGAAAATGATAAACACCTCGCTGAAGATGGCGCTCAAGACGACAAGTCCGTGGAGAACTGCAATAGATGAAAAAATCGTCATCGAAAAGAGAGCCGGAGATGCCCGGCAGGAGACAGACCGTTATAGGGAATGGTGATGACAAAGACAATGGTGCTCAGGACAGAACCCTGAGGCAAACCGTTTCCCTGGATAAAGGTGCCTGACAAAGCAAACCCACACATACCATGAAAAATCAGTCTTTTAAAAATTCCTGAAGGAACGGGGCATGTGGCGAAAGAAGCTGCACGTCTAGAGAGTACAGAGCATACCAGTCTTCCAGCACGTGTTGTAGGCTTTCTCCAAATCGAAAAACACAGCCACAGTCAGATGTCCAGAGGAAACCATCCATTACATGGGTGGACAAAGTGACGAGATGGTCAACTGCAGAATGGCATACTAGAAATCCACACTGCATACTCGAAATCCACACTGTGCAGTGGTTAGTAAATTGAGACTTGAGCCACCACACCAGTAGGACATGAATCATATGTTCCATCACCTTGCAAACACAGCTGGTGAGAGAAATAAGATGGTAGCTAGAGGAATGTGTTTGTCTTTACCGGGCTTAGGTATGGGTATGACAGTGGCTTCATGTCAACATCTGGGAAATGTACCCTCTGCCCAGATGCGGTTGTACGTATGAGGCAGAAAGTGCTTGCCCACAAGAGAAAGGTGCTGCAACATCTGAATGTGAACATCGTTTGGCCCTAGGGGCAGAGGATTGAGATGAAGTGAGAGAGTGACCTAGCTCCCTTGTAGTAAAGGCAGCATTGTGAACTCACTATTCTGAGAAGATAGGGCCTGAGCCACCTCCACTCCTTTCTGGTGGAGGGAGGCAGGGTGATAGTGGGAGGAGCACAAAATCTCTGCAAAATGGTGGCCCGAGGTGTTGAAGATAGCAATAGGATCCACTATGATATTGTCTGCTACTGTCAGGCCACAAATTGAGGAATGGATCTTGGTCCCAGGGATCCGTCGGAGGTTGGCTCATACAACAGACAAGGGAGTGGAACTGTTAAAAGAAATAGTGAATGAAATTCAACTACCTTTTTTGCTATCCCGAAGAACATGACTACACCGTGCACACAACTGTTTATAATGAATGCAGTTCGCCATCATAGGATGATGCTTAAAAATGCAGAGAGCATGTATCAGCATGCGAATTACATCACAGTGTCCCTCAGTTCATCAAGGGACTGGGACACAGTGAGGTAAAGAGGAAGTGTGAGGAATGGAACATTCTTGGGCAGTAAGGATAACGTTTATAAGATATTCTACTTGGTCATCACAACTGGGGAAATGTTGTTAGTTGAAGGTCACCAAGGAGGAGTAAAGCCTCCAGTTGGCTTAGTAAGCTGCCATTTGGGTGTGCAAATAGTTGGCTTAGGAGTCAGCAAATGGATAGCACACAGGAAATGGTCGCTTGAGTATTTGTCAGAGAGAACAGACCACTCAAGACGATGGGCAAGCTGAGCAGTGCAGAAGGATAGGTCTGTGTGCGTGGAGTCCGAAAAGAGCATGGATGCTCCTGTGTTAAAGCAGAGAAGGTTAAGCTGATTGAGGTCAGCCAAAAGGGCATCTCTTGGGCACATTCTGGGAGAACCCTAAAAGAGATGGTCCTCATTAAAGTCACCGAGCAGCAGAAAGGGGTGACGTAGCTGCACAATAGGCTGGAGGAAGTCTGACCTGGTGATGTTGAATGATGTAGGGATGTAAATGGTACAAAGGGAAAAGATCAACTGAGGAAGGGAAGGCGAACTGCAACAGCTTGGAGGTGGGTAATCAGGGACATGGGTTGACCGTGTATGAGCAGCATGATTCCTCCATGAGATGGAATGCCGTCATCAAGCAGGTCAAAATGGACTGGGAAGAAATGCAAGAGCTCAAAGCGGCCATGAGGATGCAATTTTGCTTCCTGGAGGCAGAGAACATGCGGACGCTGTGATTCTAAGTGCAGCTGTAAATCCTCTTTATCTGATGGAAGGCCATGAACATTCCATTGAATGGAAGTCATAACGAGGAAAGGGGAGGAGGCAAAACATGAAGGGGTGTCTCCTCGGCAGCTGCCGAATGCCAGCCTTCAAAGACTCCCTGCTACAGGACACTGAGGCTAGAGGATCCTGCTCCACGAGATGTCTCCATGGCCATGTCCTTCATGGAGCAAGATGTAGCAAGTAACAACAGTACTGTAAGTGCCAGATGGCAGAACACAGATGGTAGAACTTGCGAGAGACCAGGTAAGGCACTTTTTCATTTATCCAGATCTGGACAGCCTGCTCATTGAGATACAAGGGACAATCTTGAGAGGAGGCGGCATGGTCACCATTGCCATTGATACAGCGGGGAGGAGGGGTTGAAAAATTGCTCTCGTGTGCATCTCTACCACAGTTTACACATTTTGCCGGGTGTTGACAAGACATTTGGGTGTGATTGAAACAATGACACTGATAGCAATGCATTGGGTTCCGAATGTACAGTTGGACTGTGGTAACTTCTTAGTCTGCTTTGATCTTCGATGGGAGGACCACTCTGTCAAAGGTGAGATAAAGAGTGCATGTGGGCACTAAGGATGCATCTACCCTTTTCATCACCTGATGAACGACAATGACACCCTGAGCACAGTGGTATGTTTGGGTTTCTTCCTCAGTCAGACCATCAAGCAACCTAGTGTACACAACAACATGGAAAGAATTCAGAGATCTATGGGCCTCAGCATGAACAGGGTAGTTATAGAGAAGCAAAGCGGCAAGCGGCTGTTGTGCCTGAGAATCATAAGTAAACTCTAAAAGTAAAGTACAATTGCATAAATGAGAGCAGGATTTCACAGGGCCAGCAATTGCATCACCACCTTTCTGAAAAAGAGACAGATTTACCATTGCAAAGGTCTGACCCTCTTCAGTAAGTGAAACTATAAGGAACCTTGGTGCAGCTGGTAAAGCCTTTAAATTGGGACCTTCACTCCATTTACATTTGGTAGATGTAGACTACAATGATGATGATTGGCTCATTGTGAGAAAATCACCCTTGATTGCTAGCATCTCCACATCTGCTTGCGATGTTGGACTGTATGCCTGAAGTGTGTTTACCCAAGCATCCTATGTGGGCATCACAAGTAACCAACTATCCATTTGCATGGATGGCCACTGCCAAATTGTGGAAACCTTGCTCATGCAGCTGCTGGTCATGCTGCACATCACGATACAAATGACTTCAACAACTCCTTCACTGTGAGGGTCATTTGGATAATTCCTCCAACCAAAAGTTTCTCTGAACTTCCCACAGGGGAATTATCTCCCCACCATATACTGTGCACCTGCATCTCTATGACTTGTAGGCCTACCTGCACTAACCTGTTTCCCATTGCCTCACCTCACCTTTTCCCCTCTCGCTTCTGTCCACGCCACTTCTCTGTCCAGATTGGATACTGCCTTCTCCCACCACTCTTCTTCCCTTCGTGTGGGCATCCCCCCCCCCTTTCCTTTCACCCCTCTTTCTTTCTTGGTCCTCTCTCTGTCTCCCTCTTCATCTCCACTTTCCTCTACTTTCTCCTCTTCATTTCCCATCTATCTACGTCTCTTATATACTCTACTCTCTGTATGCCTTTCATCTTGTTATGCAGCTGCTGAGTCACATGTTAAAAAATCTGCTTTTTTCCCATTACTCCCTCCTTGAATATTTCCTTAACCCCTTCCCATCTCCTTCAGGCCAGATAACAGTTTGCGATAATCAATAAACAATAACCACTGTTGCCTTGGCATTTAGGTGTGTGTGTGTACTCTCACTAGAAAAAAACCAAGCTCGAAAGGTAGCATGAACACTGCTTCCTGTTACACTCTTCAATGCTCCACACACAAACCATCACAGACGAGTGGTTGTCAGTCCCTAATTTTACATTTTGTTCCATCCAGGAATTATCATTATTGTTATAAAATAACAAATTGTGAGTACTGTCCAACATTCAACTTTTACATAAATCAGGTGCAGCAATATGACAAATGGAAATAAAATTTGTAAACTTTTTTAAAAAATTTCTTACCTGCAGGCGTGCACTTCAGTATGCAGTAAATTACTGTACTTATTAACTATAAATTTGTTATCATTTTTCCACCTATTTCACATCCTTTAGAACAGCTCCAATTCATTTTAAGGCATTTTAAATATGTATTTTAGATAATTATTTGGGGATGGATAAAAATCATGAAATAGAAGAGATGCTGAGTAGCAGCCAAGTACATTGGAAAATATCATAAATTGTTAGCTTTCTATACTTTTGTTAACTCCGAAGAAAAACATTTTACAAAAGCTGAGTAATTTTGTTTTCTGTGTGTGTCCAACTACAACTCACAGCCTCCTCTCTTTGGCGAGTATAACTCTTTCATACTCTGGATAAGTCCTGCAAACAGAACATCTGTCATGACACGTAAACTTGATAGAATTAAAATTTCATCCAGAGTTTAGGTCTGGTACAGTACTGATATAAATGAAATGCAACATGGCACATTTTTTTCTATTTACCTTGGGAACATGCAGATGAGGAAATATTAGTTCAAAAATACAGAAAACTGTCTTGTCCATATTCCAGATCTGTTCCAAGAAGGTACAAAATCTGGAAGTGGAATATGTTGTCACTATCTATAGATATATTGCATGTAAACTAAATAAATATAATTTCACAAATGATCACTCTAGCTGAATAAACAATATGCAAACGTTACACACAAAGTGTCATGTTCAAATCCATGTAATTTACTCTCTCTCTCTCTCTCTCTCTCTCTCTCTCTCTCTCTCTCTCTCTCTCGTTTCTTTTTTGTCACAAGAAAAGCATTTTTCTCATTCAACAATTTCTTCTCTATGAATCCCTCCACTGTATTATGTGAAACGCATTGTGACAATGTGCAGCTGATTTCCCACAGAAAACGTGATGGAATTGTGGCTTTAATAAACAAGAGTCACTTCTAGTGGAGACTGGCTCTCTGGAGCCAAAAGCTTATATTTACTACCTCTATTGCATATACATGAGAATTATTCAGTTTCATTGGTATTATACACTAACAGATTGATAGTCTGTAACAGAGTTACATCTGCAAGCACACCATTTGTTTTACAATAACCAATGACAGTACATGAGCAATAGCGCCTGCACCACATCACTTGCAGGCAAGTCACATCATTCATTCACCATCTCATATGCTCTTGTGGAGGAAGAAAATTGGATGGCATCGCAGGCTGGGGCACAGTATGGCATTCCTGAGCATACTGTATGGCTGTGGATTAAACATTATCAACATACTGGAGAATTCTGTAAGTGTTCGGGACTAGACTTCAGTATGTAACACCTGTCCAGGATAATGAACTTGTCAACACATCACAGCAAAATCCTTTTTTCAAAATGTGTTGCAGTTGAAAGATACTATTATTTTTCCAGGGTCAATGGATATGGTTTGGCACTGGTTTTTTGAGAATGGATTACATAGCAAATGTCCAGTCACCAAACAGAAACTCTGTGATGATCATTGACTACACTGGTTAGCGAACATTTACAGATGACAGTGTGAATTGTGATGGGCACAACATGTCATTTTCTGATGAATCAATATTGTCCTCAGCAAAGGATGGTCCAGTATGAATACACAGGTTGCAAGGTACTCATTTTGACCCCATGAGCCACTGCATGGTGGCCAAGTGTCTGTGGCTGTTTGGAGTTGGATGTGTTCCCATGGATGTGGAATGCTTCACAGAATACATGCTGCCCGATATACTCATATTAAGAGTAATATTATTGGCCCATCAGTGTGATAAGTATATATCTGGATGAAGAAACTTGTTTCCAGCACAAACAGTCTCCTATCCACACGTCAGTGATGGCAAAGAAGTGATTTGCAGAACAGAGTGAGATTTCTCTTCTCAATTAGCCTCATCCTGCACCAGACCTAGGCCCTATTGAAAGCATGTGGGCAAAGACGAAACAGGCCATGCAAGAAAACTGGTCTGACACCATGCCAATGATCTTCAGAAAGTCACCCTAACTGCCTTTGAAGAGGTAGCAGAAAATGAGAAATTCACAACGGACCTCGTGGATTCCCTTCCTCACAAATTGCAAACAGTCATTCAAGTCTATGGCCTTTGGTTGGGATATCAAATGTAAAGAAACCTGATGCTGTGCACTTTCGAGGGCTAAAAATATCTTCATAAGAACTGTGAACTGTCTATTCTATTAATTTTGTGATTTATACAGGCTAAACAAATTAACAGAGTAATGAAAAAAGAATTTATGGTGCTAGATAAAACCAAACCCAGTCACCAGGCAGTTGTCTACTAGACCTCTGACTATGCCACTGAGCTACAAATGTATTGCACAGCAGCTGTCACATTTGAATATTTCTTACCACATTTGACTTTAGTAGATCTGCAGTGCTACACCAGATGTGGTACAATTTTCTTGGTTGTTTTAAGAGGGTGTATCCTTAAGTTAAGAGTCAAAAATGTGTTAATACTTCTACTCCACTCACAACTACAAGTGTTCTCTACTTTTGTGAGCAGATAAGTACACCCTGTAACATAACTTGCTCCTGTGTAACATGGAAGATAATTCAAATATTAACCACGACCATTTTTTGCGCTGTCAAATGTACATTGATTACAATAAAACTTGTAATGCAAACAGTAGAAAGTTTCAATTCATTTTAGAGTTATGTTAGACACTGAAGCACCAAAAAACCGATCTAGGCATCTGTATTCAAATACAGAGATATGTAAACAGACAGAATATGGCACTGCAGTCGGCAACGCATATATAAGACAGCAAGTGTCTGGCGCAGCGTTAGATTGGTCACTGCAGCTACGATGGCAGGTTATCAAGATTTAAGTGAGTCTGAACATGATGTTATAGTCAGTGCATGAGTGATGGGACGCAGCATCTCCAAGGTATCGATGAAGTGGGGATTTTCCCATACGACCATTTCACGAGTGTACCATGAATATCAGGAATCCGGTAAAACATCAAATCTCTGACATTGCTGCAGCCAGAAAAGGATCCTGCACAAACGGGACCAACAACAACTAGAGAATTGTTCACCGTCACAAAAATGCAATACTCCAGCAAATTTCAATGCTGGGCCATCAACAAGTGTCAATGTGCGAACCATTCAGTAAAACATCATTCGAAGATGCACTCACGTACCCTTGATGACTGCACGACACAAAGCTTTATGCCTCACCTGGGCCTGCGCCCTTCAACACTGACATTGGACTGTTGATGACTGGAAACTTGTTGCCTGGTCGGATGAGTCTTGTTTCAAATTGTATCGAGCAGATGGATGTGTATGGGTATGGAGACAACCTCATGAACTCATGGGCCCTGCATGTCAGCAGGGAACTGTTCAAGCTGGTGGAGGCTCTGCAATGGTGTGGGGCATGTGTAGTTGGAGTGATATGGGACCCCTGATATGTCTAGCTATTACTCTGATAGGTGACATGCACATAAGCATCCTGTCTAATCACCTGCATCCACTTATGTCCATTGTGCATTCTGACAGACAAGCAATTCCAGCAGGACAGTGCAACACCCCACACGTCCAGAATTGCTAGAGTGGCTCCAGGAACACTGCTCTGAGTTTAAACACTTCTGCTGGCCACCAAACTCCCCAGACACGGACATTTTTGAGCATATCTGGGATTCCTTGCAACACACTGTTCAGAAGATATCTCCACCCCCTCGTGCTCTTACAGATTTGTGGACAGCCCTCCATGATTCTCAGTGTCAGTTCCCTTCAGCTCTACTTCAGACATTAGTCGAGTCCATGTCGCTTCATGTTGCGACACTTCTGCATGCTCACAGGGGCCCTACATGATATTAGGCAGGTATACCAGTTTCTTTGACTCTTCAGTGTATATACATTTTGTCCCATAGATCAACGGTGAGGAAATATGAAGAATGCAGAACATGCCGTAAAACAAGAAAATGTAACACAATTTTACATTCAACCCCCAATAGTACCAGTATTTTGACAGCTGTAACCTCTCACACACCAAATAATCACTCCCAAACAACCTGGCCACCTGAGGATGATATAACTGCAGTGATGAGAATTGCCTTGGCCAGTAGGCTGGAGGTCATATGTAGGCCTCCACGGACAGGCGCTGCCCCAAAACATAGAGAACAAAAAAATTTCTTGGGCCATATTCTCATACCACTCTAAGAATCAGATACATAGGAGCACCTCCCTCCATAGTCACTCAATTTCACCCTCAACTGGAGCACCTGATCCATTTCCTTTGCCACGGCTTCAACCATTTATCATCATGCCCTGAAATGACAGACATCCTACCCAAGATCTTCCCACCCCTCTTAAAGTGGTATTCCATTGCCCACCCAATCTATTACACATCCTGGTCCATCCCTATGCCACTGCCACTCCCATTCCCAATGCCTTCTCACATGGGTCATATCCCTGTGGAAGACCTATCCAGTGCAGCCACCCAGCATTTCCTACTCCAGTCCTGTCAATGTGTACCCTACTCCATCACAGGCAGGGCCTCCTGTGTAAGCAGCCATGTCATTTACCAACTCTGCTGCAATCACTGCACAGCATTTTATACAGGCATGACAACCAACCAGCTGTTCACCAGAATGAATGGCCACTGCCAACAGTGGCCAAGAACAAGGTTAGTCATCCTTTGACATAAAATGCTGCTGCGCACAACATATCCATGCCATCGGGATTCTACCTTCCAGCACCAGCTTTTCTGAACTACACTTGCAACATATCCTTTACACCCACAATCCTACTGGCCTAAATCTCTTCATAAAGCACCACACCTTAACAGCTCTGGTATTCAGTACATCACATGCCTAGCTCATGCACCTGCCACCCCTCCCTCCTGCATTCCAAGCCAGCTGCTAGCTACTCAAACCTAACAACTCAACACTTATTCTATTTGATGAGTGGTCTCCTTTATGTCATAACTTTCCTTACTATATTTACAAGAAAGAAATACACCAACATTTCTGAAACATATCCTAAGTGAAATAGTCCCCAGCGAGACGAATTAAGGCAAAGTCTGAAACATTTCAATTTAAGAGGTAATGCCAAACCAGTCAAATACAAGTAAATGTATAAACACTGGAGTCATAGGATAATTCTTAGGATACTGTAGACACCTATCAACAAATGGAAGGCAATTTATAGCACATATTTACAGTGATCACACTTACTGTTCTGAAGATATGCACAAGTCAGATTTGACATAACACTCATGTTATTTGACATTATTTTTATTATTAATATATACATCAGACAACTCTACTATGAAATTTTTCAGTTGTGTAAGAGAAGTTGGCCACCAGTAAATTGTTTGGGGTCCCCTCGTCTTAATTAGTAATTAGACTTTCTATGGCTGCTGGCAAGTCACTGAAAATGTGTTTCTCCATAATGGACACATTTCAGGATCAAATTGACTTTAAACCTTCATGTAGATTATTATTATTATTATTTGTTGCATTGTTCTCATGAACTGAGCTGTTAGTCTACCTATGATCAATTTTATTAATGAATAAATGAACTGTAAAGTGGTAGTTAGTATCCCCAGTTCCTTGACTGGACTTCTGTGTGGTGCTCTTGAGTTTACGCCACCAATAAATTGTATTACATGCTTTTGCACTCAGGAAACTTTAACTGACAAGATAACATAGCCTAAAAAATGATGCCATACGACATCATTGAACTGTAAATAAGGCAAAATCTTTATTGCAAATAAAAACTGTTTAAATGTTGCTGCAGTTCTGTGTTATGCTCCTCTGACTGAATTTATTTTCAAGTTATTATTCCAAGAATTTAACACAAGGAAATCTCTTAGAGGTTCTAAACCACGTATAGTGCATCTTTTCAATGTTTAGTGACCATTTTCTAATGTCCATGAAATATTTATGAACCACATTTTCTAAAAGTATTTGAATAGATTTTTGTTGCAAAACTTGTATCACATGCAAAGAGAAGATATTAACATGTGGTAAGGTCACTGATAAAAGATCATTAACATGCTTAAGAAAAAGTAAGGTCCTTAATATGGGAACTTGTGGGACACCACATGTAATTAGTTCACCGTTGGATAATGAATGATAGCTTACCATGGGACTCTCTTCTACTGAGGTCGAGTCCCAGTACTTTCTCAGATTTTTTCTAAGGCAGGGGAGTCTGACGTAGGATCCACTCAATCCTTGTGAAACCAAATGAGAATCTACAAGTACTTTAATGCAGAAGCAGCAGAACTATCAGGATCAGGCAATAACAAAATGGCTCTGAGCACTATGGGACTTAACATCTATGGTCATCAGTACCCTAGAACTTAGAACTACTTAAACCTAACTAACCTAAGGACATTACACACATCCATGCCCGAGGCAGGATTCGAACCTGCGACCGTAGCAGTCGCGCGGTTCCGGACTGAGCACCTTAACCGCGAGACCACCGCGGCCGGCAGGCAATAACAGTCGGAGGGATTGGCGACATGCGAATCACATTCAAGATTGTCTTGTGGGTAGCAGTCTGCCACTTGGAACAGGCCTAAGACCTAAACTGAGTGTGCTGTTTTATGTATAACATTCTCACTATAAATGTAAATAACCTTTTCAATAATGAAACCCACTAAAAATCCGAACTATGATTAGATAACAGACTGATCACTGGAAGTATTCAATTCCACCTGCCTGCTTTTGACCCACGATGTAATGGTGGTGGTGTGTGTGACATCACTATGGCGCAGTGTTTTTGAGTTGGTTCGTGTTTCTAGATATTGTCCTGTTGCATTTGACGGCACCCTTTGGTGATGGATATTGACATGTTGAGTTTAACATGGAGCACTGGGTTCATTTGAGTCTTGGTTATCACTATGTACCATGGGTTTATTTGAGTCTGGGTAGTCAGTAGGTCACACACCAAAACAAATTTGTCAGGAGCCTTCCTTGGTAAGTCTTTTTTTTTTCTTTTTGTTCTGTAATAATTGTGATATTTTGTCTGTTTTCTATTATTAGTATTTCAGTTGTGTTTTAGTCGAGCTAGTGGATATAGGGGCTCTTTGATTTTCAGATAGTTGTGTTCTAGTTTTTGTGGTGTTTTGTAAGTTATGCGGATGTGTGAAGTTTGTGGCTTTTTTATTTGGGGTTTATCACCAAGTACTGAACACTGCGTTTGAGCTTTAAGGTCAAGGAAAATGTCTGGTTCTGGATATCACAACTGCAGACATTGGTTTTTTGGTGTCATGGGCTCCATTTGGGCTATATAGATCAAATGGAGTGTACGGTTCCTGCTGGTTTTGTGGCTGTAGCATCATGCCATAAGTTGAGAATTTTTTTGTACAATATTTGTTTTTAGATGGTGCTGTTTTTTGTATTGTTATATATTTAGTTTATTCCCACCCTAAACCCCCTTCTTCTAGCAGTTGCCCCATTAGTTTCATTTTACTATCGGAGAGATGTTCTTGTGTTATTTTTATCTTTGTTCACGTTTGTTGGCATGTGTATGTATTGACAACATTTTCTGTACACAGGAAGTAGGTGTTTCCACCAACTGATGACATTACGGGTCAAGCAGATGGGTGGAATTGGATGTTTCCCTAATGCTGATTATAGGTAGTCAGATGGTCAAGAAGTTAAGTGTAACATTTTTTCAGTATGGTGGCAAAACTGAGATTGGTTGGATGTTTGATCTTTCTTTACATCCATTTTTACACAGAGGCTAAACTTCAGCTTATTTCAACCAATTGGAAAAGTTCCAGAGATCAACGTCTGGTTACACAAATAACCTTAAATTTTTCAGTAACAGTTGTGAAATGTAAGATCTTGTTTGGCCAGTGTTGCTTATACATAAGGTTCTTGCAGATATGCTGCTGGATTGCTGTGTTATTGGCAGAATATTTCAATGGGCAATGTTATCAAAATATTGTGCCAATAAGAATCAGCAAACCCAAAGCATACTCACAACAACAGTTATGAATTGCTATATTTTCACTGCTAATGCTAACTGACTGGAATAGTCTCTTTCAAATTCGAAAAGTGGCAGGGGTAAAATACAGGGAGTGAAAGGCTATTTACAATTTGTACAGAAACCAGATGGCAATTATAAGAGTCAAGGGACATGAAAGGGAAGCAGTGCTTGGGAAGGGAGTGAGACAGGGTTGTAGCCTATCCCCAATGTTATTCAATCTGTATATTGAGCAAGCAAGAATCCTCGCACGAAATACAAGCCATGTGTCTGTGATCACACTGTACCATGGCAGTATTCAGTCACTGCTGATGTACGGCATTATCTTTTGGGGGAACTCCATAGGTACAAACAAAACATTTAGGCTACAGAAAAAGATTGTTAGAATAATAAACCATGCTAAGTACAGAGACTCCTGTAGACCAATATTTAAAAATCTCAGTATACTGCCTCTTCCCTGCTTACAAATGTATGAAATATTAACTTTCACAAAAGGAAGTATTTTAAAAGATGGAAAAGTCTTCAAATATAACTGTGATTACCACCCTCATGATACTAAGCAGAAGCATTACTTACATGTCAATACAGTAAGTACAAACATTTGTAAGAGAGAAGTGTATCATACTGGCATAATGCTGTACAATCACATGCCATTCTATTTGAAACAGATGCAAAATTTACAAAAGTTTAAAAAACTGAAAGAGAACTTGCTTGACCATTGCTTCTATTCTGTTTCCGAGTTTTTAGAGTACCAGAAAAGTGTAGTGTAATTGCTCAGATATTCTTAATAAGTCTATCATTTTATTTTATTATATTAAATTTGTCATCATTATTCAACATGTATTGAATAATTTTTAATTATTTATCCTTTCAAAATAACAATGTGTATGATGATGTATATTCTGTACCAACCTGACTTGTCCTGCATTGTTTGTGCAAAATATGTACCTAAACACGATTTACAGGACCAATAAAGAAATACAAATACAAAAATAAAGGAAACAAAAGAAAAATTTGGAGTAGGTATTAAAATCCAGGGAGAAGAAATAAAAACTTTGAGGTTCGCCGATGACATTGTAATTCTGTCAGAGACGGCAAAGGACTTGGAAGAGCAGCTGAACGGAATGGACAGTGTCTTGAAAGGAGGATATAAGACGAACATCAACAAAAGCAAAACGAGGATAATGGAATGTAGTCGAATTAAGTCGGGTGATGCTGAGGGAATTAGATTAGGAAATGAGACACTTAAAGTAGTAAAGGAGTTTTGCTATTTGGGGAGCAAAATAACTGATGATGGTTGAAGTATAGAGGATATAAAATGTAGACTGGCAATGGCAAGGAAAGTGTTTCTGAAGAAGAGAAATTTATTAACATCGAGTATAGATTTAAGTGTCAGGAAGTCATTTCTGAAAGTATTTGTATGGAGTGTAGCCATGTATGGAAGTGAAACATGGACGATAAATAGTTTGGACAAGAAGAGAATAGAAGCTTCCGAAATGTGGTCCTACAGAAGAATGTTGAAGATTAGGTGGGTAGATCACATAATTAATGAGGAGGTATTGAATAGGATTGGGGAGAAGAGATGTTTGTGGCACAACTTGACTAGAAGAAGGGATCGGTTGGTAGGACATGTTCTGAGGCATCAAGGGATCACAAATTTAGCATTGGAGGGCAGCGTGGAGGGTAAAAATCGTAGAGGGAGACCAAGAGATGAATACACTAAGCAGTTTCAGAAGGATGTAGGTTGTGGTAGGTACTGGGAGATGATGAAGCTTGCACAGGATAGAGTAGCATGGAGAGCTGCATCAAACCAGTCTCAGGACTGAAGACAACAACAACAACAACAACGCTATATGTTCCTCCTCACCTCTGATTCTATGAATCTCCTTCACTATCTTTCACACTGTATTTACGTTGATACCTACTATTAAAAGCACTCACTCCAATGTCTGTATTACCAAATTCCCTGGTTTTGCAGTGTGTAGCACATTATGAATCTGGAATCTGGTTTGAAAAAAAAAAAAAATAAAAAAATAAAAAATATGCCTGGAATATGTTCTCTTCAATAATGCAAAGCCTTTTGAAATAAACAGCCATAGTCCAAATATTTGAAGCTGCTATGTAATCTGTTATCGTACATGGAATTTAGTTCTTTTTCTTTAAGTTGATGTAGCTGAAAATTATTATTGTGTGTGCCAATATAAAATTTGAAGCAGACATTGTCAAATATTCAGCAGCACTGCTCAAAACAGTTGCTTGGATACAGCAGGTGTGACACGAGCCGGGTGCATAAAATCTGTATTACTTTCGGATGGATTTACTACCCAGTATAAACACAGGAACACAACCTTCCAAAATTATAAAAATCACATAATACCTTTCTATTCCTTCAGTAGAATGGAATTTCTCAGTCTCATCATACGGCAAAGTTAAAAAAAGTAGTAGTATGAAATTCGTTAAGGCCTACATACCACAAAACATGGCTTATTTACCAAAAGTTATTGCTGAAAATGCAAGAACTTCTACATGTTTCACAAAGTACTATATGGCAAATGAAAAAGTGTTGCTCCATTGAAGAAAGGATGACAGGAGACTGCCCCACTCCTAAAAACACAACATTGTCTCTATGAGTATTACAGCATATTCAGAGTTACAGTTCACTGCAACTCTTGACCATCTAATGGCAGTAATTTATCAAACAGAAAATTTAGTTTCACAATTAACACTTTCTACCAGAAAAAGAATCTCTTACTACACTGATCCCTTCAGACAAATTGGAGTCACTGAACCTTCAAGAATCCACGTGGAATTATCAAAAGTTGAAAATAAGTGACAACTTGTAAAGTACGCCCACTGAAGTCAAGGTAGTCATATGGAAGAAATTCCCTGTTCCAAATCTAGTAAAAAAAACATGCATTTGCTTGGCTATTCAGTCTGGTGTATCCTTCATCCAAGTACTCCTGCAATTAAGCATTCACCTAATATAGATTGTTTTTGGAAATTAAAAATAACTCAGAAATATCAGTTGCACCGTCCATAAATTTAAGATTCATAGTAATGATACTGGTGACAACTAGGACATTTTTGCGTTTTAGCAATATTATAGTGTAGAAATATGTGAGCAGCATGAAATGCATTATTTAATATAACACACATTATAAATTCTGTACAAATAGTTATCACTTCAAACAGGTAGATGTACGGTACAATAATCTACATATTAAGGTAATAACGCCATTAGCTGTTAAATGAACTGAACTGCACATTGCTATGAACAGTGAACAATATCCCTTTGTGTAGTAAACTTCAAGCTGTCAAATACTTCTTCCCATACAACTGTGCTTTCCTATCAAATGATGGACAATGAATTTGAGTATTCGGCTTATAAAACGGATTCATTAGATATTTTATGTATGTTTCATACATCTCCATGAAAAAGTTCTTAATGCCGTCTTCATTCTTCACGTCGTGAACCATAACAAACCTCATGTGACTTGCAGTAACAAACGCTGACACAAACCACTGATTGAACTTATCAATGGACTTTAAATACATACTGTTTGTCTTCCACATATGCTCATCCACTAAGTCAAGGGCAGCATGGGCAATAAATTGATTGAGATGTCTATGATCTTCTTTCTTGACGTCTTTCGTTGCTGGTGTAAATTCCATTTCAAACACTGGATTGTCCATATGGCCAACTATAACGAAGTAATAACTTCCCGACATCGTTATTTCTGTAAGTGTCAGTTCTTCCTGCGTGTTTGATGTATGTTCCTCCTAGAAAAATCGGGTAGGTCTCGCCTCCAGCACGTTGTTTATTTCAGCGTCCATGACAGTTCTCAGTCAGCTGGTTGTTGTCACATCACGTGCAAACTAAACTGATGATTTCTTTGTTCAGAGTCTGTTAAAATACGACACAGCTTTTATTGGTATCAGATTATACCACCCATCTATTTCCTTAACACTACATGACATGTACTTCCGTTTCTTCCTACTTTGTTTTTAGTTTGTTTTGTTTTTAGCTTTGCTTATAACCACTGATGAAGAGAAAATCTTTGGCCAGAGAACTCCAAGGAGGTTCGCTAAACTCTTGAAGGTGTAAACATTGACAGTGTTATACTATCTTTGCGAAATCTTCAATGTGGTTTACGAAATTTAGTTTGAATGATGTGAGGGGGTTGAAATATAGTGCAAAATGACTGTTATTTCGTTTAGGCGACATCTTATCCTATTTCCACCACGGTAGCCGTAGAATTACGAAACATAAATGCATGTGTTCCGACATTACAAATTTCATGAGGTAATCTTGAACCAGAATATTATCAGAATTTTGAAATTACCACTTATTTCATATAGCCAGAGTAGGCTGACAGAAACATTGAACAACTTATTGTTGAACATGCCGAAAGTTCCAAACCATACCGCCGTCCTGAAACAGCAGAGACAAAAGCTGAAAGAAAAAGGGAAGAAGTATGTGCCTGGTACAGTTAACATCAAAGTACTTGGAAGTGGTGCGAAAGGGACGTCGCGGTCATTGTATGTATTCACGGATCAGTCAAGGTACGTAAACATACACATTAAAATTGTAATTCTATGATGTAAAATTTTATCGTCCAGATCAAGTGTTGAAAGATGATCAAGGACCAGATTACAAGGGAACATGTTAAACTAATTGCTAATTTTCGATTGAGGAGGAGATAGGGTCTCTTTCTAAAGATTTCACAAACGAGTGGACCGATTAGGGGATGGATCAAGCAGTAGGGAAGGGGCTAATGTTTGTGTGAAATGGCAACGATAGCTTTGGGGGGGGGGGGGGGGGGGGACATGGCGTAGCAGAGTCTGTGTTGACTGCCTTGGCTGACGACATTTGAACTTGGTTGTCATGAGACTTTATTTGAAGTTAAACTGACATCTTGTGTAGGTTACATAATCACATATCGGTGCGGGGAATCACACTAAGCATAGCCTTGGCATCAACTGGAAATTGAAGCGAAATTGGTAGGGCTGATATAAATAATCTTGTAGGGTAGGCACTCATGAATGGTGAAATGCCAGTGGTTGCTGCTGGTTCCTTTTTAAGCACTTGGTTGGAAGAAAGAAACAAAGATCTAAGTAGATGTTTTTAGTACAAATTGTCTTTCAAATTCTTCCAGTAAAAATTAATTGCAGTAACTACTAATATCATTTGATATAAATGCTACTGTGAATTTTTAAGCTGTGGTAGCTGGCTCTTCAAAAACAGACATTGATAATATCTTTATAGAGAAGTCTAATAAACAAAATTACAATACAAAATCAACAGTCAGTAACGAGGAAAGTGCTAATACGCACAGTCTCCCCTCATACCTGATCATAAAATGGACAAACCCCAGAGAACTTTAAACCATCAAAAGTAATGAATGGAAAAGAGAATAAATGTGGGGTGAAGCTGATTCTAGTGACAACTATGGCATCACCTCTCCCCACGTCACTCAAAGATCCCCACCCCACACGCACATCAACCACGGGATTTTAAACCTATGTCCATAGACATTGTAACACTCATATTAGTGACAAATGGTGATTCAGAGATGTGACTGACCTACCACTCTTGCCTCTTCATTCTCCTCCAGGAGACTCCAGAGCAATCATTCAGTGGAACTGCACCGGTATTACTGGAGTGGCTCTAAACTGTGACGGCTGTTACTCTACTCAGCGATCTGCATAACCCTACAAAAAAACACTGTCATCTCACTGTAACTAACCTACCCACAAATACGTGTATTACCATGCCACTCTCAAAAGTGTATCAGGAAGGTGTCGTCACACTCATTCAAATTGGTATTAGAAGGGAATGGGTGCCTCTTCATATATTTATTTATTTATTCATCTTTAAGCATTTACATGCAATTGATGTCGTCATGAGTAATGTACAATTTACATATTAAGAAATATAACTATTGTGAGGTATCACACAAAGCTATAGTATACATTTTAAAAGAACATACATAATAAAGGAATACATTTGATACATAAAGATATCCCACATAACCCCAAAAGCGTGCGTTTTAAAGAATGTGCATAATAAAAAAAATACATTTCATACATAAGGATTTTTCCACATGTTTAACAATTAAATGTGGAACTACAGAGACAAATTAGCTTAGGAAGAGGTACAAACAGAGTTGCAAGTTGTTTCGTAAGTCAGGTCTATTTTTGAAGAGTTTTCAAATTCTTTAACACTGTAAAAAGCTTTGTCTTTCAGCCATTTTTTAGTCTTACTTTTAAATATATTAAGAAAGACACAATGTGCCTGCACAGGTAATGTGTTGAAAAGCCTTATTCCCATGTATTCATAACTGTCTTGTGTTTTCTTGAGTCGAGTTGTTGTTATGTCTGTCTTAAATGTTTGACGAGTGTTATGATTATGAACAGACTGCCTAAGGTTGTAACTGTTAGTTTTCTTTTATGTTCAAAAGGCAGCTGTATATAAAAAGAGAAGGGACTGTCATTATCTGTAATTATTTGAAGTATGACCTACATGTTACATTATTTTTGGTAATCCCAGAGATGCTCCTGGTGGCTTTCTTCCGCCAAATAAAAACTTCCCTGGACCATGGAGAATTACACCATAGAAGATTACCATAGCTAATATGGCAATGAAAGAATGCATAATAGGAATTAATCAGTAGGCTTTCAGAAACACAGGTGCGTAATTTTTTCAGTAGATAGATAACTCGCGAAAGGTTTCGAGATATGTTGTCTATGTGACTCTGCCAGGTTAATTTCATATCTGAGCTAGAAGCAACAGTTATGCAAGTTTAGACTATCACTGACATCACCTTCTGTGATATTTAACAATTTCCAGGCTGTTGGTTGGTTGGTTTGGGGGATTAAAAGGACCAGACTGCTATGGTCATCGATCCTTCCAGACTGTAATAGTCCCGTAGCTACTATGATGGGCGCTTCAGAATGTCAACTGGTAAATATATATATCCATAGCCTCCGCATCAGGAATCATTGACAATGTCTGCGGAGAAGTCTCTGCTACGATCATTCACACTTCTAAACCAGTGTTCCCAGTTTTCATAGACCCTTACTATTGGCTGCCAGTCAGGTGATGTTCCAAAGAGGGGATTATTTACCATTACGACCTCCTCTTGCAGTCTGACGACGAGCCCCGTGTCAGTCTAGAATAGCGGGGTGTTCATTTCATCCGGTGCATTTACAGGGGACCCAAAGACAACAGGGTTGCTAGCGGTGCCTTCATCTTGGCCTTTGAGGGTGAGCCATTGACTGAAAAGATCAAGCTGATGGTTTACCACTGTGACGCTAAACCATAGGTCCCTTACCCTATGCAGTGCTTTAAGTGCTGGAAATACGAGCACATGTCTTCCCACTGCATTTCCAGCACCACATGTCGAGACTGTGGACGCCCACTGCATCCAGATACTCCATTTGTGCCTCCTCCCACATGTACTATCACCTGTGGAGAGCAGTACTCCTGCTCGCCAGACTGCACGGTACTCCAAAAGTAGTGAAAAATTATGGAGCACAAGACTGGACAAGTTGATTTACCAAGAGGCTAAACGTAAATTTGAACGATTTCACCCCATTTGGTTGACATCCACATATGCTGCAGCTACATTACCATCTCTGTCATAAGTATCAGTTGTACCGCAAGCAGTGGGCCTTTCCGGTCTCCAAAATATGTTCGCCCCCTTGGTAGTAGAGGGAAAAAGTGTCTACTTTGGGAGCAAGGCCCCCTTAAACGAAGGGAGGGACCGATGGCCTTTGTAGTCTGGTCCCTTCAACCCTCACAAACCAACCATCAAATGCAGGGGACATCAGTACCCTCCCCCCAGCTGGAGAAGCAAGAGCCTCCTCCGGCTTCTCTTGTACGGAAGGGTTCCATTGAGACCCTCTCTCCCAAGCTCTCCACTAGTGCCAAGGTGGACACTCACTAGTGGCTAAAGGAGTCAAAAGCTGCTGGTCGAAGAACTTCACGGTCTTCCTCTGTGCCTGAAGCTACTTCGTAGAAGTCCTCCCAGCAAGCCTCTAACAAGAAATGAGAGGGGAAGCAAAGAAAGAAGTCTCCTAAGAAAAAGGACCCTCTGGTGGCCCCAGCACCACCACTCCCTACCAATGCTGCATCTGAGGATGAGGCGGAGATCTTAGCATTCCCTGAGGACCTGAATCTCACTGATGCCTCATCCACAATAGGTGTGGATACAAATACTCAAGCGGTGGCAGCAAGTGACCCAGATGTGTAACCTGCCTCCTTGCATGCTTCATGCATTCCCAGCCTCATGATAATGTCATCCTCCAGCGGAATTGCTGTGGTTTATTCCACCACCTGGCTGAGCTGCGGCATCTCTTAAGCTTTACACCTGCTTTCTGCATTGCCCTCTAGGAAATCTGGTTCCCGGAAATGTGGACCCCTGCCCTCTGCAGGTATAGGGCATATTACAAGCTTTAGTTTGTGTCTGTCCTGAACTCAGTATGCAGTGAACCTGTGCCCCTTCAAATCCCTCTTGAAGCTGTGGCTGTCAGGATAAGGACAACACAGGAAATAACTGTATGAAACATATATCTTCCTGCAGATAGTGCAGTACCCCTGAACCCATTGGCTGCACTGATTTATCAACTCAATAAACCTTTCCTACTTTTGGTAGATTTTAACACCCATAACCCCTAGCTAACACTTGGTTTAAGAATCATTAAAGAAGGTTGTATACATGGAAGAACCCTGGATATACTAAAAGATATCAGATAGATTATATAATGGTAAGACAGAGATTTAGGAACCAGGTTTTAAATTGTAAGACATTTCCAGGGGCAGATGTGGACTCTGACCACAATTTATTGGTTATGACCTGTAGATTAAAACTGAAGAAACTGCAAAAAGGTGGAATTTAAGGAGATGGGACCTGGATAAACTGAAAGAACCAGAGGTTGTACAGAGTTTCAGGGAGAGCATAAGGGAACAATTGACAAGAATGGGGGAAAGAAGAAGAATGGGTAGCTCTGAGGAATGAAGTAGTGAAGGCAGCAGAGGATCAAGTAGGTAAAAAGACGAGGGCTAGTATAAATCCTTGGGTAACAGAAGAAATAATGAATTTAATTGATGAAAGGAGAAAATATAAAAATGCAGTAAATGAAGCAGGCAAAAAGGAATACAAATGTCTCAAACAAGAGATAGACAGGAAGTGCAAAATGGCTAAGCAGGGATGGCTAGAGGACAAATGTAAGGATGTAGAGGCTTATCTCTCTAGGGGTAAGATAGATACTGCCTACAGAAAAATTAGAGAGACCTTTGGAGATAAGAGAACCACTTGTATGAACATCAAGAGCTCAGATGGAAACCCAGTACTAAGCAAAGAAGGGAAAAGCAGAAAGGTGGAAGGAGTATATAGAGGGTCTATACAAGGGCGATGTACTTGAGGAAAATATTATGGAAATGGAAGAGGATGTATATGAAGATGAAATGGGAGACACGATACTGCGTGAAGAGTTTGACAGAGCACTGGAAGACCTGAGTCGAAACAAGGCCCCCGGAGTAGACAACATTCCATTGGAACTACTGACGGCCTTGGGAGAGCCAGTCCTGACAAAACTCTACCATCTGGTGAGCAAAATGTACGAGACAGGCGAAATACTCTGACTTCAAGAAGAATATAATAATTTCAATCCCAAAGAAAGTAGGTGTTGACAGATGTGAAAATTACCGAACAATCAGTTTAATAAGCCACAGGTGCAAAATACTAACACGAATTCTGTACAGACGAATGGAAAAACTAGTAGAAGCCGACCTCGGGGACGATCAGTTTGAATTCCGTAGAAATACTGGAACACGTGAGGCAATACTGACCTTAAGACTTATCTTAGAAGAAAGATTAAGGAAAGGCAAACCTACGTTTCTACTATTTGTAGACTTAGAGAAAGCTTTTGACAATGTTGACTGGAATACTCTCTTTCAAATTCTAAAGGTGGCAGGGGTAAAATACAGGGAGCGAAAGGCTATTTACAATTTGTACAGAAACCATATGGCAGTTATAAGAGTTGAGGGGCATGAAAGGGAAGCAGTGGTTGGGAAGGGAGTAAGACAGGGTTGTAGCCTCTCCCCGGTGTTATTCAATCTGTATACTGAGCAAACAGTAAAGGAAACAAAAGAAAAATTCGGAGTAGGTATTAAAATCCATGGAGAACAAATAAAAACTTTGAGGTTCGCCGATGACATTGTAATTCTGTCAGAGACAGCAAAGGAACTGGAAGAGCAGTTGAATGGAGTGGACAGTGTCTTGAAAGTAGGATATAAGATGAACATCAACAAAAGCAAAAGGAGGATAATGGAATGTAGTCGAATTAAGTCGGGTGATGCTGAGGGAATTAGATTAGGAAATGAGACCCTTAAAGTAGTAAAGGAGTTTTGCTATTTGGGGAGCAAAATAACCGATGATGGTTGAAGTATAGAGGATATAAAATGTAGACTGGCAATGGCAAGGACAGCTTTTCTGAAGAAGACAAATTTGTTAACATCGAGTATAGATTAAGTGTCAGGACGTATGGAGTGTAGCAATGTATGGAAGTGAAACATGGATGATAAATAGTTTGGACAAGAAGAGAATAGAAGCTTTCTAAATGTGGAGCTACAAAAGAATGCTGAAGATTACATGGGTTGATCACATAACTAATGAGGAAGTGTTGAATAGGTTGGGGAGAAGAGGAGTTTATGGCACAGCTTGAGTAGAAGAAGGGATTGGTTGGTAGGGCATGTTCTGAGGCATCAAGGGATCACTAATTTCGTATTGGAGGGCAGCGTGGAGGGTAAAAATCGTAGAGGGAGACCAAGAGATGAATATACTAAGCAGATTCAGAAGGATGTAGGTTGCAGTAGGTACTGGGATATGAAGAAGCTTGCACAGGATAGAGTAGCATGGAGATCTGCATCAAACCAGTCTCAGGACTGATGACCACAACATCAACTCCATGTGAGGTGACACCATGCTTTCTGGCCGAGGTAGAGATGTCAAAACTTTACTGTCTCAACTCCACCTTTGCCTCTTAAGTACTGGGGCCCCCACACATTTCAGTGTGGCTCATGGCACCTACTCGGCCATTGATTTATCCGTCTGTAGCCCAGGACTTCTCCCATCTGTCCACTGGAGAGCCCACGATGACTCATGTGGTAGTGACCACTTTCCTATCTTTCTGTCACTCCCCCAGCACCATTCCCCCAGATGTCTACCAAGATGGACTTTAAACAAGGCGAACTGGGAATCTTTCACCTCTGCTATTACCATTAAATCTCCCCCACATGATACCATCGATGTGGTAGTTGAGAGGGTGCCTCTGGCGAAAGTCAGTACCTTGGTGGTCACCCGAAATCACTGAGGCTATTAATGAGCATGGCGAGCTGTACAGTGACATAAGCAGTACTGTTCCCTAAAGCATCTAATAGCTTTGTGCCCGCATTCTCCAGCTTATATAAAAAAAAAAAAAAGACGGAAATAACAATGTTGGGAGAGGTACGTCTTGACCGTTGGGTGCCATACATCACCTTCCCAAGTCTGGACGAAGATCATACGTGTTTGTTGATACCAGACCCCGACAGGTATCACTGGCATTAACATCAATAGCATATCAATGGCATGTTAACCACCAACGCAAACACAATTGCTGAGCACTATGCTTGAGCCTCTGCGTCGGAGAATTATCCCCCAGCATTTCGCACCCACAAACTGCGGATGGAAAGGAAAGCCCTCTCATTCGCTGAACATCACAGTGACCCCTATAATGCTCCATTTATAGAGTGGGAACTCCACAGTGTCCTTGCACATTTCCTCGATGCAGCTCCTGGGCCAGATTGGATCCACAATCAGATGATCAAACATCTCTCATCTGACTAAAAGCGACATCTCTTTGTCATCTCCAACCGGATCTGGTCCGGAGGTGTCTTTCCATCGCTTTGGTGAGAGAGCACCATCATTCCACTGCTCAAACTGGCAAATACCAGCTTGATGTGGATAGCTCTCACCCCCATCAGCTTCACCTACGTTCCTTGTAAGCTCTTAGAATATATGGTAAATCGGCAGTTGTGTTGGGTCCTGGAGGTTTCTGCCAGGGTTGCTGTACCACTGATAACCTTGTCTCCCTCGAGTCTGCGATCTGAACAGCCTTTTCCAGACGCCGATCCCTAGTTACCATCTATTTTGATTTACGAAAAGCTTACGACACGACCTGGTGACATATCCTTGCCACATTATATGAATGGGGTCTGTGTACGGGTGCCGATGACCGCGCAGTTGAGCGCCCCACAAACCACTCATCAATACTGCCTTCAACAAGCTTCAGCACAGTAATGCAATCTGTGTAAGCCATGCAAACTTTACACTTGACATTGTTTGGCTTCAGTAGCTTTGGAATTGTCTTGTGCTATATAGTAAGTCTACATTTAAGTGTCTGAGGTAAGATTTTTAATTAATGTGTAAAGAAAGAATGGATAAAGTTTTTGGGCCAAGTCTAGGGTACAGTTGCAGCTCCCAGCTTGAGCCTAAGAACACATCTTACATTGCTGTGAGTGACATGAGCAGCAGTCACATTTATGATCTTGGATCTCAGTGACATTTTGGAGTTCTTTTCTAAACACGGCACAATTGCATTTTGGATTTATTCTTTTGATAACACACTCTGTACTTTAGCTATATAACTCAATTCAAGCTGTTGTTTTCTACATTTTATTATTTTTCATGGGTTTTTATTAGGTATGTATTAGGATTTTTCTTTTAAGATTTATTTATTTTTTGGTATCACTGTGTGTTTGAGCTACATAGTTAACTATTAGTTTTTGATCCAAAATTTCATTTTGTTTGTAATTTTTAGTTATGTCTTGTTCCTGTCTATTGTGTTTCCTGTGTTTTACTATTACTGTGTTGTTGTTGTGGTGGTGGTGGTGGTGGTGGTGGTGGTGGTGGTGGTCTTCAGCCTGAAGACTGATTTGATGCAGCTACATGCTTCTGAATTTGCTTACTGTATTCATCTCATAATCTCTCTACATTTTTTACCCTCCACTCTTTCCTCCATTACTAATTGGTGATCACTTGATGTATCAGAATGTGTCCTGTCAACTGATCCCTTCTTTTGCTCAAGTTGTGCCACTAATTTCTTTTCTCCCCAATTCTATTCCGTGCCTCCTCATAAGTTACAATATCTACACATCTAAACATAAGCATTGCTCTGTAGCAACACCTTTCAAAAGATTGTATTATTTTCTTAACTGTTAATCATCCATGTTTCACATCCACACATGGCTGCACTCCATACAAATACATTCAGAAAAGACTTCCTAACAGAAAAATATTATATTCAATGTTAACAAAATTCTCTTCTTCAGTAATGCTTTTCTTGCTGCTGCTAGTCTAAATTTTATATCCTCTCTACTTCAGCCATCATCAGTTATTTGCAGCCCAAGTAGCAAAACTCTTCTACTACTTTGTCTCATTTCCTAATCTAATTCCCTCAGCATCACCTAACTTAATTTGACTACATTCCATTATCCTTGTTTTGCTTTTGTTTATGTTCATCTTATATCCCTCTTTTCAAGACAGTTATGTTCAACTGCTTGTCCAAGTCCTTTGCTGTCTCTGACAGAATTACAATGTCGTTGGTAAACCTAAAGGTTTTATTTCTTTTCCGTGCACTTAATTTCCTACTCCAAATTTTTGTTTCGTTTACTGTGTGCTCAGTGTAGAGATTGAATAATGTCAGGTGTAGTCTACAACTCTGTTTCACTCCCTTCTCAATCACTGCTTCCATTTCATGCTCCTTAACTCATATAATTGCTGTCTGGCCTCTATAGAAGGTGTAAATAGCATTTCGCTCCATGTGTTTTATCCCTGATGGCGTCACCATTTCAGAGAGTATTCTAGTCAACATTGTCAAAAGCTGTCTCAAAGTCTACAAATGCTATAAATGTAGGTTTGCCCTTCCTTAACCTATCTTCTAAAATAAATCATGGCGTCAGTACTGCCTCATGGGGTCCTATCGTATTCGGAATCCAAACTGATCTTCCCTGAGGTTGGCTTCTAACAGTTTTTCCATTCTTCTGTAAAGAATTCGTGTTTGTATTTTGCAACCAAAACTTATGAAAATGATAATTTTCGCACCTGTCGGCATCTGCTTTCTTGGGAATTGGAATTATTACATTCTTCATGAATTGTGAGGTTATATTGCCGGTCTCTTACATCTTGCACACAAGATGGAAGAATTTTGTCATGGATGGCTCACCCAAGGCTGGTAGTAGTTCTAATGGAATGTTGTCTACTCCCGGGGACTTGTTTCGATTGACGTCATTCAGTGCTGTGTCAAATTCTTCTCGCAGTATCGTATCTCCCATCTAATCTTCATCTACATCCTCTTCCATTTCTATAATATTGCCTCCAAGTTCAACTCCCTTGTATAGATCCTGTAAGCATTCGTTCCACCTTTCAGATTCCCCTCCTTTTGCTTAGGAATGGTTTTCCACATGAGCTCTTAATTTTCATACAGCTGCTTCTCTTTTCTCCAAAGGCCTCTTTAATTTTCCTGTACATTGTATCTATCCTTCCCTTGGCGAAATATACTTCTAAATCCTTATGTTTGTGTCTGGCTTTTCCTGCTTAACCATTTGCACTTCCTGTCAATCTAACTTTTTAGACATTTGTGTTCCCTTTTGCCTGCTTCATTTACTTCGTTTTTATATTTCCTCCTATTGTCAGTTAAATTCATTATCTTCTTTGTTATCCAAGGATTTCTACTGGACTTCATCTTTTTACTAATTTGATCCTCTGCTGTCTTCACTATTTCAGATCTTAAAGCTACTCATTCATCTTCGACTATATTTCTTTCCACTTTTGTAGTTAACCTTTGCCTAATGTTCCCTCTGAGATGTCAACAACCTCTGGTTCTTTCAACTTATCCAGATCCCATTGTCTGGTCCCTTCAATTCCACCAACCAACCCACCCAGATCCCATCTGCTTAATTTCCTACCTTTGCAGTTTCTTCAGTTTTAATCTAAGTTCATAATTAATAAATTGCAGTCAGTCCACATATGCCCCTGAAATTGTCCTAGAATTTAATATCTAGTTCTGAAATCTCTTCCTTACCATTATACAGGGTGCATATAAATAAAACTGAAAAACTGCAGGGATGGTTTCTTGACTGGAAATGGAGGAAGACAGGTCATATCAACATGTGTCAGCAAATGAACAATTTGTATGCGGTAACAACAAATCATCCTGGAACACAGTACAGAGCTGCACTGCATCCAGATCACAACATGGGTTTGTGGCCTCCATGGGATGCAGCATGTGTGTTCACACGCTGCATCATGGATTGCCACACTCTTGTGCATTTCGGCCTCTCTTCGAATCACAGGTGTTGTGAAAACACTGTTGAACAGAACATGGTTCAGTGCACACAAAGCTTTTCAGATGCCTCTAGAGGGAAAAATGCAGGGGGTTTAAGTCTGGTGATCTAGCAGGCCAAGCTAAGGGGCCTCCACATCCTAGTCAATGTGCATGGAAGATGTTGATGGGGGGGGGGGGGGGGGGGTGTCGGCAAATTATAATGTGGAAGTGGTGTGGTGTTCTGTCATGCAGAAACCACATGACCTGTCATATTGCCAAAGAGACTTTCTCAAGCAGCCGAGGCAAAGTATTCTGTAGGAAGTCCAAGTACATTCCCCCCTCGAGATGATGTGGAATAATAACTGGTCCAAGTATGTGATCACCAAGAATCCCTGCCTTCACATTGATGCTGAACTGATGCCAATGAGGTGCTTCAACTTTTACCGGAGTATTGTCCGTAACCCAAAGATGAAAATGATGCATATTGATGACGCCAGTTCTAGTAAATGTTGCTCCATCAGTAAAGAGGACTAATGACAGAAAACCATAATTGTAATGGTCTAGTGCAAAAATCATCGACAAAATCTTTCCCGTAGAGGGAAACCCACTGCTGATAATCCTTGCTCTTGTTGCAGGTGATAGGGATAGTAGCATTGTCATGCAGGATATACATAATCATAGTCTGGAGCTTGTAGAATTCAGTCCTCCAAATCTGGTGTAGACACAGTCTGCAGCCTCCCTGCATGTTTGTCTTTCTGGAAGGACCCATTATCTTACAAACACCATAAAATGGCTGGACATGTTGTCTGATATGGTTGGTGTCTGTGAGGGTAATTGTTTTGGTATAGCAATGCTGCCTCTCAACCATTTCCACCTGCTTGGCTGTACACAAACAGCATCTCGGCTTGTTCCTGACATGAATACCAGACCATGCAGCTGCTTAACTACACTGTGTCAATCACACAGCCTGCAGCACTCTATGAACACACAGCTTGCGGTAAGAGGAACTTTCATTCATCGGTACTGTCTACCTTGGCAACAATGGGTTTCCAGACACATGTTCTCCTTCCACTTTCATTCAGTAATCTGTCCCTACAGTTTGTCGGTTTTATTAATGTTCACCCTGCATAATGAATCTGAAACCTTCTGGTGTCTCCAGGTCTCTTCCACCTTCACAGTATTCTTTCGTGATTTTAAAACTAATTGTTAGCAATGGTTAAATTATGCTCTGTACAAAATTCTACCAGATGGCTCTCTTCAATTCCTTGCCCTCAGCCCATATTCACCTACTATTCATTCTTGTCTTCCTTTCGCTACTGTTGCATTCCAGTCCCCCATCACAATTAAATTTTCATCAGTCTTAACTATATGAATCATTTCTTTTATCTTATATATTTCTTCAATCGCTTCATTGTCTGTGGTGCTATTGGCAATATAAACTTGTACTACTGTGATATGTGAGAGATTCATCTCTGTCTTGCTTAGATAATGCATTTGATATGCTGTTAATAGCTTACCCACATTCCTATTTTCTTATGCATTATTAGTCCCAGTCCTGCGTTACCTGTGTTCGACTTCGTAACCCTGTATTCAGCTGACCAGAAGTCCAGTTTCTTCTGCCACCGAACTTCATTAATTCCCATTGTATTTGACTTCAACCTATCCATTTTCCTTTTTAAATTTTTTAATCTACCTGCCTGATTAGAGGATCTAACATCTCACACTCCAATTCATAGAGTGCCAGTTTTGGTTCTCCTGTTGACGACTTCCTCCTAAATACTTCCCACCCAGCGATTCGAATGAGGGACTAGTTTTACCTCTAGAATATTTTACCGAAGAAGATGCCATCATCATTTAATTGTACAGTAGAGCTGCACACTCCCAGGAAAAATTATAGCTGTAGTTTCCTCTTGTTTTCACAATTGTAATGCAATGTTTACACTAGCACAGGAAAAGTTCGGTTAACGAAAGGACTAGGCCACAACTCTCAAACATAATTGACTTTATTACAATGTAACTCTCTGAGCAAGTTTCATTTCTTGGTACTTATTAAAAAAGTCCATAAAGAATCATTGCACTTCCAGACTTGACCTCAAGCAAGGGTAGACAAACATCAGCTAATTTAGCATTAAACTTTTAGGCAAGCTATTAAAATAATAAAAGACTCAAATATATTTTACCAAGCAGTAATATTTAAACAACCACTACCAAAGCAATCAGAATCCAATAAGTCTGGTACTTCAACTAGAAAAATAACTAGGCCAGAATATAACCTTTGGTCTTACTCTTAGCCAGCATCTACCAATGAGCTCATGATTAAAATAAAAAATAAAAAAACACAGAGCATAAAAAAGTTTCTCATAAAAACATTACTCCAATGAAATATAGAAATCTCCAAAACAAATTCAAGCTGACAAGTAAATGACTTTAGAATTAACTTCTGCAATAGTTCAACACAAGATTATTAAACAACATTAACCAAACTCGTGGTTTTAAAATTAAGGCACCACTCGCACAACTGCAAATGCATCAAGAGATAATGGTTATAATTGGAGGTGTATACTTATAGCAGGATTACACAGGGTTCCTTTCATTACACATGAATTACTGCTCTTGGTATGAGTCCTTTCACTCTCCAAGAATCTACAGGGCCAGCTCAACCGTCTCCTCAGGCCGGTTGTTGTACACATGGTAGAGAACACAAAGTAACAAGACAAGCTTCTAAAACACACACATAGATGGTTTTAATTCAACAAGCCTCAAAAACATGTTCATACGTGCTCCAGGCAATACAGACCAGACAATAATGACAATTTCAACTATGGCCTGGAAAACTTCAAGCAACCAATTGGTCCAGTAAATAAAATAACAAAAAAATTTAACCGCACTTAATAAACCATCGAAATATGGCCATTTCACTACTAAGGAAATCATTCAGGACTGGCAGCTGGCAATACCCACAGCACAGACCGAAGTAGCTGACAAGAATTTCGAATGAGGCAACAAGTGTCCACTCAGAGTCCCGTAAACCAATGAACGTCAGAATCACCAATGCCAGTAGCAACCGCCTCAGTTCTACGCGTTGCCAGCTTATACTGCCACCCAGCGTGCTTCCAAACACAGTGCATGGGTGACTCATGCCTCCTAGTGGCTCTGTGTTCACTCTTTCTCTTGTGGCTCGCCTCAGGCGCTCACTTTATAGGCAAACTTTACTCCAGATGGGATCGTAACTGCTAGGTCGATGTGTACACATCAACAGTACCAGTACAGCAAGCTGTTTTGGTTGATGGATGTTACAAGGCCAGATCAGTCAATCATCAACGTTGTTGCCTCTGCAAGTACTGAAAAGGCTACTGCCTCTCTTCGGGAACCACATGTTTGTCTGGCATGGCATCTCAACAGAAACTGCCCATTTTGGTTGCACCTACAGTACAGCAATCTTCTCCAATCATTGCTGAGGCACATGAGCCAGCCCACTGAAGGCTAGGTCCATGGTTCATGGGTTATTTATATTAAGAATTTCGTGTTATTCTATAATTCATGAATACATTCTGGTTCCATGGAAATGTTTGCAAGTGTCAGTCATCACATTGAAATCTTGCATGTGTTGCATCTTTGGATCCACTATGACATCACTGGTGAAAACACAGGTGTGATAGCATTTATCCTCATCCTTGTCTTGCTCCTTGTCCTCCTCCTCTCTCCCCTTCCCCCCACTTTCTTGAGAGACATCTCTCGCTGCCTGTGGAAGGAACATTAGCATATGAATTGTTTTGTAAATATGTGTTACTGTTAATGATTTTCTTACCTAATGTAATGTCGACTACATCCCCAAGGATCTCCTTACTCTAGGTCTTTGAAGGGAATGATGTACTAACTTAGCTTTTACACATCTACATTATCCACTTCTTATTCTAGGTACCTGTTCAACTGTGGTGAAGGTACTCAGCGACTGGCACATGAGCACAAAGCGAAGCTGTCTAAACTAGAACATATTTTTATTACTCACCTTTCATGGGACAACATCGGAGGACTACCTGGAGTTGCTCTAACAATACAGGATGTAGGAGTTCCAGAAATTATATTGCATGGCCCACCAGGAACAGTAAGTTTCATATATATTGTTTTCTGAATTTATACAAGTGAAAATATCTAGAAGAATTGCTGAGTCGCGATAGGCACAATAAAAAGATTCACACAATTAAAGCTTTTGGCCATTATGGCCTTTGTCAGCAATAGACATACAAACACACACACTCACATAAATCCAAGTTGCACACACATCAGCAGTCTCAGAGAGCTGAGACCACACTGTGAACAGCAGCACCTGTGCATGATGGGAGTGGCGACTGGTTGGGGGTAAGGAGGAGCCTGTGGTGGGGAGGGGAGGGATAGTATGGTGGGAGTTGCGGACAGTCGAGACGGAGGGCAGGAAAGAAGGTGGGGAGGGGGTAAGTAGCGGAAAGGAGAGCAATAAGAGAAATTAAAAGACTGGGTGTGGCCTATCGTGACTCAGCATCTCCACTATATGGTGAGTAGCAACTTTCCTTCTCTGGTAGTTACATTCCATCCTGGATTTTCCATTGTTTGATTTTTGCCTGACGGCTTTTCTTTGATCCTAACCCTGTGCTGTTTTCCTTTGTAACTACATTCTTTTGCATCTGCTATACTCAATGTCATTCTTTCCTTCTTTCTTTTCTTTCCTGTGTTTCTCTTGTTGCCTTACATACCACACTGCACACTCTACTTATGAGCCACACTGTATCAACCGCCTCAGCTGCGCGCAACAGACGGCATCAAGACCACACTGATTGTTAGTGCAGCTTCTTAGGTCCCACATTACTCCCGCCGATATAATGAAGCCTATACCTTCAAACTGATCACGCCTATACCTCCAAGCTGATCACCCTCCCTGTGTCAATTCCCAGATTTTTGCGTGTTATCTCCTGCACTTTTCCGGTGCCACAGGATCTTACATCTCTAACTATGAACCTCTCCCCATCCCCACACTTTCCCCGTTCTATGTCTGTTCACACCCACTAAATCCACCTCTTTCAGTAACATCTGCCATCCCCCTTACGCTTATCCACCCTTAACCTGCTACCCACAATAATATACATATATTTCTTATTGATTAGTTATTTTCTAATTTGACCCTTGTGACTTCCCGCAAATTTTAGTGAGTTTTCGCCTTTCACTATCGTGGTCTTTCTTAGATTTCATCTCGTTTTTTCCCCCCTTGTGCATTGAATTCACCCTTTTCGTACTTTTCACACATATTTGGGCGTATTTTTTAATAATTGTTTGGACGTAATTCTTCTTTCTTAGGTAATTTTTTGCATTTTTTGCACCACCATGGATCCATGCTCCTTTCATCTGCATCAATACAGAAAAGTTTCCTTATTCCTAGCCAGATCCCAGTCCCACATACTGTTCCTGCGTTGTTGCTTGGCTCAAGAAATCCCCCCTAATGGCCTTACCATCAAATTACCCACCTCTGGTACTCTCCCCTCCTTCCACAATGATCTCCACCTGTTCAGATTCCGCCAATCCTTAGCCCTCACCAACGTAGTCCTGCAAAACCATATCAACCAAGCCCAATCCTCCTTGCAGTACCTCCACTCCATCCTCAAAATTCTCCTGCTATGCAATCCCAAATTCCTGGAAACCGTAACATACATTGAAACCCTTGCCATCAGGAACTTGAGCAACATGCAAAACGCCTCCTCAAAAAGCTCTCCATCCTACTCCCGCCTCGGAGTACCACTGCACACCACTTCTACAACCACCTCCAAACTTCCCCCATGCCCCCTCATAGCTGACAAACCCTGTCTCGCAGACCTACTACATTTACCCCACCCTCCAAAAATCCATCCCACCACCACACAGATCCCAGAATCTAAACAGACCCACAACACAGTTATGAACCTTTCCTCCAAAAGCCTTAGTCCCACAGAAATATCAGTCCTTTCCAAAGGCCTCACCTTTTGCCCCACTCCAAAATTCATCCATGCTGGACTAGTTAAAGACCTTCTCTCCTTCTCCCGGTCCCTACAATGGAAACACTTTTTCACTGCCAACCTGACCAATCAGACTCAACCAAAGACCAATATTGAACCTTGCCTAACTTAGTTCACTCCTCCATCCAATTGTGATCCACCCCCACTGCCTCCAAACCACCCCCTGTTAACTTTCCAGAATTTCTTAACCTCGAACCTCGCCTCAACAGTATTCCTCAAATCCCTCAAGATGCAAACTAACCTTACATCCGCAGAAAGAACCGCAGTCCACCATCTAAAAACTGATCCCGATCTTGTAATCCTACCTGCTGACAAAGTCTCCACCACCGTTGTTTTGAACCACAAGGATTACGTGGCAGAAGCACTCCATCAGCTGTCAGATACTGCCACCTACAAACCGTGCCACAGTGATCACATTCTAGTAATCTAACAGGATCTCCAATCATTACTCAAATCTTTAGTCCCACCCTAGAACTTCTCCCCAGAGTCCGTCTCTCTACTTACCCCTACCACTCCACGCACTCCCACCTTCTACATGCTTCCTGAAGTCCATAAACCCAACCACCCAGGATGCCCCGTTGTGGTTGGTTACTGTGCCCCCACTGAGAGAATCTCTGCTCTCGTAGACCAACACCTTCAACCTATTACCCGGAACCTATCCTCCTATATAAAAGATACCAACCATTTCCTCGACCGACTCTCCACAGTTCCTGTCCCTTTACCACATGGTGCTCTGCTCATCACTATTGATGGCACCTCCCTGTACCCTAACATTCCTAATGCCCATGGCCTTACTGCTGTTGAACACTACCTTTCCAGACGCCCTATGGTTTCCAAATCAACAACCTCCTTCCTAGTCTCCATGACCAACCATGTCCTCACCCACAATTACTTCTCCTTTGAAGGCATTACCTACGAACAAATCCGCACTTTGGCTATGGGCACCCGCATGGCACCATCCTATGCTAAACTATTCATTGGCCATCTAGAGGAATCCTTCCTTAAAACCCCTCACCTGGATCAGATTCATAGATGACATCTTTACTATCTGGATTGAAGGTGAGGACACCTTATTCACATTCCTCCAGAACCACAGCTACTTCTCCCCCACTTGCGTCATCTGGTCCTACTCAACCCAACAAGCCACCTTCCTAGATGTTGACCTTCACCTCAGAGATGGCTACATCAGTACCTCCGTCCATATCAAACCTATTAACCACCAGCAATACCTCCACTTCGACAGCTGCCACCCATTCCATACCAAGAAGTCCCTTCTGTACAGCTAGCCACTCGTGGTCGTCGCATCTGTAATGAGGAGCAGTCCCTCTCAAAATATACTGAGAGTCTCACTGAAGCCTTCACTGACCGTAATTATCCCCCATCCTTGTACAAAAACAAAACTCCCATGCCTTATCTTTCTAGTCTCCCACCACCTCCCAAAGTCCCACAGTCCGGCCACAGAGCAGCATTCCCCTCGTAACTCAGCACCATCTGGGACTGGAGCAACTGATTTACATTCTCCGCCAGGGTTTCGACTACCTCTCGTCGTGCCCTGAAACGGGAAATGTTCTGCCAACTAGGTAGCTGAAAGGTAGCTGTTTCACTGCTTGCATAGGTACCTAAAGATAGCTTTGTATATAATAAAGCATGTTGTTGTTGTGGTCTTCAGCCCAGACTGTTTTGATGCAGCTCTCCATGCTATTCTATCCTGTGCAAGCTTCTTCATCTCCCAGGACCTACTGCAACCTACATCCTTCTGAATCTGCTTAATGTATTCATCTCTTGGTCTCCCTCCATGATTTTTACCCTCTACACTGCCTTCCAATACTAAATTGGTGATCCCTTGATGCCTCAGAACATGTTCTACCAACCGGTCCCTTCTTCTAGTCAAGGTGCGCCACAAATTTCTCTTCTCCCTAATTCCATTCAATACCTCCTCATTAGTTGTGTGATCTACCCATCTAACCCTCAACATTCTTCTGTAGCTCCACATTTAGAAAGCTTCTATTCTCTTCTTGTCCAAACTATTTATCGTCCACGTTTCACTTCCATACATGGCCACACTCCATACAAATACTTTCAGAAATGACTTCGTGACACTTAAATCTATACTCGATGTTAATAAATTTCTCTTCTTCAGAAACGCTATCCTTGCCATTGTCGGTCTACATTTAATATCCTCTCTACTTCTATCAGCAGTTACTTTGCTCTCCAAATACCAAAACTCATTTACTACTTTAAGGGTCTCATTACCTAATCTAATACCCTCGGCATCACCCAGTTTAATTAGACTACATTCCATTATGTTTGTTTTGCTTTGTTGATGTTAATCGTATATCCTCCTTTCAAGACACTGTCCATTCCATTCAGCTGCTACTCCAGGTCCTTTGCTGTCTCTGACTGAATTGCAATGTCGTCGGTGAACCTCAAAGTTTTTATTTCTTCTCCATGGATTTTAATTCCTACTCTGAATTTTCATTTTGTTTCCTTTACTGCTTGCTCAATATACAGATTGAATAACATTGGGGATAGGCTACGCCCCTGTCTCACTCCCTTCCCAACCACTGCTTCCCTTTCATGTCCCTTGACTCTTATAATTGCCATATGGTTTCTGTACAAATTGTAAATAGCCTTTCACTCCCTGTATTTTACCCCGGCCACCTTCAGATTTTGAAATAGAGTATTCCACTCAACTTTGTCAAAAGCTTTTTGTAAGTCTACAACTGCTAGATACGTAGGTTTGCCTTTCCTTAATCTATTTTCTAAGATAAGTCGTAGGGTCAGTATTGCCTCACGTGTTCCAACATTTCTACAGAATCCAAACTGATCTTCCCCGAGGTCGGCTTCTACTAGTTTTTCCATTCGTCTGTAAATAATTCATGTTAGTATTTTGCAGCTGTGGCTTATTAAACTGATAGTTCGGTAATTTTCACATCTGTCAACACCTGCTTTCTTTGGGATTGGAATTATTGTATTCTTCTTGAAGTCTGAGGGTATTTCGCCTGTCTCATACATCTTGCTCACCAGATGGTAGAGTTTTGTCAGGGCTGGCTCTCCCAAGGGCGTCAGTAGTTCCAATGGAATGTTGTCTACTCCCGGGGCCTTGTTTCGACTCAGATCTTTCAGTGCTCTGTCAAATTCTTCACGCAATATCATATCTCCCATTTCATCTTCATCTACATCCTCTTCAATTTCCATAATACTGTCCTCAAGTACATCGCCCTTGTATAGACCTTCTGTATACTCCTTCCACCTTTCTGCTTTTCCTTCTTTGCTTAGAACTGGGTTTCCATCTGAGCTCTTGATGTTCATACAAGTGGTTCTCTTATCTCCAAAGGTCTCTTTAATTTTCCTGTAGGCAGTATCTATCTTACCCCTAGTGAGATAAGCCTCTACATCCTTACATTTGTCCTTTAGCCATCCCTGCTCAGCCATTTTGCACTTTCTGTCGATCTCATTTTTGAGACGTTTGTATTCCCTTTTGCCTGCTTCATTTACTGTATTTTTATATTTTCTCCTTTCATCAATTTAATTCAATATATCTTCTGTTACCAAGGATTTCTATCTCTTGGCTTCTTCCGTGTATACAAGCTTCTTTGATGATTCTTGAACCAAGTGATAGCTATAATTAAGTTGTGCTCCATGCAAAATTCTGCCAGGCGACTTCCTGTTTCATTTCTTACCTCCATTCCATATTCACCTACTAAGTTTCCTTCCCTTCCTTTTCCTACTATCGAATTCCAGTCACCATGACAATTAAATTTTCGTCTCCCTTCACTTTCTGAATAATTTCTTTAATCTCATCATATATTTCATCAATCTCTTCGTCATCTGCGGAGCTAATTGGCATATTAACTTTTACTGCTGTGGTAGGCATGGGCTTCATATATATCTTGGTCACAATAATGCGTTCACTATGTTGTTTGTAGTAGCTTACCTGCACTCTTTTTTTTTTTATTCATTATTATACCTACTCCAGCATTATCCCTATTTGATTTTGTATTTATAACCTTGTATTCACCTGACCAGAAGTCTTGTTCCTCCTGCCACAGAACTTCACTAATTCCCACTGTATCTAACTTTAACCTATCCATTTCCCTTTTTAAATTTTCTAACCCACCTGCCTGATTAAGGGATATGACATTCCACACTCTGATCCGTAGAACGCCAGTTTTCTTTCTCCTGATAAAGATGTCCTCCTGAGTAGTCCCCGCCCAGAGATCCGAATGGGGGACTATTTTACCTCCGGAATATTTTACCCAAGAGGACGCCATCACCATTTAACGACACAGTAAAGCTGCATGCCCTCAGGAAAAATTATGGCTGTAGTTTCCCCTTGCTTCCAGCTGTTCGTAGTACCAGCACAGAAAGGCTGTTTTGGTTAGTGTTAAAAGGCCAGATCAGTCAATCATCCAGGTTCTTACCCTTGCAACTACTGAAAAGGCTGCTGCCTCTCTTCAGGAACCACATGTTTGTCTGGCCTCTCAACAGATAACCCTCCGTTGTGGTTGCACCTACAGTACGGCTATCTGTATCGCTGAGGCATGCAAGCCTCCCCACCAACGGCAAGGCATAGAGCAGGAAAAACTGGAACATGAAAGTATTTGTCACATGGGTGATAGGATTTATTATGTTAGCTTGTTGATAAAAATATAGGTTTGCAGAACAAGCTTAGAAATGAAGTAGGAAACAAAAAATGTGAATAATAATAATAATAATAATAATAATAATAATAATAATATTTGATTGCTGCGTAATAGTAGTAATTAGAAACATAATTCTTTATGATCTTGGTGAACAGATTTATAATAAAAACCACTTCATTTGAAAGGCCACTGAAAATATTTTAAAATACACTGAAAATGGTCTAAATAAGATCTCTATTACAATCAAAAAGGTTGTATTTATCCTATATTAGCATACTAATACAACTGTGACTGTGGAAGAGAGACCTAAAACACAAAAGACAATAGGTATAACATTTTAATCTGTCAAGTAGAATTTTGTAGTCCACAAAATGAGGTTTTGTTTGGTTCACAAAATATTCTAATAGGATAACATTCCTTATTTAATGCTTTCAGGAGTTCACATATTCATTATTCTACAGCTTTCTCTGTGTGTGTGTGTGTGTGTGTGTGTGTGTGTGTGTGTGTGTGTGTGTGTGTGTGTGTGTGTGAGGGGGGGGGGGGGGGGGCGGTTAAGTATTTTAGGAAGCCAAACTGGGAGACCATTAACAAATTGTGCTCACAAAATAAAGCCAAATATCATAGGTTACTTTCGTAAAAATTTTTTGAATAGACTCTAGGCAGTGGAATAGCTCTCTAATTACTACAGCAAAAGTAAGTCTGTCATGAGGCATGACATTGATTTCAAAGGTAGCTGAAACATAATCCGGGAAAGTCAGTGCAATGTTAATACACCGTCAAAACACCATTCATTTTGTTAGATGCTGCATGCACCATCAGCACACGCGAGCGTGTGCGCTCACACACACACACACACACACACACACACACACACACACACACACACACTATTGGTGGGGGAGGGGGAGGAAGATTATGGGAGTGGATAGCTCCCACCAGTGCAGCTCAGGAAAGCTAGTGATGGTGGTAAGGATCCAAATGGCATGGATTGTGAAGCAGCCAAGGAAATCTTACATGTTGTGCTATGATGCATGTTTTGCCACTCGGTGGTCCAGTTTGTTTTTGGCAACAGTTTGGCGATGGTCATTAATTTTGTTTGACAGATGCGTGGATGTAATACCACTGTAAAACATTGTGAAGTGTTTGCAGCAGAGTTAGTATGTAACAGGGCTGCTTTCATAGGTGGCCTGTCCTTTGATGCGGGTAGGATAAGCCTCTGATGGGACTGGAGTAGATAGTGCTGGGTGGCTGGATTGGGCAGACTTTGCATCTGGGTCTTCCGTAGGGTTATGATCCCTGTGGCAGGGGATTGGGGGTGAGAGTGGCATAGGGATGGATTACCTGCTGAAGGATGTGGTTCAGTCTTTCCAGTCTGGAATGGTATTGGGTGACAAGGGGGTGGTTCTTTGTGGTTGATTCTTGGGATAGAATCTGGTGCATGTGAGGATATGGCATGGGAGACTTTTTTGTAAATTTGGTCCAGAGGCCTTTGTGTGGATGGATCCATCTAAGAGGAGGAAATTGACATCTAGGATGGTGGCGTGATGGGTGAAGGAGGACCAGGTGAAGTGGATGGGAGAGAAGGTGTTGAGATTGTGGAAGAATGAGGATAGGTGCACTGGTCTTGTGTTCAGATTATAAAGATGTCATCAATAAACCTGAATTGGACCATGGGTTTGGGATATTTAGGAGCAAGGAATGTATCCTGTAGGTGGCCTACGAAAAGGTTGGCATAGCATGGGTGAAGTAGTAATGGGTTAGGATGTACAATGGGGGTTTGAAAAGTTCTCAGTATGGAATAGAAAAAAAAGTACTTACATCACTGAAACTTTTTATTTTTCAATGTAGTCTCCTTGTAGATTAATGCAATTGGTCCAGCAATGTTCCAGGGCCTTGATCCCATCTCGAAAGTGAGTTTCCTCCAGACCTGCAAAATAGTTGTCAACTCTGGATATCAGTTCTTTGTTTGAAGTGAATCTTTATCCACCAAGAAACATTTTCAGTTTTGGGGAGAGATGGAAGTCTGATGGAGTCGTATCAGTTGAATAAGGCGGGTGTGGCAACAGTTCATATCTTAGTTCATGTAACTTTTCCATGGCAACGGCACATGTGTGGGTGCACATTGATCCAGCGTCAAGGGTAGCGTCACCCATCTTGCATATAATTTTTTCGTTTTTAATTCTTCAATTAAAATGTGATGTACTTTTTCAGATGACATCTGGCAAGCTTGAGCAATTTCATTTACTTTGTCGCCGATCCTCCATCACTATTTTGTGCAATTTTGCAATGATTTCTGGAGTAGTGACACATCTTGGCTGACCACCGCGCGGATCATCATCTAAGCTCATCTGACCAAATTTAAATTCATTTGTCCACTTGGCAACAGTTGAATATGAAGGGGCAGAGTCCCCCAGTGTATTCTGGAAATTGGCATGAATGTCATTTGCTTTCATACCTATCTTTACGAAGTACTTGATTTGTTTTTATTTTATTAGGGAAGCAAAAACAACATTGGTCAAGCCTCCTGCTGCCCTCACTGAAACAGAGTTTATTGTGCTGTATCGTTCCCTGTGTCTCTAGTTAAGCCAACCAATGCCCTTGAACAGTGCAAGGAGACCCTTTACCCGTGCTTTGCTTGACACAATTTCTTCAGGTCTGGTTGATCCGAATATTCTGTCTCTCTTAATTTCCAGTGCCCCACATTCAAAGATCAGATGTGATGCGGTTTCCTCTCCCACTCCACATCTCCTACATTTGGGGTCCTCTTCTGTTATTCTCATTATATGTAGGTGTTTTATTGAAATTCTCACGGCCTGTCAATAGTCCAACCATGAGTTTTATTTCTCTCCTGTTCAAGTCCAGGATTGAGAGACTTCTTGTTGAAGCAGCTAGGAGTTAGTATGTAGTTGGCCAGCATTTCCCCAAACATACCTATGACTACCTCACTCAGTATCTTACTGTGAGATCCTCAATACCCAAGTGAGTTGCAGTTTTTTGCCAGTCTTTAACCTGTGTGCTCCAGCTGCTGCCGCCATCTTCACCCACAGGTGTAATGGGGGCATGTTCAGCATGGTTACCGTCCCATGGCGAAGCAGGCCAATCTCTGCACCTTAGCAAGATCCTTGCAGCTACTTGCTGGCCTAGTTTTTTTGCGCAGTGTTCAATGCTGCTTGTGCCATAGCTCTGTACTTGAAAATTTGCCAAGTATTACTATGACAAGATCATCTGTGTGTCTCCGACAAAAGTACTGTCTAGAGTTTAATTCTACAATAAGTTCTTCACCACAAGGTTCCACAGTAGATGGAACAGGACCACTCCTTGTGGACAGCCTCTGGTGGTGTTGATTGTCACTTTTTCTTGTATCATTGTGGCTTCTACCTTTCTACCACTGAGCATGGCTCTAATCCACTTGCAAATGGTGGTCTCCAAGCCATGCACCTCTGCTGCCTTAACCATGGGTTCTAAGGTCGTGTTGCTAAAAGCCCCTTTGATGTCCAAGAAGATGCAGAGGGCTACTTCCTGAAAGTGTAGTGCAGGTTGGTGGAGTACAGTTTCACACAATTTTCCTGTTTGGCATGCATGTTCGTATATGTGTAGAGGGACCCTAGTTAACCTCCTCTCCCTAACATGCACGTTGAACAGTTTTTCTAATGTTTTAAGAAGTAAGGAGGACAGACTGATTAGTCTTGTGTCCTTACCTTGGTATGATCAATTCTCCCTGGCTTTGGATTGAAGACGACATTCACTGCTGTCCAGACATTACAAATGATTCCTGCTGCTAAGCTAACCCTGAATAACCTGCATAGGAATCTTATTAAGTTCACTCCTGCTTGTTGCAGGAGCATTGGAAAAATTCCATATGCACCAGGTGACTTGAACAGTTGGAATGTTCTCACCACCCATTGGATTTTACTCTGGTCAATACATTCTCTGGCAGATTCCCAGTTCTCCTTTCGAATACCTGAAAACTGATTGTCACAGGGATTTCATCCTGGTCTATGTTGTCTGTCAGCGTACATTGAGGAAAATGAGTCTTGAGTAGTAGTTCCAGCATTTCATGTGCTGTCCTTGTATACTCCCCATCCTCTTTCCCTGAGTTCCTCCTGGATTAGTTGGTATCGTAGTGAGGATTTTGTGAAGTCTGGCCTGAACAGCCGTACCCTCTACCTTCTCACAAAAATCCCCCTGTGGGTTCGGGGGTAAGAATAGGCCCACAGTATTCCTGCCTGTCGTAAGAGGCGACTAAAAGGAGTCTCAAACGTTTCGGCCTTATGTGGTGGTCCCCTACCGGGTTTGACCTCCATCTTCTAAATTCTTCCGAAGAGCGAGCTGATTGGGGAAGGGCGCCTTACAAGGTGCAATGTGTCCATCGCTCATTACCATCTCTAGCTTGGTTGGTCGTCGTCGCATAGCTGTCCCGCCCACTCACCATCTCTAGGGCGTGGCTTTGTTCTTGGGTGCGGTTTTTGCAGTCTGCTCTGCTGTGTCGCTTTATGCGCCAATGACGATCATGGGCTACATTTCACCTGAAATCCAGCACGGTAGCCAGTCCGTTGTGGTGGGGCCGCCATGTACCCTGTCGGTTGTAGCCCCCTGACAACACAGGGATCGCTCTACTGATGCCTGCGCCGTTAACTCCCCGCGTATGCCAAGGAGTAGATGCCTGTCTCCTTGGGGCATCGGGACTCCCGGCAATGGCCATCCCGCCAGGTGGTCGTTGCTGAGGCTGGGTGGCGCCCGTGGGGAGGGCCCTTGGTCGGAGTAGGTGGCATCAGGGCGGATGACCCGCGATGAAGCGTGGTACATCATCTCTTGCTGGCGGCCAGCCGCCAGCAGTCTCTAAGCGTTCTCGACCTCAATACAACGCTCAGGCATATGATCCACAATCGTTCCCCTCCCTGGCCACACCATGGGAGGAACGAAAGGCTACGGTTGGCAGCGAACCTTATTCACCTCGCTATTTAGTCTGTACACGAGTCGATGGGGAATCGTTTATGGCGACCAAGCCTCAGTTTTTTGTCGAGCACTTGGAGGACAAGTTTGGGGAGGTGGAGGGCTTGTCCAAAATGCGCTCTGGGGCAGTATTGATCAAAACGGCATCCTCTGCACAGTCACGGCGGTTACTCGCTTGTGACAAGTTGGGGGATGTTTCTGTCACGATCACACCCCATAAGAGTCTCAACATGGTCCAGGGCATTATATTCCATAGGGACCTCCTCTTGCAGTCGGACGACGAGCTACGCGCCAATTTAGAACGGCGGGGTGTTCACTTCGTCCGGCGCGTCCATCGGGGTCCGAGGGATAATCAGGTAGCCACCGGTGCCTTCATCTTGGCCTTCGAGGGTGACGTCCTACCCGAAAAGGTCAAGGTGATGGTCTACCGTTGTGATGTGAAGCCCTATATCCCTCCCCCGATGAGGTGTTTCAAATGCTGGAAGTTCGGCCACATGTCATCTCGGTGTACTTCCAGCATGACATGCAGAGATTGTGGACGCCCTTCACATCCTAATACTGCATGTGCGCCGCCTCCCATCTGTGTGAACTGCGGCGAACACCATTCCCCTTGCTCGCCAGACTGCAAGGTTCTACTGAAAGAACGAAGGATAATGGAATATAAGGCCCTGGACCGCATGACCTATACTGAGGCTAAGCGGAAATACGAGAGGCTACATCCTGTGGCTCTGACCAGCTCCTATGCCACCGCTGCCAAAACAGTAGTTTTGTCATCTGCTGCACCGATTCCACTGAACACTCTGAGCCGGAATACTACACCTGCCCCCTTGATGGTGGGGGGCACTTCCCCATCTGTTGCTCCTGCACCACCTACCTCAGGAGCAACGACCCCCCAACCATCGGGGACACAAGTCCCCAACTCTAAGCCGGAGAAGCGTCCGACTTCTTCGGCGACTCTCTCTCGCAAGGGATCCCTCGGGTCCCTCCCTTCCCAGGTTTCCACCTCTGGGAAGGGTGACGTCAGCCAATGGCTGAAAAGCAGGCCAGCGGCTGGTCGTAGGGCTTCCCGCTCCTCCTCCGTCCTGGAGACTGACTCGGTGGAGCCCTCCCAGCCAGTAAAGCCCAAGGAGCAGAGAGAGAAGACGAAGAAGAAGAAGGCCTCTAAGGCCAAGGAACGCTCGGTGGCATCCACCCCACCGCTCCATACAGGCTCTGCGTCTGAGGATGAGGTGGAGATCCTGGCGTCCGCTGAGGACCTGGATCTCGCCATACCCTCAGACGCCAAGGACGCCGATTGTACTGGTCCTCGATCGGTGACAGCAGGTGACCCAGTGACGTGATCTGCCTCCTCGGTCCCTTCACGCCTATTTCGCCCATGGACAAAGTGATTCTCCAGTGGAACTGCAGCGGTTTTTTCCACCACCTTGCTGAGCTCCGCCAACTCGTCAGCAGTCACCCTTTCTTCTGCATTGCCCTCCAGGAAACGTGGTTTCCGGCAATGCGGACCCCTGCCCTACGAGGGTATCGGGGTTATTATAAGAACCGGGCAGCTTATGAGAGGGTGTCTGGTGGAGTCTGCGTCTACGTCCTTAACTCTATCTACAGCGGGTGTGTGCCTCTTCATACACCCCTAGAGGCTGTCGCTGTAAGGATGTGGACGCCTCAGCCTATTACTGTCTGCAGTTTGTACCTTCCGCCGGATGGTGATGTCTCTCGTCATGTGTTGGCTGCATTGATAGGACAACTGCCGCCTCCCTTTGTGTTGCTGGGCGACTTTAACGCCCATAACCCCTTGTGGGGTAGCGCCGCGATTACTGGCCGGGGCAGAGATGTCGAGACTCTTCTGTCACAGCTTGACCTCTGCCTTTTAAACACGGGAGAGGCGACCCACTTTAGTGCGGTCCATGGCTCGTTTTCGGCCATTGACCTTTCTCTTTGCAGCCCCGGACTTTCACCATCCATCCACTGGAGGGTCCATGACGACTTATGTCTTAGTGACCATTTCCCCATCTTTCTGTCACTGCCACAGCGTCACTCTTCTGAACGCCCCTCCAGATGGGCTCTGAATAAGGCTGATTGGGACTTATTTACATCTGTCGCAGTGATCGCACCTCCTTCCACTGATCCGATTGATGCGGTGGTTCAGTCGGTCACCACCAGCATCGTTTCTGCGGCGGCATCTGCGATTCCCTGTACATCCGGGTCACCTCGGCGGAGGACTGTGCCGTGGTGGTCGCCCGAGATCGCAGAGGCGATTCGAGATCGCCGGCGGGCTCTTCAGCGCCATAAGCGGCACCCGTCGTTGGAGACCCTCATTGCTTTTAAACAGTTCCGCGCCCGAGCCCGACGCCTTATTCGCCAACGGAAGAAGGAGTGCTGGGAACGTTATGTTTCCACCATTGGCGTCCGTACCTCCGCATCGCAGGTTTGGGCCAAGATTCGGCGACTCCAAGGCTATCGGCCACCTGTCTCTGTCCCTGGGCTTTCGCTGAATGGAGCAGTGTGCACCGACTCCGACACGATTGCGGACCGGTTAGCAGAGCATTTTGCTCAGTGTTCCGCGTCAACGAACTACCTGTTGGCCTTCCGCTCCCGGAAAGAGCGGTTGGAAAGTCGGAGGCTTTCCTTTCACACGCGCCACGCGGAGTCGTATAATGCTCCTTTCAGCGAATGGGAATTCCAGAGCGCACTTTCTGCTTGCCCTGATACAGCTCCTGGACCAGACCGCATTCACAGCCAGATGCTGAAACACCTCTCAGTGCCTTGCCAGCGACGCCTCCTAGATCTTTTCAATCGCGTCTGGGTCGAGGGTGTTTTCCCGTCTCAATGGCGGGAAAGCATAGTCCTCCCCGTATTGAAACCTGGCAAGAACCCGTTGGAGGTGGACAGCTATCGCCCCATAAGCCTCACCAACGTTCCTTGCAAGTTGCTGGAACGTATGGTGAGCCGGAGGTTGAGTTGGCTCCTCGAGTCTCGGGGCCTTCTGGCTCCGTCTCAGGGTGGGTTCCGTAAAGGCCGCTCTGCCGTCGATAATCTGGTCTCCCTGGAGTCTGCCATCCGTACAGCCTTTGCGCGCCGCCAACATCTGGTTGCCGTCTTCTTCGACATGCGGAAGGCATACGATACGACTTGGCGCCATCACATCCTGGCCACACTTCATGGGTGGGGCCTTAGGGGCCCGCTCCCGATTTTTATTCAGAATTTTCTTTCGTATCGTTCCTTCCGCGTGCAAGTAGCTGCGTCGCATAGTTCCTCCCGGGTCCAGGAGAACGGGGTCCCACAGGGGTCTGTCCTCAGTGTGTCCCTGTTTTTAATTGCCATCAATGGGCTCGTTGAGGCGGTGGGGTCGTCCGTCGCGGCTTCTTTATATGCGGACGACTTCTGCCTATATTACAGCTCCAGTGGCATCGCCGCTGCTGAACGGCAGCTGCAAGGTGCCATCCGCAAGGCGCAGTCATGGGCTGTAGCACACGGCTTCCAGTTTTCGGCCGCGAAGACCTGCGTTATGCATTTCTGCCGGCGTCGCACGGTTCACCCTGAGCCGCGCCTTTACCTTGACGGTGAACCTCTTGCTGTGGTCGCGACGCATCGGTTCTTGGGACTGGTGTTCGATACCCGGTTGACTTGGCTGCCCCATATTAGGCAGCTGAAGCAAACATGCTGGCGGCACTTAAACGCTCTCCGTTGCTTAAGCCACACCAGGTGGGGTGCCGACCGGTCCACCCTCCTCCACCTATATCAAGCGCTGATCCAGTCCCGCCTTGATTATGGGTGTGTGGCGTACGGTTCTGCCTCGCCTTCAGCACTGCGATTGCTGGATCCCATACACCACTGCGGGATCCGCCTCGCCACGGGAGCGTTCCGGACAAGCCCCGTCGACAGCATACTTGTGGAGGCTGGTGTCCCTCCATTGCGGTTCCGGCGTGACCGCCTTCTGGCCACCTATGCCGTGCACGTTTATAGCATGCCAGGGCATCCAAACTACCGTCTCCTGTTCCCGCGCTCGATCGTCCATGTTCCGGACAGGCGGCCCCGGTCAGGGTGTCCCATTGCAGTTCGCCTCCGGGACCTTCTCCGTGGCCTTGACTTTTTTCCTCTGCCGCCTGTTTTCCGGGCCAATCTCCGTCTGCCCCCGTGGAGTGTGCCCCGACCGTGCCTTCGGCTCGACTTGGCACAGGGTCCGAAGGTCTCAGTGCCTCCGGAGGCCCTCCGCCGCCGCTTTCCTTCCATCCTAGCCGAGTTTCCGAACGCGGCGGTGGCCTACACCGACGGTTCGGTGGTCTCTGGTCACACTGGTTACGCTCTCACTCTACGGGATTATTGTGAGCAACGGTCATTGGCAGCTGGCTCCAGTGTATACACTGCCGAGTTGGTTGCCATCTATCGTGCCCTAGAGTTTCTCCGCTCCCGCTCAGGTGAGTCCTTTGTCATCTGTAGTGACTCCCTGAGCGGTTTACGAGCTCTTGACCAGTGTTTCCCTCGTTCCCGTCTGGTGATGGCCATCCAGGAGTCCCTCCATACTCTCGTCCGTTGCGGCCGCTCTGTCACCTTTGTTTGGTCCCCGGGTCACGTCGGCATCCCGGGTAACGAGCGGGTTGACGAACTGGCGAAACAGGCGGTCAGTTCCCCGGCCATGGAGATCGGTCTTTTAGAGAGTGACGTCCGATCCGTATTGCGGCAGAAGGTCCTTGCTGCTTGGCGTGATGAGTGGCGCACCCTGCCCTCTCCCAACAAACTTCAGGCAGTCAAGGAGACAACCAGTGTGTGGCGCTCCTCCATGCGGGGGTCTCGCAAGGACGCTGTCGTCCTCTGCCGGCTCCGCATAGGACATACCCGGCTCACGCACGCGTATCTCTTGTGCCGTGACGACCCGCCTCTCTGTCGCTGCGGATTGGCCCTGACCGTGGTACACGTCTTACTAGACTGCCCACTTTTAACTGCCCTCAGGCAGACGTTCGCGCTGCCTGATACACTCCCTGCTCTTTTAACCGATGACTCTACAATGGCTGACTTAGTTCTCCGTTTTATTCGAGCAGGGGGTTTTTATCATTCAATATGAGAGTCCCTTTTTATTTTTTTTTAGTGTCGACTGTGGCTTTTGGCCTGGGGTTTTAGTTTGTGGTGTTTTAATGTGTCCCTCGGTTGTTGGCCTTTCCGGTTTTATTTTCATGGTCGGCCAATGACTGTCGCACTCTGTGTGTCTTTTAATCTCTTTTCTCTGGTCTTCGTCTATGTCTTTCTTGTGCTGTGTCGTCCCTTGTCGTCTCCGTTATGTGTTTATTGCTTGTTGGACTTTTCTTCGTGTATTATTATGGTCGTGGAACAAGGGACCGAAGACCTAAGTAGTCTGGTCCCTTTAACCCCCACAAACCAACCAACCTTCTCACAGAATACCTTCCAAAACGCCTGCTTCGCTTGCTTAATTGCAAGATGTATTTGACAAGGGCCTCCCAATATTCTGTCCGTTGTTCTTTCCTTCTCAGGACTCACATTCGGGAGGACGACGGTTCAATCCTGTGTCCAGCCATCCTGATTCAGGTTTTCTGTGATTTCCCTAAATCGTTTCAGGCAAATGCCGGGATGGTTTTTTTGAAAGGGCACGGCCGATTTCCTTCCCCATCCTTCCCTCACCCGAGCTTGCGCTCCATCTCTAATGACCCCATTGTCGACGGGATGTTAAACACCACTAACCTAACATCTTTCCTTCTCACACCGTTAAACAGTCTTCGTGCCAGTTTCCTCTGTGATTCCAGATTGTTGTTCCACCAAGCTACATTCCTGTTCGTGCACTTCTTGGTGATTGAGCAGTTGTTATGGTATGAGGTCACGATGCCTCTGTTACCTCCTCGAACTCTACTGGATTCCTTATTGAAGTGCTGACTTCCGATAGGCTTGAGTCGAGGTCCCTTCTATATGCTTCCCAGTCCGTTTTCATGGGATTCCTATAGAACGTGGTTTACCTAATGCCCATTTCAGCCTCAAACTTAATCTACATGTGGTCTGATGAGGATGGCTCGAAAGCCACATGCCATTGTTTGACGTAACTTTTCTTATATTTCTAGCATAATCCAGCTTACCTCCAGTGCTGCCGAGGCCCGATACACATCTACATCTACATTTATACTCCGCAAGCCCCCAACTGTTTGTGGCGGAGGGCACTTTATGTGCCACTGTCATTACCTCCCTTTCCTTTTCCACTCTCGTACGGTTCGCGGGAAGAACGACTGCCGGAAAGCCTCCATACGCACTTGAATCTCTACATTTGGAGTAATCGCGGGGGTCAGCTCAACCGAAGAGCAATGGAAGAACCTCATCCTGGAGGAACCGCCTTCATGATCACGGTATCCCCTACGCCCCCTTTATATAAATAGGGTTCCTGAATCAGGGCCACGTCCACTTCTCGTCTTCCCAGAAGACGACTCAGGACAGCAGTGGTCCTTTCACTGTGTTGCAGATTTATCTGCAGCACATTCAGTCTCCATCTTGCCACCATTGTCACCTCTGATGTCTTTGATTACCCTGACGGCAACCTGTGAGAACCCCAAGAATAGTCTTAGTTCCTGTTCCCGCATTGCCTTCAGGAACTTCTCTCTGACTTCCACCACAAGGGTTTGGCCATTTGGTGCAAGCTTCCGATTGATTACCTTCCAATCCTCTGTCAAGACTTTTGAGTTTTGAGATCCTGTTTGCTCAGTCAGAGTCTCTGCAGAGGTACCCTTAAGAAGTTTTGGTACCCAGATTAATATCTTTGTGGTTTTGAAGAGCTCAGCTGCTGTCTTTACCAACTGCTTCGCATGCTCCCATGATGGTATTAGGGCACCTTTTCCTTAAGCCAGTCCACTTTACCCACCCCCTCACAGACATCTGCACGAGCTCCTCCTGCTGTGAGGTGATATTGACCAGTGGATAGTCTTGCTGGATAACCGCCATCTTACAAACTAAGACTGCAGTATTATAGGTCTGTTTCCGTATTTCTTGCCTCAGCTTTTTCTGGATACACTTATCCTGAGAAGTGGGAGTCTTAGATTCCTCCCTTGTTTTCTTACTGCCAGCCCTTGATGTAGAAGGGATTTGTACATCCCCTTCAGCCTGAGACAGGTTTTTCTTGGTCTTGGGCTCAAGCTCTTTTAGTACCATCCACTTTTATTTAGGAAGCCACTCTTTTCCTTCGTTTAGCTTTTGTTCTCTAAGAAGTTTGCTCCCCTGAGCCCCCGACATGTCTTTAATCTTAATCTGGTCCTACTTCTAAGTAACCATTCCCACTTCTAGAACAGGTCTGTCCACCTGTTCAACTGAGGGGATGTTTTCATCAGTTCCAGCCCCAGTGTTTGGTTGTCTGAGGTTTCAACTTGCCCCTCAGTATTGCTATTTTTTGCGTCCATTTTGGTCCCACAAGACTTGGGAATCTAATTGGTCCACACCACGGAAACACCATGCGGTGCAAGGAAAACATTACTCAGGGAGCTCACCCAGTATCCCTGAGGCTCCATTCATGACACATCTTCCCATCCCTCGGCACGGATCGCATCACACCTTGGGTTGGGTACTGAGTAGTTGGGAAAAGACAAGGAATGGACGTGTGATGACAGATCGTTGTGGGGCACACTTAGTCTGGTCCATCGGCCGAGACCTTACCGACCGTAGGTTCCCGCAGCTGGCATAAGCCTCAGCTTCACGTGAACACAAGCCTCTCCAGGTGCCCAGAATTGCTGCTTCGAGGTAGTGTGCTTGAATCTTGATTTTTTTTTCCCCATCTTTGCAAATCACTATGTGCCTATTAAATTCTGTAACCAAAATAACGATTGTATTTTTGAAACTGTCCATTGATAGGGTAAGCAGTAGTTTCCAACATGAATCTAATGCATCTTTATTTGGTTGGTTATTGGTAGGTGTAATAAAAAATGAAATAAGTGGATAGCACTTACATACGAGGGTTGGACCTTTAATAGTGGCAACTATTTATTTACAGCTTGTATAAAATATATACATGTTTCAAAGTCTGTGGAAATTGTAGGATACTCTTAGCAGTGCCAGTTGTGTTGACGGTTCGAGCGGCACAGTCTATTGCCCGACGAATTTGTAGCCGTGAAGGTAAGTAAAACTTTGAAACATTTATCTATTTTATACAAGCTGTAAATAAATAGTTGCCCCTATTAAAGTTCCAAACCTCGTATATGCTTGTTTCCTCCCCAATATCATGTCTGTTCACTGAATACTTATCTCTCTCTCTCTCTCTCTCTCTCTCTCTCTCTCTCTCTCTCTCTCTCTCTCTCTCTCTCTCTCTCTCTCTCTCTCTCTCTCCCCCCCCCCCTTCTTCTTCTTCTTCTTCTTCTTCCCCCCCCCCCCCCCCCCCCACACACACACACACACACACACTTGGTGGTTCAGTGGTAAAATGCCAGATTACAAATCCAAAGGTCTGGGTTCGATCTCCGGGCAGTCCTAGGATTTTTATCTATCACTTACACAATATTAATAGTAAAAGAAATAATGTAAATATATATGTCTATATCTCTAAAATAACATTTCCTCTTTTTGTAGGATGAAATATTTTCAGCAACACGTCGATTTGTTGTTCTGAAAGATTTAACAGTGCAGCTGGCAGACCTGCAGAATCAAGAATTTGAAGACAATGTCATGACTGTTAAATATGTGCCCATATTTGAGGCCCAGTTAGACGATGAAAACAAGACTGATATAACAAACACTTTTAACTCGAGAAATGTTTCTAGTATACTTGATGGGAACTCATCAGATGAGACAGATGATATTGATTATTACGCACATGAGAAAAAACGTGCTCGTAGTTCTTCAAGATCAAAAGGTAAAATTGTTTTGAAAATATTTGTATTTTTGTCGTAGGAGAGAAATTTTGTAAAGGAATCCTGTAAGGATACAACTTTTGAAATTGGCAGATTGTCTATCCATCAATGGCAAAGCACGAAACTATCTTGGCACCACTCATGACAAACTTCTGATTGTCATTGAAATCATTGTTCCTCTTTTTTATGAGGGCAAGTGTTGGGGAGGAGATGTTGCAAATAGTCACTCAGTTGTGACGTTTTATCATCTGAGTGCTCAGTGCCTGCAACAGTGATCTTTTTCTGTAATGGATGGAGGACTGTTACATTCATGAAGAAGGGGTTGCAGTAACAAGTCACTATTTATGTTGTCAAATTAATTTTTTATACTTTATTGATTTTGGATGCTTTCACTTATTAAATAGAAGACATATACTTACGTTATTCCATATAACAAGTAGTAGATCTAATACGTCTTCTCAACTCTCGCACAACCCTTTAAACTCATTTGTAAAGTACCTACAAACTGTACAAAACAGTATGCTAACATGTCTATAATCACAATAAAAGGAAGAAGAAAATGCAGGTATTAAGAACAAATATTAGAGCTAATACCTATTTTATGGTACTTCCAAGTGTGCACCATCCATATATGTGTACGAAAACACCACAGGTCGGTAAAGTTTGACATAAATAAATGACTGGGTGCTGCAGTTCATACCTTGATTGTGATTTCCCTGGTCAGTATAATTGTATTTCACTACATTCACTGTCCACAAGCTCCTTGTACAAGAAAGAGAATATTCATGCCTTCATCATTTGCCTTAACTTAGGTGACATGTGAGTGAAGTATGGGAAATATTGTATCTGTTTCCACGGATAAAATTTTTATATACTGGTATCAGACTTCCTGCCATTTTAGCACAACAAACTAACTATACTGCAAACAACACACCTTGACAAGTTGTGCTGTATTACTGAAGCTGCATATTTTTAGAATACACAAGTTTAAATCCAATATCCACCAAATGCTGAAATTAAGATGGCGGCTGCTCAATTTGCTGCTGACTGCCAGTCACAGTGAGCACAGCAGATGTGATCAGCTCAGCCAATCATAGCACGACTCCTTCCAAATTAATATTCATAGAGTATAGAAACAAGCAGAGCTTTGCCTTCATGTTTAATTTTGGTTGTCGCAAGTATTGGCTGATGCTTTTTCAGGGACGTGATTAGTCTCGGATGGTAGAGCAGAGCTTAAATTGCTCTGAGTGAAGCAATGACATTCCTTTTCGGTTTGCGAGAAATGTTTGGCTGTTTTTTCCCGAAGTATGAGGTCTGTTCAAAATATTCCACAGCATTTGTAATTTTTCGCCAATGGTGTATCGGAGCAAAATGTGTCTGGCACTTTTCACACGCCTGTGTTTAATGTGCAACTGCCAGAAGTTTCATTGTTGTATGTCTTAGTTATTGCTCAGTGCTGTAATAAGGAATGTTGTGTTGCACAGTTTGCGGATTTCAAGATGGCAGAGTTAGAGGAGCAACACATCTGCATTAAATTGTGTGTGAAACTTAAGGAAACCTCGCCAGAGACACATCAAATGATGCAGAAAGCCTACAGCGATGAGTGATTAAGCCACACTCACTCTTACGAATGGTTTACACAGTTTAAAAATGGTCAGATGCCCTTCGACGTCTGCCGACAACGCTCGTGTCGAGAACGTCGGTGAAATTGTACACGGCAATCGGAGACTGTCCGAGAGATCGTAGAAGGATGTAACATTTCAGTTGGATCGTGTGATGAAATCCTGACACGGCATCCTGGAATGCGTTATGTTGCTGCCAAGTTCATTCCACAGCTCTTGAGTCAAGACCGGAAAGACATCCATCTCACAACCTGTGAAGAGCTTTTGGATCGTGCCAGTGAGAACGAGATGTTTTAAGAAAACATAATTTCCGAAGTTGAAAACCTCATTGTAAGGACGAAGATTTGCAATGATAGACAAGATAAAAGAAAATTTGCAGAAACGTTTCATGCCATCCAGCAAGAGGCATACCGAGACTGCTTCCAGAAGTGGAAATGGCATTGGGAGTGGTTCATCAATTGTGGAGGAGAGTATTTTGAAGGAGACTGTATACAATAAGTGAAAGGTAAGTGTAGAAAAATTTTGTGGACAAGATTTCAGAATTTTTTGAACAGACCTCGTATGTCGTCGTTTGTATATCACAATTTTGAAGGGTATTGTTAGGTTTGGATGTAACAACACAGCTTAAATTGCTGGAAATGAAGCAGTGACATTTAAATTCTTCGTTGACACATTTACTTGGCTGCTGTTCTCTGAATACGTCCAATGTCCAGAGTGGAGTTAGGCTGTTTTTACTGAAAGAGTGTGGTATTTTTAATTTTTGCTATGTTAATTTTACTCATTCATAACTAGTTTCAGCCTTGCAGGCCATTCTCAAGTCATTTTGTGGTTCTGTACAAAATAGATATATTGTATTACTGTAAACCTAATTTAAACATATTTATCTGCAACAGAAAACTATGCATTGCATCTTTAAATTTGTGTTTTCTATTCATTGCTATCTTTTTGCTTGACAACTTGGCATTTACATAGGTATTATATTGATCAAAGAGTAAAGCTAAGCTTGGAATAAATGGAATAATAATTGCAAATCCTGTGACTATATGCTTATAGTTGAGGAAAGTTAAAAAATAGCAAGAAATAAGAGTAAAAAATAAAATAAACATAAATATTAAAGTATATAAAATAAATTGTGAGGTAAATGAATTTAAAAATCATTTACGTTCACATAATTACATTTCTATTCTTGGAGGTAATATAAAATATTCTATTTTGTACAGATCCACAAAATCACTTGAGAATGGGCTAGAAGGATGAAACTAATTGTGAACATATAAAATTACTATAGTGAATGTGGAAAATGGCACCTTCTTTTAACAAATCTATTGCTGTGTACCTGCTATAAAGAAAATGTTTCTTTTTATCTTGCGATTTCCAAGCACGGTTGAGGTTAGGTTGAAAGGCTGCAATTGGGTTATTAGTTGGTGAAGCCAACAAATGTGACAGCTAAAAAACCTGGATGTGCTGATAACTGTAGCTTGTTACATAGCAAAGAAATGTCTAATTTTGCTTGCTTGTCAAGAATATTCCGCTATTTTCCAAAATATATTGCACTTTATGAGGGTATGGATAGGCAGGAAACTAAGAGCACAACTTCAATTTGTGGAGACAACTAGTTGTAACTTAGCTTATAAATTTGTTTCAGGAAACTGTCAGTATTTAAGCAGAATTATAGCTTGTCATGGTTAGTTTGTAGCATATCCCTAGAGCTTGCTCCATATAAGTCAAATGTGATGCTATTGTGCATCCGAAGTCAATAACGTATCAAGCACTGTGACATATTGTGAAATTTGGGCCCATTTGAAGGCGAGTATCATGTCCCTAGTTTTTGTTCAGTCTTTAAAATGGAGTGCCTTGAGTGCCTTCTAGGTGAAGTTGGATTTTGTGGATTATAGTCATAATGGGTGAAGTACGATTTACTACCACAACCAATGGACTAAAGCAGGTGCCGTGTGCCATGTAATTTTTTACTGAACAAGGACTCTCCGTTTCTAGTGCTGATGGAGGGTGCAGAGTGGTAGTTGCATGCTAAATGTGTAATGCATGTTCAAACAGAATCCCAGGACCCGCACAAGGTTCGGTGTTTTGCGAGTGATGGTCGAAAAAATCTCTGACTTCTCTGCCATGTGTGTCTGCATGTGTTATCCAAAGATGGTGAGACTTCTCACAAATTTTGGAATGTGTTCGCATATGGTGACTGACTGTCTTCCTCCTGTCATGAACTGTGTATTGAGCAGGAGATAAATAATGCATAACAGTTGGGGGGGGGGGGGGGGGGGCACACGAGTAATGGTTGAAATAGACAAGGTAAAATATGGGAAAAGGAAACACAGCAAAGGCTGTGAAATCTTTGAAAATTAGATGTTTGGTAAAATTCAGTAAGGGTTGAAAAAATGCTTGCTTGAGCCTGTTGAATTTCAAACTAAACGAGACTTGATGAGAATAATCTAAGAAAAAATCCCCCTCTGAGATGACAATTGTTAGCAGCTGCTTCAGGTCATAAAATGCTCTAGGTATTAGAGGTCCAGCACCTTAAAGTGAACCATATTCTGAACTTTGTAGATCCAAAAGATCATTCTCTTCACACACAGAATGTGAAGAGAATGTTGTAAGATGTCAGAGGTAGCAACCCTTGATATGGCTGAAAGACCAAACGCTATGTGCATTACATAGCTGAGTATATGTTGCACTGAACATACCACTTGAAAGAAATATTACATCACTTTTTGTTGAAGTGGATAAAATTTACCTGCCCGGTGGAACTGTGATGCAACAATTCTTTCAAAGAATGCTGCATGCAAGGATGTCTAAGTAAGTCAGCAACATCACTTTCCTCACTAAGAAAGGTATGTTACAGCATCACTTTGCTTGGTATTGTACACTTTGTATGATACTTTGGGATATCTACTTTATTCATGTCTCATGCTCAAAACTTTTTGTCATTTGTGTGTTTGCACATTGAAAATGTGATGATATGATTGGCTGATTACATCACATGTAATGTCTGTGTTTTGATTGGCTGATGAGATCCATGCACTATGTTCTGGTTGTCTAACAAAAACACATCAGACACAGCAATCTCAGTTTCATGATTTCTGAAGCTATCATGCCATATTTGGTGGATTTAGTATTTATACTTCCATATTCTGAAAATAACCAGCTTCAGTGATACAGTGCACTGAAGATGTCTCAAAACATGTTTTTGTGTTTGTATGTTCCTCTTGTGTTTACTTCTTTAATTTGCCTTTGTCTAGCATTGGCAGTGTAAACAATTCCTCTTATGGTAATAAAATGCAGATAATATGATCTCTCTGGATGGAAACTGCTTAACAGAACTGTTGAAGCAAATGAAAGGCTCACAGTGTTCTGGAATCCCGAGGTCCTTCGTGTAGAAAATGAAATGAGATTTGGATAATGTGTTTTGGTGAACTACACAAAAGACACAGAACTTTATCCAAAAGTGACATGTAAGGACAGTACCACACATAATTTGTGAATGAAAGAGAACTGGTACAATTTAAAAACCTGAAGTTTTTCTGTCTGGTAATCAAGAATGTATAAATAAGTAAAGGAGACAATAGAAAAACAGAAAGAACAAGTAGTGAGCAAATGATGGCAACAGAAACTACAAGGAACACACAAATAGAAAATAAAAGACAAGTATTACAAGGCGAAAAAGGGGATTCAAGTATTAGAAATATTTGTGTAAATTGAGACCAAGCAGTTGAGGGAACTGGACATGACATAAACAGAGTTCTAACTTAGAACTGAGTGGAAGCTTAAACCAGAGGCTCTGATGATTCAGCAATGATCTCAAGTGAAGATTTCTTAACCTCTGTTATCAATCGGAGTATTGCAGGACTCTCCTAAGTAGATCAGTTGTGCACTACATGCAGTAAACAGCAACTTGGATGGCATATGCATTGGGACTTTTAAGGATACAGGCAACCACTACATAGGGTAAGTGATGAATTCCACGCTTAATCTGAGAAAAGTGTAGATCAGCCACATTAATCATAGAAGAGAATCTTTATTCTTACTGACCAAAAAGAGAAAATATTACCCGGCTTAACTGCAGATAAAGTCCCAGAATTAATTTCATTTTCTAAAGATAATAATGGTCATGTCATATTAGGGACAGAAAACTAACTGAATAGATATGAGATGCCATATTCGTATTGAAAATATACCACCAGGATAGGTATGATGCCAACAGTGCTGAAATATTTACTGCTGTAAAGAACTTGGTAATATAGACAAGTTATTACAAATTCTGAATGCAAAATTATCTGGAATGGTAAACATTGAAAATGGGTCAAACATTGTTATTAGATGCATTTGTAGATCACCTGTCTCAAGAGCAATATTGACAGAATGCATTGGAGAGAATTTGGAGCTTATCATGTGAAAACGTCCTGATTGTGCTGTTGTGACAGGATAGATTTCAACTTTCCACCATGTAAATGGGGAAAGTCACAGGACTAAGACTGGTATCAGGGATAGCTTTGAACGCCTGTGAAGATTGCTTTGGGTAGATAGAGAATGGAGTTGTGTGCACAGTCTTCACAACACAAACATACTTGAACCAGTTAAAATAGAGGAAGGAGTCAGTAACAGTAATGCTGGTACAGTGTTAATAACTATAGATCTTAAGGCATATTAAGGAAGATAGGAAAATATTTTCTGTTGTGACAGGAAACATTACAGATTACAGTGATCAACCACATTTTTGTTACAAAGAATGCAGATGGTGGTCTTTGCATAGTCACTGTTGCCAAATTTGAAAATGAAATAAATTTTGGCTATCATGGTCAGTATTCTTTCGATGTTCTGCCCTCTGTCTATTGAAATCCTTGAAGACACTGCTTATTGGTTACTCTTCTCTGCCCTAACTTATACAGTGTTGAAAAGTAATCATAATATTTACAAAGAATTACCACACATGACCCTCAGTTCAGAAATTACATCCAGCACTAGGATCTCAGCATTGAGAATTCTGACAGCTGTGGGACGTGACTAATTTTTGTTCTAAGTTCTTGAAGATTTTTGTTTCATGTTAATTCAGAAGAAGAAATGACACACACCTGTGTAAATAATGCAAAATCTTTTTAAAATATGCAGATTAAAATCCTAGATTGAGACCACTGAAATTCCTTTGATAACTAGTTTCAGCTCATTGACGAGCCATCTTCAGGTCAATAAAACTTTTGCTACTTGATCCCATGTATACCAGCTGCCAGGCATTCTTTTTGTTGTACCTCTGAAGAGTTAACTTGGAAATTATAAAAGTGGAAACAATACTCTCATAAAAAAGTTACAAATTTTATTTCTGGTGTAAGGTTAATCTACATCTACATCTACATCCATACTCCGCAAGCCACCTGAGGGTATGTGGTGGAGGGTACCTTGAGTACCTCTGTCGGTTCTCCCTTCTATTCCAGTCTCGTATTGTTCGTGGAAAGAAAGATTGCCGATATGCTTCTTTGTGGGCTCTAACCTCTCTGATTTTATAATCACGGTCTCTTCGCGAGATATACGTAGGAGGGAGCAATATACTGCTTAACTCTTCGGTGAAGGTATGTTCTCGAAACTTCAACAAAAGGCCGTACTGAGCTGCTGAGCGTCACTCCTGCAGAGTCTTCCACTGGAGTTTATATATCATCTCTGTAACGCTTTCGCGATTACTAAATGATCCTGTAACGAAGCGTGCTGCTCTCCGTTGGAGCTTCTCTATCTCTTCTATCAACCCTACCTGGTACGCATCCCACACTGCCGAGCAGTATTCACGCAGTGGATGAACAAGTGTACTGTAACCTTTGTTTTCAGATTGCATTTCCTTAGGATTCTTCCAATGAATCTCAGTCTGGTATCTGCTTTACCGACGATCAACTTTACATGATCATTCCATTTAAAATCACTCCTAATGTGTACTCCCAGATAATTATTTATGGAATTAACTGCTTCCAGTTGCTGACCTGCTATTTTGAAACTAAATCATAAGGGACCTATCTTTCTATGTGTTCACAGCACATTACACTTGTCTACATTGAGATTCGATTGCCATTCTCTGCACCATGCATCAATTCGCTGGGGGGGGGGGGGGGGGGGGGGATGTTATGAGTCATTCTTAACTAGAGCAACTGTCAGAGAGAGGCTAAGATTCCAGTTTCAGATCCCTGTCTGGCACCTCGTTTTAGCCTACCACAAAGTATCAAATCAGCGTACAGTCCACTGTGAAAATTCATTCTAGAGCACTCGAGTATTTGAAAGTAAAATTTTGACAGTCTAACTGATGAAAAATTCGAAGAAATTTTTGTGTTATGAGATTCCAGTAAACAGATCAAAATCAACAACTCAGTTGTTCAGTTATCAAACTGACATTGAAATTTAAGATGACAGACAGAGGACTGAAATACTGCATTTTGTCTTTCAAAATTGTTAGACTGTCATCGTCATCATCATCATCATCATTTAAGACTGATAATGCCTTTCAGTGTTCAGTGTGGAGCATAGCCCCTTTATAAAATTCCTCCACGATCCCCTATTCAGTGCCAACATTGGTGCCTCTTCTGATGTTAAACCTATTACTTCAAAATCATTCTTCACTGAATCCAGGTACCTTCTTCTTGGTCTGCCACGACTCCTCCTACCCTCTACTGCTGAACCCATGAGTCTCTTGGGTAACCTTGCTTCTCCCATGCATGTAACATGACCCCACCATCTAAGCCTGTTCGCCCTGACTGCTACATCTAGAGTTCATTCCCAGTTTTTCTTTGATTTCCTCATTGTGGACACCCTCCTGCCATTGTTCCCATCTACTAGTACCTGCAATTATCCTAGCTACTTTCATATCCGTAACCTCAACCTTGTTGATAAGGTAACCTGAATCAACCAAGCTTTCGCTCCCATACAACAAAGTTGGTCGAAAGATTGAATGGTGCACAGATAACTTAGTCTTGGTACGGACTTCCTTCTTGCAGAAGAGAGTAGATTGTAGCCGAGCACTCTCTGCAATAGCTTTGCTACACCTCGCTTCCAGTTCTTTCACTATGTTGCCATCCTGTGAGAATATGCATCCTAAGTACTTGAAACCGTCCACCTGTTCTAACTTTGTTCCTCCTATTTGGCACTCAATCCGTTTATATCTCTTTCCCACTGACATTACTTTCGTTTTGGAGATGCTAATCTTCATACCATAGTCCTTACATTTCTGATCTAGCTCTGAAATATTACTTTGCAAACTTTCAATTGAATCTGCCATCACAACTAAGTCATCCGCATATGCAAGACTGCTTATTATGTGTTCACATATCTTAATCTCACCCTGCCAGTCTATTGTTTTCAACATATGATCCATAAATAATATGAACAACAGTGGAGACAGGTTGCAGCCTTGTCTTACCCCTGAAACTACTCTGAACCATGAACTCAATTTACCGTCAACTCTAACTGTTGCCTGACTATCCATATAAAGACCTTTAATTGCTTGCAAAAGTTTGCCTCCTATTCCATAATCTCATAGAACAGACAATAACTTCCTGCTAGGAACACGGTCATATGCCTTTTCTAGATCTATAAAGCATAGATACAATTCCCTGTTCCATTCATAACACTTCTCCATAATTTGGTATAAGCTAAAGATCTGGGCCTCACAACCTCTAAGAGGCCTAAACCCACACTGATTTTCATCCAATTGGTCCTAAACTAATACTCGCACTTTCCTTTCAACAATACCTGAGAAGATTTTACCCACAACGCTGATTAAAGATATACCTCTGTAGGTGTTACAGTGTTTTCTGTTTCCATTTTTAAAGATTGGTGTGATTACTGCATTTGTCCAGATTGATGGAACCTGTCCCAACTCCCATGCCATTTCAATTATCCTGTGTAGCGTTTAAGACCTGACATTCCACTGTATTTGATGAGTTCCGACTTAATTTCATCCACCTCAGCTGCTTTATTGCACTGCAATCTATTGACCATTTTCTCCACTTCTTCAAATGTGATGCTATTTCCATCATCATTCCTATCCCATTCTGCCTCGAAATCTGAAACATTACTGATTGTATTTTCAGCTACATTGAGCAACTCTTCAAAATATTCCCTTCATCTGCCCAAGGCATCCACAGGATTCACCAGCAGTTTTCCTGACCTGTCCAAAATACTTGTCCATTTCCTTCTTACCTCCCTTTCAAAGACTGCTAATTACACTCCAGAATGGTTTTCCAGCAGCTTGACCCATAGTCTCCAACCTGTTTCCAGTCTTCCCAAGATTCCTTCTTGGATGCTCCAATTATCTGTTTGGCTTTGTTTCTTTCTTCAACATAACTTTCTCAGTCTACCTGAGTTCTAGTATGTAGCCATTTTTGATACGCCTTCTTTTTCCTTTTACAGGCTGCTTTGACTGTGTCATTCCACCAAGCTGTTTGCTTCATCCTACTTTTACACACTACTGTTCCAAGACATTCTTTAGCCACTTCTAGTACTGTGTCCCTGTACCTTGTTCATTCCTTTTCCAATGACTGTAATTGACTACATTCAACTAACTGGTACCTTTCTGAGATCGCTGTTATGTACTTGTGCCTGATTTCCTTATCCTGAAGTTTCTCCACTCTTATCCTCCTGCATATGGACCTGACCTCCTGCACTTTCGGCCTCACAATCCCAATTTCACTGCAGATTAAATAATGATCAGTGTCATCAAAGAATCCCCTGAATACACGTGTGTCCCTCACAGCCTTCCTGAATTCCTGATCTGTTATTATATAGTCAATGACAGATCTGCTTCCCCTGCCTTCCCAAGTATATCAGTGAATGTTCTTATGTTTAAAAAAGGAGTTTGTGATTACTAAGCCCATACTGGCACAGAAATCCAAGAGTTGCTTCCCGTTCCTGTTGGCCTCCATATCCTCTCCAAATTTACCCATAACCTTTTCATACCCTTCTGTTCGATTTCCAATCCTGGCATTAAAATCACCCACACTGTCCTTGTCTTTGTCCTTTACTGTAACAACTACATCACTGAGTGCCTCATAAAAACTATCCATCTTATCTTGATCTGTCCCTTCATAATGCGAATACACTGACACAATCCTAATTTTCTTGCTAGACACTGTCAAATGTATCCACATCAGTCGTTCGTTTACATACCTTATTGCAACTACGCTGGATTCCATTTCTTTCGTGATGTAAAGCCCTACACCCCATTGTGCTATTCCTGCTTTGACTCCTGACAGGTAGACCTTGTATTCTCGCACTTCCTCTTCTTTCTCACCTCTTACCCGAATGTCACTAACAGCTAAAACGTCCAAGGCCATCTTACTTGCAGCCTCTGCCAGCTCTATCTTCTTCCCTGAGTAGCCCCATTGATATTAATAGCTCCCCACCTCATTACCATTTGTTTGCCAAGTCGTATCTTAGGAGTCCTTGGTTTGTCAGAGGTGGGACTCCGTCACCTCCAAAGGGCCGAGGCATTTTACTCTGATTGTTGCCAGCATCATATTTAAAGTACCAGGGAAGCAGGTTGCTAGCCTTACTTGCCCCGAGTCCCAATGGGTTTTACCCCTAACGGCTGAGGGACTAACCGGTGGATTTGGTAGTCTTTGCCGTATGGGCACAAAGGTGGCCACGACTCAGAATATGTCCGAGATGCCCAGCCTTATTCCAAAGTAACTGGTATCTGTGTAAAATAGAATTGTGGTCCCTCATTTCAATCATCCCACAAATGCTGAAATGACAGATATTGAGATAGTTGATCATGAAACAGAATATTAATTAAAATTGCTGAATACAGAAAAGGTATCTGGAACTGATAAGATACTTGTACAGTTCTGTTCAGATTATGTAAATGAAACACAGTTCTGTTCAGATTATATAAAAGAAAATGTTCTCCTTGCAGCAGTTTTTCATAGGTTCAGAATGACTGGAAAAAGGCAAAGGTCATTCCTGTTTTCAAGGAAGGTCACTGAACTGATGCACATCATCATCAACCTGTATCACAGATGTTCAGTCTGTTGTAGAATAATGGAACACATTTATGCTTACATATTGTGAGATTTTTGAGGAATGAAAATCTCCTGCGCAGGAATTAACATAGATTTGACAAACAGGGATCATGTAATAGTTCGTTTGTCTTGCTCATCTGAGAGATTCACAGGGCCATAGAAAACATCACACAGGTTGATGTCACATTCCTTGACTTTGGAAAGGCATTTGTTACAATTATCTGTCACTTATTGAACATATTTGGAACATATGCTATAAATGTAACTTCAGCAGTGCCCTGAGGGAGAGTTAGCACCGTTACCGTTAATTATACATAGGTTGGAACTTAAATAGTGGAAACACTGGTGTGGAGGCACTAGGCAATGGAATCTAATATTGTTGCTGATAGCACACATTGTTGACATACCTAGCTCACCTCCAAGGAAATGGACTCGCCCGTCCCACATCACCAACATGCGCACAATCGAGGGAAACACAGTCACATGTGAGCGAGCGGTCTAACGTAATGGTGTCACTATGTTTTCCAACCGGGAACAACGGAGTTTGATCAAGATTGAATATGTCAGATGTCCTACAGCACGACACTGTCATCAAGGTCTTCAAGAGGCATGCGGGGAATCGGCATTGCCATACAGAACAGTGGCACATTGGGTAAAAGCTTTCGACGAAGCTTGGCAAACTTTGGCAGACATGCATCGAGCAGGTCATCCTAGCGTCTCTGAAGAAGTAGTGTGTGCTGTTGTCGTGTTAGTGGACAGTGATTGACGCCATACAATTCGTGAGCTCGCCCACGAAACCAGATTAGCGCATATGACTGTGCTTCGCATCCTGAAGGAATGCCTGGGCATGTGACTTGACGGAAATGCAGAAATGGATGCGTTACAAAGCTGCTCAGATGCACTTGGAGCACTATGAGTGTGAAGGAGGGGCTTCTCTATGCTGTATCATAATACTGGGTGAGACATGGGCCACATTGTACGAGCCAAAACCAAAACACTGATCCAATGAATGGCGACATTACAGGTAACTGCGAAAGTCGGAAGTGCAACAGGGCCCCAGTATGATGAAAGTTATGGTGATTCTCATGTATGACTGTGATGCACATTACATTCCTCCACGGCAGACTGTCAGTGCACAGTATTACTGTTTGTTTTTGGAGCATCACCTGCGACCAGCTTTGTGAAAGAAGGAGCGACACTTTCTGCACAACCCACCCATCATTTTGCACGATAATGCGTGGGCGCATACAGCGCAGGCTGTGGCTGCTCTGTCCGGTCGATGGGACTTGGGAGTACTGTACCATCCACCATACTCCCCAGATTTAAGTCCTTGTGACTATGATTTGATTCCAAAGATAAAGGAACCACTTCATGGCATTCATTTCAGAACTGTTCCAGAGATTCGACGGACAGTAGATTGATCCATTCGCACCAGCAACAGAACAGGCTCTGCTAATGGTATACTACGCCTTCCACATTGCTGGCAATGGGTTCTACACAATGCTGGTGACTACTTTGAAGAACAGTAACAAGAGCAAACATGTAACTCTTTTTTTGTCGGTTGCAAGTAAATAGTTGCCACTATTTAAGTTCCAACCTTCGTACATATGTTCTGGTGGATAACGTCTGAAACTCTTAAGTCAACTAATAGATAATGCTGTTGTATATAGAAATAATGCAATGCCAGAAAACTACAGATCATCGATTCTTGGTGCAGGGATGCAGGGACAGGCAGTTGACTGTCAATGCAAATAAATATAATATTTTGGGTATAAATAGGTGGAAAGACCCATTACCTTTCCCTTTCTCCATTGGTGATAAATCGCCAGAAATATAATAAATGTAAAATTTCTGGTAGTAACCATCTGGAGAAATGTAAAGTGAAATGACCACATAAAACTGGTTGTAGAGAAACCACATTCCAGCCTGAAGCTGATTGCAAGAATCCTGAACAAATGTAATTCATCTGTTAAAAGTGGCCTACAAAAGATTCATTTGAACAGTTCTTGAGTATTGCTCACATATGGACCTTTAACATGTCGGATAAGGATATAAATATTAAAGGTGTGTCTCATCACAGATTTGCATAGGAAGTGAGAGAGCATTATGGAGATAGTCATCAGATTCCAGTGTCAGATCTCCTGTGGAGACTTGCCAACAGTCATTCTTCACATGTGTTATTTGTGAGTGGAACAGGAAAGATGGAAATGATAGTACGAGTAGTATCCGGTGTACACTGTGCCACACTTGCATATAGTACATAATTTAGATAGAAAAAGATCTGCAATTGAAGTGTTGCTGACCTATTTCCTAACCTCATAAAAGACAGAAAAAGACAGCATACAAAAATAAAATACTATAGGTAGCGAAGTTATTTAAGATAACTGCAGGTGTACAATCAGAAAATGGGAAAATTATAGGTAATATCAAACAGTGGAAAATCCAGGATGGAATATAACAATATAATGAAAAGGATGGTTGCTACTCACCATATAGTGGAGATGATGACTCGCAGAAAGGCACAACAAAAGACTGTCAGAAAGTTAACTTTCAGCCAACAAGGCCTTTGTCAAAAATATCAGGTGTACCAGTATGAAGTGAGCGTGTTTTTTTTTTTTTTTTGTGTGTGAAAATGAAACACTAATTTTGAATTAAAAAGTAAAAAAATTTTATTCAAACTACTGACCATTGATTTGTATACATTTTGACCACCTTTCTGGCAATTTGTGGACACCACGGCAATAGAAATGTTAGTCTTTTGAAGCAAACCAATCAGACACCCAATTTTCGACTTCTTTGTAGGAATCAAAGTGTTCCTCAGCCAATGCGTGTCCCATTGATGGAAACAAGTAGTAGTTGGAAGGGGCCAAGTCTGGTGAATACGGCAGGTGGGGTAGCAGCTCTCAGCCAAGCGTTTTGATTGCATCCTGCTTTGTGTGCAGGTGCATGTCGTGTAAAAAAATTACTTTGCCATGTCTTCTGGCCCGTTCTGGTCTTTTTTTGATCAATACATAGTTCAGATTGATCATTTGTTGTCTGTAGCGGTTAGTATTCACAGTTTCACTGGGTTTTAGAAGCTCATGATACACCACACCTTTCTGATCCCACCAAACACAGAGCATTGTCTTCTTGCCGAATCGATCTGGTTTTGCAGTCAATGTTGATGGTTGTCCCGTATTAACGCATGATTTTTCCCATTTAGGATTCTTAAAATAAATCCATTTTTCATCACCAGTAACAATTCAATGCAAAATTTATTTTATTTCATGTCTTTGAAGCAAAATTTGACAAATGGTTTTTCGGTTTTCCATCTGTCTTTCATTCAATTCATGTAGCACCCATTTTTCACACTTTTGGATATTTCCCATAGCTTTCAAACAATCAGAAATTGTTTGTTGTGCAACATTTAGCATTGCTGCCATTTGATTATGACTCAAAGTATCATCTTCATCCAATATTGCTTGCAATTCGGCATCTTCGAACTTTTTTGGTTGTCTTCCACATTCTTCATTTCTTACATCAAAATCATTATTTTGGAACCATTGAAACCATATTTTGCATGTTGCTTCTGATAGTTTTTCAAATGAAAACAAAAAAAATAATGATTTCCGTAAATCATCACTTTCCGGTACAAAATTCGACATTCTTTACACGATGAAAACATATGATGTTTTTTGTTCTATGACTTGATGTTTACTAAATATCTTTGACAGATGTCATACCAACCAAACCAAAAAAAATTAAGGCTCATTCACAACAAATGTTCCCTATCGACACATTTGTATCTTAATGCTCATTTCATACCGGGACACACACACACACACACACACACGCGCGCGCGAGACCAAATTAGTGATGTGCAGTTGGTTGCATAGTGCAACATTACCGCCTTCTGTCCAAACTGTACAAAGTTTTCCCTAGAATTCTGACTACCACATTGAGCTCTGCAGTTGACATGGCTCAGCCCATTGAGCAAGCTGAGTTCCGCACAGGATTTAGTACAGTTCACCATATCCTCACTCTACCTGAAACAAATAGTAGAACACCTACCCCTTTGCCTTGCCTTTATAAATTTTGAAGATACATTAAATTTGATCAATCATCCTGCTCTGTTTGAGGCTCTTACCAGAATAAGGAGTAAAACAGGTACATATTAAATCTTATATAACATATGCAATACCTCTACAGCATGTATGAATGTTGTTGAAGAAGTTAATGAAATTCTCATTGAAAAGCGTGTAAAACAAGAAGACTCTATCTCTGAAACTATTTTCAGCAGTCCTAGAAAGGCTGTGTCTGAGTTTAAATGGTGTTGTTCTGGGCAGATAATATAGAACAACTTTCAGATATTAATTAGTGAACTGGCTTTAGTCTGCTCTGAAGTTAGTCTAATAATGAATTACGATAAAGCCAAGATCATGATAAATGAATGGACACTGGAGGGAAATATGTATTGGATGTACACAATTGCAGAAGTTTGGAGAATATATCTGTTTGAGTCAACTTTAAAATATGAAAGGTTACTTAAAACCAAAATTATTTTAACGTATTAAATTTGCCTGGAAAGCTTACAGAAGATACTTGTCAGTTTTCATGTGTAAGACGTCAGTTGAGTTGAAGAAAATGGTTTTTGATCAGTGTGTACTACCAGTAATAACTTATGGCTTTGAGACATGACCATTGTGTTCAGAGTCAGAAAATTCATAGTAAATCAAAGAGGAACGGAAAGATTAACGTCGGGCTATACGAAGAAAGGCAGAAGAAAGCAGGTGTCCAACAAATGCCAGTGACATAATGGAAAGAGTAAATACCTTGAAATGTCAGGCAATAGGAAGGTTGTGATCAAGTGTATAATGGAAAACAAAAACCATTATTTATTTAAGGAATGGAATTGTAGCAAGTGGAGTTAGTCCACCTCACTTCGTCGTAAAATATATTGTAGAAAGTATTTCTTGGGTAGTCAGAATAAGAGGGTATGCTTCATGTTTAATGTAGCTGAAGAGTATACCATAAATGAGAGGTAATTCAGTATCACTGCAAAAGCACTGAGTTAAAAAATTGCTGAAAGAAAGAATTATATTTTCCAAGGAATTTTAACAGATGATATTGTTGTGATTTTGCCATCATGCATTTGAGTAAATGACCAGAGACTAATGGTCCTTTAATATAAGGAAGTCTAAAAGTAAGAAACCAATGAAGAACTCATCCAAAATGTAGGCAGTCAGGGCTCCATGATTGTATAGCTCCTCTAATGATAATATTTCAGGGGTAGATAGTTATTTATTTGGGTAAAGACAATTAATGTGAGCAGGAAGAGTGATGAAAGTTGGTATGTAGCTGGACAATTGAGGATGGAAAAATGTTTGCTAGCATGTAAGCCATCTACATAGGAATATTGATAAAGAGCATTATTTCATCAACAGTTGTCAGCAGTAGGGGAGGGAGAGAGAACTCTCACTACGTGGCCATTCTAATTTAAGTTTTCCAGCTAATTACAAAAAACATCCTCAAAAAAGGTCGAAGTCAATTTCATTCTCCACTCTTACTCGTCCCATCTTCCTCTTGTGACTCAATGTTGATAATGATACGTACTTAACAATTTCACTTGTACAGTAAAATTTTTCAATCTGGTTTAGATTGTCACACCCATTTTTACTGTCGCTACAAAAACATTAAACTCAAGATTATTGATGTTAATGTGCAAAATCTACTACTTTAATCAAACTGGTAGAATGGTTATGAATAATGGCGAAGCCACCACTTTTCACAAAGATTTTTACAAAAAGTTAATAATGTAAAATAGTATCTGAAGTTGTCAAACTGTAAAAGTGTAGGATTAATATTTGGTATAAAAGAGTTAAGTCATCTTAATAATTACTGTGCATAGATTTCAGGGGTATAAATTACTAGATGATTTGCTGTGCTTATTTATTCAACTATGGTGTCCATAGTTGCATATAAATATCATGACCCCACATCTCTCATGTTCTACCCTGTGAGTTGCTAAAAGGAACTTGTTAAACTTCGGTTACACGATAAATCAGTCTACTCAAAAAGCCATAAATTCAACTAAATACCTAGATATTACATTACGAACAACATAAATTGGAAGGAACACACAGAAAATGTTGTGGGGAAGGCTAACCAAAGAGTGCGTTGTATTGGCAGGACACTTAGAAAATGTAACAGACCTACTAAGGAGACTGCCTACACTATCTTGTCAGTCCTCTTTTAGAATACTGCTGCATGGTGTGGGATCCTCACCAGATAGGACTGATGGAGTACATTGAAAAAGTTCAAAGAAGGGCAGCATGTTTTGTATTATCGCGAAATATGGGAGAGTGTGCCACAGAAACGATACAGGATTTGAGTTGGACATCATTAAAAAAGAAAGACATTTTTCATTGCCACGGAATCTTCTCACGAAATTCCAATTGCCAACTTTCTCCTCCAAATGCAAAAATATTTTGTTGCCACCAACCTACATAGGGAGAAATGATCACCACGATAAAATAAGGGAAATCAGAGCTCGTACGGAAAGATATATGTGTTCATTCTTTCCATGCACTATATGAGATTGGAATAATAGAGAATTGTGAAGTTGGTTCGATGAAACCTCTGCCGGGCACTTAAATGCGATTTGCAGAGTATCCATGTAGATGTAAATTTCAAGTTTTGCATTTTGAAGCAGAATTCATGCTTATATTCGCATTTATCGCAAAATAGGTGACAAATTGAGGGAGTGAGCAGGCCAATCAAGGATTTATACTTTCCTTAAGATGTGTAAGTGTGCACTGCAGTGTGGAATCTTGCATTGGTCCTCTGGAATATGCCATTTTGCTACCCTGTCCACAAAGGGTTTGACAACAAGATTTACCATTCTTGCCTTTTATTGGAGAACATTCAGCCTCCTTTAAACAATTACCATATCAGTCACATCCAAAAGTAGGAGAAGTGTGGCATATGGTCTAAAGACACACTGGCAGCCAAGGTGCTTGCTATGTGACACTTTCCAGATTTTTGGTGATCCTACTGCATCAGTAATTGTTCAACAATCACCATCCTCCCTGGAGCACCTAAGAACAGTTTCCCTCTGCAGTACACAGTTGTACTCATTAAGCAGTTATCAGATGATCAAGTAGATGGACTTCCATTCAAGTTCTTTGACACCAACATTTCATTGTAGGACTTCATGAACTACATACAATTCTATGAATTTCATCTCACAAATTTGCTGAAAGAGAAATGCCATTTCAATCACTTCAAACCAAAGGCTCTTCATGTAAGTTTTGTCCTAAGTCTTTTTTCCCATTTACCAGTACATCAGAATATTACCACTTTCATTGCAACAGTATATATACTAGCCAGACTGTTTCCATTCCAGACCGCAAGAGACTATGTAAGAGTCCAGAGTCACCTAAAGCTGCTACCATCAGTTCCGTTTGCAGTATGGCAGTGTCATACATCTGTCGTTTAAAACCTCGCCCAGGAAGCCTCAATCTAGAAAAATGTGTTGAGAAAGGAGTACCCCCAGGCCCATTACTTGGACGTCTGAAATCTGGTGAAGATGTTGAATTAGAGGATGGATCAGTTGTAAAGTCAGCTGAAGTGTGCTTTCCGGATGACCCAGGACCTATTTTTCTTGGTGAGTACATACAACAAATAATTCTGTGTCATTTTGATGCAAATTAAAATAGTTTCATGATGCTGTTGATGAGTATGATATTCAAGACAGAAACTAAGGAATATAAATACTAAGGACGTCATATATGGTGGATAAGATCCTTTTGTGTGTGTAATAGAACGAGAGAGAGATTTTTGTATTGACATATAACGTAATGTATATTTGTAAGCGAATACTGTCTTTCTGTAAAACATTATTTGACATATCCATAATGTATGTCAAAACTAAAAGCTGTCTCAGGGATATTAACATGTTTTGTATGTTTATTACATTTGGCAGAGCATTATGATAGCTAAAGCAACAGAACAGATAAAATATTGAAATCTGGGAAATTGCAAATTATAGTTGCAAAAGGGCATGCTTACCAGCAAGAGTGAGAGGTGTAGAGTAAAAGTGTGGTGCCTGTAACCTGTACAGTTGAAAGTTTAGCCTTCATGTTGGAAGAGCCGATTCATTTGTATACAACAAGAATGTTATTTTGACATATGGTTTCATTTGGTGGTATTTTTACATGTGAGTTGAGTAACTATAATATAAAGAATGTTGTTGTTGTGGCATCATTCCAGAGACTGGTTTGATGCAGCTCTCCACATTACTCTATCGTGTGCAAGCCTCTTCATTTCAGAGTAACTACTGCAAACTACATCCATCTGAATCTGCTTACAGTACTCATCTCGTGGTCTCCCTCAATGACTTTTACCCCCACACTTCCCTCCAGTGCTAAACTGGTGACCCTTTGATGCTGCAGAATGTGTCCTACCAACTGACCCTTTCTTCTAGTCAAGTTGCTCCACAAATTATTCATCTCCACAGTTCTGTTCATTACCCCCTCAATAGTTATGTGATCTACCCATCTAATCTTCAGCATTCTTCTGTAGCACCACATTTCTATTCTCTTCTTGTCTACATTGTTATCCTCAATGTTTCACTTCCATACCTGTCTACAGCCCATAAAAATTCTTTGAGAAAAGACTTCCTAACACTTAAATCTATCTCAGTGCTTCTCTTCTTCAGAAACATCATCAGCTATTTTGCTGCCCAAACAGCATAACTCATCTACTACTTTAAGTGTCTCATTCATAATCTAATTTCGTCAGCATCAACTGATTTAATTTGGCTACATTCCATTATCCTCATTTTGCTTGTGTTGATGCTCATCTTATACCCTCGTTTCAAGACACTGTCCATTCCGTTCAACTGCTCTTTGCTGTCTCTGACAGACTTAGTGTCATTGACAAACCGCAAAACTTTTATTTCTTCTCACTGAAATTTAATTCATACTCCAAATTTTTCTTTTGTTGCCTTTAATGCTTTCTCAGTATGCAGATTGAATAAAATCGGAGATCGGCTACAATCCTACCCTGTCTCAATCTCTTCTCAATCACTGCTTCCCTTTCGTGCCCTTTGACTCTTACAACTGCCATCTGGTTTGTGCACAAATTGTAAATAGCTTTTTGCTCCATGTATTTTACCCTGCCATCTTTAGAATTTGAGAGAGAGTATTCCAGTCGACATTGTCAAAAGCTTTCTCAGGATGTATATGTCCGGGGACAACCAGCACGTCTGGGAACAACCTGGGAATGTTTTTATCCAGAAGAAAACCAGGAAAAACTCAGGAATTTCTTTAGAATTCTGGAAATTTTTCATTGTTTTACTTTTCAGTTAAATTTTTGTAGTTTTGATTGGTAAGAACTGATACTCCAACAAAGAATTTTACTTAAGCCCACTGCTGCAGATTAATACTGCAGCAATAAAGCATAAAGAAGGAGACACAAATAAATAAAATTTAAGTTGCAAAGGAAATGCGCCATTTACAACAACAAAACACAGTGCTCTCATGAGTGTCTGCCAACAGCAAAAAGTGCCATAACAACAAATTGCTTCCAAAGCGTGTAACTTCAAAACAGTTTACATTAGCTTCATGCGTGGGCTGATGCGCATGAGTAGTTGAGTCGTGTATGAGCAGTACCTTCTCCTGCTTCTGGCTACTTGAAGTGTGGCTGTTAGGTGTATCAGCAGTAGCAACAAGCAGCCGAAAGCTATTCCCGTGTGGGCCCGGGGGTTACAATAGTCCTGAGGTATTCCTGCGTGTCGTATGAGGTGACTAAAAGGATTCTCCAAGTTTTTGGCCAAATCAGTTATGGTCCCTTTGGCTGGCTGGCTCTGAGCACTATGGGACTTAACATCTATGGTCATCAGTCCCCTAGAACTTAGAACTACTTAAACCTAACTAACCTAAGGACATCACATTACACCCAACCATCACGAGGCAGAGAAAATCCCTAACCCCACCGGGAATCGAACCCAGGAACCCGGCCGTGGGTAGCTTGAACGCTACCACACGACCACCGGGCTATGGTCCCTTTGCAGGGTTTGACCTACACCTCTTTCAGAATTATCCAAAGTGTGGGCCATTTGGGGATGAAGACCTTACGTGGTGCACCATACATCCAGTGAGCAATTAGACCATCTACACATCATATCGTCCTGGATCTGCACCTCCACCTGCAATCCAATCATCCGTGCAAGGGCACCTTACAGGGTACATCATCGCCTTCCCTAGTCGATTACCATCTTTCACCCTAAGACAATATTAGATTTCTCGGCACCCAAAGTCCAGCACAGTAGCCAGCCCATTGCGGTGGGGCCATCGTCTACCCATTTGGTGGTAGCCCCCTGACACACAGGAATTGCACTATTGCTCTGCTGATGCCAGAGCTCCAAACTCTCCATGTATGCCAAGGAGTATATGCCCATCATCTTGGGGCATCAGGACTCCCGGCGAAGACCATCATGCCAGGTGGCCTTTGCTGTGGCTGGGTGGTGTCCGTGGGGAGAGCCCCTGATCAGAGTGGGTGGCATCAGGGTGGATGACCCGTAATGAAGTGGACTAAGTCATCTTTTGTTGGGGACCGAATGGCCGCAGCAGTCTTTAAGAAAGGGAAAGTTGGTTACAATGCTGACAGGTATGACACTAAATTGTTCCCCTCCCTAGCAAAAACATGGGAGGAATGTAGGACTACAGAACACAGCGATCCGTATTTGCCTCCATACTTAGTGTGCAGCAGAACTGACGGGAACTCCTTTCAGGATATGAAGCCTCTGTTTTTTTGTTGAGCACCTGGAGGATATGTTTGGGGAAGTGACAGCACTGTCCAAAATGCGCAATGGGTTGGTTTTGATTCAGACAGCATCCCCAACCAGTCCCGGGTGTTACTTGCCTGTGTGAAGCTGGGTGATATTCCTGTTTCGATCACTCCCCATAAAAGCCTCAACATGGTCCAGGGAATTACTTTTCATCGCAACCTCCTGTTGCAGACTGATGACAAGCTATGCGCCCATTTGGGATGGTAGGACATTCACTTCAGCGCATCTTTAGGGGGCGTAAAGACAATAGGGCTGCACTGGTGCTTTCACCTTAGCCTTTGCAGGGGATTCGTAACCTGAAAAGGTCAAGGTGATGGTATACCGATGTGACGTCAAACCTTACCTCCCTCCCCCTATACGGTGCTGTAAGTGCTGGAAAATGGGGCACGTGCCCTCCCGATGCAATTCCAGCACCATATGTAGAGACTGCAGACGTTCGCTTCATCTGAATACTCCATGTGCGCCTCCTCCCGCCTGTGTCAGCTGTGGAGAGCACCACTCCCCCTGCTTGCCGGACTGCCCAGTACTCCAAAAGGAGCGGAAAACTATGGGGTACAGGACCCTGGACAGGCTGTTTTACCTTGAGACTAAACTAAAATTCCAAAGATTGAACCCCGTTCGAATGCTATCTGCTTATGCTGCCACTATAACGGCGTCACTATCGATGATACCATTATGCCCCTCACCTAAGCTTCCTCCAGTGGACTCTCAGGGCTACCCATCTTCCTCACCCTCTCTAGCTGGCTGGGGGAATGTCTTCTTCTGTTGCTCCCAAAGCTTCTACTTTGGCCACATCCCTCCCCCTCTCCCCTTTCTGGAGAAGAAACTGCTAGTCGAAGAGCTTCACGTTCTTCCTTCTCATCATCAGCAGGATTTCCTTCCAGTGAGCCAGGTAGGAACTTTGTGAACGATAAGCCTCCATTGGTTTCTGTCCTGGTATAGCTTTTACCCTCCCCACTACACCCCATGTTACTCCTCTCCTCTTGAGATCTTCTTTAACCTGGTCTGTTCATCTCTTTCTAGGCCGCCCAATTGGCCTTCTTCCTGGTACCTCCATTGACAAATAGTGATGTGGAGTTTTGAGTCGGGTGCATTTGCTTCACATGACCGAACCACTTCAATCTCAAAGCACTCATTCTCTCCTCTGTAGTCAATGTCACCCGCAGGTCTCTCCTTACATAATCATTCCTTACTCTGTCTCTCCTAGTATTTTGTAGAGCTGACCTAAGGAACTTCATTTCACATGTTTCTATTTGACTCTCTTCTCTCTTATTTTTGACACTATCCTCTAGACTATACATCATGATTGGCAGGAGATACGTTTTATACATGGTCTGTTTGGTTCTTTGAGGGACTTCCTTTCCCAGATTAGATTTCGTACTTGGTGGAAGAAGCTAGCTCCTTTTGTTATTCTGTTTGACTTCTAGTTTGGAACTTCCTTTCCGTGATATGATGCTACCCAGATAATTGAAGCTTTTCACACATTCAACCTTCTCTCCTTCCAGTATGATGTGACAAGGTGTGGCTGTGCTGCTTATCTTCATTGCCACTGTCTTGTTCCTACTCACAGTTATCTTGAATTTTTTGGATTTTGTGTTCCAGTAATCCAGTCTCCTCTGAACCTCCATTTTCATTTTCTTCTTCCTTGATTTCTTTCATGATTGTGTCCATGAGTGTAATGAAGAGTAAAGGGGAGAGTGAACTGCCTTGCTGAACACCTCTCTTTGTTGTAAACCATTTTGATCTATCGTCTCCTACTTCTACAGTGCTCTCACAACCATTGTACAGCATCTGAAATTTTTAAATTAATGAATCAGGAACATTATGTTTTCTCAGGCATTCCCATATTTTATCTTTTGGTACACTGTCATATGGTTTTTCCAAATCCACGAATACTACTATCAAGTCAGTTCCTTTTTCCCAATACTTCTCCATTAACTGACAGAAGGAGAAAATTAGATCTATTATTTCCCTATTACTTCTGAACTCGTGCTGTTGTTCCTGTAATTGGTGTTCTAGAATTTTCCACTATATTTTCTGTATGATCTCCATTATCTTAAGGCAGTGTAATAACAGTGTGATTCCTTGGTAGTTGCATTTCTTTCTAATAGCTTTCTTGAACAATGGTATTATAATTCCTTTTTTCCATTTATCCGGCACTTTGTTGTCTTTCCATATCGCCCCCAGCACCCAGTGTAACCATAGTATTCCATGGATTCCTGCAGCTTCAATCATATCTGTTGTCATCTCATCTACTCCAGCTGCCTTCCCACTTTTCATCTGTTTCAGGGAATTATCAGTTTCTAACCAAGAGATTGGATCCTGGTCTTCCTCTAATTCAATGATTTCAGTGTCAGTTTCTTGTGCATCTTCCCCCCATTCAATAAGATTTCAAAATAATTCATCTCTTCTCTGATATCTTCCATGTCCCTGATAATATCCCCATCCTCTGTTTCAATTGCTTTTATGTCTTCTTTATCAGATATTTTACTTTTCAATAACCCATATAGCAGTTTTTTGGTTCCCTTTGCTAACCTGCTCTAGTTTCTGGGTGAATATTTCCCAGCTCTTCCCCTTTTCTTCTTTCACAATTCTCTTTGCTTGGAGTTTCGTTTGTCAGTATTCCTTCACCAGTGTTGTCATCTTGTTTTGCCGCATATCTGCACAGCACTGTTGACTATTGATGTTTTAAATAGGTTCCACTTTTCCTCTACACTTCCCCTTTCAGTTTTTGTGCTTCTAGATTTTGGAAACTTTTCTTCTTCTTTGAACTTCCACTCCTTAATTTTTGGCATTCTTTGTACAGAATTCAAACTTATCTTCTTATAAAATAGAAAGAAACTTCCACATGGGAAAAATATATTAAAAACAAAGATTCCAAGACTTACCAAGCGGGAAAGCGCCGGCAGACAGGCACATGAACAAAACACACAAACACACACACAGAATTACTAGCTTTCGCAACCGATGGTTGCTTCTTCAGGAAGGAGAGGGAAAGACGAAAGGATGTGGGTTTTAAGGGAGAGGGTACGGAGTCATTCCAATCCCGGGAGCGGAAAGACTTCCCTTAGGGAAAAAAAAGGACAGGTGTACAATCGCGCGCGCGCACACACACACACACACACACACACACACACACACACACACACACATCCATCCGCACATACACAGACACAAGCAGACATATTTAAAGGCCTTTAAATATGTCTGCTTGTGTCTGTGTATGTGCGGATGGATATGGTGTGTGTGTGTGTGTGTGTGTGTGTGTGTGTGTGCGCGCGCGATTGTACACCTGTCCTTTTTTTCCCTAAGGGAAGTCTTTCCGCTCCCGGGATTGGAATGACTTCGTACCCTCTCCCTTAAAACCCACATCCTTTCGTCTTTCCCTCTCCTTCCTGAAGAAGCAACCATCGGTTGCGAAAGCTAGTAATTCTGTGTGTGTGTTTGTGTGTTTTGTTCATGTGCCTGTCTGCCGGCGCTTTCCCGCTTGGTAAGTCTTGGAATCTTTGTTTTTATCTTCTTATAATTTAGATCAGCTACTAGTAACCTGTGGTCACTATCCAAGTGCTCACGTGGTATGACTTTAGTGTCCCATACTTTTCCTCCAATTAATTTGTCCATTAATATATCGTCTATAACTGTCTTAGATTTGCCATCCCAGCCATATCTAGTAATCTTATGGCTAACTTGTTTCTTGGAGAATATATTGTTCACTAAAACGTGATTCCTTATGCACAGATTTAGAATTTCTTTGCCCTCAACATTTTGTCTTCTGTATCCAAAATGGCCCATCACCAGGCTGGATGGCTGAGTGTTTTCACTGTGAAGTTGGTAGGCATCTGTCGTGCTCTTGTGCATATCTGCTCCTGCGCTGGTAAGTCCTTTGTCATCTGTTGTGACTTCTTAAGCAGCCAACAAGCTCTTGACCAGTGCTTCCCTCGACATCCTTTTGTAATGACTCTCCATGAGTTTCTATGCCCTTGAGAACAGCAGATGTTCAGTGACCTTCATTTGGACCCCAGGACATGTTGGGATACTGGTCAATGAACTTGATGATAGCCTGGCCATGCAGGCTACCAGTAAGCCAACTGTGGAGATTGACCTGCCGGAGACTGATCTCCAATTGGTCTTCCGCCGCAAAGTTTTCGTAGTCTGGGACACCAAATGGCGCACCGTCAATCCCCCAAATAAATTCCATGTTATCAAGTAGACAACTCACAGGGACTCTGTTTTACTGTGGCTCCCATACGACTGTTGTCCATCTCTTGCTGGACTGCCCCATTTTAGCCACTCTGTGGTGGAGTTTTAACCTTTCCAGCACCCTACCTATGGTGTTGGGCGACAAAGCCTCCATGGCTGATTTAGTTTTATGTTTTATTCATGAGGGGATTTGTATCATACAGTCTAAGGTTGGGCATCTGGCCTTTGCTCCTAGAGCTCCACCAACCCTCCTTTTTACTACTTTGTCACTGTGTCTTTGATTTTGTTTGCCTTGGTGTTTATCTTTTCCCTATGTGTGTACTTCTCGCCTTATCTTTCAGGCTGGCGATTTTAGTATGTGGCAGAGTGGAAAGCTCATTCTTTTTCATCCTCATTCTTTTTCATCCTCATGATCAGCCAGCCCGGGCCATCTGCTGTGTGGTTTTATTACCTTCCTCTACCTTTTGTTTTAATGTCCATTTCCCTCTTTGGTTTGCCTCTTTCGTTTTTTCTTTTGGTGTGGTTCCCAATTAGTTTTATGATCTTTTACTTCCTCCAGCTCATTTATTTTCCCTTGAGACTTGTTTGCTTGAGGAAAAAGAAACTGATGACCCTGTAGTTTGGTCCCTTTATATCCCAAACCAGCCATTCAACCAGATGCAATCCAGAAAAATTTTTGTGGCGCACCAAAGCTACCAGGCATGTGCATGTGCAGAGCAGTCTGTATTGTAGTAAGGAGGGGAGTACTCTCCATGTGAGCTGTGTTTATGTTTAGAGATTTTGCTGTTTCCTCTTCATTTACAGCTCTCACATCAAATGAAAACAAAACGGATTTCTGTGGCCGGGAGCTATCAAGTGAATTAAAATACATTTACATAATTATGGAAGGCTGTTACTAGTTTATTGTCCAATTTTATTTCCATGTATTTTGGCAGTCAGGCATTAATTGCCTAGCAGAACAATGAAGTTATTTTTGTCAATTTGCCAAAGAAATTTGGCTTTTATTAATCTTTTCTGCAGAGGCAGTCAGTTTATTTGAAACACTGTTGGCTAGTGTCAACTATTTGCTGAATTTCAAGTGCACGTTTTTATCTTTTGGCACATATGGCATTATCCCATAATAAAGAACCAAACATGAGATAATGCAGTACTGGTACTCAAAGAAAATTTACATCCCAAAGACTTCACTGAAAAGCTTAATATCAGGTTGTGGCCTTCTTCATGAATCTGGACATATGAATGTGCACTTTAATCAAAATTGTGCATTTTAGTATGGTTTACAAAATTCCGATGCACTTGGAGTATCCTCTGATGTCCTCCTTTGTTTATGACATAATTTAAGATTAATGCTATAAATGTATGTACATACGGGCTTCATATGTCATCATAGATGCATATGCACAGTAATGCCATTTTCTGACACTCTCTGATAACTGCTGAAATGAATTCTAACAGGTTGTGGAAAAATATTGCGAATGATGGTTTGAAAAGCCTTACTTTCAAAGTAAATTTCATTTTACAAAAGATGAATTATGTTATGTGTGCAAACATGCTTTGAATTTCATAATTTCAGAGAATTTGATTCTCATTTAAAGCTTAACATTGTGAGGGCCAGCCAGTTAGAAGAATTTCGAGCCAAGAAGACCAGACATTTGTCATTATTTAAAATTTTACTGTCACATTTGTCTGATGTGTCTTAAAGTGGAACACAGGCAAAAAAAGACCAATATTATAGTGGAAGCTTAGCTTTTCTTGCAGCTACACCACGTATATTAATTTAATTAGGAAATATAACTGGCCAGGGCAGAAAATAGTGGATACTAGGAATGAAGAATCAGGCAGGAGAACATCTTAACACAAGAGAGGATATAATCAAATCAGCAAAGGAGTTCTACAAAGCAATATACAAAAGATCTCTACCAAACAAAGCCACAGACCACAATCCTGTCAATCCATACCCAAACACCACTGAAACCGTACCCGCTATAATACACAGCGAGGTTAGAACAACCATCACTGAATTGAAAAATGGAAAGTCACCTAGAGAAGACAACATATGCAGTGAGCTCTTAAAAGAAGCCCAAGATCTCCTAACTCCAATCATCGCAGAAGTGTTCGGCAAAATCCTACAAACTGAAAACATTCCCGATCTGTGGAAAACAAGTACGATTGTACTTTTGCACAAAAAAGGTAAAAAAAGGTGACACGAACAATTATAGACTCATAAGCCTGATGTGTAACCTATGTAAACTGTTCACGAAAATACTAACAAGATGATTAACAAAAACACTAGACAACAACCAACCCTCAGAACAAGCAGGGTTCCACAAAGGATTTAGCACAGTCAACAATATTCAAACCATTAACCAGATAATAGAAAAATCAGATCATCAGCATCTCAAAATATACCTTGCTTTTTTTGATTACAGCAATGCATTTGTTACCGTCGAACACCCAAACATAGTTCAAGCACTAAGAAATCAAGGAGTAGAAGCAAAATACATCCAGTTACAAAGAAACATTCAAAACAACAGCTTTGTTAGAGTTAAAACCGAAGAGACGTGCCAACCTTTCCGCATGGAAAGAGGAGTTAGACAAGGGGATCCCATCTTCACAAAATTATTTACCTGCATACTGAAGGGCATATTCAGGAAACTAAAATGGAATAAGAAAGACGGAATATGCCTCAACGGCAAGAGACTAACAAATTTGAGGTCAGTTACTACATAGTCCTCTTCGCCAAAATTGCAAGGGAACTGCAATCAATGCTCCAGGAGCTTAACACGCAAAGCAAGGTGGCAGGACTCACAATGAACAAATCTAAAACACAAGTAATGACAAATGTATTAGAAACCCCAATACATCTTGAAGAAACAGAGCTAATGTGTGCATCACAATACATATATCTAGGCCAAATAATTAACAACAAAATGGAAAAAGAAATAAAACTAAGAATTTCCTTAGCTTGGAAAGCTTTCTGGGCCTTAAAGTTCATATTGCTAGGAAGAACCTTGAATAGGAGGCTCAAAATGGACACACTCGAAAGCTGCGTTTTTCCAGTGTTGTTATACGCATGTCACACATGGGCTCTCAAAGCCAAAGGGAGAAACACTCTACAGGTATCCCAAAGAAAAATGCAGAGGAAGATCCGTAGCATCTCTCTGAAAGGCAGAATATCGAACACCTTGATACACAAGGTGACAGCAACAATAGGCATAGCACAACAGGCTACTAAGACCAAATGGAAATGGCGCGGTCACGTGGCGAGGCTGCAAGATGACGGATGGATGGCACGAACTACCACATGAGACCCCTACATCGGCAAGAGACTCCCACGAAGACAAAGACACAAATAGTCGGACTTATTGAGAAAACAAGCAGGGAGACAGTGGACCAACATAGCCAGAAACAGAAAGGAGAAACTACAACTAAGTAATCGAGTGTAATTCATTGTGTAGTGTGCATTGAGTGTGGTACGCTCTTATGCAGACTAGCTCAACACGTGAGTCTTTAAAAGCAGTTACTCCCACTTGTAGGAGGCCTTTGCCTTCAGTGGGACAACACAGGCTATTTTCATTCATTCATTCAAATACCTGTACAGTGATCGAATTTCTCCTTTGCAACCCTCATCATTACAGTCTCTCATAATTAAATACAACTGATCTGGGTTCAAAATCGAGTACTGTTTTTTGAAGGGCAACATTTCCACTTTTGAATGTTATCTTTACTTAAAAAGCAGCATTAATGTTTGTATATGGCATCCACAAATTTTATTGTAAATCTATTCAAACATAAGAAGAGTTTGTAAATTGATAGAATTTAGTACCATGTCCTCTTGTGTTTCACAAAACTGTCATATTCTAAGCAGAACAATAGATTGTTGTTGTGGCTAGTTCATAGTTTCTTGCGTATCCTGTGCAATAGCACTGCTTGAAGCAAATGCCACTTAATTGTTCGAGCAATGCCGATACTGTATTGAGCATTTCTGTGTATCGGGAAATCTTGAGCCTGTTTGAATGTGAGTACTGTTTGCCCTGCCCTGCCCTTCTGAATTCTTCAAAATAAATCTGCACATGACTTCAAAAGCCAAATCCTCATTTTTAAATGTAAAGGTGACCACTATATATTCTACTAAACAAGGTAAAAATGTTAACCTCAACAGTAATACTTTAAGCTGCGAATGTAAGATGACTGTATTTTTCAAATGATGAATTTGTGAAAAAATCTCACCATATAACTGGGCAAATACAGTAACCTTAATGTGCCATGCCTAACAACGTCACTCTGCTTGGTAAGTCTTGGAATCTTTGTTTATATATATAAAGTCCAGTGAGGTTGTTAGGCATGGCACATTAAGGTTACTGTATTTACCCGGTTATACAATGAGATTTTTTCACAAATTCATCATTTACGTCTTGGAATCTTTGTTTTTAATATATATCCATATATGTATGGATGGATATGTGTGTGTGCGCGAGTATATACCTATCCTTTTTTCTCCCTAAGGAAAGTCTTTCCGCTCCCGGGATTGGAATGACTCCTTACCCTCTCCCTTAAAACCCACATCCTTTCGTCTTTCCCTCTCCTTCCCTCTTTCCTGAAGAAGCAACTGTTGGTTGCGAAAGCTAGAAATTTTGTGTGTGTGTTTGTGTGTTATTTTATTGTGCCAGTCTACCGGCGCTTTCCCGCTTGGTAAGTCTTGGAATCTTTGTATCTAATATATATTAAAAACAAAGATTCCGAGACTTACCAAGTGGGAAAGTGCCGGTAGATAGGCACAATTAAAAAAACAACACACAAACACACACACAAAATTTCGAGCTTTCACAACCGGCGGTTGCTTCGTCAGGAAAGAGGGAAGGAGAAGGAAAGATGAAAGGATGTGGGTTTTAAGGGAGAGGGTAAGGAGTCATTCCAATCCAGGGAGCAGAAAGACTTACCTTAGGGGGAAAAAAGGATAGGTGTATACTACTCTCTCTCTCTCTCTCTCTCTCTCTCTCTCTCTCTCTCTCTCTCTCTCACACACACACACACACACACACACACACACACACACACACACACAAATATATATATAAATAAATAAAACAGAAAGAAACTTCCACATGGGAAAAATATATTAAAAACAAAGATTCCAAGACTTACCAAGCGGGAAAGCGCCGGCAGACAGGCACATGAACAAAACACACAAACACACACACAGAATTACGAGCTTTCGCAACTGGCAGTTGCTTCGTCAGGAAGGAAGGAAGGAGAGGGAAAAATGAAAGGGTGTGGGTTTTAAGGGAGAGGGTAAGGAGTCATTCCAATCCCGGGAGCGGAAAGACTTCCCTTAGGGGAAAAAAAGGACAGGTGTACACTCACACACACACACACACATATCCATCCGCACATACACAGACACAAGCAGACATATTTAAAGGCAAAGAGTAAGGAAAGAGATGTCAGTCGAGGCGGAAGTACAGAGGCAAAGAAGTTGTTGAAAGACAGGTGAGGTATGGGTGGCGGCAACTTGAAATTAGCGGAGATTGAGGCCTGGTGGATAACGAGAAGAGAGGATATATTGAAGGGCAAGTTCCCATCTCTGGAGTTCGGATAGGTTGGTGTTAGTGGGAAGTATCCAGATAACCCGGACGGTGTAACATTGTGCCAAGATGTGCTGGCCGTGCACCAAGGAATGTTTAGCCACAGGGTGATCCTCATTACCAACAAACACTGTCTGCCTGTGTCCATTCATGCGAATGGACAGTTTGTTGCTGGTCTTTCCCACATAGAAAGCGCACAGTGTAGGCAGGTCAGTTGGTAAATCACGTGGGTGCTTTCACACGTGGCTCTCCCTTTGATAGTGTACACCTTCCGGGTTACAAGACTGGAGTAGGTGGTGGTTGGAGGGTGCATGGGGCAGGTTTTACACCGGGGGCGGTTACAAGGGTAGAAGCCAGAGGTTAGGGAAGTTGGTTTGGGGATTTCATAGAGATGAACCAAGAGGTTACGAAGGTTAGGTGGACGGTGGAAAGACACTCTTGGTGGAGTGGGGAGGATTTCATGAAGGATGGATCTCATTTCGGGGCAGGATTTTAGGAAGTCTTATCCCTGCTGGAGAGCCACATCCAGAGTCTGATCCAGTCCCGGGAAGTATCCTGTCACAAGTGGGGCACTTTTGGGGTTCTTCTGTGAGAGGTTCTGGGTTTGAGGGGATGAGGAAGTGGCTCTGGTTATTTGCTTCTGTACCAGGTCGAGAGGGTAGTTGCGGGATGCGAAAGCTGTTTTCAGGTTGTTGGTGTAATGGTTCAGGGATTCAGGACTGGAGCAGATTCATTTGCCATGAAGGCCTAGGCTGTAGGGAAGGGACCGTTTAATATGGAATGGGTGGCAGCATTCATAATGGAGGTACTGTTGCTTATTGGTGGGTTTGATGTGGACGGATGTCTGAAGCTGGCCATTGGACAGATGGAGGTCAACGTCAAGGAAAGTGGCATGGGATTTGGAGTAGGACCAGGTGAATCTGATGGAACCAAAGGAGTTGAGGTTGGAGAGGAAATTCTGGAGTTGTTCTTCACTGTGAGTCCAGATCATGAAGATGTCATCAATAAATCTGTACCAAACTTTGGGTTGACAGGCTTGGGTAACCAAGAAGGCTTCCTCTAAGCGACCCATAAATAGGTTGGCATACAAGGGGGCCATCCTGGTACCCATGGCTGTTCCCTTTAATTGTTGGTATGTCTGGCCTTCAAATGTGAAGAAGTTGTGGGTCAGGGTGAAGCTGGCTAAAGTAATGAGGAAAGAGGTTTTAGGTAGGGTGGCAGGTGATCGGAGTGAAAGGAAGTGCTCCATTGCAGCGAGGCCCTGGACGTGCGGGATATTTGTGTATAGGGAAGTGGCATCAATGGTTACAAGGATGGTTTCCGGGGGTAACAGACTGGGTGAGGATTCCAGGCGTTCGAGAAAGTGGTTGGTGTCTTTGATGAAAGATGGGAGACTGCATGTAATGGGTTGAAGGTGTTGATCTACGTAAGCAGAGATACGTTCTGTGGGGGCTTGGTAATCAGCTACAATGGGGCGGCCGGGATGTTTGGGTTTGTGAATTTTAGGAAGTAGATAGAAGGTAGGAGTGCGAGGTGTTGGTGGGGTCAGGAGTTTGATGGAGTCAGGTGAAACGTTTTGTAGGGGGCCTAAGGTTCGGAGGATTCCTTGAAGCTCCGCCTGGACATCAGGAATGGGATTACCTTGGCAAACTTTGTATGTAGAGTTGTCTGAAAGCTGATGCAGTCCCTCAGCCACATACTCCCGACGATCAAGTACCACGGTCGTGGAACCCTTGTCAGCCGGAAGAATGATGATGGATCGGTCAGCCTTCAGATCACGGATAGCCTGGGCTTCGGCTGTGGTGATGTTGGGAGTAGGATTAAGGTTTTTCAAGAAATATTGAGAGGCAAGGCTAGAAGTGAGAAATTCCTGGAAGGTTTGGAGAGGGTGTTTTGAGGAAGAGGAGGTGGGTCCCGCTGTGATGGAGGACGGAACTGTTCCAGGTAGGGTTCAATTTGGATAGTGTCTTGGGGGGTTGGATCATTAGGAGTGGGATCAGGATTATTTTTCTTCATGTCAAAGTGATATTTCCAGCAGAGACTACTAGTGTAGGACAGTAAATCTTTGACAAGGGCAGTTTGGTTGAATCTGGGAGTGGGGCTGAAGGTGAGAATCATATAACCGGGTAAATACAGTAACCTTAATGTGCCATGCCTAACAACCTCACTGGACTTATATATCTAAAAACAAAGATGATGTAACTTACCAAACAAAAGCGCTGGCAGGTCGATAGACACACAAACAAACACAAACATACACACAAAATTCTAGCTTTCGCAAGCGGCGGTTGCTTCGTCAGGAAAGAGGGAAGGAGGGGGAAAGATGAAAGGATGTGGGTTTTAAAGGAGAGGGTAAGGAGTCGTTCCAATCCCAGGAGTGGAAAGACTTACCTTAAGGGGGGAAAAGGACAGGTATATACTCGCAGACATTTACATCGGGTAATTCGTCAATACATCTGGCGGAATTACAAGAATAGACAAGCACATAAACAACATTGAACAGCTTTCAATTGATGCCACCCTCCCCAAACAAATGTATATACACACTGAAAGGAAAGTAATTTTTCCGCATTAAAAATTTCTAATTCATATTTACAAACAGGATATTCAGCCCTTTGTCTTTTCCAATTTTATAATGTTTGAAATGAAAAAATCTTAAAACTTTTTAAAATGACAGTGAATTTTGCTTGCAGTTGTGGAATGTCCATCTGATAGCTTTCTGGACTCATTCATCAATAATCCCATGTTTCGAGAGCATCAAGCAGTAGCAGAGAAGGACGAAGATCTGGCTTACCTCGTTGTACACTTTACACCACCAGAGGTCATGAACGATGTAAGGTTTGTTACTTCTTTTGTGAATTTCTTAACAATTTTAGTAATTGACCTGTATCATACATGCACTAGTTTGGCTCTTAAATTGAAAAGTTAAAAATTCAGCCCCAGTGGGTTTTAAGAATATAGAAAAATTGGAGAGTGATCTATATAAGCATTTCACATGTGTTTCTATCAAACAGAAAGCATACATTTTCAGGAGTGAGTCAGTGTTTGATTCGCAGATTTACCACAACAAATGCTGCAAAGCAATAGGAGCGATCTAGTAATTTCCATTTCTCTCATTTGAATTCTTCCCTCCTCCACCCTCACTTACCTCACTTCTTGATCAGTAGCACCAGTTAAATATTGTAAGCTCTGTCTTTACACTTGTCTTCACCACTCACACCTCTTCTGTGCTCGTGGTTTGTGATGCTTCCCTCCCTCCCAAAACCTTTGGTTTGTTGTTTTTGACATTGCCATTTGATTCCAGCCATCCACGTCACTCTTATTGTTTTCATAATAGTAACGACGCACATGCCAGTCTAACTCAGGTGTGTGCAAGCATTAGTTGGACTAATGCATGTACATGCCTGAGTTAGTGTGTCATTACAAATATGTTCAGTCTGCATGACGACTTATAACACACTTATGATAACTGCACTGACAGTTGGAATCTAGAACTGCAGGGCAATTTTTGATAGATGACATGAAGACATTAAGACCAGTGCTTGACCACCTTTCCATCCTGGTGGTGCCTCTGTTGAGAGGCCAGACAAACATGTGGTTGCTGAAGAGAGGCAGCAGCCTTTTTTCAGTAGTTGCAGGGGCAACTGTCTGGATGACTGACTGCTCTGGTCTTGTAACATCTACCAAAATGACCTTGCTGTGCTTGTACTGTGAACAGCCGAAAGCAAAGGGAAACTACGCCGTTATTTTTTCACTGAAGACATGCAGCTCTACTGCATGGTTAAATTATGACGATATCCTCTTGTGTAAAATATTCTGGACGCAAAATAGTCCCACATTCAGATCTCTGGGCAGGGACTACTCAGAAGGATGTCATCGTCAGGAGAAACAGAACTGGAATTCCAAAGACCAGAGCATGGAATGTTAGAGACCTTAATCGGGCAGGTAGGTCAGAAAATAGATTAAGATTGTATGTAGTTGGGATTAGTTAAGTTTGGTTTCAGGAGGAAAAGCTTGAATACAGGATTGCAAATACAAAATCATATAGGGGTGATGCAGGAGCAGGTTAAATAATGAATAAGAAAATAAGAGTGCAGGTAAACTACTATGAACAACATAGTGAATGCATTATTGTAGACAAGATAGACACAAAGCCTGCATCCATCACAGTGGTAAGGGTTTATATTTACTAGTGTTGGGCAATTGGAATTCGTTAGCACTAAAAGGAAGAGAAGGAAAAATAGTAGGTGAATATGGATTGGGGGAAATGAATCGAAGAAGAAACCACCTGGTAGAATTTTGCACAGAGCATAATTTAATCATCGCTAACACCTCGTTTAAGTATCATGAAAAAAGGTTATACGTCTGGAAGGGACTTGGAGACACTGGAAGGTTTCAGATTGATAATATAAAGGTAAGACAGAAATTATGGAACCAGATTTTAAATTGTAAAACATTTCCAGGGGCACATGTGTACCTTGACCTCAGTTAATTGGTTATGAACTGTAGAATGAAACTGAAGAAATTTCAAAAAGGTAGAGAATTAAGGAGACGGAACCTAGATAAGAACCAGAGGTTACGGGTTATTTCTGAGGAAGCATTAGTCATGATTGACAAGAAAGGAAAGAAATACAGTGGAAGATGAATAAGTAGCTCTGAGAGATGAAATAGTGAAAATCAAGCTAGATGATGCAATGGTTAGCACATTGGACTCGCATTCAGGAGGATAGCGGTTCAAACCTGCAGTCAACCTTCTTGATTTATGTTTTCCATGATTTCGCTTCAGGTAAATGCCGAGATGGTTCCTTTGAAGGAGCACAGCCAATTTTCTTCCCCATCCTTCCCTAATCCAGGCTTCTGTTCCGTCTCTAATGACCTCATTGTCGACAGGACTTAAAACGCTAATCTCCTTCTCTTCCTCTGTAATAGTGAAGGCAGCAGAGGATCAGATAGTTAAAAAGACAGGGCCTAGTAGGACTCTTTGGCTAACGTGGGAGGCATTGAATTTAATTGATGAAAGGAGGAAATATAAAAATGCAGTAAATGAAATAGGTGAAAGGGAACACAAACATCTAAAAAATGAGATGGCATTGAATTTAATTGATGAAAGGAGGAAATATAAAAATGCAGTAAATGAAATAGGTGAAAGGGAACACAAACATCTAAAAAATGAGATTGGCAAGAAGAGCTAAATGCCTAAGAAGGAATGGCTATAGAGCAGTTGTAAGGATTTAGAAGTATATAACACTAGAGGAAAGACAGATTCCACCTAAGGGACAATTAAAGAGGTTTTGGGAGAAAAGAGCAGCAGATGGGTGAAAATCAAGAGCTCAGATGGGAAATCAGTACTGAGCAAATAAGGGAAAGCTGAAATGTGGAAGGAGTATACAGAGGATTTATACAAGGGAGTTGAACATAAAGGCAATAATGTGGAAGGAGTATACAGAGGATTTATACAAGGGAGTTGAACATAAAGGCAATAATGTGGAAAGGGAAGAGGATGCAGATGAAAATGATGTGGGAGACATGATACTGTGAGAAGAATTTGACACAGCTCTGAAAGACCTAAGTTGAAATGAAGACTTCAGTGTAGGTGACATTTTGTAAGAACTATTGATAGCCTTGGTAGAGTCATCCATGACAAAACTATTCCACCTCATTTGCGAGATGTATGAGACATTTGAAATACCCTCAGACTTCAAGTAGAATAAAATAATTCCAAAAAAAGCACATGCTGACAGGTGTGAATATTACCAAACTATCAAATTAATGATGATGTAAATAAAATAGAAAGAAACTTCCACATGGGAAAAATATATTAAAAACAAAGATTCCAAGACTTACCAAGCGGGAAAGCGCTGGCAGACAGGCACATGAACAAAACACACAAACACACACACAGAATTACGAGCTTTCGCAACTGGCAGTTGCTTCGTCAGGAAAGAGGGAAGGAGAGGGAAAAATGAAAGGATGTGGGTTTTAAGGGAGAGGGTAAGGAGTCATTCCAATCCCGGGAGCGGAAAGACTTCCCTTAGGGGAAAAAAAGGACAGGTGTACACTCGCACACACACACACACACACACACACACACACACACACACACACACACACACACACACATATCCATCCGCACATACACAGACACAAGCAGACATATTTAAAGGCAAAGAGTAAGGGCAGAGATGTCAGTCGAGGCGGAAGTACAGAGGCAAAGAAGTTGTTGAAAGACAGGTGAGGTATGAGCGGCGGCAACTTGAAATTAGCGGAGGTTGAGGCCTGGCGGATATCGAGAAGAGAGGATATACTGATACTGTCCCTTCAGTATATCCTCTCTTCTCGATATCCGCCAGGCCTCAACCTCCGCTAATTTCAAGTTGCCGCCGCTCATACCTCACCTGTCTTTCAACAACTTCTTTGCCTCTGTACTTCCGCCTCGACTGACATCTCTTTCCTTACTCTTTGCCTTTAAATATGTCTGCTTGTGTCTGTGTATGTGCGGATGGATATGTGTGTGTGTGTGTGTGTGTGCGCGAGTGTACACCTGTCCTTTTTTTCCCCTAAGGGAAGTCTTTCCGCTCCCGGGATTGGAATGACTCCTTACCCTCTCCCTTAAAACCCACATCCTTTCATTTTTCCCTCTCCTTCCCTCTTTCCTGGCGAAGCAACTGCCAGTTGCAAAAGCTCGTAATTCTGTGTGTGTGTTTGTGTGTTTTGTTCATGTGCCTGTCTGCCGGCGCTTTCCCGCTTGGTAAGTCTTGGAATCTTTGTTTTTAATATATTTTTACCAAACTATCAGTTTAATAAGTTATTGTTGCAAAGCACTAACTCACATTCTTTACAGAAGAATGGAAAAATTGGTATGAGCCAAGGAAATACTGATCCTGCAACTTATGTCAGAAGATATGTTAAGGAAAGACAAACTTAACAAATATGGCATTTGTAATCTTAAAGAAAGATTTTGATAATGTTGACTGGGGTCCACTCTTTGAAATTTTGAGGGTAGTTGGGCTAAAATACAGTGAGCGAAAGACTATTTACAGCTTGTACAGGAGCTAGACAGCAGTTAATGAGTTTAAGGGCATGAAGGGGAAGCAATGGTTGAGAAAGGAGTGAGACAGGGTTGTAGGATATGCCCAGTGTTATTCAGTCTGTACATTGAGCCAGCAGTAAAAGAAACCAAAGAAAAATTTGGAGGAAATTAAATTCCGTGGAGAACAAACAAAAATTTTGGTGTTTGTTGTTGACATTGTAATCATTTCAGACAGCAAAGGATTTGAAAGAGCATCTGAACGGAACGGACAGTGTTTCGAAAGGAGGATAAAAAGTTGAACTTCGGCAAAAGAAAAACAAGAATAATGGAATAAAGTTTAATTAAATTAGGTGATGTCAAGGGAATTAGTTTAGGAAACGAGACACTTAAAGTAGTAGATGAGTTTTGCTATATGGGCAGGAAAAACTGATGATTTTTAAAGTAGAGAGTATATAATATGTAGACTGGCAATGACAAGAAAACTGTTTCTGAAGAAGCGAAAATTTTTAACATGAAATATAGAGTTAGGTATCAGAAAGGTTTTTTTGCCAGAAAGGATATGTGTAGAATGTAGCCATGTATGGAAGTGAAAGATGGGCAATAAATAGTTTAGACTAGAAAGCTTTTGAAATAAGCTGCTACAGAAGACTGCTGAAGAGAGAAAATGGGTAAATCACGTGACAAATGAGGAGGTACTTTAATGGAATTGGAGAGAGAAGAAATTTGCGGAAAACCTGTCTAGTAGAAGGTATTTGTCGGTTGGACACATTCTGAGGCTTCAAGGGATCACCAATTTGGTACTGGAAGGAAAAGTGGGATAAAAATCATAGAGGGATCTCAAGCTAGAGATAAATATGGTAAACAGGTTCAGAAGGGCGATGGTTTCAGTAGTTACTTGGAGATGAGGCTTGCACAGGATAGAGTAGTGTAGAGAGCAGGTTAAACCAGTCTTCGGACTAAAGACGACGACAAAACAACAACAACAACAACAACAAGATAGTAGCCGTCACTTTCAGAGCTATGTTTAATTCCCTCCATGCTTCTTCCCTTAGCCCTGACATATCTGTATGTAAATAAAAACAGTAATGAAACATTGTGCTGGATGATACAGCATTAATTTCTTTTGTGTGACAGATAAGTGAGCAAGAGTTTTACTAAAACAGAAAAAAAGAGTCTGTCCTTCATAGAAACTGCTATGTAATTTGATCATACCGTGAACACACTAGAAGTATAACCTTCATAACATGAATACACAAGAAGTATAACCTTTTCACAATTTTGAACTATTTATAGAATTCAGTGCCCAGAAAAGACTGCTCAGATACTATGTATATGTCATTTTGACAGGTACCGCAAATGGATGGATGCATTCTCACAAAGTACTTTCCACCTAGCAATTAATGAAGGAAGTACTTGTACAGGAAGCATAGCAGTGCATCGCATCCAGAATAAATTGCACCAGCTTCATCCATTTATCTTCCCATTGCTTAATGATTCTGGAATACTCCATGAAGAAGTGGAACCTGAGACAACAGCAGCATCACCAACTGCAGTAGCTACGCAACAGAATGTAATACAGGCCAGGACACTGTGTTCGGTTAATTTAAGGCCGAACAGGATGCTAGACAGGTTTGTGTACCCATTGATTTTCCCATTATTTTCACACGAGATGTTGAAAAAAGGAAAATTCATTGCGGAGAGACACAATTCTTTTGTAACAAAATCACCTTTACATTTGATTGAATTTATTTTAATTGAGTTTAAATAAATCATGGTATTTTTATTTATTTTTTATTTTTTGTGATAATACTCTTGCTTGTAAAACATTTCTGTCCACAAAAATAGATAACACTATTATGATTTATTATGATAAAGTTTGATGTTTTCTGCTCCCAATTCCTAATATTTTCTAATTAATTGAGAGTAAAACTTAAAATTAAGAAGATTAAAATGTTTTAAAAACTATTATGGGAAATTCTGGAAACAATATGAATAAGTAATGGCATAACAAAAATCAACCACCTGTCTTGTAGACAAGACATTGGTCAGTGGATAATCCTGTAGCAATTGTGATTTGTAAAAATAAAAAGAAATACGAAAGTAAACACACACACATATACACACACACGCTTTTCTGCAAAGACAAAAGGCCCCCCCCCCCCCCCCAAGTATATGGATCAGGGGAGTACTACACATCAGGGGTGGGGTGCTACCTTGGCTGACTGTGTATGGGGCGCATACAAGGTTAATTTTTGATTAGAGTAGGTCATTCTCCATCCAGTCCAAATAGGATAGCCTAGAAGACTACAAAGTATCAATGTAACATCCAAAGAAATGCCCCTGTAGATGAGACTTAAAAGTCTAATGATCAGCTACCAAAGCATTTGCAATGAAATGACAAGAGTTTGAAGCACTCTTAGAAATTAGTGGAGTTCCCGTAATACTAGACACAGAAATATAGCTGAAACCTTAAATTTTCGAGAGTGAAGTGTTTTGCCTAAATCTGAGTTTATATTAAAATGATAGAGTAATGGGAAATGGGAGAGCTGTATTTGTTGCAAGAGACTGCAAACTCATAACCACGAAGATAAAAATAGATACTACATGTGTGGTTGTTTGGGTGAGACTCCCAATATCAAGGGTGAGCAAAAACTTTACAATTTAGTCCTTACTCTCAGATATAACCAAAAACTTATGAGAATATCTCAGCTCACTGGTGTGTGTTCCCCAATCATATCATCATTAGAGCAGACTTTAATTGCCCAACAGTTGATTGGGATGGTTACAGTTTTGTAAGTAGTGGGTGTGACAGACATGCTGTGAAACAGTATTAAATGCCTCCTCAGAAAACTGCCTGAAACAAATGATTTTGAAGCCCACTTACAATGGACCTATATTATTTCTAATCGCAAAAAATAGAATGGACATCGTCGAAGATGTCTGCATGGTAACTGTTGTTGGTGATTGTGAGGTGGTTGTAGCAAAAATGATTACCATAGTTCCACAGGCAAACTAAAACCAGTAGAAATATTTACATGTTATCTAAAATAGGTAAACAGACAGTAGTGTTAATGTCAATGAGGAACCTGAAACATTTACCTCTGGGCAGGAGCATTTAGAGGAACTATGACACAAGATAAGAAAATTGTTGACCAAATGCTTAATAGATGTGTACCTAGTAGAGTATTCATGATTTTTGTGCTCCCTCCATAGTATACAGTCTTTGTAAAATAAAGGTAACTGCTGCACGGCATGTGTAAAACAACGCATAGGGTCATAGACAGAGGAAAGCTAAAAGAAATGTTTGGCTGTTAGTAGGGCAATGCATGAAGAATTCAGTGACTACCATTGTAGAATCGTACTGGAAAAACCCCTGACAAAACCAAAAGAAATTCTGGTCATACATAAAAGTGGTCAGTGGCACACAAATTAGTGTCCACTCACTCATAGATGACACAGGCACAGAAATTGATGGCAGTAAAGCTATAGCAGAAATGATGAACCTCATTTTCAAATGTTCCTTTACAAAGGAAAATCTGGGAGTACTGCCTCAGGGAAATTTTCACACTCTTGCAAATGTGAGTGATGTAGATTTAATGTCAGTGGCATTGAGAAACAGCTGAAAGCATCATAATGAAACAGCTGAAAGCATCATAACTAAACAAAGCCGTAGGGGTCAATGGAATCCCTTTCAGATTCCATATAGAATTTGTATTGTAGTTACCTCCTCTTTTTAACCATAATGTGCTGTAGATCCCCCAGGCAAATATCTTTGTCCAGCAGTTGGAAGGAAGTACAGTTCACATGAGTGTACAATAAGGGAGCAATCCATACTATTAGTACTCTTATTAAAGATCCTAGACATACATCTGTAAGATCTTGTGATGTGTTCATACCTCAAACATTGACCTGGTAGACAATACTAGTAGTAATCTCAGATTCTATCCTGATGATACAGTATCTGTACGAACTACAACCTAAAGAAAAAAGGCAAAAAAGCAGAAATATCTGATCATCTTAATAAGATTTAATAGTGGCTCAGAGGTTGGTCATTTACTTTAAAATGTTCACAATTGGCATCTGTTAACTCATATAGATATTTGTCTGTTAAAATTTGTGGGTACATGAAGTGGGATGATCAAATAGGCTCAATCTTGAGTAAAGCAGATGGCAGGCCTTTGTTGGTAGGATTCTGGAGGAATAGTATCAGTCTGCATGGGAGATACTTGTGACACATCATAAAATATTGCTCAAGTTTGTTAGATCTACACCAAATTGGAGTATTTTTTTCCTTTTGTTTGGGGGGGGGGAGGGGAGGGAGGGGTATTGAATTTACATAGAGAAGGGCAGCACGAAAGGTCACAGGACTGTTTGACACATGGTAAAGTGTCATGGAAATGCTAAAAACTTGAGATGGCAGACACTAGAAAGTAAATGCCATCCAATTCATGAAAGATTATTTACAAAATCTCAATAACCTGCTTTAAGGGAGGAATATATGACTACACTACAACTCCCTACTTAATGCCCCCATAGTAATTGTGAAGACAAGAGTGGACTAGTTACTGAGCACACAGAGGCATTATAACAGTCCTCCTTCCCATGCCCTGTATACTGAGGGAGTGGAAAGAAGCCCTGATAAGTGGTACAATGAAAGGTATGATCTACCAAGCACTACACAGTTGTTTGCACAGTATGGTTGTACTTGTAGATGTAGAAATGGTGTAACTGACCTTTTTTTTTCAGGTTTGGTTCCATGCAATTATACAGTCACAGTGGAAATAATATTGCCTTTCAAAAAATTCTCTAACTAATCCCTGACATTTGTATTTATTAATCATGATGCATTCTGGGGCAATAACTTAGTTTTCAGATGGCAGTTCTGTACTTTAGTTTGTTAACCTAATTCTCAAGAATGCACTGTTGAGTTATGCTCTTGCACTTAACACTTCTCAGGTGAACTACTACTGAAAAGTGTTTGTGCTTTCCTCACAAAAGTATGCATATGGAAGGGGAGGGGGGGGGGGGGGGGGGAGAGAGAATGCAGATGACAATTAGAAGTGGTGATGAAATACAAAAATTGCATTTGGAAGATTATAATTTTCTCTCAGATCAAACTGATTGGTGTGTCATTCATTTAGATATCCTTTTCTGACAATAATATCAGCTATTCTACTTTGGCGATAGAAGATGTCAGTCATTAAGGAAACGTTCAGTAGACCAAAATGAGCTAATTGCTGTATACACTCTCCAAATGATGTAGAATTTCTAATGAATATTAGGATACTAGGGCTGAAGATCATTATAATGTGTGTGATGTTTGCTAATCATCTGTTAAGAAGAAACAAAGAAGTTGTTGTAGAACTAAGGCTAGCAGATCTAAAATTTACAATTATATCTAAAATTTACAATTATATTTGAATGTAATATTCATAGATGAGGATCACGCATTTAGTATCACGCTCTTTAGTGCTGGTTAGGGTGAAAATGTGAAACAAACATATAGTAACGAAGACAAAATGTAAGTTACCTGTTACAATTTCTAAATAGAGCATTCATAGAATGAAAAACCATGGTTCTGGCAATCAGTAAGGTCTCAGAAAAAATTAAAACTTGTTACTGCATTACAGTTTGCCATTTTTCAAGTGATACCAAAAAATATGAGTAATGTATATCAAATGATTTCTGGTGTAAACTAACGTTTAAGTTGTAAAGTCAAAACCACGTAAATACATTTGGACATGAAAATAGATTTCAAGACTTGTCATTTCTCTTAAGAAAATGTACCCATCATGGAAGTAAATAACAAGAGTGAGGTTAGTGTGAGGAAAGAAATAAAATATATTATAACAAACACAGATGTTTATTAAGAAGTTGACAAATACATAATCGGAATAATCTTCATAATCAGAACATGACATGTCTCCATGTATAAGAACATTCTGGCTGGTTATTTATAAGCTCTAGTGTATTTTCTCTGTTCTTTCTATGTCAAAATGCAGTGAGACACTTTTCGGATATGTAATTTTTGAAATACTTGTTCCCACCAGTGTGTAATGAGTTAGTAGATATCAATATTTGTTGGAGACACATGTTCTGTTCTGTTTTCCAAGTTTATGACAGCTAATGTATTTGATCGGGTCTTGGTAACTATTTTATATATACAGGGTACGTTCCGAAAGTAATGCAATTGAATTTCCCGCGCCGCTCCTAGTAGTCGGAGTGGGAGCGGGCCACATGGAGTAGGTGGGGGGGACGCTAAGCTTTGCCGCGAAACCGGTTTCAGTGCTCTCCGAGCTGTGGAAGCGGCAGGACGTCTGTTATTGTAAACCTCTGCGCGCCGACTGTGTCACGGAAAAAATGGAATCGACGATCGAGCAACGTTACGCGATTAAGTTTTGTGCTAAACTGAACAAATCTTTTGAGGAGACTAACAAAATGATTCGTGAGGCTTACGGGGACTCTGCTCTGTCCTACTCACAAGTTTCGAGGTGGTTAAAGGCCTTTAAGGAAGGCTGGGAAGAGGTTCACGACGAACAACGCTCTGGGCGGCCGTCAACCAGCAAAACCGACAACAATGTGGCTCGTGTGCGACAACTGTTGGACTCTGACCGTCGATTGAGTATCAGGATGGTTGCCAATGAACTGAACTTGTCGTCTACTGTTATTTTTCGCATTGTTACTGAAGATTTAGCGATGAGGAAAGTGTGCGCCAAGCTCGTGCCCAAGGTGTTGTCAGACGACGAAAAGACCAACCGAGCGGAAATTTCAAGTGAACTTTTGCAACGTGTTGAAATTGAACCTGATTATTTGGACGTCATCACTGGTGATGAAACCTGGGTTTTTTAATACGACCCAGAAACAAAACGCCAAAGCTCTGAGTGGTACACTGATCAGTCCCCCAAGCCCAAAAAAGGCAAGAATGAGCAAATCAAAAGTGAAAACAATGCTCATTGTCTTTTTCGACAGCAAAGGAGTGGTCCATAAGGAGTTTGTTCCTCAAGGACAGACAGTTAACGCTGCCTACTACGTGGATGTGCTGGAAAGACTCCGCAAAAGGGTCGTCAGGGCGAGAAAGGACATCTCCGCTACCTGGCAACTCCATCACGACAACGCGCCTTGCCACAACGCGCTACGAGTCCGCGAGTTCCTGGTCAAACACCAGGTGCCAACGCTGCCCCCCCCCCCCCTATAGTCCTGACCTCGCCCCAGCTGACTTCTTTTTGTTTCCTAGGATTAAGTCAGCCCTGAAAGGAACCCGTTTTTCGTCCATAGATGAGATCCAATCCGCCGTGACGAAGACCTTGCGAGAGGTCCCAGAAGACGCCTTCCAGGGCGCGTACCGGTCATGGCAGAGTCGCTGGAAAAAATGTGTAGAGGCCCAAGGACAGTACTTTGAAGAATTTTAAGTGTTTGTGCAAATCTGTTCAATAAATTACTTTTAAAAAAAATAATTGCATTACTTTCGGAACACACCCTGTATAATGACAGTCTTATGTTAATTATCTACATTTAAACAATGGAAGACCCAGGATGAAATAACAACATGAAATAGGCTAGGTTGCTATGCACCACTTGTTGGAGCCACTGCACAAAAAACACATAAACATTTGAATGGAAACTAATCTGTTGTATAGAGCACTTACCGGAATTTTCCAGTATTTCATTTTCCCTCGTTGCTTCTGTTCTGTCCTACAGCCCAGTGCTTCATCACTTTGTTACTGTTCTTCATTGCATTACTTTGTTCAGTGTCTGTTCTTTTCTTTCTCCACCTTCCTGTGTTTACTTGTTGCCTGCCAAATTACAAATGCTTTGTACCCAGTTACTATGAATGCTGGACTTCTGATCCATTCTGTAACAATGTTCTCGCCCACTTACAACACACAGCAATGTGCCAGAGTTTTATTAATCTGCATTAAAATGTAAATGTCATGTGACTAGGGCCTCCCATTGGGTAGACCGTTTGCCGGGTGCAAGTCTTTCGATTTGACACCTGAGTGGAGAAAATCTCCAACCCAGCCGGGAATCGAACCCGGGCCCTTAGGATTGACATTCTGTCACGCTGACCACTCAGCTACCAGGGGGGACGCACATCTGCATGTAATATGATAGGCTTGTTCCCATTCTCACCTTGATCTTCATTCTTTATGTTGCATAATTTTTACGAAAAATTTAAAAACATATTTGTGTAATGATTAGATATACTGATAACAATCAGGCATAACAATAATTACTATAAATATTAAATTATGAAAGGCTAATTTGATTTTTTTCCTCTAGTGAATCTACCGTGAAGATAAATGTTAAATCTTTTATTGAAGAGATAAATGGTATTGAAGGTTTCTCGGAAGCACTAGCTGAATTGCAGGACCAGTTAAAATCATATGACAAAGATGTTGCACCATATCCTAAGATTGTCTTTCTTGGAACAGGTTCTTGCATTCCAAACAAAACTAGAAATACAAGTGGAATTGTCTTGGAAGTGAGGTGAGTGGATTTAAGGTACTGAAATCATGACACAGAAATGAATTTAATTTATTTAGCTCGAAAATGTCACAACTTCACAAAAATTCTAATTATTCCCATTTATCATTTACTTCTCTTTGCTGTTTGTCATGTCATCAATGACGACCTTAATGTTGCAATGTTTTGTTGAGGAAGTATAAGGAAGTTCTGTTCAAAGAAAAGTGTCTATTAGTGTTTCCTCGTGTAGCTTGTGTGTTAAATTTTTCAAGGCCTTATCCGCTTATTATCAAACTGTTTATTTTCGTAAGTTTGAAGTATGGAAGGAAGAACACAGGCTGCTGTGATTGACACTTCTGTTAATATAGTTTTGTTTTCAATTTTAACTGTTAGGTTAAGGAGATACAAATTATAAGTTTTTAGGTTAATGTGGAATGTAAAAGTCCAGTAGACTTTTATAGTGCCCTACTATATTGTTGATTCTGTGTAATATCAAATAGGGCATTATGAAAGTAGTCCTGCCATCCCGTCAAAGCAATGGTAAAGCGAATTGACACCCACAGCTATGAACACAAATTAGTGGCATTGGATAGTTCTGTAATCACTACAGCAAGAATAGTGATAATGAACTTAAGAGAGAGGCAACATATGCACTTCACATTAATTTCGTGTAGATCGATGTACAAGAGGACAAATAGATTTTGCCTACTTAGTTTTGTAAGACATTTGAAAGTGTTAATCTCCATGACTGACCTGTAGTATCTTCTTGATGTGAACCCGATTAAAAGAATTCTTAACCCTCGCATTACCAAGCCAGAGTATTCTGACTACCCCAGGTTGATTTTTTTTTTCCCTATAATAATGTTATCTGAAGGGCCACACGCCTGTGGTTTCATGACTTTATACTAAAATGATTGATGTTGAATTCACACTCACGACTGTCTATTTTTTTTTGGCTATATCATTGTTATTCAAGTCATTTATTGATGGGATTGTGAGACTACCCCACTTAGTATGAAACATCTTATTTTCTTATTTGTAGAAAAAGAAGATTTTGCGAAATATATCTGTCATTCATCTTCTTTGTTCATTTTTGCCATAGATCCAATGTTTGTTATTGTTGCTGGTTACTATTGTTGAGTTGAATTTGACATTCATTGGTGAGCTGACATTACACGAGTCAGTATTTCACCTGCAAGTAAGGATGTCCAAAGGGCTTTCTAGTGAAGAGCGCATGGAAATTCTATACAATTCTGCTGTCTGTGACAATGAAAATGAATGGGACATTGATAATGAACTGAATGAATATATGGAACCTCTTGACAAAGACCATATCACAGCATCAGATGAAGCTGATGATGAAATATCAGAAGACGCTACACATTCATGTGAACAAGTAGAAAAAGAAGATGAAGAAGAAGAAGAAGAAGACACTGGAGATTTGTTTGTTTCTAGAAGTGGACTACAATTTTCTAGTGAACCACCAAAAGGTGGGTGGCATCAGTGTCGTAACATTTTGAACGTAACACCTTTCCCAGTGAATGATGGAAAAACAATCAAAACAATAACAGAGTCATTTCTATTATTTATCTCACCAGAAATCATGACCATCATTGTAGAAGAAATGAACAGGGAAGCCAAACTAGTAATTTCTTTGTGGAATGCAGCTCATTCTTCGAACAAAAGACATGGAGAGATATAAATGCAACTGAAGTGTACGCTATATTAGCAATTCTAATAGAAGCTGGTCGAACTCATGGACATCGCACAAGTGCTTCCAATCTGTGGGGAGGTAATGTTGCCTTTCGGTGACCATTCTATTCTGCTGCCATGTCAAGAAACTGATTTTTGTCTATACTGAAATTCTTGCGATTTGACAACAGAGACACAAGAGCACAGAGAATTGAAGAAACCAAGGACAAGCTACAAGCCATCAGGGTAGTGTTCGACAAATTTCAATCTAACTTGTGTAAGACCGTCTATCCTTATGAATACGTGACTATTGATAAACGATTAGCAACATACTGAGGAAATTGCCCTTTTAGGATTTATATGAAGAGCAAGCCTGGAAAGTATGGCATTAAAATTTGGGTTTGTGCTTATGTGAAGACATCTTACTTATTACGGATCCAAATTTACACAGGAATGGTGGACAATGCTCGGGAAGTGAATCAAGGGCAGAGAGTTGTTTTGCATCTGATGGAACCATTTCTGAATAACGGTCATGGTGTAACAACTGATAATTTTTCACCAATTTTCCATTGGCTGTTGAACTACTAAAATGAAGGAATTCTTGCCAAACAGAAAGAGAGAAGTTCACTCTTCAATGTTTGGTTTCACAAATTACTTGACCTAGTTTCCTATGTTCCAAAGAAGGAAACGGAAGTAATACTACTCTCTACTCAGCATAATGAGAACAAGTGAGTGGTGAAGAAAGTGAACACAAACCCGAAATCATACTGCACTACAACAAAACCAAAGGTGCTGTAGATAATGAGGACAAAATGACAAGAGAGTACAGTTGTGTTAGAGGAATGAGGCGGTGGTCACTAAGAATCTTCATGGAAATGATAAATATTGCAGCACTGAATGCATATATTCTGTACACTCAATGATTTCCTGAATGGCAGAAGAATAACCGAAGCCAACATAAACTCTTCACGACTTAACTTGCGTTTGGACTCAGCAAAGGCAATATGGAAGAGAGAGCCAAAAATATCAACAGTCTTCATAAAGATGTACAAGATGCACAGAAAGCTTGTGGTATTGCATTTCCTACACCAGTGATCCACAGCCAGTGTTCCAAGTTACCAATGCCACAACGATGTCAAGATTGCAAGAGAAGCGAAGATCTGAAAACAAGATTCTGTTGTGTAACGTGCAAGAAACCTGTTTGTAATATACACAGAGAAGAGACTGTTACTGTGAAGTGCATGCAGTGCAAAAATGTGCTTGACTGTAAAGTTGAAAAAAAGTCTTGTGTTATTTTACTGCAGTGACTGTTGAGGTACATAATTATTAATTTGCTGTTTGTTGAGTACTGAATTTAGTGAACGATATAAAATTTTTTTGTACTTTGTGTCTTTGATCTGATTAAATACTTCTAATAACCTGAAAAGCTGTTTTTCGATACTAAATAAACCCATTCAATGGAAATAACGAAATCTGAGAACAAATATTACAATAAAACACAAAACTCTTTTGGGGTAGTCCCAATATCCCGCTTGGTAAAATAGAGGTGTGAAAAAGCTTGGTAACGGGAGGGTTAAACGGTCAAAAGGGCATAAAGTTGGAGACGTATGTATGGCATGGTTTCTTTGTAAAATTTGTTGTTGATACAGGAATGTGATTAACAACGGTACCGATACAAGATATTTTTTTACCATTTACTCATCGTGGCTTTATGGAGTATGCATGTAAATGTGTGTACATTATTAATGTATTTGGTTGACGTAAAATTACTTTTCTGAAGTGCTTAACATTGATTAGTATAATATTTACTTTGTCTCTTTTACATTCTAGTGACTCCAAGGTACTGATGCTTGATTGTGGTGAAGGCACCCTCGGTCAGCTGTGGCGATTTTATGGTGTGGGTGGTGCTGAAGAAATACTGCGGAAACTTCAGTGTGTATATGTATCCCACCTACATGCAGACCACCATTTAGGTTTGGTGGGCCTCATTCATGCTCGGCGAAGGGCATACTGGGCTGCAGGCACCAGATCTTTTCCACCTCTGATAGTTCTTGCTCCTAAACAAATAATGGCCTGGCTCAGCTTCTACCACAGGAGATTTCAGCCTCTGTTGCATGAAATACAACTTGTGCCAAACTCTGCTCTGGTACTGTTAATTTACAGAATGTTAAAGTAAAGCTAATATTTTGTTTATTTATTCTTAAGTATGTATATTTTGAGGGTAATAACAATGAGTAGGGTGCTGTGAACCATGGGAAAATAAGTGTTAATTTTTTTGTCTTCATTTCAATATATTATCGTGTGTAACTTCTCATTTCATACATGAACATTCAGTGTTTCATGCATTTTTCTTTCTTCCTGATGGTGAACAGACCGCAAGGTCTAAATGACTGAGGTTCAGTGTCTCGCACTGTTTGTAAATGCCAACAATGTTGCCATTGCTCGTATTTCAGCAGCTGTTACATAAGTGCTCAGAGACCATCTTGGGGCCTTTTCGATAAATAAAAAATTGTTTTTTGTGCTATGCTTGTAGTGTAGTTTTCAGAATAAATCTTTCACTCATGAGTGAAACTTATGCTGTTTCAAAATTTCCTGGCAGACTAAAACAGTGTGCCAGAGAAAGCTAGGAACATTGCCTTGCACAGGCAGTACTCTTACCAGAAGGTAGGAGAGATTTACTGGAAGAAGTGAAACTATGAGGATAGACCTGGATTTGTGGCTAGGCAGCTCAGTCAGTAAGAGCATTGCCTGCAGAAGGCAAGATTCTGAATTAAAACCCATGTCTGGCATTCAATTCTAATATTCTAAGAAGTTTTTGTAGCATACAGTGCCCAACACACAGTTTGGCTGGGTCCAAACAAGTAAAAATGATATAATTGCAGTATGGGATGATGTCATGACATGTATTGAAAAGATTTGTGTAGCATGGTTACATGGAATGCTAAAAATGTGAAAAAGCTTGACTCTGTAGAAAGAGAAGCATTAGGTTTACTTTGAAAGTCATTGCAGTCACCACTAACATTTTCCTGAATCAGCCATAAGAGAATTCACAAAAATCATTAAGCCACAGGACTTAACCAAAGTACTGATCCCTTTTGGTGGCATGATTGTGCCCCAATAAAGTTACCTGTCTAACTACTCACGGAGTAGAGATATATTTACTGAAGGACTGAAATTTGTGGTTATAACATAGATTTATAAAAGTGAAGATAGGCAGTGGGGGTCCTATTATTGACCCATCTCCCATCGTCTACATCTACATCCATACTCCGCAAGCTACCATATAGTGTGTGGTGGAGGGTACACTGTACCACTTTCGTGTTCCACCCACTAATAGAACGAGGGGATAAAGTTACTATCTGCATGCCTCATTATGAGCCCTAATTTTCGTATTTTGTCCCTCTTCCGGCCAGCAGGTAAACGGAGTGCGCTCAGTCCTACAGGCGGCCACAATGGGATGGACCGGTTCCGGCGGCGGGCTCTTTGTGGCCCACGCGAACGCGCTGTCGCTAACGGCTCACTTCGACAAGTTCTGTGACCTGTTCTGCCAATCGCTGTTCCATATTATCCTCGTCTCTGAAACCAAACATTTCTTCCGACACTATCCGAATCGCTGGTTACTCTCTCCTAAGGGCACGACGCAAGGTGGTGTGGGTGCCTATGTTCGCTCTGATCTGACACCTACTGTACTATGCACATCGGATGCAAAGGGCGAAGGAGAAGCAGAGTTCTTGTTTTTCGAAATAAATACATCAAATCAGAAACTGCTAATTGGAGTAATCTATAAACCTCCAAACGTCGGTGCCATGTCCTCCTTTCAGTCTGCCCTGTCCTCACTCGTGACACAGTATGAACACATAATCATTATGGGCGATACAAACATCGACTTACAGTTAAAATCTCCCTCTGCCGAAAAACTAAGGCGACTGTTCCACTCCAATGATATGAGTTTAACACCGCTGGACCAAACTCATCACACGCCACACAGCCACACACTCATAGATATAATAGCAACAAAGCGACCAGATAAAATAATTCGCGCCAATCAGACATTCGCTCCGGGACTCTCTGCTCATGACATGATATTCTTAAATTACTCAAAGCATACTACCAAAGAAAAATCTCACCTGGTAACCTACAGAAACTTAAAAAATGTTAACCATGACGCTCTTCAAAAGGATTGCTCAGACATCCCTTGGCATGATATAAGCAATGAACCGACCTTAGACGGAAAAATTCAGCAATTATGTCGCAAAATTATTGCACTGTATGATAAACATGCTCCTCAACGCACTGTCAAGGTAAAGAGAGCTCCCGCACCGTGGCTCACCACTGCATTACGCCAGTCAATGGATAAACGTGATGCTGCACATAGGGCCTTCAAGTGTAACCCAACTCCCGAGGCATACGAAGCTTATAGGAAACTCCGAAACAGAACCAAGCAAAGCGTGAGGAATGCCAAAATCAGACATGCCCGCTCTGTCGTATGTGGCATATCAAAACCTGCTGCACTGGGGAAAAAGCTGCTCAGTTTCAGTATAGGGAAGCGAAGATCCGACGCTGTTCATCAAGCGTCTGCAGAAGAATTAAACGATTTCTTCTCTACAGCTGTAAACTGCCACGCAGTGACAAATTACCAGCCCCAAGATATCAATCTCTTGAGGGACAAGTTTTTCCTAAAACATGTCACTACCGGCACAGTACACAAGGCAATTATGAGAATCTCTTCCGAGGCAGTAGGAAATGATGGAGTGAGCATTGGCACGATTAAGAACGTCGTAGACACTATTATTCCAGTTATCACAGACATCTTCAACCTGTCTCTTGTCAGTAGTACGTATCCTACTGAGTGGAAGCAAAGTTTAATTCAGCCTATACCCAAGACTGACAACCCTAAGTCGCCAGGTGACTACAGGCCGATCAGCATACTACCTGCAATATCTAAAGCCCTAGAATACATCGTCCATGAACAGCTGACGGATTACCTCAAAACTCATAACATCCATGACGAATATCAATCAGGCTTTCGAAAGCACCATAGTACAGCAACTGCATTAATCAAAGTAACTGATGACATTAAACATGCTATGGACAGACGTGAAGCTACTATCCTAACACTGCTTGACTTTAGCAAGGCTTTTGACACAGTTGACTTCGATTTATTACTAATTAAAATGAAACAGCTGAATTTCTCAAACAGCGCAATACACTGGTTCGACAGCTACCTCAAAAACAGAAGTCAACAAGTCATCATGGAAAAACGTGCGCTCTGGAGTTCCCCAAGGCTCCGTCCTTGGTCCACTACTCTTCTCACTGTACATTAATGATATTTCTTCAGTGATTCACTCCTGCAACTACCATCTCTATGCTGACAACATCCAACTGTACATAAGCGCAAGCCCCAAAAACATTGCTGACGCAGTAGCGAGTATGAACGCAGATCTTTGCTCTGTTTCTCGATGGGCGCAGAACCTAGGTCTGAAGCTAAACCCCAAGAAATCCCAGGTCACACTTATGTCATCCAAAGTTAATCAGCTGGTACTTTCGCGAAACAGTCCCTCAAATACTCCTCAATGGTACCCAACTACCATACCAAAAAACAGTAAAAGACCTTGGAATAATCTTGGATGAACACCTAAACTGGGAAGAACAAACAGTCACAGCTTGCCAAAAATTGCTCTCCTCCCTACGTGCTATTCAAAAATTTAGAAAAATATTTCCAGCCCATGTTAAACAAAAATTAGTCCAAACACTAGTCTTGCCTAATCTTTACTACTGCGATGTAGTTCAACATGGCACAAATAGTGAAAATTCTAGATGCCTCGAGCTAGTGATGAATGCTTGCGTTAGATACGTGTGCAATATTCGGTTGTATGATCATATCAGTCCTTCATACTCCCAGCTAGGTTGGATACGCCCACATAAGGCACGCGATCTCCACACGATGTGCTTACTTCATCGATTTCTTAGCCACTGGTGCCCCCAATACTTACCTTCTCACATTAAACACCTATCATCATTCCACAATCGCAATACCAGATCGGATACGTCTAGCATCTTGGCTGTACCTTTACATAACGCAAAATCTTTCTCCGTGTCATTCTCCATTTCAGCCATACAACTATGGAACGCGCTCCTTTGTGATCTGCGTCTTATCCAGAACTACTCAACATTCAAAAGGGAACTCAAAACTTATATATTAGGGATGGTATAGCCACCATTGTTGTGCCCCTCTCATCTCTTTCTTTCTCCTCTCCATCACAGCTTCGAATTTTCCCATTCTATTTCTCTTCCTCTAACCTATCTACCTCTTATATATCTCTTTTACCTGATTCTATTGTCTTATGTCTCTGCTCGATGAGAATAACTCACAAGCTGCAAGAACATAACGAGAAAATTCCCAACTAACAATAGGACTGACATTCACAAAATAAAAGTATGTTTACTTTCATATACATAGTCATTACTATTATTATTATTATTATTGTCATTATTATTCTTGATTGTTATAATTATTTTTTATTGTTATAGTTATCATTATCATTGTACTACTGTTATAATCTCTATTTTTCTTCTTTAACATCAATACTGCATAATACATTATATGTCCTTAATGTTCTGTAGAAACTGTAACTCGTTCAATCTGAGTATGCCTGGTTAGGTGTAAGAGAGGGCCTGAAGGCCCTAATCTTGCCAGGTAAAATAAATGCATAATTAAATAAATAAATAAATTATGGTCCTTGCGCATAATATATGTTGGCGGCAATAGGATCATTCTGCAGTTGGCCTCACATGTTGGTTCTCTAAATTTCCACAATAGTACCTTGTGAATAGAGTGTCATCTTCCCTCGAGGGATTCCAATTCAACTTCACAAAGCATCTCCATGCTGGTTGAGCCTACCGGTAACAAATCTAGCAGCATTTCTCTGAATTGCATTGGTGTCTTCCTTTAATATGACCTAGTATGGACCTCAAACATTTCAGTAGTACTCAAGAATAGGTCACACTAGCATCCTCTATACAGACTCTGTCACAGATGAACCACAATTTCATAAAATGCTCCCTGTAAATCAATCATTTGCTTTCCTTATCACAATCCTCACATGCACATTTCATTTCATATTGCTTTACAATGCTACACCCAGATATTTAAACAATGTGACTATCAAACTGGACACTACTAATGCTATATTCAAACATAATGAGTTTGTTTCCCCACTCATCCACATTAACTTACATTTGTCTACATCTAGAGCTGGCTGCCATTCATCACACCAACTAGGAATTTTGTGTGAAGTCATTTTGTACCCTGCTGTGGTCATTAAACTTTGACATCTTCCCATACACCAGAGCATCATCAGCAAATAACCAAAGAATGCTGCCCACTCTGTGTGCCAAATCATTTATGTGTAGAGAAACTTATAGTGGTCCTATTACACTTCTGTAAGTCACTCCTGGTGATACCCTTGTTTCTGATAAACACCTGTCCTCACATATTGGGTTCTAATACTTAAGAGGTCTTCGAGCCACTCACTTACCTGGGAACCTTTTCCATATGCTTGTACCTTCAATTACAGTCTGCCATGGGGCACTGTGTCAAACGCTTTTCGGAAATCCTCAAAAATGGAATCGGCCTGTTGCCCATCACACATAGTGTCGTGACTGACAATTCGCAATTTTTCACAAACTGCCAGTAGAAGTCTCCTAATTGATGCAAACAAAAGTTCACTTCTAATTTTCCACACATTTCAGAGACGAAGACATAATCTTCAGCGGTCGAAGTCCACGAGGTCGGCATCCGGAGTGAACTGAACTTCGGGGCTGGTTCTAGCCCCTAAATAGCCGTCTCCAGCCAATCGGGTTTTAGCGTAGTGATACTTCCTGCAGGCCGTGGCTCGAGCTCCCCCTGCAGGAAGTAGTGCTCGGAATGTGTGTTTCCATTATCTTGTATGTAAATAGGCGGTGTTTACCATGGTACTTTTGGTACGCCTTGGACATAGACAACCCTGTCCTTTGTGGTGTAATACGGGTTGTTGTGCCTATTTACGACTTAGATTCTTCGCTTTTGTCTTTTTCTTATATCTCCCTTTCAAGACACTGCCCATTCCTTTTAACTACTCTTCCAATTCCTTTGCAGTCTCTGACAGAATTACAGTGTCATTGGCAAACCTCAAGGCTTTTATTTCTTCTCCATGAACTTCAATTCCTACTCCAAATTTTTCTTTGGTTTCCTGCACTATGTGCTCAATGCACAGACTGAATAATATCGGGGATAGGCTGTCTCACTCCCTTCTTAACCACTGCTTCCTTTTCATGCCCCTCAACTCATATAATTGCGGTCTGCCTTCTGTACAAGCTATAAATAGCCTTTCACTCACTCTATTGTAGCCCAGCTATCCTCAAAATTTCAAAGAGTGTATCCTGGTCAACATTGTCAAAAGCTTTCTCAAAGTCTATAAATGCCACAATTGTAAGTTTGTCTTTCTTTAACCCAGCTTCTAAAATAAGCTGCAGGGTCAGTATTTCCTTGTGTTTTCCTAAATTTTTGTGGAATCCGAACTGAACTTCCTCAAAGTTGGCTTGTACCAATTTTTCCATTCTTCTGTAAAGAATCTGTGTTAGTATTTTGCAACCATGACTTATTAAATTGATAGTTTTATTGATGGTTTGGTATGTTCACACCTGTCAGCATCTGTTTTTTTTAGAATTGGAATTATTTTATTCTCCTTGAAGTCTGAGGGTATTTAACTTGTCTCATGCATCTTGCACACCAGGTGGAATGTTTTGTCTTTGCTGGCTTTCCCAATGCTATCAGTAGTTCTGATGGAATGTTGTCTACTCTCGAGGCCTTGTTTCGACTTAAGTCTTTCAGTGCTGTGTTAGATTCTTCTCACAATATCATATCTCCCATGTCACCTTGATCAACATCCTCTTCCCTTTCCATGATACTGCCTTCAAGTTCATCTCTCTTGTATAAATTCTCTATATACTCCTTCCACCTTTCAGCTTGTCCTTTTTTTATTAAGACTGGTTTCCCATCCTAGTTCTTGATATTCATTCAGCTGCTTCTCTTTTCTCCAAGGCCTTTTTAATTTTCTTGTACTCAGTATCTATCTTTCTCCTTGTGTTGAATACTTCTAAAGCCTTTCGTTTGTCCTCTTAGCCATTATGCACTTTCCTGTCACTCATTTTTTAGACATTTGTATCATCTTTCATCTGCTTCATTGGCTGCATTTTTATATTCCCTCCTTTCATCAATATCTCCTGTGATATCCAAGGACATCTACTAGGCCTGGTCTTTTTACCTATTTCATCCTCTGCTGCCTTCACTATTTCATCTCTCAAGGCTACCCAATCATCTTCCACTGTATTCCTTTCCCCCATTCTAGTCCATCATTCCCTAATGCTCCCTCAGAAACTCTCAACAATGTCTATTTCTTTCAACTTATACAGGGCCCATCTCCTTAATTCCTGCCACTTTGCAATGTTTTAATCTACTGTTCATAACCAGTTACCATAAACAATGAGTTTTATATAAAACTAATGTTTGGTTTCCTTAACAGTATACATGAGTAATCAGCGAATATCACGGCTTCTGAAATGTCCTTCAGTTTGTCATCAATACGAGTGAAACAAATATAAAATCTTGCAGGTCACTCTAAATAATGTTTCTGCACTCTGAATTTACAGTATTTCGTATAGTACTGCTTGTTAATGCGACTCTCAGTTTTTTTGTTGTTGAGATGTGTTTCCAACCATGCAAATGGAATGATTTACTCTGATAAAATTTTAAGATCTATAAAAGCAAAGGCCTTGGCAAGCTCATGTAAGATGCCAATGCATTAATGCTTGTTTAATTCCTTCAGAAATGAATTTGTTAATTATATCTTGGTTGCACAGGATAGGGTAGCTTAGAGAGTTGTATCAAAACAGTCTTAGGACTGAAGACCACATAGAAAAACTCATTATTCAGTTGCAAACAAATGAAAATGAAATACAGGTATCAAAAGTGGAGATCAGTGCGCACACCATAAATGAAGGTCCATGTGTGAAGTATGTAGTCTGCCACATGGATAAATCGAGAAACAGTTCAGCTCTGCCTGGTTTGAGCTCTAATTCTACAGAGTCGGGGTACTGTCTGGTGGCATAATCTTCAAGTACAATGTAGCCAGGTTAAGAAAATATTTATTCTACAGAAGTCTGCAGCATGTAGTGTAAATTCAATAAGTGATCATGTTGTAGTTATCTTGGGATTCTTACACTCAACTCCCCAAGTATTTTCCTTCTAATGATATTTGGGGTTAATAATAATGGTGAATTTGGGATTAACTGTGAAGTTCACTACAACAATAATAGGAGCATAAATGTGTTTCACACACATTTTGTGTTCTTGTTGTAGAGTTCCCAGTGCAGGTTTTATACTGTGATGCAAAAGTCTTTAATAGCTCACCAGCAAGACGTAGCACAGAAATGTGACAGTTCTCAGATACTACAAGGTAAAGTAAGAAAGTATGTTATTAGCCACTGCATCCATAAGTTATCAGAATACTTTAATATGTGGATGTAATATCCTGTTAACATAATGATTTTAAACAGGTTTTAACTTTTGCAATGTATAGGAAGCTGACAGTCTTCTAAAATCAGTAAAAATATGTAAATACTTAACATAAATTAGTAGCAAATAAAAACAGCATCAGGGTAATGTAAGAGGGAGAGAAGTGGCTTTAATGCACATTATTTAAAAAATGCCTCTAAGTAATTCCTGTAATTCACCGTTTGAGTAGATTAGCACTAGTTGTAAGTAAGTGTTAGTATACTTTACAGAAGTAGCCTACATTGGCTGCTTCTGCCTTTTGGACTCATTCTACATACCTGAAGACTCTTCTTCACATTAGAATTTTGGAGAACCTAATGTGTGAATGAATGAATTATCAGAAATTGTGTTGTTGGCCAAAAGTAAGCGAAAAAAAACATCTGTTTGTATGTTACACATTCCAGATTTAGGAAGAAGAGAATGCAAACCACCATCAACAGTCATAATTTAGAATTCCCAATATTTCTTTAAATTGCACTAAACAAACTGTTGAATGATTCCTTCAACAAGAATATAGCCTGTTACGTCTTATTTGAATTGGGCATTTTTATTGCCTCATTTCTGTTAGTTTAAAAGTATTGATGTAATTTTACATCATTGTCTCATAAAACTCCATTCTTGTAATTATTTCTTAAGAAGTGATCTGTGCAGTGTTGTTCTAGTTTGTTCTGTTTGTGCATAGTTACTGTTGAAGGCAGTTGCGTAATGAATGGTCATCTTTGGCAGGAAATGGAAAAATTTGGGCTGGATGCTGAAGCTTCCAAAAAGCTCATGGAAGCATTAGAAATGAACGATATCAGCACAGTGCCTGTCAAACACTGCCCAAATGCGTTTGGTGTCGCACTTACTCATTCATCCGGTTGGAAGATAACGTACTCAGGAGATACTATGCCTTGTCCACAGCTCATTAAGTTAGGTAAGAACTTAATTTTAGTTTTCTAATAATTGTTGTTCTAACTGAATGTGGGATAATGGCAAACTCAGCTAATCACATGCATAATCTTTCCTTACACACATCATCATGACCACTCTTATTTCCAGCTTTATTCAGGTGTAAACTGCTATTGCAGTTAATTACCCACTTTTGTTTCCATGAACATCAAAAGGCCATTTGAGTTGAAATATAACTTTCACTGCAGTGTCCTATGGTACCAAGAGAAGCAAAAGGATTAATCTGTACATCGCACAAACATTAACACTGTGTTTTTCTTGTTTTTCATTCTTGTGTACAGTGAACTTCAGATAGAACTTGTGAACTAGCTCAAATACCTTTGTCAACATGCTGGAAACCAAGATGGGCTAATCTCCACATGAGGCACCCAGCGACAGTGATGTCAAGATGTCATCATAGCAATTAGTGTAGTCAAATAGATATTGTTACATTCTTTGGAGGCCTGGCTACACTGTTTCTAGAATATTAAGTTGATCTTTGCTCAGTAAAGCTTCAAATGTCGTAGGAGATGAAACATTGTAACACATCCACGGGTACCTGTGTAACAGTTGTATTGTAGAAGTCCTTTTCTCTCAGTAAGGTGTAGCAAATTGCCTTCAAATTCAGCAGTAGAGCAGAGTTTTACATAACATTCCGGGAGGATTTATTTAATACAACAGTGCAAAATAAACACAATAAACATAGAGAATTTTTAGTGGTGTTTTGATTAAGACTGTTGTGAATGAATTGCTACTTCAATTGCAGCTCTGGCCATAAAGGATGTTCAGGAGTATAATCTTACAGATACAATTCAGTTCTGTTATAACAGATTAGCAGTCTGCGAAAATTGAAGTAGGATTTAAAAAATTATATTTGGAGTCACAATCGATGTCAGTTGAGTTTAGGCTCGCCCTGAGACCTGACAGTGTAATCTCCATGACAGCCAGGGAACGTTCAGTGGTGTTCTCAGCACACAGCTGTGAATGTCTTAATCATTGCGAGCATTAAATGTAGTCTTAGTGAGTTATTTAGGGAATTTTTATTCCATTTGTTTCAAGTTGTCATGGCTGATTATGATGATATACATAATCAAGTAAGAGACATAATTTCGAGGATCCATGCTTTCTCTAAGCACAAAGCCCCTTATGCGTGTACTGCAATTGTCACTTGGAACCAGCAACTCTGGAGTCCACATCTGTGCCTCGACATGCACGGACCACCATTGTTAGTGAATCGGAATACAGTAGCTATGAACAATGTTGTCACATTGAATTGGCCAGCGACCTGGTGTTGTTATTTACATACAATGAATAAAAATTGGCTGTACTAATATGTAGTTCAGACACATCATCTCCCCCTATGCAAGAGAGTATTAGTATGTAGCTAAGAATGTGGATAGTATGAAGGTGAATGGTTTCAAGAGCAAGTGAGATTTCTGTCTCTGCCTTACATTTCAGGCTTGTACATGAAACATTTGATTATGACTTTTGTATCGGTACATGTATGGTGAATGTCATTGTAATGTACAACAAACATTATGATAACAAGTGATATCTCTTGGTGTATACAATTTTTCCAGTGAAACATAAGAAGAATTTCTGTCTTTGTCTGCCAGTTTTCCGAATAGAAAATGGACTGTTGGATCATATATTCACTTCTGTTATGAACTTGGCTTTCTACATATGTAGTATATATTTTTGTCCTCAGTGACCATTTGGGACTGGCCAAAGCGGGCAAACAAAGTATCATATTTACTCAACTATAAGACGAGCTTTTTTCCCCAAATTCATCATTTGAAAAGTACAGAGTCACATTAAATGTGCAGATTAAACTACGAAATTAACTATGATGGTGGTGGTTATTATTATTATTATTATTATTATTATTATTATTATTATTTCTTTCCTTTCTCAGTTGTTATGTCTGGTTAAAAATGGAAAGTGATGTGGACCTTGATCAAGCATGAATTCCTTTTAACTGTACGGTATCTGTTACATTGCATTTAGGAAATTTCGTGTAATTGAACATGTATCAATAATTACAGATTTCTGTATATATATATATAAAACAGAAAGAAACTTCCACATGGGAAAAATATATTAAAAACAAAGATTCCAAGACTTACCAAGCGGGAAAGCGCCGGCAGACAGGCACATGAACAAAACACACAAACACACACACAGAATTACGAGCTTTCGCAACTGGCAGTTGCTTCGTCAGGAAAGAGGGAAGGAGAGGGAAAAATGAAAGGATGTGGGTTTTAAGGGAGAGGGTAAGGAGTCATTCCAATCCCGGGAGCGGAAAGACTTCCCTTAGGGGAAAAAAAGGACAGGTGTACACTCACACACACACACACACACACACACACACACACACACACACACACACACACACACACACACATATCCATCCGCACATACACAGACACAAGCAGACATATTTCTGCTTGTGTCTGTGTATGTGCGGATGGATATGTGTGTGTGTGTGTGTGTGTGTGTGTGTGCGCGCGCGAGTGTACACCTGTCCTTTTTTTCCCCTAAGGGAAGTCTTTCCGCTCCCGGGATTGGAATGACTCCTTACCCTCTCCCTTAAAACCCACATCCTTTCATTTTCCCCTCTCCTTCCTTCCTTCCTGACGAAGCAACTGCCAGTTGCGAAAGCTCGTAATTCTGTGTGTGTGTTTGTGTGTTTTGTTCCTGTGCCTGTCTGCCGGCGCTTTCCCGCTTGGTAAGTCTTATATGCGTTGATGTACTGGTGGATATTGTGTGGTTTTATTATTATTATTATTTTGTTGTTATTATTATTCCAGGACAGAGTGAAGGTCAGAATTGGTTATAATATCATCTGTCTTATTTTACTGCAGCTGACAGTGCAGTTCTTGTCTGTGTGTTATAAGGAAAATCAAACAAAGGAAAATCGAGGATGGAATGTAACAATATTAGAGAAGGAAAGTTGCTACTCACCATGTAGCGGAGATGCTGAGTCGCAATAGGCACAACAAAAAGATTCACACAATTATAGCTTTCGGCCATCAAGGCCTTTGTCAGCAATAGACACACAAACACACACGTGCACATACACACAATCATACAAACGCAACTTGCACACAAGCCTGCAGTCCCAGATAACTGAAACAACACTGCCAGCAGCAGCACCAGGGCATGATGGGAGTGGCGACTGGGTGGGGGTGAGGAGGAGGCTGGGGCGGGGAGGGGGAGGTATAGTATGGTGGGGTTGGTGGGCAGGGAAGTGCTTCAGTTTAGACGGAGGGCAGGTGTGAAGGGGCGGGAGGGGGGGGGGGGGGTAGCGGAAAGGAGAGAAATAAAAATAAATTAAAAGACTGGGTGTGGCAGTGAAATGACGGCTGTGTGGTGCTGGAATGGGAACAGGGAGGGGGCTGGATGGGTGAGGACAGTGACTAATGAAGGTTGAGGCCAGGAGGGTTACTGGAATATGGGACATATTGCAGCTAAAGTTCCCACCTGCGCAATTCAGTAAAACTGATTTTGGTGGGAAGGATCCATATGGCACAGGCTGTGAAGCAGTCATTGAGACATGTTTGGCAGCGTGTTCAGCAGCTGGGTGGTCCACTTTTTTTTAGGCTGCAGTTTGTCGGTGGCCATTCATGCGGACAGACAGCTTGATGGTTGTCATGCCTACATAGAATGCAGCACAGTGGTTGCAGCTAAGCTTGTACGACTGGTTTCACAGGTAGCCCTGCCTTCGACGGGATAGGTCATGTTAGTGTCCGGACTGCAGTAGGTGGTGGTAGGAGGATATATGGGACAGGTCTTGCATCTAGGTGAATCACAGGGGTATGAGCCATGAGGTAAGTGATTGTAAGGATGGATGAGCAGATTGTGAAGGTACGGTGGACAGCGGAATACCACTGTAGGAGGGGTGGAAAGGAAAGTGGACAGGACATATGTCACACCAACACCAGGTTTTTCTGAATTGCGCAGGTGGGAACTTTCCCTGCAATACATCCTGTAACCCTCCTGGCCTCAACCTTCGTTAGTCACTGTCCTCGCCCATCCAGGCCTCTCCCTGTTCCCATTCCAGCATCACACAGCCGTCATTTCACTGCCACACCCAGTCTTTTAATTTATTTTTATTTCTCTCCTTTCCACTACTCCCCCCCCCCCCTCCCCACATTTTCTTCTGCCCTCCGTCTAAACTGCAGCACTTCAGTCCGCCACCCCCACCATACCATCCCTCCCTCTCCCCGCCCCAGCCTCCTCCTTACCCCCACCCAGTCGCCACTCCCATCATGCCCTGGTGCTGCTGCTCGCAGTGTGGTTTCAGTTATCTGAGGCTGCAAATGTGTGTGCAAGGTGTGTGTGTGTGTGTGTGTGTGTGTGTGTGTGTGTGTGTGTGTCAAAGGTCTTAATGGCCGAAAGCTATAAATGTGTGAATCTTTTTGTTGTGCCTGTAGTGGCTCAGAGCCTCTCTGTTATATGGTGAGTAGCAACTTTCCTTCTCTAATATTGTTATAAGGAAAAGGAGGATTTGCTACTCACTGTGAATACGACACATTGAGCTGCAGACAGGCTCAATTAAAAGACTGTTACACTTTTAGTTTTCGACCAAAGCCTTATTCAGAAAAGGAAACATACATTCACATTCATTCACACAAGCAAGCATACCTCTCACACACGACTGCCAGCTCTGGCAGCTCGGACCGGGGTTCCAGTATGAGCTGGCATGGATGGTAGCCGTGTGGGTGTGGTGTCTGACTGCTTGTGTGTGTGTGTTCCTTTTACGAAGAAGGCTTTGGCCGAAAGCTAAATGTGTAACAGTCTTTTAACTGTGCCTGTCTGCAGCTCAATGTGTCATCTTGACAGTGAGTAGCAATCCTCCTTTTACTTATATTGTTGATATTCCAGCATGGATGTTTCATTGTTTGATCAGCATTTATAGGTAATCATATAGAATATAATAGAGGGAAACATTCCACGTGGGAAAAATATATCTAAAAACAAAGATGATGTGACTTACCAAACAAAAGCGCTGGCAGGTTGATAGACACACAAAATTGAAGCTTTCGCAACCAACGATTGCTTCGTCAGGAAAGAGGGAAGGAGACACATACACAGACACAAGCAGACATGACTCCTTACCCTCTCCCTTAAAACCCACATCCTTTCGTCTTTCCCTCTCCTGCCCTCTTTCCTGACGAAGCAACCGTTGGTTGCAAAAGCTTGAATTTTGTGTGTATGTTTGTGTTTGTGTGTCTATCGACCTGCCAGTGCTTTTGTTTGGTAAGTCACATCATCTTTGTTTTTAATATAACCATATAGAATGACGTAATTGTAACAAAAACATATTCCAATATAACATAGGCATGTACAAGCATTCGTCCAACTAAAACTTGTACATGCCTAAGTTATATTGGAATCCGTGTTGCTGTAATTATGTGAGACTATTTGACTACCTGTAGCACACTGATGATAGCTGCACTCTCAGTGGAAATCTAGATCTCCAGAAAAAAAGACAGCTGATATTATGGCCAATGCTAAACTTCTTTCTGTCCTGGATTACATCAGGGTCATGGGACAGAATCGTTCCCATGGAATTGGACGTGGTGGTGGTGGTGTGATATTATTGTTGTTGTTGTTGTTGTTGTTGTTATTGGTATTATTGTCATTAAAATGACTGATTGTAGTAGTAAGCAATAAAGCAAGTGAAGATAAAAATTCATGCAAGTACTTTCTTTTTATGTACTTTATTTCTGCTTGTACTAGAAAAATGTAGAAAATTAATAGATTGCATAAGTTTGCCATAGGTATAATTTTAACTTTTTAGGTTGATACTTTATATCTATAAAACACTTTGTAGTTTTGATTAGTCAGAATATGTTAAGAATAAAATTTTTTTTTGAGAAACCACTTTAAAAAAGGGATCATCATTACATTCAGATCATTTTATATTCAGATAAATAAGTTGATATACACAATTTCTTTTTTATTCAATATTTACAGTGTAGTTTAATATATGGATTCATGATTGAAAAAAAAAAATTATGCTGTCCATAGGTCAGAACAGTGATCTTCTGATCCATGAAGCTACCATGGAAGATGAGCTAGAGTCTGAGGCACGCTTAAAGATGCACTCTACAACATCAGAAGCAATAGAAACTGGTCAGAAAATGGGTGCAAAATTCACTATTTTGACCCATTTCAGCCAAAGATATGCAAAATTACCACGTTTTAACAACAATTTTACATCTAATGTGGGCATCGCTTTTGACAACATGCAGGTGTGTAATTTGTTGTACATACATGTATAAGACTCAGAACAGCTGCTTATACAGGATGTGCAAAAAGTCTCTCCACAGTGCCATATGATTGTTAGCCGCGCATGCTGTATGATATCTCGGCCAGCGTCAGTAGTATCATTGGTGTGTGTTGTTACGTGTTGACGTGAACGTTTAAGTTTAGTTCCTTTGTTCGTTTGTTTCGTTTTTGTCACTGTTAAAATGCTAACTATTGAAGAATGTGTGTTTTTAGTCAAACAATTGTTCAAAGCTGGCAGTAAATACACAGTTTCAGTTTGTCAAACATTTAATTTAGTTTTCCCAGAGACAACACTCCCTTATTGTGATACTGTGAGAGATTTGATTAACAAATTTCAAAGTACAGGTTCAGTGACAGATGCACTGACAAGTGGTCATCCTAGCGTTTTGTCTGAGGATAAACTACTGTATATTTCCTATAAAACGCACGGAGTCCAAACAAGTCAGTAAGAAAACTCGCCCAAGAAATCGATGTTTAGTGTCAGAACCGCCCACACAGCTGTAAGGAAAAAATTAGAACTTTTCCCATACAAAGTGACGGTCATTCAAGAACTAAAAAATACTGATCATGGCAAGAGACTGCATTATTTTCAATGGTTCAAAAAATTTCGTCCAACAAAATTGAAGGGATATGCTTAATGAAACATTTTTCACTGATGAGGCATGGTTTCATTTATCCGGGTATGTGAACTCTCGTGTAGTAAATCCATTGTGTATTCATGAGGAACCACTTCATTCTGTGAAAATAGGACTTTGGATTGCAATTTCTAGATGTTGGATTGTGGGTCCCGTATTTTTCAACGAAACAATAAACACACAACTATATTGCAGTGATATTCTTTACCCATTCATAGGAAACTTGTGTTAAGTGAAATAAAAAATACTGAACAGTTATTTTCAAAAAGATGGTACAACCATGCATACAGCTCGCATTTCAATGTTACTGCTTGCTGATGTTTTTGGTGATCGCATAATTTCACAGGAACTTTGGCCTCCACGATCGCCTGACCTAACACCACCTGACTTTCTCTTCTGGGGTGCAGCAAAAGCAGCTGTCTATAAAAAGCGTCCAAAATGCATCGATGAACTGAAAACTGCAATATCCACTTTCACTGCTTCTGTTACAGAACAAATGTTACAGCTTGTGTTTGGAACATGATTAGATGAATTGAATTGTGTAATCAACAACTGGGGGGGACACTGCCAACATTTAAAGTGAAAATTTGTAAGTAAAAATGAATATCCAATAAATTAGTAACTTTTATTTCACTGAGTTTCATTTCGGTATATTCACTGCGGCATATGGCACGCGCGGCTAACAATCATACGACACTGCGGAGACTTTTTGAACACCCCATATACCCCTTGTATAATGTGTTTTATTTATATTGGACATTGAGATACATGTTTCTCCATATGAAGTCTTCAGTCTTTGCACTTATTTTCATTTCTTCCGATTTATTTTGGTAATGTAGCTTCATTCCGTTACCAGAATGAATCCCTTTTTTTTCACTTACTTCCTTATGACTGTTTGGAAATAGCTATCTGTGCTGCTATTTTGTAAAGACATTTTCTTTATCTATATTTTTGTCTTTCCTTAGTATTATATTTATCTCCATGATCTAGGATAGTCTTTTTCTTCCCAAGTAATCATATAGAACACTGGGGTGCTGCACATGTCTATTTTTAGGTACTGCTGCCATTCACTTCCTTGTAAGAAATATGATTGATGTGTGATTTTGTTATTGTAAGTAGCTGTTGTACTTTGAGGTGGTTTATGATTTTATAGCGTGTCCTTTTCCAAATTTACAGTCTTGCAAGCCATTTGGTAAAGTGCCACAGACATCGTTTGTTACCATCTTGTTGTAATTAAATTTTGTTTGTTGTTTTGTGTAGCTTTTCTTTGCCAGAATACTTATCAAAGTGCAACTTTTTATAATGTGTTCACACTGTGAATAATTATTTCAAATGTCACTACAGGATATCTTACTGTATAGTTTGTCACCAGTTTGGGAGCAAAAACATTGCTTTGAAGTATTATGCAATTCCTCCAATTATCTTTGATAAATACATGTAATTTCTTATTGAAATTACATAGTAACCAACCACTTTCTCCGATTTCAGTCATCGCTGAGTCATGTGAAGTAACACAGATCTGTACCCTTGAACAACGAGCTGTAGATTAGATTAGTACTTGTTCCATAGATCATGACTTGGAATGCTTCTTTGCTCCAGCGACCTGTGGTAGGCTGCCACTAGAAGAGGAACAAGTTCTCCTGCTTACTCTTTGTTATGTCATATAGATATCTCATCAGGTCCGGTCTTCTTCCCTCTGTTAAACAGTTTAGTTGGATTTCTATCCCACGGTCGCTTACTTCAATATCATATTTCATTTTAGTATTTATGTGACGATTAAAAAGTATCGGGGATTTCTACATACTTGTAGACAATACATTACTTTTGTTTATGTTGAAGGTCAACTGCCAGTTTTGGAGCTGAGTTCAGAGGAAACACTGGTCAATAAATTCCTAACATCACACTTCTAAATAACAACACTGCAATTATATCTTAATTTACAATAAATTCCTTTACTACACCTCCTTCTGCCATAAAACAAATTTAGAAAACAGTACTTGGTGTTTGGTTTGTCTCTATCATCCTCCATTTCAGTGCCACTTTAATCATGAAATGATTGAATAGCTGGCTTTGACTTGTTTACTGACCGACCTTGACACGGCATTTACCAGTGTACTGTCTATGGCTTCTTACTCTCTTGACGCTTCACCCTTTATCTTCCTCTCCCCTTCTCCTCATGGCATGTGGATCTCTCTCAACCTGGAGTCGGGATGATCTACTCCTTCTTCCAAACATTACCAGATCTGTCTCCCTTTCCTCCCAGGGCAAGGAATTAATAGTTCCAAATGGTAGGTGATAGCCTTTTCCCTACTTTTAATGTGTTTATCGGCAGTGTTTAGAATTCTGCCACCTGAAAGTAATTTTTTCTACTTTCTAATGCATTCATCAGCAGTATTTAGAATAAGGTCTCCTGAAGGTAATTAATGGCTAGCCACTTTGTCTCTTTAATTTTACCATTTCCTTAAGTTAATTATCCTTTTAATGACTTTTTTTGCTACGTTTAAGAGCCTGCAGCTGAAGATTAACCTGTAAGTCTTTTCTCAGGTTCGACTGGGAGACTTGCCAGTGCTACCATTGTTTTATCCTGTTCTGAAGCTGATGTTTGCTGAAGATTACGAAGAACTGGAACAGCGAGCTGTACGACGTCAACTGCGAGCTGAGCGTGCTGCTCAGCAAAAGCAGTCAGAATCATGAATGGCATGTTTGTTCATACCAGAAATAAAGCTCTAAAATCTGTTTTGTATTTATGAGAAACTTTTGTTTTCATATCTCTTGTCTTAAGAATCATATCCCTCTTAGCCAACAAACCCTGGCTCACAGACCTACTACATTTACCAGGGCTGGAGCAACTGAATCACATTCTCTGCTAGGGTTTAGATGACCCCTTGTCATACCCTGAAATGATTAATATTCTAACTACTATCTTCCCCAACCACACACAGACTTGGACTTAAGACCTGTCCCATGCATCCTCCCACTGCCACCTACTTCAGTCCAGTCAAAGACATATCCTATCTCACCGAAGGTAGGGCCACCTGTGAAACAATAGACTAATTTTTCACCTTGTCTGCTTCTCTCCCTTGAACCCTCTCAACTGCACCTAGCAACACTACCCTGTCCCCACCTTGCTCCCACAAGAGCACTATGCTCCCCCCCCGCCCCCCTGCTATCGCTGCACCCCCTTCCCCTCCCCACTCCCCAACTATCACTTCCCTTCCCCTCTCCACCCCCCCCCCCCCCTGTCCCCTCCACCCACAGATTGCTTTCCCATCAAGCAGATACCCTATGCAGTCCAGCCTCAGTGGCCACTGACAGTGGTCATGTGTGTGTAAGTTGTGCTTGCATATCTGTCTGTGTGTTTTCTACTTTAGAAGAAGGCCCTCTGGTCAAAGACTCAGATGTATAGTAGTCTTTTTACTGTGTCTGTCTGCAATTCTACATCTCCTCTATGTGGTGACATCCTTTCCATAATAATATCATACAATATTGTTACTAATATTTACCTTGGTGTCAGAAAATTAGACTAGTTAAAAGAGAAGAAATCTGTAACATGGGTCTGAGTAAGTACTAGGCTTTCTGACGTGGAACGAGGAAGAATATTCTAGTTAACAACTGATTTCTTGGTACAAAAATACACATAAGAAATAATCACCTGAAAATCACTGCCTTAAGAACTAAATTAGTGTGAAGAATTATTATTCTAAAAAGCCCCTTCTTCCTCCCAGTCAAAGAGATGATTCAGAATCGGAATAGTTTGGAAATAACATTGGTCTATAGATATTTAACACATGTCTATCCAGTGCAAGCTATATCTTCATTTACAAGAAATTTCTTCTTTAGTGCTGCTTGATGCATATGTGCATTACATTCTATAGACCAGTACTCCTTAGCAACAAGGCCAGTAAAAGTAACAACATGATTTTAAACCATTAGCACTTGTTAACATCGAGCCACCTCTCCAGCCTTAAGGATTCATTACTAATCATGTCTGACCAGCAGCATGCCATTACCTATGTATTGTAATGGGCTGATGTAAAACAGACCACACATATGACCTACTTTTTTCATGATTCTGGAAATACAGTACCATATTTTATGGTTCTTTTATTGCAATTTGCGTCCAACAAGAACAAAATGTTTGCAAGTACTGCCACATTGGAGGTCCATTAAAGAGAAGTCATTTTGTGTAATTGGTTAAAATAAATTGAATCATAGGTTCCCAATTACTAATTTGATGAAGCACTTTAGAGGTCATAGGAAAGGAAGGATGTAGTAGCTGCAATAGGACCATTCGTAGTAAAGAACTGTGATGTTCAAAGTGACCTGTAGGTTTAGAACAGGTTTACTGCATTAATATTCAGTGACAGTCTGAGTATCCTTCAGCAAGTAAAATATGTACATAATTTTTCCTTGTGTTCTTAGTAATTGACATGGATACATGCTAAACTGTACCATGGGCTCAGTTGACTAAATTACCGGTTCCTTCCAATTCCCAATGTTTCAAAGATTACTAGTGTTTCATATGAGATAGGACCGTCTTCTTAAAGTTGTGGCAAGTTTGTTCTAAAAATATAATAACTGTGACAGCACTAGTGAAAGATGAAATTATAAAGTAGAGATTCTGCACATATGAACTAATATGCAATGTGGTTACTGGAGACAAAGTTGAAGCTTAATTTCTGTTCCTGCCGGTTTGATGTAAGAGGTGTAAAGCAATGGAAAAACACACAATACATGTAACTGAGGTTATGTGATCACAGACTTGTTTATTCATGTACAAGATTCTGGTTGAGAAAAACTCTTGAGTAAGGCAATTGAGTTAAAACTATACTATTCATGAAAAATTTCTTCAGCTAGAGATCAGGCATTTCATTTTGTAGTGTATTTTTCTTTCTACATGTAATACATTTTTCCTTGCTTTCAGATGGATATATTATGATTCTTTATTCATGTATTGACACTCCTTAGTGTCATGGACTTAGTGCATAATGTATTGGTTTATTTATTGTTTCGTGGGGCCAAATTAAGAAGTCTCCATGGTCATGGAAGTCAATACATGAAATTATAACAAGATATTAGAAACAGATAAAATGAAATATAAAAAAAAACATTCAGGTGACAAGTCGTAAGTTTAAATAAAGAAAATCAACCATGTAACACTGGAATTGGCTTAATTTTTTAGCTCTTCCAGGTTTTCCTCGACAGAATAGGAGTGAGCCACGAGGAAACTCTTCAGTTTAGACTTAAAAGAGTTTGGGCTACTGCTAAGATTTTTGAGTTCTTGTGGTAGATTATTGAAAATGGATGCAGCAGAATACTGCACTCCTTTCTGCACAATAGTCAAGGAAGTGCATTCCACATGCAGATTGGATTTCTGCCTAGTATTAACTGAGTGAAAGCTGCTAACTCTTGGGAATAGGCTAATATTGCTAACAACAAACGACATAAAAGAAAATATATACTGTGAGGGCAATGTCAGAATTCCCAGACTATTGACAAGTACGGGTCGACTAGAGGTTCTCGAACTTACACCACATATAGCTCGAACAGCCTGTTTTTGAGCCAAAAATGCCTTTTTGAATCAGAAGAATTACCCCAAAAAATAATACCATACGACATAAGCGTATGAAAATATGCAAAGTCATTTCATGTAGAACTGTCACTTATTTAAGATACTGTTCTAATGGTAAAGCAGCATTTAGTTTCTGAACAAGATCCTGGACATGGGCTTCCCACAACAGCTTACAATCTATCCGAACGCCTAGGAATCTGAACTGTTCCGTCTCGCTTACAATAAGCCCATTCTGTGTGATCAAAATGTCGGTTCTTGTTGAATTGTGAGTTAGAATCTGCAAAAACTGAGTGTTACTGTGATTCGGTATCAAATTATTTTCCACAAGCCATGAACTTATTTTATGAACTACATTATTTGATACTGTTTCAATATTACACACAAGATCCTTCACTATCAAGCTGGTGTCATCAGCAAACAGAAATATTTTTGAATCACCTGTAATACTAGAAGGCATATCATTTATATAAATAAGAAAAAGCAGTGGCCCCACCACCGACCCTTGGGGAACGCCCCACTTAACAGTGCCCCATTGGGACTGAACATCACTACCACTCTCAATATTGCGGAGAATTACCTTCTGCTTTCTGTTCTTAAAGTAAGAGGCGAACCAATTGTAAGCTACTCCCCTTACTCCATAATGGTCCAACTTCTGCAGTAATATTTTGTGGTCAACACAGTCAAAAGCCTTCGTTAAATCAAAGAAAACACCTAGGTTCGCAACCTTTTATTTAATCCATCTGGTATCCAAAGTCACAAAATGATGGTTGTTTCAGTTTTTATCTCATTCTGAGATGCATTTTAGACCAGATATTAGCCATATTATTTGTGAGTGTGAATTTGGCACGCCATGTACAAACACGTGGCATAGGTCAACGTAGAAGTGCACAGAACTGTGCAGAATGAAACAGTCTGTTTGTAGGTGCACAACGTTGTACCAGTGAGTTCGCACATTAGTAAAAATGGAAGATGAAACTCTGAAAATTGTAATTGTTGGTTTCACAGATTTTTGTCGTCAGCTGAAGGTGGGAAAAGAAAGAAAATGTAATCAGTGGATGACACCACCAATGAAAAGTCAAAAGATATATTGTGGAAATAATCTTTTAAGTAATTTATATCAGTAGTATATCCATAAGATTGTCTGATGACATTGCCAAACTCAGTGAGGACACACAAAGGGAATGAACAGTTTACTGATCTCAAAATGTGGAGTGAGAATAAAATGAAGAAAGACGTAAGTAATGAGGAGTAAAAATGAGATTAGTGAGAAACCTATAAACATCAGGAGCTATGAAGTAAATTCCATGAAGGAATTATGTCACCTTGGAAGCAAAACAACACTGCATGAAGTGAGGACGACATAAAAAGTGGACATATAGGCAAAGAAGGCATTCCTGGCCAAAAGAAGCCTACTGGAATCGATCATCATTGGCCTTAATTTGAGAGAGAAATTTCTGAGAATGTACATTTGAAGCTCAGAATTGCATGCTAGTAACTGCCTGCTTGCAGGAAAAGTGAAAAGAAAAGAAGCAAAGCATTTGAGATGTAGAAAATTAGTTGGACAGAGCAGATAAGGAATGCGGAGGTTCAACCAATCCCAATGAGAGAAATGTGGGAAACATTGACAAGAAGAAGGGATGGTTGATAGGGCATACATTATGACAGCAGAGAATGACTTTCTATGGTACTGGAGGAAATTTTAGAGGTTAAAAACTATAGCAGCGTGCAGAGATTATGTCCAACAGATAAGAGGATGTTGTGTACAAGTGCTACTCTGAGACGAAGTAGTCAGCATGGGAGACGCATTTGTGGCAGGTGCTAGGCCACATCGAACCAACCAGAAGTTGGATGACACCAAATAAGTGACTGAATGTTTTAACATTTTTATTGCATGTCATAATACTTCGAAAGTTTGGTCTGTTTGATTGAACCCATAGGTGTCAACCTGGAATCTGGAGTACCGAGTTTCTATTCATTACAGAATTGCCATACACCCTGGCTAACCATAAATTCTCTGGGATAACTGAGCAACTCATTTACATAAAAATGGCAATTTATAGTCTTGCTGCCCCCTGAATAAATTTCTGAGGATGCTCATGACTGAACCAATAGTAAAGAAACCAAACACTAATTATAATTATAAATACATTACATTTCTACAGAGAAAATGACAGTAACACTGTATTATTTGGATTCACTTAAAAGTTCGACGTATTTCTTCAAAGGGTCCAAGCGTAGCATCTCAGTTATTGCGAAGGGCTCTTAATGATACACTGAAAAAATGTATATTCTTTTTCTTTATTTCAAATTTCCTTTATGACCAGTACATTTATGAAGGTAAAATTTTTAACAAATTCCTGTAAAGAACACAATACTGATAAGGAAGCACATTCTGAATACTTTAATATAGAGGCAAAGAAATCAGAGCTGATTGTCTGTCCGGTGGTTCAGAATTGTATTGAGCAGGGTTGTAGTCAAGAGTGGGTAGGTGTAATCTATACTACAGTTGTTGTTAGTTTGCCGTGCAGAATGTATACTACAATAGATTTATTAAGTGGAATATAAATTCATTCATACATCACCTTACTTGAATACCATCATGAAGGAGAGCTCTCAGGGAAGTGAAACTAAATAACTTACACATTGGTAGGTGAAACAGCCCCTCTAGGCTGCTTCTGTAGTAAAGTATACTCAACAACAAATTACGACTAGTACTCATCTACACATGCTGTTAATTGGGGGAACTACTTCAAAAACTAAGCAGCTACTCTGGAAAAGACCACTGCTCCACTTCCACCGTTCAGCTGCTGTTTTAACGTAGCATGTACTTCAAATAATACTTTCATATAACTTACAATACACATTATCAGTTGCCAAAATACAGGCAAAGTCGGAATGTATGTAATGTATATATTACAATGTGTGGAATTGTCATTTGTGAGTCAAAATATTCTGGTAAAGAGTAGAAGTAGGTATTGAAGTATTATTTTAGGTGTGTGGTGGTTTCTGGATAGGGGTTTTCCTACCTGAAGTCTTAAAGTAACCTTTTACAGACTTGTGCATCACCATATAATGTTCGATTCTGAACTCTCAAGTAAAGATATTTATTTGGTGATTGTTTTTACTTCTAATATATTGGTTGTGAATTGCACATTTCATCCTCAGACCACTTTCATTATTAGCCACAAATGCCATTAGAGAGCACACACAGTGCCACATACTCTATCCAATGAAAAGTATGTAGACACGTGCTAGTGAACATTTGTACAAAGTGTGTCCACCCTTCACCTTTATGATGCTGGGACACTGCTGGGGACCCTTTCAATACGGTATCTGAATGTCTGTGGGTGAATGGCAGGCAGTCCATTTTTCCTCAAGAGCTGAAACCAGAGAAGGTAGTGATGTTGAACATGATGCCTGGAGCACTGTTGAACTTCTAATGCATCCAAAAGGAGTACCATTGGGTTCAGATTGGGACCATGGCCAGGCCAGGCCAGGCCAGTGCATTTCAAGAATGTCATTGTCCACAAACCATTGCCTCACATTTACTGCTTTATGACAGGGTACATTGTTATATAAATACTAGCAGTCATCTCCAAACTGTTCCTCTACTGTACTCAGAACACAACCTTTTCTGCACTTAGTGTTTCCATATGCACCTAACACAATCACACCCTTCACAAGGAAACCCCCCCCTCCCCAACTGTTACACCATTTCCTTCACTTTAGACATTATGCTGGAAAACATTTTCCAGGCATCTGCCAAACCCAAACCCTCCCATTGGATTCCCACAGGGACAACATGATTCAACGCTCATGTCCAGTCATCCACTGTCCAGTGGTGTCGCTCTTTACACAACCTTGAGCTTCGCTTAGCACTGACTACAGAAATGTATGGCTTATAAGGAGCTGGTCAACCATAGTACCCCATTCTTTTTAACTCCCCTATGCGTTCATTAGGCTAACTGAACTGCTGGTAGCACTTTTGAAAAACACACTCCAATTTGGACTCCCAGGGCGTAACAGAAGTTTGCACTGGACAATTTTACACCGGAAATCACAAGGAGGTGAATCCACAACTTGTGTGTGGGAAAGCAGTTTCCAAAAGTTGCAGCTGTATTGAAAAAGTTGAAGACTGAAGTGAAAGACTTTTCTTATATGAGTGAAAGAATCCTTTGGCATGCTATTCAGAAATTTGCTTCAGAAACAAACAGTTAAAAAAACCACCAGTGCTGATGGAAGACAAGAGTAGCAGAATAGAAATATGAGTTCTTGTGCGAAACAAGATACTTGAAAAACACTGGACTGAATGTTATTGTGCCGGTGAGAGTTGGTATGGTACAAATCGTTCCAGAAAGTAGAGAGACAGGAACAAAAAATGCCTCGTCCATCGAAAGATGTATAAAACTATCATGTTCAAGAGTGGAACTGCTGGGAAGGATGGATTCAAACACCATCCGGTTCTGGAAAAAGAATCACCATGATCCACATTGGGAACGAAGATGTGTTCATGCAAAATGCTGGCTTATATCTTATTGGCCAAAATGAAGGTGCATATTATCATTCTGAGAAGATGCTGGGCACTGTGAGCAATTTGGGTGCATTCTCGAAAACTTACCCAACAGATCTGCTATTGTTTTAGATCAAGCCTCAGAGCACAATGATAAAAGCCAGTATCACAAAATCTTTCTATGACATGGAGAAAGGATTCTATTAGTGAATAGCTGGAAAGTAAAAATGCCACATCATTTACTAAATGTGGCCTACTGGTGTACGTGTGACCATACATCAAGTCACAAGAATACTTTCTGGAAATTGTATTGCACTCATTGGACAAAATTAAACTTCTGTGGTTGCCTGTGGCACACTGAATTCAACGCCACTGAACTTGTTTGGGGATTTGTCAATAAGAAATCTGCAAAGGAGACAACTATTTTAAAATCAATTATACCTTACTGTTGTCTCTGGAAAGTGTTCTCCAAAGTGTCTGGAGGACTTTGGTGAGGCCAGTACAAAAAACTTGAAAACAGTTATGCACAAAGCCCACTGTCTCAACATAGCAATAGAACCATTGATGATCCAAGCAGATGACTGCAATAGCAGTGAGATCTTGGCCAGCAGGTATAGCTATTAAGTGAGTTTTTTATTTCCTTCATCATTCTTTCCATCAAAATTTATTCAAACTAGTCTATTTTTCATTTATTGTTAAGATGTACAATACATTTCATTGTTCATTTATTGATAGCATCTTCTGTTTCGAGCTTTCACTTGGAGTTTCTCATATTATTGCCCTCTACTTGCAACTGAATGCGGCAGTGGTATATTGGAATGTGACTACAAAGTTGCCATTATCACACATTACAGTAGTGGCAGCTCAATGGCATGACAAGTATGCTTCACTGCAGCAACTAACACAATTACTTTACAGACTCTTTAACTGACAAACACAGAGTATTTTTAGGACTTAAAAGTTTCCCTGGTGAGGCATTGCCATCTTGGAAAATTGGAGAGACTGCAAGTACAACGCAGATAGCTAGCAGAAAATCGGTTCCAATGCTGTAAGTCGTGTGCCACTTTGGTGTATCTGCTAATGCACAATAGACGTGCGATCGGAAAGAACTGCATGTTGCCTCGCATGTTCTACATTTGTCTGCAAACCAAACAGATCTTCCCTCAGGTTGGCACCTACCAGTCTTTCCATTCCCCAGTAATTTTTATTTCGCTAACATGACATTACACTAATGATTCACAAATTTAGAACTGTCACATTCTTCAAGTTTAGTGGTATTTCGCCCATCTAAGATATCTATATTCCTGATCTGATTCAAGTTCCTACTGATGCTCACTGGGATGCAGTTTTCACAACATCTTGCAGTAATTTTCACATTTTTATGACTGTTCACTGATCAGCTAAAATATTATTATACTACCTACTTAACAGCATCTTGGTCCCCACTTGTGGAACACACTACAGGAGTAGTACTGCTGGGCTTGGATTTGGCAAATCCTTGGGAGGTTTCTGGAGATGTGTGGCACCAGATATATATGCACAGGTCTCGTTAATTATGGGACAGTGGTTTGGGATCTTGAGCGCTGGTGTGCAACAGTGTCCAATCCGTGTTTCATTGGACAGTTACGCTGTTGGAAGGTATCACTGCCTTCAGTGAAGGTATGACATGAAGGTCCACAATAATGTTAGTCGTGTCTTTGATTACTACCAGTTGTTCCATGGAAGCCCAGGTCAATGTGACCTATAGCATAATAATGTGTCCACTGTGTGGTGCATAATTTGAGCAGCCATTTGCCTCGATGATGGTGCATTTGGAAATGACCCTCATATCATTCATCTGAAGATTTACACATTGCCATTGGCTCGTGGTCCAATCCTGATTATCCCTGCCAGATACAATTGTAACTCGCAATATAGTGGGATCTGCATGGGAACATGGAGGATTCATCTGTTGCTGAGCCTAATGTTCAACAATGTACGCCAGAACACCAGCATCATACTCTATCATCCGATCAACCACATATTGTGACCTATCCTGTTGTACAGAGCTGATGAGCCCCTGACTTTCATGCTCTGTGATGAGGAGCAGCTATCCAATAGATACTTGTGACAGTGGCGTGTGAACAGCCAACCAGCTTTGTCATTTCTGAGATGCTTGTTCCCAGAAGCCGGACAATAACAATCTGTATTTTGGCAAGTCACTGATGTCAGTGGATTCCTTCAATTGTGGCTTGTATCCCCAACACCAAAACAATATCATGGTGGGCAGGGATCATAATGTTTTAGCTAATCAATGTATATTCTATTCTTGCTTATCAATTACTCAGCTTTTCCAATTGTATGTGACCCCTGAAAACATGTCTAGTTCCTTTATAATGGTTTCCCAGAAGGCCATTCCAACCCCACCACCTAGTAATTCCATGAACTAGTACAATTAGATAACTATAAATTTTCAGGTTTTGTTTAATGTTGTGTAGGTGCCTATGTGTTGTTACATCATGGAGGTGCCATACAACGAAATGCCTGCATTATGAAATATACACTGTATGACAGTGCTAACAGTAAATAACCTAAAATTTAGGAATATTTTGAAGAAACTATTCTCTGTAGTCCAACAAATTTCTTTAATTCAGTCTTAACACATTCACTGCAGCTGAGCCCAACAGTTGTGCTGCAGTGGACACACCAGTTCATCAGATCAGGTGTGGCCTGTACTTGGCTGGTGACTACGTGTATGCCACAAGCTGTTGGCAGCGTTTTCTACTGTTGATGGTGATGTGTGTGTGTTGGATGGGGGCATTAAGCTCAGCAGCCCCCTTGGTGCTGCCCGCAAATCGTGGTTGTGCGGTAGCGTTCTCTCTTCCCACGCCCGGGTTCGATTCCCACTGGGGGTCAGGGATTTTCTCTGCCTCGTGATGGCTGGGTGTTGTGTGATGTCCTTAGGTTTAAGTAGTTCTAAGTTCTAGGGGACTGATGACCATAGATGTTAAGTCCCATAGTGCTCAGAGCCATTTGAACCCCTTGGTGCTATTAAATACTGGCACTGGGTTTCACCCTCTCCCTTCTGTCATCCTGTTCCTGCACGCATGCCGCCCCCCCCCCCCCTCAAAGAAAAAAAACCTAAAGAAATGTGCCAACAGTGCAAAGTAGAGAACACACTACCTTCACAACAAAAACTTGATATAAAGATTCTGGACAAATAAGGAATCCAAAGAGATGTAAGAAAGAATTCCTTGTGTATGTTAAACACACTGTCAATATTACTGAAGTAAAGAACAAAAAGTATATTTTAGCATAATTTAAGATTGTAGCACATGCACACAACTTCCTCCTAGTAGGTTAGTGGCTCATGCTGATCAGCAAAGGGAATAAATTTCATGTTCAATATGCTCTGGTGGGTTGTTTAATACAAATGTAACTGACTCCCTTCTTTACTAATGTTACAGTCCTTGATATCTTCGCCAAGGCTCTTTTATGATGTTAGCATCCATGTTAGTTTCGGGGAAAAAACATGGGTGAAGATAAAGGACATATTTCAATACCTACTTCACAACATATATTGAAGTTCTTTTGGAAATGTCTCTGCAGGGCATTCTATGACTAGCATTACATGTAACACAGTTCTGTATTCTGCAAGTATTAACCCTTATAGTTGAGTTTCCACAAAAAAATGATTCCAAAGTTGTTTTGTATTATTTGATGTACTCCTTAAGTGGCTTGTGGTGGTTGTAGTTCACCAGCAGACACCTTTATGCCACAGGGAGTGTGGCGTGGAGCTATCAACACTACACCAACTACTAAAAGGGATGGGCGCTCAGAATAGTGAACAAATCACCAATGAAGATGCAAGAAAAATTGTAAACTTATGTAAAATGTCTTAGTAATAAAAGTGAACTGTCATCAGTAACAGTCAAAAATCATTTCGAAGAAACAAACAGAAGAATAATCTCTGATATGACGACTACACTGAAAAAAGAATGTGTAGTAGTAGTAGTAGTAGTAGTAGTAGTAGTAGTAGTTGTTAGAAACTAAGAAAGAGGAAGATAATCATTAAGATTAAAATGTTTTAATTTCAATTCCAATACTGCTATAAGAATTACTGAAGAATACTTTGCAACTCCCAAATGAACAGAGTGGAGAGAACTTATGAGAGCTGTGAAGTATGTGAGTACTGCGAACAGTGCAAGGCTCAGCAGCTGTGAGACATGAAAGGAACTAAAAAATGCAGTTATGTCTAAGATGATATAAAGCTGAAGACTGGACTTTGATATAAAGTAATATGGAAGTAGTGTGATAAACGATGTGAATGAAGTCTATCTAAACATTTACACCACTAGAGAATTAACATTAACTGGAAGTGATAAAAGCATATTTAATAATATATCAATCAAGACTAAGTCCTATATATTTAGTAATTAAAATTGTTTTACAATATTCAGTATCATTTCCCCAAGAAGAAACAACTGAATTTTTCATGGCGACTCATAATCAATCTAGTCAAGAAATTCAACAAGAAAAAATGCCGTTGATCACAATGCCACAAAATTTACCACTCACTATTATTTTCAAAAAAGATCTTACATAAACTGAAGATAATTTGAAATTATCGAGTGAATAGCAGTTCGAGTGAGTGAGTGGGTGAGTGGGTGAGTGAGTGAGTGAGTGAGTGAGTGGGTGAGGTGTCCACGCACGCGCGGTGGTGTAATTGTTCTAACCTTACCCTCAACAATCCCTTGAAACTTCTTTGGTAGACTTTCTCAGGATAGTTTACATCTGTCTTCAATAGTCTGCCAGTTCAGTTTCATCAGTATCTCTCTAACAATCTCCCGCAGATCAAACAAACCTGTGTACATTTAAATCCCCATCACTCGTACTTGGTATGGATCCCACACACCTGAACAATATACTAGAAATGGTCACATATGACTTGTCAGCAATCTCCTTTATAGAGTGATTGCACTTACACAGTATTCTACCAATAAACTGAACTCTACCACCTGCTTTACCCAAAACTGAGCCTATGAGATCATCCCGTTTCATACCCCAACAAAGTGTTACAACCAGATGTCTGTATGAGTCAGCTGAGTCCAGTAGTGACTCACCGATGTTATAGTCACTCTGTTTCACTTGAATCTACTGGGCAGGTGTTGTCATAAATGAACAAAAGTTTTTTCAACACAAAAGGAAACTTATCTACAATAGACAAACTGTTTAACTTATCAATTAAATGAAAGGCAAAAGAAAACAATGGACAGTCCAGGATGGAATAACAGCAGTATGGATAAACTGCTGCTCACCATGTAGAGGCGGTGCCAACTCATACACAGGTACAATGAAAAAGAATACTAGAAATATTTAAGCTTTTGGACTAAGTCTGTCCTTCGCAGTATAATTCTTAGACACGACGACGACGACGACGACGACGACGACAACAACAACAACAACAACAACACACATGGCTACTGTCTACAGGCATTAAACACAATCCGTGTGTTCATGAGCTGCAGTGTGAATGTGAGGGAGTTCTGCTTCTACGGAAGGTCTTTGCCCAAAAGCTTAAATACTGATAAGTGTTCACTATCTCTATGTGGCAATTAAACGGAAGCATAAACAAACCACGGAAAAGTGAGTTGTTTTAAAATAAAAATGTAGCCTTTACTTAGCAGTCTTATTTTTTACGTGAAAACCTGTACTTTATTCTACTTTTCTACATAAACTTATACCCTTAAGGCAATTACCGTATCCTACAATCAGCTTTTGAATACCACCCTCTTAGAAATCTGCTGCATGATTACACAACCACTGCAATGTGGTCATTTTGACATTGTGGCACTGACCACCCAGATGCTGCTGCAAATGTAACGTGTGGCTGACACTGCGCACAGATCAAATCTGCATGGAGGATGATCAAGTTGTTCCCAGCCAAATGATCTTACTCAGCATGTCACTGTTTTGAATTGCTGAGCACAGTTTTTTTTTTTAAAGGCCTCACAATAAATTTTATATTATGGTGTCACTGAGGCAAAAAATCTACAAGCAACGCCCCTTCCTGTCCCAAAAAACAGTACATACAATTTTCTGGGCTGACTGTTTGCTTGGACATCACTTGCTTGGCTGATAAATGCCGCCGTCCCATGTATTGCTTCTTTGTATCTGATGTAACAGGACTGCTTGTGACTATTTGGCTTCAACACTCATTCCCTCTTCACTGCATCACTCTAGGAAAGTAAAAAAACTGGCTTAACATTTGCCTACAGCCAAAAGTTTCAGTGCCCAGTGAGAGCACCAATTTTGATAATTTATTTAACAGCTACATAAAGCTTATTTCTCGACACTTGCGAATACACAGAAAGAAAGGTCCCTTATCATTTAGCCACAAAATAGCAGGTCAGCAACTGGAAGCAGTTAATTCCATAAATTATCTGGGAGTACCCATTAGGAGTGATTTAAAATGGAATGATCATATAAAGTTGATCGTCGGTAAAGCAGATGCCAGACAGATTCATTGGAAGAATCCTAAGGAAATGCAATCCGGCAACAAAGGAAGTAGGTTACAGTACGCTTGTTCGCCCACTGCTTGAATACTGCTCAGCAGTGTGGGATCCGTACCAGATAGGGTTGATAGAAGAGATGGAGAAGATCCAACAGAGAGCAGCGCGCTTCGTTACAGGACCATTTAGTAATTGTGAAAGCGTTACGGAGATGATAGATAAACTCCAGTGGAAGACTCTGCAGGAGAGACGCTCAGTAGCTCGGTACGGGCTTTTGTTAAAGTTTCGAGAACATACCTTCACCGAAGAGTCAAGCAGTATATTGCTCCCTCCCACGTATATCTTGCGAAGATACCATGAGGATAAAATCAGAGAGATTAGAGCCCACACAGAAGCATACCGACAATCCTCCTTTCCACGTACAATACGAGACTGGAATAGAAGGGAGAACCGATAGAGGTACTCAGGGTACCCTCCGCCACACACCGTTAGGTGGCTTGCGGAGTATGGATGTAGATGAACTCATCACATAATGTAGAAATTTCAACTTCCTGCACCAATTCGTCGGTAATGAGTGAAGGTCATTCATTTCATTCGTCATCATACGGCCATCTTTAAAATCTCATTTTTGTACCCTCCCATCACTGTTTTCTCCACACACTACTGATCAGACAAATTTCAGCTGCTATCAAGCCTTTAAGCACAAAGAAAATTAATCAAAATGTATTTCATAGTTGGCAGGATTCTCAATCAGAGGAGGAATTTCAAATATTTACAAACATGCTGAATGGCATCTGTGGGCTTGCCAACACTGCACATGTGCCAAATGCCAACTGTAGTGCTGTTGTGGCAGAATTTCAAAATGGTACTTACTTTAAAAACACGCCTTATATTTAACAACACAGGTACGCAATTCAGATAGTCATTCAGACTAAGGAAGAAACACACAGCAATATGGAACACTTACATGTTAGTTCACCAGAGAAAGCTCCTGTGCATAAAGATCAAATGGAAATACTTTGGAACAAGTTTCAGTTAAGACTGTACAAATACTTAGTGTTTACAAAGGAAACTGAACCCCAACTGAAGAAATCACAATATAGTGTGAATCAACTAGTGATGAACCAGTCAAGATAGAGATTTGACAGGTGATCAATTCCCATCTTCTGTTGCTACTGGTACATTTCTACCGGTTGTTACTAATGATAAATTAATATTTACTGCAGTACACATTGAGGTGATCTCATTCAATACAATAGGGTATAAGTCATCCAATATATATATGATCCACATAATTACTTAGAGGATGTCAGAAGTGAGGTAAGCATATAATTATGACATTTTTGGTCACAAAATGAAGTAACTTTAAAACAATATGTTTATATAAAAATGTTTTATTTTTAACAATACCAAAAGTTCTTCAAAATTTCTTTACCTGTGGCACACATTGCTCCACTGCCTCGGGACCAGGAAGAGATGGCATACATCCCCACTGCCATCATAAATGTGGTAATATACTCACAAATAGTAACATATTGCAGGAAATGTATAAATGGTTGGTTGGAGATGCAGAGATATTGATAACATATACTACAAAAGGTGATACAAGTGTTGAGGAACTTTTGATTGAAACCTAGAGCTCAATTGACCCTTTCAATGAATTACAAAATTCTGGATATTGGAACATCTCCTGGTTACGTATGAGGTGTGTTTAAGAAGTCTCTAGATAAACTGTATTAACTCTAGGAGATTATACACTGAACTGCCAAAGAAACTGGCACAGGCGCACATATTCAAATACAGAGATAGATGTACACAGGCAGCATAAGGCACTGCAGTCAGCAACACACATAAGACAAGTGTGACAATTGTTAGACTGGCTACTGCCACTAAAATGGCAGGTTATCAAGATTTAAGCACATTTGAACATGGTGTTATAGTCATCACACGAGCGATGGGACAGAGCATCTCTGAGGTAGCAATGAAGTGGTGATTTTCCCGTACAAACATTTCACTAGTATGCCAGGAATCTCTTAAAACATCAAATCTACAGTATTGCTGCAGCCGGAGAAGGATCCTGCAAAAACGGGGCCAACAATGACAAGAGAATCATTCAGCACGACAAGTGCAACCCTTCCGCTAATCCAGATTTCAATGCTGGGCCATCAAGTGTCACCATGCAAACCATTCAACGAATCATCGGTATGGACTTTTCAGAGACAAAGGCCCACTCGTTTACCCCAGATGACTGCACGACACAAAGCTTTATGCCTTGCCTGGGCCCATCAACAGTCATTGGACTGTTGTTGACTGGACACGTTGCCTGGTCAGACGAGTCTCCTGTCAAACTGTATCAAGCAGAGGGACGTTTATGGTTATGGAGACAACCTTATGAATCCATGGACCCTGCATGTCAGCAGGGGACTGTTCAAGCTGGTGGAGACTCTAATGGTGTGGTTTTTGTGCAGCTGAAGCGATATGGAACCCCTTACATGTCTAGACATGACTGACAGGCGAGACATAAATAAGCCTCCTGTCTGATCACCTGCATCCACTTGTCCATTGTGCATTACGACACTTTGGCAGTTCCAGCAAGACAATGCGATGCCTCACACAGTCAAAATTGCTACACAGTGGCTCCAGGAAGCCTTTTCCGAGTTAAAACACTTCCGCTGCCCACCAAACTCCTAGACAAGAACATTGAGCATACGTGGGATGCCTTGCAATGTGCTGCACAGAAAAGATCTCCACCCCTTCGTACTCTTACAGCTTTATGTAAAGCCTAGCAGGATTTATGGTGTCAGTTCCCTCAAGCACTAGTCGAGTCCATGCCACACTTCTGCATGCTCACAGGGGCCATTGTTAATGGATGACACCTATTTTGGTGGTTGTGATAGGTTACCTTATGTGAAGTCTCATGAAGAGTTGTAGCTTGTAGTCTTGGAACCATTTTCTTTTTCCCTTTAAGGGATGGACACCTATGTGCTGTATACTGAAGTTGCTTGAAGGAGTGGGGGGCTCACAGAGAGTCCACTGATAATTCCCAAGAGTGTTAGTACCCTTTTTTTCCCTGTTACAGTCGAGTACCAATTTTCTGGCTGGCAGTTTACTCAGAAAGGTCAACCATTAATGGTAAGACTAGTATTAGCAATGCAGGAGGAAGGACCACCACCACCACCACCACCACCACCTTGAAAGAATAACAACACCACAAAGGATATGTACTTACCTGATGTAGGTCTTAAAATAGTTTGCTAAAGTAAAACCCCAAGAGTGGTTCAGATGTTGTGAGCCAAATGAAAAGAAAATGCAAATATAACATGTTGAAGTATCTTTTGTATATGAAAAACTAAAAAGGGCGATTTTTTATTGTAATGTTTTGTATACGAATTCTGTAACTTAAAAAATACCAGGAATTGCTCTATTATGTGGGGGCAACATACAAGGTTACAAAATTTATGCTGAATTTAATTTGGGATTCTTCCCGTAAATGTTAGGGATTGCTAAGTTTCCTGTACCCTCATTATCTATAAATCAGCAATCATGTCGTAATCAATTTTATTTTAAAGGTAATCACATTTAAATGAAATTTGGGGGGGGGGGGATTTCTATATATAGGATATTTTGTATTAGTGCAAATATTTAGTTTCTTATTTTGAGGTCCTCCTTGGGCAGAGCGCAGCAGCTGGAGTTCATCACCAGATGCCCTTATGTCACAGCAAGTGCGTCGTGGATCTACCAACACTGCACGGACTGCTGGGGGGAAGAGGGGAGCTCGACATTGCAGTTTTGAGTACACCAATATCTGTGGCAGTGTGCGTGCACATTTATCTTGATTAGTACCAGAGCTTACTGAACCTACACTGTTTGACCCTCCTAAAGATTATGCCACAAGGGAAATGTTGCCTCTGACAATGTCCAAGCTTTTGTCCTGTTCTGACCTGCCCTGCCAACCAAAACACACAAATGCAATTAATGTCAAATGCAAATCTTCATCCCATGAGAGGATTTAAGCCCACAACTTGTCGTAACTAGTATATATACTCCCAAATATCAATCGTGAACTACCATGGCCATTTCATTAAATCAATCACCAATGAACCCCAGGTAATGGCATGTAAATGATAGCTGGATAAATACCTAGTACCAGAAAATCTATCATCAATTCTCAATACTTAATGCTTCAATTTAAAGGTTGGCACAGTGATCGTAATTCATTAAGGACTATTTTTACTGGCACACCTTTCCTAATTTCCTCTCCTGCACTAAATCAAGTTAAATGTCTTCTCATAAATTGATATTCAAGAACAAATTCATTTAGCTATTTATATATTACCACAGAAAATCTCTGTGGTTTGGGTATCTGCTAACAAGACTACATCAGTAAATGCTGACATTACATTGCACATTCAGACATTATACTGACAACATATTCATTAATTTTACTTTATTCACTGTACAAGAGTAAAGTTTTCAACACTATAGTACATTATGTTTGCTAGATTCTCCACAAAATATGCCCGGTGCTGTTTTAATGTTTACCAGTGATACTTGTAGTTACGGTGCCTCTCTGAAAAAGAAGAAAGAATACAATCAATTCATGTTTGCACTATGAAATTGGAAAGGTGGACTTAACCACTACCAAAATTAACAGTGGGTTCTGTAACCATACAACTTCCACCGATCAAAGTATTAACTTTTTCATTTGCATGCAATTTTCTTCCTATCATACTTTTTCCAGCTGGATCATGTGATTTCAATTTTTTTATGTATTAACTTCAATGTAATTGCTTTGATTTTACCATCCTATTTTTTGTCCATATTATTGCATGTTATTTTTGTTCCTCATTTCATTTTGCTTATAATCCCTTCTCACTTAAATCTTCATCTGTGTTATTTCATGCTCAGTGCAATAGGAATTTATGTTTTAATTCTTTGTTTGACAATTACCATCCAAGAAAATATCTAGCAAAAATACATTTTTTACACTTTCACAGTCAATATACAAAGTTTATATAATCTTTTGTTTTCAATTGAAATACCAAAATTTACTAATGTTGAAATACAATTGTAGATAAATACAAATGACTAAATTCACATGAACAAAGTTCCAAGTAGAAAGAGAACAACAGGGGGGAAAAAAAAAAAAAGAGCGAATGAAAAGTTATTGGTTCAAATGATGTGACAAAGAAATAGAAACACAAAAAAATTATATTTAAACCACTTATTTGAATAAAAGTAATGATCAAAGTCATTTTAATACAGATTTTAAAAAATTCAAAGCACCTGATGGGATTCAAACCCACATCATGCTTGTGTAACCTGTACCTTAACCATTAAGGTGTGCAACCAACCTGTATTACATTACTTCAGCAGTTAAAGGTACAGTGTGTCATGTGGCATTCCAATTTTCCCCCTTCATCAATTACTTGCAAACGAGGCCTACCAGGATGAATGGTTGCACGATGTGATTCCTGGGATCTTAACCTATACCATGACATTGATGGTTTCAGAGAGCCATCCTACTACTGGGGACCTCTCCTTGTTATATACTTCAGTCCCCCAAGACATCCATTTCTCCTTTACTCTTTTCCCAATCCTTGTATTTCTCAAGTACAAGCTCTTAGCAAGTCTTCCGTTCACACCAGCTAAGTAATTCTGTTTACTTTTTCGTAAGAACCAGCACGATTTTTCGGTTTGGAAAGTTATTTTAACATAGTTTTCCCTTGCTGTTGTACTATTCTGTCTGCTTCCACAAATTACTAAATAAGCTTTGTTCTGTCTCTCCACATATGATATTTACAAAAAGCTGCCACCAATTTATCTGATACCCATTTCCATATGGGCCAAAGGACTAAGCTTAATTTTCTTGCTCTGCACAATAGTTACTGCAGCAGGATCATTTAGTGTTAACATCATGTACATAGAACAACTCTGATTACAGGTAAATTGATAATTTTATCTGAACCTCAAGCCACAGAATTTGCTCAATGAAAACAATAAGACGATGACATGTTGGAACACGTAATATTTGCTTGTGCGATTCATTTCTTATCTGTTCTTTATGTTTAAATTCCAGTTTTATACTACATCTACGTGATTACTCTGCTGTTCACATTAAAGTGCTGGCAGAGGGTTCAATGAACCACCTTCATGCTGTCTCTCTACCATTCCACTCGAGTAGCATGCAGGAAAAACGAGAACTTAAATTTTTCTGCGCGAGCCCCGATTTCTCTCATTTTATCGTGATTATCATTTCTCCCTATAAGTGGGTGCCAACAGAATGCTTTCGCAATCGGAGGAGAAAACAGGTGATTGAAATTTCATGAGAAGATGCTTTCACAATGAAAAATGCCTTTGTTTTAATGATTGCCTCTCCAATTCACGTATCTTGTCTGTGACACTATCTCCCCTATTTCGCGATAATACAAAGCGAGCTGCTCTTCTTTGTACTTTTCCGATGTCATCCATCAGTCCCACCTAATGCGGATCCCACACCACACAGCAACACTCCAGAATAGAGCGGCAAGCGTAGTGTAAGCAGTCTCTTTTGTAGACCTGTTGCACCTTGTAAGTGGTCTGCCAACGAAGCGCAGTCTTTGGTTTGCTCTACCAACAACATTATCTATGTGATAGTTCCAATTTAGGTTATTTGTAATTGTAATCCCCAAGTATTTAGTTGAATTCACAGCCCTCAGATTTGTGCGACTCGTCGCGTAATCGAAATTTAGCCGATTTCTTTTAGTACTCATGAGAATAACTTCACACTTTTCTTCATTCAGTGTCAATTGCCACTTTTCACACCATACAGATATCTTATCTAAATCATCTTTTAAGTCTATCTGACCATCTTATGACTTTACAAGATGGTAAATGACAGCATCACCTGCAAACAATTTAAGACGACTGCTCAGATTGTCTCCGGTGTCATTAATACAAATCAGAAACAACAGAGGGCCTAAGGGCCTATAACACTTCCTTGGGGAACGCCGGATATTACTTCTGTTTTATTCAATGACTTTCCAGCTATTACTACAAACTGTGACCTTTCTGACAGGAAATCACGAATCCAGTCGCACAAGTGAGGCGATACTCCACAGGGACGCAGTTTGGTTACAAGATGCTTGTGAGGAACGGTGTCTAAAGCCTTCTGGAAATCTAGAATCCGTACGAAGAGTAACACTGTCAAAAGGTACTAGCCTATAATAGAAAATTTTGTGAACTGTAATAATTCATGTAACCCTAATTAATATTTCGTACCGTAAAGTGAATACATTTTAATATATTATTATTGTACAGGAAATATAGGGTGCTGAGACTTATTTAAAATTTTTTTTTTAAAAAGTCTGACCTACGATACTGACAGTTAATCTATAAATTTGATTTACACAAACATCTATTTTTCTCATAACTTTGTGCTGTGCTTTTAGTCTATGATTCCAGTGTCTCATTTGATGGAGAAAATGGAGTGTGTAAAAAGTATACCAAAAATGTAGCTATTAGTCCACTATATTATATGACAAAACATAATGCAACTTACTCAGTTTTCCATAATTGATGCAATAAAAGAAAAGCATAGCACCAGCTGTTATTTGAAAGAATGGAGCAATCCCTGGTCGCTTTGGCTGCACATATTTGTGCTGCCATCTCCACCAAGCTGAAAGAATCAGAATAAGCATAAAATTTCAGGTGTTTTAATTATTGGGATATTTAGACAGAAAAGAAACATGAAAAGCCTTATTTGGGTACTATCAGATTGCCATAGTTTACATAAGTTGAATTGTTAGCAACAATATACCATTTTAAGATTTTGGAGAAAGACTAAACCCATCTTATAATCAGAAAATCTTAATTTTCCACCAATTGATACACAGCGCTGTGGTGTCTGCAATAAAGATGAAATTACACTTACATGGTTTGTGAAGGAATTATTTACATTCTCTACGTAATATACTCTGATCATAAACTGTACCACAGGTCAAATTGCGAACTTTGATACCTGCCTCTTGCGAAAGGTCACCCTATAACACCCAACAGGTCATCTGACTGCTCCGACTTCTTAGCATGTGTTCCAAATTCTACTAAAACACTCCCGAAGTGCTGTGGAACTTTGAAAAGTTATTTGAACTCTTATTACAACATTAAATGTTGTGATCACACTAACTCTTCCTAAATTCATTTGCCTATGTGGTGTCTGATGCACCCACCGAATACAGTGCAATCGTCATAAGTCCTGTAGGCCATCAGCCACACAGCGTTAGTTTGTCTCCAATGCCTGCAACAACAGGACGATTGAGCACAAATTGTTTTATCCAAAGCTTGATTTGTAGGAAGTAAGGTGCCAGTACTGTGACCTCCCAGGGTATGTTTTTTGAAATTTAGACATCTAACGTTGTTTTGCCGACCGCCCACATGAACCATGGACCTCGCCGTTGGTGGGGAGGCTTGCGTGTCTCAGCGATACAGATGGTCGTACCGTAGGTGCAACCACAACGGAGGGGTATCTGTTGAGAGGCCAGACAAACGTGTGGTTCCTGAAGAGGGGCAGCAGCCTTTTCAGTAGTTGCAGGGGCAACAGTCTGGATGAATGACTGATCTGGCCTTGTAACACTAACCAAAGCAGCCTTGCTGTGCTGGTACTGCGAACGGCTGAAAGCAAGGGGGAAACTACGGCCGCCATTTTTCCCAAAGGCATGCAGCTTTACTGTATGATTAAGTGATGATGGCGTCCTCTTGGGTAAAATATTCCGGAGGTAAAATAGTCCCCCATTCGGACCTCCGGGCGGGGACTACTCAGGACGACGACGTAATCAGGAGAAAGAAAACTGGCATTCTACGGATCGGAGTGTGGAATGTCAGATCCCTTAATCGGACAGGTACGTTGGAAAATTTAAAAAAGGGAAATGGATAGGTTAAAGTTGGATATAGTGGGAATCAGTGGAGTTCGGTGCCAGGAGGAACAGGTGAATACAGGGTTATAAATATAAAATCAAATAGGGGTAATGCAGGAGTAGGTTTAATAATGAATAAAGGAATAGGAATGCAGGTAAGCTACTACAAACAGCACAGCTAACGCATTGTTGTGGCCAATATAGACACGAAGCCCACGCCTACGACAGTAGTACAAGTCTATATGCCTACTAGCTCTGCAGATACCAAAGAAATTGAAGAAATGTATGATGAGATAAAAAAAATTATTCAGATAGTGAAGGGAGACAAAAATTTAATAGTCATGGGTGACGAATTTGACAGTAGGAAAAGGAAGAGAAGGAACCATAGTAGGTTAATATGGATTGGGGTTAAGAAATGAAAGAGGAAGCCGCCTGGTGGAATTTTGCACAGAGCACAACTTAATCATGGCAAGCACTTGGTTCAAGAATCATCAAAGAAGGTTGTATACATGGAAGAAGCCTGGCGATACTGACAGGTTTCAGATTATATAATGGTAAGAGAGATTTAGGAACCAGGTTTTAAATTGTAAGATATTTCCAGGAGCAGATGTGGACTCTGACCACAATCTATTGATTCTGAACTGCAGATTACAACTGAAGAAACTGCAAAAAGGTGGGAATGTAAGGAGATGGGACCTGGATAAACTGACTAAACCAGAGGTTGTACAGAGTTTCAGAGAGAGCAAAAGGGAACAATTGACAAGAATGGAGAAAAATACAGTAGAAGAAGAATGGGTAGCTCTGACAGATTAAGTAGTGAAGGCAGCAAAGGATCAAGTAGTTAAAAAGATTAGGGCTAGTAGAAATCCTTGGGTGACAAGAAATATTGAATTTCTTTGATGAAACGAGAAAATATAAAAATGCAGTAAATGAAGCAGACAAATGTAAGGATGTAGAGGCTTATCTCACTAGGGGTAAGATATATACTGCCTACAGGAAAATTAAGGAGACCTTTGAAGAAAAGAGAACCACTTGTATGAACATCAAGAGCTCAGATGGAAACCCAGTTCTAAGCAAAGAAGGGAAAGCAGAAAGGTGGAAGGAGTATATAGAGGATCTATTCAAGGGTGATGTACTTGAGGGCATTGTTATAGAAATGGAAGAGGATGTAGATGAAATGGGAGATATCATACCGCGCGAAGAGTTTGATAGAGCACTGAAAGACCTAAGTCGAAACAAGGCGCCGGGAGTAGACAGCATTTCATTAGAACTACTGACAGCCTTGGGAGAGCCAGTCATGACAAAACTCTACCATCTGGTGAGCAAGATGTATGAGACAGGCGAAATACCCTCAGACTTCAAGAAGAATATAGTAATTCCAATCCCAAAGAAAGCAGGTGTTGACAGACGTGACAATTACCGAACTATCAGTTTAATAAGCCACAGCTGCAAAATACTAACATGAATTATTTACAGACGAATGGAAAAACTGGTAGAAGCTGACATTAGGAAGATCAGTTAGGATTCCGTAGAAATATTGGAACACGTGAGGCAATACTGACCCTACGACTTATTTTAGAAGCCAGATTAAGAAAAGGCAAACCTACATTTCTTGCATTTGTGGACTTGGAGAAATGCTCTTGACAATGTTGACTGGAATACTCCTTCAAATACTGAAGGTGGCAGGTGTAAAATACAGGGAGCGAAAGGCTATTTACAATTTGTATAGAAACCAGAAGGCAGTTAGAGTCGAGGGGCATGAAAGTGAGGCAGTGGTTGGGAAGGGGGTGAGACAGGGTTGTAGCCTCTCCCTGGTGTTATTCGATCTGTATATTGAGCAAGCAGTAAAGGAAACAAAAGAAAAATTTGGAGTAGGTATTAAAATCCATGGAGAAGAAATAAAAATGTTGAGGTTCACCGATAACATTGTAATTATGTCAGAGACAGCAAAGGACTTGGAAGAGCAGTTGAACAGAATGGATAGTGTCTTCAAAGGAGGATATAAGATGAAAAACAACAAAAGCAAAACGAAGATAATGGAATGTAGTCAAATTAAGTCGGGTGATGCTGAGGGAATTAGATTAGGAACGAGCACACTTAAGGTAGTAAAAGAGTTTTGCCATTTGGGGAGCATAATAACTTATGGTCGAAGTAGAGAGGATATAAAATGTAGATAGACAATGGCAAGGAAAGCGTTTCTGAAGAAAAATTTGTTAATATCGAGTATAGATTTAAGCGTCAGGAAGTCATTTCTGAAAGTATTTGTATTGTGTGTAGCCATGTACGGAAATGAAACATGGACGATAAATAGTTTGGACAAGAAGAGAATAGAAGCTTTTGAAATGTGGTGCTACAGAAGAACGCTGAAGATTAGATGGGTAGATCACATAACTAATGATGAGGTACTGAATAGGATTGGGGAGAAGAGGAGTTTGGGACAACTTGACTAGAAGAAGGGACCGGTTGGTAGATGTTCTGAGGCATCAAGGGATCGCCAATTTAGTAATAGAGGGCAGAGTGGAGGGTAAAAATCGTAGAGGGAGACCAAGCGATGTGAACACTAAGCAGATTCAGAAGGATGTAGGCTGCAGTACCTACTGGGAGATGAAGCTTTCACAGGATAGAGTAGCATGGAGAGGTGATTCAAACCCGTCTCAGGACTGAAGACCACAACATTGTTTTGAATCTTTTCCGAGTATTTTAAAAGGGTGAGTACAATATTTGTCTTATATCGTTTCAGTACAGTAAAATTTGCATCATATACCTCAAAATCTGTGGTTTCGATTTTTTTGTCAGATGTAATTGAAGCACTGCTTTTATCTAATGTTAGAAGTTGAAGGCATTCAACTACAGCTATGTAAGAGAAATGGTAGTATTTGACAAACTTCGGAAAAAAAATGGGGGACTAAGAAAGGTCACTCTGAACAACTCATCCATTAGATACCGAGGACAACTCCTCAGCCCAGATACCAATACCCATTAATTACAGATAACTAACATTGGGGTACATAAAATTAAAAATCTTCCTAAATGGATTATTGATTTATTTATTTATGAGGCAGACAGTATAAGAAATGAAAACAGTATAACAAAAAGAGTCATAAAAGCTACACGCACTATTAAGATGGCCGATAAGCTTGCACTTCAATCTATGTGCAATTAGACTGAGCTACGCTAGTATTGCCCACAGTTGATGGCATTGGAGTAAGTTTTAAGCACTCCTAATGCCACACATGAACGTATAGAGTCAAATGAAGTGCAATATTCCAAACCAATAAGCTTCTGCCTGTTGTGTTGTTCTTTTGGCTGATGTAACTATGATTTTTTTTTTCCAGTGCTAGTAATTTAAAAATCTAAATTGTCACATTTTTCATCAGCCAGTGTTCACCAAATCATTCTTCCCTCGTCCTACTGAAGATTCATCAACTCCTAGATTTTTGTCGTTTTAATGTCTTTTGCAGAGTAGTCTGAATAACTTTAGATCTTCCACATTTTCTGAAATAATGTCTTTATCAGGCAAAGTTGGTGCAGTTTGGCACATGTCTGTTAGTCACTTCATGATCATCAGATGGACTTTCATATACATCTGTTAAATAAGTTACAAAAATAATTTAATATAAGTAATATAAAGTTATAAAATTAAAAGTAAGGTCAAAAGACGAGTTGGGTGCTTCAGATGTTGTACAGGAATCCCACCTTAAATCTTAATTCACTCTCACTTCTGACCCACTTTGTTAAAAAATGTTAATGTATTAGCCAGTGCCCATTTATTCTCTTTACTGGGAGCAGAATTGAGTATTACACCTTATTAGGTTGTTAGATTTATGGCAAGAGGATAAACATTCAGATCATTGGCACTTGCATTCAGAATATCTGCTTACATTGGCAAAAATCGTACAAGCTGTGCTGCAATTCTTACATAGGAAATTACAGACAATCCTTTCATCACCGATCTCATCTGACCAGTCAGAATCAAAACTTAAGGAATTTGAAGAAAAATGGCAATTTCCTAACTTTTGGGAGCCATTGACTGAAAATGTGTTAATTGTCCCCTGTCTCATCTGGCTCATAGTATTACAATTACAGTCTTGTTTCCTCTACTTTCCAGCTTACTGTGACTGATGTACACTACAAATTCACTGACATCTGATCATACAGGAAGAAGACGGACAGTGGAATTTTCGATGAAAGTAGTACTGAGAAATTATCTGCAAGTGGTAAGATGTTTTCTCTGCCTTCTTAAGTGTCAAATTCAGACTTGGTAGTGACATGCTTTTTTGGGGTGAGAAGGCATTTAGATTACACCCAAATGTGATGAAACCACTCTCGTGAAACAGCTAGTACCAATTAAAAAAAACAAAAAAAAAATGCTTTCATGAGCCAGCAGAGCTTCTGAAAATTGCTTTTCTTCGTTAGGTCACATATTAGACATTTTTGGCTGATCTGTCTGAAGCCAGAAAGTTTGATAATTCATTTATTGTAGCTTTAAGAGTGTGTAATTAGAGAAAAATAATGAGCCTCATTTTGAGCTAAACAAAAATGAACAATTACTAACTGAAAATCTTTGACCATTAGCAAGGAGTGGCACTTACACAAATGCTGATGTATTTTCTGTGAGAGATTCCTTTACTACGCAGGTGCAGGGATAACACCCTAGCAAAGTAATGACATTAACAGGACTGAGTATGGTCCTAGCTTCGAAACTTTATTATTTTTTTCCAATATAAAAAGGTAGGAAAACGCTAAAAATAATTTTTCTATTGTAATAGGCATTATATGCCTGAAAATACTAATAACATGAATAAACTGAAAACATAGGACTTTTCTAGCTTTTTTCTCTCCACAAATTCCGCTACTTCTCTCCAAGCATTATTCCCCACAGTTAGGTACTTGTATAGCAATTAGGATACATCGCAGATACAACGAAATTTTGAAAAATTCCCAGAAATTTCCTATCTTTCATTAATGTAAGTAGTACTTTTCCCTCAGACATGCTTGATTTTTCTCCTTTCCAGTTGCAACTACACTGTTCTCCAACCAACTATCGCTTCCCACCCTCACCCAGCTGCAAGTGACCAACTCACCGCGAGACAGTAGTCCCATACAATACCTTTTGTAGCAGTACAGTGTGGCAGATGCTTGATGTCAGACACAGGCTGCAGATGTGTAGGAAACCCACCATAAATCTTAATTCTACAGCATCAAGGGACAGTCACAGAAAGAAAAGGGCAAGAACAAAAAGTAATCCAGGCTGCAGCTGTGAGGTTGTCATTAAGGCATGCTCAGATAGCATAACTAAAATTGATTTCTTGTGTAGCACATGCCGAGTCATCACATTTTACTGCTAACAGCATCTATGAGCACTAGAGAAACTACTACGATTACCAGGTCTTTGACACAAAATGTAGTACATCAACCGTAACTGTGCCCACAACCTTAACAGTGATGTGTATGTGTGGGCTGTGAACAGACATTTCACTCAATTAAACAGAACAGTGATTTCTCTTTCTGAATTTCTTAACTGTTGCTCAAGACAGGGCTTAACATTCTTTAAATTCAAATGCTACATTCATGACATTTCTGATCAATTATCTGGAAGCACATAAGAAGTCATGGTAGTAACATTCTCACACAAGTTATCATTAGATCAAAATATGGGAAAACCAAAACCCACTTAATATGATCAACAGCACAGAGCAGTATGTTTATAAAACTACAGCGCAAAGTCACATATACCAGGGCAAGTCTTCATCCTCTATGTATATGTAAAAGTATATCCCAAGGAGTTTTAGTGCCAATTATAAGGACACACCAACAAAGACAGACATATTCACATCAAAAGTAATGTCTACTACATTTATTTCAGTAGTTTGTATCCCAATAACAAAATTAGGCAGGACAAAAGTTTTCAGGAAGGGAATACAATTATTTTTTTAAGGAGAAAGATAAACCTGAAATTAAAAATTTTCAGTTTGTTACTGACATCCAACTTTTGTAGATACCTAATTAAGCACATGTTACAGAAAACTGAACTTTTCTGTCCAATAAAGGATGTGTCCACAGTAAAGATTGTTCCCCTTTCTTGTGTTCAATGATCAGAAGTTCCTGTTCCTTTTAAACAGGTTACTAGTCACGAATGTCATGATTGAGTACAGGTACTTTATTGTCAGTATATTTTCAAATATTTGAAGTCTACATGAGCCTCCGGAATTAGCACAATGTATTGACCAGATAATTCACTTTGGCTAAAATGATCTTATGTATGTTTGTAATGAGTTGTCCAAATACAATCCCATGTCATATCAGGGAATGAAAATATCCCAGTTTCAACCTACCACTAGAACAAACTGGAAGCTATTCTGCTCATAAAGATACCTACACTACTTCAACTATCACAACAATATAATAGGTACTGTCTCAATTACTGTCAAATGTTACTATTTGAGCCAAGACACTAACAGAATGCCACAATCCGTTAACATGTCAAGACTGGGGATTTGCCTTTCTTGGCTAATACCGTTCAAATTTGTTAGCACAAATCCCATCAGCCAAATTCCTCCGCCACTTTCCACCAACTCCACAGTTTTATAATTGTATTGCCACTTATGCAAATTTGTTGGAAAAATTAGATTTCCCTTCAGACCCCTCCCAACTCTGCATCTAAGTGGATGGTTCTTAATGTGAGGCATTTTTCTGTATCTAGAAAAAAAAACTTTCTCACTTATGTGCCTTATGCCCTTTCACAATATGGCTAGACCCTAATTTACTTTGATCTGATAACAGTTTTGAATTTCCTTCACGATTCATCTGCATGTCACTGGAACATATAAAATCTTTAAGATGCACAGTACTAACATTTATACGAATTGTTACAGCGACTGCAAGCAACTGCATAGATTTTCTAAAAGATTTTGCATTTCAAATGTAAAAACACTTACCACGGCTGATAGCACCAGCCATAGCTTGTGGCGACTTATTGCGGCGTGCAAGCCAGCTTCCCAGTTCACCAACCTTCACATCAGCTAGTGGTGTGTCAGCTGAAACGTGAAATTTTGAACAATCTTACAACAGAAAAGTTCCCATAGATCATATATGGATCTATAGACAAAACTACAAAATCTGTTCAAAAGTTAACAGGTCCAGTCCCGCAAAAGACAGAAAATGAGTACACTCACTAGTACGATACGAAGTATCATTCAAAATATCAAAAGCTTTTAAGAACCTCTCTAATGCATTACAACATATAATTTAATGACATGTTCAACACTACAGGAAGCCGACAATGAAAAGTTTGTTTTCTAGTTAAATTCTCTTTTCTGGCAAAACTGTAACCAAAGCTCAAGCATGCATTCTTTCTAAGGATAAAATGAATATGCAAATCACACTGAAAGTGGAGAAGGAAGAGGAGAATAAGTAATTTGCATTTGTCCATCAAAAGTGTCAAATGATACATTGTTTGCATAAGTAACATTTTTCACCATGTGTATAGCTTTGATCCTTTCAAGACATGTTTGTCACTGAGAGACTTGTTCTCAAAACATCACACGAGCCAGTTCTTTTCTAATAAATCCCCCTCTTCACACCATTTTCTTCTTTTGGCTTTCTTCATTAACTGAATATTACTGCCCACTTTTGATGAAAATCATTGCATTTCTAATTAATTTCTAGTTAGATAGGACTATTGGAATGCACAGAAATAATTTAATTGCATTTTCTATGCACGCTAATCTGCATTTCATCTAAAATCGAGTCACTGCTACTAATGTCAGTTTTCCAGCAAATTTGCTTCCACAATACTTGGGTTTTTTTTTTTTTTTTTTTTTTTTTTTTTTACAAATCATTTCAACTATTGTTAGGCCTAACTGAATTTATACCTAGAGGAAAAGTCCTCTGTTGTTAATATTCACCCATACTTATACTTTTAAACAAAGAAGGAAATTAGCTTCAGTATTTACAGCGAGTTTTTAACAGTTTTCCTGTGTTGGCTTTGATCGTGTGCGCGCTCTGTTTTAAGGCCTTTTCATTAAAAATAGCTGAAACTCCAAGGTAAATTATGAAAAAAAATGAAGTTAATACACGATACAAAACCTCTTAAGAGTACTTTGGTGTATGACATTTACCTAAAGACTACTACTTGAATAATGGATCGGTGTTGTAACTACTCGATCTATTTCTGGCAAGACCTAATCCACTTACAGAATACCTAGCAACCCAGCAACTTATTATAATGACTGACGAAACTACCCAAACGGGAGAAAATAGCAACTTTCTTTCAGAAGCAATGGGGAACACAGCTTTCATTCTTTGTGACTACCCATTCACTGTATTGCTTGGACTTGCAAGAGACTTTTGATCCATTTATCAGAATGGGAAGGGGATCGATCGTTATCAATACAATGGAGATTGCGTTAAAGTAAGGAATCTGAAAGTCTACTTTGAATTTACGCCAGTTCAGTAAAACTGATTACCTCCTTTCTATAGATAATTTCCAAACCAATGTGCATATAAGCCGGCAAAAATTTATGATACTCTATCTTAACCCTAAGTTCCAACAAACCATTTGTCCACATATTAATTTACCATGTTCATTATTTTGTATCACTTACGTTTCCCATAATAACGGGCAGGATCGTATGTGCCATGCACTTTCGGATTATATTCAGCTGGATAGTCTCCGAACGCCATTTTACGTGCGAATAGGAGACCTTCTACCAGCGATTACATATATCCTGTGAAATGGAAAACAAATAGGTAACGAAAATTGAGGTCGCATCCAAGGATAACTGAAATAAAAGTTGCAGTCACCGTCTAGACCGTGGTAGGCTGTTAGCAGTGTATTTGTAGCCATATGCATTTATTTGGTAGATGGCTCCGCTCCACGATACACAATAAAGACAGTTTGAACCTCCTCGGACTTTATCTATAGACATTAGGCCACGGTCCTTCTCCTTCCAGAATGAGACGCTGTTGGCACAGGCTGAACGCACTCTAATCATCTCGTATTCGAAGGGCTAGTTCTGGGATATTGCTGTTGACAACCTACATGCTATTGACATTTATGAACATACGCGAATAATGACGTATTATCACTGCTCTTGTATTTCATTTCCACTTTATTTTTTATTTTATTTTATTTTATTTTATTTTATTTTTTTTTGGGAGGGGACGGGCAGACCGGGGCATTACCCTAGGAGTCTCAACGCAGTCACATTCTTGATTGACAGTAGCTACCTCACTTTGTTTGGAAGTCAATAGGACACAGACTATCGCGGTGAGTAACACAACTCACAATACGGATAACATTAGTTTATAATCTGTCTGAGATACCGATATGATGTTTTAGGCAAGTCGTAACACTCTGTCATGCACTTGACAGACTTTGCAGAGTATTGATGTAATGTGGATACAGAAGCAACTATTTTTTTTAACAGAAACAGATACTTTTTATAAAGGCATTTCATATGTCATGAAAAGAGGAATACGTCGTTATAGTAGCACCTATGAAAGGTATATGACCCATTTCTTTCCTCATCCTTCCATCAATTCAACCTTGTCCTTAATCTTTAATCGCATTGTTCTTAACTACACCTTAAATCTTAATATTATTTTCTGTGTAATGTAGCCTTTATTCATCAATCTTCACGAATCAAATCCATGCTATATTGCTACAATGGAATATCTCGGGTCAGTCATTATAAATAACGTCAGCGATACAAGTATGACACTGACTACACCAGTAGAAGCAATGTCAACCCTAGAACCTTTGAAATCATAAAATTCCAACGGTTATGAGAGAATATGAACAAAAGAGTGTACTTCTGAGTTCAGTAACATATCAAGTTAAGAGTGTAACTAGTCATTTGTTTTCACAAAAATTTTCGAAAAGGCCATAAGCTGTTGGCCATCGAAGCATCTGACAACAAATAATACTGAATCATGCACACCTTCGATACATGGAACCTGCAGGTAACTGACCGCAAGGGCAAAGAAAACCTTCTAACAGGACTACCGACGCCTTTATCGGCCAAGTACCATGACCTGGACATGCACTCTTGAGCAGTCCCATCCCAGAAGGCGTTCGTGACTTTCAGCCACACCTCCCTACTAAGCTGCTGCTCTTCGAAGAACTGCCTTCTGCAAAATGTGAGCACTGAATCCCCTCAACAACCCTAGACAATCCATACACAACCTGGAGAGCGGACTCACACGAATCACTTTATGCTAGATGTTGCGAGGGCCTTGTGACCTCTAGCGCGAGGTGGCAGGCGTGTGCACTCACGCTGGCCTTCGATCTCTCTAGGTTTGCTAAGGGGAGTCAGTGCTTATGTCTGTCTGGTAGTAGACAGTCCCTCGAAGAGCAGCGGCTTGGTGGGGAGGTTTGACCGCAAGTCACGAACGCCTTCTGGGACGGAACTGCATCAGGAGTGCAAGCCCAGCAGCGCGAGTTTTGGTGTTCTCGTAAAGATAAGTCACTTTAGATTATAAAACATATAGATTAGTACTGATTACGTGGTAAATAGGTGTATTAGTGTGCCTTTTAAGGGTACCATTAAAAGTTTCATTTTTCTTTACGTAATAAAGCAGAAAACGCGAAAAGACCGTACAGTCGCATTTTCTGTTTACGTTCTGCTGCAGCAAATCTATAGAATTTCGTTTAGTTGTTCCTTGCTCTCTCCAACAATTTAAATTAGCGTACCTCTTCATTATTTAACTAGAATTCCGGAAAGTACCGTAAAGTTTAAGTTGTTGTTTCAGAAACTTTGCACTTTTGTTTTTGTTTACACACAGTTGCGTATAGGCCAAATTTGTGTAACCGAATTTTCGTGTTTATCTGTAATTTAACTGACTTATTCTTAATAAACCATTACGTTTATCATGAGTGAAAAGTGCTTGACTTGCTGTAGAATTGTTAGGTCGGGGCTTTGGTGTGATGGGTGCTGTAGTTTTTTCCATGTGGGTGACTGTAGTGGCGAGGGAATAGGGGAAGTAAATGAGACAGATCAGTGTTTTTGTACGATATGTAATAGAGATAGGAAGATACTAGAACAGGAGGGGAAAATTGCCGCCCTTCAGGCTGAGTTAGACAAGGCCAAGGGAGATCTTGACAGGTTAAGGAGGGAGAAGGGTAAAGAGAGGTGGGAAGTGGCAACAGGCAACAGGAAGAACAGGCCTAGAACTTTGTCTGACAGCTTCATGGTGACTGCAGAAAATAGATTTGACCTGTTGCTTCAGTTAGAAGCTGGTGAGCCTCAAGCAGTTGCAGGTGTAACAGGCACAACAAACTTTCAACAGCAAATTGAAAAGTAAGAAAGTAGAGATATCAGTAAAGAGAAAGAAAGTGTTGTTGTTAGGTAGTTCCCATGGAAGAGGTGTTGGCCAACTTTTGCTGGATGAATTAGGATCAGAATACCAGGTCACCAATTTTTTAAAAGCTAGTGCTGGTCTGGAGCATGTGACAGGGGATTTGGGATCACTTTGCAAAGATTTCACTAAGGAATACACCGTGGTTATAGTGGGTGGGGCAGGTAACAGTATTGACAGAGATCCTGGGTACAGTATAGAGTGTGACCTGGCGAAGATTGCATTAGCATCGAAGCATACTAGTGTTGAGTTTTTATCTGTTCTTGGGTGCCATGACTGACTTCATTTCAACTCTTCTGTCAAGAGAGTTAATTTGGAGCTGGAACAGCTGCTTATGTCGGGTACAGGGTCACACATTAGTGTGGTTCCTGTTGATTCTCTCAGTAGGATTATAATAGGAAGGGGAAGAGTAAACTGGCTGTGGAAATAGCAGGAAAGTTAAAGGGGGGAGGCACTGTCATGAGTGGTAAAATACCAGTGGTTATAGGGTTCAGAAAAGACCATTTTTTAGGGTAGGGAGGACAGAAAGCAAGCAAATTTTAAGAAAAGTTGGAACTGAGACAAAACTTAAGTTTGAGAAAGAAATAAAAAAACATAATTCCAGCTTATTACATCAGCATAAACAGCTATTGGTTAAGAATTTTCAACAGTCAGCAGATATTATAACTCTACCAAATTTTAACTCAGTCAATGTGAAATGTCAGCTATCTTTATGGCATCAAAATATTCGAGGACTGAGAAATAAAATTAATGAATTAACTATCTGCATAGATGAATTAGAGTCTTCAAACCCAGCTGACATAATCTGCCTCTCTGAACATCATGTGACCACTGGTATAGAACTTTTAAGTGTTACAGGGTTTAGGTTAGCATCTCACTTTTGTAGATCAGAAATGGAGAATGGAGAAGATGCCACATTCATTAGGAACTGTCATAAATTTAAGAAAATAAACATTCATAAATTTTGCCTAGAACGGCATATGGAAGCATGTGCAACAGAATTAGAATTTCACAATAGACCCTTCATAATATTAAGTATATATCGAGCACCTGCAGGTAACTTTAATCTGTCTGTAAACCACCTTGAAGCTGCACTGGCCCTTTTAACAACCAAAAACAAAGAAATAGTGGTTGCTTGTGATTTCAATGTAGATTTCCTTAAAGACTCTCCCAATAAGAACTTATTTGAGTTAGTAACACTATCATTCAACTTAATTCTCACTGTAATGTTCCCCACTAGGGTAGCCACTTGCTCACAAACAGCCATTGATAATATCTCTATAGAAAAGTCCAAGGAACAAAATTATATTACAAAACCAATAGTCAATGGCCTCTCAGACTATGACATGCAGTTCCATCTGTTAAATGTTAATACTGAACAGGATATAAAATATGTAAAATCTAAGCTCAAGAGGGTAATCAGTAATCCAAAAATTGATTATTTTAGGACACTCCTCAGAGACATTCACTGGACTGATGTTTACAGTGCTCATGGTATGAATGAAAAATATAACACTTTTGCTAATAAAGTGCTTACCTTATTCGAACACTGTTTTCCCCCAACACTTACCATAGTTAGAGCAAAGCCATGGATTAATCAAGGAATAGGGGCATCTTGTAAAACTAAAAGAAAACTGTATCTGTCAATCTGAAACAGTTCCGATGTTGATGCTATAGCACATTACAAGAAATACTGCAATATATTGAAGACTGTAATACGGATGTCAAAGCAAATATATTACAAGGAAAAGATAGTCATATCAGAAAACAAAATAAAGACAATATGGGATATAGTGAAGGAGACTGGTAGGACCAGACATGAAGAGGAACAAATAGCATTAAGAGTAAATGATACATTGGTGACAGATGTGTATAGTGTTGCAGAACTTTTTAATAAACATTTTGTAACTGTCACCGAAAAAATGGGGTTGTCAGGTTCGGTAGATGCTGCTATGGAATACCTCAGACCAGAAATTTCAAGCAACTTCCATAACATGAATTTGACCCTTACTACCCCAACAGAAATAATGTCCATCATAAAATCTTTAAAATCAAAAACATGTAGTGGGTATGATGAAATATCAACAAAGTTAATTAAAGAATTTGATTCTGAGCTAAGTAACATATTAAGCTATCTGTGTTACCGGACATTTATCAGTGGAATATTTTCTGAATGGCTGAAATACGCTGAAGTTAAGCCACTGTTTAAGAAGGGAGATAAAGAAATAGCATCAAATTTCCATCCAACTTCACTGTTGCCAGAATTCTCAAAAATTATCAAAAAGTAATGTACAGTCGGCTTTATAATCATCTTATCTCAAATAACATACTGTCAAAGTCACAGTTTGGATTTCTAAAAGGTTCTGATATTGAGAAGGCTATCTACACTTACAGTGAAAATCTGCTTAATTCATTAGACAAAAAATTGCAGACAACTGGTATATTTTGTGATCTGTCAAAGGCCTTTGACTGTGTAAATCACAATATCCTTTTAAGTAAATTAGAGTATTATAGTGTAACAGGAAATGCTTCAAAATGGTTCAAATCTTATATCTCTGGCAGGAAAGAAAGGGTGCTATTAGGAAAGAGACATGTATCAAGCTATCAGGTATCATCCAACTAGGAACTAATTATATGTGGGATGCCACAAGGTTCCATTTTGGGGCCCTTACTTTTTCTTGTGTATGTCAATGACCTTTCATCAGTAACATTACCAGATGCCAAGTTAGTTTTGTTTGCCGATGATACAAACATTGCAGTAAATAGCAAATCAAATGTAGTCTTAGAAAGATCAGCTAATAAAATATTTGTGGACATTAATCACTGGTTTCTAGCCAATTCTTTATCACTAAACTTTGAAAAAACACACTACATGCAGTTCAGAACTTGTTAGGGGTGTCCCACAAGTATATGTATAACATACGATGACAAGAAGATAAAAGAAGTGGACAGTGTTAAATTCTTGGGATTACAGCTTGATGATAAATTCAACTGGCAGGAGCACACCACAGAACTGCTGCAGCGTCTTATCAAATCTCTGTTTGCAATGTGAATTTTGTCAGAGATTCCATAATGTCATATGGGATTATTTTTTGGGGTAATTCATCAAGCCAAGCTAAAGTTTTCCGGGCACAAAAACGTGCAGTATGAGTTATATGTGGTGTGAACTCAAGAACATCCTGCAGAAGCCTGTTTAGGGAACTAGGGATACTAACTACTGCTTCCCAATATATTTATTTCTTAATGAAATTTGTCATTAAAAATATATCACTTTTTCAAACCAACAGCTCAATTCATGGAATCAATACTAGAAATAAGAATAATCTTCATAAGGATTTAAAGTCACTTAGTCTTGTACAAAAGGTGTGCATTATTCAGGAACACACGTTTTCAATAACTTGCCAGCAGCCATAAAGAGCTTAACAACCAATGAAGTTCAATTTAAGAGAAGCCTAAAGGATTTATTGGTGGCCAACTCCTCCTTCTCCATTGATGAATTTCTCAGTAAAACCAACTGATTTGTGTATATTATAACTTCTGCGCAATTTCAGTGCAGCAATGTGTTCATTGTAAATGTGTGTGTGTGTAAGTACAATCAAACTTCTACACCATTTCAGTGCAGTAATTTGTTCATTGTAAATAACAATTATAGTAGTTGTATTACACATTTACTAACTTATAAATAAATATAAACCTTTTTGTTTTAAATTCAGTGCATTAGTATTTGTAAAATGACTTTCATATAATGTTCATTAAAAATGACAGTCATTCCACTTGGGACCTGTGGAATGATACGTTAGCTTATTTATTTTAGTTGTAAATATTTGTCATGTATTATTCTTTTTCTGACATGTTCCACATCCTGGAGGACCTCCTCACTACGGATCAATTGGAAAGACAGTAAATCTAATCTAAAAAAAATAATCAAGTACGAGTTGCAGAGCTTGGCCAATGAAGATGGTGGTAGTACTACAAGCTGGTTTTCTCTGCCCATGCGATCAATGACATACAGCAATGCTGGCAGCGTAGCACAGCACAAACATGAGGACATATCTGGTGAGCATTGCATTCAATGCTGCAGAGCTCCTTGTAAGATTAGATTAGATTAATTATTCATTCCAAAGACCCATAAAAGAGGGAATCCTCCTGGGTGTGGAACATGTCAGATAAACACATTACAAAAATGTAATTAGAAAACCATGAGTTTCATTAGTTTTTGATCCTCAGTCAGGAAACTAAAATTATGTACATGAATTAAATTTAAACTTCTAATTTTTACAGGTTTAATACTTACATCTGCTTTCATTAAATCCATAATTCAGCATTTGTTAGTTTCTTGGCTATTACAACCAAGTATTGTCAAAAATTAAAGTAAATTATTCATTTCAGTGATCCTTAGTTAAGAACAGTCAGATTATGTACAAGATTTAAAATTAAACTTCTACTATTTACAGACTTAAGACTTACATCTGCTTTCCATACATCCATCATTCACACAGTAGGTAGGTACTTGGCTGTTACAACAAAGTATTGTCAAAAATTAAAGTATAATAAATTTTCATTAAAATAGTCTTCTGCTCTTGTTGGGAAACTCATGGATGGAATAGGAGTTGGCTACCAAATATTCTTTTCAATTATGTTTAAATTGTGCCTTGTTTGAAACTAAACTGTTAATGGTTGCTGGTAACTTACTGAAAATATGCATTGCTGAATACTAGACTCCTTTCTGGGCAAGAGTAAGTGATTTAAATCTTTATGTATATTGTTCTTATTCCTCTGTGTACTAAACAGTTAGTTGGAAAAAGAGATGTATTATTTACAGCAAACTTCATTAAGGAATAAATATACTAAGAAGCTGTGGTTAATAAGCCCAATTCTTTGAATATTTTTCGACATAACGTTATTGGATTTACACTACTTATTACTCTTATTATGCGCTTCCATAAGACAGGCTTTCCTCCATGGCTACATTTGTGAATTTAAATTCCGCCTATGTTTATAGAGCAATGGCAGACGTGAAAATCACGATAATTAGTAAGTGAGAGTATAATGTCCTCCCAGAGTGAGAACTGATACATTTTAACTTTATTAAGTGAGCCCACTGGGACGTTTTGTTTAGTTAAAATAAAGTACACAGAGTTCAAAGACTCTTTCCTCTTAAGGTGTTGATTGGAAAGTTGAGACAAGGAGCAAGAGTGGTTGTGAAGTGTGCGCATGCGAAATTTCGAGCCTACTAAATGCAAGTGGCAGATTATTTGGTGTTAAATCATTACTACCCTTTAATGTTGTGTTGTTGTGGTCTTCAGTCCTGAGACTGGTTTGATGCAGCTGTCCATGCTAATCTATCCTGTGCAAGTTCCTTCATCTCCAAGTACCTACTGCAACCTACATCCTTTTGAATCTGCTTATTCTACTCATCTCTTGGTCTCCCTCTACGATTTTTACCCTCCACACTGCCCTCTAATACTAAATTGGTGATACCTCGATGTCTCAGAACATGTCCTACCAACCGATCCCTTCTTCTGGTCAAGTTGTGCCACAAGCTCCTCTTCTCCCCAATTCTATTCAATACCTCCTCATTGGTTATGTGATCTACCCACCTAATCTTCAGCATTCTTCTGTAGCACCACATTTCAAAAGCTTCTATTCTCTTTTTGTCTAAACTATTTATCGTCCATGTTTCACTTCCATACATGGCTACACTCCATACAAATACTTTCAGAAACGACTTCTTGACATTTAAATCTATACTAGATGTTAACAAATTTCTCTTCTTCAGAAACGCTTTCCTTGCCATTGTCATTCTACATTTTATATCCTCTCTACTTCGACCATCATCAGTTATTTTGCTCCCCAAATAGCAAAAGTCCTTTACTACTTCAAGTGTCTCATTTCCTAATCTAATTCCCTCAGCATCACCCGACTTAACTCGACTACATTCCATTATCATCGTTTTGCTTTTAATGATATTCATCTTATACGAGGGTCGGTCAAAAAGTAATGCCTCCCATTTTTTTTCTACTTAAAAAAATTAAGTTAAGTGAAAAATTTGAATTTGGCGCCATTCCTCAAACCTTCTTCTGCAATCCACTGCAGTAGTAACTTTCTGTGTCAACAGGTGGCAGCACAGCAGAAGTTTGTAAGATGGCCGACATCGATGTTCGTTTGAGACAGCGTTGTGTGATTGAATTCTTGAATGCAGAAGGTGAAACGCCCATACGCATTCATGAAAGACTGAAGAAGGTGTATGGTGTTGTGCCAGTGGATGTCAGCACTGTTAGACGATGGGTTCGTCGTTGTAAGGAAGCTGAAGGGCAAACACCGTTGACTGACGAAAAGCAGAGCGGCAGGCCGGTGAGTGCAGTGACTCCACACAACATTCAGCAAGTTGATGACATCATTCGTGGTGACCGTCGGGTGACTGCAGATGAAGTGTGTCGCATTATTTCTCTTAGTAAAGGCAGTGTGATCACGATTATTAAACAATTGGGGTACTCAAAAGTTTGTGCACGGTGGGTTCCAAGAATGTTAACCGATCAGAATAAAGAGGCAAGGAAAACAATAGCCTCCCAACACTTGCAGCGCTTCCGTTTGGAGGGAGATGAGTTTTTGAAAAAAATTGTGACCGGGGACGAAACATGGGTGCATTTTTTTGAACCCGAATCAAAGAGGCAGTCAATGGAGTGGCGTCACACAAGCTCGCCGAGGAAGAAAAAATTCAAAACTGTGCGATCGGCAGGGAAAGTTATGGCAACAGTTTTCTGGGATACAGAGGGTGTGATTCTGGTTGATTTTTTGGAGCAGGGATGCACAATAAATTCTGTTCAATACGTCACAACCCTCAAAAAACTTAAAGCACGTCTTCAGCGAGTTCGCCCAACAAAATCAATGGCAGATGTTCTTCTTTTGCATGACAATGCAAGACCACACACCAGTCGTCACACCTCTGACGAGATTGTCAAAATTGGATGGGAAGTTTTGCCTCATCCCCCATACAGCCCTGACCTGGCACCATCAGACTTCCATCTGTTCGGGCCACTAAAAGAAGCTCATCATGGGATTCATTTTGAAGATGAGGAGGCCGTCAAAACATCCGTGCGTCAATGGCTTAGGAAGCAGAGCTGTGATTTTTACCGTGCTGGGATACATGCCCTTGTTCAAAGATGGACCAAAACTGTAGAGATGGGCGGAGATTACATTGAAAAATGACAAAATGATCCTCAATGTTGTGGTTTTCAACCTATGTAATTGCATTTAAATTTCCTGACAATTAAACATAGAAAAAAAATAGGAGGCATTACTTTTTGACTGACCCTCGTACCCTCCTTCCAAGACACTATCCATTCTGTTCAACTGCTCTTCAAAGTCCTTTGCTGTCTCTGACAGAATTACAATGTCATCGGGGAACTTCAAAGTTTTTATTTCTTCTCCATGGATTTTAATACCTACTCCGAATTTTTCTTTTGTTTCCTTTACTGCTTGCTCAATATACAGATTGAATAACATCAGGGAGAGGCTACAACCCTGCCTCACTCCTTTCCCAACCAGTGCTTCCCTTTTATGCCCCTCGACTCTTATGACTGCCATCTGGTTTCTATACAAATTGTAAATAGCCTTTCGCTCCCTGTATTTTACCCCTGCCACCTTCAGAATTTGAAAGAGAGTATTCCAGTCAACACTGTCAAAAGCTTTCTCTAAGTCTACAAATGCTAGAAATGTAGGTTTGCCGTTCCTTATCTTTCTTAGATAAGTCGTAGGGTCAGTATTGCCTCACATGTTCCAACATTTCTACGGAATCCAAACTGACCTTCCCTGAGGTCGGCTTCTACTAGTTTTTCCATTCATCTGTAAAGAATTCATGTTAGTATTTTGCAGCTGTGGCTTATTAAACTGAAAGTTCGGTAATTTTCACATCTGTCAGCACCTGGTTTCTTTGGGATTGGAATTATTATATTCTTCTTGAAGTCTGAGGGTATTTTGCCTGTCTCATACATCTTCCTCACCAGATGGTAGAGTTTTGTCAGGACTGGCTCTCCCAAGGCCGTCAGTAGTTCTAATGGAATGTTGTCTACTCCGGGGGCCTTGTTTCGACTCAGTTCTTTCAGTGCTCTGTCAAACTCTTCACGCAGTATCGTATCTCCCATTACATCTTCATCTACATCCTCTTCCATTTGCATAATATTGTCCTCAATCACATCGCCCTTGTATAGACCCTCTATATACTCCTTCCTCCTTTCTGCTTTCCCTTCTTTCCTTAGAACTGGGTTTCCTTCTGAGCTATTGATATTCATACAAGTGGCGCTCTTTTCTCCAAAGGTCTCTTTAATTTTCCTGTAGGCAGTATCCCCCTTAATATTAGTGTTCAATTAAGAAAGTATCATTGCTTGATTGTGATTTATAAGTGTTGGTCTCTGCCCTCTGTTCTCATGATCTGCAACAGGAGTCTCCAAACATTTTAGCAAGGACCACACTGTCTCTTCTATTAAGACCCAAGGGCCAAGACCCACTTACAGTGTGTCTAAGTTTTCTTGAGGCCTGATACCCTACTACTGTTCGGAACTCCTCGCTGCAACACTTACCACTGTTGCAAATCCTTACAAGCCAACACTGAGTACCACTAGAGTAGTCATTACATAGTGAATCGCCTATTGTTTGCCCTTGCACTGTGACAGTCCTTTGTTTTAATATACTTTGTTACAGATAAATGCCACTCTTTAAGACCGTTGTAACATACTTTCATGAAACCTTGTGACTGCTGCGCATCATTAACATCATAGCTAGTGGTCAGAACATAGTGTGAGGTGGATATTATATCACCACTGTGAGATATCTTCCCACCGCAACATTCCTTGTCACATGGCAGCAGTAGAGATTACCCTTTCGTTCCCTGCAGTCACCACTGGCGTGGCTCAAGAAAAGTTGGACAGCCTATAGTTCATCAACCCAGCATATTGCAGTCTTAAATTGTGCACAAATTTTCGTTGCAACAGTAGACAGTGATTGAGAGATCTATGGCACAGGGAGGGCGGGGGATCCACTCTGCAATTTCTGTTGGGCAAGTGTCGACATCATTTCACTGACACAGCGATAGCCAATGTGCATGCTGTGCTTTATGTATCATTATGACTACTTCTGACAATGCTACATCTATAGTAAGGAAGTCTTTCAGATAACAGAGAAATGCAGTAATACAGCACCATCACGTGGGTAGGGGCAAATGCTGAGGATGTGAAGAGCAAAATAATGAGGGACTAGTGTGTTTTGTGATGACAGTTTCTTAGTGAAGAAACAGTAATTATTTAATTTAATTAAAATTATCCTAAAGATAAATCCAATTCATTTCTTTACTAAGAACTCTTTCTCTTAATACTACTAACTGCTATCTTTTTGATAAGCAGTTACATGCCTTTTGTGTAGATTTGTGTAAATATGAGAAAGGAATAGAAGATAGACAGTAAGTACACAAATTTCAAAGAGTCATGGGGATATCACAGTTTGGTGATTTAGTCAAGTAAGAAGGCCATTGTGTATAATTTGTAATGAAATAATATCAGTTCTGAGAGAATACAATATGAAACGTCTGTATGAGACTAAACATTCACGGGCTTATTCCAAATTTACCGGAGGCCAAGAGTTAGAAATAAATGTGTCTTTGAAATGCGGTTTGAAATCTCAGCAAATGGTGTTTAAGAAAGTAAATGTTGGACAAGAAGCAGAAACTTGTGGTATTTTCCACATGGCTCACTCAATAGCAAAATTTGTAAAACCATTTACTGGCACAAAATTAATACAGGGTGCATGATTGGATCAGTTGAAGCAGAGTCCAGAAAAAGGTAATTTATTTCAGAACATCAGTTTGTCAGGAAACACTGAGGCTCAAAGAGTAAATGTTACTGCTGAAAATGTAGTAAATCAATTCTCAGAGAAAACTCAATGCTTAAGAGTGGTTCTCTTTAGCTTTGTATGAGCCAATATGTTTCAGACACTGCACAGGTGTTAATTTTTACTCGAGGGATAAACAAAAATTATGAAGTGCATGAAGAGCTTCTTGAAGTTATGTAGCATTTCCAGAACAGAAATTTTTAAAAGAGTGTAAAATGCTGTTCAGGAAAACAAATTTCAATGGAAAAACTTAAGGTGTATCACAACTGATATGGTGAAAACAAGTTTGGAAAATATAAAGATGTCGTAGCTCTTCTGTCAAAGTCAGAAGGAAATGATGGTGCATTAAAACTATTAACTGTACACTGCATCACTCATCAACCACCTTTGTGTCAAAAATGCTGGGACAAGTCAGAAGTTTTGAAGCCAGTCATGTTGGCTGTTAATTTTACAAGATCACATGCTCTCAACCATCTTCAATCCCGTGAGTTTATTAAAGATTCAAGAAAATTAATTTCCATAATGTACAACAGAACCCTGGCTTAGCTGTGGAAAAGCTCTGATGCGGTGTTTTGAGCTCCAAATAACAATCGAAATTTTCTTGCATGAAAGGACTTATCCTCTGGCTGAGGTATAAAACGATGAGTGCTTATGGAGGTCATAATTTTATACAGATTTGTGTAAGTTTCCTATAAAATATTGACCGTTTGAGAGAAAACTAAATATATCAATTTCAAAACCTTTCTCCTCATATAACATTTATATATGGATGAGCAGAACTGACTGTTGGCTGGCCTTGCATTATGCAAGTGGACACTGCTGTGAAATAAAACTTTAAACTTCATGAAATGAAAAATTTGAAATAAAGAAAAATAATCTAGTTAAATACGTAAGGAAACTATTCTTGTGCTCAATGAAAACTACATATCCGAAGCTCAATTCTGAAGTACACTATGAACAATGCATGATATGAAATGCAATGTTCGACTTGGAATATCCACAGAAATAAAGTACTACTCTACACAGAAGAAAATAACTGTTTGAAATTACCAATACTGAACACTGAAAATTAATCTACTTGCTAGGAAACTATTCTTGTGCTCAATGAAAACTACATATTTGAAACTTAATTCTGAAGTACACTATGAACAATGCATAATATGAAGTGCAATGTTCGACTTGGAATATCCACAGAAATAAAGTACTACTCTACTCAGAATAAAATAACTGTTTGAAATTTCCAGTACTGAACACTGAAAATTAATCTACTTGCTAGTGCAACACCTAACAACACACTGTTTGCTCAAGAGCGCAAGATGAACTCATCCCTGAAATAAAAGTGATTTACTTGTTCAGGATGCTGTTTTTGTGTTCGGATTATTGATGTTCTCGAAGGGAATACAAGTCAGCAGATAAAGATGAATAATCTACTGTAAATGTTTTGTTTGTCAGAAACAATCTGTTACTGCATGTGGCATAAGATGCGATGCACACATGACAAAATATTTTAAACTTTACTTTAAAAAATCATTGAGATGGGTTTTACTTTAAAGAACATCGTTTTCGAGAAATCAAACTTTGATTCCTGACAGAAAGACTGCACAACATAACAATTACAGAATTCTCTCATTACAAAGAAACAACAAACATTTCAACTAATTGAGTTATTTGTGACATAATGAAAGCCAAAGAAATCATACTAACACTGACCATGAAAGTTATAAGTTATCTGGAGGACAAAGATTTCCTACAATTATCGGTAATGACAAACAAACTTTCTTGTGTATGCCATTGTTACCTTTAAAATCCCTCCAAAACCTTCTTCACCAATATAAAGAACAAGATAGTATTGTAAATGAGTTTTCATCTCCATATAAAAGTATTCCAGATAGCTTTCCCCAGATTCAAAAATAACACATCTCATTCTCTGAAAAACTCAGCTGCTGGATACCATGCCTCAAATAAGAATGCCCCAGCGCAGCACAACAGACTGACTAGCAAGTCAGATAAGACTAAACACAGAGTCAGGGATCTTATTAACTACTCATGCAGTGTGCTCATTCATCTTTGTCCCCCCCCCCCCCCCTTCACACGCCTTCCACATTCCTCATGCCAGACCCTCTTGTTACCGCTAACCACGACTTGCAAACATCGGTCGGCAGCCTCCTCGGGCAACCAATACCCGAACGCACCAAGCTGTAAATTGCACATGCAAATGTCCATTTTCTGCCAATTCACTTCGATGAGTTCAAATATATATTTCGAACTACTGACATACATGTAATACTTTTGTAAGAGACTTGGCTCAATCCAAGTATTCCTACAACTTCTGTAAACCTAGATGGCTATATCTTTCTCAGGCACGACAGGTGCAACAGACGAGGGGGCGGAGTAGTGGCGTCCATACGCTCTGATTTGTCACCTACTGTCCTACACACATCCGACATCAATGTAGATAAACAAGAGGAATATATGTTCTTAGAGATCAAATCCGTTAACAGAAGGTGCTTAATATGTGTCCTTACAAACCTCCTAAAGTAGGTGGGTTCGCCTGCTATGAAACTGCCCTCTCTAGTCTCGAAACGCCATACGAACATGTGCAGGTGATACTAACATTAATTTTCTGCGCAATAGTCCTTTCTCTGGGAAATTTAAGAGGATGCTTTCTTCCTCAAATATGACGCTACTTCAGCTGGCACCTACTCATCACACGACTACCAGTCACACTTTCATAGATATATACGCAATGAAATCTCCAAACTGAATAATTCGCACCTCTCAAATATCTGCACCTGGCATGTCTGCCCATGACATCATTTTCATGACGTATTCACTAGAATGTCCTAGAAAGAAACAAAAACTGTGTATATACTGGGACCTCAAACGCATACATTTGCCTGAACTCGATACTGAGACACAAGAAATAGTTTGGGGGATGACCTCTACTCCCCTCATTGACATAAACGATAAACTCCAAGATTTCACTAACAAAAGTACTCAACTATATGACAAATATGCTCCAATAAAGACCAGAAAAGTAAAAAGGAAACCTGCACCTTGGCTGTCTGATGAACTAAAACAGCTCATGAATCTCAGAGACGCTGCACATCGAGCATACAAGATATACCCTACACCTGAAAATCATACTGTATACAAGCATAAGCGAAACATAGTCAGCCAAGCGGTGAGTAACGCTAAGCTCAGGCATGCCTGTACATTAGTTGACAATAGATGTAGACCACCTATCCTGTAGAAAAATCCCCATAGTCTCGGTTTAGGCAAAATAAAAGTTACAGAAAATCCCATGGTCCTAGCTGAAGAACTAAACCGATTCTTCACATTACCTATAACCACAATTGGACCGTAAAAAGACAGAGAATCATTGATTACTTCATGGGGATTAACGACTATAGCAAAGAAAAATTCTATCTACAGCACGTCACTTGCAGTACTGTCAAGAAAGCCATAACGCGGATTAGATCAGCATCTACTGGTCATGATGGCATCACTATCCAGATGGTAAAACTTATTATTGACCAACTAATGCCCTCTACAACAGACATTTTCAACGATTCATTAATCACAAGTCTTTTCACTAAGGCCTGGAAACTGGGGACAAATTAAGCCACTGCCTAAAAAGGACATCGCCACAGCACCCTCTGACTACCGCCCCATCTGCCTTTTTCCTGCATTATCAAAGGCCTTAGAATATATAGTTCATGACAAGCTCACCAACTACCTAACTATTAACAACCTACTAGACGAATCCCAATCAGGTTTCTGTCAACATCGAAGCACAACATCTGCACTGATAAAGGTGGCAGATGACCTGAAACTTGCCATGGACAGACAAGAAGCCACTATCATTTACTTCTTAGATTTCAGCAAAGCATTTGATACTGTAGACTTCGATATTCTACTAGCCAAACTTAGCTGTCTAAATATCTCACCAAGTGCAGTGCAATGGTTTCGCTCATACATGACATCTTGTCAGCAAAGCGTCCTGTCTGGGAATATAAAATCACAATGGTGGCAGTTAGTGTCAGGTGTTCCCCAAGGCTCAGTATTAGGTCCTACAGTCTTCTCTCTGTATGTCAATGATGTGTCATCGGTTCTGACCTATTGCAAATATCATATGTATGCTGATGACCTTCAGTTGTATCTAAGTGCGAAACCAAGCAATCTCAACAAAGCTATTGAAAATTTCAATACTGACCTCGATGCACTGTGAAAATGGGCACAGGACATAGGACTAAAACTCATTCTGGAAACATCCACCAGGCTGTGGCTAAGCCATGTTTCCGCAGTATCCTTTCTTTCAGGAGTGCTAGTTCTGCAAGTTTCGCAGGAGAGCTTCTGTAAAGTTTGGAAGATAGGAGACAAGATACTGGCAGAAGTAAAGCTGTGAGGACCGGGCGTGAGTCGTGCTTCGGTAGCTCAGACGGTAGAGCACTTGCCCGTGAAAAGCAAAGGTCCCCAGTTCGAGTCTCAGTCGGGCACACAGTTTTAATCTGCCATGAAGTTTCATATCAGCGCACACTCTGCTGCAGAGTGAAAATCTCATTCTAAAACTAAACCCATCAAAACCCCCAGCGTTACTTGCTGGTCACTCTAAGCTCATTAGCCAAAAACATCGGGAATCCGTACCATCTCTTATCCTAAATGGATCAAATATTTACCTCTCTCCCTCAGCAAAGAGTTTGAGAGTAATAATAGATGAATATCTAAATTGGACAGAGCACCTAAGTGCAGTGTGCAAAAAAGGATCAGCGTCCCTTCATGTCTTACATAAATATAAAAACTCTTCCCTTTCAATCTGAAAACGAAATTAGTACAAACGCTCATTCTCCCAATCATTGACTACACCGATATTATCCTACAAGGCCTCTATCACGAAAATTCGCGATCTCTAGAACTGGTCATGAATTCCTGCGTCTGCTGTATCTGTGACGTTCGACTTTTTGATCACATTTCACCAGCATATGCAAAATTGTCCTGGCTGCGTGCAGACAAACGCAGAGATTTCCATACACTCTGTCTCATCTACTGCCTTATAAATGTACACTGTCCCTCATATCTCTCCTCGTCCCTAACTCTCATGTCAGAACAACATTACAGAAACACACGTTCCCATCATAAGAAAATCCTCTTTGTTCCACTACATTGCTCAGTCACCTTCTCCAAGTCCTTTACAGTAGCAGGAACCCGACTCTGGAATGACCTCCCTCGTTATGTTAGAGAAGTTAAAAACATGTCCGGCTTCAAAAAACAGTTAATGACGTATCTACTTAAGCAACAGTAATGCCTTCCTCTGTACATGAATGCACTTCACCTCATTACTTCCCTCTTTCCCCCTCCTTAAATCTCCCTTCCCCAAAACTCGCTATACTAGTAAACATCTACTTTACACACCAAGATATTAATGTACATCTGCACAAATCTTCATTACTATTGCCAATTTTTCTCATGTTTATCATTATTATTTGATTTTTTTACTGTTATTATTATTGCTTTTATCATAATCTGTATTTATAGCACCTGTCGTAAAAATAGTGCCAGCATTTACTTTATTAGGTCTTCGTCACCACTATTTACTCATATTGTCACTAGAGTAATCTAATTTTATTTAAACTATTGTCATGATGTATCTCTGATGTGTGAAATGCTGCATTTGTGGAACGCTGGTCCGATGTAAGAGAGGGCATGATGGCCCTAATCTGTTCAGGTTGAATAAATAAATAAAGGTGGATTACTTACTCTAGCAGAAAACATATGAGAAATTTACAATTTGACTAATCATTTCAACAACCTTAATTTTAAAATACAAGGGTAAAACCAGCAACTGCATGATATATACACTCACATTAAATCCTTTATTTTCCTTAACTCTCAACTGAACAAAAGATGTGTCATAGATTTCAGGACATGGAAACATCCAGTCAGTAACCAGAGACTTCATTTGCTTTAAATTTCGCAACTGAAAGTTTTAGTACTAAAAATAATTTTGAGTCTTTTTCTATAGATTTTCAAGTAAATGCGAATGATACCAAGATTTTTCAAAAAACTTTTAACACTGGTATAGAAAGCCCCAGAACTTTAATTTGGAACTGCTAATTTGCTTGGCAGAAAATTTTATAAAGATAAATATAAATTTTTATATTTTTATAAAAATTATATTTTTATAAAAAATTTTATAAAGATAAATATGAACCATGGACCTTGCTGTTTGTGGGGCGGTGTATGGAAATATTTGTTATTAAAATTTCCTATGATTTATTTAATGTTGTTGTTTGCCGTTCTCAACACGCTCTCTAACTACAATATTGGCAACCAGAAAGTGATTAGCAAAACGTTCACGTATTAGAATTCCTAGAATTCCTAGTGGCCACTTCATCTGAGAAATACACTTATAGCTACAGCTTATAGCTCTGAGGAATTAGGAGATTGTCTGGGATTCATAATCAAAAACGATTCTTTCTAAAATGTTCACTATATTCTGAAAGTCACAGACCAAAAAGCATCCACACAATCCAACTACCAGAGCAGTTCAGAGTCTAATGCGCTGATGCAACTATAACTGTTCAAATTAAATGTTTAAGTGAATGCTCGCCATAATTTGATGATAATGTTCATCAAACGCCACGCTAAATAATGGTAGAATGTCTGTCCCGCGGCGGCACGTGAAAATACGACATACGCCAACTGAAGATAGATCATTAAAGTCATCCCAGAATTAGCACTTCACTCGAAATCGATTTCATGGTTACGCGTATCCCGAGTAACTTATTACGGCATCCGAGGCTGTTTATAGCAATGATACCGACGCGACGCGACTCCCGGCACAGATGGTGCGCTGATCAGCGTCTGGAGAGAACTGGGTCCTTATTTTCCCCGCGCAGCGTTCTTATATATAAAGCAGCGGGGCGGATGGCTAAGGGAACGCCTGATTAAATCGGCTCTCCCGACTAGCCGCTGGGCTAGTAATGCACCACTTTAAGTTATTAAATGAATCATTGCTTCCTTTGCTGATGGCCGATGAAGCTCTCAATTTAAATGTGCAATCAGCACACAGGTAAGTAATCATAATAAAAGTCTGATGTGGGTAAGTCCAATATTTTGGGCGAGAGAATTAATTTAATTACACTATATGCAGTAGTATAGTAACTTATAGTTATTCAGTTGAAACTTCTCACATCTTCATGAATATAGAGGATCTCCCTTCTACTTAAATTTAAACATCCTAGCTTTATTTATTCACCTACTTAACCTATCTTGCTTCCTTAATTTTTAAGACGAAAACCAGAAAATCATGAATTTCAACTAAAATTTTAATTTATGAGATCCAGAATACTGTTTCTACTAAATTCTTATGCAGAAGGAATCTAAATATAAATTTTTCAGTTTCTATCTCTATTCTGTTGCGCTAATGATTTTTACAGAAAAACGTCCAAATTTCGAAAGTGTTTAAAGTTATTGAACTTATATCCAACACATAATGATATAGTATTACTCCTGACATGCTAGAAACGTTTCCGGTTATTTACTTGATTTTTAAAGTACTGGGCAACATTTATGACGCCATAGCTAGTTGCAGCGGACTGACTGGAACACAATGGAAAGACGGATGTAAATTTTATATGGCGTGAGTAGGCTACTTCCCTACATCACCCTCTACTTAATTTTTTTGAATGTCAATGAAAAAAAATTAATTATGCAAAGGGAAGCAAGAGTACAGCTTAATGAAATTGAAATGTAAACGTATAAAAATATTAAAAGAAAACTAATTACCTACTTCAATCATTTAAATTGCTGGCATATTCACTGCCTCTTAAGTAACATTATCACTCGAAATTTAAGCAAATCAATGAAATACTTTGGCATACATATTGCCTTAGACAAACAAACACATAAAAATATGTAAAATTATGAAAATCTTAAATCCATTTTTACATACACAAATTCAAAGAAAATAACACAGTTATTCATTATACATAAACAGATAATTATATCATAGCAGTCCTTTCTAAACCTGAAAGAAAATTTCACAAATCCTGACAATTTCATTTTTACACACGTGGTTGTAGCCGCTTTGGCTGGCGTTTTACACTTCCATTCACAAGGGTAGAGGAGGGGAAGTTGCTATGGTGTGCGTCCTTCACGTTCACTCTAAATTACATGGGGAAAGGGGAGGGGTCACTGTGAGTTGTGTCCAAGTCACTCCAGGCTGCCATTATCTGGTTTTTCCTGTAGAACAAACAAAAAGAGTGCCTCAGACTCTGTTCACTAAATATCTAAGGGTGGGTCACAATGAAATGGGGATATATAAATTTTATCTTTCAATATGTTACTGGAACAAAGTTAACAGAACTTTTTCAATTTTACTCTTGTGGTTACTTAATTGTTATAAAATCGATAAACAAATGGCTCAAAACGCCGTTAGTCACGTACTAGAGAAAATTTATGCTCAAGGCATACAATCATAAATCCTATTTAATTTCAATTTATTATATCTGTGCCGGAACTCTGAACCAATGCTCGGTACATTCCTGACAAATCTGTATTTTATTTACTTTGCTGACTCATCTTTGATTACCTTGTTCCTAGAGATAGTATGAGTGTATTTGATTACTAGTTGTCTTTTCAGCTTCTTTGTATATGTGAGTAACTTGTGGCAACAGTACAGTTCTGAGTGTTCAAAACGCACTAAGTTTAGTTGACTACTAAATCCACTTATTGGTCCTCTGTTGATATGTCAGTTCCACATCTGCAGTTATGTACTTACTTCATCGAAGTGTATTTGTGCTGAGCTATAAATAATGTTTCACATCTGCTATTTTGTTACTCAATTATGTTGCTAGTGCATGTACTTATTTAACACTCACTCTATTAACATTTAATGCATAGGATAGCACATTTATTTCATATCTATAGTGTATTGCAGCTAATCAGTTTGCTCACGTGGCATTCCAATTCCACTTGATCGGACACTGAAACCACAGGTAGTCTCTCTCGACCTACTACTAAAGTACATTAAGTAAACCTATAGGACACCATGAGCTGCTCTGTCTCATCTAACGTAAGGGTACCTATGGTCGCATTCACGTCTCCAACTCATAACCCGAATATGTGTAGGTGTGTCCTGTCACACACTAAACCAAATATAATGGCCAGCTCCAACCTTATAAATACTTCAGGGACGTGTCCTTCACGTCTCAACCACAAACACTGTTCAGTTCTATTACATTGCCATTCCTTGCTACACAAGGTGACTTCATTCTTACAACTTATCTGCATATTTTTCATAACACTAAGCACTCTCTCTTACTATTTATTAGTTAGCTCTAATGCATATACTAGGTCTCATTGCCACTTCAGATCCTGCTTGTACATGAATTTGTATATCTTTTTAAATATTATTGTGGGACCATTTCCAATAAAACAACACTTTGTACTTATAATATTACCAGGGTTCTATACATACTTGTTACTCAAATACCTTTGTATCTTAATTACATCATACTTCTCTATTGTATATGTCACTGTTAGGTTTGTCACATTAGGTACTTTTTTCACTAATCGGTAGATAGAATGGTTACAGAACTCATTGCTTGATAGCCATGATGGAAAATTTTTGTATTGCAAAGAAGGAGTCGAAACTTTGGTAGATAGGAATGAGTGAGATCTGAAATGGAAAGAAGATCTCACACAGCTGCCACACTGTGTATAGGTTACAGTACAACCTCCTCCCTACAGAAATCATTCACTACCTATGAACTTCTTTAAGTCGATCACGTTCCTGAGACCTAATATCTTTTTACTTTTAGCCTACATGCATTGGCATGTGGTATTCCTATGATCCTGAAAGGTCCTTCGTATATGAACATAAATTTCTTTGTTTCTGCATTTATTTACTTTGATTTTCCCTTGGTTTCGACAAGGAATAACTGACCTATTTCAAAACTGGTGGGTACAGCTTTTCCGTCATGAGGCTTCTTCCTTTCCGATGCTCTTTTTCTTATATTTGCCCTAGCCTTTAACTTCTTCTCGTCTGTGAATATTTGCGTTAGAATAGGGAATTCTATCATATCTGCGATCACATTGTGCAGTTCTTGGCCAAACATCAATTCACAAAGTGCAAAACCAGTTGCATCATGCCTTAAGTTGTTAATTACATTCTCAAAATACTTCATGTGCTCTGCCCAACTTGAGTGTTTCCGAGCACAATAAGTCCTGCAAAGCCTATTCAGTTCTCTCATAATACGTTCACTCATATTTCCTTGGGGGAAATACCCAGATATTTTCAGATGTTTCACTCCGGCCTTATCCAGACATTCTTTAAATCTATCAGAAGTAAATTGAGGCTCATTGTCTGAGAGCAAATTCTTCGGAACGCCAACGTCCATGAAGAAATCTTTTTCTAACTTTTCTACCAACGTTTTTGCATTTGCTCTTTTAATTGGGTATAGCTTAATATATTTACTAAATCCATCCATAACAACAAAAACATGGGTGCACCCACCTCTTGAAGCAGGAAAAGGGCCAAACAAATCACAATCCAGTAATTCTAGCGTTTCAGTTGGCTCCACTGAGTGCATATCCCCTTGTATTCTGGTGTTAGCAGCACGGACTTTCTGGCACACTACACAAGATAATAGACGCTTGGCAACACGCCGGTACATGTTGTCAAACACAACATTCTCTTTTAACTTTGCAATGCACTTCTTTGCACCATAGTGCCCATACCTCAGGTGAACATAGTCAATTAATAAGTCTACATGTTGTGAGGGAAAGCATAGCTTCCACTCAGAAACACCTACCTTTTTCCTCCTAAACAGAATACCTTTATGCAGACAGTAGTATTGCGAAACCTTATGACAGTTCGCATCTCCCAAATAGCTCTTTACGAATTTCAGCTGGTCATCTGCATTCTGCTCACGTCTCAAGTTCTTAATCACCCTCTTTAATGCACTTTCTTCCTTTACTTTGTGCAACGCAAACATTCGTAATTCACTTAGGTCTGTAGCTGTAATTCCCGCGTCATCACAGAGCTCTGCACTTCTAGATAACCCATCAGCTACCAAATTATCTTTCCCATGAATATATCTAAACTCAAGGTCAAACTGCTGGAGATACAATGACCATCTTACCAAATGAGCATTCCTCAACTCACAGGTCTTTAGAAAGGTCAACACCATATTGTCACTGTAAACAATTATCTTGTGACCTAATAGATACTGCTCAAATTTCTGTACCCCAAAAACAATTGCCAACGCTTCCAGTTCTGAGATGCCATAATTCCTCTCTGCTGCCTGTAAAGATCGACTTGCGAAAGCTATAGGCTTGTGCACCTCTTGTTCGTTCTCTATTGCTACTTGGAATACCTCCACAGCTATACCATAGCCACTAGCATCAACAGACATCCAGAATGGTTTTTAAAAATCAGTATGATGTAAAATAAGACTATTAATTAAAGATTGTTTTAGCACCTCGAACGCCTGTTGGCATTCTGCTGTCAAAACCCAAGGGGTATTCTTTTTCAGCAGGAGGTGAAGACAGGGCGCATTAAAAGCCTGATCACTAACAAAACGCCTATAGAAGCCGAAAAGACCGAACATCGATTTCAACTGCTTCTTGTTTCTGGGAGCCTCAAATTTTTCAATGACTGCTAACTTGCCTGCGTCAGGCAGAATTCCTTTTCCACTTACCGTATATCCCAAGAAACTATTTCCTCTTTAACACACTCTGTCTTTTCAATCTTTAGTTTCATGCCACCTCTCTCAATAGCCTCTAACACTTCCTCTAATAAAACTAGGTGTTCTTCCCAGGTAGGAGTTGCTATTAACAGAATTAACAGATCATTTACATAGACCGTAATTTTATTACTTAAGGCTGGTCCTAAAACATGGCACATCAGGCATGTACGAAGGCACAAACAGAAATATTAAGTCCGAAAGGTACCACACGGTATTGGTAACAAACACCTTCGTACAAGAAAGCTGTGTACTTCCTTGAACTTTCCGCCAGTGGCATATTCCAGTATCCACACATGATGTCCATAGAGGTTAAGAATTTTACTCCCCGGAACTTTTGCAATAACTCGTCCACGTTCTGCGGTCTATCACTTTCCCTTACCACTATTTCATTCAACCAACGAGCGTCCAAGACCAATCTGACACTCCCATCTCTTTTTGGTACAACAACAAGAGGATTATTGTAGTCACTGACCGCTTTTTCAATCACACCCCACTCTAGCATTCTCTGTATCTCCTTTCGAACCGCCTCCTTCCTAGCTACATGTATTTGTCATAGCTTCCTGAAAAAAAAACTTGGCCAGGTTTCACCTTTAATTGGCATTTATAACCTTTGACCACGCCAGGTCGATTTTAAAACACCTTATGATGCCTTTTTAAAACGTGTCTCAGTTCTTTCTTCTGATTAGCTGAAATTTTATCGATTTCCTGCAATTTAGCTTCTATTTTGTCCTAAATAATTGCCTCTTCTTCTTCTGTGTTTAGCTTACTTTTACTAAGATTAACATCTTCGTCCCAATATCTCCTATTTTTCAGAACTCTGATAGGCAGCTCCCAAGTCTCATCATTAGTTACTACATGTTTATCAATAAAAGGTAAGACCATTTTTAACTGGCTTCTTTCAAAGTCAACAACACTCTGATATTTCGACAAGAAATCTATGCCAATTAAAACCTCAATACTGAGATTGTTTACAATTAAGCATGGATGATCAATTAAATTACCATTAATGTCAAAAGGCAGCAAAGCTTCTTGCCTTACCGTTTTTGACACCTTGCCAGTAGCACCAATTATTCTTAGTCCTGATACCCTCATTACTGTAATCTTGTCTTTACCAGGAAATGCATCAAAGAAGGACTGAGATATCGCACTCACCTCACTTCCACTGTCTAAGAGACAACGTACATTGATACCCAACATATTCAGTATTATTATAGGGTGGCTTATTCTAGTTTGTACAGGTGATTCCTCAAACCCATCCAATAGTTCCTTTCGGATTTGTCTCAAACTAAAGTGATCGACATCTGTCTTCATTACATTTAGGTCAAAGTGTGTAGAGGTTTCCTGAATTACATTTTCGGCTGCCTTTTCCAGTCGGTCTATTAATTTCAAATCAAAACACCGCACTACTTCATTACATTTAGTTTGCTGAACATGACCCAAATTACTGTAGTCTGAGCGATTCCGCGTCTCCAGACCGGGCATAACACTAGTTACAGCTAAACAACTTTCACCATTATCGTTGGGTTCCTTCTCAAGTGACAACTGGTCACAGCTACAGGGTTCATCGACCCCCAACAGGCTATCCTCTACATTCTCATTTACCTCCTGTCCTAAATCTATTATTACAGTATCAACATCCTGCACAGGCACTTTAGATAAGAGCACATCATCCTCATCGTAAATATAAGCATGAATTTCTTCTGCTTCTTCACCTGACAATTCAGTTCTTTGTAGCTCTTCCCTACCATTACACTGCTGCGCCTTCTCTTTCTCTTCCCACTTAGAAAGCGTCTCTAACACGGTATCTATCCAATACTGTGAGTGATCTAATATTTCTGCTGTATCCTTAGATGCTACCGACCCCTCATCCACATGTTCAGTCTGAGTATTCTGATCTGTCTTACCACTCACTGTAATTACTGGCTTAGGAAAAGTAACCGCCTGGTGAGTGCCAGTGTCCTCATGGACGGGAACTAGTTTTCCTGCATCGGCCTACTACTGTTTCCTTTATTCCCATTATAGTTAACTGGCGTAGCATTGCTTTTTGCACTGTGGTTTGCCTGCATAATTTTGTTCGGAACAAAATTACTATCATTTGGATACCATTGTTGGTTCTGATAATTATTTCTCCAATTCCTACATCTCTTAGGATGGCGAACACCTACTGTTCTGATGTTTACAATGCCATTCTGCTCGTTCTTAAAATTACTACTAGTGTTATTACCATTTCTGTTATTATGTGCTTGCTCCTCATTGGCAGCAACACTTTCTACACGTTCCAAATATTCAATGAAACGATCCAGATTGTCTCTAGGGGCAGATATAATTCTAGTTTGCCAATACCATGGCAGTTTGGCTTCAAGACTTAGTATTATCATTTCAGGTTTTAGCTTTTTGGCCAAATGTGACAAACGTGAGATCCATGACCTGGCAAACTCTTTAATAGATTCCTTGCCTACATTGAAGCGTTTCCCACTCCAAAATTCTCTCAACACTTCATTTTGCTTATTACTAGACCAATACTCATTAATGAAAGCTGTTTTAAATTCCGCTAATGTTTTACACTTCAACATAACATCACCTGACCAACGCATGGCGTCACCTGCTAAATGGCTTCTAATAAATGAGATTTTCTCTCGTTCAGACTAAGTTGGTGGAATCACATCTTCAAAATCGTTCCAGAAATCTAGCGGGTGGATATTTTTATCTGGATCGAACTGCAAGAACTGCCGACACCCGATAAAAGTGGCGTTTGCAGCTACAACTTGTTGCGTACTACCATTACCAGAAGTTACTGAAGCTACTTTACTCTCAATGTTAGCAATGTTAGTACTAATATTTTCTACTCTCATTTCAACATTATCTACTCTTTGCACAATATGAGTAGTACCAGTTTTGATTGTGTCTACTTCTGCTTGACAAATGTTTACTTTAATATTAACATCTTTAAACCTATCTGAGCACAGTTCAGATTCCGCCTCTATCTTTTCTGTTAACTTGTCTCCAGCTTCACATCTTCCATTTGGAAGTCTTTGCGAACCTCAGCAAGTTCGGATTTTACTGTTTTATACATCTCAGATAACTGTTGAGCAACCTTTTTCTTAATATCCTCATGGTTGTAATTAATTTTATAATTTAAATTATCCAGATCCTCTTTCACCTTATTGCAACCAGCCTTGAAGAAAGTTTCTAATTCAGCTTCATTGGATTCTAATTTATTGTCCATTGCATCAAACCGTTTATTAAAATTAGTTTGGCTGGTCACAAACTCGTACTTTAATTCAGCATTACTGCTCTTGACCTCAGTTATTTCAGACTTTAATTCAGCATTACTGCTTTTGACCTGTTCACTTATTTCGCTTGCCTGCCTCAGCGATACAGATAGTCATGTTGTAGGTGCAACCACATCGGAGGGGTATCTGTTGTGAGGCCAGACAAACTTGTGTTTCCTGAAGAGGGGCAGCAGCCTTTTCAGTAGTTGCAGGGGCAACAGTCTGGATGATTGACTGATCTGGCCTTGTGACACTAACCAAAACGGCCTTGCTGTGCTGGTACTGCCAACAGTTGAAAGCAAGGGGAAACTACAGCTGTTATTTTTCCTGAGAGCATGCAGCTCTACTGTATGGTTAATAATGATGGCATCCTCTTGGGTAAAATACTCTGGAGGTAAAATAGTCCCCCATTCGGATCTCCGGGCGAGGACTACTCAAGAGAACGTCGTTATCATGAGAAAGAAAACTGGCGTTCTACGGATCGGAGCATGGAATGTCAGATCCCTTAATCGGGCAGGTAGGTTAGAAAATTTAAAAAGGGAAATGGATAGGTTGAAGTCAGATATAGTGGGAATTAGTGAAGTTCGGTGGCAGGAGGAACAAGACTTTTGGTCAGGTGAATACAGGGTTATAAATACAAAATCAAATAGGGGTAATGCAGGAGTAGGTTTAATAATGAATAAAAATATAGGAGTGCGGGTAAGCTACTACAAACATCATAGTGAACGCATAATTGTGGCTAAGATAGACACGAAGCCCACACCTACTGCAGTAGTACAAGTTTATATGCCAACTAGCTCTTTAGATGACGAAGAAATTGAAGAAATGTATGATGAAATAAAAGAAATTATTCAGATAGTGAAGGGAGACGAAAATTTAATAGTCATGGGTGACTGGAATTCGGTAGTAGGAATAGGGAGAGAAGGAAACGTAGTAGGTGAATATGGATTGGGGGTAACAAATGAAAGACGAAGCCGCCTGGTAGAATTTTTCAAGGAGCGCAATTTAATCATCGCTATCACTTGGTTCAAGAATCATCAAAGAAGGTTGTATACATGGAAGAAGCTGGGAGATACTGACAGGTTTCAAATAGATTATATAATGGTAAGACAGAGATTTAGGAATCAGGTTTTAAACTGTAAGACATTTCCAGGGGCAGATGTGGACTCTTACCACAATCTATTAGTTATGAACTGTAGATTAAAAGTGAAGAAACTGCAAAAAGATGGGAATTTAAGGAGATGGGACCTGGATAAACTGAAAGAACCAGAGGTTGTACAGAGTTTCAGGGAGAGCAAAAGGGAACAATTGACAGGAACAAGGGAAAGAAATACAGTAGAAGAAGGATGGGTAGCTTTGAAGGATGAAGTAGTGAAGGCAGCAGAGGATCAAGTAGGTAGAAAGACAAGGGCTAGTAGAAATCCTTGGGTAACTGAAGAAATATTGAATTTAATTGATGAAAGGAGAAAATATAAAAATGCAGTAAATGAAGCAGGCAAAAAGGAATACAAACGTCTCAAAAATGAGATCGACAGGAAGTGCAAAATGGCTAAGTAGGGATGGCTAGAGGACAAATGTAAGGATGTAGAGGCTTATCTCACTAGGGGTAAGATATATACTGCCTACAGGAAAATTAAACACACTTTTGGAGAAAAGAGAGCCACTTGTATGAACATCAAGAGCTCAGATGGAAACCCAGTTCTAAGCAAAGAAGAGAAAGCAGAAAGGTGGAAGGAGCATATAGAGGGTCTATACAAGGGCGATGTACTTGAGGACAATATTATGGAAATGGAGGAGGATGTAGATGAAGATGAAATGGGAGACATGATACTGCGTGAAGAGTTTGACAGAGCAACAAAAGATCTGAGTCGAAACAAGGCCCCGGGAGTAGATAATATTCCACTAGAACTACTGACAGCCTTGGGAGAGCCAGTCCTGACAAAACTCAACCATCTGGTGAGCAAGATGTATGAGACAGGCGAAATACCCTCAGACTTCAAGAAGAATATAAGAATTCCAATACCAAAGAAAGCAGGTGTTGACAGATGTGGAAATTACCGAACTATCAGTTTAATAATTCATGGCTGGAAAATAATAACGCGAATTCTTTACAGACGTATGGAAAATCTAGTAGATGCCGACTTCGGGGAAGATCAGTTTGGATTCCGTAGAAATATTGGAACACGTGAGGCAATACTGACCCTATGACTTATCTTGGAAGCTAGATTAACGAAAGGCAAACCTACGTTTCTAGCATTTGTAAACTTAGAGAAAGCTTTTGACAATGTGGACTGGAATACTTTTTTTGGCATTTGTGGACTTAGAGAAAGCTTTTGACAATGTTGACTGGAATACTCTCTTTCAGATTCTGAAGGTGGCATTGGTAAAATACAGGGAACGAAAGGCTATTTACAATTTGTATAGAAACCAAATGACAGTTATAAGAGTTGAGGGGCATGAAAGGGAAGTAGTGGTTGGGAAGGGAGTGAGACAGGGTTGTAGCCTCTCCCCGGTGTTATTCAATCTGTATATTGAGCAAGCATTGAAGGAAACAAAAGAAAAATTCGGAGTAGGTATCAAAATCCATGGAGTAGAAATAAAAACCTTGAGGATGAATACACCAAGCAGATTCAGAAGGATGTAGGTTGCAGTAGATACTGGGAGATGACGAAGCTTGCACAGGATAGAGTAGCATGGAGGGCTGCATCAAACCAGTCTCAGGACTGAAGACCACGACAACAACAACAAATATTTAAATACATCATGCCTGGAATTCTATACACGTCTTCCACTGACATCATTTGATCTGTTAATTTTGATCATTGCTTCTTTCTCGCATCACTTATCACCATGAAAAAAATTCTTCAAAACGAAATATACAAAAATATTTACAGATCTAAACTAACTGATGAGTATTTGAGGTTGCTCTTGATAATTTCCACTAATAAACTTGATCCAACACTAGAAACAATTGTTCGCTGACATTTCTCGTTCTGTGAACGTTAATGGGCTACCACCACAGGTAACATGGAAGTTGGTAACTGAGTGACTATGTTCCTGAGTCCAGTTAAAGGTTGAGAGCCCTGGTGATATTTCCAGAGAGGTAAATTGGAAGGTACAGTTACAAAAATCGCATTAATCATAATTACAATACTTAATTTCATTATAGGAATTGCCTACATATGTCACTTAAGAACGATAAATTTTCAGGAAGTCTCATATACTTGATTGCTGTTAAGATGTTCAGTTACATTGTACATGCCAGTTAGTATGTATCTTAACTGGTCATAAAATAAAAAGGAACTGATTTTTGTATGTTCACTTGATTATCATGATTTGTTCCTGAATCTTACATGTAGTTAACGATTGTTCAGTGAAACTCTTTTATCTGTAGTAATCCATGCAGAATGGGTCAATGTGTTCCATTCCAAACAAAATAGGTACTCAAATGGATTTATAATACAGTATTGTAAACTTTTCTTTATAGTAAGGTACATCTTATTTCAGAAGAAAAGTATCTGAAGATATTTCCTTACACCTGTGCTCTGGAATAAGTAAAAAAGAAACATAGCATTACCACTAACGAAATTCGTAGCATACATAGCTACTGTCTTGTGGTCATCTCTAACAAGTTCGTTTTAGCTAAAAATGACAAATCAGAAATGGAATTCATAAAAAGATACCGGTAGGTAAAAGATTACTGGTGAAGTAAATATCTTGTAACATCACTGCTCATGAATTTACAACCTCATCACAGAAGTTCTATGAGAGACAAAATATCCAGCGCGAGACACATTACGATCAGTATAGCTGACTGAATGTGGCAGTGTCGCAGCTCCTACTTTACAGAGTAGAATTTCTTTCCCACACGCCATTCGAGAGTGGAATGGTAGAGAAGTAGTATGAAAATGGTTCGATGAACCCTCTGCCAGGCACTTAAGTGTGAATTGCAGAGTAACCATGTAGATGTAGATGTGGATGTACATGTAGATGTAGATGTAGTTCATAGGGGAATGTGTGAGTTATATAGTGTTCACTTACAGTGCTGTAAGTGACCAACCCAGCACCAGAACACGGTTTTCGAAATTGTTATTAAAGAATGAGGAAAAAATGCTAAACAGTCTTCATGCAAAGTTTCGTTCAGCAAGTGAGTAAGTCTGCACATTTTCTCCTACTCATGTGAATCACTCATTATAGCAGATGCTGGATAAGAAAGGTTTAATTGTATTAAAAACTATTACATTGGGCCAGATACCACATATGCCTGACTCTTTACTGAAGGTCGGATTGATGCTGTTCACAGGCCAGTGTCGGGGCTGTGGTTTTGAGATCTGTGATCTATAATTACCTGACCTGAGCTGACTTTAAGGTTTCCATTTACATTATTTGTATTCTTGGCCATTTCTTTCTATTTTAGTTCTTATATTTTAGTACAATTCAAAGGGTTCAGAGTGACAGATATCTTTTTGGTTTATATATTCTGTTACAGTTCCTAGGTGTCTGTATAATTCAGAGAATTCAGAATATAAGTTATCTTTTGAGCACACTGTAAATTGCTATCATTGACATTCTTACAATTGTTTAAGGTATTTTTAATAATAAAATTGTAAGTAGGCTGTTTATGTGTTTGTATGTTCGCAGCATTATGAAGTGCTCTGCATTAATAACTCTGACAGAGCTGTGCGCACTCTGTAAGAGACTCTGTGGTTGATTGGACTAGCAGTTGGAAGTTAACAGTCAGCGGTGATGGCAGTTGGGGGTGAATCACCAGCAGTGATGGAAGTTGGAGGCGAACAGTCAGCGGAGATGGAAGTTGGAAGTGAACAGCCAGCAGTGATGGAGGTTAGGGGATTATAATCAGCAGTGTTGGAGGTTTGCAGTATTAGGGTAAGTGGATGGTCTGAATGTATATCTGTCATTGGGATTTGTTACTGATGAATAATTTTTGTATTGGTTGTCACTTTATTAGGGTCAATACATTGTTTGCTTTGCAACAAAATCTTTCCTTTGCTAACCACATGCTTATCAGTAGTTAGCGCCTTCAATAGTTAGAATCTTTTATTTAGCTGGCAGTATTGGTGCTTGTGGCATTGCTGTAGTTCGGGTAATGAAGATTTTTGTGAGGTAAGTGACTTATGAAATGAGTAGGTTATTGTCAGGATTTCTTCTAATTCAGGGCCATTCTTTTGTATTAATTATTTGAAGTCAGGTTATCATTTTTGAGCAGTCAGATCATGTTATCCTTGAATATTGTGAGTAATTAATGAATAGGAAAAGTTTGAGTTCTGTTTGTGAGGGCAAATTCTGTAGGTCGGCGCTGGAATAATAAAATAGCAAAGAGACAGTAGGTTCCGTGTAGTCAATTTCATCAGCAACATAAGCAGAAATTTTTAAGAAGTTTCAAAATTAGGTATTTGGACGTTCAGAAAAAATAAATATATTTTGTGGTACAATCGTTTACTTCATCTTCTAGCATCTAACAACTTCCAGCTCTTTGCTAGATGCCCCATATAAAATATATTGTCGAAGTCACAGTGCGGATCCCTAAAGGAATATGATATTGAGAAGGCTGTCTACTCATACAGTGAGAATGTTCATAATTCTTAGAAAATAAATTGCAGATTTCTGGTATTTTTAAGATCTGTTAAAGGTACTTTACTTTATAACTGACAATATATTTTTAAGTAAATTAGAATATTATGTTGTAACAATTATGCTACAAAATGGTTAAAATCCTATATCACTGAATGGAAACAAAGCGTGTAATTAGGAAAGAGACATTTATTAAGCTATCAGGGGCCAGACAACTGGGATCTACAACTGGGACCTGGTGTCCCACAAGGTTTAATCTTATGGCCCTTGTGTTTTCTTGTACATATCACTGACCTTTGATCTGTAACACTGACAGATGCTAAATTTGGTTTGACTGAGGACGACACACACATTGCAATAAATAGAAAATCAAGTGTAGCCTTAGAAAGAATAATTACTGAAATTTAAATGTTTTATAGCCAATTTGTTGCCAGTAAACGTCGGAAAAAACACACTTGTTAGAGGTTTCCCACCAGTATATGCCTAAAATATGATGAAAAATAGATAGAAGGTGTCAGTGTTACATTACAACTAGTTAATAATTTCAACTGGATGGAGAATACTACAGAACTGCTGAAGCGCCTCAATTAATCTCTGTTTGCAATGCAAATGTTGTCAGACATAGATGATAAAAATAATAAAGCTGGAATACTATATTTATTTTTCTTTTCATAATATCATATGGAATTATTTCTTGGTTTAATTCATCAAGCCAAGCTAGTTATCTGAGTCCAAAAAATATAATAAGAATTATTTGTGGTCTGAAATCAAGAACATCCTTCAGAGGCCTGTCTAGGGAACTGGGGTTACTATCTACTGCTTCCCAATGCAGTTTTCCTTAATGAAATTTGTCATTAAAATATATCTCCTTTTTAGACCAGTAGCCAGCCAGAGTGGCTGTGCTGTTCTAGGCGCTATAGTCTGGAGCCGAGCGAACGCTACGGTCTTAGGTTCGAATCCTGCCTCGGGCATGGATATGTGTGATGTGCTTAGGTTAGTTAGGTTTAATTAGTTCTAAGTTCTAGGCGACTGATGACCACAGAAGTTAAGTTGCATAGTGCTCAGAGCCATTTGAACCATTTTTTAAACCAGTAGCTCAGTTTATGGAGGAAAAACCAGAAATAAGAATAATCTTCACTTTGATCCAGAAATGTGTCCATTATTCAGGAATATATGTTTTCAACAACGTGCCACTAACCATAAAAAGTTAACTATGAATAAGGATTTCTTTGTGGACATGAACGTCTATGCAGTTGATGAATTTCTAAGGAGGACCAACTGATATGTATATGTTACTAATAATGTCAAATAGTGTAAGCATTAGTATGATCTGACTTCTGTACAAATACAACACACTAATCATTGTAAGTAAGTGTTGTAAAACAGTTACCTGTTTGATGGTGCATGCCTACAAATCGTCTAAGAATTATCATATGCAACTCATTGCATTGAAAATTTACATATTTTGTTATGAGTTATTCAACACTGTTTAAACGAAAATATGTTAGAGATTATTTTGGTTATTCCATGTCCAAGAAAACCATTTCACTTGGGATCTGTGGAAGGTAACTGGCATATTTATTTCACACTGTAAATGTTTTGTTTATTCTTGTTTTTGTGGCGTGTTCTACGTCTGAAGGATCTCCTTACTGTAGATCTAATAGAAAGAAAAGTATATCTCATCCAATCTCCATGTCAAAGAGATCATGGCTTGCTTTATTGGCCTGAACTACATAACAAGTACACCAGTTATTATCTTGTCCATATGCCTTTTAAGTCCCTATCTGGATTGCAAATTGTTAGCAGTGTGTATATAACTAATGAAGTATATTATAAACACTTTTAAAAATATCATTACTCATTGGAGTAATTAGTCTTTTCTTTCTGTTTACCTAATCCATTGAAAAGTGACTATAAAAATATATGTGCAGTTATTGCAGTTTTGTTTTTGAGGTGCTAAACAAATAGTTATTTTAACTAGAATCGCAACTAGTGACCTTGAAATTATTGTGAGTATGCAAAAGCCACAAACGTTACTCAAGTTTATTGTGTTACTTTAATTACACTATTTAATGGCAAAACCATGGCTTGAAAATACCATCCTTCTGGCGGAAAATGTGAAAAAAAGGATTTTGCAACTGAAATCACATTAAATATACCGATGGGAGAAAATCGCATCACCAAAAACTAATTAATGTAGAGTAATGAAATTTCGGGAATACATTCATCTAGACATCATATTCAACTGATTAAAATTGCAAGATCAAGTAAGTGCAAGATAAGCTACTGAAATTGTAATCTGATGGTACATTAATAACTGGTGTAACCGCCGGATAGTTGAATGCAAGCATGCAAATGTGCATGTACTGTTTTATACAGGTGCAGGATGTCAGTTTGTGGGATGGTGTTCCATGCCTGTTGAATGTGGTCAGTCAATGTGCGGACGGTTAATGCCATTTCTGGATGATGCAGGGGTGGTCATCCAATGATGTCCCGTATGTGCTCGATTTTTTAGGTTGGAGGGTCTTGGGGAAACACAAAAAGGGCTTCAGTCTCAAAAGGTGCAGGTCGAACACAGGTTGACTACAGATCTAGGAACCATCGATAAAACAGTTGTAAACTGTCGCTGACATTTTGGGTAAGTAGCATAGCTCGAAGTGCTAATACAAAGCGCTGATGCTCAAATCGTTATAGGCACTGAAAGCTGCCTAACGTCAGAGATACGTTCACCCGAAATTCTTAGACGGGTCTTAAGATGTTTAGAAAGGATAGACTAAATACAATTGATAGTGACGTGTTCGTTGCTGTTAGAAGTAGTTTATCTTGTGGTGAAATCGAAGTAGATAGTTCCAGTGAGTAGTATGGGTAGAGGTCATTCTTGGCAACCAAAATAAGATAATAACTGGGTCCTTTTAGAGTTTCAAAGGAGACTTGCATTTGATTTCAAACACTTACCCAGTTCATACAAATATAGTTCGTAGTGACTTCAATTTACAATTGATATGTTATCAAGAATACAGGTTTCAAACTGGAGGTACACATAAAACACAATCTGAAATTGTGCTAAACAGACCCACTGAAAATCATTTCGACCAGTTCGTTCATGAGCCCATTCGAACAGCAAATGGTTGTGAGAATACACTTGACCTGTTAGCAACAAATAATCCTGAGCTAGTAACGAGCATCAAAACGGATGTAGGGATTAGTGAACACAGGGTTGTCATAGGGAGGCTGGATACCATAACTACCAAATCTACCAAAAATAAACATCTACTCAATAAAGCAGATAAAAATTCGTTTGATGCCTTTCTCATAGACACTCTCTCCAGTTTATTCCAGATTTCCAAGTTAACGATGTAAGTGTGGACCTGATGTGGCTTGATTTCAAAGAAATAGTATCGACAGCAATTGGGAGATTTATACCAAATAAATTAGCAAACGATGGAGCTGATACCCCTTGGTACACAAAACGGGCCAGAACACTGTTGCAGAAATAACGAAAAAATGCAAAATTCCCAAGATTGAAGATCTTTTACAAAAGCTCGAAATTTAGTGCAGGCTTTAATGCGAGATACTTATAATAGTATACAGAAATCTGGCAAAAATTCAAAGAGATTCTGATCATATGTAAAGTATGCCAGTGGCAAGACATAATCAATGCCTTCTTTGCACAATAGGAATGGAAATACTACCGATGGCAGTGCTGCTACAGCAGAGTTACTAAACACAGCCTTCCAAAATGCTTCGCCAAAGACGATGAGGTACATATTCCAGAACTTGAATCAAAAGCATCTGTCAACGTGAGAAACTTAGAAGTAGATATCATCAGAGTAGTGAGGTAATTTAAGTCACTTAATAAAGGGAACTCGTCCAGTCCAGACTTTATATCAATTAGATTCATGTCAGAGTATGTTGATGAAATAGCGACAGACTTAACAATCATCTACAACTCGATGAAAGATCCATACGCAAATACTGGAAAGTTGCATAGGTCACACCAATATTCAAGAAAGGCCATTGTAGTGTATCCACTTAATTACAGGCTCATATCATTAATATCTAGAGCTGGATTTTGGAACAAATGTTGCGCTCGAGCATTATGAATTACTTCAGAGAGGAGGGTCTATTGACACATAGTGAACAAGGATTTGGTAAACATCACCTGTGTGAAACACAACTAGCTCATTACACACATGAAGTGCTGAGAGCTGTCGACAAGGGATTTCAAATTGATTCCATATTTCTAGATTTCCAGAACACTTTTCACACCATACTTCACAAGCGTCATGTAATCAAATTGCTTGCTTATGGAATCATCTCAGTTACGCGACTGGATTCGCGATTGTCTTTCAGAGAGGTCACAGTTCATAGTAATTGATGGAAAGTCATTGAGTAAAACAAAAGTTATTTCTGACGTTTCCCATGGTTCTGTTATAGGCCCTCTGCTGTCACTTCCCTACATAAACGATTTAGGAGACAATATGAGCAGCTGTCTTAGGTTGTTTGCAGATGATACTGTCGTTTATCGTGTAGTAAAGTCATCAGAAGGTCAAAACAAATTATAAAACGATTTAGAAAATGTATCTATATGGTGCGAAAATTAACAGTTGAGCCTAAATAATGAAAAGTGAGACGTCATCCACATGAATGATACAAGGAATTCCTTCAGCGTAGTTTACATGATCAGTCAATCAAATATAAATGCCATATATTCAAGTAAATACCTAGGAATTACAATTATGAACAACTTAAATTGAGTATGAACACATAGAAAATGTTGTGGAGAAGGGAACCAAAGACTGCATTTTATTGGCAGAGCACTTAGAAGTTGTAACAGATCTACTACAGAGACTGCCTACACTAAGCTTGTCAGTCATCTATTGCAGCACGGGTGTGTGTGTTGTGGAATCCTTATCAGGTAGGATTAACAGAGCACACTGAGAAAATTCAAAGAAGGGCAGCATATTTCCTATTATCAAGAAACAAGGGGAAGAGTATCATAGACATAATATGGTGTTTGGGGTAGTCCTCATTCAAACAAAGGCGTTTCTCGTTGCAGTGGAATCTTCACACGACAATCACCAATTTCTCCTCAGTGTGTGAATATATTTTGTTGGCACATACCTACAAAGGGAGAAATGATCATCATAACAAAATAAGGGAAATCAGAACTCACATAGTGTTCGTTTTTCTCATCGGCTGTTCGACAGTGGAACAATAGGGAATTATTTTGAAGATGCTTCGATGAAACCCCCGCCAGGGACTTAAGTGTGATTTGTCGAATGTCCGTGTAGATGTTGGTGTAGATATACATAGTGGACAGATCTGGTGATCGAGCAGGCCAAGGCAACATGTCGATACTCTATAGAGCATGTTGGGTTAAAACAGTGGATTTGTGGGCGATGCTTTATCCTCATGGAAAGCACTCCTTGGAATGGTGTTTATGAATTTAAGCATAACAGATCGAGTCAGCAGCCTGATGTACGAATTCGCAGTTAGGATGCGTGGGACAACTGTGAGAGTGCCGCTGTCACCTGAAATCGCACCCCAGACCGTAACTTCAGGTGTAGGTCCTGTGTGTCCAGCATGCAGACAGGTTGGCTGCAGGCTCTCAGCTGGCCTCCCCCTAACCGACACACGGCTCTCACTGACACCGAGGCAGGACCAGCTTTCATCAGAAAACACAGCAGACTTAAACCCTGCCCTCCAGTGAACTCCCCCTTGACACCACTGAAGTGGAAAATGTTGGTAGTTCGCGGTGAATGGAATTCATTATACAGCACGTCTGCGTGGAGCTTCCCTTGAAGTAACAGATTTATAACAGTTCGTTGTGTCATGGTGGTGCCAAATGCTGCCCAGTTCCTGCTGCAGATGCAGTACAATGCGACAGAGCCATATGCCGAAGACAATGGTCTTCTATCTCGGTAATACCACGTGGCCGTCCACAGTCTGGTCTTCTCATGACCAAGCATTTTCGTGACGATCACCACAAGCAATCATGTACAGTCGCTACATCTTGACAGGCCCCTCTACAATGTTTGAAAACGAACATCTAGCTTATCGCAGGCCTGTTACATGACCCCATTCAAACTCAGTGAGATGTGAGATGTTGATAATGTCGTCTTTGTGGCATTAAAGGAATTCTTGGTGAACATCAAATGTGAGTAATACTCATGACTGTTACCGCGTGTTTTCAAATTCCTGGGTCTGTGGGTTCAAGATAACCTGAAATGGAATACACATAACAGGAAAGGTAAATACCAGAATTAGTACTGGCTGTTATGCAGTGAGTGTACTGAAATCATGTGCTAGCCTGAAAATAGTAACCAGCGTGTACTACAGTTACATACAAGCCTACCTAAAATATGGTTTGGTATTCTAGGGAAATTCTCCAACTGCCCTGAGCACATTCAAAAGCCAGAAGAGAGCAATGAGGATTAATACTGGGAGCAAACCCAGACACTCCTGGAAACCCATCATCAGGAAGTTGGAAATCCTTACACTGCCTTGCCTATGCATTCTCGAGTCTAAAATTTTTCAGATACCACATAGTGCCAGCTGACTCCAGAGTCGTAAAAAATAATGAAATACGTAAACACATCAGGAAAAACTCAGATATGCATATTTTACGTACAAACACTCAACTGTGTAAAAAGGGAGCTTTCCACATGGACATCCAACTGTTCAACAATCTTCCCACTAGTATTAAGTCCATCAAAGACAACATAAAATTTAGCAAAGCCATGAAGTCATATTTGTTGTGTCACTGTTTTTTCTCTATAAATGACTACTTAGAACAGTAATCTTTCTATTTGTCTTAAACTGAAAACACTGAGCAATGGAGTAAAGTAAACTTAACCAATATTTACAATATAATACATTAGGATACTATATGTTAATACATGTTAACAATGTTAACTGATATTTTCTGACATCTGTAACACACTGTGTGCCATCAGATCACGTAGACGAAAAGAAACAAGAAAAATCAAAAAGCAAACCTGATTTGCATTCTCATAGTGGCGCTGCTACCTCCACTCTTTCGCGATCGGTGCGAAATCTGAATAGGCATAATATTTCAGATGTAAAAACACGTCTTCCAACTTTCATAAATGTCGCGCAACTCCTGAGTGTTATCATTTTTTCCATCAGAGTAGTGACGAAATAATGTTATATTTTGGGGTCACTAGACAGTGAAGTTGCTGAGCTAGTTGCGAATTTCATGTCCAAATCATTATGAACATCCTTGCATACAGACTTAAAAATATGCTTCGTCTCTGATTCTGAAGAATCAGTGTTACGTAAAGTTAAAAAATTTCCAAACGAATTAAAAGTAGGAGACGAAAGCCGTCTACTTTGCTCAGAGTGTTGTGTCCTCTTAGCAAAATGCAGTTTTCCGAAAGTTTTTGTGATCTGGTACTGTTGCTGGCAGGAGGTAAACGACTGCTCCGGAATCAACCAAAAATCGAAGATCTGTGTTATGATCAGTTGTGAATAGGCGGCGGGATGACTCGGCCACGTCATTCTGTGACATACTAACTGTGAGCGAGTAGAGCAGTAATTTTCCGTCCGAGCATTAGCTGAATGTTGAGAAATAAATAAACGTGGCGGTGTTCATTTCTTCGCGTTCTGTTTCAACTTACACTCCTGGAAATGGAAAAAAGAACACATTGACACCGGTGTGTCAGACCCACCATACTTGCTCCGGACATTGCGAGAGGGCTGTACAAGCAATGATCACACGCACGGCACAGCGGACACACCAGGAACCGCGGTGTTGGCCGTCGAATGGCGCTAGCTGCGCAGCATTTGTGCACCGCCACCGTCAGTGTCAGCCAGTTTGCCGTGGCATACGGAGCTCCATCGCAGTCTTTAACACTGGTAGCATGCCGCGACAGCGTGGACGTGAACCGTATGTGCAGTTGACGGACTTTGAGAGAGGGCTTATAGTGGGCATGCGGGAGGCCGGGTGGACGTACCGCCGAATTGCTCAACACGTGGGGCGTGAGGTCTCCACAGTACATCGATGTTGTCGCCAGTGGTCGGCGGAAGGTGCACGTGCCCGTCGACCTGGGACCGGACCGCAGCGACGCACGGATGCACGCCAAGACCGTAGGATCCTACACAGTGCCGTAAGGGACCGCACCGCCACTTCCCAGCAAATTAGGGACAATGTTGCTCCTGGGGTATCGGCGAGGACCATTCGCAACCGTCTCCATGAAGCTGGGCTACGGTCCCGCACACCGTTAGGCCGTCTTCCGCTCACGCCCCAACATCGTGCAGCCCGCCTCCAGTGGTGTCGCGACAGGCGTGAATGGAGGGACGAATGGAGACGTGTCGTCTTCAGCGATGAGAGACGCTTCTGCCTTGGTGCCAATGATGGTCGTATGCGTGTTTGGCGCCGTGCAGGTGAGCGCCACAATCAGGACTGCATACGACCGAGGCACACAGGGCCAACACCCGGCATCAAGGTGTGGGGAGCGATCTCCAACACTGGCCGTACAGCTCTGGTGATCGTCGAGGGGACACTGAATAGTGCACGGTACATCCAAACCGTCATCGAACCCATCGTTCTACCATTCCTAGACCGGCAAGGGAACTTGCTGTTCCAACAGGACAATGCACGTCCGCATGTATCCCGTGCCACCCAACGTGCTCTAGAAGGTGTAAGTCAACTACCCTGGCCAGCAAGATCTCCGGATCTGTCCCCCATTGAGCATGTTTGGGACTGGATGAAGCGTCGTCTCACGCGGTCTGCACGTCCAGCACGAACGCTGGTCCAACTGAGGCGCCAGATGGAAATGGCATGGCAAGCCGTTCCACAGGACTACATCCAGCATCTCTACGATCGTCTCCATGGGAGAATAGCAGCCTGCATTGCTGCGAAAGGTGGATATACACTGTACTAGTGCCGACATTGTGCATGCTCTGTTGCCTGTGTCTATGTGCCTGTTGTTCTGTCAGTGTGATCATGTGATGTATCTGACCCCAGGAATGTGTCAATAAAGTTTCCCCTTCCTGGGACAATGAATTCACGGTGTTCTTATTTCAATTTCCAGGAGTGTATAATGGTAACAGACGGGATGTTTCTGCGCAGGCTGCTGTGATTTTGATCTTTTTCTTGATCATGTCTAAGTTCGTAGCTCTTGTATCTGGTTCGTTAGTTCTGAAAGCTGCTTTTCCCGATGGGAAGGTCTGTAATCTTGAGATGGAGGAGAAGCAGTCACTATATACGAGCTGACGAGTGTTGTGATCTCTACGATTTTTGGCAGCTACAGAAGCCATGGCATCGGTGCTTCCCCGGGGATGGGGCTTCGGAGATCTCCCACATCCCCACAGTGCGCGACGCACCAGCAGCAGTAGGAGACAACGAACCTTGTAATACGTCAGTATCGGCCGTGTCGGATCGGTTAATCGACTGACGCACCTCGTCACCCATCGTTGCTTCGTCGGGGCTTTCTACCGTGTCGGTCGTTATGCGTTGTTTCTTATGGCGCTTCGGCGATTTCTGTTCGCGCTGTCTCGCCTCTGTGTCCATCGCAGGGCAGGGGTCGGACGCGCCATCCTGTTCTTCTACTTCCACCTCACAGTCGGCTTGTCGTTGTAGCCGTGCGCCTGGGCTCAACGAGAGGGCAACAGACGCTGGAAGACGCTGGGGGTTCCTCGGTAACTGTTGCAGGGGCCTCCAAGGCTTGCACCAATAAGGGTCGTCATAAACAGCTGGCGTCCCCCGTCTCTCTGTAGCAACATACGTAATCGGCACAGAGGTCACTATCGACGGTCGAATCTAATCGAATGAGGGCGTCTGCATTTGATGGTGTTGCAGGCCTTCGGTGCACACATGTCCTACCTGTCCACATCCGGAGCAGGTGCTCGGCCGATCGCCATAAATAATTATCGCCCGGCAACCAGCAATCGCGAGATACAAAGTTTCGAAGGCCTTCCATTTTTCGGCCATATGGCCGAGGACTGTGCATAGGGTCGAAGAGCAACGGTGACCAAACCCGCTGGAACTTCAAATGGTAGCTCAAACACACGCACATTTCGCACTTTCGGGTGCTACCACGCTCACGTTTCTGTCAGAATGGCAGAACCTACAACCCTCCGTCGAGCGCCGGAGCAGTTTGCCTCAGACCTCATCGCCAGTGAACTTAAGGTAGACAACGCTGGAGACGATAGCTAAGTGGATACCCAGCAGCTCTTTCGTCTCAACATGTATCACGTGGCGTCAAAAACCTCTCTACTTCGTGGGCCTTTGATCTAGAGTACATAGTGTCAAACTACAGCTTGATCGTGGCTTTCCGATACTAAAGAGCCAACGGATGTTAGGAACGTTAACTACACTACTGGCCATTAAAATTGATGCACCAAGAAGAAATGCAGATGATAAACGGGTATTCATTCGACGGATATGTTATACTAGAACTGACATGCGATTACATTTTTACGCAGTTTTGGTGCATAGACCCTGAGAAATCACTACCCACAACAACCACGTCTGGACATAATAACGGCCTTGATACGCCTGAGCATTGAGTCAAACAGAGCTTGGATGGCGTGTACAGGTACAGCTGCCCATGCAGCTTCAACACCATACCACTGTTCATCAAGAATAGTGACTGGCGTGTTGTGACGAGCTAGTTGCTAGGCCACCATTGACGAGACGTTTTCAATTACTGAGACATCTGCAGAATGTGTTGGCCAGGGCAGCAGTCGAACATTCTCTGTATCCAGAAAGGCCCGTACAGGACTTGCAACATGCGGTCGTGCATTATCCTTCTCAAATGTAGGGTTTCGCAGGGATCGAATGAAGGGTAGAGCCACGGGTCGTAATACATCTGAAATGTAACGTCCACTGTTCAAAGTGCCGTCAATGCGAACAATAGGTGACCGAGACGTGTAACCAATGGCACCCCATACCATCACGCCGGGTGATATGCCAGTATGGAGATGACGAATACACGCTTCCAATGTGCGTTCACCGCGATGTCGCCAAACACGGATGCGACCATCATGATGCTGCAAACACAACCTGGACTCATCCGAAAAAAATGACGTTTTGCCATTCGTGCACCCAGGTTCGTCGTCGAGTACACCATCGCAGGCGCTCCTGTCTGTCATGCAGCGTCAAGGGTAACTGCAGGCACGGTCTCCGAGCCAACAGTTCATGCTGCTGCAAACGTCGTCGAACTCTTCGTGCAGATGGTTGTTGTCTTGCAAACGTCCCCATCTGTTGACTCAGGGATCGAGGCGTGGCTACACGATCCGCTACAGCCATGCGGATAAGATGCCTGTCATCTCGACTGCTAGTGATACGAGGCCGTTGGGATCCAGCACGGCGTTCCGTATTACCCTCCTGAACCCATCGATTCCATATTCTGCTAACAGTCAATGGATCTGGACCAACGCGAGTAGTAATGTCGCGATACGATAAACCGCAATCGCGATAGGCTACAATCCGACCTTTATCAAAGTCGGAAACGTGACGGTACGCATTTCTCCTCCTTACACGAGGCATCACAACAACGTTTCACCAGGCAACGCCGGTCAACTGCTGTTTGTGTATGAGAAATCGGTTGGAAACTTTCCTCATGTCAGCACGTTGTAGGTGTAGCCACTTGTGCCAACCTTGTGTGAATGCTCTGAAAAGCTAATCGTTTGCATATGACAGCATCTTCTTCCTGTCGGTTAAATTTCGCGTCTGTAGCACGTCATCTTCGTGGTGCAGCAATTTTAATGGCGATTAGTGTATAACACTCAACACTAGCGTGGTGGCCCAGTAAACAACAACACACCCGGAAATGCGACACGGTGCAGCCGAGTCGTACCGCACTGCTCCACAGCCAAAGGTCGACTGACCAACTGAGCTACCCATGCACGGCTCAAGACCCGTCCTAGCAGCTTCAATTCTGCCAGTACCTGGTATCCTACCTTCCAAAATTCATAGGAGCTCTTCTGCGAACCTTGCAGAACTTGCACTCCTGGCACGCTAGTGATCCAGGACGTGGACGGAAAGGCGGATGTGTGATACAACGTCAGTTTAAGTTAAATAGCGCCAGTGTCACGCACGTTGTCCGTAGCAACTTTTCTTGTGAAGAATGCTTTAACACGAATTTAGAGCAATGGTGTGCGATAAGATTTTACTTCAGACTTGGACACAGAACAAGGGAAACGTTTACAAAGCCTTTCCTACGGAGACATTGCTTTGTCAAGAGCCCAGGCATTTAGTAGTTTCAGGCATTTGTAGAGTGAAGGCAGTGAACTGGAGATGAACTTCATAGTGGAAAGCCCCCGGTTCCAACAACTTATGTAAATGCCGACAGAGTCCGAGACCTTGTGCGTGCAGATCATCAGTCAGAATGATTGGGGTAGAGTTGAATTTGAATAACACCACGTTCGTCAGATATTGAACAATGAATTACGGATGGGAAAAATCTGCTCAAAATTGGCTCTGAGAAACCTCACACAGGACCAACAGGACATGAGAAGGGACGGGTGCGTTGACGTTTTGAAATCGAATTGAAATCCCCCCCACCTCCTTTTCCCTTTTTTTATATCTGCCATTAGCAGTGACTAGATTCAGATGTTTGGGTACAAACCGGAAACCATGCTCCAGTCCATGGAATGGCACATTCCAATATCTCCAAGGCCAAAGGAAAGCAAGAATGTAGCCAGGGAATCGTTCACGAGGAGTTTGTGCTTCAAGAACAAGGGATTAATCAACATTTTTACCAAGAGATTCTGAAAGAGTCTTTCAGTCATGTGTGTGTAATCAAACGTCAAAAACAATTTTTTGTTGCATTATGGCAAGGCGCCTAGTCACACAGAAATTACAGTAAGCAGTTTTTTGGGCCATGTGGACATTCCTGTGGTTCCTAGGCCTTCTTTATCACCTGAGCTGAGTCCTTGTGACATTTATATCTTTCCGAGAATGAAAACACGCCTCAAGGGCCGTCGGTTTAGGGCCCTGGACAATGTTCAAATGGCTGTAACTGATCAGCTGTAGATTATTCCAGTAACCGAGTTCCTGCGCTGTTATGAGTAGGGGAACAACCTTCTACAATGCTACATGCCTTCTCAAGGTAAGTACAGTGAGGGGAACATAGTTCTACTGTATCGCTATCGGAACAAAACAGGTGGAAAAAAATCACTTTCATTATTTTATTTACATACCTCATGTCTCCCGTCATCATGTTAACTCCACGCTTCTTTGAGTCCATTATTATTCTGTAAAACATAAGCTTTCAGAATACTACAACTTCAATTGGGGCTTTGCAAACTGTGTTTTAATATGCATTCGACTAGTCATTATACGTTGGTAAATAATGACGTACATTGTTGTTTAGAAGTTGTTACATGTTATCACTTTTTATTTTTATATATACTTGGTTTCCAGTTCTCATCTGATCAACGTTATCTAAGTGTTCAACATTGAAACAATACTTCATGAAAAATATCTCTTTAACTGCAAAATTATGTGCTTAGATTATTCTTTAACAAAGCAAAATCTATGAACAGCACATGAAGTGAACTGTTACAAAGTTTGATAAATTTCACTTCATTACTCACATGTAATAGTCACATTTTATATATTGTAGTTCATCATTCTTGTATTAATGTCAGTATTATTTATTTAAAAGTGTGTACCGCTATATTTTGAATCATGTAGCTACAACATATGATACATCTTTCAAGTGATACAATAACAGTAACGAAGCACAAACATTAGTGTCAGAGGAACATCCGCAACTGAGCACTGTAGCAGAGGTTGAAAATACCGCTACAGTTGTAAGGTTCTTTTTATTTAGAACACGTCCGGTTTCTGGCTCTTTTATGTGTTATACTGAAAATAAACAAGAGAAAGGAGCTAATAATAGTTTTTACGCTTAGCAGTACATATAAAAAAGCAAAAATGAATTCCATGTAACATTTTAGAAACCATTACTTTGGTTGGCCCTTAATGTGGATTAGCGAATGTATGGCAAATACATACGAGGTCTGCAAGGTCCACCCACATTATTTTACATACCTGTAAAATGTCCTCTTTTAGTTCAAAATGGTTGAAATGTCTCTGAGCACTATGGGACTTAACATCTGTGGTCATCAGTCCCCTAGAACTTAGAACTACTTAAACCTAACTAACCTAAGAACATCACACATATCCATGCCTGAGCCAGGATTCGAACCTGCGACTGTAGCGGTCACACGGTTCCAGACTGAAGCGCCTAGAACCACACGGCCACATCCGCCAGCCCTCTTTTAGTAGGAGATTGCTCATTTTTCAATTTCTATCCTATGACTACGGCGCATTTTTGTATGTCATTATGTGTATCCTCACTAATTTAAAATTTAACTGTCTTTCATTATGTAAAATATGTCTCAGGTCCTATCTTACGTGAGCCTTGTTTAGTCGTCGACTTTTAGTTAGCAGATTTAAAACTGTTCCAACTTTTAATGTGTCCCTTTAGTGCTTTGCTGCTAGCTAGTAGTTGGCATAGTAGTTTTCGACAGTGTCGACTGTAAGGTTTTGCTACCTTCCATTTTGTACAGTGAGGAGATGGTTTTTAATAGGAATGGCACATGTTCATGTTCTTTTTACTCATTAGTGTGGCGTGTTGTTCGACGTCGCCTATATATCCCCAGTAAATTACCATTTTCATAGCGTTTTACGGTTTATACATAAATTTTATGTCACCAGCTTTTAGTCAGTTTTACTACAGTTCTGCACTGCCCAGTTCAGTAAGTTAGTTTACCACTCATAACCTGTTCATGTAACATTCTATGTAATGATTTTTTGTCCCTTTGAATGTGAATCACTAATTCAAATTGTGAACGGCCAGGCTAGTGGCCCTGCATTCTTCTTCCTGTCAACAGATGGCAGTACTTTTGTGATTATGGTTCACCCCCCCCCCCCCCCCCACCCCACCCTTTTCCCACACTACTCGTCTTCCGCGGCGCTCAGGTTCGCAGCGGAATGTATAAGTGTCCTGGTGTTCATTGTATATTTCTTTACCCTAGCAGTCGTCCATAGTGTTATCTGGTGTCACTTCACCATTCACTTATGTTTTACAGGACCTAGCCCGATCGCTGGTTTCCAAAATGTTACTTGGAACTTCCTTTTTACTTTTTTTTTATGTGTACTACTGCTTGTTAAAGCTATTATTATCTCCGGTCTCTTGTTTATTCTCAGTATAACGCCTGCTACTGGACATATAAGAGTCCGAAACCGGTCGTATTCTAAATAGAAAGAGCCCCACAACTGAAACGGTATTTTAAACCTCTTCAGTATCTACACAATTAAACAGAGTTAATATGATTATCAGTGAACTTTTCATAGAAAAACATTATGTCTTCTGGATACACGTCCCCTTCATGCATTTTCACAACAACACTCTTTAAATTTTCTCCAGCAGCCAAAAAATAGTTTCTCTTCCGTAAACCTAAAAACAAAAGCATTGTGTAAGAATTTAAAACAATCTTAAGATGAATATCTCTAAGAATACTTCAGGTCGTTGAAACATTAAGTCTCTTCAAGGCTACTTAATAACATACAATTTGAGAATCTTGTAAACACTAAATGTTATTGGTGGTAAAAATGATTTTCAGTTTATGATTAACACGAAACTTTTATGAAGGTTCCTCAGAATTAAAATAGGTTATGTGCAAATACAGTTACTTCTTATTACGTAACAATATTCGTAGAATCCAGAAAAAGATGCCAATGAACAAAAGTGTAATGTGTAACTCGGCGATGGCTGAAGTGTATCATTACATTTATAATTCAGTTTGAGAGTCTTCTTCACTCATATTTCCTAGCCTCTAAAGTACTTTATTCTGGTAGTTGTCCAACTTCTTCTTCTTAGGTCTTCAACCATCAGAGAGTGTAGCAACACCATGCTTTCTTCCCTTCAGCTTTCCTCCTGAGAGCAGCGTAGGTGGTGCATCTCGTATTTTCCTTGATCTGGGTGACATACTCTATTTTCAGTCTGCCTGTTGTGTTTTCCCCTCTACTGTCCCTTCAGTGGCACCATCATGTCGCAGTAGATGGCAGACACGTGGCCGCTTGGTGCGGGATAAGCTGGCACGGTTTCTCTTCCTCCACTCTATGGATCACATCTTCATTTGGTACCATATCGAACCAGGAAGTATTTTTGTTTGGTAGCCCTGCGCCTGTTATACGGACGTTTCAGTCACCGCTCCCGTACAAGATAAGTAATTTAAGTAGTAATAAACTGTTTCTAACACTTTAAACTAATTTATTACGTTAATTATAGTGCTCTTCAAGCGTACCATTAAAAGTTTTTGTCTTACTCGCTTATTTTCACAGTAATCACGTAAAGTTCGTTTTGTTTACATATCGTGACCAGGCCGAACTTTTGAGCTTTCAGATTAAACTTCATACTGCATATTTAAGTGCATTTACAGATAGTTTAGTGTGCTAAATACGTTTGCTGCACCTTTATATCTGTAGAGTATCGTCATCTCTTAAGTAATTTCCAGTAATAAAGTTCTGAACTATTGTTTACATTGTCGCGAGTAGGTCTAATTTTTCGTACACGTATTTTCATTATTTTCCAGTATCTTAATTGTCTTCCTGTCACTAAAATCGATTTGTATCATGAGTGTAAAGTGCCTAGCATGCCGTAGAATCGTAAGCTCCGGGGTCTGGTGTGATGGATGTAGTAACTTTTTTCATTGGGGCGATTGCAGTGGCGTGGGAATTGGAAAAATGAGCGAGACTCATCAGTGGTTCTGTAGGCTATGCAGTAGAGATAGAAAGATTGTGGAACAGGAGGGGAAAAATGCTGCCCTTCAGGCTGAGTTAGATGAGGCTAGGCGAGAACTGGGCAGGTTAAGGGGGGAGAAGGGTAAACAGGGGTGGAAAGCGGCAACAGGCATAAGGAACAGGCCAAGAAATTCTTCTGACAGCTTTGTTATTAATGTACAAAATAGGTTTGACCTGTTGCCTCAGTCAGAAACTGATGAGCCTCTCACAGAAGTAGATGTAGACAGGGCTCAACAAGCTTTCAGCAGCAAATTGAATAAGAAGGTAGGGAAGTCTTCAAAGAGAAAGAAAGTCATGTTGCTAGGTAGTTTGCATGCTAGAGGAGTGGGCCAACTTGTGCAGGATGAATTAGAGTTAGAATACCAGGTTACAAGTTTTTTCAAACCTAGTGCTGGACTGGGGCAGGTTACAGACGATTTAGGTTCACTATGTAGAGGCTTTACTAAGGAAGATACCATGGTTATTGTGGGTGGGCCAGGCAACAGTATTGACAGAGATCCAGGGTGCAGCATAGAGTGTGACCTGGCAAATATTTCATCAGCATCGAGTCATACCAGTGTTGGGTTTGTGTCGGTTCTGGAGCGCCACGACCGGCCTCATTTGAGCTCTTCTGTCAGGAGAGTTAATTTGGAGTTGGAACGGCTACTTGGATCTAGTGCAGGGTCACACATTGGTGTGGTTCCTGTTGAGTCACTCTGTAGGTGGGACTATACTAGACATGTCCTACACCTCAACAAGAAGGGGAAGGGTAAACTGGCTGGGCTGATAGCAGGAAATTTAAAGGGGGGAGGAACTACATCTGATGGTGGAAACTCTTTTTTAGTGTAAGATCAGTGTCCAGTGGGAAACTCAGCCAGGCAAGTACTAAAGATGTTAAAAAAGTTCAAGATACTCACAAAAGTAAAGTGAAAAATAATGTTATTGTATTTTATCAAAATATTGGGGGATTAAAGAATAAAATTGATGAGCTTCTGCTTTGTTTAGAAGATATAGAAACTGAGAATGTAATAGATGTACTATGCATGTCTGAGCATCACATTGTCACTGATATGCAAAAGGTTAGCATCAATGGGTACAAATTAGCTGCACATGTAAGTAGAGATAATATGATGAGAGGAGGAGTTGCCATATATGTCAAAACCTTCCATAGTGTACAAAATTTAGATACTAAAAAATTTTGTGTAGAGCAACATATGGAAGGATGTACCACTGAACTAAAACTAGATGGTGGCACTTTCATAATTGTAACAGTGTATAGGTCCCCCTCAGGGAATTTCCAGCTATTTCTAGAAAACTTGGATGCTTTGTTGTGCTATCTGTCAGACAGGGGGAAGCAAATTATCATTTGTGGGGAGTTCAATGTTGATTCCCTGGAAGAGTGTAATAGGAAGAATGACCTTGTAGTATTACTCAGTTCTTTCGATTTGAGCTCTGTCATTGATTTTCCTACTCGGATAACAAAGAACAGCAGGACACTGATAGATAATTTTTTATAGTCCAAGATAAATTTAAGGACATAAATGCTTATCCTGTTGAGAATGGTCTTTCAGATCATGGTGCACAGCTTGTTACAGTACATGACATAGCTCCATGCAGTATATCAAATCAGAGTTTCAAAGCAGTGCGTTCAATTAACAATATACGTAAATACTGCAAACTTTAGGGAAAGCCTAAAGCAGCTAGACTGGGATGAAGTGTACATGGAACCTGATGCAAACTTGAAATATAAGTTATTTCATGATACATTTTTAAGGGTATTTGAAAATTGTTTTCCCAAGAAAATAGTTAAACATAATTCCAAGAAAACATATAAAAAACCTTGGCTAACTAAAGGAATAAGAATATCTTGCAACCGTAAAAGAGAACTGTATCTAACAGCCAGAGGGGGTACTGACCCCGAAATTGTTCAATATTATAAAAACTATTGTGCAGTACTAAGAAAGTCCAGAAGCATGTGTATCATGTCTGAGATCAGTAACTCTGATAATAAAATTAAAGCAATTTGGAATATTATTGAAAGGGAAACAGGGCAACCAAGAGCACAGGAAGACTTTAGTGCCATAAAACTGAATGACAAGTGTACTAACAAACAATCAGAAATTGAAAATATTGTCAATAATCATTTTTTAAATGTTGTGGAGAAAATAGGATCTAGATCTTCACTAGAAGAGGCAAGGCTTGTAATAGAAGAGTCCATACCTGTGCAGTTTGAAACAATTGTATTTCCACCAACCACCCCGTCTGAAATCAGTAAAATAATAAACTCACTGAAGAGTAGGGGCTCTTACAGAATTGATGGCATTTCCAGCAAGATACTTAAAGCTTGTTCCCCACAGATAAGTAGGATTCTCAGCCACATGTGTAATAGCTCTTTGGAGCAGGGTGTTTTCCCCGATAGACTGAAATATGCCATTGTAAAACCATTGCATAAAAAGGGGGATATGTCGGATGTCAACAACTATCGCCCAATCTCTCTTCTGACAGCTCTATCAAAAGTTTTTGAGAAAGTAATGAATTCAAGAGTAGCCTCGCATATTTGTAAAAATAAAGTACTAACAAAATGTCAGTTTGGTTTTCAGAAAGGCTTTTCAACAGAAAATGTTATATACACTTTCACTGATCAAATATTAAATGCTTTGAATAACCGGACATCACCCATTGGTATTTTTTGTGATCTCTCAAGGGCCTTTGATTGTGTAAATCATGGAATTCTTTTAGATAAGCTAAATCATTATGCTCGTGGAGGTATGTGCCGTCTATGCAACTAAATGAAGGCAGTTTGTTTGTTGCCATACGCATTTCGCTTTATTTATTTGGAAAGCATCATCAGTGGCCTGAAATACATGTTTCTTTTTATATATACAATAAGCGTATTATCTGCTAGATATAATCTGTTGATATACTACATTTTGTCGGGTCTTTTTAAGGTTAGAAGCAACTTTTGTAGCACAAGTTCCATAAAATGATGTATCTTTCGTTTTACTTACGATTTCCAGCGCTGCTAACACATATTTGTGTTTCTGGTGATGTATTTGCTGGTCTTCATGCTCCAGTTAGCCGAATCAGGTGTTGTTTAGCCATTTGTCACATCACATTTCACTTTCACTGCCATTTGGCGATCAACATATGTGTGTTTGCAGTGTGTAGTGTTGCCAACTGTTGTTGTGTCTATGTCTTTTGTTTCTGTTGTGTTTTGTGGTTTTCATTTGTTGTGTGTCTGTGTGTGTGTGCAATCCTCACTTCTTTTTCTTTTTTTTTTTTTTTGGTATGAGTTTTTGTGTGTGTGTGTAATTTGCTGAGTGCATTACTTTTCCTTTAATCTGTGGGTTCATGTGTTTGTCTGTGAGTATATGTGTGTGTATGGGGGGGGGGGGGGGGGGGGGTAGGAGGGAGAGAGAGAGAGAAGAGGGGAAAGATAATCATTAATTATTTATCCTGGTTGCACTTCAGTTTGTTATTGTTTTGGTGGCTAGCATGATCAGCGAGTTATTGTTTATATGGAAACAGTTAAAAATGATGATAAATCATTATGGTTTGAGTGGGGCGGTGTGTAGATGGTTTAATTCATACTTAACTGGAAGAATGCAGAAAGTTGAAATAAGTTATTCATGTAATGTTAAAACAACAGCTGATTCCTCAAACTGGGTGGCTATCAAGTACGGGGTCCCACAGGGTTTGGTCTTGTGTCCTTTGATGTTCTTGATATACATTAATGACTTACCATTCCACATTGATGAAGATGCAAAGTTAGTTCTTTTTGCTGATGATACAAGTATAGTAATAACATCCAAAAACCAAGAACTAAGTGATGTAATTGTAAATGATGTTTTTCACAAAATTAGTAAGTGGTTCTCTGTAAATAGACTCTCTTTAAATTTTGATAAAACACAGTATATACAGTTCCGTACAGTAAATGGCACAACTCCAGTAATAAATATAGACTTTGAACAGAAGTCTGTAGCTAAGGTAGAATTTTCAAAATTTTTAGGTGTGTCCATTGAAGAGAGGTTAAACTGGAAGCAACACATGACGGTCTGCTGAAACGTCTGAGTTCAGCTACGTATGCTATTAGGGTTACTGCAAATTTTGGTGACAAGAATCTCAGTAAATTAGCTTACTGTACCTACTTTCATTCAACCCAAATGCGCTTTTTTAGGTATGTGGATGATACCTTTGTCATCTGGCCCCATGGTAGAGGGAAGTTAGATGAGTTCCTGCTACATCTGAACTCTTGCCATCCGAACATTAAGTTCACAATGGAAATGGAGAAGGATGGAATACTTCCATTCCTGGATGTTCTGGTGAAGAGAAAGGGAGATGGCACATCTGGACACAGTGTGTACCACAAACCTACGCACACTGACTTATACCTTCAAGCCAGCAGTTGCCACCATCCGGCACAGAAGAATGGAGTGCTCAAAACACTGGTCCACAGAGCACAAACTCTGTCAGATCCTGATAGTCTGGCCACAGAAATATAACACTTACAATCAGTGCTCAGCAGGAATGGGTACTCCTCTAGAGATATCCAGAAGGCACTTCAACCTTCCAACCAGCCAAAGGATCCAGAAGAAGAACCAGAAGAGGCAAAGAAGATGGCATACTTGCCATATGCCGGACCTATCTCTACCAAGATCAGCAGGATTCTCCAGAAATATGACATCAAGAGCATATTTTGCCCACCCACCAAAATTGGGGCTATGCTGGGGAATGTAAAAGATGACCTGGGGCTACGCAAGCCAGGTATTTACAACATACCATGCCAGTGTGGGATGTCATACATTGGCCAGACCACCAGAACTGTGGACATCAGGTGTAAAGAACACCAGAGATATACCAGACTCAGGCAGGCAACTAAATCAGCCATAGCAGAGCGTTGTCTGGAACTTGGTCATTCAATGGATTACAGTGACACCAAGATTGTGACACAGACCTCGAGATTTTGGGACAGTGTCATTAAAGAAGCAATTGAGATTAAGGTCACAGACAATCTAACCAACCGTGACTCGGGATACCAAATCAGCACTGCCTGGAATACTGCGCTTGAGCTTGTGAAAACTCAACACAGGGCACTCCGGGTTTCTGCAAGAAATATAAGTGGAGACCGAGGGAACAGCCGTGAGACAAGGTGTTGGACATTAGAGACCAGATCTGACACACCCCAGATCATGAACTCGACTTCAGAAGACGGCCAGGCCGGGAGCGGACGGCGGAGGGAACACCGGCGACCAGAGAGGGACCATGTAGCCGCGTCTGGCGGGCGCGGACCTCAGATGGAACACACGACGCGGCGCGGACCGATTAGGGAGCGCCCAGTACGCAACAGAAGTGGAAATCGTAGTAACAGTCATGAGATAGAGTACCCAACATCTCAGATCGGGTCTGACACACCTCAAATGACAACCACAACCGTTGAGGACGGCCAAAACCGGCGCCGACGGCAGTCGGAACATCCGCGACTGGAGGGGTCCGTTGAAGCCGAGTCTGGCGGGCGCGGACCACAGATGGCACACTCGACGCGGCGCGGACCGATTAGGAAACGCCCAGCTCCTCCCAGGCATAAATACTGGACTCGATCGACCCAAGGACCAGTCTCAGGTAGCACCTGAAGAAGACAGCGAGGGACGCTGTTGAAATATCGTGCGAGAACGACGCGAACATCCGGCTGGATTCCCGAATATCCAAGATGTCAACAGATCGCCGGGAAAGCATGAAGAATTACATGAAATTTGTTGTTAATAATCCTACCCAGTTCAAAAGTAATAACAGTGTGCATAGCTATAACACCAGGAGGAAGGATGATCTTCACTATGCAGGGTTAATTCTGACTTTGGTAGACAAAGGGGTACATTATGCTGCCACAAAAGTCTTTGGTCACCTACCAAACAGCATCAAAAGTCTGACAGATAGTCAAACAACATTTAAAAATAAATTAAAAGAATTTCTAGATGACAACTCCTTCTACTCACTGGCTGAATTTTTAGATATGAATTAAGGAAGGGGAAGGAAAAAAAACCTAGCTTAAACATTAGTGTCAAGCAATATTTTGTGTAATGTAATATCTTGTAGAGACATCTTTTATTAACCTGACACGTTCCACATCATTACGAAGTGTCATATTCATGATCTATGGAACAAGTATTAATCTAATCTAATCAGCATTCTGCGGTAGCACGGCAGGTCGAAGTCTATTATTTTGTACTTTCCTGCTTCTCCAAGTCCCCAAGTTTCACTTCTGTACAGCAGCACACAGCAAACAGTGGTCTTTATGGGGACTTTCCTGAGATTTTTGTCTACGCAGCTGGATGTCAAAAGGCTTCTTCTTTTGTTGAAAGCAGCCTTTACCTGGTAGCTTTGACTTGCAAGAGGCTTCTTTGGTTTTCCATCTAATGTAATTTTACTCCCTAAGTAGGCGAAGGATGGCTTCCAGTCGCTCATTGTTAAGTGAGTACTGAGCATCGGCTTTCTTCTACTCGTTTTCATATTCTAGCAGGAGATGAGGCTGTTTTCTATGTGGGGCTGCACTGCTTCTAGTTTTCCACGTCTTCACTTAACAATGCAATATTATCAGCAAATCTCAACATGTCTGTTTTCTTACTATGGACATTAGTTACTTCTGTAGCTCCTAGTTTCCCTCTGAGTTAATCTATTGCCTTCTGAATGTGTCCATTGAATACGACAGTAGGGTGTGGGCAACCCTGTCGTACACCCTTCGTTTTGATATTCTCCACATCCTATTGCAGCCACATCTTCTCTATACAGACACTGCGCTGTTCTTCTGTCCTTATGCTTTATGTCACTCTCTCTCAGCATCTCAGAAGCTCTCGCCATGCTTTTACTAAGTCAACGAAGGCAATATACATGTTGTGGGCCTTCTCTCTTATCTCAGTACTTACTGGTAACCCGAGTACCGCGTCTCGTGTGTCCGCACCTCTTCCCAAATGAGAATCGTCGTCCAGGACCACTGCATCTATCTCGCCTTCGATCCACCTTAGAATGATAGAGGTCAAAACCCTGGAGAAGATGTTACCATACTGAGGGTGCCACTGGGTTTACATCTGTTTGCATGTGATACATTTTTTTAAAGTCTGTTGTCAGCCCCATGGTTTCGTATATAACTTGAATGAGATGGAGCAGTTCGTCATGTAGCTGTTGACTTCAGCAGCCTTGATGAGTTCAGCTGGTATATCATCAACTCCAGTGGCTTTCGCAGGGTTTTGATGCCTGACTGCCAGGTTGAACTCATAGCACAAAATATAGTCACCCTTGTCTTTGCGATCGACTTTCCCAGTGTTCTGCAGTTTCAGAATTTCATTATTTCCCACATACAGTTTTTCTGCTGTCTTTCTGTTCATATAATACCACTCCATTTTCCTTTTGAACTGCATTGCATTTTATTTATCTATTTCTAAAGAACTATTTAAGTTATTAATATGCACATTAACTTTCTGTACCTTGGCCCTCAAAAAATTGTTGTTTAGCCTTTCTTGACTCTTGGTTGATTACATTTCTCAACGTTCTATATTGCCTTTGTCCTTCCTCATTGTTGTTTCAGCTTACACCTTAAATTTATTATTGTCATTATTCTTAATGTAACCCATTCTTGTTTATACTTAACCTTTTGTCTGCTGACTACTTCATTTACTACTTGTTGGATATTGCTTTTCAAAGGCTCCCAGTTTTCTAAAACATTTCTGTTGTTGTCCATAACTCTATGCACGTTTACTTACAGAACTGTAATTTATAATTTTGATAAAGTAATAAGCTGTGCAAAAGCAATGTAAAATTACTAAAGATGTGTCTTCTGAGAACCCCTTCAATACTTATAATTTGGAATGTGTTCCACACTTTGATCTTATAGTCATATAAGAAGCACATTGACATAGCATGAGAGACAAGAACATTTTTCATATAATCTGTGTACTAATGAACAACAGAGTGGAACAAATTTTATGAAAACAGATACAGGAAATAATATTGGGTAGACATACATTTAGAAATATTTTAAATTTATACCTTATCAGCCGGAATTGCTATAACTTACGAAAATACATGATATCCATAGCAGCCATCAGCCTTTGTTGGTGAAGCTCCAGGAGACTAGCATGTCGCATATTTAGTTTTTTGTTTGTCTCCGCACCTTAATTCTTAAATTCTTTGCATGTTTTTGTGTACTTGTAAAATTAAATTCTTAAATTCATTGTGTCCTGTATTTCAGAGGTATAGTATCGCATTTTAAAACGGCTAACGTGTACATTAGCGCAGTCTGTAGCGCAATAGACATTTCTTTGTTTGCTCTGGACGGCCTATGATCTCTGATCACACCTCACTCAGCTGGCAGTCCCCATTGATGAAGCACGAGGAGACTTGCGAGTCACACGTTTAGCTCTTTCTCTTTGTTTTTTAACTTTGTAGTAATAGGATGTATGGTGTGTGTGTGTGTGTGTGTGTGTGTGTGTGTGTGTGTGTGTGTGTGTGCGGACGCAGGAGAATGTGGCCACAGTTCGCAATTTGTGGCCATGGTCAGCCGTCTGCTGCCTCGGAGTGTGGCGGCAACGGAGAAACTGGTGCAACTGTGTTGCTCGTTTCGCCCACGGGCTGTGCTGTCGAGGCATCTTCCAGCATACCCGACTTGGGGGATCGCGCTCACTGCAGAATTTGTGGTGGGTTGTTTGCAGTCGCGTGGCCCGAGGTGGAGAATCAATGTGAAGGTTGATTGTCTGGCACCGCCCACTCACTTTGTGAGTAGACAGGTGGCCGCTCCTTTAGCAGGGTCCTTGCAGGCACACAGGGAGGGAGGGAGGGGGGTTACTACTTGTCTGGAGCTCCAGTGTTAGGCTCTTTACAGAACCCCTTAGGAAAATAGTGTCCAGTGGCGGAAAGAGTTCAATGTGCACTCGGTGTGTGTCTGCTGGGCGGGCCTCATCTGAGATGTGGAGGAGTACCTGCCTGCTGCTATCGAGAGTGCAGAATGCGAAATAAGCAGACAAGCTTCAACTGTCAAAACTTTAGCAGTAAATTGTCGAAGTATTCGTTCCAAAGTTTCTGTACTTACTGCCCTCCAGGGAGGTTGTCGCACTTAAATTACTCTCGGATCCGGGAGCTGGCTGAAACCCGAATAGAAAGCTACAAAATATTTAGCAACATAGTCTGGGTAACAGTATGGTCAGCACTACAGACAGATGGTAAAAGATGTTGCCTTAGTTCTTTCACAGCCCAAAATAGGGAGCATCTGTCCTTCATGCAATATCCATAAGGCTTTGAATTTTTTACTTAGATACACAAGAAGAGACAACAATGCAGCTTATGGATTGCGTTTTTGGGCTCTGTTTCACTGTAGCCGCCCCAAAGGTCCGATTTGAGTCACGCCGCGTCGCCTAAATATATGGGGAAATCATAGTCATTTGTACAGAACTGGGTAACACGCTATACACTGCTTAGAAACGTGGATGACTTTGAAGAACATGGCTCAGTCGGTAAAGTGACTCCAAAAGGGGAAAGAATTATTATTAACCTTTTTTCGGGAAACTTATTCTTACCACCGTGTCAAACGCAAGCAGAATTCACTTTGAAACAGGTCTCAACGCAAATTCGACACATTTGGAGTTCCACGTGAATATGCGGAAAACTTGGTTTCGAGCTTGGCTCGGAAATGCAAGCAGTTGTCGGCTCTGCGGATGACTGGATGTATTATTAATTGTAATTGAATTTCTCGTTTGTTCATATATGATGCATGTATATGTTTCAGTTTGTTGTCAAATACATTTTTCTACTGATTAACCCAACCACGATCTTACTTAACAGGCTGTATATCGAAAAGACATATCAGACGCCGTAGGAAAGGGAGTGTTCATTGCTGTCTACCGAGGTCAATATTGAGTCTGACTGTGAAATTATTTGGACATGAGCAGCACGCGTAAGTGAACTCAGGTTAATTATCGGATGTTCTTATCAGCCACCTGATTCTACAGAAACCGTTGTAGAATCATTCAATGAAAGTGTAACGGACATAACCTGATCATGCATTATTAATTGGAGGCGACTTTAATATGCCGAGAATAGACTGTGACGTCTGTGGATCCACTGCAGATGGTATGGACAGAAAGCCTTGTCAAGCACAGAGCACATATTCCAAAAACGGTCTTGAACAGCTGGTTAGACAACCCACACGAAATGGAAATATTTTAGATCTTGTAACCAGAAGCAGACTTGACCTTATCAGCATTGTCAGAATAGGGACACGGTTTAATGATCATTATGTCATCACAGAGTAGATGGTTACTAAACTTAATAAATCTGTCAAGAAGACGGATTACATATACCGAGATTTCCGTAAAGCATTTGACACGGTGCCACACTGCCGACTGTTAACAAAGGTACAAGCATACGGGATATTCAAGCATTCAGAATGTGTTTCCAGGTATGTACGTCACTCGAAGACTTGCTGAGTAATAGAACCCAGTACGTTCTCGTCGACGGCGGGTGTTCGTCGGATACGATGGTATCACTAGGAGTGCCGCAGGACCACTCTTTCCCTCTGACACATGGAGACGAAGTAAAAACTTTGAGGTTCGCCGATGACATTGTAATTCTGTCAGAGACGGCAAAGGACTTGGAAGAGAAGTTGAACGGAATGGACAGTGTCTTGAAAGGAGGATATAAGATGAACATCAACAAAAGCAAAACGAGGGTAATGGAATGTAGTCGAATTAAATCGGGTGATGCTGAGGGAATTAGATTAGGAAGTGAGACACTTAATGTAGTAAAGGAGTTTTGCTATTTGGGAAGCAAAATAACTGATGATGGTCGAAGTAGAGAGGATATAAAATGTAGACTAGCAATGGCAAGGAAAGCGTTTCTGAAGAAGAGAAATTTGTTAACATCGAATATAGATTTATGTATCAGGAAGTCGTTTCTGAAAGTATTTGTTTGGAGTGTAGCCATGTATGGAAGTGAAACATGGACAATAACTAGTTTGGACAAGAAGAGAATAGAAGCTTTCGAAATGTGGTGCTACAGAAGAATACTGAAGATAAGTTGGATAGATCACGTGACTAATGAGGAGGTATTGAATAGGATTGGGGAGAAGAGAAGTTTGTGGCACAACTTGACTAGAAGAAGGGATCGGTTGGTAGGACATGTTTTGAGGCATCATGGGATCACAAATTTAGCGTTGGAGGGCAGCGTGGAGGGTAAAAATCGTAGAGGGAGACCGAGAGATAAGTACACTAAGCAGATTCAGAAGGATGTAGGTTGCAGTAGGTACTGGGAGATGAAGCAGCTTGCACAGGATAGAGTAGCATGGAGAGCTGCATCAAACCAGTCTCAGGACTGAAGACAACAACAACAACAACAACACACAGTGAGCGGCTGTTTGCTGATGACGCTATGGTGTGCGGTAAGGTGTTATGGTCGAGTGGCTGTACGAGGATGCGAGATGGCTTAGACAAAATTTGTAGTTGGTGTGATGAATGGCAGGCTTCTCTAAATGTAGAACAATGTAAGTTAATTTAGATGAGTATGAAAACCGATAGAGTGATGCTCGAATACAGCATTAGTGGCGTACTATTTGACACAGTCACGACGATCAAGGATCTGAGTGTAGTGTTGCGAAGTGATGTGAAACGGAACGAGAAGGGAAGGACGATAGTAGGGAAAGCGAATGCTTGACTTCGGTTTATTGGGAGAACTTTAGGAAGGAAGTGTAGCTCATCTACGAAGGAGACCGCGTATAGAACAGTAGTGCGATCCATTCCTGAAAACTGCTCGAGTGTTTGGCATCCCCACCAGATCGGATTAAACTAAGACATCGAAACAATTAAGGTTCCCGGTAGGTCCAATCAGCATGCAAGTATTACGGAGATGCTTTGTGAATTCTGATGTGAAACCATGGAGAGGCTACTGAGAAAATTTAGAGAACCATCTTTTGAAGCTTACTGCAGAACGATTCTGCTGCCGACAAAATACATTTCGTCTTAAGGAGCACGAAAATAAGATAAGAGAAATTAGAGCTCGTCAGAGGCATTTTTGCCTCGCTTCATCGGCGAGAGGAACAGGAAAGGAAATGAGTACTGGAGTTACAGTGTACACTCCGCCATACATCAAACAGTGGCTTGCGGAGAATGTATGTAGATGTAGAATAATGAAGTTCTTTTTTATTTACAAGTATGGAAAAATACATTTATATGTTTGCGTTGTTCTCATAAAAGAAAATGACAGTGAACATTGTTAATTTTCTGTTTAAAACAAATGTATTGATACAGAGGTAGCATTCTTTTTTCCACATTTAATTTATCCATGAAACTGTCACTGTTTTGTTCGTAAAACAATATGTGGCGCCTGTTTCTTGGCATATCACTTAATGTAAGGCTCTGATGCACAGTCACATTCAAAGCTGTTGTGCAGCATAGCATATTAGTTCCAAAAGAATCGTTGCTGACCTAAACAATCGACTTACCATTCATTCCCTCTAACAATACCCTTGTGGCGTCCCCTTCAGGGAATTTTATGTAGAAGAACCTGTTGTCAGCTTCCTTCAATTCCTCAGGAGAACGGGGCTGTAAATTGAAATCTACATACAAAACCAATCTCCTTGACGACAAAATTAAGTACACAGCATATGAACTACAAATAACCTGCAAAATTATATAGTAATATTATGCATTTCAGTAACTTGCCATTTATATTCAAAATTCCACAATATTATTTTCCCTACCTACAAGCATAAAAGCATAATCGTAAGTACATGAGATTAAATGTGCCTGGCTTCCTGCAATATCAGTCATTCCCTCTCGCTGTGCGTTGTTGTTCCTTTCACTTTATGATTACTGTGTCGTTCACTTCTGACTTTCGGATACTTTTCTTTTTCTTTATTGTAAATTCATTTCCCTGCCCCATATGAGCAGGGGAGGGCTGGCAACAGCACAGTCCACCGCTCTTCAGCCAATTGGCTTTACAAAAATAGAGATGGGGGATTACATAAAGAGGGTGGATGAAAAGGGGGGCATAAAAAACACAGTAAATGGAGATCATAGGAGTTAAAATATACACTAAGGTGAGGACATGCACTGGGGGACAGCTAAAAAGTTGACATAAAGTTGAAAGAACACAGCTGGCAAATCAAAGTGCATTTAAAAAAAACACTGAGGCAAACACAAGTTAAAAGTCGGCCACAGGATAAAAATCACACAGAGCACAAAAAACCACTGGAAACGACGGAGCACACGTGAAGAAGAAAAAACCGCTGGTAGGGACCTGCTGAGGGACTGGAGGCTGGAGAGGATGGAAAAAGAGGGGAGGAAGGTGCGATGGGGAGGGAGGTGACCGGGGAGGGGGGCAGGAAGAGGAAAAAATGGGGGCAGGAGACACACGAAGGGGCGGGAGAAGGGCAGGGCAGGAGAAGAGGGAACACAAGGCAGGAGGGAGTGCAGAGACACAGAAGGGGGGCATGGGAGAGGGAGGGGGTGTAGGAGGGTGAAAGCCTCTCAGAAGAAGGGAGGGGAGGAGGCAGGAGGAAGGTGAAGTTAGAATTAGTAGGAGGGATAGACGTCAGTGCGAAGTTCCATCATCTGGAAAGGGTACGAGCTGGAAGTTGTGTTGGGAAAGGAGGTGGAGGGTGTGGAGATGGAGAGAGGGCAGAACACAATGGTAAAGGCGCGGCAACTGCCATGGGGTGGAGAGGAAGGGGGATCGAGTCGGTGGGCAATATACAGGGTGCGGACGTGTTCAAGGAAAATGAGAAGGTGGGGGTAGGGGATGAGGTCATAGAGGGTGCGCGTAGAGGACGGAAGGCGGATACTGTGGTGTCACCGCCAGACACCACACTTGCTAGGTAGTAGCCTTTAAATCGGCCGCCGTCTGCTAGTATACGTCGGACCCACGTGTCGCCACTATCAGTGATTGCAGACCGAGCGCCGCCACACGGCAGGTCTAGAGAGACTTCCTACCACTCGCCCCAGTTGTACAGCCGACTTTGCTAGCGATGGTTCACTGACTTCTACGCTCTCATTTGCCGAGACGATAGTTAGCATAGCCTTCAGCTACGTTATTTGCTACGACCTAGCAAGGCGCCAGTATCCGTATTGTGAATCATGTACCATAAAGAGCGACGTTCGTCATTAATGGATTAAAGTTAAGTATTCCACCAGCCACGTCCGTTTTTCTCAATTCTAATTCCCTTGTCATGTTCCAGACCTCACGTCAGCGTGCGTGAGCTAAACCGAGTGCATTTCGGCCTCCTTTAGTTATACAGGTTGGCTCTCCTGCCAGCCACAACAGATACAAAAGGCGAGGCAGAGTGCATGGCACTCGAGGATTTGGAGGGCGTTATAGAACCTGGGAGGCGCGCAAATCCAAGCAAAACTGGCATAACAAAGGATGGGACAGACCAAGGATTTGTAGGTGTGAAGGATGGTGGAAGGATGCAGTCCCCATGTCCGGCAGGACAGGAGTTTCAGGAGGCGGAGTCTTTTGTTTTGGATTGTGAGGAGATGGGGAGTCCAGGTGAGGTGGCGGTCGTGTGTGAGGCCAAGGTATTTGAGGGTTGGAGCGAGCTGGATAGGACGGCCATAAATGGTGAGGTAGAAATCATGTTTTGGACAGACGCAATCATAGATATACAGCTCTTTTTTGTATGCCCAATTAACGAGTATGGAATATCACAGCTATCTTTTCAGCGCTTTCAAGAACTAATACATGGAAAGGAACACTGCTCTACAAGTTACCAGAAGAGTTATTACAGGCGATGTTTTCAAATCATTCGTAATACAAGGATGTCATAATTTATCAAATCTGTTGTAATTGCTTTCCTCAGCTCAAACACTGGATTGTAACGATCTTCTAAGGGCAGTTAAAAAGTGAACTATATTTTAGATACCAAGAGGCGAAGTGTAGGAAGCTTCTGCAGCATTTTGAGAATATATGAACTCTTTGAATAAATTTAATGAGTTAGGAGAACTGTCTTGTAATGATTAACTACAGCCAGTTTTAATAAAAATTATTTTAAGTTATCTAAGTGTAGTGTTAATTCCAAATGTAAGCTATTGCAGTTAGATACTCTAAGTGTTTCCTTTTTTTATTAGTCTTTTCAGAAGCATGAGGAAATAACACCAGAGACCGTAATCTGATGACAGCAGAAAAGTCAGACTGTTTAAGTCAAGCTGTCCCGTCCTGTTAGATGCTTGCATTCACTACACACCTAAACCACAGAAGACCAACAAATACCACATGTGCTCAGATTGCTGTCAAACGTATCCTCCTCAAATACAGTAAAATATAACTACTTCACTTTCGTAGCAGTTTTTGTCCTGATATGTAAACCCTCTGCATCTAAACCATAACGATGTTATTATCATAAATCATTACTGTTGCACCTGAAATCTGGTCACTCTGTTTTGTTATTCTTGAATGGGACGTTTCATTAGGATGCCAGATAGTTACTACAGTGAAGCATGAAATTCTAATCTCCTCTTACTACGTATGATGAGAAATAAAATTGTTGTTTCTGTCATGGTTCACATTTATTTATAATGGAATATTCTGCGCCATGCTGCATTCATTGTTTGTCTCGAACTCAGTTCTGAATTCAAAATTTCGTAAGATGTGCAAATTGAATTGTTTAACTAAACCATTTTCATACACCTGTGGCTACCAGTATAAAATTTTATTTCTCACGCTGAACATGTTTTGTACTGAAGCCCATTTTCAACAGTCGTCGAGTTGAGATAAAATGAGCGTGTATTACAAAGACAAGTGAATTTAAAAGTCTCATAGTAAGGAGAGGACATGGAAAAGGTGCCAGCAGTGAATATAATAAGACAAAGCATGAACAATATGAAACGGAATAAGATGTTGGTAAGTCGGGCGAATAACTCCCGTTTTTGTCACTGGATGGCAGCACCTAACGATAAAATGAAGCAACGAATTAAATTTCTTGGATCAACTGGATCGACAACATACAGGAAATTCCTGTTACAGACTTCTAGAACTTATAGACAAGAGGGTGCACATAATATTTTGAATAGAAATTCATGTCCGGGAAAGTACCGTTTCCGTGCTACAGCCATTTGAAAACATGTTTGCTAGGTAGGTATACAACATGGTGGGAAATGGTCACATCGGATCGTCTGATCTAGCTCTTAATTCTTCATTTCTTCTTATTCACCATTCCATTTTATTTTCGTCGTATACAGGTCAAAAATTTTCCCTAGTACCTTTCTTCCCCCCCCCCCCCCCCATGAGCCGTGGCCCTTGCCATAGGTGGGTTGGCTTGCAACGATACAGATAGCCATACCGTAGGTGCAACCACAACGGAGGGGTATCTGTTGAGAGGCCAGACAAACGTGTGGTTCCTGAAGAGGGGCAGCAGCCTTTTCAGTAGTTGCAGGGGCAACAGTCTGGATGATTGACTGATCTGGCCTTGTAACATTAACCAAAACGGCCTTGCTGTGCTGGTACTGCGAACGGCTGAAAGCAAGGGGAAACTACAGCCGTAATTTTTACGGAGGACATGCAGCTTTACTGTATGATTAAATGATGATGGCATCCTCTTGGGTAAAATATTCCGGAGGTAAAATAGTCCCCCATTCGGATCTCCGGGCGGGGACTACTGAAGAGGACGTCGTTATCAGGAGAAAGAAAACTGGCGTTCTGCGTATCGGAGCGTGGAATGTCAGATCCCTTAATCGGGCAGGTAGGTTAGAAAATTTAAAAAGGGAAATGGATAGGTTAAAGTTAGATATAGTGGGAATTAGTGAAGTTCGGAGGCAGGAGGAACAAGACTTTTGGTTAGGTGAATACAGAGTTATAAATACAAAATCAAGTAGGAGTAATGCAGGAGTAGGTTTAATAATGAATAAAAAAATAGGAGTAGGGTAAGCTACTACAAACAGCATAGTGAACGCATTATTGTGGCCAAGATAGACACGAAGCCCACGCCTACTACCGTAGTACAAGTTTATATGCCACCTAGCTCTGCAGATGACGAAGAAATTGATGAAATGTATGATGAGATAAAAGAAATTATTCAGGTGGTGAAGGGAGACGAAAATTTAATAGTCATTGGTGAATGGAATGCCAGAGTAGGAAAAGGGAGAGAAGGAAACATAGTAGGTGAATATGGATTGGGGCTAAGAAATGAAAGAGGAAGCCATCTGCACAGAGCATAACTTAATCATAGCTAACACTTGGTTCAAGAATCATCAAAGAAAGTTGTATACATGGAGGAATCCTGAAGATACTAAAAGATATCAGATAGATTATATAATGGTAAGACAGAGATTTAGGAACCAGGTTTTAAATTGTAAGACATTTCCAGGGGCAGATGTGTACTCTGACCACAATCTATTGGTTATGAACTGTAGATTAAAATTGAAGAAACTGCAAAAAGGTGGGAATGTAAGGAGATGAGACCTGGATGAACTGAAAGAACCAGAGGTTGTACAGAGTTTCAGGGAGAGCATAAGGGAACAATTGACAGGAATTGGGGAAAGAAATACAGTAGAAGAAGAATGGGTAGCTTTGAGGGATGAAATAGTGAAGGCAGCAGAGAATCAAAGAGGTAAAAAGACGACGGCTAGTAGAAACCCTTGGGTAACTGAAGAAATATTGAATTTAATTGATGAAAGGAGAAAATATAAAAATGCAGTAAATGAAGCAGACAAGAAGGAATACAAACGTCTCAAAAACGAGATCGACAGGAAGTGCAAAATGGCTAAACGGGGATGGGTAGAGGGCAAATGTATGGATGTAGAGGCTTATCTCACTAGGGGTAAGATAGATACTGCCTACAGGAAAATTAAAGAGACCTTTGGAGAAAAGAGAACCACTTGTATGAACATCAAGAGCTCAGATGGAAACCCAGTTCTAAGCAAAGAAGGGAAAGCAGAAAGGTGGAAGGAGTATATAGAGGATCTATACAAGGGCGATGAACGTGAGGACAATATTATGGAAATGGAAGAGGATGTAGATGAAGACGAAATGGGAGATACCATACTGCGTGAAGAGCACTGAAGGGCCTGAGTTGAAACAAGGCCCCGGGAGTAGACAACATTCCATTGGAACTACTGACGGCCTTGGGAGAGCCAGCCCAGACAAAACTCTACCATCTGGTGAGCAAGATGTATGAGACAGGAGAAATACCCTCAGCCTTCAAGAAGAATATAATAATTCCAATCCCAAAGAAAGCAGGTGTTCACAGATGTGAAAATTACCGAACTATCAGTTTAATAAGTCACAGCTGCAAAATACTAACGCGAATTCTTTACAGACGAATGGAAAAGCTGATAGAAGCCGACCTCGGGGAAGATCAGTTTGGAGTCCGTAGCAATACTGGAACACGTGAGGCAATACTGACCTTACGACTTATCTTAGAAAGAAGATTAAGGAAAGGCAAAGCTACGTTTTAGCATTTTTAGACTTCGAGAAAGCTTTTGACAATGTTGACTGGAATACTCTCTTTCAAATTCTAAAGGTGGCAGGGGTAAAATACAAGGAGCGTAAGGCTATTTACAATTTGTACAGAAAGCAGATGCCAGTTATCAGAGTCGAGGGGTATGAAAGGGAAGCAGTGGTTCGGAAGGGAGCGAGACAGAGTTGTAGCCTCTCCCCGATGCTATTCAATCTTTATATTGAGTAAGCAATAAAGGAAAGAAAAGAAAATTTCGGGGTAGGTATTAAAATCCATGGAGAAGAAATAAAAACTTTGAGGTTCGCCAATGAAATTGTAATTCTGTCAGAAACAGCTAAGGACTTGGAAGAGCAGTTGAACGGAATGGACAGTGTCTTGAAAGGAGGGTATAAAATGAACATCAACAAAAGCAAAACGAGGATAATGGATTGTAGTCGAATTATGTTGGGTAATGCTGAGGGAATTAGATTAGGAAATGAGACACTTAAAGTAGTAAAGGAGTTTTGCTATTTGGGGAGCAAAATAACTGATGATAGTAGAAGTAGAGAGGATATAAATTGTAGACTGGCAATGGCAAGGAAAGCGTTTCTGAAGAAGAGAAATTTATTAACATCTAGTATAGATTTAAATGTCAGGATGTCGTTTCTGAAAGTATTTGTATGGAGTGTAGCCATGTACGGAAATGAAACATGGACGATAAATAGTTTAGACAAAAAGAGAATAAAAGCTTTTGAAATTTGGTCCTACAGAAGAATGCTGAAGATTAGGCGAATAGATCACATAACCAATGAGGAGGTATTGAATAGAATTGGGGAGAAGAGGAGCTTGTGGCACAACTTGACTAGAAGAAAGGATCGTTTGGTAGGACATGTTCTGAGACATCGAAGGATCACCAATTTAGTATTGGAGGGCAGCTTGGAGGGTAAAAATCGTAGAGGGAGACCAAGAGATGAATACAGTAAGCAGTTTCAGAAGGATGTAGGCTGCAGTAGGTACTGGCAGATGAAGAAGTGTGCACAGGATAGAGTAGCATGGAGAGCTGCATCAAACCAGTCTCAGGACTGAAGACCACAACAACAACAACTTTTCTTTCGAATATTAACAGTTTTTCTTCATATTTCTTTCTAAATATTAATGTTTCACATCCATATAACATCACAGGTATAATGGTCGATTCATATAAGCGGGTTTTGAAGTTACTGCTAAGTGATCTTTTTCTTAGAATTTTGATGAAACTAAAAAGTGTCTTATTTGCTGTTGATAAACGGGTATCTGTTTCTATATTACACATTGAATTTTTCTTTAGACTTGGTAGAGGTATCATCAATCTGTCACCAATCAGAAGAAAATTGATCTCATGTCGCACACTCATTGACGATCGCGCCGCGCGAACGATAAAGCCAGAGTGAAATATCCTCAATATTCAAAAATGGCTCTGAGCACTATGAGACTTAACTGCTGAGGTCATCAGTCCCCTAGAACTTAGAACTACTTAAACCTAATTTACCTAAAGACATCACAGACATCCATGGGCGAGGCATATTCGAATCTGCGACCGTAGCGGTCGTGCAGTTCCAGACTGTAGCGCCTAGAACCACAACATTCCTCATATTTCATAAACGGTTTCAGGTATCGAAACGAGATTTTGGCAAATGATAGCACGCAAAGAGGATAGTATTTTACCATATCGTTATTATGTCAAACTTCATTATCTACCACCTTATTCTAATTGGGGTTTGGAACATATGTGAAGACATTATACTGTTTTTGATTGAGAATGTGCTTTTCCATAAGCTACTGACTTTACCTTTCCTCAGTTTCTCACTTAATAAACTTAATAAACCACTGTTTCAGAATTCCTTCGCAGTCGCGTGTGCACGACATGTTTGTGAGGTGAGCCTGTAAACTCCCCTGTGTTTTGGCAAGAGAAGCAAATTTTGACATGGCAACCAAAGAAATGTGTAGATTTTAATGAAAATTCGCCACTCCTGCTCTCTGAAAGTTACAAATGGTTAACAAGCCAGGCGAAAATAAATCTCTGCGTTTTCGGCGGAATTCTTTTTAGATACTAACGAAAGCAGTGGTCACAATAGATATTTTTGAATGATCACCGTGCATGTGTGGGCGTGGAGGGGCCCCACTTAATATTTACAAAAAAAATTGAGTTTAGGGTTCATTTTAGAACGGCACGTTCCCCTCCAGCGTTCAGCATTTCCCACTGCGCTCTGAGCGACCCCCCGCCATCGCCTTCTCCCCCAGCTTCCCCAGCCGACTTCACATCTAGCGGCCACTGCATTTTGCGCGCACTATTGCCATTTGACCTGAAGCCTATCTCTTTGACCTGGTTCGAGCCTCATTCACGTATCTGTGAGTGGTAGAGCAACATGGTTGAGTACACGTTTGCAGAGTACATCGACATGATCCTCCTCAATGGCGAAGCTCACGGTTTTTGAAGAGCTGCTCGTTGCCTTTATCACGATGGTTCTCCACAACGTTCGACTCCATTGTGGTACATCATTTTCGCCACAATTATGCAACAGCTTCGAACAGCGTCCCTCCTTCGCCAACAGCCGTGACTGTGGTGCTCCAAGGAGACACCACTCACCCCAACTGGAAGACGCCGAACTGCATCACGCTGAAGACAACCTATCAACGAGTATACGAGCAATTTCTTTGGCTATTAATTAGTAGAAGTGTAAAATAAGTGATGTACTGGGTCACGCCTAATAAGTTACTTGTAAAACTGGTCGCGTTACCAACCTGTTTTCAAATGGCTGTGGCGCAGAAACGGTACGTTTCCGGACATGAGTTCCAACTCAAAATATTATCTATTTATTCCCCTCCACAACCCCTAGAGGTTTATAACGGGGATTTCCGAACACGTTGTATATTTATACTCTATGGCTAACACAGGTTATATTGGTCCTAGCAGCGACTACTGTGAACTCGGCCGCTATTTCCACAGTGGGCAGAACATTAAGAGCTGTGCAACGAGTTAAAATAAAGCTCGCCAATTCCTGGTTTTGATTAAGTCAGGAAACATCAATGGATCCTGCTAATTTCTATTTCTACACATTAAAAATATTATTATATCCTTACGGTGGAATTTCGTAAGCAAGTTACCACCCTCAGGGTAACGCCTCAAATTTGGCTGATTTGTGGAAGATTGAACATAAGAGTGGTTGTCTCTTTTGCTCCATCTTTTGCAAAACGTGGTCCCCACAGCAGCGCTCGATGATTTTTTTTTCTTTGGCTTTGTCAACAGCTTTGAGGGCAACATTTTTTAACATATGATTCATTTGCAAAGCTATCCAGTTATTTTAAATTGACACGGCTGACGCTGGCACACATATGGTTGTGCATCTTGAGGTAATTAAAAGCGACTTGCATGATTTGTCATCGAATGTCGAACTTCCACTCCGTATTAATCTAAGGCAACACTTGTTCGACCACGATGATGTCAGCACCCATAAGACTGCTTGACCATTGCTCGAATACTTCCTCCATGATTTATGGAAAGTGACAATGAATCCTATTTTGCTTTGTTTTAAATACTCAGTGGCACTTTATGATGTTGATAAATGCGTGGAGTGATGTCGGAAGATGTTGTTCTGTGAATGAAAAGTCAGTGAAGACAGAAGGTATATCTTCCAATCCCATTTTGTTGCACTTTGCTTGAGAAGGAGTGCTATGACCGATCAATGATACACAGTATCTTGCGCATAATTTTCCGTCGTCATTGACAAACATATTGTTATCTCCCAGCAATTTACGGATCTTACTGTTATCTGTACGGCATAACAAAAGATTTGGAAACATTCGGCAATAGCAAACGCAACAAGATTGGGCCGGGAAGTGTCAGTGCCTGCAAAGAATTTTCTCGCCACTATTTCAGATAATTCCGCCCTCCTGGGCGTTATTTTCCGTTCTCTGTCCTACTCACACACTTCGTAGTCGGCAATATTTGGGCACCTCAGTTGATGCTTGAGACATTCAGCAGTCGAATAGATGTAGGAAATTCCCTGAAAGCTATAATCGCTGTCGCCAGCTTTCAAAACAGATCCAACTCCTCCTCCTCTCCTTACTAACAGCCCTAACTGTCAGTTGGTTTCTCGCGGTATTTCCTAAAGTTGTTTATTTTGACATATCACTTTTTTGTGCCGTCTTTACTTTAGAGTAATCGATTTGCATACTGTTTTACTGCCACTACAGCTCGGGAAATTTTATTTCCGGAGCAAGTGCAAACAGCTCCAGGAGAAACAGTAGCGTATATAGCTGCGACAATATGCAGGCGTTACCACATAGACGTTTAAAAAATCACTCTCCTGCTATCTATTGTTCTCGAAATGTTCTGAATTTAGTAGCTGATTCGTAGCAAGCCACTTTGATAGTTACATACCACATCATTTCAAATTTTTATGCCCGAAACAGCTGGGCCTCGAAGAGATGAACTTTCTGACACCTCATTTGCCTTCCTCTTTCTTCTGGTCTCGAAATGCCCGGAGTTTTGTGCTTGATTTGAAGGAAGTCTTTTTGGCAGTTAAATACCACACAAATGCAACTTTTTATGTGCAAAATGGCTGGGTCTTGAAGAGATGACCTTTTAGACACTACATTTTTGTACGCTGGTAGAAACAATGTAAAGAACACAGAATGTAAACAACTCCAACATGCATAACGCTAGACAAAAATGTTCTTCGTTTCTTCCAACTCAATGGATTTGCACACAGGTTTCGGCAACTGGTCAATGTGCTCAGTATGGGGTGTGACCACCTCTGGCAGCAATACAGACCTGACAGTGAGAAGGCATGCTGTGAATGATGTCATCAGTCTCATATTGAGGCAATAACACCCATTCTTCCTACAGAGCTACTCGCAGCCTTGAAGAGTGGTTGGTGGACGCTGTCGTGACGCAAGCCGTCTCCCCAGTGCATCCCAGACATGCTCTATGGGATTCAAATCGGGAGACCAAGCAGGCCACGCCATGCGCGCAGTATCTTCCATTTCCAAGAAAACATCAACCACCTGTGTTCTACGAGGTCGAGCATTACCATCCATCAGTACGAAGTTTGGGCCCATAGAACCTCGCAACAACTGCAAATGAGATCCCAAGATCTCGTCACAATGTCTGACGGCAGTTAAACCTTGCCGATCCAACTGTACAACTCCATGAAGAGGGGTTGGAATGGTCAACATAATCCCTGCGCTCACCATTAGGGACCGTCCTCGATATCGGTCTCTTTCCACAATGTTTGGGTCCTGAAATTGTGTTCTACGTTCCCTCCGGTGCTAATCCATTGAGAATCACTCTCCACACCAAATCGGGTCTCATCTGGAAAAAGCAACATTGGCCCACGGTTCGACCGTCCAGTTGGCATGTCGATGTCTCCACCCTAGACGTTCCTTCTGTGAAGATGCGTCAGCTGTTGATATGCAGCAGGTCTCTGGCAATAAAGGCCACTTTGTCGAAGCCTTCTGCACAACGTTTGCCTCGATACAACACGTCCAGTGGATGCTGCGAGGTCAAATGCCAGTTGCCATGCAGGACTAAGGCGGTACTGTCGTACTCTTACAGCCAAATAACGCTCCTTTCTTCGCTTTCTTCGAAAGTCACAAGTGGTCGGCTCTGCCCTGATCCTCGAGATATATTTCGGTCTATATACACTGTCGCCACATCCGAAAAACGACAGAACGATTCACACTAAGCTATCGGGCCACATCAGTTTATGACTGTTCTGCTTCCTTCCTGTCTCTGGCCCTCAACTGCAGAAAGTCTAATAGGCATCTTCTCTGTGGCACATAGCACTGTCTGTGTCTGTGTACACAACTATTGTGGATGTGGGGCTATCCGATGAACACTAACTCGTTTCATAGGTGCACTGATGTCATCGTTGACATGGTTTTCCGTTGACCGGAATGCCATCTTCCGTGCAGAATAAGATCGAACGGACATGTCGTTGACATTTTTTGTGATTATGTCGTGGATTAGACACTGGACGGGGAAAGAGCGGTTTGTTGCTTTAATTTTGGACACCAGTGTAGATAGCAGCAGACGTTCGGGAAATATTTTAATTTTCCTTTAAATCAAGTTTCTCTCAATTGGCGTGATTTCTTTCACGCAGTTAAATCCTTTTCAGCAATACTAGATACCTCAGTGATCAGTTTGGTACCTCATTTGCCACTCTTCGTTTGGCTACTAAAATTCGGAAAAAACTTTCCCTTGTATCACTGTTTAAGGGTTTCTAAATCACTCCGATTACATTAAATTGTTTGCGAAACTAGACATTAGTCTGGTCAGTCTGATACTCCATTTGTCCATTTTTTTTTTTTTACTTTTTGTTTGGATATGAAAATTCAGACAAGAAACTGTCGAGTAATTTACATGAAGTCATGTTTTATTTACATTCGGACATTTGGCAGAAAATGGGTACCACACAAAAAAGTACTACAGTTAAGAAATAGATCAATTATACTTACTAATAATAACACAACTATAAAATCAATACTGGAACACAGTGCAGTTAAATTGCAGAGTTTACATTATTTTCATGGCTCTGAGCTGCAGCTCAGTTATGCACTGCTCTATTAACAGAGAATAATTCTTCAATACTGTACAAAAGTTGCTCTTTTAATTTACAGTCTTTAATGGTATATTTTAATTGGCTGTATCTATTATAAACTGGATTGGCTTAAACCAGATACAAGTGATCTTACCGTCTCATATGGATCATCTTTAAGATTTAGTCTGTATTTCTTGTCCAAGCTTATATATTTCTTGGTAGCTTCATGTCTTGGTAGAACAAGCTGGGTGTCTTCAATGTCAGCTGTTCTATAGAAATAAAATTTGAATGTAACTGAAAAGTAAAAAAAGAAAAAACGTCAGTCTCAAATTAATGAAATAATCAGGGAAATTTGTCACTCTTCAAAAATGGATGTAGTTAAGCCACTTAAAATGTTGAGACAATGTGGCATTAATGTAATGACAGGGTGACTCTTTAGCTTTATCCATTTTGCTGGATACAAGGTCGTTGTAATGTCAAGTTTTGAAAGTTATTTAAATCAACTTCAACCACTGTGTCTAATAATCCTAGTCACACACTGAAACGGAAGTCTCAGGAAAAGTTTAATTACGAATTGTAGCGTAATACGCAAAATGAGTAACAAATACTTCACTTATTCTACAAGCTATAACACTAATTGTCTTAGTCCTATATATGAGGCTTTAAGGTTCCTGCCATAGTGTCACACATCGCTGATAATTATTCTACTCCTTGTGGATGAAGCATTGTTTCAACACTAGCGTTATTTAATAATCGGATCTACATCTACATCTACATGACTACTCTGCAATTCACATTTAAGTGCTTGGCAGAGGGTTCATCGAACCACAATCATACTATCTCTCTACTATTCCACTCCCGAACAGCGAGCGGGAAAAACGAACACCTAAACCTTTCTGTTCGAGCTCTGATTTCTCTTATTTTATTTTGATGATCATTCCTACCTATGTAGGTTGGGCTCAACAAAATATTTTTGCATTCGGAAGAGAAAGTTGGTGACTGAAATTTCGTAAAAAGGTCTCGCCGCTACGAAAAACGTCTATGCTGTAATGACTTCCATCCCAACTCGTGTATCATATCTGCCACACTCTCTCCCCTATAACGCGATAATACAAAACGAGCTGCCCTTCTTTGCACCCTCTCGATGTCCTCCGTCAATCCCACCTGGTAAGGATCCCACACCGTGCAGCAATATTCTAACAGAGGACGAACGAGTGTAGTGTAAGCTGTCTCTTTAGTGGACTTGTTGCATCTTCTAAGTGTCCTGCCAATGAAACACAACCTTTGGCTCGCCTTCCCGACAATATTATCTATGTGGTCCTTCCAACTGAAGTTGTTCGTAATTTTAACACCCAGGTACTTAGTTGAATTGACAGCCTTGAGAATTGTACTATTTATCGAGTAATCGAATTCCAACGGATTTATTTTGGAACTCATGTGGATCATCTCACACTTTTCGTTATTTAGCGTCAACTGCCACCTGACACACCATACAGCAATCTTTTCTAAATCGCTTTGCAGCTGATACTGGTCTTCGGATGACCTTACTAGACGGTAAATTACAGCATCATCTGCGAACAACCTAAGAGAACTGCTCAGATTGTCACCCAGGTCATTTATATAGATCAGGAACAGTAGAGGTCCCAGGACGCTTCCCTGGGGAACACCTGATATCACTTCAGTTTTACTCGATGATTTGCCGTCTATTACTACGAACTGCGACCTTCCTGACAGGAAATCACGAATCCAGTCGCACAACTGAGACGATACCCCATAGCTCCGCAGCTTGATTAGAAGTCGCTTGTGAGGAACGGTGTCAAAAGCTTTCCGGAAATCTAGAAATACGGAATCAACTTGAGATCCCCTGTCGATAGCGGCCATTACTTCGTGCAAATAAAGAGCTAGCTGCGTTGCACAAGAGCGATGTTTTCTGAAGCCATGCTGATTACGTGTCAATAGATCGTTCCCTTCGAGGTGATTCATAATGTTTGAATACAGTATATGCTCCAAAACCCTACTGCAAACCGACGTCAATGATATAGGTCTGTAGTTAAATGGATTACTCCTACTACCCTTCTTGAACACTGGTGCGACCTGCGCAATTTTCCAATCTGTAGGTACAGATCTATCGGTGAGCGAGCGGTTGTATATGAGTGCTAAGTAGGGAGCTATAGTATCAGCGTAATCTGAAAGGAACCTAATCGGTATACAATCTGGACCTGAAGACTTGCCCGTATCAAGCGATTTGAGTTGCTTCGCAACCCCTAAGGTATCTACTTCTAAGAAACTCATGCTAGCAGATGTTCGTGTTTCAAATTCTGGAATATTCCATTCGTCTTCCCTGGTGAAGGAATTTCGGAAAACTGCGTTCAATAACTCCGCTTTAGCGGCACAGTCGTCGATAACAGTACCATCGGCACTGCGCAGCGAAGGTATTGACTGCGTCTTGCCGCTTGTGTACTTTACATACGACCAGAATTTCTTCGGATTTTCTACCAAATTTCGAGACAATGTTTCGTTGTGGAACCTATTAAAGGCATCTCGCATCGAAGTACGTGCCAAATTTCGCGCGTCTGTAAATTTTAGCCCATCTTCAGGATTTCGCGTTCTTCTGAACTTCGCATGCTTTTTCCGTTGCCTCTGCAACAGCGTTCGGACCTTTTTTGTGTACCACGGGGGATCCGTTCCATCTCTTACCAATTTATGAGGTATGAATATCTCAATTGCTGTTGCTACTATATCTTTGAATTTGAGCCACATCTCGTCTACATTCGCATAGTCAGTTCGGAAGGAATGGAAATTGTCTTTTAGGAAGGCTTCTAGTGGTACTTTATCCGCTTTTTTAAATAAAATTATTTTGCGTTTGTTTCTGATGGATTTGGAAGAAATGGTATTGAGCCTAGCTACAATGACCTTGTGATCACTAATCCCTGTATCAGTCATGATGCTCTCTATCAGCTCTGGATTGTTTGTGGCTAAGAGGTCAAGTGTGTTTTCGCAACCATTTACAATTCGCGTGGGTTCGTGGACTAACTGCTCGAAATAATTTTCGGAGAGAGCATTTAGGACAATCTCGGAAGACGTTTTCTGCCTACCACCGGTTATGAACAAGTACTTTTGCCAACATACCGAGGGTAGGTTGAAGTCCCCACCAACTATAACCGTATGAGTGGGGTATTTATTTGTTACGAGACTCAAACTTTCTCTGAACTGTTCCGCAACTGTATCATCGGAGTCTGGGGTTCGGTAGAAGGAGCCTATTATTAACTTAATTCGGCTGTTAAGTGTAACCTCCACCCATACCAATTCGCACGGAGTATCTACTTCGACTTCACTACAAGATAAACCACTACTGACAGACACAAACACTCCACCACCAATTCTGCCTAATCTATCTTTCCTGAACACCGTCTGAGACTTCGTAAAAATTTCTGCATAACTTATTTCAGGCTTTAGCCAGCTTTCTGTACCTATAATGATATCAGCTGCTGTGCTTTCTATTAGCGCTTGAAGCTCAGGGACTTTTCCAGAGCAACTACAACAATTTACAACTATAATTCCGACTGTTCCTTGATCCAAGCACGTCCTGTAATTGCCAAGCACCCTTTGTCATTGCAGCCCATCCCGCACTTTCCCGAGGCCTTCTAACCTAAAAAACCGCCCAGTCCATGCCACACAGCCTCCGCTACCCGTGTAGCCGCCAGCTGAGTGTAGTGAACTCCTGACCTATTCAGCGGAACCCGAAACCCCACCACCCTATGGCGCAAATCAAGGAATCTGCAGCCAATACGGTCGCAAAACCGTCTGAGCCTCTGATTCAGACCCTCCACCCGGCTCTGCACCAAAGGTCCGCAGTCGGTTCTGTCAACGATGCTGCAGATGGTGAGCTCTGCCTTCATCTCGTAAGCAAGACCGGCAGCCTTCACCAAATCAGATAGCCGCTGGAATCCAGAGAGGTTCATTAAACACAATGGACTTAGATAACACTCATTAGTTTATTATATCATTTGTCAAAAGATATTACTAAATGAAAGTAAATGAAATCAGACGAAGAAATTCGAATAAAAATTCGTCTTTCGTGCATGCTTCAACACTGGACAGCGTTTCCTATGTGCAAGTTACTATTCATTGTCCTTCCAACATGCGACCGTAAAATTCGGTTCACTATTTGGTTTTCTACATCTGAAGACTTCACATTAACAACTGCCATACTGATAAGCGTTCAAAAACAGCAACCGTAAAACTCATTGTAGAGCCCAGAGCGGTTATACTTCACAGCGATCGTGTTTTTTTTTTTTCTCGTACTAATCGAGCTGCAGCAATAGTTACCTCAAAAGCATGTGCACTGCTAAGACACAGTGCACTCGCATTTAGTAGGACGGGGTTCAGATACACAGCCAATCACCCAGATATAGGTTTTCCAGGTTTTCCTAAGTCTCTTAGTGCCATGGTGTTCGGTCTGAAAGCGATACGGCCGATTTCCTCCCGCGGTTTGAATGTGTTCCACATTTAATGACCTCATCAACAGCGCTAAACTAAACCGTAATAGTGTTGTGCTTGCCTGTAGTGCCAGCTTTGTCATAACACCGCCATGTTTTTTCTGCTGCAGGGTCTTCAATGTAAACAATACTTTATAATTTTTTTAAATTTTTTCCATGCTCTTTACTGAGAAGTTGTGTGCCATTTTTCAAGCAGACCTGTATTTACTTACCTTAGCTCACAAGTGATGAGTCGCAAAGACAAAAATCCAACGAATTCACACACAAATGGTTATATTACGAAAATTTTAATGTGCTTCTTCATCAAAACAAAGCGCCATATAATGCACCAAACGTTGAGTAGTGAACCAAGAAAAGGTGTAACTTTGGAAACCCCTCGTGTGTGTGAGTAAAGTTTGTTGTATAAAAACTAATTGTGATACAGACGCACCCGTGAGACCCAATGCTGGAATAAATGTAAACAACGAAATGACTAGCAGTGATCCTTAAGGTGGGGAATATGCGTTTTATCATTGAAAAATACAAACACAAAAAAAAGTTTTGCATCACCCCGGCTCCCAGAACTCCTGAAGATAGATGTTGACTGTGGGTATGGTACTACAGACACTGTCCCTTTGGCTGTTCATATATATCACTAAATCCGCTCAAAGATGTAAACAACAATGCATGAGCATCGCCTATTAGACGGAGGAGGGGGGGAGAGAGAGAGAGAGAGAGAGAGAGAGAGAGAGAGTTCGACAGCCGATCAGTTGCAGTCATTCCACCAGAATGGAGGTATACGAATCGTTTTGTCTGTAATTTAACCATGCCTAGACGGTGAATACCGCGTTTCGATCGCGACCGCATTGTTACTTTGTGCCAGGAAGGGCTCTCAACAAAGGAAGTGTCCAGGCATCTCAGAGGGAACCAAAGCGATGTTGTTCGAGCATGCAGGAGATATGGAGAGGCAGGAACTGTCGGTGACATGCCTCGCTCAGGCCGCCCAAGGGCTGCTGCTGCAGCGGATGACCGCTACCTACGGATTATGGCTCGCAGTAACCCTGACAGCAACGCCATCGTGTTGAACAATGCTTTTCGTGCAGACACAGGACGTCGTGTTACGACTCAAATTTTGCGCAATAGGCAGCATGATGCGCAACTTCACTCCCGACGTCCAAGGCGAGGTCCATCTTTGTAACCGCGTCACCGTGCAGGGCGGTACAAATGGGCCCAACAACATGCCGAATGGACCGCTCAGGATTGGCATCACGTTCTCTTCACCGATGAGTGTCGCGTATGCCTTCAACCAGACAATCGTCGGAGACGTGTTTGGAGGCAATCCCGTCAGGTTTAACGACTTAGACGCACTGTACAGTGAGTGCAGCAAGGTGGAGGTTCCCTGCTGTTTTGGGGTGGCATTATATGGAGCCGACGTACGCCGCTAGTGGTCATGGAAGGCGCCGTAACGACTGTACGATACGTGAATGCCATCCTCCGACCGACAGTGCAACCATATCGGCAGCATATTTATTTATTTATTTATTTATTTATTTATTTATTTATTTATTTATTTAACCTGGCAAGATTAGGGCCATCAGGCCCTCTCTTACATCTAACCAGGCATTCTACTTATTTTACAGTCATATGTTTCAGTAGGCATGTTAAACTACATCTAATACAAAAAGTGAGATAAACAATTAGAAAGGTACACCTCGAAAAATACATTATTGAAGAGAAAGATTTAAGATAGGAGTGCTGGCAGCAGGGAGTATGAGGGAGACTCGTGGTGAAGCGAGGAGAAGAATAGAGAGACATGATGAAACATAATTAAGGAAAATATAAAGGAAAAGGAGACTGCGTGTCTAATAGAGATAGATGAAGAGGAAGGCATCTCAGGAGCAAGATAGGAGACACTAGCTTTGCTATTTGACAGATGAGAGGATTTGCCTTGCACATTAATTTTGTGGAGAATTTTATGCGGATGATAGTAGGAAATGCTTCAACTTCTTCTTAAAAGCAACAGGAGATTGAATTTTCCTCAAGGTAAGGGGCAGTTTGTTCCAGAGGCGGACAGCGGCAACTGAGAAGGAGTTTGCAAAAGTTTTTGTTTTGTGAGTGGGCACAGTTAGGATACCAGATAAGAGTGACCTCGTGTTTCGATTATGATGGCATGACAGGATTTTAATCTCTGAAGCTAGGTACTGGGGTGCTTGCGCGATGAGGAGTCGGTGAAGTAGACATAGAGTGTGGTAGTCACGCAGTTTGTCCGGCCGCAGCCACCCTAGCTCGGAGTATGAAGCAGTAACATGATCATATCGGCGAATGTTGCAGGTGTAACGCACACAGGCATTCATGGTTAGCTCTAGCCGTCTTTTGTTTTCACTACTCATGCCTTGTTGAATCACATCACAATAGTGGAGGTTCGGTAGAACGAGTGCTTGCACGAGCTGGCGTTTCAAGTCCTGTGGGAATATGTTCCGAAACTTTTTGAGAGCATAGAGACAAGCAGACGTTTTTCGGCACACTGCGACTGTATTCTCCGCCCAGTTGAGATGCTCGTCCAAAGTTACACCCAAGTTCTTCACTGTTTTCTGATATGGTATTGGAGTACCTTCGAGCAGAATAGGAGGTAGCCGTTCGCGGAAATCTGAACTTATTAATTTCTGATGGGCTATTAAGATTACTTGCGTCTTTTTTGCATTTAATTTAAGCCCCAGGTTTTTCGCCCATGTCACTACTGAAGACAGATCATCATTCATCAGAGCGATTGCAGTGTTTACGTCTTCAGGTCTGACGCTGAGATAGAGCTGGAGGTCGTCGGCATAGAAATGATGTTTACAGGAGGACAAAACCGACGAAATATCGTTGACATATAAAGAAAACAAAAGTGGTCCTAAGACTGATCCTTGTGGCACTCCCGAAGAAACATGTTTCCAGGAAGATTTTTCATTTGCGCAGACAACACATTGCTGTCTGTCTTTTAAGTAGCTTTCAAACCATCTCATTGCACTATCAGAGAAATTAAGCTGTTGCATTTTTCTGAGTAATATGTCAAAGTTAACAGTGTCAAAAGCTTTGCTGAAGTCCAGTAGCGTCAATATTGTTGCCTTTCGATTGTCGATGGCATATTTCAGGTCATCAGTTACTTGAATTAGAGCAGTGTTTGTGCTGTGATGTTTACGGAAACCGGATTGAAATTTGTCATATAGACTGAATTCATGCAAGTGTTCAGTGATTTGGTCATAAACAATATATTCAAGTGCTTTGGAAACAGCAGGCAGTATGCTAATTGGTCGGTAATCACTAGGCAGTTGCGGGTTTTCGACCTTAGGGATGGGTCGAATTATGCTTCTTTTCCATGCAGTGGGGTATATTCCGTTCACGAGGGAAAAATTAAATATGTCAGTTAAGACAGGTACTAAGATATCGGCAACATTCTTAATCATGGTTATACCGATACTGTCGTTGCCTATTGCATCAGAAGAGATTCTCATTATTGCTTTTCTTGCCGTATTTGTTGTTACATGTTTTAGATGAAAGGTATCGTTGTTAGTTATCCTGTTTGGGGATTCTTGTGGACGGAAATCATCAGCCGTGCTGGTATTCAGAGGTGCAGAGAAGAATTCATTTAATTCGTTAGCTGACACATGAAAAGTAGTTTCCGATTTTGCCTTTCCGACCCCCAAGCTACGGAGATTCTTCCATAGAGTCGTGGGTGTCAGATCGCTGCATACGAGGGAGCGAGCGTGCCTGATTTTGGCATTGCGAATGCATTGTTTCACTCTGTTCCGTAGCTTTCTATATTCTTCAAAACGTTCGGGTTTCGGATCTGCCTTGAAACGCCTGTGGGCAGCATCCCTATTAGTCATCATTTGACGTAATTCAGCTGTCAGCCATGGAGCAGGAGATTTTCTTACACGGACTGTGCGCACAGGTGCATGTTTGTCATAGAGGGCAGTGAGTTTATCACCAAGTTCATTAATTTTGCCGTCGATTGTAGGTTCTCTGATTATTTGATGCCATGAGATTTCTGAGCAATCGGCTGTTAGAGCGTCAAGGTCAATACGTTTCATGTTCCTACAAGTTATGTAACGCGATTTGATCCTTGGGGGCTGCACAGAGTAGGCCAGGAATATTACATCATGTGCTGAGAGGCCAGGGGCCGATGATTGACCAACATCTCTTACTTTGTCAGTCTGTTTCGTTGCGATCACGTCTATAAGAGTATGACTGTGCGCCGTATGGTGTGTAGGTTGTAATGGAAGAATGTTCATGCTATTGCAACTAAACAATCTTCTTAGGTTTATTGCGGAGGGAGTGTCTCTTAGCAGGTCTATGTTCAAGTCACCCATTACGATGACATGTTCGTATTGACACTGAAGTGAATGTAATTCCGACTGGAAGGAACTCATTGAGCTTATTTTTGGCGGCTTGTACGCGACGCCAGTCAAGAATTTCCGACTTTGTATATTTATTTCAATGAACATGAATTCAGCCTCTTTTTCTTCAGCAGGATTTGACGTACATAAGACTTTCGCTTTGAGATCTGTTCGTATATATGCGCCGACCCCGCCACCTCGCTTTTTTGATCTGTCTGCCCTAAGAAATGTGTACCCTGGGAGATGAATAGATGCAGAGGATATGTGTGGTTTCAACCACGTTTCGGATAAGAGGATTACGTGGTAGTTTAGTTGGTGGAAGAGGAGGCTAAGTTCTTCGTAATGCGCAGGTAAAGACTGAATGTTGCAGTGAGCTGCTAAAAGCTCGGACGCGTTCCGCTGAGCAGCCTGGAGTAGGGTGGCAGACTGGTTTGTCCCTTTGTTAGGCACTACCTGCCGCGAGGGGCACTGACCGGTGTTTCCGCCAAGTGACATATTCCAGGGGTGTCCGAGATTTTGCGCGCCCTGTTTGTGACTCCGCGAGAGCCGAAAGAAAAGCGACTGCAAGAGATTTCCTGAGGTTGCGGGAGTATAGAAAATGGATTAGTGGTATTCGGTGCAGGGAGAATATGACCAAAATGGTGACAGCTGTGTGTCACTGAGTATCCTATGTCGTAAGAGGAAAAGTGTAATTAGAGTATTTGAAACAGCTTAGGGTGGAAATAAGGGAAAGAGGAGTGATTTAAGAGGCCGATGCTGCCAGCAGAGAGAAGAAAGCTTAATATTTAATAGAGTATCGTAGGAAGCTAGAATTAAATTGAAATTTGCTAAAGTGATACTGATAGTAATTTTTGTTATGCACAATTTAAACCGAAGAGATGGTTGACTAATGAACTAAAGGAGAGACAAATAATTGCAATAGAACTATTACAGAATGGAAGAGAATAAACTGAGAAAATGAAAAAAGTATTAGCAGTAACTAAAACTAAGCAATGGCTACAGCTAAAGACACAAAAATAGTAAAAAGTTAATACAGTTACAAAAACAATTAGTTGAAGGTACAAATAATTGAAAAGTTAATAAGTTACAAAAACAATTAGTTGAAGGTACAAATAATTAAAAAGTTAATACAATTACAAGACTATATCTGAGTATAGGACTGTTAAAATTTGAAAATGGTGTTAAGTTTGACTTTTGGCTCGAGTAGGTTCACTTAATACTATTTAGTTCTGTCATGTTTGTGACTGTCTTCTTTCCAGCTGCAGTCTTAATGATTACTCTGCCATCCTGAGTCCACACATTCTGAAGACCGAAATGGGATATGGCACTGTTTAAAATCTTTAGCCGCTCGTGTGTCAGATCTTCCCTTATTGTAATCCCTGTCCTTGCTAACTTCTTCTTCTGGGTAAAGATCTCAGCCCTTTTTCGGTACGACACAAATTTAATAATTATTGGACGAGGTTTGGTAGCACCTGGTAGTTTTCGTCCCACCCGGTGGCTCCTGTCAATGTCTGCCTTGGTCACTTCGACGCCTAATTTTTCATGCGCAACCTGTATAAGCAGGTTGTCCGTGTCTTCTTCTTTATTTTCTGCTACTCCAAACAGTCGTAGACTATTTCGCCTTTGGTACTGTTCTAGCTCGTCTGTGGCGGCAGATAGTTTCACTTCCAACTCTCGTGCCTTTTTCTCGTATTCAGACACAGACTTTTTTAGTGCTGTAATTTCGGCAGTATTGGCCTCAACAGTTTCACGCATTTTGGCCAATACTGCTGCCGTTACAGTATCTGATATGGTGCCTGCTATCAGATCGAGATTGTTTTTATCGCGAAGCGCAGCGTTTACCTCAGAGCGAACCAACTCCGCTATACCGGGAGCCGCGGCCGCACCTTCCGCCAGGAGCAGGCCCGCCGCACCTGCTGCTTCCCCGCTGCTGGACGCGCTGCTGTTGATTCTTCTGTTTACCATTTTCTCGCAGATATTGGCGGAGCACAGAAAAAAATAGCACTACTGCACAGAACACTGTTGTTTACACGATTTCCACTTGTACTAGACAACACCACCTGCGAGAACACCTTCGAATTCGACTAAATTTCGCGAGCCGAACTTAACACGTGTTACACTGCAGCCGCCATGAGCATATTGGCGAGGCATTCGCATTCATGGACGACAATTCGCGCCCCCATCGTACACATCTTGTGAATGACCTCCTTCAGGATAACGGCATCACTTGACTAGAGTGGCCAGCATGTTCTCCAGACCTGAACCTTATTGACCATGCCTGGGATGGATTGAAAAGCACTATTTATGGACGGCGTGACCCACCAACCACTCTGAGGAATCTACGCCGGATCGCCGTTGAGGAGTGGAACAATCTGGACAAATAGTGCCTCGATGAACTTGTGGATAGTATGCCACGAGGTATATAGGCATGCAACAATGCAAGAGGACGTTCTACTGGGTATTAGAGGTACCCATGTGTACAGCAATCTGGACCACCACCGCTGAAGGTCTCGCAGTATGGTGATACAACAGCAACGTGTGATTTACATGAGCAATAAAAAGGGCGGAAATGATGTTTATGTTGCTCCCTATTCGAATTTTCTGTACAGGTTCCAGAACTCTCGGAACCGAGGTGATGCAAAACTTTTTTTGATGTGTTTATTTGACCAGGGGGAAACTATCTACACGAATCAAAGACATCATTAAGTGAACCCTTAAGTTTATTACAAAAATGCACGAGAATGAACAAGCACCTCAATAAGTCATGAAATTACGAAAATTACGAACATAGAATATTAACTACGAGATGTAGGTAAGTGAACCATCGGTTGGCAAAGTTACTTGGTTTTACCTCATAATCATATACCTGAGTTCGTGAAGGTTAATTCTTCCTAGCTACACATCTGTTACAGAGATTGTCAGTAAAATTATTGAGTGTATGTGAGTGCATTTTAAGCAAAACACCCTGAGGAAGGCCATTTGCAACAGCGGCTGAAACCTGGAATAATTTTACATATTGAAAATACAGACACATACACAGAAGAATTGTACTGACGGTGACAACTGACCTGGAAGCCTGCGCTTGTAACTACAGTGATCATTTTTGCCTGACTGGTGAAACCGAAAAGCCCACACAACTGAGCGTGCGCCGGCGAACGTTGGAAATTAAATCTGAACACTATTCTGAATGTCTAGTTCATATGGTCCTAACATGCCGAAGATGCAAATTATGTTCAACATTGTCGTCGGTGCGATGTGAGCAGATCGGCGACACCTACTACGGCCGTCATCTACGACGCTAGAACAGCTCTCCCGAGGACTCGAACATTGGGCCTCACACAGCTAAAGGAGTCTGTTGTTCCAGTTGAGAGCGAAGCCAGCGAAGTGCCGATACGTTCAGCTATCTGTCCAGAGACAAAGTCTTTAATCTGTGGTCAGTAAAGAACTGATTGCTCACCTACTTCCGCCAAGAATGTCGACGACCAATCCTCTTAAAGTTATACCAAGCCGCCAATGTTGTAGTTGTTTCCTTGTAACTATATCTGCCACAAAGATTTGCGAATCGTTAAGAACCAGTTATCTCGATTTTCTGTCACTTTTGCCAAAACTTCATATATGTGTATACAAGGTGGTCCACTGATCGTGACCGGGCCAAATATCTCACGAAATAAGCGTCAAACGAAAAAACTACACAGAGCGAAACTTGTCTAGCTTGAAGGGGGAAACCAGATGGCGCTATGGTTGGCCCGCTACGTGGCGCTGCCATAGGTCAAACGGATATCAACTGCGCTATTTAAATAGGAACCCCCATTTTGTATTACATATTCGTAGTAAAGAAATATGTACGTTTTAGTTGGACCACTTTTTTCGCTTTGTGATAGATGTCGCTGTAATAGTCACAAACGTATGGCTCACAATTTTAGACGAACAGTGGGTAACAGGTAGGTTTTTTAAATTAAAATACAGAAAGTAGGTACGTTTGAACATTTTATTTCGGTTGTTCCAATGTGAAACATGTACCTTTGTGAACTTATCATTTCTGAGAACGCATGCTGTTATAGCGTGATTACCTGTAAATACCACATTAATGCAATAAATGCTCAAAATGATGTCCGTCAACCTCAGTGCATTTGGCAGTACGTGTGACGACATTCCTCTCAACAGCGAGTAGTTCGCCTCCCGTAATGTTCACACACGCATTGACAATGCGCTGACGCATGTTGTCAGGCGTTGTCGGTGGATCACGATAGCAAATATCCTTCAACTTTGCCCACAGAAAGAAATCCGGAGACGTCAGATCCGGTGAATGCAAGGGCCATGGTATAGTGCTTCGACTACCAATCCACCTGTCAGGAAATATGCTTTTCACTACCGCTTCAACGGCACGTGAGCTATGAGCCGGACATCCATCATGTTGGAAGTACATCGCCATTCTGTCATGCAGTGAAACATCTTGTAGTAACATCGGTAGAACATTACGTAGGAAATCAGCATACATTGCACCATTTACACTGCCATCGATAAAATGGGGGCCAATTATCCTTCCTCCCATAATGCCGCACCATACATGAACCCGCCAAGTTCGCTGATGTTCCACTTGTCGCAGCCATCGTGGGTTTTCCGTTGCCCAATAGTGCATATGTTACCTTTGTTGGTGAATGACGCTTCGTCGCTAAATAGAACGCGTACAAAAAAATCTGTCATCGTCTCGTAATTTCTCTTGTTCCCAGTGGCAGAACTGTACACCACGTTCAAAGTCGTCGCCGTGCAATTCCTGGTGCATAGAAATATGGTACGGGTGCAATCGATGTTGATGTAGCATTCTCAACACCGACGTTGTTGAGGTTCCCGATTCTCGCGCAATTTGTGCGGATTAGCCGCGACAGCAGCTAAAACACTTACTTGGGCATCATCATTTGTTGCAGGTTGTGGTTGACGTTTCACATGTGGCCGAACACTTCCTGTTTCCTTAAATAACGTAACTATCCGGCGAACGGTCCGGACACTTGGATGATGTCGTCCAGGATACCAAGCAGCATACATAGCACACGCCCGTTGGGTATTTTGATCACAATAGCCATTCATCAACAGGATATCGACCTTTTCCGAAATTGGTAAAAGGTCCATTTCAACACGGGTAATGTATCACGAAGCAAATACCGTCCGCACTGGCGGAATGTTACGTGATTTCACGTACTTATACGTCTGTGACTATTACAGCGCCATGTATCACAAATCGAATAAAATGGTTCAACTAAAACATACATATTTCTTTACGTACTACACGAATATGTAATAAAAATAGGGGTTCCCATTTTAAAGAACGCAGTTGATATCTGTTTGACCTATGGCAGCGCCATCTAGCGGGCCATCCATAGCGCCATCTGGTTTCCCCTTCAAACTAGACGAGTTTCGTTCTTTGTAGTTTTGTCGTTTGATGCTTATTTCGTGAGATATTTGGCCCGGTCACTATCAATGGACCACCCTGTATATCAAGGTGCCCCCTTTAACTGAAGACATTGAAATGTCTCAAAAACTACACATCGGATAAAAAAAGTTATAGTTCCACTTTGTTTGTCTTGGAGAGGAAGATCCAACGATACAACACCCGACCCACCACCCCACCAGGTGTGAGGTTGTGAGCGGTAACTTTGAAATCTTTAATGAGACTTCCGTTTTTTAAAGCTGATTACAATTCAAAAGCAAAATCTACATACGTTTTGTCTGAAGCATTTTCTTCCTTTCACGAATCGGAGGACTGGAAATGGGTAGATAACCGCAATTTACGAGATGTTACTCAACAGCTCTTGAATATCCAATGGCACGTGGGAGACAACCTCCATACTGCGAAGGTGTGACTGGCCAGTATTTCATAACTTGTAACAGGAAACCCCATTCGCGACGTTGTATTCCTCCGACATATCCAACAGAGGACTACTCGATGCCTCACCGTGGCCTTGTAGCGAACTACGAAGTAGCATAACAGACAATACATTACGTCGGCAGTTCGTGTATCTTGCAGACGTAGAAAAAATTAGGAGCTCTAAACATACAATACTTGCCCAGTGTTTACTGCCAGCTCATCTTCCTATGATCTGGAGAAAAGACGTACAAGTGGACGATGAATGTTGCAACCACAGCAGAAGATATCGAAATAATCCTGATTTACGGAGAATGTAGAATTGTAGAATGTTTTCCAAGGAAAGTCGAGTCTCGTTCGTTCTTTTACAAGGTTGTAAATGCCTTTATGTGTGATGCCAGCGTACAGACCGACAAAAGGAAACGAAGCAAACGTGTTACAGGATTAGCTGATGAAATACACTCACGCTCATAAATTAAGGATAATTCCAGAATGTGATGCCAAACAACGTGGCACTACACAAAACTGGCGCTAATAGCAAAGGCACATAGGGAACACACACGACACAGATCTGTAAGTCCACAATATTGGTGATAAGTTGAGAAAACTGTCACGAAACGCATGTGCTACAAAACGCCACTGTTTCCTCCGCATGTACCCAGACATCAATATGGGATATGATCACCATGCACACGTACACAGGCCACACAACGGGTTGGCATGCTCTGGATCAGGTGATCGAGCAGCTGCTGGGGTATAGCCTCCCATTCTTGCACCAGTGCCTGTCGGAGCTTCTGAAGTGTCCTAGGGGTTTAAAGACGTGCAGCGATACGTCGACCGAGAGCATCCCAGACGTGCTCGATGGGGTTTAGGTCTGCAGAACACAGGCAGTTCACTCCATTCGCCTGATATCTTCTGTTTCAGGTACTCCTCCACGACGGCAGCTCAGTGGGGCTGTGCGTTATCATCCATCAGGAGGAAGGTGGGACCAACTGCACCTCTGAAAAGGTGGACATTTGGTGCCAAATGACGTCCCGATACACCTGACCTGTTACAGATCCTCTTTCAAAGACGTGGAGGGGTGAACGTGTATCAGTCATAATCCCACCCCACACCATCAATCCACGATCTCCCTACAGGTCCCTTTCAAGGACATGAAGGGGTTGGTATATGGTTCCTGGTTCACGGCAGATGAAAACCGGGCGAGAATCACTGTTCAGACTATACCTGGACTCGTCCGTGAACATAACCTGGGACCACTGTTCCATTGAGGATGTACTGCGTTCTTGACACCAGGCTTTACGGGCTCTCCTGTGGCCAGGGGTCAGTGGAATGCACCTTACAGGTCTCTGGGCGAATAAACCATGTCTGTTTAGTCGTCTGTAGACTGTGTGTCTGGAGACAACTGTTGCAGTGGCTGCGGTAAGGTACCGAGCAAGGCTACCTGCAGTACTCCGTGGCCGTCTGCGGGCACTGACGGTGAGATACCGGTCTTCTTGTGGTGCTGTACACTGTGGACGTCCATACTGTAGCGCCTGGATAGGTTTCCTGTCTGCTGGAGTCGTCGCCATAACCCTGAGATCACACTTTGTGGCAAACGAAGGGCCCGTGCTACGACCTGCTGTGTTGGACCAGCCTCCAGTCGCCCTAGTACTCTACCCCTCATAACGCCATCAATTGTGTTCTTTGAGACATTTTCAACACACAGACACCATTAGCACGTCTGAAAACGTCTGCACACTTACTCGCTACACCCTACTCTGATATGTACCAACACACCTCTGCGTATGGGGACTGCTGCCAGCGCCACCGTGCGACGACCGCAGGTCGAATGCACCGCATGGTCAAACCCCGAGGTGATTTAAACCCGAAAACCGCCCACCAGAGCGTTGGATTGGATTGGATTGTTTGCGGGAAGACAGCAAACAGCGAGGTCACCGGTCTCATGGGATTAGGGAAGGACGGGAAAGGAAGTCGGCCGTGCCCTTTCAGAGGAACCATCCCGGCATTAGCCTGGAGCGTTTTAGGGAAATCACCCTAAGGCAGGATGGCCGGACGCGGGATTGAACCGTCGTCCTCCCGAATGCGAGTCCAGTGTGCTAACCACTGCGCCAACTAGCTCAGTACCAGAGCGTTGTTTCACTGGGTATCAGCATTATCCTCAATTTATGAACATGAGTAGCTGTGCTAGCGCCGGTGCACCAGATCCCACAGAATGTTGTCCTGGGCGTTCGGCAAGGTACGTAGTTCCATGTCGATGGCTGTCCAGCGAGTTAGACAATTGAAGCATGGGAGGAGTTAGACCGTGTTCACACTGGTCACTCGATCTCTAAAGGTGGCCCAATTAATTGGCCCCCTAGGTCGCCGGAATTGACGTCGCCGGGTTTCTTTCTGTGGGGATATTTAAAAGACAGGGTGTACCACCGAGTGTCAACAGGCTCTGAAGACATGGTCTACTGCATCGGAAATGCCTGTGCTGACATTCCCGCAGATATACTTGTGTCCTGTGGACAGTTTTTTGTAAAGCGGATCAGTGAGTGTACTGAAGTAGGCAGTACAACTATTGAACACTTACTCTAATTGGAAAATTACAGTTGCTTTCGCCTCGAGCCGCAGCGATAATGACGCGTCGGTTAGTCCCCTGCTCGATATGTCGGAGGAATACAACGTTGCGAATGGGGTTTCCAAATTGAAGTTATGAAATACTGGCCTGTACTGCCCTCGCAGCATGGGGTGGCGTCTCACATGCCATTGGATGTTCAAGGGCATGTCGTAAATTACGGTTAGTACCGATTTCAATTCTTCCGATTACAGCACCATCTGTGGCGAAAGGAAGAAAATGCGTGGTGGCGTGGGGGATCGAGTGTGGTATCTTGTCTGTGCCCCCTCCGAGACAAACAATTATAACTTTTTTTCATCTGATGTGTTGTTTTGAGTACTTCAATGTCTTCAGTTAAAATGAATACTCTGTATATGTACACACACACACACACACACACACACACACACACACACATATATATATATAGAGAGAGAGTATATACCTGTATATACAGGGTGGTCCATTGATCGTGCATTGATCGTGACCGGGCCAAATATCTCACGAAATAAGCGTCAAACGAAAAAACTACACAGATCGAAACGTGTCTAGCTTGAAGGGGGAAACCAGATGGCGCTATGGTTGGCCCGCTACATGGCGCTGCCATAAATCAAAAGGACATCAACTGCGTATTTTAAAATAGGAACCTCCATTTTTTATTACATATTCGTGTAGTACGTAAAGAAATATGAATGTTTTAGTTGGACCACTTTTTTCGCTTTGTGATAGATGGCGCTGTAATAGTCACAAACATATGGCTCACAATTTTAGACGAACAGTTGGTAACAGGTAGGTTTTTTAAATTAAAATACAGAAAGTAGGTACGTTTGAACATTTTATTTCGGTTGTTCCAATGTGAAACATGTACCTTTGTGAACTTATCATTTCTGAGAACGCATGCTGTTATAGCGTGATTACCTGTAAATACCACATTAATACAATAAATGCTCAAATTGATGTCCGTGAACCTCAATACATTTGGCAAGACGTGTAACGACATTCCTCTCAACAGCGAGTAGTTCGCCTTCCGCAATGTTCGCACATGCATTGACAATGCGCTGATGCATGTTGTCAGGCGTTGTCGATGGATCACGATATCAAATATCCTTCACCTTTCCCCACAGAAAGAAACACGGGGACGTCAGATCCGGTGAACGTCCGGGCCATGGTATAGTGCTTCGACTACCAATCACCTGTCATGAAATATGCTATTCAATACCGCTTCAGCCGCACGCGACCTATATGCCGGACATTCATCATGTTGGAAGTACATCGCCATTCTGTCATGCAGTGAAACATCTTGTAGTAACATCGGTAGAACATTACGTAGGAAATCAGCATTGCCCTACTTAGATTGCCATCAATAAAATGAGGGCCAATTATCCTTCCTCCCATAATGCCGCACCATACATGAACCCGCCAAGGTCGCTGATGTTCCCCTTGTCGCAGCCATCGTGGATTTTCCGTTGCCCAATAGTGCATATTATGCCGGTTTATGTTACCACTGTTGGTGAATGACGCTTCGTCGCTAAATAGCATCCAAAAAATCTGTTATCGTCTGTGTAATTTCTCTTGTTCCCAGTGGCAGAACTGTACACGACGTCAGAGTCGTCGCCATGCAATTCCTGGTGCACAGAAATGTGGCACGAGTGCAATCGATGTTGATGTAGCACTCTCTGCACGGACGTTTATGAGATTCCCGATTCTCGCGTAATTTGTCAGCTACTGATGTGCGGATTAGCCGCGACAGCAGCTAAAACGCCTACTTGGGCATCATCATTTGTTGGAGGTCGTGATTGACGTTTCACCTGTGGCCGAACACTTCCTATTTCCTTAAATAACGTAGCTATCCGGCGAACGGTCCGGACACTTGGATGATGTCGTCCAGGATACCGAGCAGCATACATAGCACACGCCAGTTGGGCATTTTGATCACAATAGCCATACATCAACATATGATCCGCTACAGCCGATTTATCAATATGTCCCAGGCGGCAGTTCCTTTTATGTTCGCCCAGACGGGTAGTGGCGCTTCTTTTTATTGTACCTATATAGACCTGTTTCAGGAAGGTGATGATGAAATAAAGTTAGTGAGACGACCGTCATAGCAAAGACGTCGCAATATAATGTGCGAATGTACAGAGAGGCTATTGAGATTGCCATACACTGCAATAATTTCAGTAGAAAATATGAAGGCATTAAGCTGGATAAGATATGGATGTCAACGTTGCAGCAAGAGCGTGACAATCGATTAATTTCAATTGAGAAAGTTGGCAATATGAGGAATTATAGCACAGCCGACGTCATGTGATTGACAGCAGCGCCCTCTGGACGTCTTACACATACTGCGCTCACTCACGCTCTGGTTGCAGGTCGCCGATTGTCCTCGGAGGATGCCTTCCGCAGCCGAAGGCGAAACGTCAGGGGAGAGTTTTACGTACGGACGACGGCCTCTCAGCCCGGAAGTGCTAAGTGACGGCAACACCTGTCGTGAAAGCCTACATTCTGCGATCAATCAATTCTGGTCAGAGTCCACATCTGCCCCGGAAATGTCTTACAGTTTAAAACCTGGTTCCTAAATCTGTGTCGTACCATTACATGATCTATCTGAAATCTTCCAGTGTCTGCGGGCCTCGTCCCCGTATACAGCCTTCTTTCATGATTCTTAAACCAAGTGTTAGCTGTGATTAAGATGTGCTCTTTGCAAAATTCTACCAGGCGGCTTTCCCTTTCATTTCTTGCCCCCATTCCATGCTCGGCTACTACTTTTCCATTCTACCAGGCGGCTTTCCCTTTCATTTCTTGCCCCCATCCCATGCTCGGCTACTACTTTTCCTTCTCTTCCTTTTAGTCCCCTATGACTATTTAATTTTCGTCTCCCCTCACTACCTGAAAAATTTCTTTTATCTCATAATACATTTCATCAATCTCTTCGTCATCTGCGGAGCTAGGTGGCATATAAACTTGTACTACTGTGGAAGGCGCGGGCTTCGTGTCTATCTTGGCCACAATAATGCGTTCACTATGTTGTTTGTAGTAGCTTACCCACGGTCCTATTTTTTTATTCATTTGACTTTGTATTTATAACTCTGTATTCACCTGACCAGAAGTCTTGTTCCTCCTGGCACGGCTATCTGTATCTCTAAGGCACACGAGCCTCCCCACCAACGGCAAGGTCCATGGTTCATGTACGAATAGGTGTGCTAAAAACGAGATTGGGCAACAGAACTAACGTAAGAAGAATTTATGTTACGTTTATATCAGAGGGAACCCAAGTCTATAGTTTATGTATTATAAAGTTTAAGGCACATTCCACATCTTAAACGCTGCCCAAAATTCAAACTCAAACTTTTCGCACATACCCTCGTCGTCCTGAAGCAGGTGCAGCGGCTTTGCCTCCAGAATGTGTTTCGAGCCCACGGAGCGCACGCACACGTAGTGTTCCGTCTTGACGTTCTTCAGCCTCACCGTTTCGCTCCTTTCGAGCTGCACTTCGGCAAACTGACTCGTGGCCGACATCCGTGTGCTGCTCAACACGGGACAGTCGCTCCGGTCAAATGACTTAAGGCTGTCCGTCTATCACTCGGATGCATCGCTTCCCGCCGCAGCATGCAGGACATCCTCATTACGCTTCCTTCCAAGGGAAACCGTGATGTAATGTGTGTACGGTTGCCTGTACTCGGAGGAATTACTTCGCCACGCACGTGTTCTACGAAACACCAGGCAGTCGAGGGGCTCTAATCTTGACATGTAAAGAAATCTTCTACACTCCTCATAAGAAGAAAACAGATACGATGTTCTAAAATGTCGTGGCATATATGATTAGATTTCTTAATCACGTAGATAGGATCACCACAGACTTCCAGAAGAACGTAATCAATCCACTCCACATAAGACATGTAACGGCAGGTGTAAATATTACCGAACCAACAGTTTAGTAAGTCGTGGTTATAAAATATTCACACGATTTATTTAGAAAAGGTTGGGAAAAATGGTGGAAGACAACATCGCGGAAGATTGGTTTGGGTCCCCGAGAAATGTAGGAACACATGAGGCAATACTGACCCTACGACGGTTCTAGGCGCTTCAGTCTGGAACCGCGCTACCGCTGCGGTCGCAGGTTCGAATCCTGCCTCGGGCATGGATGTGTGAGATGTCATTAGGTTAGTTAGGTTTAAGTAGTTCTAAGTTCTAGGGGACTGATGACCTCAGATGTTAAGTCCCATAGTGCTCAGAGCCATTTGAACCATTTGACCCTACGACTTACCTTAGAAGACAGAATGAAGGAAGTCAGACCTAAATTTCTACTGTTTGCGGATTCAGAAAAAGCGTTTGACAGTGGTTACTAGCATACATAGTCTGAAACTCTGAAGTATCAAGGATAAAATACATAGAGCTAAAAGTTAACTACAACTTGTAGGGCTACGGAAATCGGACTGCAGTTATAAGGGTCGAAGGGAAGCAGTACTAGAGAAGGGAGCGAACGAAGATTGTAACCTCTCTCGGATGTAATTAATATGTGCACTGAGCGAGCAGGTAAGGAAAACAACCACAAATTTAGAAGAAAAATTAATGTTCAGGGAGCAGAAATAAAAACTTTCAGTTTTCAGATGACATTGCGGTAGTGTCAGCGACTTGTAAGTGCAGTTGGACGGAATGGATGTTGCCTTGAAAAGAGGTTACAACACGAACGTCAATGAAGTTGCAAGAAGAGTAATGCAATGCAAATGATCTAAATCAGGTGATACCTATAGAATTGGATTAGGAAACGAGACACTAGAAGTAGTCGATGAGTTGTTATTTAGGCAGTAAAATACGAAGGAGTTACGCAAATTGGTGGCAAATTGATATCACACAGGTATCGATGGAAAATGTGAAGCTGAAAACTTTGGTGACAGACGTACGAATGTGTGGCGAGTGCAGCGCAATTTCATTGCGTACCTGTCAAGGATAGTAAACAAGGGATCTGTGGATACCTGGACATAAAATATTTGCTAATTTCATACCGTGTACTCAGTTGGACGGTAACTACGCGTCGCTCACAGGCGCTTTAACAATATATCCAGATATCAGCGTTTGAGTGAGGACTTGTAGTTGGGCTCAAAGAAGCCGGTGGAGTAATCGGTGAATCGGTCGAGATTTCATCAGAAGCGATGCCACTGTTGGACGATGTTGCCAGGAATGGATGAACTATGGCCGAGCACAGCGTTAAGAAGGAAGCGTACCACTTAGAGAGACGACAGAACCCAGGAAGGAACAGTCGTCAGTGATGCACTCAGAACACTGGCTTCATTATTATCGTTGGGCCGGCGAGCAGCTGGTGCTTCAATGAGCACAGGGTTAGTTAAGAGGCGGCTCACAGAAAGTGGGCTGAGCTCATGCCGGCCGTTGTGCGCAGCGGTACGCCGACGATATTCTCATCCCAGTTCTTTTGCCACTCATGGCAAGCCATCCTCGGATTCCATTTCAGCAAGATAATGCCCGCCCGCACACGGCGAGAGTTGCTACTGCTTCTCTTCGTGCTTGACAAACACTACCTTGGCCTGCAAGGTGGTCGGATGTCTCCCGAATTGAGAACGTCTGAAGCATTGAGAGCAATGTCCTCCAATCGTGTCGACATTTTGACGATCTAGCGCGCCAGTTGGACAGAATTTGCACGATATCTCTCAGGGGGACATCCAACGACTCTGTCAGTCAATGCCAAGCAGAATAACTGCTTGCATAATGGCCAGAAATAAACGAACGCGTTATTGATTTGCTCCATTTGTGAAACTCTTTCTCTTTAATAAATCATCCAGCTTTTCTGAAATTGTAATTGTGGTGTCACCGCCAAACACCACACTTGTTAGGTGGTAGCCTTTAAATCGGCCGCGGTCCGTTAGTATACGTCGGACCCGCGTGTCACCACTATCCGTGATTGCAGACCGAGCGCCGCCACACGGCAGGTCTAGAGAGACTTCCTAGCACTCGCCCCAGTTTTACAACCGACTTTGCTAGCGATGGTTCACTGACAAAATACACTCTCATTTGCCGAGACAATAGTTAGCATAGCCTTCAGCTACCTTATTTGTTACGACCTAGCAAGGCGCCATTATCGGTACTATTTATATTGTGAAATATGTAACGACAAGAGCGACGTTCATCATTAATGGATTAAAGTTAAGTATTCCACCAGCTACGTCCGTTTTTCTCAACTCTAATGCCCTTGTCATGTTCCAGACCTCACGCCAGCCTGCGTGTGCTAAAACGCGTGCATTTCGGCCTCCTTTAGTAACACGGTGGGCTCTCAGGTCAACCACATCAGAAGAAGAATTACCCCAAAAAATAATACCATATGACATAAGCGTATGAAAATATGCGAAGTAGACTACTTTTCTTGTTGAAATGTCACTTATTTCAGATACTGTTCTAATGGTAAATAAAGCAGCATTTACTTTCTGCACAAGATCCTGAACATGGGCTTTCCACAACAGCTTACTATCTATCCGAACGCCTAGGAACTTGAACTGTTCCGTCTCGCTTATAACATGCCCATTCTGTCTTATTAAAATATCAGTTCTTGTTGAATTGTGAGTTAGAAACTGTAATAACTGAGACTTACTGTGATTTAGCGTCAAATTATTTTCCACAAGCCACGAACTTATTTCATGAACTACATTATTTGATAATGTTTCAGTATTACACACAAGATCCTTCACTACCAAGCTGGTGTCATCAGCAAACAGAAATATTTTTGAATCAACTGTAATACTGGAAGGCATATCATTTATATAAATAAGAAAAAGCAGTGGCCCCACCACCGACCCTTGGGGAACGCCCCACTTAACAGTGCCCCATTGGGACTGAACATCACTACCACTATCAATATTGCGGAGTATTACCTTCTGCTTTCTGTTCTTAAAGTAAGAGGCGAACCAATTGTAAGCTACTCCTCTTACTCCATAATGGTCCAACTTCTGCAGTAATATTTTGTGGTCAACACAGTCAAAAGCCTTCGTTAAATCAAAGAAAACACCTAACGTTCGCAACCTTTTATTTAATCCGTCCAAAACCTCACAGAGAAAAGAGAATATAGCATTTTCAGTTGCTAAGCCATTTCTAAAGCCAAACTGTACATTTGACAGCAAATTATGTGAATTTAAATGCTCCAGTAATCTTGTATATACAACCTTCTCGATAACTTTAGCAAACACCGATGGCATAGAAATAGGTCTATAATTGTCAACATTATCTCTGTCTCCCTTTTTATAAAGTGGCTTCACTACCGAGTGCTTTAATCGGTCAGGAAACCGACCACTCCTAAAGGAAATATTACAGATATGGCTAAGTACTGGGCTAACATACATGAAACAATACTTCAGTATTCTGCTAGATACCCCGTCATATCCATGAGAGTTCTTGGTCTTTAGTGATTTAATTATTAACTCAATCTCCCTCCTGTCAGTATCATGGAGGAGCATTTCAGGTAACAGTCTCGGAACACTTTTTTCTAAGAGCGCTATGTGATTCCCTGTTGGGACTAGGTTTCTATTTCGTTCACCTGCTATATTCAGAAAGGGATTAATAAATACTGTACATATATGTGACTTATCAGTAACACGGACATTCCTACTAAGGAACGATTCTATGTCCTCTACCTGTCTCTGCAGACCAGCCACTTCCGTTACGACTGACCATATGGTTTTAATTTTATCCTGAGACTTATCTATTCTATCTCCATACCACATACTTTTTGCCTTCCTAATAACTTTTTTAAGCACCTTACAATACTGTTTGTAACGGGCTGCTGCATTTAGTTGTGCTGTTTCTAACGTTTTGATATAATTGCCACTTTGTTCTACAAGATATTCTTATCCCTCTAGTCAGCCACCCAGGCTGCCTGTTTGTGCTAGTACCCTGTTTTGAACGTTCTAACGGAAAGCAACTTTCAAAGAGCATGAGAAAAGTCTTGAGAAAAACATTATATTTATCGTCTACTGTATCAGCGCTATAAACATCTTGCCACTCTTGTTCCTTGATGAGGTTTACAAATGACTCTACAGCAACTGAACCTGCTTTCCTAAACAATTGATAACTATATTTAACACGTGTTGCAGCACTAAAATCTTTTAGAGTTAAAATTTGTACATCATGATCTGAAAGGCCATTCACCTTTTTGCTAACAGAATGCCCTTTTAGTAATGAGGAATGAACAAAAATGTTGTCTATGGTTGTTCTACTGTTCCCTTGCACTCTCGTTGGAAAGAATACGGTTTGCATAAGATTATATAAATTAAGGAGTTCTACCAGCATCCTCTTCCTTGCACAATCACTTATACAATTAATTATGCAGATTACTGAGTACCTGTCGGCTCAACACAAAAGTTTTGTCTCAAGTACAGATAGTATTGAGGATCAGTGGACAAAGTTCAAAACCATCGTAACAATATGCGTTAGATGAGTATGTGCCAAGCAAGATCGTAAGAGATGGGAAAGAGCCACCGTGGTACAACAACCGACTTAGAAAACTGCTGCGGAAGCAAAGGGAACTTCACAGCAAACATAAACATAGCCAAAGCCTTGCAGACAAACAAAAATTACGCGAAGCGAAATGTAGTGTGAGGAGGGCTATGCGAGAGGCTTTCAATGAATTCGAAAGTAAAGTTCTATGTACTGACTTGGCAGAAAATCCTAAGAAATTTTGGTTCTATGTCAAAGCGGTAGGTGGATCAAAACAAAATGTCCAGACACTCTGTGACCAAAATGGTACTGAAACAGAGGATGACAGACTAAAGGCAGAAATACTAAATGTCTTCTTCCAAAGCTGTTTCACAGAGGAAGACTGCACTGTGCTTCCTTCTCTGGATTATCGCACAGTTGACAAAATGGTAGATATCGAAATAGACGACAGAGGGATAGAGAAACAATTAAAATCGCTCAAAAGAGGAAAGGCCGCTTGTCCTGATGGGATACCAGTTCGATTTTACACAGAGTACGCGAAGGAACTTGCCCTCTTCTTGCAACGGTGTACCGTAGGTCTCTAGAAGAGCGAAGCGTTCCAAAGTATTGGAAAAGGGCACAGGTCATCCCCGTTTTCAAGAAGGGACGTCGAACAGATGTGCAGAACTATAGACCTATATCTCTAACGTCGATCAGTTGTAGAATTTTGGAACACGTATTATGTTCGAGTATAATGTCTTTTCTGGAGACTAGAAATCTACTCTGTAGGAATCAGCATGGGTTTCGAAAAAGACGGTCGTGTGAAACCCAGCTCGCGCTATTCGTCCACGAGACTCAGAGGGCCTCAGACACGGGTTCACAGGTAGATGCCGTGTTTCTTGACTTCCGTAAGGCGTTTGACACACTTCCCCACAGTCGTTTAATGAACAAAGTAAGAGCATACGGACTATCAGATCAATTGTGTGATTGGATTGAGGAGTTCCTAGATAACAGAACGCAGCACGTCATTCTCAATGGAGAGAAGTCTTCCGAAGTAAGAGTGATTTCAGTTGTGCCGCAGGGGAATGTCATAGGACCGTTGCTATTCACAATATACATAAATGATCTGGTGGATGACATCGGAAGTTCACTGAGGCTTTTTGCAGATGATGCTGTGGTGTATCGAGAGGTTGCAACAATGGAAAATTGTACTGAAATGCAGGAGGATCTGCAGCGAATTGACGCATGGTGCACAGAATGGCATCTGAATCTCAATGTAGACAATTGTAATGTAATGCGAATACATAGAAATATAGGCCGCTTATCATTTAGCTACAAAATAGCAGGTCAGCAACTGGAAGCAGTTAATTCCATAAATTATCTGGGAGTACGCATTAGGAGTGATTTAAAATGGAATGATCATATAAAGTTGATCGTCGGTAAAGCAGATGCCAGACTGAGATTCATTGGAAGAATCCTAAGGAAATGCAATCCGAAAACAAAGGAAGTAGGTTACAGTACGCTTGTTCGCCCACTGCTTGAATACTGCTCAGCAGTGTGGGATCCGTACGAGATAGGGTTGATAGAAGAGATAGAGAAGATCCAACGGGGAGCAGCGCGCTTCGTTACAGGATCATTTAGTAATCGCGAAAGCGTTACGGAGATGATAGATAAACTCCAGTGGAAGACTCTACAGGAGAGACGCTCAGTAGCTCGGTATGGGCTTTTGTTAAAGTTTCGAGAACATACCTTCACCGAAGAGTCAAGCAGTATATTGCTCCCTCCTTCGTATATCTCGCGAAGAGACCATGAGGATAAAATCAGAGAGATTAGAGCCCACACAGAAGCATACCGACCATCCTTCTTTCCACGTACAATACGAGACTGGAATAGAAGGGAGAACCGATAGAGGTACTCAGGGTACCCTCCGCCACACACCGTCAGGTGGCTTGCGTAGTATGGATGTAGATGTAGATGTCTAGGTAACATATTTAAGTGATGAACACTGCAAGACCACAGGTTAATGTAAACGCAAGATAAACCATTGCAAATGTGAAATGCTGGTACGTTCATAACGGGTGTAACAGCCAGACTGTTGAATGCAAGCGTGCAAAAGGTAAATGCTGTTTACGAATAACGCTGGATTTTTCGTCCGATGATGTTCCGTATATGCTCGAGTGGAGACAGATCTGGTGATCTAGCAGCACAAGGCAACAAGTCGATACTCGGTAGAGCATGTTGGGTTACAGGAGCGGTATATGGGCGAGCGTTATCCTTTTGGAAAACACCACCCAAAATGCTTTTCTTGAATGTCAACACCAACAAGTCGACTCAGCAGACTGACGTACAAATTTAATGTCAGAGTGCATGTGATAACACGAGAGTGCTGCTGCTTTCAGGCTAAATCGCTGCCCAGACCTCAGCTCCAGGTGTAGCTCCAGTGTGTCCAGCGCGCAGGCAGGTTGGTTGCAGGCCCTCAACTTGTAAAATGACTTTTTTAAAAATAATAATAATATCAATACTTATATATGCGTTTGGAGAGAGAGAGATTGATTTTTGATAGAGATTTTTACTTTATGTCGTAACTGGTACCTGAATTTTGGTTGCTGCCTCCTTGAATGTCAGCTTCTGCACCAGTTGATGACGCATTGCAATTTGGAGGAAGTTATTGTTCTTTAAGGTTTAAAATACGACCCTGTTAGTTACTTGGCCGTATTGCGAATAGCTTCGAGTCCAAGTTTTCGAAGGTTTTCATACCTAAGGGACCACTGTTGTAAGTAAGAAAGATCAAACAGCAATCTGCTTTTCGTGAGAAAAGGAGATTGCTTGACACACAAACTTCCTTCAAACCACACGTCCTGCTACATCAGAACTGGTCAATGGAGTTCAGCACCATACTATTGTACAAGAACATAATACAATTACTGTAATTAAGAAATTATGAGAGGTTGCTACTTATTGGATGAAAACTATAGAGAATGCTTTTCTTTTCCTGTGTTTTAGTTAACTTTGTACACTTACAATTCTGTCGATTGATAGACGGCGACGACAATGAAGTTCACCTTCTTTTCCAAAAACAAGATATTTCTATTCTTCACTTCCAGAAAATTTGTATACATAAATGTTTGGCAACTCTTACATATACTTCACTCGGTTTTATCACTAAAATATCAATTATAGATATTTCTATTCTTCACTTCCAGAAAATTTGTATACATAAATGTTTGGCAACTTTTACAAATACTCGGTTTTATCACTAAAATATCAATTTTCATTAAATATAACAATACGTTCTGAGCGGCGGCCTAGCAACATTTCCTCTTTCCACAAGATACAGATTAACAGTTTTTTTAATAAAATCAATTGTCTTTTTTTTTTTTTTGTCCATACTCAAAGATTCTCTAGTACTATCGTTGGGGGATTGCACGCTAAAGAGTTTCTTGCTGTTCAGCTGTGCTTCACTTCACTTCAAGTACTTTTTGAATCACATTTAAATTTACGGTATTTACATACATTACTGAGCTTCTCAGAATAAATCAGGCACAAATGAGTTAAAGAAAAAAAATAGTGAGGCATACTTAATATTACAAACTGACCTCGATCTAACCCACGTACGGCCATCACTAGCACCGAGGAAGAACCAACTTGCATCAGAACACACGACAGGTCTCCACCCTGCCCACCAATCAGCTCTCTCTTGACACCACTCAAGTCACAAATGGCGATGGTTCGGTGTCAGTGGACTGGACGCTACAGGGCGTCCGGCTCGGAACCTTGCTTGAAGTAACCTACTTGTAACAGTTCGTTGTGTCAGTGTGGTGCCAAATGCTACTCAGATTGCTGCTGCAGTACATTCTCGTCACCACCGCTCTATCAGTGATTTTCAGTGGCTACATTCCTGCCAAATCGCAGAAGGAATATCCAGCTTCTCTTAGCCCTATGACACGTACTTGTTCGGACTCAGTGAGGTGTTTGTTGATATTGGCGCCTTTCGCACCTTAAAGGCACTCTTGACTATCGTCAACTGATCACGTTCAGTCTCAGAGGTAACTAACGCCCACGACCGTTGCAGTGTGTATTTACAAGCAAACCTGATGTGCCTCCTCGTAGTGGCACTCTTACGCGGCGCCTGCGGAATTGGAGCAGCATAATCTCTGACATGTAGAAACACGCCTGCCAACTTTCGTTTGTGTTGCACAACTCCTTCTTGGTGAGGCGATTTTTTTTTCAGTCAGTGTATATCTCCCTCAGCTACCTGTTCTTTCTTCGTGGTCGATCTTCTCCCTCACAAATTGGTCCGAATATTTCTGCAGGATTTTATTTCCAAAAACCTGTGTGTTCACCTATTCTCGATATTGCTGGTCCATATAGACGTAATGGTCTGATTATAGTTTTATATATCCCTATGTTGGTCCCTCTTCAAAAAATTACGGATGACAGTAATTTGATGGTTGCGTATGACGCTTTGGAGACCGCTTTGACCCTCGCTTCCGTTTTTTGTTTTCCATCATTTTTGTTGTTCTCTACCATCCCCAGATATTTAAACTCATCTTCTTCTTCAAACACTTCGTTATCAATCTGCACAGTTTCCTGCCTCTTTCGGCCTTCACGAGTTTTTTCTTGTCATTTATCTCTAATCCAACCTCCTCTGCTTTCTTAAATAGCTATCTTGCCAGTATTTTCAGATCATCTAGATTTTCAATGACTAATGCTACATCATGTGCAAAGACCAATACATCCATTTTTATGTCTATGGCAATTCCCTCTTGTGCTCCACTTGCTGTATTCAGTGGCTTCTGTACTATTGTGTTGAATAACAGTGGTGATATTCCATCTCTATCCTGGCATCTGTGTTATGTTTGAAGCTATCCATTTTATCTATCCCTTTCGAGCCTTCCAGTGTGACTTTTTCATGATTTGTAATCTTCTCTAATATTCCAAACTTCTGCATTTTCTCCCACTAATTTTCTCTGTTTATGCTATTGTACAGTTACTTAAGATCAACAATATTGTATTCCGACTATTAAGATATGGCTTCTTTCTTTGCAAATATCTTATTAGTGACGGGTCAAGTCTTCATAAATCCCGCTTGTTTTCATCTATTACCTCTTTCAAATATGCTTCCAAACTTTTCCAGAGAATCTAGAACACTTTGTAGGCTGTTGTAATTAATGGGATGTCTCTACAATTTCTGGTTTATTATTTATAGTCCTTTTTGTGGTCTGGTACTACGATGTTACTCTTGAAACTTACGGCAGTTTTAAGCTTGTTTACAATGTAAAATATTTTATATGTAGTTTTTTTACACCCTTGCAGAGCGAGAGAATAAACAGACTCAATCTTCTGAAATGAAATGTTTTAGATCTTTGGTGAGGTGAACGAACATGAATAAGATCAGAAATGAAAGGATCTGTAATGGATGCAGGTGTAAAACTCGGTGCACTGGGAAAAGTCCACCAGTCCAGTGGTCATGTGAAGCTGATGGAAGAAACCAGGATAGTGGAGAAATCCTTGAAAAACTATACTTGATAAAATACATATTGGGCCGCCAAGAAGATCATGGATTAATATAGTTTAGAAGGACGTCGTCATAACTGGCATTCTTTGGTTCTTTGGGATGGGGTCCATGAGGAAGAACTGTACAAGGGTAGAGGATCATCAGTAGTACCCTAGTAGTTGGAGCTGCGACCTGGTTACATTCAGTACATATAGGGTTTCCTTATTAAGGGCCGTCAGGCGCGTTTTCTCTGGTGTTTCGACAGATAGTTGAAATTTCGTTTTTGCTATGTGTAGCTGGAGTCGGCCCAGACACTTATTTACTGCCCATCAAGTCTTTCATGTGACGTCCTGCTTTGTCGGAAAGCTTCGATTTGTTTCCCATAACCAACAAAATGATTTTTGAACTGGACTTTTACGTGCCCATTGGATACAGCGGTCCAAAATTAGTCTACTATAATATTCGTTTGTTGATATATATGAACAAGGACAGTGATAATGATGTCGTGTGAAGACACGAAGAATAACCAAAACTACAGCAGCAACAGCACCTACCTGGCTCATGCTTATGGAACAGAACTGCTCGGTCGCTGCTTCAGTACTGGTTATCCTTCATGTTTTACTGTCCATGTTAACACATATCAGTAAACGAATATCACACTAGAATAATTTGGGACAGCTATATGGAATATAGCACTAGACGAATTTGAAATCCCAATTACAAATAATTTTTTTCCAAAATTTTATACAATTGTGGAAATTAGAATTTCTGCCACTCGTAGCACTGAGCCACTCACACAGGTTACATTTAGCTTGCTTTTGGTTCTCTGCCCTCTTAGGAAAGTGCCGCTCATCTGATTTCTGCTGCCACTCTTCTCTAAAAATACTTACTTTCCGATTACAAATGTAATGATGTCCTCAGATGAAGCATTATTTGGAACAATCCTCCGTTAGACTGTGTAAATTTCAACGTTCCTGCTTCTCTGTTCGTCGTCATACCTCTGAACAAATGGAACACGACCACGACATTGAAGGCCAGTATGGAATAATAGAAACATGTGTGGGAGAAGCAGCAGTAGCAGTGTGTGAAAAAAGAGAAAGAAAGAAGAAAAATCCATGGTTCTCAAGAATGCGAGCAAAAAGTGAAAAATAAATAGTAGCAAGGGAAAAATATTTACAGCAAGATTCGAACGAAAGCGAAGAAATTTTATGAAAACTGTCATAGGGTAACCAAAAGTCTTCCTCGAAGAGAAAAGAAAGAACGTGTGAGAAGCGTAATTAAAGGAGGAGAAGAGGACAAATTTGCGCAGAATGCAGCAGATTTTTTGCAGGTTGTTAGGTTGTCCAGAAGAGCATAAAAATAACAGTACAGGTCTAGAAAGAACAAAAGGTATGGGAATTTCTACAGAATATTTTGAGAAGCTCTTAAATGTGAAAGATGGAAATACAGAAGTGGAGATCCGTTACTTGCACTGCCGTCTATGAAAGAGACAGTAGACTCAATTAAAATACTAAAAAACTAGCAAAGCACTACAGGGGACGAAATAAAACTCATCTGCTTAGAAAGGGAGGAGATATCCCAGTTTCCTCTTGGTCTGGTTTAAGGAATCTTGTTTCACTAGGAAGACCATCAAGTCTTTGAAACGCGACCTGATTTCGTGACCGCCTCCCTGGAAATCGTTCTGTGCACATGCGCCTTGCTGCTTGACTGTTGGATAGTGCCTCGCCATAAATGAGGTGCGTTCCAGCCCAATCGGTTGGAGTGTAATCAGACATCAAGAACATGTAAACATCACTAACATTCATGTAAACACAACATAATGTAAACAATACTAATGTAGTTGTTTGCTCAGAGATGTGCAAACTGCTACCAATAATGAAAACTTAACCTTCATAGCATAAGATGTACACTGAAAACAACTGTGAAAATTGGTCTAAGGGGAGTCCAGCATCGAACCCTTCAATGCCGCTAGCGAGAAAACAGCGCATCTGTAACAATTGTGTCACATAACAGAAGTGTTTCTTTTTGTCTCCTGTAATAACTCTAGCAATTTATATAAGTAGTTTTTTACAGCCTGTGTATGCAGTGGTACTCAAAACTTAAAGATAAAAGTAACTTTCAAATGATGTGTCAATTCCAAGTAACATAGTTCGATGAAACTTGGACCATACATAGAAAGAACTACTGCAGTTTAGTACAGAAGGTAATACGCAATGAGACGAACAGAAATAACACTTTTTTTTCAAAGACTTCGCATGGAGTGGTCGTACTGTTTGAGGCGCCATGTCTCGGATTGCGCGGCCCCTCCCTCCGGAGGTTCGAGTTCACCCTCGAGCATGGGTGTGTGTGTTGTTCTTAGCATAAGCTAGTTTAAGTCTACAGACCGATGACCTCATCAGTTTCGTCCCTTAGGAATTCACACAAATTTGAACATTTTATTCAAAGACAATAATTATACTGAAGTCTCTGTGAGTTATCATGGTCCCTGCATTTTACAAAAGGCGGGCCATGGTCCTTAATTATGTGTGTCATCATCACAGATGGCAAAGCGCGCTTGCAACATGTCATCATGCAGGCTACAAGACTGCTAGTGAGTTCTTGTGGTGGGTTGTTCCATTTCTCCACCAGGGTGGTTGACAAACGTCTCCCAACGTATCTCGCATGTGCTCAATGGGAAGTCAGAGAAACGCATAGGCAAGTCCATTCATTGAATATCCTCTCGTTCCAAGAGCTCCATCACCTGCACATTTCAATGCAGTCGTGCATTGTCATCCACAAATATGACGTCAGGACCAAATTTACACCGGAAAAGACGCACATGGAGAAGGAGTACAGTGTAACGATTGCACTGAGTGGTGAGTGACCTGTGTTCAAAGATTCTGAGGTCAATATGTGCATACGACATTATGCCTCCCCATACCATAACATGTGGAAGACCAAAACGTCATGTTCGACAAAGGACAATGCTGTATGTAGCCTCACTTGGCGAGAGTTGGGAACTGTTAATACACCCAGGAACATTGTAGAACATGATCGTTTTGACGGTCCAAGTGTGGGGATGCAATGTGTTGTGTGGGTGTGTACTGATCTCCAAATCTTTGAACACTATTTACTCGCTGGTCAACGTTATTGTGACACTGTACCCCTTCCCCATGTGCGTCTTTTCAGGGGTGCACTCGGCCCTGATTGAACTGAGCAAGTGTTGGAAGTCGTGGAACGAGAGGATATTCGACAAATGGACTTGCCTGTCCGTTCCCCCGACTTAAGCCCCATCAAGCGCGACCGGGACGTGTTGGGTACACATACTCCAGCACGTTCACATGCGTCAAGGATCGTCCAGCGCTGGTGGAGTCATGGAAGGCCCTACCACGAGAAGTGCTTATCAAGCTTGTGCCCAGCACGGGAGAACGTTGCAGGCCATGTATTGCCATCCGTAGTGGTCACACACCCTATTAAGAACCGTGGCCCGCCTTTTGTGATCTCCAGGGTATCATAATAAATCGCAGTGACTTCAGTGTAATTGTTTCTGAACAAAAGTGTCATATCTGCTTGTCTCATTGTGTATTCCTTTCAGTTACCTACTATGTCAGTTCCTTCTATGTAGGATGCGAGTTTCATTGAGCTATGTTACTTGGCAGTGACATATCATGTATAAGTTATTCCCGTCCTTAAGTTTTGCACACCAGTGTATAAGGTGACCCGTTTATCTTGACCACTTCAAATAACTTTTCGTACAGAATCAAAATAGAAAATAAAAAAAATCTAGAAAATATTTGTAACCTCCCCCCAGTTTCGCACTGAACTATATTATTCGCATACACTGTAGGTGAAGTTATATTTTAATGATTTTTGCATTATATATATATATATATCCTCCTTTTCATGACACTCATTGTTGTCCACTTCCGTTATTGTGAAAACTACTAAATGACAACATCTCCTTTCTTAAATACTGGTATTTATTAATTAAATCACTCAATTATAAACATTTATGAACATCAAACACTGTGTGCCATTCCGCCACTCATCTCCGGCCTGGCTACTGAGCAGAGTCTCTCTCTAGCCTCTCACACCCGACTTCCACCCACAGACTTCAACACTCGACTACTGCTTACCCACTCGCACATTGTTGACTGCACTGCAGTCTTTGCTTAAACCATGTATGATCTCTGCATAGTGCGTAATCGATACTACGTAAGGGTAATGTACCCTTACATATTGTTTAACTACCAGTGGAACATTAATGAGCATGTTAACCTTTCTCATAATTTTTTTCGTTATGATGATATGAACAGCAGCATATCTTTTTCAGATAGCACAGTACACTTTTTAAACAGTAATACCTTTCCCCTCCTGAAAATATGCTCTGAAACGTCACACAGTATACCATTCAGATAAACATGATGTTATTAAAACGTAACATAAAAGCGACTTTGACTCTTCTGTACGAAAAAATGTTACTAGTTCACCTGCTGGAGTTGACAGCAATACTCACCAAACGAAACGCCACCCAGAATCCCAGTGGTCCCCTAGGACTAGCATTCAAGAGGGAATACACACTCAGCCATGCGGGATCTGGCAGTTAGTTACCTCACATGGCTTAGTCAGAAAATAGACTTGTTTCCAGCATGACAAGTACCTCTGAGCAGGTGTTATTAACACACTACTCTGTTGCACTAAATGCTGCAACGATTTCCTCTGACTTCCTTCCAACGCCGTAAATATTAGCTGTAAATATTAGAAGTTTAAATTTAATTCATGTACATAATTTTACTGTTTATTGACTGAGGATCATTAAAATCAATGAAACTCGAGTTTATCTAATTACATTTTTGTTTATCTGACATGTTCCACGCCCAGGAGGATTCCCTCTTTTATGGGTCTATGGAATGAATAATTAATCTAATCTAATCTAATCTCATCTAATCTCTAGTTCTGTTAAAGCTGGTACACCATCTGCCAAAATCCGAGGAACCGGGTGCAGAGCATGCAGTAGTCAGAACCTGTCAACGTGGCGTTCGTTTCTCGAGCAACGCCAAACACACCACTTGTAAAACATGTAAAACTCACTCTGTTTTACAGGAAACAAAGTTTACGGTAACATGATGACGTTACAGATTGGTCATTTGGTCCCTTGCCTCTCAGTATCTGTTTACAAAATTTTTACTTGATAGTGAGGAACAAAAAGCATCCTTCATCTGGAATATCTGTTATCTGAGCTGTCCTAGTGTATGCAATTTGCACCATCAAAGTTATCTAGGTGTTGGAGATGGTTGCCAAGACAAACATGTTCTGCTGCACTTTGACATTTTGTAAAAGCTATTGTTCTGGGCCACAGTGGCAGTGCAGAGTGTAGAGCACCTTCCAGAGGTTTATCCTTCATTAACAGCTCCATAACTGCTCATCTGACAGTTCGTGTTGGCATCTGGTCTTGTATATAGTATTATATTCGCCTTCAGGAGGTGGATTTCTGTTACTTTCTTGGTCATTATAGCTGCCATTTTCACGCTATAATTCTACAGTGTAATGGTATCTTCTGCAAGCACTTATTGTTGCCTGTCTCACGTAACGTACTGAGATGTGCAAGAGCCTATACATGCATATATATATATGTGTGTGTGTGTGTGTGTGTGTGTGTGTGTGTATGTGTGTGCTCAATAGTGATATTAATTAGCATATGGTATTTTTCGTTACACTACGCACACTCTCTTCTGCCCACACACACAAGCAATACAGCAAGAGTAACTGTACTTAACATCCATTTCAACTCATAAACGGTTCAATACATCCAACTTATTTTACACTCCTGGAAATGGAAAAAAGAACACATTGACACCGGTGTGTCAGACCCACCATACTTGCTCCGGACACTGCGAGAGGGCTGTACAAGCAATGATCACACGTACGGCACAGCGGACAAGCCAGGAACCGCGGTGTTGGCCGTCGAATGGCGCTAGCTGCGCAGCATTTGTGCACCGTCGCCGTCAGTGTCAGCCAGTTTGCCGTGGCATACGGAGCTCCATCGCAGTCTTTAACACTGGTAGCATGCCGCGACAGCGTGGACGTGAACCGTATGTGCAGTTGACGGACTTTGAGCGAGGGCGTATAGTGGGCATGCGGGAGGCCGGGTGGAAGTACCGCCGAATTGCTCAACACGTGGGGCGTGAGGTCTCCACAGTACATCGATGTTGTCGCCAGTGGTCGGCGGAAGGTGCACGTGCCCGTCGACCTGGGACCGGACCGCAGCGACGCACGGATGCACGCCAAGACCGTAGGATCCTACGCAGTGCCGTAGGGGACCGCACCGCCACTTCCCAGCAAATTAGGGACACTGTTGCTCCTGGGGTATCGGCGAGGACCATTCGCAACCGTCTCCATGAAGCTGGGCTACGGTCCCGCACACCGGTAGGCCGTCTTCCGCTCACGCCCCAACATCGTGCAGCCCGCTTCCAGTGGTGCCGCGACAGGCGTGAATGGAGGGACGAATGGAGACGTGTCGTCTTCAGCGATGAGAGTCGCTTCTGCCTTGGTGCCAATGATGGTCGTATGCGTGTTTGGCGCCGTGCAGGTGAGCGCCACAATCAGGACTGCATACGACCGAGGCACACAGGGCCAACACCCGGCATCATGGTGTGGGGAGCGATCTCCTACATTGGCCGTACACCTCTGGTGATCGTCGAGGGGACACTGAATAGTGCACGGTACATCCAAACCGTCATCGAACCCATCGTTCTACCATTCCTAGACCGGCAAGGGAACTTGCTGTTCCAACAGGACAATGCACCTCCGCATGTATCCCGTGCCACCCAACGTGCTCTAGAAGGTGTAAGTCAACTACCCTGGCCAGCAAGATCTCCGGATCTGTCCCTCCCATTGAGCATGTTTGGGACTGGATGAAGCGTCGTCTCACGCGGTCTGCACGTCCAGCACGAACGCTGGTCCAACTGAGGCGCCAGGTGGAAATGGCATGGCAAGCCGTTCCACAGGACTACATCCAGCATCTCTACGATCGTCTCCATGGGAGAATAGCAGCCTGCATTGCTGCGAAAGGTGGATATACACTGTACTAGTGCCGACATTGTGCATGCTCTGTTGCCTGTGTCTATGTGCCTGTAGTTCTGTCAGTGTGATCATGTGATGCATCTGACCCCAGGAATGTGTCAATAAAGTTTCCCCTTCCTGGGACAATGAATTCACGGTGTTCTTATTTCAATTTCCAGGAGTGTATTTGTCAAACAACAGCATACAAAGAGGAGAGTATTTTTTCTTATGGTTAACACATGAAACTCCATTATCTGCTGAAGTTTATAAGTTACCACAGATTTTAGTTACAATTGACAGAGACAAAAGTGGTTAAAACTGCTAAAACTAGAAATGCATAAAATACAATTTCACGTAAAATTACAATCACTCTGTCTCATTTTCACTCACGTCCACTGATCCAGTTGTATACAGTTATAAAGAAAGGAAGATAGTCAACTTTGTAATTGTTTGTAATTGTTATAATGTGCCATTAAAATAACTTTTGCCCTCTTGTTCAATTTTAAAACATTTTCAGTTAAAATGTGGCCTACTGAAATCTGTATGGCAAAAGCATCACAAAGTGAAGGACTCTTCTGTATCATCAGGTACCAATGTGACATCGGAATGAAGACATTTAAATTTAGATGGCAACCATGGAGTCATTTAAGATTGCAGCCTTGCTAAATGACGATAATCTGAAAGTAAACTGAGCTGGAGTAGTTTTTGTGGCTCTGATTGCTTCAACAGAATGAATGTGTCAGTATTTCCTAGGGTGAAATATGCTGTGTATGTTTAAGAGTATGTTACCGTTGCACTGTCCTCTCTTTGGGACCCAGCAATGTAAACACATAGCTATTCGTTTCATGCATGTCGAAATCCGATGGTTTCCATGGCAGAATCATGGAGTACTTAGTTACAGTCCTCTTTTGGTGATTCATTGTATTAGATCTAAATTTTCACTGATCCAATAGCTCAAGTGGGTCACTTAGAGACAGTAACTTACATGTTTCCAAACATTTATCTCGTATTTTCGTTGGGCTGTCTCTCTTGGGATGAAATTAGCACATCTTATGCTTTTAATCCCAAGGCACAACATGAGAACTGAGGACAGTGAGTATGGTAGGGTTGTGTGTTTGAGTACTGTATTTACAGCATCAGTGACCTATCAGAATCATGACTAACTCTAAAAATAAAAACAAAGCAGAATTATTTAGACAAAAACCTTACATCCTGATACTTCAACGAATTGTACATAGTGTCCAGCACTTCATACAAAATTTGAGAATCATTGCTCTTAGGATTGCGATCCACATATTGCAGTGATGATAAAATGTGCTCCATTGGCAGATACAATAAACAAATTGAAAACTGCAGAAATTTACTTCACCCTGAAACCAATTGAACAGAATACAAGATATGTCAAGTTACTAGGTTACATATAGATCAAAAACTTACAAGCGACAGACACACAAATTATCTATGTAAAAAACTTGCTCGAACTCTCTCTCTATTACACAAGCTGAGACAAATTGTCAGTAAAAATTTGCTAATCTCCACATACTTTGCTTTTTTCCTTTCACAGCTGCAATATGGGGTACTTCATTGCGATAACTCAGTCGGTTCAAGTACCATCTTCAAGTGGCAGAAGAAAGCAGTGAGGTGCATTTTAGGACTAGCACCAAGACAAAGTTGCAAAAATCGTTATAAAGAACTGAAGATAATGAAAATACCTAGTATATACATTTATAATTGTTTAATATATGCTAAAGAGAACGTAAAGAACTTTAATTTATGATCTGAAGTGCATGTTCATAATACTCGAAATAATAGTAACATAGACCTACCATACACAAGGCTGACATTAACACAAAAGAGCCATAAACACCTTAGCTTGAAATTTTATAACAAACTCCCAAAGGCTGTGAGCGAACTACCATTGAATAACTTTAAGCAAACATTAGAAGTGTGGCTCAAATGCATGCAATATTACTCACTTGATGAGTTTCTAAACAGTGACGCAAAAGATATATGCAACACGAAACAAAAAACTGCCATATGAATTACACCTATATGTTTGCGACAGTAATGTACCAACAAAGACTTTTACATGGATATGTAAGATGTACCATAAATATATCTTGATACTATTGTACATTTAACTGTTATGATTCATTATTATTACTACTACTACTACTACTACTACTGTTGTGAATGAATAATTGTTATATTATCAATATTACTTTACCATGCGAGTCTGCTTGCCCTATACAGGTGCAATTATGTGCAATAATAATTATTGTAATTTAAAAAAATATATTTAACACACTGACGATGCCAGTTTTATGGAAAATATACTGAAAGACAAATAAAGATTCTATCCTATTCTATCGCAATGTTACTTGTAATTTAATGCAAGCTGGCACAGAATTTTAGACTTTTGTGTAGAGCCAAAAACATTTCTTAAAAAGGAATAAAAATTCATTTTACATTCGAAAATGATTTGATGACAAAACTTTGTCCTCCACAGACAGCTCTCCTATTAGCATATTGCATGTCCCCAAAAAAATTCATATGAGATACCCATTTCTCTAGCCAACATTCGTGAGTCTATCTTTGTCATCAGCACCATTATAAGCTCTTTGGCTAAAACTGCACAACTCACATGAATAAACTCCACTTATCATCATCCTGATAGTTGTGTTAAGGAGCGTTTCTAGCTTTTGGGTGTGGACATGCTGAATTTCATGTAAATGTGATGGCAGAGAGATGCACTAGTAATTTATTCATGCTTGTGAAAATCCAGCGTAACATCTAGTAAAAAGTGGTGTGTTATTAACAGTAAATGCATACTGTTATTAATAAAATTTTGCAGAAGCCAAAGAAATACTGTCCAGGGATGTGCAAGCAGTTACTGTTATAGTGGCGATATGAGCTGCACCATAGTATTCTGGTTTCCAAGAGATGGAAACACACAGAATTCTTTCGTGATATGTTGAATTATTGTCAAGAGAAACTTCCTGGCAGATTAAAACTGTGTGCCCGACCGAGACTCGAACTCGGGGCCTTTGCCTTTCGCGGGCAAGTGCTCTACCAACTGAGCTACCGAAGCACGACTCACGTCCGGTACTCACAGCTTTACTTCTGCCAGTATCCGTCTCCTACCTTCCAAACTTTACAGAAGCTCTCCTGCGAAACTTGCAGAACTAGCACTCCTGAAAGAAAGGATATTGCGGAGACATGGCTTAGCCACAGCCTGGGGGATGTTTCCAGAATGAGATTTTCACTCTGCAGCGGAGTGTGCGCTGATATGAAACTTCCTGGCAGTTCGAGTCTCGGTCGGGTACACAGTTTTAATCTGCCAGGAAGTTTCATATCAGCGCACACTCCGCTGCAGAGTGAAAATCTCATTCTATTGTCAAGAGATTTATCATCTGTGTGAAATATCATGAAGTAGAGGGCATGATAACAACTGTTACTTTTCAATATTTGCAAGGGAATGAGAAGTACCCACAAGTCTGTCCAACACTTTGTGAAAATGCAAATGCAAGAATTTTCTCTGATCTAAAACAATATTTAAGTAGATAAAAAGATGTGAGTGTGGGTAAGATCCAAATGAGGAAGACTGAAGTGAGGGAAAGATCTTCACAAGAGAAATTAAGAGAGGCTTGCAGAAAATCTGATTAAAAGTTTTACAGATGAATGTAAAACTGATGCATGACTGTAGAAAATGGCAAGTGGTACAATACTGCAGTACAGTACATGATTCATTATGTTTCTACAAATTAACAGTGGAAGGAATCCCAAACCAAAAACTTGTGTCCAGATTTCGCTTCCTTACATGTTTCAGATAAAATAAGTCAAATTAACTTTCATCCAAGTAATCTTTACTTTATTCCGATATATCAGATTCTAGTATAGGGTTCAGAAAAAAAATCTCATATTTCAAAATACAATTACAAACAAAGAAAGAAAGATACTGATAAAATAACTTTATTTGTGAACAATAAATACTATGACATTTTAGATTAGTTGATTTTAAAACTTCTGTCCAGTAAATGGTGTCGTCCATTGTTGACCCATTGACAAAGCCTTTCCCAGACGTTGCCCATAGTTCCTCATGTCATTTCCGGTGGAATTGCAGCCACTTCCTGGGTGACTGCCTCCTTGTGTGCTTGCAGGACTATGGGGCTAAGTTTGCAAAGTTGAGTCCTAAAGTGTCCCCCAAGAAAAATATCACATGGTAATAAATCAGGCGACCTTGGGGGCCAGGCAACGTTTCGTCATGAAGAGAGAAGACATTCAGGAAACAATTCTCTGACGTGACAGTAGCAATTTGAATCAATCGTTAATGTTAAGCTGTCTGCTTCAAAAAAAAAAATTAAACACCCCCCACCCCCATATCAAACACAGCAACAGCATATCAGACTGTCACAAACTGACTGTGAAGTGGTCATTGGTAATGTTCCTAAAGATTTTTTGCTGCTCAATAGCAGAAATTTTGTTTATCTACAGTACCTGACAGACAGAAGTAAGCCTCATCAGAAGAAATCAAAATGTCGCCAGGGGAAATGTTTCGAAAAATTTCTTCACACATAACTCTTCGAGTTTCAAAATCTTTCTCACTAAACTCTAGGTATTCATGGTTTTATAGTGGTGCATATGAAGATCCCTCTGCAGCATTCCTCTTACAGTCCTATCAGACGATTCCAGGGCAGCTGCATGTTTAAATGCTGGGCACTTAAGAGATTGCTGCATGGATGCTCTTACCTGTGCTATATTTTATGACATTGTTAGAGTCTAAGGTACATCAACTGACTTTCTTCCCGGTGCAGAACCTGATGCTCTAAAGTTTGATAACCAAATTTTACTAGTGTTTCTATCATGAACAGAATGATGTTGGCCAACTTCGATTTGAATGCTAAATACTAGCTAAGCAGTAGTCACAGAACCACCATTATGAACATAATCTCCTCAAAAAAACGCATAATTCTCATTTAGCCAAGCCATTGAGTCTAGTGAAAATTGCATCTACACCGCACACTGGACTAGCATTTGGGAGGACGACGGTTCAATCCCGCGTCCGGTCATCCTGATTTAGGTTTTTCTTGATTTCCCTAAATCGCTCCAGGCAAATGCCATGATGGTTCCTCTGAAAGGGCTCGGCTGACTTCCTTCCCCATCCTTCCGTGATCTGACGAGACCGATGACCTCGCAATTTGGTCTCTTCCCACAAACAACCACCAACCCCATCTATACCGCTATCGATAGATATCCCCTCCACATTAGTAAAACAACAACGACTTACACAGTGGCATCTTGAAATATGATAGATGTTTTTATCAGATCCTGTGTTTATATGTTAGTTTTTCTGATGAAGAAACTGTGGTCATAAAACAGCACAAGAAGAGTATGCCAATTTTAAACAATAACCATCCAAAACGATATTCCACCACACAATTTTAAAACAGTTACTTGAAGGAAAGTTGAGTTCGTACTGCATATTTTTCTGAACTCTTATTTTGAAAATTTACCTTTGCTTAACTACTTCTCAATATACAGATACCAGGAAGGAATCTCTCATTGTAGCTTATCAGAAGAGTGTTGTTTATCAAATCAGGCATCTAACTCCATTATAATATTGCACGCCACTTGGTGCATTTTACATTTAATACATGATAATAACTTGCCATCATCTTTTAAGACTGATTCACAGTTGACAGAAAGCAACATCATATAACACCATGTCAAAACATTCCACAATGCATTTCACATCGCAGCATTCACACCGTCAGTCAACGGGTCATAATGAGGTGGGAAATCACGTCACATTACATCAGAGTTTCTCAGGAAGGAGTTTTGACAGTGATGTTGTGGTGTCACCGCCAGACACCACACTTGCTAGGTGGTAGCCTTCAAATCGGCCGCGGTCCGTTAGTATACGTCGGACCCGCGAGTCGCCACTATCAGTGATTGCAGACCGAGCGCCGCCACACGGCAGGTCTAGAGAGACTTCCTAGCACTCGCCCCAGTTGTACAACCGACTTTGCTAGCGATGGTTCACTGAAGAAATACGCTCTCATTTGCCGAGACAATAGTTAGCATAGCCTTCAGCTACGTTATTTGCTACGACCTAGCAAGGCGCCATTATCAATACTATTTATATTGTGAAATATGTAACATCGAGAGTGGCGTTCATCATTAATGCAATAAAGTTAAGTATTCCACCAGCTACGCCCGTTTTTCTCAACTCTAATTCCCTTGTCATGTTCCAGACCTCACGCCAGCCTGCGTGAGCTAAAACGCATGCATTTCGGCCTCCTTTAGTAACACGGTGGGCTCTCCTGCCAACCACAACATTGGCGACGAGAGTAAAAGTGTTCTTATCGATATTGCCCTGATTTACTTGCGTAATGGCTTCGCCACAATCTCCAGATGTACTGTCCGAATTTTATCGCTTACAGAATCAGCAGACGCAGGCCATTCTGGATGCCCTTGGACAGCTTCCAGGGTCAACGTGCGATGCAAAACGATGCGGCAGCAGCCGCTTCACCGCTAACGCAGCCACAACACGCTGTTGCACCCACTTTTTGACCTTTTGATGCTGCACTGGAAAGCTGGACGGAGTAGTCAAGCCAATTTTGATTCCATCTCGCCGCCTACAGAATTCAAGGTAACGAGCGGCAGCCCTTTTTGTTGTCGTCTGTCGGCGTAAACACGTACCGTGTGATAGTCAAATTATTTCCCCGACGCGACGTAGCAACTCTGTCCTACGAAGACAATTTGTCTGCATTAGATGCATATTTCAATGAATCAGTCAATGTAGTTGCGAAAAGGTATACCTTCTTTTGTACAAAACGTACGGCAGGTCAGACTAATGGGGAGTGGGTTGCAGCCTTGCAAGGCCTTACTAGGGATTGTGCTTTTGTGTGTCAATGTGGACTCCCTTATTCAGATACTATTGTACGTTATGCAATTGCACAGAATGTTTCTGATGTTCGTATGAGAGAACAGATTTTGAAACTAGTCAGTCCCTCCCTTCAACAAGTGATGGACATATTGGATCGGCAGGACACACTTGACTTTGCTCAGGAATCATTTGCAACTTCGCTAGCAGTGTGTCAGGTTAACCGGGCCGCCGGGCGAGCTGCACGGAGCAGTAAACATCCCTCGCGCCCGGCCGCGCCGCTGCCGCCAGACTGCCAGCCACGTGTACCGCGCCAGCAAACACATGCAGTGATCAAATCATGCCCGCGGTGTGCTACTAAACATTGGCGTGAGAATTGCCCGTCACGCCAAGCTATTTGCTTTTATTGTAATAAAAAAGGACATGTTCAGAATGTTTGCCAGACAAAGCTCAGATCGAAAGCTCAAAAACCGTTCCAGGCCCTTTGCTTCGCGCCGGAATCGGAATCGAACCAAGGATACTCAGGCTCGCGAAACTTCGCCCATGGAAATTCATATAGTTCATTCCGCTCCGCCCAGTGCCACTCTCTGTAACAGTGACTGTGTTTGTCCCAAAAATAGTGTGCGTCGACATCGCCGGAACTTCCGTTAAGTCGCAAGTGCTTATGTACCAGTGTCAATCCACGTTGCACGAGACAGTCGCTCTTGTCGTCAGCAGGACAATAAACTTTTTCTAGACTTGGACATTAACGGCAAAGTGATACCATTCCAGCTCGATACCGGAGCTGCAGTTTCACTGATAAATCAAGACACTTAGAAACTGCTGGGCACCCCTCCGTTGCGTGCCGCAAATGTTAACTAGCTATTCGGGTCAAGAGATCCCTGTGTTACGACAGTGCAGCTTTCTTGCAACATACAAAGGACAAACAAAACTTGTGTCATTTTACGACCTCGGTTCTTCTTCTGCATGGAACTTGTATGGTTTCGATTTATTTCAGTTGTTTAACTTGTCTATAGTAAATAAGGTCCTATCAGTGAATCAGACTGAGCCTTCAGACAATGTTTCTCGTCTATGTGAAGAATTTGCAGATATTTTTGCACAGGGCCTCGGTTGCGCTAAGAACTATAAAGCACATTTGGAACTGAAAGTAAACGCGCAACCGAAATTTTTCAGAAGGCGCAATGTTCCCCATGCATTGCGTGATGAGATCGCAAAAACATTACACGATTTGGGATCACAAGGTGTGATTCAACGTGTGCGGTCTTCTCTCTGGACATCACCCTTAGTAATTTTGCCAAAACCTTCCGGCACATTGAGACTTTGTGTGGACTTCAAGGCAACAGTGAATCCACAACTAGTGATTGCAACTTTTCCTTTACCCCGCCCGGAAGATCTTTTTGACAAACTGTGCTCGGGTAAATATTTTTCGAAGTTGGACCTAGCAGATGCGTACTTGCAAATACCGGTGGACAAAGAATCCCAGCGCATTTTGGTGGTTAACACGCATCTTGGGTTTTATCAATTGAAACGACTGCCATTCGGGTGTGCATCCGCCCCTGCATTGTTTCAGCAATATCTACAAACTGTTTGTGCGTCGGTCCCTACTGCAGTAAATTATCTGGACGATATTGTGATCTCCAGAAAGACGGAAGAAGAACATTTAGCCAATCTCAGAACATTATTTCAGGTCTTGCGACAAAATGGTCTTCGCTTGCGGAAGGACAAATGTGTGTTTTTTGCTCGGGACTTGCCGTACTTGGGACATGTAATCAATGCACAAGGCATACATCCCAGTCCCACGCACCTTCGTGCCATACAAGACTTGCCGTTGCCGCAGAATTTGAAGCAGCTACAGAGTGTGCTGGTAAAAATTACGTATTAGAACATATATATTCCGCATGCCTCTTCTATTTCAGCTCCGCTTACGCCGTAAAGGTGTTCTGTTCGTCTGGACGACGGAATGCGAACGCGCCTTTCGCCAGTTGAAATCGGCGTTGCTTTCCAATACTTGCCTTACGCCATTCGATCCCCGGAAGTCCCTTTTTTTGATGGTGGGTACAATGGATTTCGGGATCGGTGCTGTGCTTGCGAACAAAGATGGATCGCACGATCGCCCTATTGCCTTTGCGTCCAAATTGCTCTCGTCTGCGCACATAAATTATTCACAGATCGAGAAAGAAGCATTGGCTCTCGTATTTGGTGTTACAAAGTTTCATGATTTCTTGTATGGTCGTCACTTTACCATACTCACAGACCACAAACCTTTGACATCGCTTTTTCACCCGACCAAGCCTGTAGCTCCACGTACAGCGCAGAAATTCATTCGCTGGTCTATTTTCCTCTCGCAGTACCGCTACGATATCTTGTATCGGTCCACTGCTAAGCACGGAAACGCCGATACGTTGTCCCGCTTGCCTGTTGCTGCGGATATGGCATTCGATTCCTCCGAACTTGCTTGCATGTTCATTGATGCGGAAACCGATGACGTGGTCGAATCGTTTCCGATTGATTTTCGTCGTGTAGCTGCAGACACAGCTGCCGACCCTGTCCTTGCTCCCGTTCTGCGTTTTGTTGCTACGCAATGGCCCTTGTCAAAGTCACGGATCGGGGACCCGTTGGCTCGCCGATTTTTTGCTCACAAGGAGAGACTTTTTGTACGACGTGGTGTTTTGCTGTTGCGTTCTGATAGTGATCAGTCCAGGGTCGTGGTACCACGTTCGTTACAGTCCTCTGTCTTACAGCTTCTCCACCAAGGACATTGGGGTATAGTGAGAACGAAACAACTTGCTCGCACTGTACTTGGTTCGGAATCGATGCCGCGATTACGAATATGTGCTCTTCTTGCATGGTGTGTGCCGAACAACAATCAGCACCACCGCGGAAATACTTTGCATGGCCAAAAGCCACTTCCCCTTGGCAACGCTTACACATCGAATTTGCTGGTCCATTCTGGAATGCTCGATGGTTGGTTGTGGTAGATTCATTCAGTAATTTTCCTTTTGTTGTCCAGGTGTCTTCCACGACGTCATCTGCCACCATCCGCTATCTTTTGCATTGAAGGTCTTCCACAGACTATTGTTTCCGACAATGGCCCACAATTCATGTCCGCAGAATTTCAGTCATTCTGCATGGCCAATGGTATTCAACATCTGACGTCCGCGCCGTTTTCGCCACAATCATACGGTGCCGCTGAACGACTGGTCAGGACTTTCAAGTCACAGATGTTGAAGTTGAAAGAGTCGCATTCTCGGGAGGACGCGTTATTGCTCTTTTTGTCCTCGTATCGCTCTCAGCCCCGAGATGGTCGCTCGCCGGCTGAGTTGCTCCACGGTCGCCCTCATCGAACCTTGATGTCTTTGCTACATCCGGCGCATCAGGTTCCTGTGCAGCGGCAGACACCTGCTTTTGCTCCAGGCGACGTTGTCTACTACCGCCACTATCGAGGTTCACGGCGTTGGCTCGAAGGGCGCATTCTTCGCTGCCTCGGCCGCGCTATGTATCTGGTTTTGGGGGCCTCTGTTGAGGTGCGTCGGCATCTCAATCAGCTGCGCCTCTGTCGTCGCACGGGATCTGCCGCTCGCCGTCTGCTTTCAGCGACGGTGCCGTCTGGTCAGCGCCCCGGGGTCCCATCTACTGGCTCGCCTCAGCCCCAGGTGTTACCGACGCTGCCTTCCAATTTGCCCCATGGCGACGCACCGCCGCTACCGCCGCCGCCGCCTGTTCTCCCGCCGGCGACGCCCGCAGTGGACGCATCACTGCAACCACCGGGCGCCTCCCTGGGTCACGCGCCGCCGATCGCTCCCGCGACCAGTTGTCCTCCGCCATGGAACTCTTGCCCGCTCCGGACCATATGTCATCTTCGCCCGTCGGGTGCCCCGGCCCGATGGAGGTCGACCCTTCGGCCCCTCCTGTCTCTCTACGGGCGCATACACCGCATGTTTGCGTGCACCCTGGAGTAGGTTTTCCGGCGTTTCCTAGCTCCCCGCGGTCCGAATGGCAGGGTGCGGGTGGCACAGCCTCGCCTGTTGTTAGGCTCCCCACCTCGTCGCGTACGTCAACATGGGGTCCTCTCCACGGTAGGCGGAAGCCTTATTCCAAAACCATACGCCGATTTGCGGGGGAGGAATGTGGTGTCACCGCCATACACCACACTTGCTACGTGGCAGCCTTTAAATCGGCCGCGGTCCGGTAGTATACGTCGGACCCGCGTGTCGCCACTATCAATGACTGCAGACAGAGCGCCGCCACACGGCAGGTCTAGAGAGACTTCCTAGCACTCGCCCCAGTTGTACAGCCGACTTTGCTAGCGATGGTTCACTGACTTCTACGCTCTCATTTGCCGAGACGATAGTTAGCATAGCCTTCAGCTAAGTCATTTGCTACGACCTAGCAAGGCGCCATTATCAGTTTCTATTGATATTGTAAATCATGTACCGTCAAGAGCGACGTTCGTCATTAATGGATTAAAGTTAAGTATTCCACCAGCTACGTTTGTTTTTCTCACTTCTAATTCCCGTGTCATGTTTCAGACCTCTCGCCAGCCTGCGTGAGCTAAATCGCGTGCATTTCGGCCTCCTTTAGTAACACGGTGGGCTGTCCTGTCAACCACAACAGATGTCGTCGTCAGCTAACATCAGAATTTAAACTATTTCCACCACATGCTTTGTTTTCATGACAAATTGCAAATTTTCTGTAACGACTTGGATTTTTTTCAATTGAATGTTTTTGAAGAAGTGAGGCCAGGTGTCTAAAAGTTTACAATGGCAGAACAGACCTGATGTCTACACTGTGTATAGATAAGAACACAAATTGGTGAAGCAATTTTCATTAAATAGCCTTTTTCTAAGTGAAAAGTCAGCTCTGCTAAAGGAGAAAAACACTGCTCTTGATGACACTCTTCGCTACAAAGGAAAAAAAGTAGTGGGTAAAATAAATAGGTTCTATGTGTTCTCTTATAAATATTGTATGATGCATTTTTAAGTAAATATTTTATTTAGCAAATAAACGGTGATGTTCTGAAACGTTTCACTTCTCAGCAGTTTACCGTACAAAACTGATCAAGAAGGTCTGTTAAGAAGTTTACTTTGGCAGTTAATACACTTAATTGTTGTTAGTTCATTGAGCGAGATGGAGAAGTCAAGCCCCTACTACATCGTAGCGGAGAAGCGAGGCAACTATCCCCCAATTGAAGCAGCTGATCACCACCATTTGTAGGGATGAATCCTAGTGCTGGGGTTGTGATTTGAAGTATATGAGACGCAACAAGAGCAAATTGAAGCACAATGTAAATACATGTTGTCTAAAAAAATTCTGAGTAATTGAGGCTATTTTAAAAGTATATTTAAATTAATGAAGTTTCCTAATTTCGGAAATACGTATGCATAGAGACGCGAAATTTAAGAATGTAAGGCTCTTTCCTGACAAGGTGGAGTGAGTTTACATCGAGCTACTTGCATTAGATAATTACATGAAACTTTGATAGTATCAGACATTACGATTATTATTTAATTCACATAATTTTCCTGTCAGGTCCTGTTTGCTTTTTTCTGACTACTGTGTACATTTTGCACGCTTACTTATGTTTAGCACAGTATTGTCTACACTCGAATTTTGGTATGATTAATTGTAATAACCCATATGACTTTACATATCGTAGTAATTTCATTCGCACATCAGTTTTTAACACTGAAAGCACCTCTGAAATTGGATGAGTTTGCAACATTTGATCAAATATTTGACCATTTACGAAGTATAAACACCACCTGACTACACATGTTAAGTATCTAAACTCAATTATTCGACCTACCTCTGATACATACGTAATATATATTTGATAAAAAATCTAAATACCCCCCATGTGCATTGTTCTTCATTCAGTTCAACTTAGTACATTAACCCTGTTAGTATTTATAGTAATTTATATGCAAATACAATATAAGTACTTGACATGCAATAAAGTACCTTTGTCTGAAATCTAACACTGCAAATTTTTCCCTAAGTAACTTGCAAATTTTGTAGCAGAAAATTTATTAGATACAGTACAAGGTGTAAATATTGACATCAGGTTAGGCTATAGAACAATCTGCTGTCACCTACATTTAGCATTTGCATTAATTGGCTTTGCAAACACTATACCTTTTTCAAATGAGTTGGAAATCCAAATACTGTCGGTATAGCATCGTCCTTCAGTTGACATCTATTTACATAATTTCCCATGTAACAATTCTATTCAAAATGAAGAGAGCACAGTAAATGATTTGGTGTAGGTTGGAAGTTCTCTCTCTGAGCAGCAAAAATCCATTTCCGATTTAGATAATCATTTGTAAGGGGAAACCTCAACCAAAGCAAAAGCTCATGATGTATTATTTCTCCATCAAAATGCTATATATAAGTAATAGAAAGTAACAAACCACCAGAAATGACTGACCTGTGAAATGTAACATTGTTTCCGTCTTTGTCTTTGCTTCCATTCTTACTGTTACAATTAAAAGCAGCACACAAACGAATCATGTTTATGCACTGTTTCCCTGCAAATGGCGTCTTCTATCACGTTCAATGTGGGAACGCGACAATAGCGCCAATGTGCGGTCTAGTTTTTATTTATTAAGTCTAATGGTGAAGTGGTTAGCACAACAGGCTAACATTTGGGAGGACGATGGATCAAATCCGTGTCCAACCATCCAGATCTATGTTTATCATGATTTCCCTAAATAAATCCATGCAAATGCCAGGATGGCTCATTTGAAAGTACACAGCCAGTTTCATTCCCCCTCCTTGACACAACCCAAGCTTGTGCTCTGTCTCTAATGACCTCGTTGTCAACAGAACATGAAACCCTAATCTTCTTTCTTTCCTTATGTTGTTAGTTCCTCAGTTCCAATACCAAATACCTACTTTTTGTGACATGTATTGTATCTCATAATCTCACTTTCACGTTCGCTACTTGGTTAAGCGAGCTGTGTTGTGTTTGCATTCTAACTAGTGTGAACTCTCCGCCATTTGACAGTGATGTCTGTAAGAACTGTCCTTATACAGCTATCTGTGTGTGCAAATATTTGAAAATATGTCTATGCATGCAATAAATTGCCACAAAGGTGTTATGTCCAAACAACAGAAGTTTTACTATTCGATTCCCACTTGTCAGCCTAGAAAAGAAATTTGAGTGGGAAATCATAATGAAAGAAGTTATAGTATGGTCTGCGTCGGTAACTTACGTTTAAAAAAATGCAAACAAAATTCACGAAACAGAAGTAATGCATGTCCTTCAATGGCAAGGATTGGAAAAATTTCTGACGCTGCAAAAATTGTTAGGAACAAATTTTAACAGTATTTCAGTAGTGGTGGAGCTGTCGTCTGACAGGAAAGATCTGTGCCCTAATGTCCTGACAAATTATGTTTTTTAAAAATAATTCTCAAACATTATAAACTACAATCCCATTCTTTTTATCAAGTGATTAATTTCATAAAATCACATTGACTTTATATAATCATCCATGCACACAAATACCTGTCACTGTATAAATGACCCATAAACATAAGCGAAGCATTCTCTTCTACATTCTTTAATGTTGCATTTCTCGCTGGCCGGAGTGGCCATGCGGTTCTAGGCTCTACAGTCTGGAACCGAACCGCTACGATCGGAGGTTCGAATCCTGTCTCCGGCATGGATGTGTGTGATGTTCTTAGGTTAGATAGGTTTAATTAGTTCAAAGTTCTAGGCGACTGATGACCTCAGAAGTTAAGTTGCATAGTGCTCAGACCCATTTGAACCATTTTTTGTTGCAGTTCTCCTGGAACTGTCTACCCAATTTTATCCTCAATTATGTTTCCACTTTGCGTCGGTATTTCTTGATCGCTCAAAAAGCTGAGGAATCAAAATACCACGAACTGGACTGATAAGTTTCGAGACACACGGCGCCTGATTGAATAATTTCATTACTTTGCTTAGCTCTTTGCCGTAAACAGTCCCCAGCGAATTTGTTTTTTATTATCGTTCCTATTTGCTGTAGGGCCGACAGCTAGTAATTTATCTATTAAAAAATTTCAACCAGATGCCTTCTTATTTCGCTCCCTGTATTCTTCACTTTCAATTTCCCACAAACATAAATATCCCCTATACATCTCAATAAGTTCAGCAGTGAACTCTCTAGAGTACTAACGCGCATCTGCCGTTTTAAAAGTTTTCGCACGGAGACTTTTGAGAACGAATGGATACTTGCCTTTCTCCCTAGCACCGTTAACCTAACAATGTGCGCAGCAATACTTCGTATCTAGGGGCAGCTTAATATTGGCTGTGTTGGGAGGTAAATGAATGTCTTTCAACTAGAGCCAATTTTCCCGATTCTGGCAGGATCAGTAAAGTCGTCAAGTTATCGTGGACAAACAGTGCTTTGAGAAATGCATGATACTCACTGTGCTTCTTACAGTACATTTATTCACTGCCGGTTTCTATCATGGACCATCATGACAGTGAAACTTCGCATGGCATGTGGCAGACATGATGTTTAAGCAGGAAAGATACGCCACTGCTGACTTGAAAACGTAAGATTTACACTTAACGCGCTACTACGGGCGTAACTAAGTAGAAAACAACACCAAAAACATGAAAACTTGGAAGAGCAGTAAGTACAAAGCACTATTGGTCAGGCACAACAGTATATCAATCTTGTTGACAGTTACCTGACAATTTTTTTTGGATGAACAATAGGCTGAACCAACAGCTGATTCGAACTCATTCAGCATGGCAGTTTTATGGTGATGTACTGCCCAAACGTTATTTTTTTCTGCGTCCAAGTAGTTCGTGCCCACAGATTAGAGTAACTTCCTTGTTTGCGTACATCTCCTATCTGTGCAAAATTCCTGTCCCCAAACAACTATCTGTCTGCGCAGATGTGTTGTGCGCCGTCTCTAGTAGGATAGTTGCGTATGGGCTGGCTTTTACTCTTTGTCAACCAACGTCAACATATTCTTCTGGAGAAACTTTACGTTATATCCTGTTCCGTTCTGTTTACGTCCTCTGTGAATGCCGCCGTTTGAAATTCAAAGTGGAACGTTTTGATATTCCGGTTCATCAAGTGTGAATCCACCTTAATTACTAACTTAAGTAAACTCACGAAGCTTATTGCGTGTACTTGTGGCAGCCGATTTTATTATGAATCAGAATTCGTACCAAGGATGTTAGATCCTTGATTTTATACAGTTTCACATGTCCTGTGTCACTTTGTCGGAGTGAAGTCTTTGGAAAAGGCGGGAAATAATGTTTTCCTGGCTTGTGTGACATTCGTATATGTTCTCTGGCTTGTTATTTTCTGATTTCAGCATGTAAAGTGAGAAAGTGTGGGTGTTAATTCATTACTACACAATATGGAAATTGACAGTGATATATCCTCTGGCGAGGAGGAAACTTTGACAGCTGGGGAAGTGCTCCAAATCTTAGAAGAATCTTGGCTGAACGAAAAGTTTAGTCCAGAAATTTTACCACACCGAAACGAAATGGTTGAGTGTATGCTGGAACAAATTAATCAGATGGAAGAAAATTTGAATAAACTTAAAAAAGGTGATTTTCGTGTTATAGTTCATCAAATGGAGCTAGATAGGATACGCTTCATCATCACTAGCTATCTAAGGATACGTTTATCAAAAATTGAGGAATTTACCGTCCATATTTTGAGTGAGGAAAGTAGGCGGGATCATGCATCTAAATATTTGTCACCAGGTGAATACAAGTTCGCTACCGAATATGTTCGCCACATGGAAAACCATTTCCATCTGCTAGCGTTTCGCCACATGCCCGGAAATTTTCAAGAATTCAATAAAACCAAGATGGTTGTTGTCCCCAATGTGTCAAGTCATGTATTCATTCGTGCCAAAGAGAACATTGCAACAGTAGTAATAGATGACGAAGAAATAGATCTGGAAGAAAACAGTCAGCATATCCTGCCGTATTCATCAGTAATGGAATTTGTTCGGAGTGGGTCAGTCCAGCTCATTTGAAGACCAAAACTGTGCGCTGCTGGTGTTATTGCAGTGTGCAACTTCAGCCCATTAAGTTACAGTGCATATGGACAAACTCTAATTAAGCTAATAAGATTTAGATGTGTGCATTGAAGTTAAGTAATAGCATGGTAGTTGTGCTTTATGTCGTGTGTCAAAGTAATTCCCAGATAGCAGGTATTGACTTTTTTTAAAGATCAGACATTTTACAAGCCATTAATCTACAATAGTTTTGAACACACAAGAATAAAATTATCTATTTGATTAATTTAATCACCAATTTGCGTGTTTGATTTAGCTTTATCCACTAATCCCAGTCCACTGTTGTCAGTAGTAGGCATATGTGTTTAATTCATGTTTTCATCCTTTATGCAAAAAAAATTACTATGAAACTTCATTCCATGGCATAAAGTAAAATAGTCTGCTGTTGCAAATACTGTTCTCCAACCAGTTTTTACCTATGCTGCATTCAGTATCATGCACATGTATACAGCTGCAAAGAGCAACATCCTTCTAAGTGATGCAGTTTAATTTAGTTGAGTTGCTTGTCTTGTGGGTTTTATTCATGTTCTGGAACATATTAGTAGGTTTACAAATAGGTCAAAAGTATATTTTTCTGAAAACCATTGCTGCATGGTTGCTATTTACACAACAGCATTTTTTCTGTTTTTGTAGAAAAAATTATAAAGTACGATCCATCTATATAATTATTGTCTCCTCAGAGATTCATCTTAGTAGTAGTAGTAAAGTAGAAATGACTTCAGTTTGTCTTTAAAACTCTGCCAGTTTCTGTAATTCACAAAGTAGGTGGTCAAATATTTTTTGTGGTTTTATACTGTGTTCCTTTCTGTAGAGCTAGCTTAAATTGTCGAGCTTGGAAGAGTTAACAAAAAAATTTTTGTTTCTGATTTAAAATGTCCTTTGCTACCTGTCGGACATTAAATGTTATTGGGCAAATCTGCAAACATTTTTTGTTGATGAGTATTAAACTCCTTTCTGATCCCCTGGCAGCTTAACTGTTTTATTTTTTCCCCTCATCTAATGTAGGTATGGACATCTATGTTGTTGTGGTCTTTAGTCCTGAGACTGGTTTGATGCAGCTCTCCATGCTACTCTATCTTGTGCAAGCTTCATCATCTCCCAATACCTACTGCAACCTACATCCTTCTGAATCTGCTTAGTGTAGTCATCTCTTGGTCTCCCTCTACGATTTTTACCCTCCACGCTGCCCTCCGATACTAAATTGGTGATCCCTTGATGCCTCAGAACATGTCCTACCAATCGATCCCTTCTTCTGGTCAAGCTGTGCCACAAACTTCTCTTCTCCCCAATCCGATTCAATACTTCCTCATTAGTTATGTGATCTACCCATCTAATCTTCAGCATTCTTCTGTAGCACCACATTTTGAAAGCTTCTATTCTCTTCTTGTCCAAACTATTTATCGTCCATGTTTCACTTCCATACATGGCCACACTCCATACAAATACTTTCAGAAAAGACTTCCCGACTCATCAGTTATTTTGCTCCCCAAATAGCAAAACTCCTTTACAACTTAAAGTGTCTCATTTCCTAATCTAATTCCCTCAGCATCACCCGACTTAATTCGACTACATTCCATTATCTTCGTTTTGATTTTGTTGATGTTCATCTTATATCCTCCTCTCAAGACACTGTCCATTCCATTCAACTGCTCTTCCAAGTCCTTTGCTGTCTCAGACAGAATTACAATGTCATCGGCGAACCTCAAAGTTTTTACTTCTTCTCCATGGATTTTAATACCTACTCTGAAATTTTCTTTTGTTTCCTTCACTACTTGCTCAATATACAGATTGAATAACATCGGGGAGAGACTACAACCCTGTCTCACTCCCTTCCCGACCACTGCTTGCCTTTCATGTCCCTCAACTCTTATAACAGCCATCTAGTTTCTGTACAAATTGTAAATAGCTTTATGCTCCCTGTATTTTACCCCTGCTACCTTCAGAATTTGAAAGAGAGTATTCCAGTCAACATTGTAAAAAGCTTTCTCTAAGTGTAGAAACATAGGTTTGCCCTTCCTTAATCTAGCTTCTAAGGTAAGTCGTAGGGACAGTATTGCCTCACGTGTTCCAACATTTCTGCGAAATCCAAACTGATCTGTTTCAGCAAACTATAGTCTTCTAAAATAGTGGACTATTTATGATTAATGTCATTAGTGAATATGTGTAGTGTGGGTGAACACAACATTTTTCTTACTGCTTGTTTTTGTACAATCAGCCCTAACTTTTTATGAGGTGAGTTACCCCAGAAAATGATTCAGACAGACATTAGGCCTATTGAGGGGAAAACAAAACAGTATATACTGTTGAGTCATTTATTACCAAAACTAATACTTACAGGAAGTCAAAAGCCTTAAATTATTTGGAGAGCTCCCTAATAGGCATAATTAACAAATGGCGTAATGCAAATTGATTATTATTAAAGCAGTCATTAGACACAGTTAATACTATTCAGTATGTCTCGTAGGTAGTAACATGTTCCATAGATCATTTGAACAATTTTTCTCATTTAATTTGTGTGTAACAAGTCAGTTTAACTGTCGTGTGGGCGTACCGATTTTCGTAACTCAAGTGGGTGCATGATGTACTTTGTACACATGTAAACAATAGCTGTCTTTGTTACCAAGGTGAACATGTAGAACAAAATCATAGTGCAATTAAACAGCAATAAAATATCATTACAAAATATGTGCTAAAGCACTGTTTACTTAAACAATAATGAAATAATCTTTCATTCTACCATTCCACTGTTACAAACAGGTAACGACCCACTCGAGGCATTAAACAGTGCAGTTGAATCAGGTCCCAGCCAACTGTTTATTCCATTACTCAGCATCTCTTAGACAACTGTGCTGCTAGCTCATGATCGTGGTTCCTTTTCTTGCACAGATTGTAATTTTTTTCTGACCTAGCTCACTGTTACTGCTGCTCATTTAGATGTACGACAACAGTTATCACTGTGTTTACTGAAACAGTAACCAAGGAATAGATATGGGCTCACCATTTGGAAACAACAATGCAATGGTGAAAAACAATTGTATTTGTTAAAATTTTGTATTTGTGGGAATCCACAGCTTCCAGATGCTTATTAAAAGTCACTGTAGTGTGCCTCCTTTCGTAAAAAGATAGAATTTGCTACTTTTTGCCCGCAACTGAGAGATTTGAAAGTGACATGAAATACAGATGTTACAAATGTGACTGACAATCATTCTTGGTTGAATTTACTAATTGCAGAGTTAAATAAACATCACATAAGAGCCTTCTACAGACCATGATTTCGCCTATTAATTATATTCTGTTTGCTGCACTATGTACGTAGGGGCAACTGCTTGAGAGTTAGAGGATATTTATACATAATTAGTGAATATATATATATCTTTTTTGGATGTGGCCAACACATTCCAACTTTTTTGTTGTGTTGTATGGATTTGTATCTGTTAGAGCTTTGAACGAAGAGGAGTCTCCGTCACCAAGGTATTTAGGATATCTAACACTATATTGGCAGCCAAGTCTGGAGAACATCCTCACAACTGCAGCAGCCTCCATCCCCCCACTTAAGCCACTATAATTTTAGAGCATGCAGTTTCTCACTGTCTTCATTGTTGGACATTTTCCTTGTTGCACTGGTGGCAGTATTTAGACATAATTCCTACATCTGAAACTTTGCCCGAGTCAATACCAATAGCAGGTTCAACTCCATAAAGAGATGTGTGACCTCTTTAAATCCAGGTCCCATCTACAGTCACACACAGGTCAGTAATATTTGTAGGAGACTCACTGTCATGAATACCTACCCTAGAATCTATTTCTATTTGGTTTATCACCACCAATTCGTCTACTGCTTCCTTCATAGGAACTTTTGGCAGTATTGTATACAGCACAAGACTTTTCTTTATTTGCTTTTTCAAATCGCGCACAAGATGGAGGCATGTTCAGAAAACCAAATAATAAATTTCCTCCTTCCCTGCTCTGTCCGAGGCATCTTAGAGCATATGCTAACCTAAAATCACTTTCATAGATACCAGTGTCAGGTTTTTGGAGGAGGAAAATGAAAATAACCACATGAATTACAAATTAAATTAAAATCGCAAACTTTTCCCACTCCTTTCTTCACCAACAATCATGCATTCATATTTTTACATCTAACCCATGAACATGAAAACTTTTTAGCCTGGCAGAGAAACTCTAAATCAATAAGTCTGAATCCAGTGGAATACAAATCAACCTGTGCAATTACCGAGCGAGGTGGCGCAGTGGTTAGGACACTGGACTCGCATTCGGGAGGACGACGGTTCAATCCCATCTCCGGCCATCCTGATTTAGGTTTTCCATGATTTCCCTAAATCACTTCAGGCAAATGCCGGGATGGTTCCTTTGAAAGGGCACAGCCGATTTCCTTCCCCGTCCTTCCCTCACCCGAGCTTGTGCTCCGTCTCTAATGACCTCGTTGTCGATGGGACGTTAAACACTAATCTCCTCCTCCTCCAACCTGTGCAATTCTCCTGTCCCAAGTTTCGATGCTGAAGCTGAGAGCTTATGGTCTTCATTTTGAGCTGCTTCCTCTTTTTTTCTGTGGTAAACCGATTTCCATGAAACCTCCACTTCCTAAACAACGTTTTCCACTACCCATTGTGAATAAATTTTGACTTCCACAAAAAGGTTTGCGAATTCAGCATTCCACCTGCTAATACGTTTTAGTATTGTCAAAACTTAAATCAACCTCGTGCAAGAAAGTTTTCAGGCAAAGATACAGATGTCAGTCAAAGATATTGAAAAAATAACCTTCACTCTGACAAAAATTCTACTGAAGCAAGCAGTTTCCCAAATGTCAGAAAAGGTAGGAATGGCCGCCAGTGCAGAGTTAATCATTTTAACAATTTAGAGGCATGACGATAAAAATCAAACACGACATAGATGAAACTGTGTAGATCAAGAAAACAATATTTTTGAAAAATTGATTCTTTGGACCAAAATCCGTCACATACCCTGTTAAGGCTTTTAATATTTGCTGTATAAATGCTAATCTTATTTCAGCAACTTTGCTGGAATTCCAATTGTGAATTGCCTAGTAAATTGTTCATACTTCAGTGGGAGACTACTCTTTAGTATATTACTTTTTCGAATATTTTGGAGAAAAGATGACATAACACACTGGACTCACATTTGGGAGGATGACTGTTCAATCCCATGTCCGGCCATCCTGATTTAGGTTTTCCGTGCTTTCCCTAAATCGCTCCAGGCAAATGCCAGGATGGTTCCTCTGAAAGGGCACGGCCTACTTCCTTCCCCGTCCTTCTCTAATATGATGCCCTAATACGATGAGACCGATGACCTCGATGTTTGGTCTCTTCCTCCAAAACGTCCCCCCCCCCCCCCCCAAAGATGACAGTAAGGAACCTGGAAGATAACTACATAAGTCTGCCTTGTCACCTTTCATAGAAAGAGGTATAACAGTTACATATATGAATCAGTCTAGAAAAAAAATCCATGTTACATTTTTGTATTACATGTATTACTAAGGACTACCTATTAAATTAGAATAACTTATAAGAATAACTAATGAGGAGGTATTGAATAGGATTGGGGAGAAGAGAAGTTTGTGGCACAACTTGACTAGAAGAAGGGATCGGTTGGTAGGACATGTTTTGAGGCATCAAGGGGCCACAAATTTAGCATTGGAGGGTAAAAATCGTAGAGGGAGACCAAGAGATGAATACACTAAGCAGATTCAGAAGGATGTAGGTTGCAGTAGGTACTGGGAGATGAAGCAGCTTGCACAGGATAGAGTAGCATGGAAAGCTGCATCAAACCAGTCTCAGGACTGAAGACAACAACAACAACTTATAAGAAACTTGAAATTCCAACAATACGTGCTACTTCTGGTTACTGTACATTGTGTGGAATGCAATTTGTAGTATACTCTTGCTTCTTCAACTGAACTGTTTATTCCATTCTCTGCTGCTACATTTCGGAAGTGATTATTATAAAATACTTTGCAAATTGTCATTTAGTTGCTTATGTATGTTGTACACTTACTGATTGTCCTGTCTCACATCATCACATACAGACCGATGCACAAAGATTTAAGTTTGGCTTCTGTATAGAAAGAACTGTTGCAGTATAGTACGGAAAGAAACTGAAAGAAATGCCCAAGGAGACCACCAGAAATGACATTTTTATTCAAAGACAGTAATTACGCTCATGTCACTGCAATTTATGATGGTCCCCAGAGCTTTACAAAAAGCAGGATGTGGTTCTCAATGGGGTGTGTAATAATGGATGGCAGTGCATGTTCTACGACGTGATTCCATGCTGGGCACAAGGTTGGTAGGAAGTTCTGGTAGTAGGGTCTTCCAGTCCTCCTCCAGTGCAGTTGACAAGTGCTGCATGGTCGTTGTTGTCTGTGGATGTGCTACAAACTCTCCCCAATGCATCCTACATGTACTTGACAGAATTTAAATCACGTGAATGGGCAGTCCACTCCAATAATACAATATCCTCTGCTACACCTGCACTGTTCGATGTGGTCATGCACTGTCATTCTTAAAAATGAAGTCAGGGTCAAATGCAGCCCTGAAAAAATGCACATGGAGAAGGGGTACGGTGTTAAAATTATTTTGACCAGTGTGTGTACCATGTCCAAAGACTTTTAGGTCAAGTATGCCCTTATGACATTGTGCCTCCCTGTACAATAACACATGCACCACCAATACAATCACGTTCCACAATGTTCGTGGGTGCATTACGTGTTCTCCCCTCTCGCCATATGAGATGTACGTCCAAATTGTCGAACCTTCTGTACAATACTGTAGCAGTCCTTGAATACGGTCAAGTTTCATAGAGTTACAGATGTTGTGGAACCTTTCTCTTGTGGACAAGCACTTTCTCCTTCATACGTACAATCACATCTGGGTGGCTGGCACATGTCTCAGACACTGGCGTGAAGCCATTGTCATACCCATACTAAGCAAGGTAAGGACAAATATTTTCCTTCTAGCTACTGCCCATTCCTCTCACCAACTGTAATTGCAAGGTGATGGAACATATGGTTCACGTTCGGCTCTTTTGATGGTGGCTCGAATGTTTCAATTTTCTAACCACTGCACACTGTGGATTTCAAATGCGCCATTTTGTAGCTGACTATCTTGTGACTTTGTCAACCCATGTAGTGAATGGTTTTCTGCAGAAATACCAGACACTGGTGTAGTTTTTTGATTTAGAGAAAGCCTATGACACCTGCTGGAGAACTGGTAACCTCTGTATTCTCTACACATGGGCCTTCCGAAGCTGCATGCCCCATTTCCTTGAAGAGATTTTAAAAGTTCAAGTTATGAAGATACCTGTGGGAAACTGTGTGCCTCAGGGTTCTGTCCTGAATGTTGTTGTCTTTGCTATCACCATTAACTGTATTATGGCTAGGCGGCACAATTGGTTTGTTCCACCATCTTTACATCTTGGGCCCGTTGCTCTTCCATTTGTTGAAAGTACAAAATTCCTGGGGTTCGTGCTCAATAGGAAACTTTCTTGGTCCTCTCACATGTCTCACCTGGCCACCTGCTGTACGCAGTCCCTCACTGTCCTACAGGTCAACCATTTGTACTCATTGCACTCAATCTCTGATGGTTCACCATTTCCCAATGAAATGTCCTTTTTTTAACCACTTATGTTCTCATTTAGTGAATGACGCACAGGCTGTTGAAAGTGTTTTACTTTTTATCCATTGTAGCAATATGGCGTAGGACATTTAATTTTTAGTTCAGGAGTGTTGTGTGTGTGTGTGTGGGGGGGGGGGGGGGTGTAAGCAGACAAACGCTGTCTGGTGGAGTGTGCAGGGACTAGACTGCACTGCTTGCACTGCTAGCAGGCACGATGTCAGGAGGCTGAGGGGCAGGGAGACGGGGGGAAAAATGTTGTCAGATGGCTGCAAATAAACAGGATGGGAGTTCAGAAAAGTTGGTGGTGCAGGGAAGCATCCAGACGGCTCGGGTAGTGAAGAAATCACGTGTTCAGCTGCATGTTGTGCTACAGGGTACTCTACTTTGCTCTCGGCCACAGTTTGGCGGTGGCTGCTTTCACAGGTGGCCCGGCCCATGATGGGGTATAGTAAACCTGTGACAGGACTGGAATAGGACGTGCTGGGTGGATGGATTGGACAGGGTTTGCACATGGGTCTTCCACAGGCGTATGATCCTTGTGGCAAGGGGTTGGGATTGGGAGTGGCGTAGGGATGACTAGAATGTTTTGGGGGCTGGGTGGATGATGGAACACAAGTTTAGAAGGGGTGGGAAGTATCTCAGTTAGGATGTTCCTCACTTCAGGCCACGGTGATAGTAATCAAAGCTCTGGCGAAGAATGTGGTTCATGACAGTGGTGGGAGGAGTGGGCATGTGAGGGGAAATGGCTCGGGAGATCTGTTAGCCGACTACATCTGGCAGTAGTGCCTGTCTGCGAAGACCTGGGTGAGACTCTCAGCTTACTGAGCAAGGGAGTTTTTGTCACTGCAGATACGATGCCCCCGGTGCCCAGGCTGTATGGGACGGATTTTTTAACGTGAAAGGGATGGCAGCTGTCAGGAAGTGGATTGTAGAGAAGGTGTTGATGTACTAAAGGAATGAAGATAACAGATATTCATGATCTGGATTCGGGGCCAAGACATCTCATCTTCATTCTTTCACAACCTCAACACATTCCCTCCCATCCACTTCACGTCATCCTTCTCAACCCAGCATGTCACCTTCCTAGATGTTGACCACTTCCTCCCTGATGGCTCCATCTGCACCTCTGTCCACGTTAAATCCACCAACTACCAACGGTAACTGCATTTTGACAGCTGCCATCCCTGTCACAGCAAAAGACCCCTCCAATACATCCTGCCCACTGGAGAGCGGCATATCTGCAGTGACAGAAACTCCCTTGCCTAGTATGCTGAGGGCCTCACCAAGGCATTCGCAGACAGGCACTTTTCCCCAGAGCTAATTTGCAAACAGATATCCCATGCCATTTCCCATCACACCACCAATCCTTCCACCACCCCCAAGAACCAGCCACAAACGAGTGTCCCATTCATAACCCAGTACCATCCTGGAATGGAACAGCTGAACCACATTCTTTGCCGCCCTATCGTTGTGCCCTGAAATGAGGGACATCCTACCCGAGACACTTCCCACCTCTCCTAAAGTGGTGTACCATCACTCACCCAACCTCCACATCATCATAGTTCATCCCAATGCCACTCCCAATCCCTTGCCACAAGGATCATATCCCTGTAGAAGACCCAGTGCCCAATCCACCCACCCAGTATTTCCTATTCCAGTACTGTCACAGGAAAGCAGCCATGTCATTTACGAGCTCTGCTGCAATCATTGCTCAGCTTTTTGTATTTGTATGACTACCAACCAGTTGTCCACCAGAATGAACGGCCACTGCCACACTGCGGCCAAGAGCAATGTAGACCATTCTGTGTCACCACAACATGCAGTTGAACATAAAGCACTTGATTTCAATGACTGCTTCACTACCCGAGCCATCTGGATTCTTCCCCCCATGATCAGTTTTTGTGACCTGCAGAGGTGGGAATCATCCTTACAACACTTTCTCCACTCCCATAACTATCCTGGCCTCAACATATGGTAACATACTGTACCCCTCTTCCCAACAGTTTCCACCTTCTCTGTCCTGTCATCTCCTCCCCATTCTCATCTCCCATCCTGTTTATTTGCAGCCCTTTACCAATGCATCTGCCCGTCTTTTCCCACTCCTCTGCTTTCTTCCCCACCTCCCTGCCCCACAACCTCCTGATGCTGCACCTGTTGGCACACTGGAGCTGGTGGTTGTGTGTGCATGAGTTGTGCTTGCTTGCTTTTGTGTGTGTGTGTGTGTGTGTGTGTGTGTGTGTGTGTGTGTGTGTGTGTGTGTTTGTTTGTTTGTTTTACTGATGAAGGCTGTGGCCAAAAGCTTTGTGTAAGTGCGACTTATTGGTCTTGTCTGCAACTTGAGTGTATTCTTTACGGTAATTAGCAGTGTGTCTTTTCCTACATTGTTGATATTCCTGCATGGAGTTTCCAATAATTAATCCAATAATTAACTAATGGAGTTACATTGTGTTTGTGCACTACTCTTTTTGCACATTACATCATCTTCACATTTGATTTCTGAATGCTTCATATGTTAAGGAGTTCACTTATCAAAAATCAGAAGCACTGAGTCACCAACAGACAGACACAAAAAAGAAAGAAAAACTGCTAATTTTTTAGAGTAAATCCTTTCTTGAGCTAGAGGATAAGTATACACAGAAGGCACGCATACACACAACTACGCCGCTGCATGGTTCGAGCTGGACACAGAGAGTGCCATTGCTGCAGTCGGTTGGGATGGGGCTTGTGAGAGGTGGGGAGAGAGCGAGATTAGGAAGATGAGCTGTTGGTGGGTGGTGAGTGCCTCAGAGGGAGGCAGCCAGTTTTGTGGCTAGGAATGCAGGACGGATGAGTTTCAGGTGTATGGGCTAGGCACCTGATGCACAGGTCTCAGAGGTGGTTGGGTGTGGCGCATGGTGAAATGTTACATGGGTACGTCAATTGGGAAGGGGTGGTGATGGGCAGAGCATGGGAAAACTGTTGGATGGTGGATTTGGAGACTGTGGTTACTGTAAATAGAGGCTAGGATGAACACAGGAGCGAAGGATGTGTTGCAAAGATAACAGCCACTACTTAGTTCAGAGAAGCTGATGGTGGAGGGGAGGAGCTGTTAGCCTGTAAAAAAGGTACTGAAATTTTACGTATTCTGATACATAACAAGTGGAGAATTATTTATGTACATCAGAAACCACAAAAGATCCAGAATAGAATACTTTGGCACACTGTGTAAGTTTGCTTTAAAGTCTGAATACCTGTTACTGTGTGATCGAGAAGAAAATGGTACACACTGCTTTCTGCTGGGCAGGTAAGATTGAAAACTGTGAACCTGCTATTCCATATTATTTTAACATTTGTGTGAACTTATAAAATCAAAAGCCTTAGGTAAGATACAAATAATTCCCAATGGCAATAATTTTGGATTCATTGATTGAAGTATATCATTGTCAAGGTAAATATAACAAGTTGGCAGTCTTTAATGAAATCCAAACTGTGGATTTTTGAGATTGGTTTTCTGCACTAAATGTCCATGAATTCTTTTGTACAGCAAACTGTTAATTTTTTTAAAACTGCCAGCAGTAATAAGACAGGGTGGTTTTTCTGTATTAAACATTAAGTATCATACAATATTTGTGTTATTGTTCTAAACAGCTTATCATAAAAGTATCTTCTACTATACTGTTTTGAAATTCTGCCACTGTGTTGTATTTTTACTTTCAGTCCTATAATTGAAGTTATTCATACACACAGTGTGTGCACTTTGTGGAAGTTTGTTAACTATTTTTTATAATTGCGAGGGATCTTTGCTAGTTTGGTGTATGGCATGCCAATTTTCTGTATTGTTTTGTCCCTTTATTGTGGAGTGGTTAGACAACAGCATATTTGTTTTAGTAAAATGACTAGAAAGACTCATTATGTTAACATTTTATGAAGCTCAACTGGACATCATTTGATTGTTTTACAGTTGGTAAGGATGAAACATTCTTTTGAAGATGTAAATTGTCATTGAATTTTGTCATATTTGTTTCGGAAGTCTTTTTGTTAGAAACTAAGCTGTATATTAAGAAAGTGTTTAAACCTAAGTTATATGCTACTGACGAGAGTTATTAAAATTGGAGACTTTGATCTGCTCATTGTTTATCATTAAAGAACATTTCTCATATTCTTCATTTAATTTTCATGCTTCACACTTTATTATGTTGTAAGTAGTTCTTATTTAGTTGCCTGCAGAATATTTCTTTTCCCTTGAAAATACATTTGGATGCTCTGTTGACTTTTAAGTACAATTTTCCAATGTATAACAATAATTTAAATCCCTGGATGGAAGTTTGGACCACAGTAATCAGCAGTCACACTAGCTTTCGGGCAGGAACACACGTCGTCACAGACATCCAAACTCACACTCCTATGTTCACTGAGTTTTCAGAGCAGCCTGTTGTATGTTAAAGAATATACTGGTTTTCTTTTAGGCCAGGTAGATCTCTATTTCACATTTAAGCACTAAAGGTCTTTTTTTTTTCTTTTTTAAATGTAGTGATCCACACATCAGGTGTAGACATACATACTTTGTGTAGGAAAGATACAAATGTACATTGAAATTTCAGTTTAAGTAGCCAAACTATCTGGTCCTTCCAGCCAATAATGTTGTATGATGAGTCATCTAGTTCATAGCTTGCATCTCGTGGTCTAGTGGTTAACGTTGTTGCCTCAGAAGGAGTCCTGGGTTCAGTTCCTGATGAAGTATGAGATTTTCTTTGCTTGGAGACTGAGTGTTTGCATTGGCCTAAACCTAACATTCATTGGTGCGCAAGATGGCGTCAAATAGATTGCCTTGCACCAGGCAGCCGAACTGCCCCAGACAGGGTCTCCCAACCAACAATACCAGATGATCATTTCATTTACAGTCATAGTTTTTTGTGACTGTTAGTAATTTTTCTTTTCACTGCCACACCCTCCATTGTATTATGTTTCCTTTTCCTTAGGAGAAAGTATTTTGCCCCAGCTCATAACACTACTTTAAAATTAAACTTGGCTAGTTGATTTGCTGGTTGCTTGCAGCTCATTGTTACTCTTAAATTTGAGCCATTCTGTTACAGAAATTTTAATTGTTGAACTAGAATAGTTTGCCTTCCATAGTCCAGAGGGCGAAGCAACTTTTCCATTCTCACTTTATCCCTGCTAATTTCTGTTCCCTTTGTAGTTTTGATGGACTTTTTTCTAAGTGAAAGAACTGGTTATAAAGATCACAAAAGCAAAATATTCTGAATCTTACGTGTATCAGTGGACACCTTTGACAGCCAAACTGTGGCTGTCCCATTCTGTATAAGTGTTGGTGTTGTAACTGAAACTATTGAAGTTAAATGTTTTATTAAAATTGAAACTGACTGAATATGTTGCAAGTCTACTTCTACAACAACATAGATTTTACTAACCACAACTTATATACAATTAAATCACAGAAAATAATAATAGAAAAACACAAGACAAAATGCATTAGAGGTTGCTACCTCATGGCCAATACTGTATTCTGAATGTTTGTTGAGTAACTCACATGACAGTGCTGAAGAACACTGCACGACTGACTGGGAAACACTCAGGTATGAACCACACTCTTGGTGCACCCTTATTTCATTAGTTCATTCACTGAAAGCACCATTGTTTGTGGAACAGTGAACGAAGACAGTCCTGCTTTAGTTAGACAGGCAATTAGATATACTAGTAAAATACCATTGGCAAGTAACAACAAAGCCCAAATTGACATGGAGAAAATCATGTATCAAAGGGTTGTCATCAAAAGATACACCACATAGTTTGGTATAAGTATCGATTGATCGACAAGTGAGGCTGTGGCAGTCGATGGCAGCCCTTAAACTAGCCACGAGTGTTTTGCCAATGACCTAGTACCAGAAGGGTATATCTTCACATACTGTACCTAGCATCATATTTATATCAATTCATCCGTTGATAAATCCAGAGGAATTATAAGACATTATGCATGTTTTCACTCTTTAACTGGACATGGTAGTAACTGATCTGTGACATACACAATTTAACTTCCTGTATTAAGTTTATTATTGGAGCTAATGTTTTATCAACACTTGACACAACCCTTGACAACATGGTAGCATCTGACACAGGCAACCTGTTCAAATTAGTTTTCTAATAAAGTTTCATAGCAATACAATAAAATTAGATTTCCCATTAGTTCACTTTTCTCATATTTATAGGTTTCAAATTGATGTGATTAAACAGTTGTAAAATCTGGGATGGAATAATAATATGAATTGAAAAAGATTGCTACTTCCTACACAGAAGAAGCATTGAATGGGAGAGTGGCACATTTAAAAGGAGACTGTTAGATATACTTTTTAGCTATTTGATGAAATTCCTCATATGAAGAAAAAAAACATACTGGGCTGCTATTGTCTCCCGGCACTGTGGCCCCACTAAAAAGTACTCAGCAGTCTACTTTTTATGTTATCTTCTTACTGCCATCTAAGTAAAGATAAAAGCGAGTTCTACCAACTGAGGAGCTCTACAATTATGTCAATAAATTATTGCGAGTATGAATAATTGACTTCCAAAGTAATACAGTTTTCTGTGGTGATGGTAAGGAGGCTGTGACTTAAAATCCTTAAATAAACAAATATACTTATAGTTTTCGAACATGATTTATAATGGACATTTTTGTCAAATCAGTTGGCAGAGAAACACAAAAGAAAAGAAATTTCTTTAAAAAGTTATTGTAATCTGTCTAACTGTAGCAAATTATGTTTACTTAACAGTGAAATTGACTATGCAATGGTAATTTGTCAGGCATAAATACAATGTGAAATAGTGTAACATTTATGTTAATTATTGAGCAAATATCTTCATTCTCTCATGATCACACAAACTTTTGAACATTGTATAACAGTAATAACTTAAAAAAATATACAGTTCTCTGACTAGATTATTAAATTAATGTATACTACAAATGTATGTTGATGACATCAAGTACTAAGTACATTTGTTGCATAGTTATACATTCCAGATTGCAGCTTGTGAATAAACTGTAATCAATCTACTTATACTTTTCAGGAAGGAAATTCTTTCATTGCAATTTTGTTGGATTTTACTTTCATAAATACATTTTTAGGCCTAATTTGTGCATGTCTCTTTCTATGGCTGAGAGTTTTTTTTTGTTCAAAATATCGGAAGAAAACGTCCTAGATGCATCCTTGAAAACTAATGCAACACTTTATGATCATTTTGTCTGATGAACATGACACCCAAAAACACACTCTCCCTCTCCCCTCCTTTCAAGTTGTCAAGGTGACTCTGCCGTCTTCTGGTATTCCCTTTTATTTAACTGCTTCTGTTTCTTCTTTTGTGGAATGTTTGTTCTTGTAGTTCTGAAATAAATTATTTTGAAGTGAGAATAAATTTATTTATTGAGTAATGCATAAATAGTAATATGAAGACAAAAGTTGATAAAGTGATAAAAGCAATAGCAATTAAAAGTACGAAAAAGGCACAAATATATGGCTGGAGCTTGAAAATTTCTGCCATAGTAGTATTTGGACCTGCTGATTGCAAGAATGTCAATTTCATTGATATGCACTCTCATTACTTACAAACACTACCACCAGTCATTGTTATTTTACGTAGCAGTAGTCGTAAGCCAAAATCTTAAAGCCGAAAGAACATTAAGTGCAGAGCAATATGTAAATCATGGTGAGGAATTGGAATGACCTGGTAATGTTATACTAAAGTTATTATAGCTGCCAAATTCCTACCTTTTGCACACTGCCAAACTTGCTGTTTACTTCAGAACTGTTCATTTATCTTTACACAAATTTCTCAGTAGTTTCAAAACAATATTTTTAACACTTTTGTTAATACAATGGTAACCTATTGGCAGAGAAATAGAGATCTGTAGGCAGACTGGTGGTAGGAATGAGTAATACATAGTAGATAATATTGATGTAACTTGTGACACTGAGGTTGTCATCCTGTATTCAATAAGTACTGTTCATGTACAAAGGTTATAATAATTAAGGTTATAATAATTAATTCAAAAAGTACTGTTCATGTACAAAGGTTATAATAATTAACACAACTGTTAGAATCAGTGAGGAAACTGGCTTTAAATTTTAAATAGCACATATGCCCCTCAAATACACATACACATACTCATACTCTCTCTGAATAGAACAACTAGAAACTTCTGTGTATTACCATTTTAATGACAAATTACATCACAGTTGTTCTGTTTTTAACATTAATGAAGTGTTTTGTGAACAATATAGGCGTGCAGTGAATCTATGAGAGTACAACATTGGAATTCACATTTATTATTGGTTCTGATAATGATCGTGTTGAGTATACAAGAATTCTCTTTTCACCTAATGGAGGTGCTAATATGGTATTAACATAGTAACAGCTTATTTATAGAGAAAACATATTATATTTACCTCTTCTGCAATTTGTGTCAGCTGCAGTGCCATTGCTGTCCCTGTCTGCTGGACCATATTGTAAAAGTGCCCATCAGAATTTTGCAGAAGTTCATAGGGATGAGCAAATTCCTGAAAAGTGGACAATTTTGTTTCTCTTTTTATTAACTAATTATTGTTGAGTAACAAGAGATTTCAATGACTCATCAATTATAAATTTAGCTAAATAATTGATGATGCAGGAAAGATTACAAAGTAGAGCTTTGGTATTGACTTTCATTTAATTAAACCTTTGGTTAGAGGTAGAAGAATAATGTCATACCATTACTTTAAGTATGCTATTTTGTAAACATAACTGTGAAGAAGAAATTCACACTTGTGAATGAAACAGTGGACAAGAGCTGCTGGCTAAAGGGAGGGGGGAGACAGTAGAATAAAAGTTAAAGGGCAACGAGTGATGTAAGTGGGATCAATGTAATTGCTCAAGGAAGTCACCTTATAAATTGAGATCCAAATGCACCAAATGACAAAATGGTATCGGTGTTTTTACCGGATGAAGAAGGGGATAAGGAGAGATTGAAATGGAAAAAAAGGGAACTTATAATTGGCTTCTGCAAATGTAATGAGTAGGGCAATAAGAGGAGGGAAAGAAACTTTCAAAGTGGGAATGGAGAGGTGGAAGATGATGACACACACACACACACACACACACACACACACACACACACACACACACACACACACACACACACACACTCACTCACTATAGGATGATTCAAAATATAGATGTTGCAGGAGAGACTGACAACAGCAATATCTGGAGATAAACCCATGTCCAGAAATGCGCTGTTTCGAAGATAAATGACTTTGAATGATAGTAGGCAATATACATTGACAGAGGTTGGTGTCTCGTGTCGCATGTTGTCATGTCAGGTGTCATCAGAGAACAACACAGTGAATGAAGTGCTTGTACATCAGTTTATATTCTGCGAGTGTTAATCAAAGACATGGGTATTGCCAGGAGTGCCCCAGGAAGGTGATAGGACTGCTGTTATTTGCTGCATGCATAAGCGATTTGGCAGACAGGGTAAGCAGCTGTTTGCTGATGATGCTGTAGTGTATGGGAAGATGATGTCAGTGAGTGACTGTAGGAGGACACAAGATGTCTTATATAAATACATTAAAATCACAAGACATAATCACCACCATCAACCTTTAAATTGTTACTCACTCTTTTTACATCCAAAGTCAATAAAATGGTTGGGAACTAGATGGCTTTTCAAATAAATGTCACTGTATCAATGAACGAAAAAGAGCAACCGGCCACACTTTTTGATGAATACTTTACTTCACCATAATTGATTTCTGGTCTGAGCCTGACAACAAGAATTCCTCATATGAATTTCACATTATTTTGGTCCTATAATATAACAGAATATTCATGATTTTCTTGTTTACAAACACTTTAACATTATATGCAACAGCATAACATTTTACTTATTTGAGGAAACATTTTCTTTTTGCCTTGCGGCATGTAAGTAAAATGTAAAGAGCTTTTATCTAATTTAAAAGCTTTTGTAAACAAGAAAATAACAAATATTCTGTTATAATACAGGACCAAAATAAAGTGAAATTTGTAAAAGACATCCTTGCACTGAAGTCTACATCTGCATCTACATGCCTACTCTGAAATATGGAGTTCAGGATTGACTGCTTAAATATCTCCTTGTGCATTACAATTAGTCTAATTTTGCCTTTGTGGTCTCCATGATTCCCTGCTTAAAGCTGGTTGTTTGAAACTGTGTAAGTAGCTTTTTGTGAGATAGTTTGTCTCTCTCATCAAGCATCTGTTGGTTCAGTTTATTCAGCTTCTTCAATGTTAATTGAAAGACTAAGTACTATTTGTTCCTACTCTACTTCGTATACAGTCCATGTGTCCTGTTTGGAATGGGTGCCACACGCTTGAAGTATTCTACAATACGTTGCTCGAATGTTTTGTAAGCAATCTCTTTTGTATGATGATTACATTTTCTTAGTATGCAACCAATAAACTGAAGTATGTCACCTGATCTGTCTGCTACTGAGTCTTAAGTGATCATTCCGTTTCATAATGCTACAAGTTGATACACTTTGGCATTTGACTGATTCCAGTTGTGGGTCTCTGATGTTGTAGTCATAGGATACAACATTTTTTTGTTTTATGAAGTGCACAACATCTCATAGCTGAATACTTGAAGCAAGCTGCCCAAATTTTGCACACTTTGACATCTTATCAAGGTCTGAATGAATACCTGTGCTGCCTTTTTTGCAATAATACTTCATTATTTATAACTGTGTCAGATGCAAAATGTTTCAGGTTACCGTTAATTTTGTCTGCAAATTTATTAAAGCAAGGGTCCCAACAAACTTATCTGAGGCATGTCTGAAGTTATTTCAACATCTGTCAATGACTTTCCACCCAAGACAACATGTTGTGTCCTCCCTACTGAGAAGTTCTCAATCAAAAATTTCATCCTGATGCACCATCTGATCACACTTTTAATAACACGCGCGGGCATGGCACTGATTTAGATGCTTTTCGGAAGTCAACAAGTGGGGCGTCTTCCTGGCTGCATTGATCCATCGCTTTAAGGTATCTCGTTCATTATTACAATATCGATCTAAGCTTGCATTTATTTTGAATCTCTCAGCCAGTACAAAGCCCAAGCAACTGGAAAAAAGTGCAAGTGACTCTTGTACATAAGAAGGACAAAGAAATTGACCTGCAAAATTACAGACCACTGTCTTCAAAATTAGTTTGCTGCACAATCCTTGAAAATATTCTCATTTCAAATATAATAATTTTCCTTAGAGAGAAGAGCTTCTGTCCACAAATCAAACCAGTTTTATAAAGCATTACTTATGCAAAACTCGGCTTGCCCTTTTCTTGTATCAGATCCTGCGAACCATGTACGAAGAGCAAAAGGCAGATTCCACATTCCTAGATTCCCATAAACCATTTAACAAGGTGCCACACTGCTGACTGTTGACAAAGATACAAGCGTGTGGAATATACAAGCACTTGGAATAGTTCCCAGGTACGTGAGTGGCTTGAAGACTTCTTAGATAACAGAACCAAGTATGTTGTCCTCAACAGTGAGTGTTCATCAAAGACAAGTGTATTGCCAGGAGTGCCCCAGGAAAGGTGATAGGATTGCTATTATTTTCTGCATGCATAAACGATTTGGCAGACAGGGTAAGCAGCTGTTTGCTGATGATGCAGTGGTGTATGGGAAGATGTTGTCAGTGAGTGACTGTAGGAGGACACAAGATGTCTTATATAAAATTTTTAGCTGGTGTGATGGGCGGCAGCTAGCTCTAACTGTAGAAAAAAAGTATGTTTATGCAGATGTGTATGAAAAACAAACCGATAATGTTCCAGTACGGCGTAAGTACTGCTTGAGACAGTCACATCAATTAACAGGGTGTATACGTGGACAAGGAAAAAAAATCCCGGATTTTTCCCGGATTTTCTGGTTAAAAATACACTTTCTCCCAGGTGAAAGTACACTTTTTCAGTGTTAAGTGACAGTATACTCTTCCTCGGCACAGTAAAACTCATCAGTCCTTTGAATGTTTATAGTTTTATATACCGGAGTAGAATTTCCTGGCACTTTAGAAATCGAAACTCAGGGGGAAAACACATTTTGAAAGATCTTGCGTAAAAGTAAATCTGCTTTGAATGTAACACTTTTCAAACCACCATTCGCAATATTTTCCCGCGACCTGCTGGAAATAGGTTCATTTCAGTAGTTGCAAGAGAGCGCCAGATAACTTGTGTCACCGCACTTGCGTAGCTACGATGACGCAGGAAGCCCATATGTTTGTACGTGTAAGACATTAAAAGATCTTACATATGTTATAAAAGAAAAAAAGACATCAGACGGTACTTCAAGAGCGTCGGAATTTCGCGAACCATACTAAAATGCATAATTCGGCTTAAAATGCACATTCGTATGTAAATTTTCTTGGAGTACCAGTATTGTATTATCTCATGTTTGGTTCTTTATTATGGCATAATGCCATACGTGCACCTGAAATGCAGCGAACAGTTGAAACTAGCCAATAGTATGCAATGAAACACTTCGTTTCAAATTAATTGATTGCCTCATCAGAAAAGATTTATTTTAAGCCAAATCTCTTTAGCGAACCGCCAAAAATAACTTCATTGTTCTGTAAGGCGATTAATTCTTGACTGTCAGAAAGGTGGAAATAAAATCTGAATGTAATAACATATTTTAGCCTTCCGTAATTATGCGAACGTATTTTAATTCTTTTGATAGCTCCCGGCCACAAAAATCCGTTTGTTTACCATTTAACGTGAGAGCAATAAACGAAGAGGAAACAACAAAATCACTAAATGTAAACACAGGTCACATAGAGACTCTCCACCTCAACTCAAGACTGCTCTGTGCATCAGGACCAGATTTACTATGTTTTCGAACAGGGGCAATATTAAGTAGTGGCGCCCAGCCACACCTCTGTAACAAGAGGCGGGAGAAGGTATTACTCATATGCGCCTCAACTGTGCATGCTCAAGAGCCCACCCGCAACAGCTCAAAGTAATCTAATTTAAACAATTGTCATGTCACGCTCAGGCGGAGGCAATTTGTTGTTATAAAGTATTGCATAGTCTTCCTAAAGCCTTTGGCACACTTTGCTGTTGGCAGACGCTTGTACGAGCACTGTTTTGTTGTTGTATAGGGTGCATTTCCTTTGCGACTTAAATTTTATTTTCGCTTTTTTTCCTCTCGTTCATTTTTTGTTGCTGCAGTATTATTCTGCAGTAGCGTGTTACAGTAATATTCTTTGTTAGAGCATTGGTTCTTACCAGTCAAAATCACAAAAATTTAACTGAAAACTAAAACAATGAAAAATTCCCGGTTTTTTCCTGGTTTTCTCCCGGATGAAAAAATTCCCAGGTTTTTCCTGGATCTCCTGGGCCATATACACCCTGATTAAGTATCTAGGCATAACATTGCAGATTAGATTAGTACTTGTTCCATAGGTCATGAATACGACACTTCGTAATGATGTGGAATGTGTCAGGTTAATAAAAGGTGTCTATACAAGATATTACATTACACAAAATATTACTGGGGAAATTACCCACTTACTATATCCAAAAATTCATCTAATGAATCCAAGCAATATGAAATGGAATAAGCACATAAGGATTATATTAGGGAAGGTGAATGGTCGACTTCATTTATTGAGAGAATTTTAGGAAAGTGTGATTCATCGGTTAAGGATATTGCATATAGGTTGCTAGTGGAACTCATCATTGGAGAGTGTTTGAATGTTTGGGATCTGCACCAGGTCGGATTAGAGAAAGACTTTGAAGCAATTCATAGGTTGGCTGTTAAGATTTGTTACTGGTGGATTCAAACAACATGCAAGCATTATGGAAATGCTTCAGGAACTTAAATGGCAATCTTTGGAGGGAATGTGATGTCCTTTTTGAGCAGCACTATTGAGAAAATTTAGAGAACTGGCATTTGAGGTGACTGTAGAATGATTCTATTGCCGCCAACATACATTTCGCGTAATGGCCATGAAGATAAGATTAGAGATATTGGGCTCGTATGAAGGTATACAGACAGTTGTTTTTCCCTTGCTGTATTTTTGAGAACAGAAAAGAAAATGACTGGTAGTGGCACAGGGTATGCTCCACCACGTACCATATGGTGGCTTGTGGAGTACGTATTTAGATGTAAATGTAAGAAGATAATCAAGTACATTATGAATGCCTCAGTCTTAGAAAACACTTGCTACACTATTACTTCCCATGTACAAAAGTAAATTAGATTCTGCGCAGTGACAAGCAATATCTTCGGTAGGGTTTCGAATTTCTTAAAACGCAAAAGGCACAAGTTGTGTCATCAATAAGTCTCAATAGAGACAAAACCCACTGACTGGGCACAATGATAAACACGACTGCCGCAAGGCCACTGGCAGCGCTGAGTGCACACCCAACACTGTGAGCCTGGCCTGGTCTGGTCTGATGGTGTTGAGACATCCACTGCTATGTGCGGGGCAGTCGGTGTTGAGAACCGAGCTCGAGTATGTGTGAAACAGGGTTAAAAGTTGTATCCTGCAACTGTGATTAACACTTTCCCATTTTTTCTAAATTTCTTAAGGCAAATGCTAAAATTGTTTGAAGACCATGGTCTAGCTTAGCTTGTGCTTTTCTTGTAATGGCCATTATGTCAGTGTGGTGTAAAATTCACATTTTCCTTTCTTTCCCAAAAACAGGGAACTAATATGTCAGAATGTGTGACAAGGTTAGTACCACAGGTGACTTAGGAGGCAGCATTAGTGGTAGCCTCATAATGCTCATAAATGATGAGCTAGTTAATTCGCTAAGTAAATTGGTGTTTTTTAACCCAAATTAACCAAACTAAAAAGGGGGAGGGGGGTTTCGGATAACAATTTTTTTGGTTAAGCCTGCATGTTTAATATGTGCTACAGTATTTTGTATTATATACATTTCTGAAAGCTTTGATGGTCAAAATAACTCCAAAATCTCTCCATCAGCTACATTTACATTCTCTATTAATGTTAAAATTACAGTTTCAGGTTTACAATACATTAATATACAGCACACATGAACTATTATTTGGTCAGCCTTAGTTGGAACAACTATGATTTTACTAGGTGTGAATACTGTCAATATTTATATTTTCTAGCTAAATTATTCACAAAACTATACTCTGTCTTACCACCATAGTGCCTGCATCCATAACCAACACTTTGTCTGAGTCCATGATAGTATTCAGGCGGTGAGCAATTGTTAGAACTGTGCAGTTTTTGAACTTTTTCCTAATTGTTTGTTGGATCAGTGCATCTGTTCTATAAACACAGAAAAAAAACACATTTTAAGATTATAAACTGGATACCTCTACATTTGTGTGTTATTTAATAAGAGATTTTGCGAAACTACAGTAAATGACCAATTGCAAAATTAAATACAAGAAGGTACCCAAAATAAACCAAACTTGCCATTTCTTCATTGTCCTTATTTATTCGCATTTTAAGCACAAACATTCAATCCCCTTTGAAAAACTATCCACCTGCACTAATAAACTTATTCAATTTTTCAAAATATGGTTTTAATTAATCTCTCTTGTAGCTTGACAGTGCCTCCGTCATTTTTTTCTTCATCTCAGCAACATCAGCAAAACGCTTTCTTTTCACATCTCGTTTCATTCTAGGAAACAAAAAAAAAGTTGCACAGGGCAAGGTCGTGTGAGTACGGGGGGTGAGAGACGGGTCGTCACATTTCTGGTCAAGAATTTTCATAGAGACATGGCTGTGTTAAGAAGGGGTTTGTCATGATTGCAAAATCATTCACCCAATTACCACAAATCAGATGTTTCCATCACATCGACTGCACAGTCTTTTCAAAACTTCCAAATAGAAAGCCTGGTCAACTGTCTGATCCTATGGAACAAACTCTGAATGGAGGACTCCTCTCACATCGAAAAAACAAATAAGTATCGTGTTAATGTTTGATTTCACGTGATGAGCTCCCTTGGGGCGAGGCAAACTTTGAAGTCTTCCACTGAGTTGGTTGTTGCTTTGATTCAGAATCGTAAGAATAGCACAAAGTTTAGTCACCTGTGGTTTGAAAGAAAGTTTCGATCATTTTGGGACTTTTGCTTCGAAGCACAGCCACCCGTTTCATTCCCAAATCTTCTGTCACATTTCACTGCACTGAACTCCAAGTCACTCCAGACAGCTCCACAGTTTCTTCAATGATTCGTCGTTAATCTTCATTGATGACTCCACAGATGTTTTCAACATTTTCATGTGTTCAGTACGTGGAAGGAAAACCATATCAAGGTTTGTCATCGGTTGACATTTATGAAATAGGAAAACCACTCAAACACTTGAATTTTCACCATAGCATCATCCTTGTACACTGTTTTTAACATTCCAAGAGTTTCTGTTCCACTTTTTCAGAGCAAAAAGCAGAATTTCCTCACCGTACACTGTTCACAAAAATCAGCCACTGCAAAAACAACAATCACACAAACAGTTGTAATTACGAACTCTGCTGAGTCCGATCCTGACCTTCAGCAATGGCACTCGCCTTACTGACTGTGGAATGTTCGGTCTAAAAAACATAGCACCTCAAAAGCTATGGCCACCCAAAAATTAGTTTGGTTTTTTTGGGTACTCCCTTGTATCAGGGACTACTCAGAATGAAATTTTCATTCTGCAGCGGAGTGTGTGCTGATATGGAACTTCCTGGCAGAGACTCGAACTCAGGATCTTTGCCTTTCGCCTTGCTCTTGCCTGTGAATGGCAAAGGTCCCAAGTTCGAGTCTCGGTCCGGCACACAGTTTTAATCTGCCAGGAAGTTCAGGGAATTATTGTTGGAGTTATTAATGTTAACTACTTGCAACAAATATGAAATTGTAGAAGCAAATAAAAGTAGAAATATGACAGAAAATGTTTCAGTTTGTCATTTAACTTTTATCTTTGCTAATGACAATGAAACATTGTTAGAAGTTCAAAAATACTTAAAGCACAAGAGAAGCGATCTGCTGAATAGTTGGAGTAGGGCTTACAGACACACAAGATTAAAAATGCTATGGACTTTTTAGCTTTAGACATTAAAAAATTCTATATGAGAAAAAAGAAAAAAATATGCACTTTCCCTTAACTGCTAATTAAGAAGTGGAGATTATGCACTGGATCAGAAGTAGAGAAGATTAAGGGAAGATTCAGATGTGATTATAGGCTAACAATCAAGATTCTATTTCAAAGTAAGACCTATAACTTTGTTTAGTTTTAAAACAATAAGAATTGGACTTACTGTGGGTCAACATTTGCTGTGGCCTCATCAAGTACTAGTATGTTGTTGTTTCGCAGAATTGCTCGTGCTAGACAAACAAGTTGTCTTTGGCCAACACTGAAATTGCTGCCCCCTTCACTGACTTCAAAATCTAGTCCATCGACAGCTTCTTTAAGTTTCACCTGAAGTTAGTGTTAATAAGTTAAGTATATATATATATATGTGTGTGTGTGTGTAGTACTTAAATGTTATTAACTGCAATGTTATTTTATTATGTCAGAAGCATATTTTCTCTAAATTTATTACCTCGTCTAATACTTCATAAAGTCTATGATCAGGAAATTCACTGAAAGGATCCAGGTTGTATCGAAGTGAAGCCGAAAATAATACAGGCTCTTGAGGAATGATAGATATTCTTTTCCTCAAATCATGTAGACCAATTGTCTGTGTATCTATGTCATCAATATAAATAGCCCCTTCAAGCTCTGCTAGACGAAACAGTGCTGAAATGAGTGAAGACTTCCCTGCTCCTGTTCTGCCGACTATTCCAACCTAAGGATATAACAAAAGACATCATTGTAGAGAAGTTCTAAATAGCTAAAAGCTTATGTAAGAATCATGCAGATTAATTTTTTAGTTTGTTTAACTCAGTAGTCAGGTTACATACCATTTACACTTAAGCTTTTTCCTGGTTATTATAATGTCATTATCTTTCTAAACAGTAGTTACAGTGTGTGTTTTATTTCAAGTGGAATGCTTTCATAAACTCACTCTCAGAAAAATTGTGTATATTGGAACAACTATAGGATTTGGACAGAGTTAAGGTATTCCGACAGTGTAGACTAGAAAAAAACTTACTCTAGCTGTGAATTAGAGAAGGGGAAAAGCTCAGCAGGATGTAATATGACAATTCATTTCAAAGCTACTATTACCTCAATCAACATTTTTCAATAATTGTTAGCTTTTAGATTGCCTGTTCCATGAATACTCGAAAACCAACGTTCAATTAAGTACAACAAACAGGTCATTTGAAGATGAGGCGTAGCACCTTATCATCACGCCTATAGAAGTAAACAATAGCAAGCAGCCTCATGCAGAGATGAGACTTATTTCTAAATAATAATAATAATAATAATAATAACAATACTTTGACATTGAATGATTCATTGCATTTGTATAAAAGCAGGTTACAATTCTTGATATATGGCACAATAATACATTCTTCTGAGTATGTCACTGATTAAAAAAAATGATTAAATTACAAATATAATGGTTTGCTTAACATTGTTTACGTATTTTTTCGAAGCATTTCTTATTCTGTATGTAAGTATGGTATTCTTCTAATGAGTAAAATGGATTTTGTAGCAGGAATTTCTTTAGCAGAAATTTAAGCTTCATTGTGGATAGGGTAATAACTTAACTGGGCAGTGCATTGGCTAATTTTAAATCAGCATACTGTGGACCCTTTCATAGAGTTTTGTTCTGTGGCTGCTGATGTATTTTATTTTTTCTTTATTTCTGGTATTGTACTGATACAAATCATAATAAATAGTAGGCAGCAGTATTTCAACAAGTAATATGTCTTTAAGAATGTACATATTTACTATGCTTAGTACACAAGTTTTTAGAAACAAACCACGGTATGATTCCTTATATTTTTCTCCACAGATGATTCTTATAGCCCTTTTTTTGAAGTAGCAAGAGCTTATTTAGATTTTCTTTGGTTCTTACCTGAGTTATTTTTAGTCTGTCTGGGAAGGTGCCTGATTCTATTATATTATTTACTGCTACAGACAGAGGTACAGAGACATTTTGTCTGCGCACTTCTAATACATTTATACTCAGGCCATCGTGCTCTGCAGAATTAGAGGATTTTAGAGAGCTAATGATGTTAATTATGGGGGCTAGATATATGTTATGCTCAGATGGATTGCATTTAAAATTATGTTTCAGATTCTTATGTTTATCATTGACAGCTTCCCCCATTGAAGAAAGATATTCATTGAGTATACACACATCAAAAAAGTTTTGCATCACCTCGGTTCCAAGAGTTCCGGAACTTGTACAGAAAACTGGTGTAGAGATCAACATAAACATCATTTCTGCCCTTTTTACTGCTCATGAGAACCACACATTGCATGTTGTACCAACATACAATGAGACCTTCAGAGGTGGTGGTCCAGATTGCTGTACACACTGGTACCTCTAATTCCAAGTGGTACGTCTTCTTGCATTGATGCATACCTGTATTTGTCATTTCATACTATCCACAAGTTCATCAAGGCACTATTAGTCCAGATTGTCCCACTCTTCAAGGGTGATTTGGCATAGATCCCTCAGAGTGTTCGGTGGGTCACATCGTCCATAAACAGCCCTTTTCAACCTATCCCAGACATGTTTGATAGCGTTCATGTCTGGAGGAGATGTTGGCCACTCTAGTCAAGCGATGTCATTCACAAGATGTGCATGATGGGGGCGTGAATTATCGTCCATGTGACGAATACCTCGCCAATACGCTGCCAATATGGCTGCACTATCTTTTGGAGGATGGCATTCATTCATGTATCGTTAAGCTGTTACTGCGCTTCCCATGACAACCAGCGGCATACGTCGGTCCCACATAATGCCACCCCAAAACAGCAGGGAATCTCCACCTTGCTGCACTTGCTGGACAGTGTGTCTAAGGTGTTCAAGGTGATGAGGTTGCCTCCAGACATGTCTCCCATGACTGTCTGGCTGAAGACATATGTGACACTCATCAGTGAAGAGAACGTGATGCCAATCCTGAGCAGTCCATTCGGCATGTTGTTGGGCCAACCTGTACCGCACTGCATGGTATCATGGTTGCAAAAGATGGACCTCACCGTGGATGTCAGAAGCAAAGTTGTGCATCATGAAACCTATTGCACACAGCTTGAGTCGTAACATGATGTCCTGTAGCTGCACGAAAAGCATTATTCAACATGGTGGTGTTGCTATCAGGGTTCCTCCAAGCCATAATCCGTAGGTAGCGGTCATCCACTGCAGTAGTAGCCCTTGGCTGCCCTGAGCGAGGCATGTCATCGACAGTTCCTGTCTCTGTGTACCTCCTCCATGTCCGATGAACATCGCTTTAGTTCACTCTGAGATGCCTGGACACTGCCCTTGTAGAGAGCCCTTCCTGGCGCAAAGTAACAAATCTGGTCACGATCAAAATGCAGTATCGACTGTCTAGGTGTGGTTGAACTACAGTGCTCATGCATGGTTGTTTACATTTTTGAGCAGGTTTAGTGACATCTCTGAACAGTCAAAGGGATTGTGTCTGTGACACAATATCAACAGTCAACGTCTATCTTCAGGAGTTCTGGGAACTGGAGTGATACAAAAAAAATTTTTGTGTGTGTATTAGCAATTTCAAGTTGATCTTTTACAAGCATCCCATTGTGGGATGCCCTTACAGCACTTGTCTCTGCCTGTTCTGGAGCTGTTTTATCACTCCACGGACACCAGTAGTAACACTGTGTAAAGCCTGAAGCTTGTTTGCAACATTGCTGCCCCTGGTCTGTATTAGTAACTCTTTATGGTATTCTTGATAAGTTCTGAAGGCCTCCTTTAGCTTGAGATTTTGTCTTCTATTCAACGTTGCACTATGAAATAAATTTTAATTTTTCCCTTGCTTCAATGACATCATTATTTATCCAGATACTTTTGTTTATATTTTTAGTTTGTTTAACTTAGGCGAATACAACTGGGCATGTGGCATCAGAACAGTAGTAGAAGTCAGCAGCAAAGCAGTCATAGGAAAACCTATCATTCTCAAACCATGGAATGTGTGCTAGCATGCAGTTCAGTATATTGATGTTATCATTAAACATAATTCTTTTGCTTATATATAGTTTCTTTTTAGTGACAAAGGGCATGTGATTTCCCTCCCATTGTAGCTATACTGCATGGTGATTAGAGATGGTTAGTTTTAGAACAGCTGTGCTGTAGGAAAGATGGATCACATTTGCGATTGTATTATCCAGACATGTTTTGCTGTTGCCAATTTCTCTAGTTGCCTCACAGATAACTGGGTTCAGACTGAATTCATTGAGTAGGAGGTTTAGCTTTTTGGTATTGGCATCGTTGGTTAATAAGTCTATATTTATATCCCCTGTAATTATAGTATTTACATGGCCATTTAACCCGGAAAATGTACTGCCTCTATATATATCAACAAGTCAGACAGATTTTTGAAAAAATGTATCCATACTGGCTGCAGGTGGCCTATACACACCGATAATTACTATGTTTTCTCTACCCCATTTTAGAGTAACTGCACCAAATTCTGTGATTCCTTCTATGCACAATGCACTTATGTCAATAACACTGAAATTACTTGCTTTAACAGTGAAGATTGCTATGCCAGCCCCAGACTTGTTTTTCCTACTACAGGCAGAACAAAATTTCATGGAGAGTGGTTCACTGTTGCTAATCAGGTCTTCAGTGCCAGTGTTTAGTTATGACTAAAATATCAGGTTTATCAAGACATATAATAACATCCAGATCATTCTGCTTGTTTTTAAGACTGCCAAAATTGTGGTGTATGGCATTAAGTCTGAGTTTCTCCTGCTGGACTATACGAGAGGATTTAGGGCTATCCAACTGTCCATCAGGCTTTACAAGTTTTCCAGGCTTGCCTGCAGATTTGGTGGGTTGTCCCATTCCATGGCAATGCACTTATTTACACCACTTTGTAAAGAATTTTGTCTAAGTTCCTAAACAATTAATTTGCTGCCTTTTTTTCCTCTTTCATTCATGTGCATACCACGAGTTGCGCACATGTCTCTTTCTAGATTGCTGACATTAACTGGGGATACATGGTGAAATTTATTACATATTGCTTTAAGCCTATATTTTGTCTTGTATGATTCACCAGTTTATGGTACTGGGGAAACAAGAAACATACTCAGATAATTTAGGTACGAATAACATGAAGTTCCCTTCTTTAGGAGAGTTTTCTAACATTGCTCTGAAAAGTTATTAAGTTGCGATTGGTTCAAGGTAAAAGATGTGTGATAGTGGATTAACTATAAGATTTCGCAGCCAATCAGAAAACAGTATGTTCACACACATTTTGTGGGCTGTAGAATACTTTAGGGAGACTAGAAAAAATTTGGAGCTTAACCACTATTATGATAGTGTGTGTGTAATAGGAGCACTGCAAAGAGGTGTTATTTTGTGGAATTATTAGTGAAAATTTATCATGTAATGTTAGAAAGTGTTTTCATACGAATGAGAAAGATGAAAATGTGAAATTTTGGTTTAAAAAAAACTACGCAGAACATCTGTTGTAAATGTTCTAGTAACAGGCTCAGTTGAATACCATAAGCTGCCTACTATTCACACTAGTATGGGCTGATGGTGAACTTATAACAAAGAAGTAACAATATGGTGAAGTTTTATGTGAAGTCTATATTTCATTCCGTAGCTCATTCAAATCTGTTACTAGAGAAACTTCTGATGTGCCATGTGGACACAATTAGTGCAGCTGGTCGTACTACTTCTTTCCTAATAGGGAAGGCTTGTGAGAACTGCAGAAGAAGAGAAGTCCACTGAGATGTGAGTGTACAATTTTCTATAGGTGAAAAACTGTAACTGGGCTACCGTGAAGGCTATATATGTACTTCAGTAAATAGTGAAATCTATATGATTAGTACTACGTATACGAATTTGCTTGAAGTTGGCCAGATAAGTTAGTACATGGGGCCAAAGAACAGCTTTGTTGATACATGGACATAACAGTGGTCATCAGAGTACTAATGATTTTGTGCTGAAATCACAGTACTTACTGGTTTGGTGGTTTATTCTACGAAATTAAGTTACATGTATTCCACAACTACATTCGGGTACCCTATTGAAAGGAACCAAAATACTTCTGTGGTGAAAAATCAATGAAATTTTAACAAGAAGGTTAACCAACTAGCTATTTAATAAGGTTTAAGAAGACACTGCCTTTTTTATGGGAATATTCATCAACAAATAGTGCTGTTGTCCAGAGCAATGTGGCTAACACCTGAAGTTCCTCCACAGTCCAAAAGCCATCATCAGCACTGCAGTTAGAGAGATTTAAGATGAATGGTTGGTTGATGAGTAATTATAAAATTCAGCAACAGCACTTAAGTCAAAGAAGAGGTTAGAAAGGCCATGAGTTGGAAGACTGTTCACTGCAACTTGGACAATGATTGTTTCCTCAATCCATGATGACGTCCCAACAGCCAACAGTAATACCATTTACTACCTGTCTATCTACAGCAACAAAGTACACTTTGCACAGCGATCCAGTTTTCCATCAGCATTGTAACGCAATGAGATTCTGAAACATTGTTTGGTGAGCTTTGTTAAATCCAATCTGTGTGTTTCTGTCTGCCCATCACTAATTTCCAATATACACTATATGGTCGAAAGTATCTGGACACCTGGCTGAAAATAACTTACAAGTTCTTGGTGCCCTCCATCGGTAATGCTGGGATTCAGTATTGTGTTAGCCCACCCTTACCCTTGATGACACCTTCCACTCTCGCAGGCATATGTTCAATCAGGTGCTGGAAGGTTTCTTGGGGAATGGCAGCACATTCTTCATGGAGTGCTGCACTGAGGAGAGGTACCGATGTCGGTCGGTGAGGCCTGGCACAAAGTCGGTGTTCAAAAACATCCCAAAGGTGTTCTATAGCATCCAGGTCAGGACTCTGTGCAGGCCAGTCCATTACAGGAATGTAACTGTCATGTACCCACTCTGCCACAGGCCATGCATTATTAACAAGTGCTTGATCATGTTGAAAGAAGCAATCGTCATCCCCGATTTGCTCTTCAACAGTGGGAAGCGAGAAGGTGATTAAAACAGCAATGTAGGGCTGTGCTGTGATAGTGCCATGCAATACAACAAGGGGTGCAAGCCCCCTCCATGAAAAACATGACCACACCATAACACCACCGCCTCCGAATTTTACCGTTGGCACTACACACGCTGGCAGGTGACATTCACCGGCCATTCTGTGGGCACTACACACACTGGCAGATGACGTTCACTGGCCATTTATCATACTCACACCCTGACATCATATCGCCACATTGTGTACCGTGATTTGTCACTCCACACAATGTTTTTCCACTATTCAATCATACAATACTTATGCTCCTTACACCAAGTGAGGTGTCATTTGGCATTTACTGCCATGAAAAGTGACTTATGGGCAAGCACTTGACTATGAAATCCAAGTTTTCTCACCTCCTACCTAACTGTCATAGTACTTACAGTGGAACCTGATGCAGTCTGGGATTCCTGTGTGATGGTCTGGATAGATGGTCTGCCTATTACACATTGCGACCCTCTTCAACTGTTGGCGGTTTCTGTCAGTCTACAGACGAGGTCAGCCTGTATGCTTTTGTGCCGCACATGTCCCTTCATGTTTCTACTTGACTGTCACATCAGAAACAGTGGACCTAGGGATGTTTAGGAGTGTGGAAATCTCACGTATAGACTTATGTGACAAGTGACACCCTATCACCTGACCACGTTCGAAATCCACGAGTTCTATGGAGTGCCCCATTCTGCTCTCTCGCTGTGTCTAATGACTACTGAGGTCACTGATATGGAGTACCTGGCACCACAATGTACCTAATATGAAAAACATATGTTTTTGGGGGTGTCCGGATACTTTTGATCACATAGTGCATATATGAACACAGTATACACAAATGTCATAGAAATACACAACCAAATGTGATATGAGACTATTAACAAATGTGAATCACCACTTGTGTCAAATCTGCAGAAGTTATGTAAAAGGGCGCAGGCCATAAGTAACAAAAGTTACAGAGATTTGTGTGTGTTTGATGATGGAGCTAAAATGCCACTCTGCTTAAGAGCAAGTGTGTGTGTGTGTGTGTGTGTGTGTGTGTGTGTGTGTGTGTGTGTGTGTCAAATATTAAATGATCAATCTAGTTCTTGTCTGGAATGTTATACAAATCTGTAATCTTTTAAAAGTTAAACAGATTAATGCTGGCTGTAAGCAATGTCACATTGATGGGGGGAAGAAAGGTAGCCTTATGTAGTATCAACAGACGTGTTAACATCTAGGTAAAATACAGATGGAATCCAGATGAAAGCTGAACAGGGACATTATAAGCAACATCAGCAAAATATGTTTGTAATAAACGAAAATTATGATTTTTGGTAACAGTGTGTTGAATGGTGAGGAGAATAATTTAAAAGAAATGGAAAAAAACAGTTGGAGGTGGAGGTGAGGGGGGGAGGAGGGCGGAAGTTGGAGGTGAAGGTGAGGGGGGGAGGGGGGCGGGGAGCCTGATGAAGAAGCTCAGTACAGGTTCCAAGTGCAATTGGAGTAAGATACGGGAAAACATTGAAGGAGGGAGGGAGGTGCATAATATAATCTAAGATATATGTGTAAACTGTGTAATAAACTGGTAGGTGGACCAAAGAAAGGATGAACTCCACCCGAACAGAGGATAGTGGAGGTGCCTATAGGTACACTGTCGAATTGGGATGGTTCATTTAGGGAGTATTCTTCTGCAGAAGGACGTGTATTTCCTGGTTCCTACAGAAATCAGATACTGTTGTTTTTGGGGCTTACTCCACAGTGGCAAAGAGCTTTATTTGAAAACTATCTTGAGCAGTTAAACAGAGAACCAACTCGTGGCGATAACATATTAGACCTCCTGGTGACAAACAGACCCGAACTATTTGAAACAGTTAACGCAGAACAGGGAATTAGCAATCATAAAGCAGTTACTGCATCGATGATTTCATCCGTAAATAGAGATATTAAGAAAGGTAGGAAAATTTTTCTGTTTAGCAAAAGTGACAAAAAGCAAATTACAGTGTACCTGATGGCTCAACACAAAAGTTTTGTCTCAAGTACAGATAGTGTTGAGGATCGATGGACAAAGTTCAAAACCATTGTACTATATGCGTTAGATGAGTATGTACCAAGCAAGATTGTAGGAGATGGAAAAGAGCCACAGTGGTACAACAACCAAGTTATAAAACTGCTGCAGAATCAAAGGGAACTTCACTGCAAACATAAACATAGCCAAAGCCTTGCACGCAAACAAAAATTACGCGAAGCGAAATGTAGTGTGAGGAGGGCTATGCGAGAGGCTTTCAATGAATTCGAAAGTGAAGTTCTATGTAATGACTTGGCAGAAAATCCTAAGAAATTTTGGTCTTATGTCAAAGCGGTAGGTGGATCAAAACAAAATGGGCAGACACTCTGTGACCAAAATGGTACTGAAACAAAGGATGACAGACTAAAGGCCGAAATACTAAATGTCTTTTTAAAAAAAGCTGTTTCACAGAGGAAGACTGCACTGTAGTTCCTTCTCTAGATTGTCACACAGATTACAAAATGGTAGATATCGAAACAGACGACAGAGGGGTAGAGAAACAATTAAAATTGCTCACAAGGGGAAAGGCCGCTGGACCTGATGGGATACCAGTTTGATTTTACACAGAGTACGCGAAGGAACTTGCCCCCTTCTTGCAGCGGTGTACCGTAGTTCTCTAGAAGAGCATAGCATCCAAAGGATTGGAAAAGAGCACAAGTCATCCCCGTTTTCAAGAAGGGACGTCAAACAGATGTGCAGAACTATAGACCTATATCTCTAACATCGATCAGTTGTAGAATTTTGGAACATGTGTTATGTTCGAGTATAATGACTTTTCTGGAGGCTAGAAATCTACTCTGTAGGAATCAGCATGGGTTTAAAAAAAGACGGTCGTGTGAATCCCAGCTTGCGCTCTTCGTCCACGAGACTCAGAGGGCCATAGACACGGGAAACAGGTAGATGCCGTGTTTCTTGACTTCTGTAAGGAATTCGATACAGTTCCCCATAGTCATTTAATGAACAAAGTAAAAGCATATGGACTATTAGACCAATTGTGTGATTGGATTGAAGAGTTCCTAGATAACAGAACGCAGCATGTCATTCTCAATGGAGAGAAGTCTTCCGAAGTAAGAGTGATTTCAGGTGTGCCGCAGGGGAGTGTCGTAGGACCGTTGCTATTCACAATATACATAAATGACCTGGTGGATGACATCGGAAGTTCACTGAGGCTTTTTGCGGATGGTGCTGTGTTGTATCGAGGGGTTGGAACAATGGAAAATTGTACTGAAATGCAGGAGGATCTGCAGCGAATTGACGCATGGTGCAGGGAATGGCAATTGAATCTTAATGTAGAAAAGTGTAATGTGATGCGAATACACAGAAAGAGAGATCCCTTATCATTTAGCTACACAATAGCAGGTCAGCAACTGGAAGCAGTTAATTCCATAAATTATGTGGGAGTATGCATTAGGAGTGATTTAAAATGGAATGATCATATAAAGTTAATCCTTGGTAAAGCAGATGCCAGACTGAGATTCATTGGAAGAATCCTAAGGAAATGCAATCCGAAAACAAAGGAAGTAGGTTACAGTACGCTTGTTCGCCCACTGCTTGAATACTGCTCAGCAGTGTGGGATCCGCACGAGATAGGGTTGATAGACGAGATAGAGAAGATCCAACGGAGAGCAGCGCGCTTCGTTACACGATCATTTAGTAATCGCGAAAGCGTTACGGAGATGATAGATAAACTCCAGTGGAAGACTTTGCAGGAGACATGCTCAGTAGCTTGGTACAGGTTTTGTTAAAGTTTTGAGAACATACCTTCACCGAAGAGTCTAGCAGTATATTGCTCCCTCCTTCGTATATCTCGCGAAGAGACCATGAGGATAAAATCAGAGAGATTAGAGCCCACACAGAAGCATACAGACAATCCTTCTTTCCACGAACAATACGAGACTGGAATAGAAGGGAGAAGCGATAAAGGTACTCAGGGTCCCCTCTGCCACACACCGTCAGGTGGCTTGCGGAGTGTGGATGTAAATGTAGAAAGTAAAGGAGCCTATCTTTGTTGTCTGGTTGATTTTGTATACTAATTTATTAAGGAACAACATGGACACACGTGTCTGAGCTATCTTCATGAGTTGTTCACAATATAGGAAATAAATAGTAAAGAAGTATAGTATGCTAGGCATAGCTTACTTCGTCTTATTTGAATGCATTGTACAACAAGTAAGAGATACAGCTCCTATGCCAGTGTTTCCTTAAGAGTTTAGTTTGTTAACAGGATGGTGGCTACTGTTTGTTATGGTGCACTCCCCCCACCTCCCCCTCCGCCTGTCCCCCCCTGCCTCTCCTCAGAGGCTGTCAGTAGTAGGGTGTTAAAACCAATTTTCCAGGCCTGTTAAGGCGAAGCCAGAGGTGACCATTCTGTAGGACTGGCAAAACATCTTCGTCCCTCTGGTTCACCAGTGAAGAACCTCCCAGGCAGAGCTCTTTGGGGTGGGGAGTGAGATTGGTATCTGTCTTTGTAGTCTATCATCTTTCTTTCTCAGTTCTCACATTCCTACTCTTTCTTTTCCTTTCCCTTCTTCTCTGCCAGGAGTACAAGATCCATCCTATCTCCTTCCACATTCTGTAGTTTCCTGTGTGAAACCCCTACTCTTATCTGTGTATTAGAACCTGTTTTCGCAGTATTGCCAGAAACAGTGCATGCATCAGTGGCTTCTGGACAAAGTTACAGCAATGATCAACCCATAACATGAACTGATAATTATTTCCTGTGCATTGAGCATCATTAAGTGATAAATACTCATTATGTACCAATACCAGAGAAGGAAAGTTGCTACTCACCATATAGCGCAGATGCTGAGTCACGATAGGCACAAAAAAAGATTCACAGAATTTCAGCCATTAAGGCCTTTGCTTTGTCAGCAGTACACACACACACACACACACACACACACACACACACACTAGAGATGGGCAAAACTGTTCTTTTCAGAGATCGGATCAGAACTGTTCACTCCCTGAAATGAACTAGCTCTTTTTCATGACTCACCACTCATTCACAATAGAAAATAAATGGAAGGCACATTGCCCTTTAAACTTGGTTTACTCCAGTACTATACCTGTATTTTGATCTTATTTGATCCTATTTTGAAGTAACACAGATAATGAGTAAGAATTTTCTATTGTTTACTGAAATTTCCACGATATGGCAAAGTTTTTGATTATTGATTTATTTTGCACTATTGTGGCTTTTTGGGTGATCGGAAAATGTTGTAACTTGAGATTTACATTAACAATATATTTGGCTATAATCTATTAAAATTTCATTAACCTCGTACAAATACATCGCGAGAGATATATTTTTAAAGTGAACGTTTCCTTCCGAAGACGCCTAAAATCGCAAAATCCGTGCCAGAATAAGAAAAAAATATATAAATTTGACTGTAAGACTAAAGTGCTGCATATAGCCTTACACTGAATAAAACAAGGAAAATATTGGTGTATCACATTTTGTGATACGTTTATCAGTTCGCTTGTAATTAAAGCGTAAATTCGAGTGTCCGTAATACAAATCCTATAGTAAGAGGAGTTGCCAGGAACCTAATCTGATCAGTTTAAACAAATAAAAATAAAATAAAAACAAATGATGTATACATAACATAATACTGTAATATACATAGCGGTATTACTACGAAGAACAATATCCAGTAGAGATGAACTTCAATGCAGAGGAGCTGAGTCAAGCAGGTCAAGCTGCGAACTGTATTACTGCTCGAGCTAAGACCTCAGAGACCAGAGTGACACCCGAGTTGCTTTGCTCGATGCGGGCCACCAGTCACCCGCTCTGGGACAAATTGTCCATTCTCTTGTTAGCAGGTTGTTGCCAGTAGTTCTTATGTTCTCCGCTAGGAGGCTCTCTGTCCTGTTGCCCACATCAACTGCCCAGAGGGCAGGACAAGCGACTGAAACGATTGCCGACAGAGTGCGATGCTAAGTTAAGCTGCGCCAGACACTGCACGCGGCAGAGGAAGCACAGAGATGGCACGGCATATGTGAAACACAAAATCCAATGGGGCACTGCACAATGCAGGCAGCCGAGGCAGAAGCAGGGCAGAGGCCGGCGCTGGCTGTGCTGTGTGGTGTGCAGAGTGCTCTGGCCAGCAGAGGCCCCGCTGGTAGGCTCTGTCTCTCGCTCTCTCTCTCTCTCTCTCTCTCTCTCTGTCTCTCGCTCTCTCTCTCTCTCTCTCTCTCTCTCTCTGCTGTGGAAAACATTTGGAGCTTCCGTTCTTTCTTTCTGATTCACTGATTGTTCACTCCTTTGAGAGATTCAACTCTATTAATTAGTTCAGGAGCGGATCCTCCATCTCTAACACACACACACACACACACACACACACACACACACACACACACACAACTTTCACACACGTCTGCAGTCTCAGAGAGCTGAAACCACAATACTAATTATGTTTAGATAAAGAATTGATAATTAAACTAGAGGTGCAACTGATTTACCGGCACTCTTTGTGGCTAGCCCACATGCATAGAGAAACAGAGACAATGTAAAAAAGTGTGTACGATTGTAAAATGTTTGGACTATAACTTTCACGAATTTAAATTTGTTTGTATAACCTTTATCAAAGTACTTCAAGATTAGGTACATTGCAATGATAAGTGTTACTTACTCTTTGTGGGGTAATCCACAGGTAACAATAAGTAACATTAGGACTAAACATCTTAAAATGGAATTATATAAAGTAGTACTTTGACAAACACCACTGTGGTTTTTAGTTTCCACAGTTTTAACTAAATGTAATTTGTGAAGGCAAAAGTGTGTTCTGAACTACCAGTATTATTTACCTGTGTATGTTCTATAACCATAATGACATCTTTCATCTCAGGAAGGGGATATGTAGCATAGCATCTCACTTGTGCGAAGTGATGTGCTGCACGATATCTACTGAACTGACAACTGATGACCATCACTGTGAAAGTTTTTTGTTAGCTTTCTAGTCTACAATAGCATACTGACTGGAAGTTTATGGCTGTCTGTGCATGTACATTGGTACGGATGAAATCTGCACATCTGCGAGGTGCGGCAATGGTAGCAGCTTTACTACACTTCACATACCTTGCCAGTTTAGTGGTTTATTCCATGCTGCAGCGTCCTGCCTTGGAGAGACAAGGTGCATTATGGAAACATGCCTTCTATGACAATGACACTGACACCATGGAAGAAAAGAAATTGGTTTCTATTTGCTAGATTGGAACACAATTGTCACATGTGTGAATTCATATTGAAATGTTATCTCTTTCTATTTGAAGGAGGAATGTAATCAGGTTTGATAAAAAGCACTTTCTATCAATTGTAGAGAGTCAAAAACAGATAAGAGTTTTTAAGATTTCCAGCACAGATAGAGTTGCTAATGAGAAGTAGTTCTCAGTAAAATGAACTACATGGTTAGTCTGAACATTAAATCAAGAAATGGCAGTTCAGAATTGAAAGATAACAGCAATCGTAACCTATACACAATATACCCAAATGAGGTAACATTAACGGCAGTAGTACTGCAGATCATCTCGGTACTAGGACATCCTAAAATGAGTGCAGCACTAGTATGTCAGCTGCTGGCCTAATCCTGAGATATTACGGCTACGCATTCTCTAGGAAAGTATGCTTAACCACAGATGCTGAAACATCACAAGGCATTAACATTTCATGTTTTTCCCTCTGCTAACAAGATTACTAATGAAGGCCACAGTAATGTGTTAATGACAGAACATGTAAAGATCAATGAGGAAACAGAGCTATCTATGCAACGGATTTGTTCCTATCTCTCAAGAAACAATTCTGTAATTAATGTGCTATGCTGCCCCTCAAGTACCTGCAATGGCTTTGTTTCTGGTTGTGGCTTAAATGAATGACATAAGAAGTCATACAAAGGATCTCTAACAAAAACTTAAGCATAACAATTATAAGGAAATCCAAGCTAACAAAAATGTTTTGCAGGACCCAGAAACAAATATAATTGGTAAATTATTTGATGTAATTTCACATGTAAACAATCGAACACACTAAACGTGCAAACAAAGTTGACACGCTGGCTAATGGGAGCGGCCGTAAATTTGAAATGCCTTTGCAGTCGCTCCCATCAGCCACCACGCTAAGTGTTTGCGCGTACAATACACTATCTTGGTGTCCAGGGAAAAATTGAAACTTCAGCTAACTTTTTGCTTTCCGCTGTATCGTTGGTTTATTCATTCATTCACACACACATCATGCGTAAATCTCATTACACACTATGTAATCAAAAGTATTCGGACACGTGGCTGAAAATGACTTGTTGGAATTCAGTATGCTGTTGGCCCACCCTTATCCTTGATTACATCTTCCACTCTCACAGGCCTACATTCAATCAGGTGCTGGAATGTTTCTTGGGGAATGGCAGCCCATTCTTCGTGGAGTGCTGCACTGAGGAGAGGTACTGATGTTGGTCGGTGAGGCGTGACACAAAGACGGTGTTCAAAAACATCCCAAAGGTGTTCTATAGGATTCAGGTCAGGACTCTGTGCAGGCCAGTCCATTACAGAGGTGTTATTGTCACGTAACCACTCCGTCACAGGTGATGCATTATGAACAAGTGCTTGATTGTGTAGAAAGATGCAGTTTCCATCCCCGAACTGCTCTTCAACAGTGGGAAGCAAGAAGGTGCTTAAAACATTAGTGTTGGCCTGTGCTGTGATAGTGCCATGCAAAACAAGAATTGGTCCAAACCTCCTCCATGAAAAGCACGACCACACCATAACACCACCACCTCCGAATTTTACTGTTGGCACTACACACGCTGGCAGATGACATTCACCGGGCATTTGACATACCCACACTCTGCCATTGGATCATCACATTGCGTACCGTGATTCATCGCTCCACACAACGTTTTTCCACTGTTGAATCTTCCAATGCTGACACTGCTCACACCAAGCGAGGCATCATTTGGCATTTACAGGTATTGTATGTGGCTTATGAGCAGCAGGTAGACCATGAAACCCAAGTTTTCTCACCTCCTGCCTAGCTGTCATAGTACTTGCAGAGGAACCTGATGCAGTCTGGGATTCCTGTGTGATTGTCTGGATAGATGTCTGCCTATTACACATTACGATTCTCTTCAACTGTTGGCAGTCTCTGTCAGTTAACAGATGAGGTCAGCCTGTACGCTTTTGTGCTGTACGTGTCCCTTCACGTTTCCACTTTACTGTCACAATGGAAACAGTGGACCTAGGGATGTTCAGGAGTGTGGATATCTCACATACAGTCATGTGACACAAGTGACACCCAATCACCTGACCACGTTCGAAGTCCGTGAGTTCCGCTGAGCGCCCTATTCTGCTTCTCTCACAATGTCTAATGACTACTGAGGTCACTGATATGGACTACCTGGCAGTAGGAGGCAGCACAATTCACCTAATATGAAAAACATATATTTTTGAGGGTGTCCAGATACTTTTGATCACATAGGGTATAGTAGAGCCTTCAAAAATGTGTAACCAGTTAGGCTATTTTTGTAATCCAAACTATCAACTAATTACAAAGATTGCTAAACTACTTACACAGTTTGAGTAGATCTGAATAAAACAGTTTTAGATTTGAAGCTGCAGTTTTTTCTAAAATAACTTAAAATTGATGTTTCAACAGTCTTTGCAGAGGTCCTCTTCCAGATGACTAAATTGTTGAGTTCTGGGCGTGGTATGCCCAATATACCTTTCTGTTTTGTTTATCACATGACAATTTCATTATGACAGAGTTGAGCTTGAAAACAAAGCGTGTGAAAATAAAGCAGTTAATAGATACTTGAGCTTAGTGTAACACAAGTTCTGGAAGCTGTTTTTGTAGAAAAAGGCTGAAGATGGTGTTACATGCAAAATTTCAATTCTGATGTGAGAAGAAGGATAACTCATTGTAAAGAAACAAAGCATATATGATGACATAAATATGAATCTTGCAGAAACACATTAAGTGGAGATACTCTTTCAGCAGTAGGTATGAAGAGACTGCAGATACCAGTGACAACTGCACTTCTCAGAATCTGCACTCCAAAACATCTATGAACTGCATCAAAATGACAAAAAATTTGTCGTTTTCAAAGCATCTTCATGTAAATAATAAATGTGATTGAAGAAGCTTGTGATAATTGCTGATAGCCTCAGACGTGTTGGTGGAGAATCAACTGTGGGATCTGTGAATTACGTGATGCTTGGGGCTTTCCTGCTGGTAGTTCATTTTGGACTTCCTTCTTGTCCTTATCTGCCGTCTCCTTGGTCTGGATGAATTCCCAACTTAATTTATAAACCGTCTATTTTCCTTCTATACATTTCTCTGTTCACCCCGATTAAATAACCTGTCTGCTATGGTCTGATAATAATAAACTATTTCTCTCTTTATCTCTTCATAATTTTATATTGAAAATACTTGTTTTGTGGTTTCAGTTGTACTAGTTATTCATTATTTATGGTTAAAAAAATTACAATCTTGTTTTACCTTGTACTCATGTCACTTAAGAGTTATGTATTATTTTTGTTCCAGTGATTCATGCAATTTCCTTAATGTTCAGTCAATATTACTCCCTAATAATCATCTTAATAAAACAAGTGTAGTAAGTTTACCTTTTCAGCAGATTTTATAGTAAAATGGAGATCTTTTAGAACTGGGGGATCTGATGCAGAATATCGTAGATATGTATGAACAAACTGTATGACTCCATCATCTGGCCAGACTTTTGGTGGTCTCCTGCCTGTAATAAAGCTCCATTAGTTTAACTCACATGATATCACTTTATGTGATATGTTTCTAATGGTGAACAAAAAGTGATTAGCAATGAATATGGGAGTCAGTATTAAAACATTATTAATTATGGCCAATCTGACAGATGCTATGCATGAACACACACAGCTGGTTGCCAAATTGTATTGACCAGTATCTCATACACTATCATCAAGGGCAGAACAATGAATCCACAATTAATCAGTAATTACAACAATGGTAGATCCAGAAAATACAAAAATATGCAGAACTATTGTGACAAGATTAATAAAAAATCAAGTACCATACTGAATATAGAAAGACAAAAGCAAATACCAATTGATATAAAAGGCATCAGTATCTCCAATAAATTGGAACTAGAAATGCTTTCTCATGCAATTAGAAGTTTGTAGATCATTAGCAAGAAATACTCCACAGTTTCTTCCTCATCTAGAAATAGTCTTTACACAGTTTAACAATAAGAAGAAGAAAATTGTTGTTTATTGAGAGGTTAACATGGACTTCCAAACAATGGCAATCTTAGACAGTTACTCTAATTTCAACTTATGCCCTATGGTGTCATTCTCAGCCAGAGTAGATGGTAATAGCACTTTCTACTTAGGCTCCACATATTATAGTGATGCAGGGACCACAACAAATGGTGTATCAGACCATGACCATCAAATAAAAAAGTTAAAATATACCAGCTGAAAAATAGTAAATGGTCGTACCTAAGTTACATGTGTTAGAACAATAATATGAGGCACTAGAAAATCCTGGGTGTAATACAAATAATGGAAGGAAGCACTGACTGATTGACAGGCACACAAAAAAGGTTGAAATGGTGCTGAGTGTACAGACAATGTCCTCGTCTGGAGCTAACTGATACAAAACACACAGAAATGCTCAGGGCTACGTTTTCCCTTCCCAAGTACATTGTCCTGGCAGTGCAGTCCAGTTAGGGAAAGAGGTCATGCAGCAGGTGAGAGGTGAATGGGAAGAATAATGGAGGTGAGGGAAAGGGGAGATTGTGTTGCGGAGGGGCAGGCTGGGGTGGGAGGAGGAGGAGGAGGGGGGGGGGAGGGGGGGAGAGAGAGAGAGAGAGAAAGAGAGAGAGAGAGAGAGAAGAGGATAGGCATGCGATTCCAGCTAGTTCACCCTGCCACACGCAGAGAGAATTGTATGTACCACTTGAGAAAGCAAATGAAGTGCATAGGGATGAAGTAGGAGGCCTGAGGTCAGGAGACTGATTCCAGGAGGATATTGGGTTCAGAAGTTGTGTGGTAATGATAAATCCCAACAATGCAATTCAGAGCAGGTGATATTGGGGGGATCCATACGTCGCAGGTTGCGAAGCAGTCATTAAAAGTCAAGTATGTTGTGCTTAGTAGCATTTCCTATCACTGGGTTGCCAACTCAGCTCTCGATAACTGTGTGCAGGGACAATCAATGGGTGGACAGCACATAAAAGGCTGTGCCAAAGCTAACAACAGAGCTGCTATATGACATGACTGTTTTCACCGGTGCCCCAGTTACCAAAAGGGTATGATATGCCTGTGGCAGGACTGGGATACAATACAGTAGGTAAACGGAAAGAAATTTCTCACACTTATGTCTTTCATAGGAATACGACTACTGCGACAACAAGTTGCTGTGTCATAAGGAATGGAACAGGTTTTTTGCATATTGGGACAGAGGAATACCACTATCAGAGAGGTGGCAGGGATGTTACTCATTTATGAACATGGCGATTGATAATAGAAGCCCCAACTGGACAACTTTCTTCTCCAGCACTTCAACTACCTATGAATCTCCCAACCTACTCGTCCACTTCAATGTATGCCACATATAATTCCACCTGCTAGTGCCAGGGTAGTCTCACCAGTGCCACATCCATAACCTGTTGTCTTGCTCTTTCTCCCTAACAGTGCTCAGCCACCCTTCCATCCCTTCCCTCCTGCACCTCATTCCTCTTCTCACATATTCCATCCAATGCAACCCATTACCCCAAATCTGCTGCAGTGATGATAAAACACAGCTGGTCCGTACAATGTAGACATGTACTAGTTTGCTGCAAAGGAGAGCATAGTGTGAAATCCCAGAAACATCTTCAATCTTGTTTATGTAAAATTAATGATATGAATTAATAGAAAGAAACATTCCACATGGGAAAAATATATTAAAAAGATGCTGTGACTTACCAAATGGGAAAGCACTGGTAGGTAGACACAATAAAAAACACACAAACACACAAATATCAAGCTTTCGCAACCAACAGTTGCTTCATCAGGAAAGAGGCAAGGAGAGGGTAAGATGAAAGGATGTGGGTTTTAAGGGAGAGGGTAAGGAGTCATTCCAATCTCGGGAGTGGAAAGACTTACCTTAGGGGGAAAAGGAACAGGTATTCACACACACACACACACACACACACACACACACACACACACATCCATCTGCACATATACAGACACAAGCAGACATATGTAAAAGGCCTTTACATATGACTGCTTATGTCTGTATATGTGCGGATGGATATGTGTGTGTGTGCGAGTGTATACCTGTTCCTTTTTCCCCCCTAAGGTAAAGTCTTTCCACTCCCGGGATTGGAATGACTCCTTACCCTCTCCCTTAAAACCCACATCCTCTCATCTTTCCCTCTTTCCTGATGAAGCAACCGTTGGTTGTGAAAGCTTGATATTTGTGTGCTTTTTTTATTGTGTCTATCTACTAGTGCTTTCCCATTTGGTAAGTCACAGCATCTTTTTTAATATATTTGTTTATGTTAAAAGTACATTGTGAAAGGAAAAGGGAAATGTATCTTTTGGCAAGAATAAGTTGGGATCCTGCAGTAGTTGCACACTACAAAAAGTACTCAAAATTACTACGGTTATTAAAAAATCAATGAACATGAACATAACGTCACAAACCAATACTGCTGACAACAGACTTAAGGCAGTATGGAATGTAGTGAAGTGAGAGACAGGACAACCAGTCACAGAACAGCACGAATGGAAGGGATATGAGCAATGAGTCACAAGTAGCAACTGCTTTTAATAATAATTTCTTAAATATAATAGAATAGTTCAAGAGCAAAATCACAGTGATATGTTGAAAAAGTGTCTTTGATAAAATTCTATCATACGAATGTATTACCAATGTCTCCTTCTGAAATTAAGAAAATCATACATTCTCTCAAAAATAAAAGCTCATCTGGCTTTTCTGGTGTCTCCAATAGAGCATTAAGAATTTGTTCCTGTATAATATGCCCAGTCTTATCTGAAATATGTGATGCATCACTAACTCAGATCATTTTTTTCAGAGAGACAGAAATATGCCATTGTTAAACCCCTCTTTTAGAAAAGTGTTTTACTGCTGACATCATTCTCCAAAATTTTTGAGATGATGATGTATTCTAAAATAGTATCTCACCTTAGCAACAATCGTATCCTTAGCAAATTACAGTTTGGGTTTCAGAAGGGTTGCTCTATTGAGAATGCCATTTACACGTTCAGTCACCAAATTTTAAAAGGCATTAAATAATAAAATAGCACCAGCTGGTATTTTCTGCAACCTCTATATGGAATTTTATTCTGTGAATCGCAGTATTCTCCTAGAGAAATTAACATTTTATGGGATTGATGGTAAAGTGAACCAACGGATACTGTCATATCTAACCAAAAGAATGGAGGAAGTCGTATTCAGTAATTCAAGCAATATAGTCCACGGTCATAATTCTGATGGGGGAGAAATCATGTATGGTTTCCCCAAGGTTCAATCTTTGGTCCACTACTGTTCATCATATATGTAAACGATCTTCCATCTAGAATACAACAAGCAGAATTGGTTCTTTTTCCAGATGACACTAGTATTGTAATCAATCCAAGTACGAGGTGCATTCAAGTTCTAAGGCCTCCGATTTTTTTTCTAATTAACTACTCACCCGAAATCGATGAAACTGGCGTTTACTACTCGATGTAATCACCCTGCAGACGTACACATTTTTCACAATGCTGACGCCACAATTCCATGGCAGCGGCAAAGGCTTCTTTAGGAGTCTGTTTTGACCACTGGAAAATCGCTGAGGCAATAGCAGCACGGCTGGTGAATGTGCGGCCACGGAGAAAGTCTTTCATTGTTGGAAAAAGCCAAAAGTCACTAGGAGCCAGGTCAGGTGAGCAGGGAGCATGAGGAATCACTTCAAAGTTGTTATCACGAAGAAACTGTTGTGTAATGTTAGCTCGATGTGCGGGTGTGTTGTCTTGGTGAAACAGCACACGCACAGCACTTCCCGGACATTTTTGTTGCAGTGCAGGAAGGAATTTGTTCTTCAAAACATTTTCGTAGGATGCACCTATTACTGTAGTGCCCTTTGGAATGCAATGGGTAAGGATTATGCCCTCACTGTCCCAGAACATGGACACCATCATTGTTTCAGCACTGGCGGTTACCCGAAATTTTTTTGGTGGCGGTGAATCTGTGTGCTTCCATTGAGCTGACTGGTGCTTTGTTTCTGGATTGAAAAATGGCATCCACGTCTCATCCATTGTCACAACCGACGAAAAGAAAGTCCCATTCATGCTGTCGTTGCGCGTCAACATTGCTTGGCAACATGCCACACGGGCAGCCATGTGGTCATCCGTCAGCACCCACCTGGATGACACTTTTTGCATTTTCAGGTCGTCATGCAGGATTGTGTGCACAGAACCCACAGAAATGCCAACTCTGGAGGCGATCTGTTCAACAGTCATTCGTCGATCCCCCAAAACAATTATCTCCACTTTCTCTACCATGTTGTCAGACCAGCTTGTGCGAGCCCGAAGTTGTTTCGGTTTGTTGTCACATGATGTTCTGCCTTCATTAAACTGTCGCACCCATGAACACACTTTCGACACATCCATATCTCCATCACCACATGTCTCCTTCAACTGTCAATGAATTTCCATTTGTTTCACATCACGCAAATTCAGAAAACGAATTATTGCAAGCTGTTCAAGTAAGGAATCGCCATTTTAAGTATTTAAAACAGTTCTCATTCTCGCCGCTGGCGGTAAAATTCCATCTGCCGTACGGTGCTGCCGTCTCTGGGACGTATTGACAATGAACGCGGCCTCATTTTAAAACAATGCGCATGTGTTCTATCTCTTTTCAGTCTGGAGAAAAAAAATTGGAGGCCTTAGAACTTCAATGCACCTCATATATGTACAGTAAGAGAAGTAATGTTAAACAAAGTTATTAAAAGTATAATTGACTGGTTTTCTGCGAATGGTCTCCCCCTCAATTTTAAGAGGACCCAACATACTCAGTTCTGCACATCTGGAGGTTCTACACCAGCGATAAGTGTAACATATGGCGAGGAAATAATAAATAGAGTGGAACCTTCAGAATTTTTAGGGGTTGATATTGATGAGAATAAATTGGATAAACACATTTTGTAACTCCTGAAACAACTTAGTTCAGCTACATTTGTGCTTAGAATCATTGCAAACTTTTGGGGAGAGACAAATCAGTAAGTTGACATGTTTTGCATATTTTCATTCAATAATATCATATGGAATAATGTTCTGGTGTAACTCATCTTTAAGGAAGAAAGTCTTCATTGGGCAAAATATGGTCCTCACCCATGATCATTTTGTAAACACCTGTTTAAAGAGTTGGGCATTCTGACTACTGCTTCGCAGTATATTTATTCCCTCATGAAGTTTCTTATAAATAATCCACTACAGTTCAAAAGGAACGATGAGGTTCATAATTACAACCTGAAGGTTGGTTGGTTTGTGGAATTAAAGGACCTGCAGGAAATTTGATAACAAGTTCAGAAAATTTCTCCTTGACAACTCCTTCTACTCCATAGAAGAATTTTGACTGTTGTAATGTGTAAAAGGTAGTGGGCAAAAACCATAGAACATCGTAAAGGTTTGTGCCTCTAGAAATGTGAAAGTAGAGATGCTACATTTCTCTGGCAACAGGACAGACAAAAATAATTTGAGAATGGCAGCTGTGGCATTCAGTCTCTCACAGAAGTTACAGAGCTACATAGTCGCATACAGCACATGGTTTTGTACACTTTTAGCGTGGTTAATTAAAGGTGCAGGTCCTTAGTAGAAATCAGATGTTCACGAATCTTTTTTATGGGTTTAATAGATCGAACAGAGAGTATTCTAAGAACTGAAACTTTCCAAATAAGGAAACTACGCAACTGCACTCTCTAGAATATGCACAGAAGAAAAAGTAGTAAATTAAAATAATTATCCAAACACAAATGCAATGAATTTACATACCAGATTGAATCTGCACGTATAGCACTTCAACCTTATAAAGTGATTACTCAACTTTTTATGGAGGTACATAGAGAAAATATAAAATATACCCATATTTGGTAGGTTCTGCCCTGCACTGGGTATGAGTCTTGCAGTGTAATATATTATATGTTGTCTATACTATTGTAAATCTTTTTCGTGCCATCCTTTTTGTTGTTAAGGTCTTTAATAGGCTTTCTGTGAATTATATAGTGGTCTTTTCTATGATCAAGCAGCTTTGTTTCTTACCGTTTCACAAAACATTATGCATTATATTAAATTGAAACTTATCTGATTTAGATGAGAAAGTCTCTGATTTATTCTGAGGGAGAAATAGAAATCTTTAACTGTGTACCATGTGCTGAGAGAAAAAGCAATCAATGTGAATCTGAGTCTTGAGTTTACAAGTAGTATAAGTAGTAAAAGTAACCACTAACTATGTAACTGAGGCATTTAGTGATAAAAATGCATAGAAACAGCTGGAAACATTCAAGATTTAGAAGAACATTCTACTTCAGAGAGAGAGAGAGAGAGAGAGAGAGAGAGAGAGAGAGAGAGAGAGAGAGAGAGAGATTTTGGGGCAGGGAGCACAGTTTCCCAGAGCTGTGGCCAGAGTTGTAATCATCCAGGATGATTTAGCCACATATGGGTGTGTGTTGGGAATGGTGGGCATTCGTGTCAGGAAAAAAGAATACTCTAGGACAGTTTCCCAAATCACCCAAACTTTATTGTACAAACAATACATGTAGAATACATAAAATTATTAAATTTGCAGTTCAAGATCACAAGTATTTCTGTGAGATAGCAACCACTGCTTTGGGATACACCAGTCCACACCACCTTGACCTGGATGGCATATTTTCCAAGTTCATTAAATAACTAGGAAAAGCACTACAATATTCAGTACAATTTTACAATGAAATATTGGACAGTGGAAAAATCCCTCAGTGATTTAAAAATGTAAAAATTATTGCTACATTTATGCTTTTCTTTAGATCCAGCAAACTATTATCCAGTTGTGCTACTAAGTGTCTATTACAAGATGCTGCAGAGACTTTTGTGTAACAGAATACTTCCTACAATTTATGTTGTAACACCTCCTACCCACTCCACACCCCATGTCAAGCAGGATTTCATGCAGACTGAAGATACTGCAACAGGTTCTCACCCTGACATCCTTTATAGAAGTGGGCTTCCAAGCAACAAAGAAAACCTCAAAGGTATTTATTGACCTCACAGCAGCATCACATCATTTGGATGGATGTTTCAATGCATAAATGAAGTCAACCCATTCCAAGTTCAAAGATCATTGCACTAATGGAAAACATGCTTAAAACTGCTCTTTTAAAATTAACATTGGAGGACCTGCAAGTAAATTCTACATTGTAAAGAATAGTCTCCCACATAACTCAGGTTTGCGTTCACTTTTATTTAACATCTACACCACTGACATAGCACCACTGACTGAAAAGTTTAGCTACGCCCAACTCAAAGCAACACATTCAAAGATTGTGAACAAACACTTAGTAACAACTTAGGAAAGCTTGACCAGTATCACAAAAAATGGAGACTCTGCCTGACCTCTAATAAAACAGAAATTAGCTCATTCCACCCAACCAACAGGATATATTCTTCTGCAATGAAATATCACAACATAGTCGACACCCCAAATATTTTGAATTTTTTTAAGGTAACTGGCTGGTGCTAGCTGGGGATCTAATGCAAAGACCTTGAGAACTACAGCACAGGCACTTGAGTATCATGGTGCCGAATACAGTTCTCTTGTTTGAAGTAGAAGTAGTTGTATCAATAAAATAATAGATATATATCTAAATGAGGATTGTGACAGGAACTATTAAGTACACATCAGTACCATGGCTGTCACTATTCACCAATATTGCCCCATCAAATCTGATGGCAACACCCAGTAACAGTGCTTTATTGTGAGTGGAATATAATCTTGAGTTATGCATGCTTGTAGTCATACTGTTAGTAACTGGTTTGTAACACTACATGTTGACTCTTCTGGTGTCACATTTCCTCCTATCTGTGCAGTGGAAACTATACAGTTTGCCACTGCTGCCCTTACAAGCAACCATTATAGTGGGCATCTATGCTGCATAAAATCTAGAACCTCATCTATGTATGCGAGTATGTCCAGTCATCAGCATTAGTGTATGATTGACATGGCACAAAAAAGTGCAGATAACAACAGTTTATGCTTCATTTATCAGACGTTCCTATAATCTAATTGACAAGCAATATTTTAATAGTTTTGTCACTAAACCATATTCTGAAGTTCCACACAGTTTGTATAACTGCCTCTGCTGTTTTACAGATAAGTGAAACAAATGCAACAATCACCTTTTCTACATCTGCACCATCTTCTAATCATACCCAAATAAATAAAGGCAAAAATGAATGTGAAGAAAAATTGAATCAAAATCCTTAGGAACACAAATGTGTCATTTCAGATATTAACATTTCAGGAGTTGAAGTCATGGGCTTGACAGGTTACCAATCTCTTCAATCCCCTTGAACTACCTTTGAGGCTACAGCAGTGTGAAAACATCACAGACAAATACCTCAAAGATTCAAGTCAACAAGACGCAAAGAACAATTCATGTTTTAGGTAGAAATGCTAAAGGTTCAACACACCATTATGGCTTTCGAATTAAAAGAGACCACTCACCGAAAAGCATTGAATCATTGATACACACACACACACACACACACACACACACACACACACACACACACACACACACACACGCTAGCTTTCAGAGTTACCCTTTGATGAGTTACACTAAAACACACTCTCTCTCTCTCTCTCTCTCTCTCTCTCTCTCTCTCTCTCTCTGTGTGTGTGTGTGTGTGTGTGTGTGTGTGTGTGTGTGTGTGTAAGGGGGGGGCACTTTTTTCCTTTTCTTTTTTTACTCTAGCTCTTCAAAGGATAACTCCAAAAGCTACAAATTTTTCGTCTTTTTTGTGTTCCATGAAACTAGTTTCTGAAGTCTAATGACTATTCTTTAGGTAGCAGCACACTGATAGTTCTGCAGAGCAGCCAACAGATAGACTAGATTTTAGATCTTGATACTCTACCAAATAGAAAGGTTCTTATCTCTTTCACATCTGTCCTTTGCCAGTGTCATTGGGTCAGAGACCAGGAGAACATGCTAGCCAGAGCAATAGGCAAACACCCTCCGTATCAAGGTACGTCACAAGAGCATGGGCAACATAAGGTCTTGCGTTATCTTGTTGAAATATTACGTAGTAGAGACACTGATGATAGGGTATAGCTACTGGCCTAACCACTTCATAAATGTAACACCTGCACTTTAAATTACTTGCTATTCAAACCAGAGGTTATCATGTTGTGTAACCAACAGTATGCCATATCATCACACCAGGTCTGTATGAACATGACAAATGCCGTGTGCCCAGCAGTGGTCATAGCAAAACCTTACATCTGACACCATAGCCTGGCCTGTTGGTGAAACATCCGTCACTATGCATGGGTAGTCAATGTTTTAATAGACAACATTGTGGCACTCCTGTGTCCACTGTTGGTGTTGGGTGCCTCATTGTTAGCACACCTCTCTGTGCTACCAAGTCAAGGAAAGTCACAACAATGGTCACAGTGCTGACAATCTGTGGTATCCCAGATGTCACAACACTATCAGTGTGGGTACACGTCTTCCTGCAAACAAGCCCATTTCTTCACTCAAGGTAAGTGATGTGGCTGTACCATACTACAGAGACAGGTGAACAACATCTCCTCTGAGGTGCTAGTCATATGGGGCTGTTGAGATCCTGCATGGTGTTAAGTATGGCTCTCAGGGATCCATCAATTCCATATTCATGTGATACCAATGGTATGTTGACCAACATGAGCAGCAATATCAACAATTTATTAAATACAGTCTTGATGGGGAATGACTGTACTGCTGTCAAATTCCAACACATGCAGATAGACATTTATTCTTATTTGTATCATAATGTGATCTTCTCGCAAACAACTAATATTCAAATTTAATATGAATGACAAACATGCTGGAAGATCTTTTCTATATACAGCACGTAGATGGTGTTCCCCTATCTATTTTGTCCAGTTATGTCAAAAGATGTATCATTTAGATATCCAAGTACACAGTAAATTTTATGCCAATTTAGCCTCTACTGCATGCCATCTTTATGGTGTTGCAACTTAAGTGGCCAGCAGAAAACACACACTGGCCAGCCAGAACATTATGACCACTATCGATGTAAACCCATCCACGAGACAGTGCTTGTAGTGTCAGTGAGAGTGCTGTCCTTGATTAAAATGGGGAAGGTGCGTGATCTATCTGAGTTTGACTGTGGACAGATTGGGATAGCCCATAGGATCACCAAGAGCATTTTGGATACTGCATGACTTTTTGAGCGTTCAAGAAGCACTATGTGAGTATCTCCAACACTTGGCGTAACCAAGGTGAAACCACATCCTGGTGTCATGGGGTTGGGTGGCCACCCTTCATGACAGACATTGGACGTCGTAGGCTGGGCAAACTGGTAAAACAGGTCAGGAGACAAACTGTGGGGGAATGCGCTGGGCAGAGTAAAGTGTGTCTGAATAGACTCCTAATGATGGGCCTCTGCAGCCAATGACCCACGCACGTTCCAATGTTAATGCCACGACATCGGCAATTACAACTGAAATGGGCATGTGACCATCAACACTGGTTGTCGGTGTAGTGTCAGAGTATTGCATTGTCTGATGAATCCCAATACCTTCTTCATCATGCCGTCATCTTCTGGGGGAACAGCTCCTTGACGCCTGTACTGAGAGGCAAAGGAGAGCTGGCAGTGGATGCAGTCTGCTCTGGGGAACACAGTGAGGGAAAAACGACTGTCTGTATGCCTCCGAATGAGCTCTAATTTCTCATATCATATCTTCGTGGTCCTCAAGCGCAACGTATGTTGGCAGGAGCAGAATTGTTTGGCAGTCAGCTTCAAATACCAGCTCTCTAAATTTTCTTAATAGTGTTCCCCAAAAAGAATGCTGCCTTCCCTCCAGAGATTCTCATTTGAGTACCCGAAGCATCTCTGTAACACTTATGTTTTGTTTGAACCGACCAGTAACAAATCTAGCAGGCCTCCTCTGAATTGCTTTGATATCTTCGTTCAATCTGACATGGTATGGATCCCAAACCCTTGAACAGTACTCAAGAATAGGTCGCACCAGCATCCTACATGTAGTCTCCTATCACAGTTTTCATATGCTCGTTCCACCTCACATCACTTTGCAATGTTTACCCAGATATTTAAACAACTTAACTGTGTCAAACTAGACACTAGTAATACTGGATCTGAACATTACAGGTTTATCCTTCTTACTCATCTGCATTAACGTATATTTTTCCAGATAGCCACTCATCACACAAACCGGGAAATTTGTCTAAGTGGTCTTGTATCTTCCTACAGCCACTCAACTTTGTCACCTTACTGTGCAGTGCAGCATCATCAGCAAACAACCGCACACTCCTGACTCCTGCCCACCCTGTCCGCCAAATCATCTACATTTATAGTCAACAACAGTGGTCCTATCACTCTTCCCTGGGGCACTCCCGACAATACCTTTGTCTCTGATGAACACTCACCATCTGTATTTACTTGGTTCCAATAAAGAAATTACATAAAATGAATATGTTCTTGTAATTAATATTGTAATTGATGATATTAACAATTATTTATATTTTCTTTTCCTTCAGCGCTTGTCCTATCTGTGCCATGGTCTGCCAACAACTGGGTATTAGCCAAAAATAAATTGGTAATTATTTGTGTTATATATTGCAATTTATCCCAAAGAAGGGAAGTATTGCTCATACACTGTTTGTGAATATATAAACTGTATTCAATATACATCCATATTTTGACTGTTTGTGTGTTACTGTGGCAGAGATGGATGCTTAGTCTATAATTTGTCAAGACAAGTGTCAAAAACCATCTAAAAGACATATACAGAACAGCTAATGAACCAAACGTAAGCTATATACTACGGTGTCCAGCTTCAACCATGTCATGGACAGCACCTTATCTTTCACCAGGGTAGTGTGTACATTATCTACGAGTGAAAGAATCGAATGAGGCGGCGCGAATTTCTAGTTGGTGTGATGAATGACAGGTTGCTCTGCAAGTGGAACAATATAAGTTACTGTATTGTAGATGAGTAGGAAAAACAATCCTGTAATGTTTGACTATATCATTAGTAGCATGCTGCTGGACACAGCCACATCGATTAAATATCTAGGCATGACATTGCAAAGCGATATGAAATGGAATGAGCATGTCAGGTTGCTAGTACAGACAATGAATGCGTGACCTAGTTTTATTGGGAGAATTTTGGGAAAGTGTAGCTTATCTGTAAAGGAGATGGCATATGGAATGCTAGTGTGACTCATTCCTGAGTACAGGTAACTGTTTGGGATCCCTCCCAGGTCAGCTGAAAGGAAGATACCGAAGCAATTCAGAGGTGTGCTACTAGGTATGTTTCTGTTAGTATTACAGAAATGCTGTGTGAATTCGAGTGGGAATCCCTGGAGGGAAGGTGAAGCTCTTTTTGCAAGTCACTATTGTAGAAATCTAGAGAAACAGCTTTTGAGGCCAACTGCAGATCCATTCTGCTGTCGCCAGCATATATCTTGTGTAAGGGCTATGAAGATACAACGAGAGAAATTAGGCTTCTACAGAAGCTTATAGACAGTCGGTTTTCTCTCATCATTTCTTCTAGTGGAACAGGAAAGGAAATGATTAGTAGTGGTACACTGTATGTGCAGTATGTATGCAGATGTAGAAACACAACTGATACCTCCATAGAATTATGTTCCTGTCCCAGTTAATTTTACTGTGGTCCTATTGTTTGCCCTTCCTATGAAGAGAACCTGTTCACTACTGACTTAAGCTGCTTATGCACCTGCAAATCTGCAGACTTTCAATAGGATATTCAGAATGTATAATGGTTAACAACATTAGACGAAATACCTGATTCAGATTCGAAAGGTGGCTCTCTCTCAATGTCATTGTATTGTAGAATTCTTTCCACTGATGTCATCTGACTGACAACTTCCGTTGTTTCTCTGATTGCTATCTGTAGCATTCCTGTCAACATCAGAGATTGTGCAATTGCAAGGCCAACATATCCACCTAAAACACCTACAATGAAACAAACAAAATAATTACATTAAGAAACCAGTCACCAAAATCACACAAGTCAAATATTAACAAAACAGACATTTAAAAAAGTTACAAAATGCTAGGTCTCAGGACAACATGTTCTTTCTCTAGGAAAACCACTTGTCTTTTAACAGAAATAGATTCACTGGTTCCAAAACTTTTGGTTTGTATCTTTAGCATCTGCCACCTGTTAAGTAGTACAGTTACTCCACTCCACTTAATTAAAACAGGTATAAGTGAATTAGAGATGAGACACTGTGGACTACAGTTAAGCTTCTGTGGTTGTAATGTTCCCATCAGAAGCACGAGGTGAGGGGAATGCACACACTATTCAGTAATGAATTTGAGTACTTCTAACTACATAGTTTTATCCTGTGTACCTTCCAGCACTAGTGCCTTCCAGCACAGGTCCTTTTTTTCAGAAGTGTTAGTTCACCATAATATTTAGAAGAGCTTCTGTGAATCTTGGAAAGTAGGGAGAGGTAATGGAAAAATTGAAGCAGTGATGGCAAGTTGTAATTTGTCATGGTACATGTCAGCAGTAGAAAAGCAGTGTTACAAGTTTGAGTCCTGGCCCTTCACACAGTTTTAATATGCCAGCAAGTTTCAAATGAAGCTTTTATTGCAAACTCACTTTACCTCTCTGTTCCTACTGTTCTACTGAAAACCAGAAGGGCGGGAAGAGAGAGGTAAAGCAAACATCTGCAGTTTACTTCTAACCTCTGGTAATAGTAAATCAGCTGCTTGGCAAAATGTTAGGAATTAATGTCATATATTTGACATAAAAATAATTTGGAACGAATATTGCAGACAGATATAACAGACATGTTTCTGAAGTAGGTAAGGATTGTGTCTCTTCCAAAAAAATGTGATGCAGAAGATAGAAAACTATAAGCCTAGTTGCTGCTGTAATCACTCTTAAAATTACAGAATCCATTACAAAAGGCAGACCAATGAATTGCCTGAACAAATGCAATATTCTCAGTGAAACTCAGTTTGTTTTCCGAGTAGTAGAAATGCAGAATCAGTCATAGTGGAGTTTACAAAAGTGGTACTTGATGAACTACACAAGGATGAATGTTTCAGAGGTATATTTTTACATCTATCAAAGGCCTTTGATACTGCTTGACATAGAATTTGGCTAAAAAGCTAAAATTGTCGGAGGAGGAACTGCAAATAGTGGCTCTGATCAAATCAGAAAAAAGAGGCTACAAAAGGTAGAGGTAGCACAGGCTCCAAATAAATTAAAATTTTTAGTGAAACTTGCATGAAATCCCTAATATATTAATACAGAAATGCCTTAGAGCAGCAACTTAGGACCAATATTGTTTTTAATGTATACCAATAACTTTACACACAATGTTAGACCCACGTAGAAAATTATTTTTGTTGATGACAGTAATATAATAAGCACAGATAAAACACCAGAACTTATAGTCTAAAGAAGCAAATGAAACCCTAAATAACATTTAGAACTGTTCTTCAAGCACCAAAATACACTTAAAATAAAGAAACAAACAGCATTAATTTCTGCATAAAGAGGGAAAATAATTCTGTAAAGTCAGATTCATATGAAAATTACATACAGTATATTGTCCAGGCAGCAAACTCAAAATTTTTGTGTAGTGGGATGCACATAAATACACTAGGAAAAAAGTCATCAGCTTGCTATTCTGTTAGAGTACTGATATCAGTCAGTAAAATCTTCTCAGTTTACAAGCCGCATCATCTTGAATAAAATACTCAGGCTTTCAATAGCTGTCTCTCCCATAGTCATCACAAGTTGAAATCACTGACTGCCTTGTCAGGCAATGTGTTCTGCCTATATAAGCAATAGCAGTGTCTGGAATCTTCCAAAGAGGGCTGGAGAGGGGCACACATGGAAGGCAAGTCGGGCAGCTCTGTCCTGCTGTGGGACCAAGTGACATCACATGGCGCCTGTGCCACGTTACTCCGATGACACTGACATCAGGGTGTAACAGATAATGCCTTATCATTACACACTATTCCTACATGCACTCCATCTTTAGCTATGGATCATTTTTCGGGGTCCCATACACAAAATGTGGACACAGTCTTCAAACTACAGAGAAGGGCTATTAGAATTAATAACTGACAATAGTATCCAAGTTTCCTGTGAAGATTTGTTTAAACAGTTCAGGATTATAACTACACCATGTGAGTACATCTTAGAGTACTAATGTGTTATTTGTGTCATTATTTATTTATTTTCAGGTGCAACTGATTCTTGATGTAAGTGTATCACTAGAATGTAGAACATGTCAGATTATTATAGTAATAACCAGATGTAAAAGTTCATAAAGGTTACAATCTAAATCATATGTAAACACTGCAGGGAAAGTTCTGGCTGAATGTAAACACTTTGGAAGTAAATGAGACCACTCCCTGAATAGCAGAAGTGTTGAGTTCTTGTTAGTCACATGCAAAAGAGAAAGAAAAGGAGAACTTGTTATCTTTCGGAATAAATCCTTTTCCAGGATTGCATTTTGGCAGATGGACTAATGTCAGGTTGGGATTGGATCAGGTGGGGTGGATAGCAACAGAGAGGGGAGAAGTTAGTGGCTTTGATGGAGGCAGCAGGTTTACTGGTTAGGAATGTGGGAGAGACAGGTGATAGGCACTTGAGCTAGGTGTGTTATACACAGGTACTGGAGACGGTTGGGTGCGATGAGTGGGTGAAGGTGATGGAGAGAGGTGGAGTGTGAAGGGAGACAGGATGGAGGAATGGGAATCTGTTGGGTAGAGGGTGTGGTGATAGTAAGTTAATGGATGTTGAGCACAAGAGGGTTACAGTAGTGAAGGATATGTTTCAAGGATAACTCCCATCTGCATAGTTGAGAAAAGCTGGTGGTGGAGGGATGGATCCACATGGCCCAGATTGTTAGGCAGCCACCAAATTCAAGCATGTTGTGCTCAGCTGCATGTTGTGCCACTGGCTGGTCATCTTTGTACGTGGCTAGGTCGTGGTGGCCATTCATTCTGGTGGACAACTAGTTGCTTCTCGTACTCACATAAAGAGATGTGCAGTGATTGGGGTCAACAGCTTCACCCAGTTACCCCACAGTGTGATTTAACCTAAATGAAATTAAAAGAATGACCTTCTTTTTATCAACTGATTCCAACTCATTGATAAGCCTGTATACACTGGGGATTTCAGTCAAACACCCTGTGCTAGTAATTTGAACAGCCCAGATTTCTGCAAACATGGTATGCAGTACGTACTTCCAATAGAGTCCCTGGCTCTGGAGCTGTCAGTACAGATGAATACTGCCTTAAAATACTGTATTACGAACTGCACCAATGTTTTATTATTAATGTGAGCCACATGGGCACAGGAACACCAGTTATTAAGTTCACAATTTCAATGGGAATGGGATGCTAAAGCTATTTAGTCCAGATGCTCTTAAGATTTTCCTTGAAATCTCCTGAATATCTAAATATGCTTAGCGTAGGGGACGAAGAGTTCTAGTGATCCAGAAGTATCCAGCAAATTATTGTATGGTTAGGTTCGAGGTGACTGATTTCAGATTGTAGGATTCATATTGGATTCAATTTGGCACAGAGATACTGCTGGCAAGGTGGAAAGTTTGTTCATGTGCATCAAGCATGAATGCATTGGAAGTGTGAGCCTTTTAGGTTAGCTTACAATCAATGAAGAGTCCCTGGTATTTGACTACCATCTTTGAAGGGATGTAGTGCAGGTATATAGTTGCAATGGCTGAATATTTGCTCTATGCCTCAAGAACAATACTACTTTATCTGTGGATACATCCAGTCCATTTATTGTGAGCCACTGTTGGAGCTTGAACATTGTGGCTGTCAGTTACACTCTCCTAGGGATGTACTTTCAGTTTAAATACTTACATTGTTTGCATACTGCAAAACTTCCACTTCCTCCAGCAATAGCCTACTTAGGTCAGCATTGTGGATATCAAACAGAATAGTGCCAAAACATGTCCTTGTGGCAACCCCATAGTTCTGGTTCATATAGTAAGTCCTTCATGTACAACTAGTAGCAATCGATCAGAGAGATAGGGAAACAACACATATGAAGTGACAGCATTTTGATTCTGTGTAGTACACATATCCATCAAACTGGACTCTTTGCTAGTCACCACATAGCCGAAATGCTGAGTCACAGAAAGGCATAAAAAAAGGCTGTCTTTGGTCAACAAGGTCATTGACATAAACAGACAACGTACACACATACACGTACTCAAGCAAATGCAACTTATGCGCACATGACCACAGTCTCTGGTAGCTGGAGCCAGACTGCAAGCAGTGGGGCATTATCAGAGAGGCAACCACGTGGGGAAGGGGAGGGATAGCGGGTAGGGGTGGGGGATGGTAAAATGCTGCTGGGATCATGTGGGGATGAGGTGGAGCAACTAGGTGCAATCAGGAGGTTAGATGGAGATGGGGGGAGAGAGAGGGGGGTGGGCATGGTGGAGAGTTAGTGGAAAAGCAGTAAAATAAAAAATAAAGAGACTGGGTGTGTTAGTGGAATAGAGTGCTGTGTTGTGCTGGATGGGGCAGTGACAATGACTAATGAAAGTGGAGGCTAGAAGGTTTATGGGAATGTAGGATATATTGCAGGGAGAGTTCCCAACTGTGCAGTTCAGAAAAGCTGGTGTTCGTGGGAACAATCCAAATGGCAAAGACTGTGAAGCAATCATTGAAATGAGTCCTTCATTTCAATGAATGCTTCACAGCCTGTGCCATCTGGATCCTTCACACTAACACCAGCTTTCCTGAATTGCACAGGTGGAAACTCTCCCTGTAACATATTCTAATTTCCCGTAACCCTCCTGGCCTCATTCTTTGTTAGCCATTGTCCATTAACCATTGTCCTTCCCCATCTAACCCGTTCCCTGTTTCCATTCCAGCATTACACAGTGCTCTATTCCACCAACACACCCAGTCTTTTGACTTTTTACTTCTTTCCTTTTCCACTAACCCCCGCCCCCTCTCCCCCACCCTCCATCTAACCTCTTGAATGCATCTAGCCCCCTGCTTTCCACCTCACCCCTGCATGCTCCCAGTAGCACTTTACTCTGCCCCACCCCTACCTGCTATCCCTCCCCCTCCCTGCTCCAACCTCCTCCTCACCCCCACTTGGCTGCCTCTCCCATAATGCCCTGTTGCTCACAATCTGGTTCCAGCTGCCAGAGATTGTGGTCATGTGTGTGTGAGCTGCATTGCGTGAGTGTGTGTATGTTGCCTCTGCTAAATTTCTTCTCCATAATGCGATAGGAAGTCTTTAATTACCAATCTGAACTCCACACTATCCTCCTAAAATTCTCAGCATTTTTGGGTGTGTCTCATTTTCTTACCTTGACTCCAGTTCCCTCTTTTAGTGTGGCAACACTGCTTGAGTGTTCTATTGTGTTGAGTTACTCAGTGACATAAAGTTCCCTCTGACTGTTCGATTGCATCCCACATATAATCCAAATCATCCTAAATATTGCCCTTGAAGTTGTACACTGCACCTTACCCCCCGTCCTCCCCCCTCCCCCCTCTCCCCTCCCTCCCTCTCCTTACTGACGTATCTGTTGTCCCAACACTCTCTCCCCTAATCTTTGATAAATTATTTTTTATTTTGAAAGTCTCTTTTAGACCAACAAAAAATGGGTGTAACTTTTAAAAAATCTTACTATGTTACTATTTATTCACTGAAACAAATTATTATTCTGTATCTGTGCACTGAAGTTATCATCATTGTTTTCATGTTAGAACAACATTATGACATTATCGGCACTACTTTTCTGATGCTAGTTAGCTAATTTTGCTTCATTTTATATAGTGGAGGTACATTTATTGTCAGATATTCTCGCATATTCTAGTTAGTGTGTACTGATCACACACTTTTACTCGGCCCCCGAGTGGAGAGAGCTGGGAGCGGAAGCTTGCGATCAGCTCATAGCACACTGGCCGCTGAGGCAGGCACCGCTTCCTCCTCCCAGAGCAGCCACCTCATAGCTTTTTCAAGAAACACACATGTAATGGGTCAGTGCATCACACATGTAACCTGAAAGTTGAGGCGAGTCACTAGAAGAACCAGGTATAGCCTCTTAGCTCATTTTTGTAAATAATGTTAGCAATCACTATGCACAATACTGCACATGGATCAACACTATGTTCACAACGGCTACTTACTGTTATGGTGCAGAATACTGTTAATTAGCTAAGGGTGCGGATGGATATGTGTGTGTGTGCGAGTGTACACCTGTCCTTTTTTTCCCCTAAGGGAAGTCTTTCCGCTCCCGGGATTGGAATGACTCCTTACCCTCTCCCTTAAAACCCACATCCTTTCGTCTTTCCCTCTCCTTCCTGAAGAAGCAACCATCGGTTGCGAAAGCTAGTAATTCTGTGTGTGTGTTTGTGTGTTTTGTTCATGTGCCTGTCTGCCGGCGCTTTCCCGCTTGGTAAGTCTTGGAATCTTTGTTTTTAATATATTTTTCCCATGTGGAAGTTTCTTTCTATTTTATTTACATCATCATTTTATTATTATTATTATTAATATTACCACTTTATTAACAAATCTTCAAATACTACTCTTACCGAACAGACTGCATCAGACTTATACTTGATAAACATACACAATAAGATAGAACTACATTAATAAAAATTATGGGTCATAAGCGAGTGACTGCTTGTTACATCGCTCTCTAAGTTTTCATATATTTTTAGGTTTCAGATATTATTTACTATATAAGTGACTTATTAGTGGTTTCTTCATTCACCTCTGCGTTTCTTGTGTTGTGACCTGATATTTGTGAGTGTTTCGTATCGAGCAAGTTAACCTCTTACCTGTGTTTACATTCCGCGCTAACCAGTTGCAGCTGTAGTGGTGCATCGAAAGCTAAGTACTAATTAATTGTGTGTGTATAGTGGTTTTATTTAGGAACTTTAGTAGTCTTGGTGTTTAGTAGTGCTTGCTGTTTTCTGGTGAAATAATTTCAGAAGAACCTTTTGGGAACAGTTTTCAGTTTCGTTACTGTGTCATTAGACGTTTGATTCTCTTTCTGTATTAGGCTTTTGTTATATTCTCATTTTTTGTTGATTAATACTGTTAATAATAGTAGTTACTTCCCTTGTAGAGTAAGCTGTGATTATTGTAGTCAGGTTTTTAACATCTTCTTATTGTAGTAGCGGAACTTAGATAAGTAGTTTTCTTGTTTCAATAAGTGTAAAATTTTACCATGAGTGAGAAGTGTGGGCTTTGCCATAGGTTCGTGAGTAGTGGATTGCGGTGTGAGACTTGTTCGAAGTATTTTCACTGGGGGGAATGCAGTGGGGAAGCCAGTGGGCATTCTGGTGAGATCCTCTCCTGGAACTGCAGGTTATGTAGCAAGAGTAAGTTGATAGAGGAGCAGGAGTGTAAGATCTGTGCCCTTCACATGCAGTTGAAAAACGCACAGGAGGGAGAAGGGGGTTGGGGAATGGGAGCTGGTTGTTGGCAAGAGATCTGCTAGGAGAAGGAGATTTTCAGATAGTTTTACTATTGGTGTTTGCAATAGATGTGACCAACTGTCAGAGTCTAGTGGAGAGGAATTTCTAGTAGCTGTAGATGTAGGGAGTATGCAGCAGACCTCAGCAGTTACGGTGGCTAGGGCAGTTGCAAAATCAAAGAGAAAGAAGAAGGTTCTGCTGTTAGGTAGTTCTCATGGTAGAGGTGTAGACCAGAAGTTGCAGGAAGTATTGGGGAGTGAGTACCCTGTCACCAGCATTGTGAAGCCTAATGCAGGATTGGCTCAGGTGACTGCTAACATAAGGGGGTTATGTAGGGATTTTACTAAAGAGGATCAGGTAGTGATAGTGGGTGGGGCTGGTAATGGTATTGATAGGGATGGGGAGTATGAGATAGATGGTGACCTGGAAAAGATAGCCACTCAGACTGGCAACACGAATGTGCATTTCGTGGAACTGTTTCAGCGTCACGATCGGCCTCATCTTAATACAGTCGTCAGGCGTAATAACATGAAACTTGGGGGTGCGCTGATGACAGAAAGCATGGGTCATATTTCAGTGGTGTCGGTGGAGTCTATCAGCAGGACGGGGTTCACTAGACAGGGCCAGCACCTCAACAGGTATGGGAAGGGGAGGTTGGCAAAGCTTATAGGTGACAGCATAGGTGGGGGTGGTGAGGTCACTCATGGGAAAATTCCGGTAGTTGTGGGTGTTAGAGCTGCACCTTTTTTAGATTGAAGTCAGCTAATAGGTATTCCTGCTTAAGGGAAGTCTCTATAACAAAGGAACCACTTTTGACAAAGCTTAGGTATCCGAGTAATGAGGAAATTAGTATATTTCATCGAAATACCGAAATATACAAGGTATTAGAGATAAAGATAGTGAACTGCTTATAGATGTTGACTCTGAAATTATTGGTATATCTGAACACTTCTTAAATCAGGAGATAATTCAGAGGCTTCCTTTACCAGGATATATGTTGGCTGGCAGCTTTTCTAGGAACTCTTTGCGGTGTGGGGGAGTAGCCATGTATGTGAAAAATGACATCCCATTTGAGTCAATTGATGTTTCAAAGTACTGCACTGAAAAGGTGTTTGAATGTTGTGCAGGTGTGGTTAAATTTAATGGAGCTAAACTTCTAACTGTTGTTAGTTATAGATCCCCAGACTCCGACTTCACAACATTTTTGCTAAAGCTAGAGGATGTTCTTGGTTCACTTTATAGGAAATACAAAAAGTTAGTTATATGTGGTGACTTCAATAGTAATTGCATAAGTGATTGTGCAAGGAAGAGGATGCTGGTAGACCTCCTTAATTCATATAGTCTTATGCAAACCATATTCTTTCCAACGAGAGTGCAAGGGAACAGTAGAACAACCATAGACAACATTTTTGTTCATTCCTCATTACTAGAAGAGCATTCTGTTAGCAAAAAGGTGAATGGCGTTTCAGATCATGATGCACAAATTTTAACTCTAAAAGATTTTTGTGCTGCAACATGTGTTAAATATAGTTATCAATTGTTTAGGAAAGCATATCCAGTTGCTGTAGAGACCTTTGTAAACCTTATCAAGGAACAAGAGTGGCAAGATGTTTATAGCACTGATACAGTAGATGATAAATATAATGGTTTTCTCAAGACTTTTCTCGTGCTCTTAGAAAGTTGGCTTTGGTTAGAATGTTCAAAACAGGGTACTAGCACAAACAGGCAGCCTGGGTGGCTGACTAGAGGGATAAGAATATCTTGTAGAACAAAGTGGCAATTATATCAAAACATTAGAAACAAGCAAAATCAGAATGCAGCAGTCCATTACAAACAGTATTGTAAGGTGCTTAAAAAAATTATTAGGAAGGCAAAAAGTATGTGGTATGCAGATAGAAAAGCTAAGTCTCAGGATAAAATTAAAACCATATGTTCAGTCGTAAAGGAAGTGGCTGGTCTGCAGAGACAGGTCAAGAATATAGAATCAGTGCGTAGTGGGAATGTCTATGTTACTGATAAGTCGTGTTTATGTACAATATTTAATAATCACTTTCTAAATATAGCAGGTGAACTAAATAGAAACCTAGTCCCAACAGGGAATCACATAGCGCTCTTAGAAAAAAGTGTTCCAAGACTGTTACCTGAAATGCTCCTCCATGATACTGTCATAAGGGAGATTGAGTTAATAATTAAATCGCTAAAGACCAAGAACTCTCATGGATATGATGGGGTATCTAGCAGAATACTGACGTATTGTTCTATGTATGTTAGCCCAGTGCTTAGCCATATCTGTAATTTTTCCTTTAGGAGTGGTCGGTTTCCTGACTGATTAAAGTACTCAGTAGTGAAACCACTTTATAAAAAGGGAGACAGGGATAATGTTGACAATTTTAGACCTATTTCTATGCCATCGGTGTTTGCTAAAGTTATCGAGAAGGTTGTATATACAGGGTTACTGGAGCATTTAAATTCACATAATTTGCTGTCAAATGTACAGTTTGGTTTTAGGAACGGTTTAACTGAAAATGCTATATTCTCTTTTCTCTGTGAGGTTTTGGATGGATTAAATAGAAGGTTGCGAACGCTAGGTGTTTTCTTTGATTTAACAAAGGCTTTTGACTGTGTTGACCACAAAATATTACTGCAGAAGTTGGACCATTATGGAGTAAGGGGAGTAGCTTACAATTGGTTTGCCTCTTACTTCAAAAACAGAAAGCAGAAGGTACTTCTCCACAATATTGAGAGTGGTAGTTATGTTCAGCCCCAATGGGGCACTGTTAAGTGGGGCATTCCCCAAGGGTCGGTGGTGGGGCCACTGCTTTTTCTTATTTATATAAATGATATGCCTTCTAGTATTACAGGTGATACAAAAATATTTCTGTTTGCTGATGACACCAGCTTGGTAGCAAAGGATCTTGTGTGTAATATTGAAACAGTATCAAATAATGTAGTTCATGAAATAAGTTCGTGGCTTGTGGAAATTAATTTGATGCTAAATCACAGTAAGACTCAGTTTTTACAGTTTCTAACTCACAATTCAACAAGAACCGATATCTTGATCAGCCAGAATGGGCATATTATAAACAAGACTGAACAGTTCAAGTTCCTAGGCGTTCGGATAGATAGTAAGCTGTTGTGGAAAGCCCACGTCCAGGATCTTGTTCAGAAACTAAATGCTGCTTTATTTACCATTAGAACATTATCTGAAATAAGTAACAGTTCAACACGAAAAGTAGTCTACTTCAGATATTTCCATACACTTATGTTGTATGGTATTATTTTTTGGGGTAATTCTTCTGATTCAAAGAGGGTATTTTTGGCTCGAAAACAGGCTGTCTGAGCTATATGTGGTGTAAGTTCGAGAACCTCTTGTTGACCCCTATTCAATAGTCTGGGAATTCTGACATTGCCCTCACAGTATATATTTTCTTTAATGTCGTTTGCTGTTAGAAATGTTAGCCTATTCCCAAGAGTTAGCAGCTTTCACTCAGTTTATACTAGGCAGAAATAAAATCTGCATGTGGAATGCACTTCCTTGACTCTTGTGCAGAAAGGAGTGCAGTACTCTGCTGCATCCATTTTCAATAAGCTACCACAAGAACTCAAAAATCTTAGCAGTAGCCCAAACTCTTTTAAGTCTAAACTGAAGAGTTTCCTCATGGCTCGCTCCTTCTATTCTGTCGAGGAGCTCCTGGAAGAGCTAAAAAATTAAGCAAATTCCAATGTTACATTGTTGATTTTCTTTATTTAAACTTAAGACTTATGGCCTGAATACGTTTTTTATATTTCATTTTATCTGTTTCTACTATCGTGTTATAATTCCATGTATTGACTCGTTCCATGACCATGGAGACTTCTACTTAATTTGGTACCACGGAACAATAAATAAATAAATAAATATGAGACTTTTGTAGCTTCACAGTGAAAATAGTAAGCACTGAATGGTGTCCCTAGTTAAAAGTGGCAGCTACTTAAATTAAGACACATAAAATTAGTCAGAATATAAATAGCCCTATCAGACTTAGTTTCAAGCTCTAACCATTCCACTCATCTGCTCCATAATATCAGTGCTGAAAAATTCTATCAATGAATGCAAAAGTATTTTCAAGCTGTCATGTGCTTTAAATCAGTGACATTTAGGAATGTCTGTATTTATCTTTTCCTAGAATGTTAACTGTTGATTCCATGTCTCATACTACAGTATTTATGTGTTACATCTATGTTGTCATACTTGCGTGCTTCAGAGTATTTTGCCACAATGAGCAACTCTTTTGGTCTCATGTTCCTCAAAGTTTTGTGAACAAGAGACTTATTTCTTTCGTTCATATTTATGTATATAAGCATAAAATTTTTCTCTCAGTATCGTAATATATAATTAAGGTGGTAACAGTTACACTATGTTTAATCAAAACTGGGACCATTAATATCAAACTGATTTCGCGAAATCTTAAAAGAAAACCAAAGGCTAATATAACAGAATTTTTTTAAAGACATTACAGTCAGAAGGAAAATAGATTAGTGTCAATGTTGTATTTAGTGTGAACTGGAACAACAATTTACATTATGTAATTTATATAACATTGCATGTCCCTATGCCCCAAAAATCAGTACATCCAAGATACAACTGAACGATTTTAACAAGAGATGAAAATGGAAATGAGAAGAAGAGTGCCTTAAAAAAGTTCAAAAAGACATTACAGTTCCATCACACAATTACCAACCAATTGTTTTATTACCTGTATCTATAATCACGAAGCTCAGAACAACAGATGCAACAAATGTGAAGCTTATTAAGTCCAATGACAGTGCAAATGCTGCACTGCATGCCAGAAAAGTATACCACGATGAAGTGTGCACATCCTGTGAAGTTGAAAAAAAGTTGCATAAAATATGTAAGTCATTGGTAATAACCAGCAATAAACAATTCATATATTTATACTATACACTTTTAAAGAAACAAAAATCTATACAAGTACTATCAGTTTCTTTGCTTTTTTCACATCTAAATAAAATGTTGAAGTTGATAATTAATCAACTTTTGATCACTTTGTTTATACTTATCTTGTTAACATTCTTTACTGTATGTGTCTACTACCATCACTGAAGTTTTTCCTGCTGAAGATAAGTGTTGACCTGCAATTTTGTGAGCACACCTATTCCCATTTGGACCTATCCTTCCACACTGCCCAGCTTGCCCATTGTCTTGAGTGGTCCATTCTTTCTGACACCTAGTCAAATGACCATTTCCCATGTGCTATCCGTTTACTGTCTCCTACCCCATCCGCATGCACACCCAAATGGCAGCTTACTAAGGCTGACATAGCTTTACTCCTGCCTGGCGACCTTTGAAGAAGAAGATTTCCCAAGTGGTGATGACCAGGTGGAAAGGAAAGTGGGTGCTCCAGTGTTAAGGCAGAAGAGGTTAAGAAGGTCAGACAAGATGGCACCCCTCTAACAGGTCCAGGGAGAACCCCAAAGGGGATGATGCACATTAAAGTCACCGAGTAGCAAGAATGGGGGAAGAAGCTGCCCAATATGCAGTCCACCCTTGTGACATCGAATGACAGAGGGACATAAATGGTACAGAGGGGAAAAAGTCAGGTGGGGAAGGAAAAGGCAACCTGCAACAGCTTGAGGGTGGGTAGTCAGGGAGAGGGTTGACTACAAACGTCATCCCGTAGGAGCAGAATGACACCTCCATGAGATAGAATGCTGACCTCAGTGGGAAGGTCAAAATGAATCGGTAAGAAATGTCAAAGCTCAAAGCAGTCGTGAGGGTGTAATTTCGTTTCCTGAAGGCAGAGTACAAGGGGACGCTGCGATGCTAAAAACAGCCATAAATCCTCTTTGTGGGACCAAAAACCACAAACATTCCATTAGAGGAGAGTCATGAATACGGAGAAATGTAGAGGTGTCACCTTGGTGGCTGACGAGTGACAGCCAGTGAAGAGTTGTTACTACAGAGCACAGAAGCAGAAGGATCCTGCTCTATGGGGCCCACAGAAGCATCGGTTTGCTTGTGTGGTCAGTCTGTGGAATCCAAGGCTGAAAAACGGTTGGCATTGTGCACCGGCGACACAGAGGCCGGCCGGGCTAAGTTATCCCTTGGCGACACCATCAAAGAGCATCTTTGAGTTGGTGAATGTGAAGACCGTTTCCCTTTGGTGGACTTCTTCAAGCCTTTCTGGTTAGAGGAAGACACGGTTGTTGTTTGGCTGGAGGGACGGAGGAAGTCTGCATGGGAGTACTCCTTGTGTCCTTCCTGGCCTGCTGGTTGTGTAGCTGGTGGCTTTGCCCCTCAAGGCAAGAGATTGACGGCTTGTTGCACAGCTGGACGGGAGGATGCCGATGCCACCTTGACACAGGGTGACTTCACAACCACAGAGCTCAATTGGAGGTCACATGTATGCACGGCCATGTCCTCCATGGAGTGAGGGGTAACAAGAAAGAACAGAACTATAGGAGCACGAGAGAACACAGGGTTTGCGACTAGCCAGTAACTTTCAAGCGACTGGGTAAGGCACTTTTTTCTTTACCTGAAGCTCTTGGACAGCCTGCTCATCCAAGATACACAGGAAATCCCAAGAGGAAGCGGCATGGCTGCCACTGCAGTTGATACAACAGGGAGGAGGAGGCAGACATTTGTCCTCATACGCATCTCTACCACAGTTACACATTTAGCTGGGTGTCGACAAGACGTTCTAGTGTGGTTGAAACAATGACACTGGTAGCAGAATACCGGATTCAGAATGTATGGCCGGGCTGTGATAATTTCATAGCCTGCTTTGATCTTGAACGGAAGCACCACTCTATCAAAGGTGAGAAAAAGAGTGCAGGTGGGCACTAAGGAGGAATCTGAGATTCAATGTGTAATGAAAAAGGTAATGACACCCTGATCAGAGAGGTAAGTTTGGATTTTGGCTTTGGTTAGACCATTGAGCAGTCTGGTGTATATTACACCATGGGAAGAATTCGAATTTCTATGGACCTCAACATGAACAGGGTAGCCTTGGAGAAGTGCAGCAGCAAGCAGTTGTTGTGCTTGAGAATCAGAAGTAGTCTCCAAAATAAAGTGCCATTCCAAAAATGACAGTAGAATTTCACAGGGCAGGCAATTGCATCAACGCCTTTCTGAATAATAAACAGATTTACCATGGTAAAGGACTGACCATCTTCAGTACGTAAGACCGTGAGGAAACGTGGTGCAGCAGGAAGAGTCTTAGAATCACCAGCCTCATTACATTTTTATTTTGTAGCCATTGATTGGATAGATGACTGCCTCATTGTGAGAAAATCCAGCATGACTGCTAGCGTCTCTGATGGCACGCTCCTTCACAAGGGGGCGCACCCGCCTTAGGTGATTGTTCACACCTCAGATCACACTTGACAGAGGGACCAATTGGCAATTTGGGAAGGTTGTAGCTGAGGCAATCGCCCCTCCCTGGGCCTGGCTTGTACCAGGGGTACGTGCGAACCTTACCTGTTGACCTGGGCTGGGTATTACACGTTACCCAGTCACCTGTTAGATGTCAGACACGTGAGCTGGCTTTCAAAAGTGCAAAGGGAGAAAGAAGAAAAAGGAACCTCAAATGTCAAAGCGGAGGAACAAGAGGAAAAGGGAAACAAAGAAAGGAAAATGGAGTGAAAAACATTGGTGAGACTGTTCACGTCAGCTACAGACAATGCAGAACATTCCCAATAACACCCCAGACATGTTCCCCAAGGGAGGGGAAAAAGAATAGCAAGAGGATAGACATGCAGCACGGAGAGGAAAAAATGATGCAAAGGCTGGGACCCTGTGGTAGCCAAACACGAACCTGCCAAAGAGTGGCGAGCTCCCTCGGGAGGATAGCCAGAGTTGACAACTATTTTGCAGGCCTGGAGGAAACTCATTTTCGAGATGGGATCAATGCACTGAAACCGAGTGCATTAATCTACAAGGAGACTACATTGAAAAATAAAAAACTTTAAGTGATGTAAGTACTTTTTTTCTATTCCATTCCAAGAAGTTTTCAAACCACCCTTGTACTTGCCTATTCCACTGCACTTCATAGGGGTTTGTTAGGATCAATTTTCAAGGTGTCTGCAATGGTGCAGCCATGGCAAGTTCATTCCATACGGAATGCCAAACAATTTCTCCCTCCGGCACCACGGTGAAGTACTGTAGCAGATGGCGTCCCTGGGATGAGGGATGGTAAGGGAATCCATCTATGGGGTACTGTCTTCTTTTCTTCTTCAATGCTAATGTAACTGTCTCTCTATTTCCTTTTCTTACTTCTCCTTTACGAGTAACAAATATATCTTCCCTCTATCCATACACAAAATTCCTATTGTAGGATCTATTCTTGCTACTGTCTCTAAAGTAGAATTTACAACCAACAACAGTAGGATTTGCACTCACAGGTATTTCACTTACGACAATGACAAAAGACTATAAGGATTTTTTTTTTAGGATTCAGTAAGGGAGATATGTTAGTAACAGCACACTCTGTAAGGGAGAAGAATCCAGGTAGGAGATGGAAGGAAAGACAAACTGATGGCATGCTAACATGCATAGCCAAATAAAAAGGAAGATCTTAAGAGTTAACAAGGGAATGAAAAAGTTTGATAACTAGTAATCTTCTGTATTGGGTCAATCTAATAATTACAAGAAAGTAAAGGAAAAAGCTACATGTATCAGTAAATAGAAGCAAGATACATAAGCATGTGAAGTAAGTGTACATAGTGATGTTACATATGTACTAAACAAGAGTAAGGGAAAAAAGAAGTTAGAAGAGAGGAGTTTAGATATTTAGATACAGACCAATCAGGTAATGTCAGCAGAAAGCAATTATGGGAGAAACTTATTGTTTAGAGTGAGAAAAGATAGTAAAAGGGGGCTAGTAACTGTGTTTACTGATGAATTTAATATGGGGCACACATACCCAAATAGCAGAAATGGCCTATACCTTGGTCAAGTGAATCCATGGGAGGAATGACCTGTGGTATTTAATATAGGTGGGAGAGAGCTAAGGTTAGACGGGCCCAAGGGTACACCCACATCTATAATGGTATAAATGTTTAACACAGTGGCTGCCCTTAGAAGAAGTGTAAGTGCAATGAGTGCAGAAGTATGAAGGTGTATAACGACCGATGGTCATGGTATGAAAGTTTCCTCCAGTCAAATTCTATAATCAAGTAGACTTATCTGATATTAGAGATGAAAATGGTGGGAGTAGAAACATTCCACACTTGTTGATTACAGCCTGTACTGACATTTGACTGAACAGTAGGCATATACCTGACAAGCGAAAGAACTTGCCCCCCTTCTAATGGCCGTGTACCGCAAGTCTCTAGAGGAATGGAAGGTTACAAATGATTGAAAAAGAGCACAGGTAGTCCCAGTCTTCAAGAAGGGTCGTCGAGCAGATGCGCAAGACTATAGACCTATATCTATGACATCGATCTGTTGTAGAATTTTAGAACATGTTTTTTGCTCATGTAGTTTTTGGAAACCCAGAATCTACTCTGTAGGAATCAACATTGATTCCGGAAACAGCGATCATGTGAGACCCAACTCACTTTATTTGTTCATGAGACCCAGAAAAAATTAGATACAGGCTCCCAGGTAGATGCTATTTTCCTTGACTTCCGGAAGGCGTTCAGTACAGTTCCGCACTGTTGCCTGATAAACAAAGTAAGAGCCTACGGAATATCAAACCAGCTGTGTGGCTGGATTGAAGAGTTATTAGCAAACAGAACACAGCATGTTGTTATCAATGGAGAGACGTCTACAGACGTTAAAGTAACCTCTGGCGTGCCACATGGGAGTGTTATGGGACCATTGCTTTTCACAATATATGTAAATGACCTAGTCGATAGTGTTGGAAGTTCCAAGCGGCTTTTTGCTGATGATGGTGTAGTATGCAGAGAAGTTGCAGCATTAGAAAATTGCAGCCAAATACAGGAAGTTCTGCAGCTGATAGGCACTTGGTGCAGGGAGTGGCAATTGACCCTTAACATAGACAAATGTAATGTATTGCGAATACATAGAAAGAAGGACACTTTATTGTATGATTATAGGATAGCTGAACAAACATTGGTAGCAGTTACTTCTGTAAAATATCTGGGAGTATCATACGGAACGATTTGAAGTGGAATGATCACATAAAATTAATTGTTGGTAGGGTGGATACCAGGTTGAGATAGATTGGGAGAGTCCTTAGAAAATGTAGTCCATCAACAAAAGAGGTGGCTTACAAAACACTCGTTCGACCTATACTTGAGTATTGCTCATCAGTGTGGAATCCATATCAGATCGGGTTGACAGAGGAGATAGAGAAGATAAAAGAAGAGCGGCACGTTTCATCACAGGGGTATTTGGTAACCGTGATAGTGTTACGGAGATGTTTAACAAACTCAAGTGGCAGACTCTGCAAGAGAGGCCCTCTGCATCGCGGTGTAGCTTGCTCGTCAGGTTTCGAGGGGGTGCGTTTCTGGTTGAGGTATCGAATGTATTGCTTCCCCCCATTTATTCCTCCCGAGGAGACCACGAATGTAGATGGAGATTTGAGCGCGCATGGAGGCTTTCCGACAGTCGTTCTTCCCACGAACCATACGCGACTGGAACAGAAAAGGGAGGTAATGACAGTGGCATGTAAAGTGCTCTCCGCCACATACCGTTGGGTGGCTTGCGGAGTATAAATGTAGATGTAGATGTAGATTAAGCAACTCCCCACATAATAATTATGTGAGATGGATTAAGAGGTAACTAATTATGCATATATACAAGAAGTCAATGAGAAACTCTCGAGTATACTGGCTTGAAGGCAATGCATTGTTGAATAAATTAATAAACAAATATAAAAAATCATAAGTAAGTTGACACTTTATACACACACATTATATATGTATCTTGCTATATAGAAAGACTGGTCGTAACTGGACAATTTCTTGCATCACACAGGATGTGAAGCAAATAAGATAACGGTACACAAAGTAGACTAACACTGTTTAACACAATTTACCTGAAATAAAATAATAAAACTGGAAAGACTTATTATTAAAAATAAAGTCTCATTCTTTTTTTAAAGAAGGAAATCATATTCAGTGTTTTTTACATAATTAGGTTTTTTGTAGTTGTATATTAAAAGTTGTTTTTTTTTTTTTTAAGGTTGTGAGAGGTCCTAACACCTTTTCTTTAAGTGGGGGAACAGAAGTGTTACATGGCATTTAGGCAAATGACATTTCACACTCTTTGTGTGTAGTTGGAGCAGTTCCTGACTGGTCCGTTATGTGTAGGAGGATGAAGAGAGACTGTGTGTGTGTGTGTGTGTGTGTGTGTGTATATGTGTGTGTGTGTGTTTGGAGCTTAAAGGCATTCAATGCCTCTAATTTCACATATTCTTGTACACATCGAATGCAGCATATCAACAACTTCCTGCCTCATTTCCTTGATCATCTTTCCATATATACTGTCTAGACCAGGGAATTTATATTTCTTTATAATATTAGTTTCAAATTTGTTGACCACTTCATGCATGGCCCACCTCACACAAACTGTTATAACCTTTAATCACAATAATTGCGTGGATTTTCACACTCTCTCTTAGAAACAATAGCTGATCACATGATTACAACTCAGTCTCTCGTATTCGACTGCTGTGCCGTGACATGCGGCCGGTGCCGTTCGTAGCTAGGTGGCGCTCCCGCGCTCATCTGATTTGCGGAGCGCCTCTATCGCCGTTTGTGCGTACTGTCGTGGCGGCACTGTTAAATGTCGTGGCACTATCACAACACAAACCATAGCAGGTCTTTTGTGTCCTTCATAGCTTTGCTCACCACATACCTACCTAAAGCATATTGCACATTGCTCCTGAACTATGTCCTTTGATACTCATGATTGTTAGTGCTGGAGATGAAATCTTCATGCTGGCCATGTAGGTAAACTGGAATCTGTTTCTTGTTGCTCTTGCTCAGCAGAAAGATCTCCCTGCCTTTCTTTGTATTCCTATTTACAGTCATATTCAATGCTGCTGTAATGGCCTTGTGATCAATGATTCCCTATTCCATGCTAATAGAATTAAAATTTCGGGCCTGTTTGTCACTAGCAGGTGCAGTTCTTTGATTAGCATCTCAAGGCAATTTTTGGATAAAGCACTTAGAAAAAGTTCACATGATTCTCTATCCTTACCACCCATCCTTATTTCTTCAATCTCCCAGTCTGTAGCTGGTAGGTTAAAACCTCCACCTAAAGCTGTAACATGACAAGATAATTTATGTGAAATATTAAAGCGGTCCCACACTCAAGAAATAGGCATAGGGGAGCAGATGCAGCAATCTTGTATCACTGTTCTAGGCAAGATCCTAGTGGAGGTGGTTTGCTGTTGCCTTCCTCCGACCTGTCATGAAATTTCAAGTTTTTCCTGCGTGGATGACCGTGATGAGTGCTTGTACAGTGTAGTATTGGGTTTGTGTTGTTATGGACAAAAGAAAGAGAGGGAGTGAAACCTGATGCTAGCACATAGCCTACTCCTCTCGAATACCACTAATGGAGCTGCCAAGCACAACATCCCCATCCCAAAGACGGATCACCATCGACAGTGTTACATGCACTCACTTTATGAGACACTGCAGAGTGGTATTGTATTTAATTCGGGACATTGGCGTAAGGACTGGTGGTCAGAAACTTTACACCACCACCTTGCCTTCCCTTGCTTGCCAAACACTGGCAGTGATAATTTGCTACCAACAGGACTCGAACCAGCATTCATCCGTGTTGACCACTGCCACAAAGGTGTGTGTGTTAGTGACCTCAATACCATGACCTATTTAATTTTTCAAAGGTGATGTCACTCTTGATCTGACTCCATAGATGATTGGTCAGCACATCTGACATGTGTGGAGGAGCTGGTTTCAATTGATGGTACTGACAGGGATTTTTCCTTGATGGAAGGACTGGTACGGGGTGCACTCACTTTGATGATGCTAGCCGAGGAGCTGCTTGAAAGAGAAGTACGAGCTTCAAGGTCTGAAAAGTCGACAATGAGCGGGAAAGCAGTGAGCTCACCCCACACTCCCTCCATACTGCACCTGCAGGAAGTCAGATGATGACATAAGGCCTGTTGACACCTTGTGGTATTCTGCAGTTTAGTTTTTAATTGTCATTTTTAAGATTGTACTTCATTTTTAGGTGTTTGTGTTTGACATCCTTTTGTTTCACAACAGTTCATTCTTTCAATGTTGGTGAGAGTGAACAGTGCAAGTATCTGTATGAAAAACAGCACAATGTTACCCAGAAATGTATTTCTAGTTTTTGAAAATAAACTGATGGTCAGATAAGATAAGATACTTTATTGTCACATAACATGTTAGTTACCATCATAACTGTGGCAGTTACTATTAACAGGTGCCATGTATGTGTATTTAGAGAAATATACAGTATATACTGTATCAAATACAATGTCCATTACTGAAACATTGATATTCATGAGTTGATTATTTAGAATTGTTCTTAAAACCAAACAAAAATATCAAAGTTCACAAGTCAGTTGTTTCAGCAAATGTTGAAAAAGACATTCTAACTACAAGAACCAAGATGTACAACAACAGATGTTCCCTCACTTTCGAGACCCTCTGCATACTGTCGTATGCTGCAATAGCTCTAAGATGGTTATAAAATAATTTTTGTAGATCTTCAAAGAATGAGATTTCTTAGAGAAAAACATCAGGATTTTAAATAAATTAATCATTTTGTAATTTTAGTTCCAACGCCCTGTAAAGGTTTTCATTACTCTAGTTTATTTCGTAACTCAGTTACATGTGTTTTATATCTTTTTCTGTCATGTTATTGATATCTTCAGGTCTTTTTAGAGACAAGTTTTCCCATGTATTTTAGATCTTAAAAGTCTGGCCCCTGCAGTTACAGGCACTTTTCATATTCGTAAACTAAATGTAATCTTGTAATCGAACAAGGAGCAATGGCACTTACTGGCTACACTCTGCAGCTGCCCCTGATCAAAACACATAAAAAATTCAGTGAAAAATTTATTGGTTGTGGATATAGGTTACAAATCACTATTGAGTAAAATTGCATACTAAACTCCCAAAAGGCATAAAATACATAAAGGGAATATCTATGTTTTATTGCTTTCTTAAAGTGTATTTACTGAACAATAGCTCATGCAAAAAAATGTTTATCTTTCAAATACATATTAATGATCATTATTAAGAAATGTCCATAATCTACAGGTGAATAAATAAATAAAATAAAATGTTATCTTGTATTAAAGATAAAGAAGCCACATAAATGTGTGGATGTCGTTATCAGGAGAAAGAAAACTGGCGTTCTACGGATCGGAGCGTGGAATGTCAGATCCCTTAATCGGGCAGGTAGGTTAGAAAATTTAAAAAGGGAAATGGATAGGTTAAAGTTAGATATAGTGGGAATTAGTGAAGTCCGGTGGCAGGAGGAACAAGACTTCTGGTCAGGTGACTACAGGGTTATAAACACAAAATCAAATAGGGGTAATGCAGGAGTAGGTTTAATTATGAATAGGAAAATAGGAATGCGGGTAAGCTACTACAAACAGCATAGTGAACGCATTATTGTGGCCAAGATAGATACGAAGCCCACACCTACTACAGTAGTACAAGTTTATATGCCAACTAGCTCTGCAGATGATGAAGAAATTGAAGAAATGTATGATGAAATAAAAGAAATTATTCAGATAGTGAAGGGAGACGAAAATTTAATAGTAATGGGTGACTGGAATTCGAGTGTAGGAAAAGGGAGAGAAGGAAACATAGTAGGTGAATATGGATTGGGGCTAAGAAATGAAAGAGGAAGCCGCCTAGTAGAATTTTGCACAGAGCACAACTTAATCATAGCTAACACTTGGTTTAAGAATCATGAAAGAAGGTTGTATACGTGGAAGAACCCTGGAGATACTAAAAGGTATCAGATAGATTATATAATGGTAAGACAGAGATTTAGGAACCAGGTTTTAAGTTGTAAGACATTTCCAGGGGCAGATGTGGACTCTGACCACAATCTATTGGTTATGACCTGTAGATTAAAACTGAAGAAACTGCAAAAATGTGAGAAATTAAAGAGATGGGACCTGGATAAACTGAAAGAACCAGAGGTTGTACAGAGTTTCAGAGAGAGCATAAGGGAACAATTGACAGGAATAGGGGAAAGAAATACAGTAGAAGAAGAATGGGTAGCTCTGAGGGATGTAGTAGTGAAGGCAGCAGAGGATAAAGTAGGTACAAAGACGAGGGCTAGTAGAAATCCTTGGGTAACAGAAGAAATATTGAATTTAATTGATGAAAGGAGAAAATATAAAAATGCAGTAAATGAAGCAGGCAAAAAGGAATACAAACGTCTCAAAAATGAGATCGACAGGAAGTGCAAAATGGCTAAACAGGGATGGCTAGAGGACAAATGTAAGGATGTAGAAGCTTATCTCACTAGGGGTAAGATAGATACTGCCTACAGGAAAATTAAAGAGACCTTTGGAGAGAAGAGAACCACGTGTATGAATATCAAGAGCTCAGATGGCAGCCAAGTTCTAAGCAAAGAAGGGAAGGCAGAAAGGTGGAAGGAGTATATAGAAGGTTTATACAAGGGCGATGTACTTGAGGACAATATTATGGAAATAGAAGAGGATGTAGATGAAGACGAAATGGGAGATACAATACTGCGTGAAGAGTTTGACAGAGCACTGAAAGACCTGAGTCGAAACAAGGCCCCCGGAGTAGACAACATTCCATTAGAACTACTGACGGCCTTGGGAGAGCCAGTCATGACAAAACTCTACCAGCTGGTGAGCAAGATGTATGAGACAGGCGAAATACCCTCAGACTTCAAGAAGAATATAATAATTCCAATCCCAAAGAAAGCAGGTGCTGACAGATGTGAAAATTACCGAACTATCAGTTTAATAAGCCACGGCTGCAAAATACTAACGCGAATTCTTTACAGACGAATGGAAAAACTGGTAGACGCAGACCTCGGGGAGGATCAGTTTGGATTCCGTCGAAATGTTGGAACACGTGAGGCAATACTGACCTTACGACTTATCTTAGAAGAAAGATTAAGAAAAGGCAAACCTACGTTTCTAGCATTTGTAGACTTAGAGAAAGCTTTTGACAATGTTAACTGGAATACTCTTTTTCAAATTCTAAAGGTGGCAGGGGTAAAATACAGGGAGCGAAAGGCTATTTATAATTTGTACAGAAACCAGATGGCAGTAATAAGAGTCGAGGGGCATGAAAGGGAAGCAGTGGTTGGGAAAGGAGTGAGACAGGGTTGTAGCCTCTCCCCAATGTTATTCAATCTGTATATTGAGCAAGCAGTAAAGGAAACAAAAGAAAAATTTGGAGTAGGTATTAAAATTCATGGAGACGAAGTAAAAACTTTGAGGTTCGCCGATGACATTGTAATTCTGTCAGAGACGGCAAAGGACTTGGAAGAGCAGTTGAACGGAATGGACAGTGTCTTGAAAGGAGGATATAAGATGAACATTAACAAAAGCAAAACGAGGATAATGGAATGTAGTCAAATTAAATCGGGTGATGCTGAGGGAATTAGATTAGGAAATGAGACACTTAAAGTAGTAAAGGAGTTTTGCTATTTAGGAAGTAAAATAACTGATGATGGTCGAAGTAGAGAGGATATAAAATGTAGACTGGCAATGGCAAGGAAAGCGTTTCTGAAGAAGAGAAATTTGTTAACATCAAATATAGATTTATGTATCAGGAAGTCGTTTCTGAAAGTATTTGTTTGGAGTGTAGCCATGTATGGAAGTGAAACATGGACGATAACTAGTTTGGACAAGAAGAGAATAGAAGCTTTCGAAATGTGGTGCTACAGAAGAATACTGAAGATAAGGTGGATAGATCACGTAACTAATGAGGAGGTATTGAATAGGATTGGGGAGAAGAGAAGTTTGTGGCACAACTTGACTAGAAGAAGGGATCGGTTGGTAGGACATGTTTTGAGGCATCAAGGGATCACAAATTTAGCATTGGAGGGCAGCGTGGAGGGTAAAAATCGTAGAGGGAGACCGAGAGATCAGTACACTAAGCAGATTCAGAAGAATGTAGGTTGCAGTAGGTACTGGGAGATGAAGCAGCTTGCACAGGATAGAGTAGCATGGAGAGCTGCATCAAACCAGTCTCAGGACTGAAGACAACAACAACAACAACATAAATGTGTTTAGTTTGATAATTAGAGAGACCTTCAATACATGAGAGAGATATTCAAGACAAAATTTGATCTTTCACAATGATCTCTGAAAACATGACTGTAATGTAAACTATTGCTGAGAGGTTTTACAGCAACTAGTCATTATTCGTTTTTTTCTTTTATGTGTCATTAGCCTTCTGACAGAATAGCACTTGTAACCTACATCCTTCCTTATTTGCTAGATCTGTTCTCCTACAATATTTTCCCTCTACAGCTCCCTTTAATACAATAAAGGTTATTCTCTGACATCTTAACATGTGTCCTAACATTGTGTCCCTTCTTCTTGTCAGTGATTTCCATATCTTCCCTTCTTCGCCAATTCTGTGGGAAACATCCTCATTTCTTATCTTATCAGTCAATCTGATTTTGAACATTCTTCTGCATCACCACTTCTCAAATGCTTACATTCTCTCCTGTTCCAGTTTTCCCACTGTCCGTGTTTCACTACCATACGAAACTGTGCTCCAAACGTATGCTCTCCGAAATTTCTTCCTCAAATTAGGACCTATGTTTGACACCAGAAGAATTCTCTTGGCCAGGATTAGCCTCTTTGCCTGTGTTAGTCTGCTTAAATATTTTTTCCTTAATTTGTCTGTCACAGGTTATTCTCCTTCCAAGCTAGCAGAATTTGTGACTTCGTCTACTTCATGACCACCGATTTTGATGCTGAGTTTCTCGCTGTTCCCATGTCTCATCAGTTTTGTCTTATTTCAGTTTACTCTCAACCTGTATTCTGTACTCATTAGATTGTTCATTTCATTCAACATGTCCTGTAATTTTTCTTCACTTTCATTGAGAATATAAACATCATCACTGAATCCAATAGCCTTTCACCAAGAATTTTAATCTCACTTTTGAATCTGTCTTTTATCTCCATCACTGCTTCTTTGATGTATAGGATGAACTGGAGTAAAAGACTGCATCCCTGGTATTCCAGTTTTATTGTTCTCTCTTGGTCCTTGCACATATTGTATATCACCCATCTTTCCCTGTAGCTTACTCCTATTTCTCTCAGAATTTCGAACATCTTGCATCATTTCACACTGTTGAACATATTTTATAGGTCTACCTGTCCTATGAGAATATCTTTATTTTTCTACAGCATTCCTTCCATTATCGTGTGCAAAGTCAGAAGTGCCTCTATGGCGGTGCCTTGATCTTCATCATCTAACGTCATTCTTCTATACATTATTTTTCCTAGCAACTTGGATGCCAGAGATGTTAAGCTGATTGTGTGATAATTTTTGCATCTACATGCCCTGATATCTTTGCAGTTTTATGGATGATATTTTTCTGAAAGTGTGATGGCACATCACCAGTCTCACAGATACTACACACCAACATGAACAGTCATGAATGGTTCCAGTTTCCCTCAATGATTTTAGAAATTCCTATGGGATATTATTTACACTTTCCATTTTATTTGATCTCAAGTCTTCCAGAGCTTTTTTAACTTCTGACTAACACTGAATCTCTATATCTTCCTTATTGCATCCAGTTTCTTCTTCTATCAAGTAATTAGACAAAGTCTTCCCCACATAAAGTCCTTCAATGTACTCTTTCCACCTATCTGCTCTTCCTTCTGCCATTAACAGTGGAATTCCAGTTGGACTCTTAATGTTACCACTCTCGATTTCAATTTCACCATAGTTTGTTTTGACTTTTCTATAAGCTGAGTCAGTACTTCCAACAATCATTTCGATTTTTATTTCTTCACATTTTTCCTTCATCCATTTTGCATTGGCTGCCCTGTACTTCTTATTTATTCCACTTCTTAGTGATTTACGTTGCTGTATTCTTGTCTTTCCCTGAACATTTTTGTACTTTTCCTCCTTTTGTCGATGAACTGAAGTATTTGTTCTCTTAACCAAGGTTTATCCAAACTTACCTTCCCTGTACCTATGACTGACTGTCCAGCATCCACGATAGCCCTTTTTAGAGATAGTCACTCATCTTCAACTGAACTGTCTACTATGATATTCCTAATAACAGTATCCACAGTATTAGAAAGTTCAAAGACATCTCATCATTCCTCATTATCCCACTTCCTTCCACACTGATTCTTCTGTTTCACTTTCTTAAACTTTAATCTACTCTTCGTTGTTCCTAAGCTCAGATCCAAGTCTATATCTGTTCCTGGGTACACCTTTGAATCCAAAATCTGACTTCGGAATCTCTGTGTAACCATTAGATGATCTTCTCATGTCTCCGGGTGTTTCTTAATGCAGTGGTTTCCACTGCCTTCATCCTCATGGCATTGATAATTGCTGATTCTTCCACCATTTTGGATCAGTTTCTCATTCCAAGAGCAAGAGAGTGCTGTGAACCTCTGCTGTAGTGCCCTGAACCTCTGTCTGTTCCTCCATCATCTTTGCTGATGATTTTGGCTCAAATTTAAACAATGGGTGGATTTGAACCCAGGACCCATGAAGTTTTGATTACAAATCAAAGACACTACCCCTGGACCACTGGCTCATCATTATTTGGGTTTTCAAATTTAATCTGAAAATTGTCAATAAATTTTGTGACTCTCCTATGTAGTTTTAGGTTACTCTATATAGGAGACCTTAAAATCGAAAAAGATACTGGTTTCTGTAAATACTTGCAAAAGAAAGACACAATTTATTCACCATTCTACTGAGTATCTAATGTCATGCATTTACATAGAAAAATTAAAGCCCTACCTGTAAAGAATCATACTCCTTCATCACCACTTCTTGGTTAGCAGATGACCTTATAGTTGTCAGACCATTCAGAGAAGCAGATAGGTATGAGAATACAGGACTTTTTGCTGAAATTGTAACATACATTTGTCAGCACATAAGCAGCAACAGCAAAACATTGTAATATCATAAATTAATTACATCTTGTTCAATTATTGTTTAATTAAACAGTGATTAAGCTCATGGAATGTTAGTTTATTTTATCATTGTTTAATTAAACTAAGGTTAAACTGTAATTTTATTTTATTGTTGTTTAGTTAAATTAGAGAAACGACTGGATAAGAACCTGACAACATAAATAGCTTTAGTAGATGTAGAGAAAGCCTTTGATAATGTTAAATGGGCTAAGATGTTTGAGGTACTCAAAAAAAGTAGGAATAGACTATAAAGATAGAAAAATGATATAGAACCTGTACAAAAACGAGACAGCAGTTATCCGTGGCCGGACAAAACAAGAAGAGGTGCAGATACGAAAAGGTGTCCGACAAGGTTGCGCACTATCCCATTATCTTTAACCTATACATTGAAGAGGTGCTGAAAAAAGTAAGGGGAAATTCACAGACAGGTGTAGTAATTCATGCCCAACAAATAGATATGATAAGATTTGCCGATGATATAGCTGTCCTAGCTGAAGGTGAAGAAGATCTTGTAGTCCTACTGAATAGAATGGATAAAGTTATGGGGGAAGAATATGATATGAGAATTAATAAAGCAAAAACATAAGTAATGGCATGCGACAAAAAAGATCAAGTGAAAGTCCAAGTTCATGTAGGCAATGAACTGCTTGAACAAGTTGATAAATTTACTTATCTGGGCAGTAATATTACCAGGGATGGAAGGAGCAAGGCAGAAGTGAGAAGTAGAATTGCTCAAGCAAAGGCTGCTTTTAACAAGGAGAAAAACATCTTAACATCTAAGAGCATCAGCCTTGAAATCAGGAAAAGATTTTTTGAAATCATGTGTGTGGAGTGTGGCCTGCTATGGGTGTGAAACATGGACTCTCGGGACAGAGGAAGACCAGAAGCTAAATTCTTTTGGAATGTGGTGCTACAGACGCATGCTCAAAATAAAATGTATCGACAAGGTAACAAACGAAGTGGTTCTAGAAAGAGCAGGTGAGAAGAGAAGCTTCTGGAGTTTCATTGTTAAAAGAAGAGTGCAATTTACAGGCCATCTATTAAGACATAACGGACTCCTGAACACAGTCGTAGAGGGATATGTCAAAGGAAAAAGACCACGACTGAGGTACATGGATCAAATCACGAAAGATGTGGGATGTAACACCTTGTCACTAAATTTTGAAAAAATACACTATATGCAGTTCAGAGCTCATAACAGATTTCCCACCAATATGTGCTTAAAATATGCCAAGTAGATAGAAGAATTTGACAGCATCAAATTCTCAGTATTAGGCCTACAGCCTGATTACAAATTCAACTGGGAGGAGCATACCATTAAACTGCTGAAGTGTATAAACATGTCTCTATTTGCAATATGAATGTTGTCAGGCATAGTAAAAAAAAATTTAAAAAAAGCTACTGTACTTCCATTCCATATTAAAAAAAGCTACTGTACTTCCATTCCACAATCTCACCAGAATGTTTTGGGGGTAGCCCATCAGGCCAAGCTAAATTTTACAGAATCAGAAAACAAGTATTACAAATTATGTGTGGTGTGAACTCAAGAATGTCCTGCAGCAGTCCCTTTAAGGAGCTGGGGATACTAACTACTGCTTCCAAACATATTTATTCCTCAATGAAATTTATCATAAGAATATCAAAGAAACAGCTCAATTCACGAAGTTAATAATAGAAGTAAGAATAATTTCCACAAAGTTTTCAAGTCACTTGCTTTGGTCCAAAAAGGTGTCCATTATTCAGGAACAAACATTTTCAACAAACTGCCAGCAGCTATAGAAAGTTTAACAACTAATAAAGTTCAGTTTAAGAGGAGCTTAAAGGATTTATTGGTGGCAAACTCCTTCCACTCTACAAATGAATTTTTAGCGGCACCAACTGATGTGCGTATATTACTAATCATTTCAAACAACACGAGTATTAGGTACAATATGATTTCTGTACAAATACAGTGCAGTAAAACAATCATTGTAAATAAGTGTTCTCAAAAGATTTTTCTATTTGATGGGGAAAAGATTTTTCTATTCGATGATGCATGGCTACAATAGTTTAGGACCTATAATATGTATCTTAGTACACTGAACATTAACACATTTTGTGGTGTTACCTTTTAAATAAAGATATGTTTAAGAATGTTTTGACCTATTCCACATCCATGAGAACTATTTCTGTTTTCTTTGTCAATCTCTATGGTGTATTCTTGATAACTGTCAGTTTTTATATCCACGGGGACCTCATCACTACAGCTCATTTGGAATGGAAAAGACATCTAATCCACAAAGATACAAAACTGACCAAAAAACTTCATATGCCATTATAGTTAACCAATAATCAAGTATACATTGCTAAACAGCTATGAGTGTCAACAGCATCACATGCATGTCAGCATGTTGCAGTCAAGTGTGTCCACAGTGTGGTACTCTTTGACTACAGTGGTTGTCAGACACAGTCAGTTGATTAACAAGGCAAAAGAGATGTAGGGCGGCAAGGAAAGGGTAGGGAAGCACTGGGTGGCAGAGTTTTCTTCAATCGTTTTCAATTTGTTAATTTTATTTTACAACATTGTAATACTTTTCAGTTTGCTTTAGTGCAGTACCATAAAGAAACTAATGTTCGTGACTCACAGCAGCAGCACAAACTAATAATGTATTTTGTAACAGGCATGGTCATTAAGTTTAAGTGAATCATCCAAGTTAATTCTGTACGTCATTCTTCACATTACCAAAATCACTGTATGTACATAATCTGTTACACTCCTGAATATAGTAGTAACAGGACATTGATTAAAAGAATCTATGACAACTAAAAACTTACAAAGTTATACTTACTAATTCCTTCCAGTCTCTTGACAGCTTGTCCTGTGCGCAGGTATATGGACCGTATTTTGTAAAACAGAAATCCAAAAATGAGCATCGGGAACACAAAATAGTAATTTGCTATTAACACCATTGTAAGGATACCAGCCATAACAAGAAGTTTCTGTGAAGAAGAAGCAGTATGGCATCATTTGTGAACCACATACAGCATCAGTTCTGATATTCTTATGAAAATAAATTGTCCCTAAAAACTGTGTAAGTAGGAGATGCCTTTCCAATAAAACTTGAGTCCTTTGAACCTCCTGGACATTTACTTATATTATTACTAATCCGCTGCATCTTTCTCTACTCTACTTTGGTCTCTTCCATGGCCCTATATCTTTTCTTTGCTTATTTTAACTTAATTTCCAGATCTGTTTTAATATTCATTTCTAGTATATTCTGAACAGTTTTCTGATTGGAAAATCTATAGTATAATCACCTTTACTAAATTTATGCTTTGAAAACTAGGCTACTACATTACTTAAGTGCTCATCACATTACTAGATAGTTACTCAATTGTAGTAATATTATTTTCTCTGACAAGTGCTGAACATGGAAAAAAATGCAAATATAAGACAGAATATATCTATTTACTGAATATAATTACCGTTATTGCATCCAACATTACTTTTGGCAGTAGTTCATCAACAGCTCCAACATCTTTTGAGAAACGATTCAGAATTCGGCCTAACAAAACAAAAATATTAAGACAATAACATAAAAATAGAGTTACACGATGAATGCTACTTAATAGAATAGTATGAACTCGTCTATGTTATAAATAATTAATAGTAACTGTAGCATAGAGATACCCCAAAGAGAATTAAGTGAATCCATCAAAACTGAACAGATTAGTTTTTTACTATTACAATGAGTAGTTGTTCTTCAGAAAATGTTTGGCTGAAAGGGCAGGGCAACATCATCATCTTGCAATAATTTCCCTCTCAATTTCTATACATGTCTCTTCCATTAATTCTGATTTAGCACATTAGTATTTACTGTTAATTTCATTCTTGAGTTACCTATTGTGTGGCTTCCTACCTCATTATTATATTAAATATGTAAAGTGAAGGATTGCCAACCACTCAGCTAAAGGTGCCTGATGTGTGGCGCATGGAAACACGTAACAGAAACAGTATTTTACTAGCTTTTGAGATCTTACTCTTTCTCTGGTAGAATTACACAATTCACACACACATACAACCACACAGACACCCAAATGCACACACTTATGGCCAGGGCAAGATTCCTTGGCCACAATTGTGTGCATTTGAGTCTGTATGATTGTGTGCATGAATGTGTGTACTTCTATTCAAGAAAGCACAAGAGCTGGAAAGCTAGTAAAATACTGTCTCTGGAATATTTCTATGTGCCGAACATCTGTCAACTAAAGGTGAAGTGGTTGCCTTTCCTTTACTTAACATATTATACATCAAGGAATTTCAACTGCTGTTATTCTTATATTTTCTTCTCTCATCGATAAGCTTAAGTTGTTCACTTCTCTGTTGCTCTTAAGTCTCTGCTTTCACTGTACCTATCATATCCTGTCTTGCCTTAATTAATATCTACTTTATCAAATCCTTAAAAAACAAAAATTCCACAGCGAAACCACTTTTTAAGAAGCGTGACAAAACTAATTTAACCAACTACTGTGCAATATCTCTGTTAAGTTGCTTCTCAAAACTATTAGTAATGTACAAAAGAATTGTAGAGCACTTCACCATTCACAACATCCCCAACAAAAATGAGTTAGGCTTCCAAAGAACAGATTTTCTCTCACACAAATGAAATTCTTGTGTCACTAAAAAATAAAATGTCACCTATTGGAATTTCCTGTGACTTGTTAAAGGTCTTTGACTTTGCTGACCACAACACTCACTTAAAGAAGGCCAATTTTTATGGTTTGAATGGTAGTACTGGTACATGGATTGAATCAATCTACACAATAGGAAGCAGAAAGTGATAATAAATGGTTTTGATGGCTGTCCTTTCTCAATGACTAAGGCACGTTAAAGTATGGAGTGCCACAAGGATCTATTTTGGGGGCCTTTATTGTTTCTTATCTTTGTCAATGACCTCCCATTCTGTACAAACACCGAGAGTAAATTCACTCTTTTTGCTGATGACACTACTATTATGCTTGAAAGTCAATTGATCAGTGAGCTAGTAAATAAATGTAATGCTGTACTTGTAGATGTCCTGCATTGGTTTAAGTCTGGTGAATTAACACTAAATATTGAAAAAACTCAACATATTCCATTTCATGCATCACCGAAAGAAAATGAAGCAATCAACATATGTGGAGGCAGTCAACATATATTACTGTGTGCCACCTCTACATTTCTGGGCATTATAAATGATAACAAGTTAAACTGGTCTGGGCATATTCTAGATCCTCATAAAAGACTAAGTGTAGCAACTATGCCCCACATGTAATTACCCCTGTTGGTAATATGAATGCTATCAAAGAAGCTCACTTTGTCTATTTTCACTCCATCATTCATACAGCATAATTTTTGGGGTAATCAACTTTAGCCAAAAAGATCTTTACTGCACAACAGAGAGCAATTAGAATCATGAGTGGTGTTAATCCACAAAGTTCTTGCAGAAACCTGTTACATAAGTTCCAAATATTAAACACCTCATGTCAGTACTTATTTTCTTTGATTATTTTTATCTTGAATTACCTTTCTCTTTTCACATCCAATAATGCATACTGTGATCACAACAGAAGGTCTAAAAATGATTTACACAGAGATGTAAAACAGCTAAGTATCATACGAGAAGGTGTTCATTATCCTGCCACAACACTCTTCAATTATTTTCCATCTGATGTCAAAGCCCACATTAATTCCTATATTTAAATTTAAATTAAGAAAATACCTCATGGATAAGTCTTTCTACTCTCTGAGTGAGTACCTGTAGAGTAAGCATAATCAGTGACTGCCTTTGTAATTTTTTATTGTATTTCCTATGTATATTCTAGTCTCTATATTTTGTTACCTGTAATTTGTCTTCACTGCCTAAGGCGAGTCTGTATGAAAAGTTATTTTCAGTAGTTTATGTCATATTTATCTGAACTGTACCTATTTAATTTTAATTCATTCTTTAAACTTATATCACCAGATTGCTACATTCTTGTCACTGGACTAATGTTTGTTGTATATCTATAAAGATGTAAACCTGACTCATTTCACATCCTTGTGGTTCATCACTATACATTTCACATCCTTGTAGTTCATCACTATAAAGATTCATGGAATTTGAAATTAATAAACAAAAGCTCATCTTATTCACATTGCTCACTGCCTGGAAAATTCCGCTAAAAAGTCTCTTAGACGTCTCTCACAGCACACACAAATTTATTGCACCTCTGTACAAAGAGCTGGTAAGTTACTTGGAATATAAAGTAACAGTAGTGCAAGAACCTAACCTGGTGAACATAGGGTTAGGTTATGCAAAAGGGTTTTGAAACAAGTGTACAACAGTGAAATGGATCCTTACTTCATTCTGTTTGCAGACGAGGCTTGGTTCCATTTCCCAAAACTGACAACATTGGAGCACTGATGGACCCATTCTGCTTCATAAAAAAAACCTTCATCATCAATAGGAGTGTTGTATGCAGTTACTGATGAAAGAATAAGTGAGCTTCAGGGCTTCCTACAGAAGACAACCCGCTACCATAAATTCCTGCTCGGGACAGCCACATTTGCCCACCTGTTGCATGCTTTACTATGAAGAATGTACCTTTCTGATGGAGCCTTGGTTGTGAATGTTCTTTTCAAACACTCAAATCCAAACTACTCTCATCCCCTTGTTTAACTACATTCTCTCCGGACAGCACATAGTTCTGGGGACTGACATCTCACAGTACAGCTTCGGTGTGGTCCTAGCACACTGATAAGCCAATGGCTTTGAACACCTTGCTGCTTTCACCTCTAGATCCCTCACTCTGGCCCAGCAGCATTACTCTCAGGTGGAAAAAGAGGCTCTTGCCATACTCTATGCTCTCCAGAAATTTCATGTTTTTTGTATGGCTTCAAGTTTCATGCTATTACTGACTACAAATGCTTGGTTTCCTTGTTCTACCCTCACAGTTCCTTGGATGACAAGGCAGCACACTGCCTACAATGCTGGACACTGTTCTTGTCTTGCTACAATTAGAAAATCCATTTTTGAACTACCTGATATGCTATTGCAGTGCCTGTGTTATTCACAAATATGATGCAAAGTTTCTTGTGGAATGCATACATGTCTGAAGGAACAGCCACTGCGGCAACTACTGCCATTATGTAATATATTAAATATATTCACAGTTCCAAATATGGGCAATTGTCAGATGTATATTGGAATGATGAGAATGAAAACTTGTGACAGACCAGGACTCAAATCCAAATATCCTGCTTATTGCGACCGATCGCCTCGCCATTTGGCTATCTGAGCAAGACTCACACTTAGGCCCAAACTTCCCTATATAACCTGTTGTCATACATCCATTATTTATATTCTTGCCCAGGGGAGAAATTTTACTTGAACGTTGCTTGCTTATGAATGTGATATTGCAGTTCCTGTGTTCTGAAGGAACTTTGCATCATAGTTCAGAATAACACAGGCACTGCAATATCATATTTATCTGCTGACACTGGGCAAGCGACTTTTAATGGATATACTTGCAGACACTTGGTTGTCTACATGGAATTTTTGACCTGTCTGTGCATCATGCTCAGATAGACAATGGTAAGATGCCCACTCATGATAAGCATGAAATTCAGGTTCACGTCCCGGCCTGGCAAATTGTCATCATTACATTATACAGCTAATAGTTGTCCATATTCACAACTGTGAATACATTTCATGTATTTTCAACATTTGTGTAAACATGCCAATGCGAACATCTTGCCCCACCTTCCTGTGGGTCCTGACCCCGACTGTGATCATGAAGAATTGCTCTGCTGCCATTTTCATATTGAAACACAGGCCATACTTGAGGGTTTCCAAATTACGAGTTCACACGAAACAGCTGCCATTGCCGCTGATCTGGTTCTACGCCATGTGGTTTCACTTGTTGAACAAGGCTGGCCAGATAAACTGCCATGTCTGGGTTGGACCCTATGCACAACTATTTTCCCTTACAGTACCACCTCTCTGTTTTTGAAGGTGATATGCTGTTGTCCGTGGAAGACCAGCCTCCCAAAGTAGCCATCCCACCAGATTATGCCGCGAGATTCTATGTCTTCTTCACCAGGGCCATTGGGGAGTTTAGTGAATTTCATTGTTCTCTAAGAGACATGTTTTTTGGCCAGTGATTATGGCAAAATTGTCCATTTTGTCGTGGCTTGTGAGTAGTGTGCCCGACAACAGGCAGCTGCTATGATATCTCTGCCCCATGGCCTGCTCCACACCATGGGAACGCATTCATGTAGACTTCACGGGTCCCTTCTTGGATTTCTATTTGCTCTTGGTTGTGGATGCATTTTCGGGGTTTCCTTACATTTTCCGGAGTGCATCGATGTCAGCTGAGGTCACAACTTGTACACTTTTGAGGGTTTTTTCTGCAGAGAGCTTGCCTTGCACCTTAGTTACCGATAATGAGCCCCAATTTGTTTCTCACACCTTTTAATTGTTTTCTTCCCGTCATAGCATTCATCATGTTATGGCTCCATCATTCCACTCTCAATGAAATGGCTACACAGTACGACTTGTACATGTGTTTAAGCCCCAAATGAAAAAGTAGTTGTGGATTGTTCACCAGACGGTGCCATTCTCCATTTTCTGAGCACATATTGCTTCGTGCTTATGAGAGAGCGAGGCCTAACTGAGTTGCTTCATGGCCAGCAGCAATACACGCTTCTTCATCTTCTGTGGCCAGCGCTGTACCTACTGCAGTTGGGTTCAACTGCTCACTTTGTGCCAGGATCGCCAGTTTGGGCACAGAGGTTTGATTGCAGACCCAAGTGGATACTGACCACTGTCGTATCTCACTGGGGATGCTGTCTTTATGACTTGTGTATTGCTGATGGGCTGGTGGCACACCACTTTGATCAGTTGCATCTCTGATCACCACTGGAAGCTATCAGTGTGCGGGTGTGGCCCCTACTGCTGCAGACAGTCCCGCCGCCCTCCACCTTGAGCCCATCATCAGCTGCTATGAAGGGAGCCCCTTCCCACTGGCTGCCTCTTCCACGTGCGGTGCCCTGGGAGTTCCAGCTTGCCTGTGCCAAGCACCAGTCGGTCACTGGCCTCAGGTCCATTGCCACTTCCTACTGTTCCAATTGGACTGCCTTCACCAGCTCATCATCATCTCCAGTAGGTCCAGCCCTGTATCCTCTGCAAGGGGACGTGCTTGCTGATAACGATTCAGAAATGGCAATGGCACCCTCCTCTCTGGTGCTGTCATTAGGTGCCACGCAGGCCTACCACACTCGGGTGTGCCCGCGTCTTCGCGTGGTCTGGTCGTATGCTATGGCTCTTACCCAGCATATCATCCCATCCCTTCCATCAGAACCGGCTGCCACCACTCTGGATCCGATGGATGTGACTCTCGTCAGGCCACTGGTGTACCTTCCATCACCTGAGCATCCACTCTGTACGAGGGAGAGGTGTGCTATATCTTGCTACTAGTGTGTGTGAGTGTGAGTGTGAGTATGCCAAGTGTGGGTCACCAAGCATGTGCATTTGAATTGGCCATGAAGAGTACCAGCATGGGCTAACCGCTGGAGACCACCTGTGGAAGGTCTACACATGCTGTACTCTCCACTGCACTGTCTGCCGGCGACTCACACACGTGTATGCTAGGAGTAGAGCTGACTGAGGCTCTCTATGGTATTCTATAAGGTGCACAACTTTGCTTCCACCATTTTCCCCCAACATTTGAGGCTTTAATGAAACAAATTGGTTACACATGTATCATTCAAGGTATTTTTCATCGCTGGCCACTACTTTCTCCCATCTTTCAGTCGGTGTATAAATTCAGGGTCAAAAAAATTGTTCTTCTTTCGAAGCAATCCACGAATCAATCCAATTTGTGACTTCTTCGTGAGATCGGAAGTGTTGGCCAGTCAGGCCTTGCGCCATTGATCTAAACAGGTGAAAGTCAGAGGGAGCAATGTCTGGAGAATATGGCGGGTGGGGCAGGACTTTCCATTTTACGGTTTCCAAGTACATTTTGACCTCTTTGGGGGTCGAGTGTTGTCGTGCTGCAAAAGCACTTTATTTTGCTTCTCGCTGTATTGCTGCCATTTGTCTTTTAATGCTCCGTTCCAATGCATTAATTGCATTTGATAATGAGCACCTGTGATTGTTTCACTTGGTGTTAACACCTCACAGTACACGACGCCAAGCTGCTCCCACCAAATGCAGAGCATGATCTTGGCTGTCGATGTGGAAGCATGGCCGGGATATCCCTATGATTTTTGCTTTTAGGGTTATCGTAATGGACCCATTTTTCGTCCCCGGTCACAATGCGATTCAGAAATCCCTTCCGTTTTTGCCTCCGAAGCAACTGTTTACAAACACACAAACACCGTTCAACGTCTCTTAGTTTCAGCTCACACGAAACCCAAGTCCCTTCTTTCTGAAACATGCCCATAGCCTTGAGATGTCTTGAAATGGCTTGCTGTGTCACTCCCACAAATCGTGCCAATTCTTCTTGAGTTTGACGTGAGTCTTCACTCAGCAGTGTCTCCAATTCTGCATCTTTGAAAACATTCTCTCTTCCACCACTATGCCGGTCTATGACGTTAAAATCACCGTTCTTGAAGCACTGAAACTTCTTTCACTAATAGCATCCTTACCATACATACTTGAGAGCATTCGATGAGACTCAGCTGCTGTTTTATTCATATTGAAACAAAACAGTAACACTTCCTGCAAATGACGAGAATTAAACTCATAAACTGACATTTTCAATCAAGAGCAACTTTATGATGCAGACACAAATTGACTAATGTTTGAATGCAGTTATGTTGACCGAGGTCCAAGCTAACTGCCTGACGTCTGCGATCTGTTTCTTTTGACCGCTACTTACCACTGTAACCACCTATTGGCAAATGGCGGAAGCAAAGTTGTACACCTTGTAGTTTATATTGTGAGTTGTGGAGTCCCAAGACGCTATTTCCGCAATGTTCAGAGGTTATGAATAAACCATGTTTGTTTGACTTGGATTCTGTTTGTGTATTACTTGGTTACTACAGTGTGCTTTTGAAACTAACAGCTGTTGTTGGAGTTCATTTTAATGATATACTGCTTTTTGGCTGCAACGATATTTGTTGTCTAATGATATCTCTCACTGAGCTGGGATAATGCTGAATTGTATCTTTTGGATGGAGCAGCAATGGAAATGAATGGCAAAGCAATTACTGACCCCCCTCTCCCTTTCTCTCTCTCAGGAGGAGGAAAACAAAGGGAAAAAATAAACTATTCTTACTGAACCAGGATACAGTAGGATCAGATGCAGCAAAACACCAAACTATACTATGTGAAATCTGGCACAATTGATTATCATCACATTGACAAAGGTGCTAGTAGTGCTTTAAAATTGTGGTTATAAATTGGGTATTGGAGCACAAATGCACAATGAAATGGAAAAACAATTGTGTAGAACATCTGGAAGCACACAATTAATCAAGCATGCCAAGAAAACCTGAGGGATCACGTCAGTCTAATAGATTAGCATTTAAGTTTACTTAGAAGGGCTCATTACTATTCCTCCCAGCTTTCAGAATGATTTGGAGAAATGGGATGCATGTATATATGGATCTTTATTTTGCAGTTTAATAATAATAATAATAACAATAACAATAAAAGATTTGTTAGTCTTTATTCAGAAATTGTAGGACAGTTTTCACTCACCTGAAGGATTTGTGTCAAAAAATCTCATTGTTCCTTTCAAAACATTGTTGAACATTCTATTGTGAAGGCCCTGTGATGAGTTTAAAGCAACCTTGAAGAATAATAATGCTCTGATGGTTGTAAGTATGATACAGCCGGCTATGCATGATGTGTAAATCAGAATGTACTGGTCTCTTGTAAAGAATGTGGACTGATCATATGGTTCAGAAATTTCTCTTTTCTTTCTGTAACTGGTTGCATTGATTTCTTGTGGAAATTTGTATGTTGTTACACCCCCAGTACTTATTTCTGTGGTAGTGAGATCTGATGTCCCATAAGCATTAAGATCACTTGATACGTTGTACCTTTGCAATGGAGTAGATGTAAATGAACTGCTTGACATTACACTTTCTGTTATCTGAATAACATTTTTGGCTTCTCCTCCATCCAGTGGTCCACTATCAGTTTCTTCTGCGTTTTCAGATACCGTGTAATTACTTACACTGACATGTGAAATATTATCAGCACCAACAGTAGCACTGACTGCATCTGAACTGCCTATATGTGTTCCCATAGAACTGTTTAAGTTCATCATGTTCCTACTAAAGTTATTAGAATCGTTTTCAACTGAATGAAAAGTAACATTTTTCTCATCAGATTCATTAAAGGTGCGTGACATTTCTGTTACTGGCGGAGGGATCACTGATGAAGATGCAGCATATTGTGAGGTCACATTGTTACTTATATTAGACATGGCCAGCTTATGGAGGTAATCATCCTCCAACTGCAATCTCATTTGCTCCTGGTTTGTCCTGTAACAATAAAAGCAATCCACATATCAACAGTAGTAATGTATATCGATTGCAACATCAGTTTTGCCACTCTATACATCTGTTTGCTTTATTAACTGAACAATGTAATTGATATATCCTTTAACTTACACAACAATACATTAAGATGTACATTGGCATACGTTTTTTTTTTTCCAATTTTGCCACATTAGTGCACTTTCTGTCACTCCGACAGGTTGTATAGTGTCCAAAGCAGAAGCACAGCCTACTGATACTGCAGTATGAGATGCAGATGATACAATATTATCTACTAAGATCTAGGCTTGAGTCCCACTGTGCCAAACAGTTTCAATTTCTCAGGAAGATCAATAATAATAATAATAATAATAATAATAATAATTGCAACATGAAGTCATCAAAGCAATTAATTCTACTCACAATTGGAAAGCCCCTGGAAAAGATAAAATAGCAAATTTCTGGCTAAAGAAGTTCACCTCAACACATTCACATCTAACTAAATTATTTAACAGTTATATTGCAGACCCATACACATTCCCTGATACACTTACACATGGAATAACTTATATGAAACCTAAAGATCAAGCAGACACAGCAAACCCACCTAAATACCGCCCAATAACATGCCTACCAACAATATACAAAATATTGACTTCAGTCATTACACAGAAATTAATGACACATACAACACAGAACAAAATTATAAATGAAGAACAAAAAGGCTGTTGCAAAGGAGCACGAGGATCTAAAGAGCAACTGATAATAGATGCAGAAGTGATATATCAAGCTAAAACTAAACAAAGGTCGCTACACTACGCATACATTGATTACCAAAAAGCTTTTGATAGTGTACCCCACTCATGGTTACTACAAATATTGGAAATATACAAAGTAGATCCTAAATTGATACAGTTCCTAAACATAGTAATGAAAAATTGGAAAACCACACTTAATATACAAACAAATTCAAATAATATCACATCACAGCCAATACAGATTAAGCGTGGAATATACCATGGAGACTCATTAAGTCCTTTCTGGTTCTACCTTGCGCTGAACCCACTATCCAACATGCCGAATAATACAAATTATGGATACGATATTACTGGAACATACCCACACAAAATCACACATTTGCTATACATGGATGATCTAAAACTACTGGCAGCAACAAATCAACAACTCAACCAATTACTAAAGATAACAGAAGTATTCAGCAATGATATAAATATGGCTTTTGGAACAGACAAATGTAAGAAAAATAGCATAGTCAAGGGAAAACACACTAAACAAGAAGATTACATATTGGATAACCACAGCGACTGCATAGAAGCAATGGAAAAAACAGATGCCTATAAATATCTAGGATACAGACAAAAAATAGGAATAGATAATACAAATATTAAAGAAGAACTAAAAGAAAAATATAGACAAAGACTAACAAAAATACTGAAAACAGAATTGACAGCAAGAAACAAAACAAAAACTATAAATACTTATGCTATACCAATATTGACCTACTCATTTGGAGTAGTGAAATGGAGTAACACAGACCTAGAAGCACTCAATACACTTACAGGATCACAATACCACAAATATAGAATACATCACATACATTCAGCAACAGAAAGATTCACATTAAGCAGAAAGGAAGGAGGAAGGGGATTTATCGACATAAAAAACCTACATTAAGGACACGTAGACAATTTAAGAAAATTCTTTCTAGAACGAGCAGAAACTCGCAAAACACACAAAGCAATCACTCATATAAATACATCGGCTACACCACTGCTATTTCATAATCACTTATACAACCCTTTAGATTACATAACATCAACAGATACGAAGAAAGTAAATTGGAAAAAGAAAACGCTACATGGCAAGCACCCATATCATCTAACACAGCCACACATCGATCAAGACGCATCCAACACATGGCTAAGAAAAGGCAATATATACAGTGAGACGGAAGGATTCATGATTGCAATACAGGATCAAACAATAAACACCAGATATTACAGCAAGCATATCCACAACAGATAAATGCAGACTTTGCAAACAACAAATAGACACAGTAGATCACATCACAAGCAGATGTACAATACTAGCAAATACAGAATACCCCAGAAGACATGATAATGTAGCAAAAATAATACATCAACAGCTTGCCTTACAACATAAACTTATAAAATAACACGTTCCCACATACAAGTATGCACCACAAAATGTACTGGAGAATGATGAATACAAATTATACTGGAACAGAACCATTATAACAGATAAAACAACACCACACAACAAACCTGACATCATACTCACCAATAAAAAGAAGAAATTAACACAACTAATCGAAATATCCATACGCAATACAACAAATATACAAAAGAAAACAGGAGAAAAAATTGAAAGATACATCCAACTGGCTGAGGAAGTCAAGGATATGTGGCATCAGGATAAAGTTGACATTATACCAATTATACTATCAACTACAGGAGTCATACCACACAATATCCATCAGTACATCAATGCAATACAGCTACATCCAAACTTATATATACAACTACAGAAATCCGTAATTATTGATACATGTTCAATTACCCGAAAGTTCCTAAATGCAATATAACATATACCATACAGTTAAAAGGAAGTCACGCTTGATCAAGGTCCACGTCACTTTCTACTTCTGACCAGACATAACGTCTAAGATAAGAAAGAAATAATAATAATGATAAGTTCTTGACTACTGAGTAAGAAATAAGTCCAGCACAGGGCAATTTCTAGGATAGGCTATGGCTTAGACTCATGTGTTCGCAAAGTGTGTTAAAACTGCTGCTATATTTCAAAACTCATTAAGAAATGGGATATACCATGGAGGAGAAAGTTTTTATTTTCCGGTTTGCAATGAGGGCAGATTAACTATAATGCTCTTTAATAATCTTTCACAATGACTGAAAACAGCTTATTAATTTTCTTCAAGTACCATGGGATCTTGTGAGTCAAAGGTACTAAGACACTGAATGGGCCACTACAGTGAATACAGAATGCTAACAGTTAAAAAGTTAAATAAAATCATGAAAACAAGTGTTTCTGTATAGTATATATACTAGTAATGCACTATAGTGAAAGGCTCTAAACACTAAGAGAAACTGTGTGCATAATAACAGGAATATGCCACAATAATGTCTTTCCATTCATATTTGGAAATCTACTGGAAGCATATCTAAAACTGATTCGACACAACATTTCTATACCCCATTTAACAATGTGTTATCAAAGTGCAAATTGTTTTTGGTGTAGTTGAGTGAATGATGCAGCCCTTTTGAAATGAGTCCGTATTATTAACTACAAAACTCATAAAGGAATATGTGTACAGGTATGAGGGGGCTAAAATTTCAAGTCACTTGAGCAATGATGTGCAGGAAGTACAGAAGTCATTCTGACCACTCTTTTCTGGGCAAGGAATATTGTTTGTCAATAAACGAAAAGTTTTCTCAAGATATGGTACCATACAAGACAGAGCAAAGTAAGCAAGCTTTAGTGTTTCAGTATTAACAAAAATGTAGATATTCTTATAGCCAAGTTGGCAGCAATTAGTTTCTGAACATGATCACAAACACAATACTTCAGAGAAAGCTTTTTAACTATTATCAGTCATAATAATTTAAAATGTTTAACTTTCCTACATTATTTGAGCAACATGCAATTACAAAATTTCACTTTCACCAGAGTTCTGTGTCAGAAATAGTGTGCACTGTGTTTGTTGCAGTTAAGTAACAATTTGTTCTCCCTAAGCCATCAGCTGTTTGTCAAATTACATTGTGTTGATACAGTCTTCAGTCTGAAGACTGGTTTGATGAAACTCTCAAAGCTAATCTATCACATGCAAGTCTCTTAATTTCTGCATAACTACTGCAACCTGTATTCATCTGAAATTCCTTACTGTATTTGAGCTTTGGACTTGCCCTACAATGTTTTCCCCCACATTTCCTTCCATTGCCAAACCAACTATTCCTCAATGCCTCAGAAAGTGCCAGCCGACCGGAGTGGCTGAGCAGTTCTACGCGCTACAGTCTGGAACCGTGCGACCGCTACGGTCACAGGTTCGAATCCTGCCTGGGGCATGGATGTTTGTGATGTCCTTAGGTTAGTTAGGTTTAAGTAGTTCTAAGTTCTAGGGGACTGATGACCTCAGATGTTAAGTCTCATAGTGCTCAGAGCCATTTTGAAAGTGCCCTATAAAGTGATCCCTTCTTTTAGTTAAGTTGTTGCAAGAATTTCTTTTCTTAATAATTCAGTTCACTACCTTCTTATTAGTTGCTTGATCCATTCATTTGTTTTCCAAACTTCTTTGGTAGCATCACATTTCAAAACCTTTTATTGTCTTCTATGTTTAACTTCCTGTATTCCATATTAACAAAATTTCTCTTTTTTAAGAAACATTGTTCTTCTTAATTTCATTTTTTCGTCTAATAATTTCTTTTCGTCCGCAGCTCGTGGTCTCGCGGTAGCGTTTTCTCTTACCGAGCACACGGGGTCCTGGGTTTGATTCCCAGCAGGGTCAGGAGTTTTCACCTGCCTTGAGATGACTGGGTGTTGTATCTTCATCGTCATCATTCATCCCCATTACGGTCGGAGAAAGGCAATGGCAAACCACCTCCGCTAGGACCTTGCCTAGTACAGCAGTGTGGGTCTCCAGCATCATCCCTTATGCTCTGTCAAGGAGTACAGGAGTTCATCATCATCATCAATTTCTTTTCATGATCACCATCCATTCCATTTAACTGCTCTTCCAAGCCCTTTGTGCCTCTGACAGCAAAACAATATCACTGGAAAATCTTAAAGATTTTATTTCTTGCATCTAAACTTTATAATTCTCATCAGGGATAGGTTGCAACGTTATCTCACTCCCTTCCCAACTATGGCTTCCCTTTCATGCTACTTGACTCATCACCGCAGTCTGGTTTCTGTACAAGTTGTAAATAAACTTTTGTTCCCCGTATTTTATCCCTGTTACCATATGAAATGAAAGAATGTATTCCAGTCAACATTGTCTTTTATTCCCTCTCTACACCTACAAATGTAGTTTTGCCTTTAGTCTATGTCCTAAGATAAGTTATTGGGCCAACACTGCCTTGCATGTTCCTACATTGCTACAGAATCCAAATTGATGTTCCATATGATCAGCTTCTACCATTCAACCAGGCCTGTGATGCATTATGTGGGAGTTTTGAAGCCTGCTACTTTAGGATGTCTGGGATAGTTCCTTTTGCGTATTTCGAAAGTGGAGATGTGTCAATCAGGTGGGTGTGGAGTTCTAATGAAGCAGCTGTGAGTCCTCGTGAGGAGTCTCGGGTTTTAATTATGTTCTGCAGCTCAAACTGTGCATGGAAAGAATGGAGTCATTAAGAACAGTTTTGTATGTCGAAGTTTGCAAGAGCTGAAAATGAAAGAGGTTGGTTTCAAGGAAGAGCAGGAGAATCCTTCTGGGATTCGGGCTGGAAATTCTCTAGGTAGGGTTTGACACTCACTCTGTTGGTTGCGGGTTGGCAAATGGCCATTTCAATTGTTTTACCAAAAAAATATTTCTTTCCTCATTCTGTGGTGCACATTTTAATGTATCCTAGACGTGAGGCTCCAAGGAAATTATTTCCTCCATTCTCCTTCTATCTCTTCTGTAGCCTGATGAAGGATGATTGCCTTATATATGTAAAAGATTACAAAAGGTGTTAAATAACTTTCAAATTAAATGTGGTCTATGGAACAAAGCAAGACAAAAAACTAGTTTCTATGACAACTTTGCTTCTTTGTGTAGGGGTGCAGAGTGGAACTCTGTTTTCCGATGTAACGTTCTTCAACAAGATCTCATCTACTATCAAGTATTTGTCTCTACAAATTTGACATGCAAATAAAAACCACACATTTATAGATACTTTTTCTACAGATTATCTTGTTAAGTTCTACATCTACATCTACATCCATACTCTGCAAGCCACCTGACGGTGTGTGGCGGAGGGTACCTTGAGTACCTCTATGGGTTCTCCCTTCTATTCCAGTCTCGTATTGTTCGTGGAAAGAAGAATTGTCGGTATGCTTCCGTGTGGGCTCTAATCTCTCTGATTTTATCCTCATGGTATCTTCGCGAGATATACGTAGGAGGGAAAAATATACTGCTTGACTCTTCGGTGAAGGTATGTTCTCGGAACTTTAACAAAAGACTGCACCGAGCTACTGAGCGTCTCTCCTGCAGAGTCTTCCATTGGAGTTTATCTATCATCTCCGTAACGCTTTCGCGATTACTAAACGATACTGTAACGAAGCGCCCTGCTCTCCGTTGGATCTTCTCTATCTCTTCTATCAACCCTATCTGGTACAGATCCCACACTGCTGAGCAGTATTCAAGAAGTGGGCGAACAAGCATACTGTAACCTACTTCCTTTGTTTTCGGATTGCATTTCCTTAGGATTCTTTCAATTAATCTCAGTCTGGCATCTGCTTTACCAACGATTAACTTGATATGCTCATTCCATTTTAAATCACTCCTAATGCGTACTCCTACATAATTTATGGAATTAACTGCTTCCAGTTGCTGACCTGCTATTTTGTAGCTAAATGATAAGGGATCTATCTTTCTATGTATTCGCAGCACATTACACTTTTCTACATTAAGATTCAATTGTCGTTCCTTGCACCATGCATCGATTATCTGCAGAGCCTCCTGCATTTCAGTACAATTTTCCATTTTTACAATCTCTCGATATACCACAGCATCATCTGCAAAAAGCCTCAGTGAACTCCCGATGTCATCCACAAGGTCATTTCTGTATATTGTGAATAGCAACGGTCCTATAACACTCCCCTGCGGCACACCTGAAATCACTCTTACTTCAGAAGACTTCTCTCCATTGAGAATGACATGCTGTGTTCTGTTATCTAGGAACTCATCAATCCAATCACATAATTGGTCTGATAGTCCATATGCTCTTACTTTGTGCATTAAACGACTGTGGGGAACTGTATCGAATGCCTTGCGGAAGCCAAGAAACACAGCATCTACCTGGGAACTCGTGTCTATGGCCCTCTGAGTCTTGTGGACGAATAGCGCGAGCTGGGTTTCATACAACTGTCTTTTTCTAAACCCATGCTGATTCCTACAGAGTAGATTTCTAGTCTCCAGAAAAGTCACTATACTCTAACATAATACGTGTTCCAAAATTCTACAACTGATTGACGTTAGAGATATAGGTCTATAGTTCTGCACATCTGTTCAACATCGCTTCTTGAAAACAGGGATTGACCTGTGCTCTTTTCTAATCCTTTGGAACGCTACGCTCTTCTAGAGACCTACGGTACACTGCTGCAAGAAGGGGGCCAAGTTCCTTCGCGTACTCTGAGTAAAATCGAACTGGTATCCCATCAGGTCCAGTGGCCTTTCCTCTTTTGAGCGATTTTAATTGTTTCTCTATCCCTCTGTCATCTATTTCGATATCTACCATTTTGTCATCTGTGTGACAATCTAGAGAAGGAACTACAGTGCAGTCTTCCTCTGTGAAACAGCTTTGGAAAAAGACATTTAGTATTTCGGCCTTTAGTCAAGTTAGTTAGTTGAGAGAAAGATTGAAGATTCATGATGGCTGTATGACAAGTAATAATAATAATGACTGTACACAGACCTCTGTTGTAACAGCCTGCAGTTGGCTGTTATTTTTGATAAATATCTGTGTACTCTATAAATAATAAGAAAACATAACAAGATAAGCAAGTATAACTGAGGAAGCAGCAGATATTGAGAAGTATCAGTTTCAGTACTGATTTTGCTATAGGCTTTTTAAAAGTTAGGCTAAGTAACCACAAATAGTTTAAAGCAGTTTAACTACACTTAATTATTAATGCAGTTTGTGTGGAAATGATGGCTGACTGGATCAGTAATTTCTAGTATTCAATCTGCTTGCAGCCATTTACTCATTGAAACTTTATGTCAAACAGAATTACCAATAAGTTATCCAATAATCTGAGCCACTTGATGCTATTTGGCCTAATATAAGAAATAGGGCCATTGTGGATATTAATAAATAACTTGAGCCAGCTGTAAAATAATCCCTGTAAAGAGTATTTTTAAGTTTTCCTTTGGCAATCATTTCTGTATTTTCATTTGATTCTTCTGCCCCAATTTCATCATCAGGAGATACGCTCTGCAAAAAAAAAATGAAAAAGGAAGAAAGAAGTACCAGTATTAGCAAATGAAATAAAATGTAAATAAACCCTGAATCTACTGATGACAATATATGACACCCTTTTTGATGAATGCAGATTGTTTATAGAATACAAACAAAAGACAAATCCAATGACAGTTTTGGGCTTCTCAGGCTATGAGCAGTAACTGAGTGTGAGCCATATACAATTTTATACATCAAAATCAGTTTTACTGATGAAAAAACACAACATCTAGAGTGTATAGTATTTTAGTTACATTCAGTTGTTCTACAGAATATCACTGAAATTAAGTTTACAATCTTTTGATATTCGAGTATAATATATGTCATTCTTACCTTCACTCTATATATTTTGTGTTATAAGCATGATGAAAACTTCAGACCTTCAAAATCAGGAAAGTTACAACCAATTTTAAGCAAACCAACTGCTCATCGGTAACATTATCATGATTAGCAATATCAGAAAATGCTTGACATCAACTGCAAGATAAAGTTCTCCTTCCAGACTTCTCCATGAACAGTAATAAAAGGTGGCATTCAACTGTATTTCTGTCCTAAACACAGCAATTCAAGAGACAATGCTCTCATCACCAGGTTTGAAAAGTTTAGCTCCTGAAGGCTCTGCAGAAGTGTTGACTTGACACTCTTGGAGCCCACAGTAGAGCAGTGGGTTGATGTTGTGTCAAATACGGCCCAGTGTAGTGCAGGCTGTGAGATGGGACAAGTGCTGACAGATGTCAACGTTTTTAATCTAAGATGAAGTTTTTATTCTACTTCATGCTATGAATGCCATAATGATTATTGTTGACAGATATTTTTAGTGTTTTAACATCATGAGCTAAATTAAACAAGCAGCTGATGAGAGTATTGTCTCTCAAAACAAGTTGCAGAGCTGTGTGTAGGACAGAAGTATGGTTCAATGCTGCCAATTACTACAGTTAAAACTTGGCAACAATCACGTTGCATCTGTAATGGATAATATTAGATTCTCCATGGACTAATGTCTCATCTATATGGTCATCTATGTTAATCCTACATGTTTGTTATTGTCATACACTCACTTTCTATTAGGTTATCATCTCAGGATTACCTTATCTCTTGGAAACCACCGAAGTACTTTCTTGAACCACAGAAAATCACCTGATCTGTCTTCATTTTCATTTCACTAATAATTACGTCTTTCACTTCAAGCTCCTCCCTGGTGCATCTCTTAGTAATTCCCTAAGCCATCCTTCCATTTTTCACTGAACAATTCTCAGTTTTAGAATGACTCTGCTTAAAGAGTCCATTTGTCCCTGCCAAAAACGAACAATGATAACACACAGTGTGTGTAAACTTTCTGTTTCAGCCACATTCTAATCTTCTTTTTGATATATATCCATGGTTTATCAAAAGAACTCCATGTCAGTTTTACCCTTTTACATATTTCTTTTCCTGTTAATTTCCTTGTCATCTTCAGTTGACTTATACAAATGCCCACGAGCTGCTTCATGATTCATTGCTAGTTCATACTATTTTCTTATTGATGTGTTGGTTAAATAAAATATAAATTATAGTATATAAAAAAGAAAGAAACTTCCACATGGGAAAAATATATTAAAAACAAAGATTCCAAGACTTACCAAGCAGGAAAGCGCCGGTAGACAGGCACAATAAAATAACACACAAACACACACACAAAATTTCTAGCTTTCGCAACCGACGGTTGCTTCTTCAGGAAAGAGGGAAGGAGAGGGAAAGACGAAACGATGTGGGTTTTAAGGGAGAGGGTAAGGAGTCATTCCAATCCCGGGAGCGGAAAGACTTACCCTAGGGGGAAAAAAGGACAGGTATACACTCGCGCACACACACACACATATCCATCCGCACATACACAAGCAGACATTTGTTGTAAATTATAGTATAATTGACTTTCAAGCCTACGGCCAAACTTCTATTAATAATAAGTCCTGCCATTCCAATGAAAGTTTAGATTGACTAGAAGCAATATTACATGCCAGCAGCAAAGTGAAAGTAATTCAGAGATGCTGAATTGAAACGTAATTCTCCTTTCTTTTCCCAGTCTAAGAATCTGAAAATTTGATCGAGGAATTGAAATGTAGCAATGTGGGATGGTTCCACTTGCTATAGCATTATACCCCATATACTTTTTTTTCTTTCCTACTCTTTGTTGCATATATAGTACAAGGCCTGTTCAACAAAGTTTACTGTCATATGTTCTCGCACTAATTTAATCTTGTGATATTCTATTAGCTTAATGTGTAACAAACACACATACTAATTTCATTGTTGGCATGCCTGTGAGAGGCAAGCAGGCTGAGCTACGTTCTGTCTCACATACTGCAACAATGGAGGTTATGGGCAATGAACAACATGTGGCTTTGATATTCTGCTTTTGTTTAAACAAATCTTCAGCTGAAACCTATGCAATGTTACAGGAGGCCTGCGGAGAGTCTGTTCATCCCTACAGTGCAGCTTGAAGATGCTTTGAATTGCATTAAAGGTGACAAACAGTTTCAAAAAATGTGCACCCAATACTTCTCTTACAGTAGAGGACTTTAACACTTCTGCTGTCCTTGTGAGAGAAGAACAATGAATAATCTGGCAAACACATTCTAAAATACTGAAAATTTAATTTGGTGCTAGACACATGTCAATGGCAGAAAATTTACTAATGAGAGAAACTTGTGCATGGCGGGTTCCAAAACTGTTGATTCCCAAACAACAGGACATTCATGTGCAGGTCTTCATGCAGTTGAAATTGATGTCAGAAGAAGATTCATAGTTTCTTTCAAAGGCAATCACTGCTGATGAAACTTGGCTGTATCATTTTGATCCTGTGAGCAAACAGCAAAACTCGGTCGGGAAATCTCCTTCAACATCAACCCCCAAAAAAGAAAAAAGAGCTTGTTTCTGATGAGAAAGTTATGGTCCTCTCATTTTTTGATGTTCATGAAATGGTTTATCTGAATGTTCTACCAACACACACATCAGTAAATGGACAACACTACAGGGATGTCCTAAAAAGTTTGCGAGTCCATGTCAGGCGCAAAAGATCACAAACCCACTAAGCAGGACGGATGCTACACCATGATAATGCACAGCCACTTATTGCAAATGTTGTTACTGAATATCTTGCAGAAGTCAATGTGAAGTGCATCCCTCACACTCTCTATACTCTTCTATCAACCCTATCTGGTACAGATCCCACACTGCTGAGCAATATTCAAGCACTGGGTGAACAAGCATACTGTAACCTACTTCCTTTGTTTTCAGATTGCATTTCCTTAGGATTCTTCCAATGAATCTCAGTCTGGCATCTACTTTACCAACGATTAACTTTATATGATCATTCCATTTTAAATCACTCCTAATGCGTACTCCCAGATAATTTATGGAATTAACTGCTTCCAGTTGCTGACCTGCTATTTTGTAGCTAAATGATAAGGGATCTATCTTTCTATGTATTCGCATCACATTACACTTGTCTACATTGAGATTCAGTTGCCATTCCCTGCACCATGCATCAATTCGCTGCAGATCCTCCTGCATTTCAGTACAATTTTCCATTGTTACAACCTCTTGATACACCACAGCATCATCTGCAAAAAGCCTCAGTGAACTTCCGATGTCATCCACAAGGTCATTTATGTATATTGTGAATAACAACGGTCCTACAACACTCCCCTGCGGCACACCTGAAATCACTCTTACTTCGGAAGACTTCTCTCCATTGAGAATGACATGCTGCGTTCTGTTATCTAGGAACTCTTCAACCCAATCACACAATTGGTCTGATAGTCCATATGCTCTTACTTTGTTCATTAAATGACTGTGGGGAACTGTATCAAATGCCTTACGGAAGTCAAGAAACACAGCATCTACCTGTGAACCCGTGTCTAAAGCCCAATGAGTCTCGTGGACGAATAGCGCGAGCTGGGTTTCACACGACCGTCTTTTTCGAAACACATGCTGATTCTTACAGAGTAGATTTCTAGTCTTCAGAAAAGTCATTATACTCGAACATAATACGTGTTCCAAAATTCTACGTTAGAGATATAGGTCTATAGTTCTGCACATCTGTTCGACGTCCCTTCTTGAAAACGGGGATGACCTGTGCCCTTTTCCAATGCTCTGGAACGCTTCGCTCTTCTAGAGACCTACGGTACACCACTGCAAGAAGGGGGGCAAGTTACTTCGCGTACTCTGTGTTAAATCGAACTGGTATCCCATCAGGTCCAGCGGCCTTTCCTCTTTTGAGCAATTTTAATTGTTTCTCTATTCGTCTTTCATCTAATTCGATATCTACCAACTTGTCATCTGTACAACAATATAGAGTAGGAACTACAGTGCAGTCTCTCTCTGTGAAACAGCTTTGGAAAGACATTTAGTATTTCGGCCTTTAGCCTGTCATCCTCTGTTTCAGTACCATTTTGGTCACAGAGTGTCTGGACATTTTGTTTTGATCCACCTACTGTTTTGACATAAGACCAAAATTTCTTAGGATTTTCTGCGAAGTCAGTACATAGAACTTTACTTTCGAAATCAGTGAACACCTTTCGCATAGCCCTCCTCACACTACATTTTCCTTCGCGTAATTTTTGTTTGTCTGCAAGGCTTTGGCTATGTTTATGTTTGCTGTGAAGTTCCCTTTGCTTCCACAGCAGTTTTCTAACTCGGTTGTTGTACCACAGTGGCTCTTTTCCATCTCTTATGATCCTGCTTGGCACATACTCATCTAACGCATATTGTATGATGGTTTTGAACTTTGTCCTATCTGTACTTGAGACACAACTTTTGTGTTGAGCCGTCAGGTACTCTTAAATCTGCTTTTTGTCAGTTTTGCTAAACAGAAAAATGATTAAACATCTGTTGCAAATAAATAAATAAAAGTAAGGACCAATCACACAATGGAAAATCCGGGATGGAAAGTAACACTATTATGAAAAGGATAGTTGCTACTTACCACATAGCAGAGATGCTGAGTCAGAGATAGGCACAACAAAAAGACTGTTACAAAATAAGCTTTCGGCCAAGAAGGGCTTTGTCAAAAATAAACCAGCTGCCAGAGACTGTGGTCGTGTGTGTGTGTGTGTGTGTGTGTGTGTGTGTGTGTGTGTGTGTGTGTGTGTGTCTATTTTTGACAAAGGCCTTGTTGGCCAAAAGCTTATTTGTGACAGTCTTTTTGTTGTGCCTACCTGTGACTCAGCATCTCTGCACTATATGGTGAGTAGTAAATCTCCTTTTCCTAATATTGCTAAAAGAAAGCACCATGTTTTATTAGAAAGCTCTCAGGCATACACAGATGAGCCCAAACGTTATGGTCATATACTTATAGCTTGTTGGCCCACCTTTGCAATCCAGTATAAAAGCAGTTCTGAATGGCAAGGATTGAACAAGCCCTTATTGAGAAATCTCATTTTCTTCATTCTAAAGAACATTTTTTTTTTTTGTCATCAGTCTACTGACTGGTTTGATGCGGCCCACCACGAATTCCTTTCCTTTGCTAATCTCTTCATCTCAGAGTAGCACTTGCAACCTACATCCTCAATTATTTGCTTGACGTATTCCAATCTCTGTCTTCCTCTACAGTTTTTGCCCTCTACAGCTCCCTCTATTACCATGGAAGTCATTCCCTCATGTCTTAGCAGATGTCCTATCATCCTGTCCCTTCTCCTTATCAGTGTTTTCCACATATTCCTTTCCTCTCTGATTCTGCATAGAACCTCCTCATTCTTTACCTTATCAGTCCACCTAATTTTCAACATTCGTCTATAGCACCACATCTCAAATGCTTCGATTCTCTTCTGTTCCGGTTTTCCCACAGTCCATGTATCACTACCATACAATGCTGTACTCAAGACGTACATCCTCAGAAATTTCTTCCTCAAATTAAGGCCGGTATTTGATATTAGTAGACTTCTCTTGGCCAGAAATGCCTTTTTTGCCATAGCGAGTCTGCTTTTGATGTCCTCCTTGCTCCGTCCGTCATTGGTTATTTTACTGCCTAGGCAGCAGACTTCCTTAACTTCATTGACTTAGTGACCATCAATCCTGATGTTAAGTTTCTCGCTGTTCTCATTTCTACTACTTCTCATTACCTTCGTCTTTCTCCGATTTACTCTCAAACCATACTGTGTACTCATTAGACTGTTCATTCCGTTCAGCAGATTATTTAATTCTTCTTCACTTTCACTCAGGATAGCAATGTCATCAGCGAATCGTATCATTGATATCCTATCACCTTGTATTTTAATTCCACTCCTGAACCTTTCTTTTATTTCCATCATTGCTTCCTCGATGTACAGATTGAAGAGTAGGGGCGAAAGGCTACAGCCTTTTCTTACTCCCTTCTTAATACGAGCACTTCGTTCTTGATCGTCCACTCTTATTACTCCCTCTTGGTTGTTGTACATATTGTATATGACCCATCTCTCCCTATAGCGTACCTCTACTTTTTTCAGAATCTTAAACAGCTTGCACCATTTTATATTGTCGAACACTTTTTCCAGGTCGACAAATCCTATGAACGTGTCTTGATTTTTCTTTAGCCTTGCTTCCATTATTAGCCGTAACATCAGAATTGCCTCTCTCGTGCCTTTACTTTTCCTAAAGCCAAACTGATTGTCACCTAGCGCATTCTCAATTTTCTTTTCCATTCTTCTGTATATTATTCTTGTAAGCAGCTTTGATGCATGAGCTGAGCTGTTAAGCTGATTGTGCAATAATTCTCACACTTGTCAGCTCTTGCCGTCTTCGGAATTGTGTGGATGATGCTTTTCCAAAGTCAGATGGTATGTCGCCAGACTCATATATTCTACACACCAACGTGAATAGTCGTTTTGTTGCCACTTCCCCTAATGATTTTAGAAATTCTGATGGAATGTTATCTATCCCTTCTGCCTTATTTGACTGTAAGTCCTCCAAAGCTCTTTTAAATTCCGATTCTAATACTGGATCCCCTATCTCTTCTAAATCGATTCCTGTTTCTTCTTCTATCACATCAGACAAATCTTCACCCTCATAGAGGCTTTCAATGTATTCTTTCCACCTATCTGCTCTCTCCTCTGCATTTAACAGTGGAATTCCCGTTGCACTCTCAATGTTACCACCGTTGCTTTTAATGTCACCAAAGGTTGTTTTGACTTTCCTGTATGCTGAGTCTGTCCTTCCGACAATCATATCTTTTTCGATGTCTTCACATTTTTCCTGCAGCCATTTCGTCTTAGCTTCCCTGCACTTCCTATTTATTTCATTCCTCACCGACTTGTATTTCTGTATTCCTGATTTTCCCAGAACATGTTTGTACTTCCTCCTTTCATCAATCAACTGAAGTATTTCTTCTGTTACCCATGGTTTCTTCGCAGCTACCTTCTTTGTACCTATGTTTTCCTTCCCAACTCCTGTGATGGCCCTTTTTAGAGATGTCCATTCCTCTTCAACTGTGTTGCCTACTGCGCTATTCCTTATTGCTCTATCTATAGCATTAGAGAACTTCAAACGTATCTCGTCATTCCTTAGAACTTCCGTATCCCACTTCTTAGCGTATTGATTCTTCCTGACTAATGTCTTGAACTTCAGCCTACTCTTCATCACTACTATCTGAGTCTATATCTGCTCCTGGGTATGCCTTACAATCCAGTATCTGATTTTGGAATCTCTGTCTGACCATGATGTAATCTAATTGAAATCTTCCCGTATCTCCCGGCCTTTTCCAAGTATACCTCCTGCTCTTGTGATTCTTGAACAGGGTATTCGCTATTACTAGCTGAAACTTGTTACAGAACTCAATTAGTCTTTCTCCTCTTTCATTCCTTGTCCCAAGCTCATATTCTCCTGTAACCTTTTCTTCTACCTCTTCCCCTACAACTGCATTCCTGCACCCATGACTATTAGATTTTCGTCCCCCTTTACATACTGCATTACCCTTTCAATATCCTCATACACTTTCTCTATCTGTTCATCTTCAGCTTGCGACGTCAGCATGTATACCTGAACTATCGTTGTCGGTGTTGGTCTGCTGTCGATTCTGATTAGAACAACTCGGTCACTGAACTGTTCACAGTAACACACCCTCTGCCCTACCTTCCTATTCATAACGAATCCTACACCTGTTATACCATTTTCTGCTGCTGAAGATATTACCCGCTACTCATCTGACCAGAAATCCTCGTCTTCCTTCCACTTCACTTCACTGATCCCTACTATATCTAGATTGAGCCTTTGCATTTCCCTTTTCAGATTTTCTAGTTTCCCTACCACGTTCAAGCTTCTGACATTCCACGCCTCGACTCGTAGAACATTACCCTTTCGTTGATTATTCAATTTTTTTCTCATGGTAACCTCCCCCTTGGCAGTCCCCTCCCGGAGATCCGAATGGGGGACTATTCCGGAATCTTTTGCCAATGGAGAGATTATCATGACACTTCTTCTACAGGCCACATGTCCTGTGGATACATGTTACGTGTCTTTAATGCAGTGGTTTCCATTGCCTTCTGCATCCTCATGTCATTGATCATTGCTGATTCTTCCGCCTTTAGGGGCAATTTCCCACCCCTAGGACAAGAGAGTGCCCTGAACCTCTATCCGCTCCTCCGCCCTCTTTGACAAGGCAGTTGGCAGAATGAGGCTGACTTCTTATGCCGGAAGTCTTCGGCCGCCAATGCTGATTATTTATCAAAATTTAGGCAGTGGCGGGGATCGAACCCAAGACCGAAGACGTTTTGATTACGAATCAAAGACGCTACCCCTAGAACAGGGGTATGTAAGAACATCTTAGCTTTTCTAAAAACTATGTGACTAAAATGTTATCTTTAGTAATCATTGCTGGTTTCTGGAATGTTCAAATTTTACAATATAATCCTTTCTGAAAATCCAGTGTCAAAGTACTGTAGCACCAATTTTTCTGTTCCAAGAAATACATAATTTTAATGGAACATCACATTAGTTAATAAAATAATTCATGTAGAAAACATGAGTTTCCAGAAAATCTTTGGCACGCTTTTCTACATCTGGTGGATGAACAAGCACACTCAAAATTTCATTAATACAATAGAATCTATTTTTTACGCAATATGAAGAATATCCAACTTATTGTTAAACAAATTGGAATAACTGTCTGATGTAATCTTGTATATGTATTGACTAATATTCCTGTCTTTTAAGTTACTACTGAAAATGTAATAACTCCATACTTAATCAATTTGTAAAAATAGTCTTATGTGCACCTTGAAATATGTGCTGTGGATGAAGTTGCAGTCAGTCCCAGTGTCACAGTCACTGAGTTGTATTCAGTCAGTCTTGGATACACTTTCATTGTGTACAGACACTATTTTTGTTGTGAAAATGGCTTTATGTAACACCATAAACTGCTGTTTTATTTAATCTGTATTGTGCAAGTAGTTTCTATCAAAGTCCATTGTGCACTTTATGAAAACAAGGAAGTGAAAAGCATGTTTGGAAAATGCAGCCAAAATAAAAAAAAAAAGTTGTTCTCAGCTGTAGTTACGAGAGTAGGACTAAAAATAATGTGTTCGTTAATGTTAACACAAATCATGTATACATATCTTGTAAACTGACTTGAGCCGCATCATTCCCATAGAAGAACCGATGTTCAGATGGTCTGTGGGACACGTGACAAACTGACTGATTACATGTCACCGTCCTCGTATCAGTCAACCAGCTCACATGACTGGTATTAACTTTGTAACAAGGCATCACAACATTTTTCAATATATTTTTGTGTTTTAGTTCATGCTTTTCTATCACAATTGAGTTCGGTTCTTCAGCACAATGTAAAAGAAATTCTAGCTCTTCCATGACATTGAAATATCTGCCTTTATCTGCTTTACATGAAATAATTTTCAATTTTATTTAATATATGCTTTTCATATCTCAAATGCGTGTAGCTGATGTCAGTGGATTGCTTTGTCAGTATTACAACATTCTTTGTATTGTGTACATATTTCACTACTCGTTTGTCGACCGTAATATTTATTGAAACAGTTACACTGCATTTTATATATGTCAACAAAAATCTGTAAATATTTTTGCTTGTATTTTTACTACAGTTTTCAAACATCCTTTTCACCTGAAATTTTCCTGTATCCAGGACCTGTGTATGATGGTTGCTTGACAATGGCATTTGAGTGAATTCAGATACACATAAGGAATAAAGTAAATAGCTGTTTCTGGTGTTACGTAATGTCATTTCTACAACTTATCAAAACTGTGAAACACAACTGGCAATGAAAAATACTATGTTACACAGTCTGCATGCAACATTCCAAGAGTAAAGTTACTGTGTCAGTTAGCCTCGACAGTCGCTGTCCATCAGTATATGAGGTCTGCCTGGTCTTTGTAGTCGTTCCTCTGCATTTCTACTTCACAGTCTCATCATCAGCTGTCCACTCAGTGAGTTTTATGAGTGCTGAAATGTCCCCGATGTGTTTGTTACTCGGGTGACATTCGAAGTCACCGAGCTCTCCTGACTGGCCCACTCTGAAATTCTCCTGTTACTGCTTCTCTACTGACAACATAGTACTCCCCAGCTGCTTTCATACTGGTGGGTTCATCTCTTTTGACAACCTGTGGTCAATTCTGCACTACATAGGGTTGTCTGGATATTTTTGGCCTGATAGTGTGCACACTCATATTACTGTGGTGGGTCATGGCTTCATAATTTATTCACCATGCAGGTTACCCTAGTTTACCACCACTTCCGTTTTCTTGTTCATTATTACATGCACTCCAACATTAACTCAATTTGTTAATGTACTGATAACCCTGTATTAACCTAAACAGAAATGATCTTCTGTCTGCCCATCACTAATTTCCAATATACACTATATGGTCGAAAGTATCTGGACACCTGGCTGAAAATAACTTACAAGTTCTTTGGTGCCCTCCATCAGTAATGCTGGAATTCAATACAGTGTTGGCTCACCCTTAGCCTCGACGACAGCTTTTCCACTCTCACAGGCATATATTCAATCCGGTGCTGGAACATTTCTTGGGGAATGACAGCTCATTTCTTCACAGAGTGCTGCAATGAGGAGAGGTATTGACGTTGGTTGGTGAGGCCTGGCATGAAGTAGGTGTTCCAATACATCCCAAAAGTGTTCTACAGGATTCAGGTGAGGACTCTGTGCAGGCCATTCCATTACAGTGATGTTATTGTCGTGTAACCACTCCACCACAGGCCGTGCTTCATGAACAGGTGTTCAATCGTATTGAAAGATGCAATCACCATTCCCGATTTGCTCTTCAACAGTGGGAAGCAAGAAGGTGCTTAAAACCTCAATATAGGCCTGTGCTATGACAGTGCCATGCAAAACAACAAGGGGTGCAGGCCCCCTCCATGAAAAACACGACCACTCCATAACACCACCAACACCACCTCCGTATTTTAATGTTGGCCCTACACACACTGGCAGAGGACGTTCACCAGGCTTTTTCCATACCCACACCTTGCCAATGGATCACCACATTGTTACTGTGATTAACTGCTCCACATAATGTTTTTGCACTGTCAATCGTCCAATGTTTACACTCCTTACAACAAGCAAGGCGTAGTTTGACATTTACCGGCGTGATGTGTGGCATATGAGCAGCCGCTTGACCATGAAATCCAAGTTTTCTCACCTCCCACCTAACTGTCATAGTACTTGGAGTGGATCCTGATGCAGTTTGGAATTCCTATAAGATGGTCTGGATAGATGTCTCCTTATTACACATTATGACCCTCTTCAACTGTCTGCGGTTCTGTTAGTCAACAGATGAGGTCGGCCTGTACGCTTTTGTGTTGTACGTGTCCCTTCATGTTTCCACTTCACTATCACATCTTCACTATCACATCAGAAACAGTGGACCTATGGATGTTTAGGAGTGTGGAAATCTCGCCTACAGATGTATGAAACAAATGTCACCCAATCACCTGAGCACGTTAGAAGTCCATAGAGTTCTGCAGAGTGCCCAATTCTGCTCTCTCACGATGTCTAATGACTACTGAGGTCGCTGATATGGAGTACCTGGCAGCACAATGCACCTAATAAGAAAAATGTATGTTTTTGGGGGAGTGCGCATACTTTTGTTCACATAGTGTATCTACCTTCAGTCTATCCATTTATCTTTTCACGATCTGTAACCTACCTATAGATTAAGAGATTTAAAATTCCAGTAATTTACTTATTGTTTGAGTTTTAATCCAACTTGGATGCTTCAAGTCTTGTTATATACATTTTCTCTCAAAATAATATATTCAAGAAAAACATTACAGTCAGGCAAATTCTATAGTTATTTCTAGTATTATACCTAAAATTTTCCACTGAAGGATAAGTATTTAATTATTTTAATAATCTGTAGTTCTGAATTCAGGCTGACTGGATAAAAAAGGCAAAAGTCGGGCATCAGGCAAGGAACGACTTTATTACTCACATGATTCACTTTAGAATATGTACACCATCAGATATCTACAAAAATCAAATAATACAAAAAAATTTATAAACACAGTAATGGACAGCTATAGAACTCCACTTGACTGAAAACACTTGGCACACAGTGCTGCAGCCACCCAGGTGCAGTTGCTGCACACAGGTATGGTGTTCCACGTTGTAAGGGAGACGAACACTTGCAGATGGCAGGCAAAGTTCTGCAAAGTGCAAGAAGACATTTTTGCCACCAAATGGCACTACAAAATGTACAGTACACCGAGGTGCATTGACTGACGTTATTATACCATGTGTCTGATGCCTGTGAACAAACTTATTTGAATTGACAGAAAAACATATTTTCTTTAAACAAATAGTGAAAATATTATGAAAAGGATAGATCACTACTCTCCATTAAAATGCCATATCAACAGCAATCATGCTTGGGTAGGTGTAGTACAGTTTGTGCTAAGTGATTTCAATCAAGCACAGTTCTATAGCTTTCTGTCAATGTGTTTTATAAAAATTTTTGTATCTGATTTTTTTGTAGATACTTAATGGATAAATTCTGAAATGCGTCAATGAGAAATAAAGTCATTCCTTGCCTGATGTCTGACTTTTTCCTTTGTCACCCATTCAGTCTGAATGATTACTGATTATTATAATAATGGTCACCAGCCTCCTCATGACTTTATGTCACATTTATATTATTTAATTATTGTCTCACTTCACCATTCTGTTGTCATTTTGTAGTAAAATTTGCTTATTTTTTATTAATTGTATGATTCTCTATATTGTCTTCTACTTCTTTATCAGAATGTGAACTTTTTGGTGGATAAGCTTGAATTATTACAATGGAAAATATTTTATTATTATTCACATTTGTGCCCAACTGGACCACATGATCTACAACAAGAGATACATTAATTTTAAATTATTATTATTATTATTAAAATAAGTCTTCCTTTATTGTCTGAGATTTCTTCAATGTCTGTATTTAATTTTTTTTATGTCTGTGTCTGAATTATTTCTCTATCTACTGTAACGAAACCATGTCCTGATTTAATTTGTGATGGGTCTGTTACTGTTGCACTTTTTATAATCTTACTTTATCCCATTTTAGCTTATTTAACTACTTTTCCAACTCCATTTACCTAACTTGTGAACTTAAGATGTGCAATATTTTGTCCATAATTAAAATGTGAAAAAGAAGTTGGATGTGTAAATTCCACACTACTGTCTATTCAACTAAACTTTATTTAGGAGAGTACAAGTGCTTATAAGTAGCTGTGTGCACCCCATAGCATAAAACACCTGTTTGAGCTCTATCAGACCATTGCTCTCAATGTTCTTTCACCTAGTACACAGTAACAAATTACATATGACAGTAGGACCTCCTACAACCCTATCCATGACAGAATAGTCTGTCAATATCAGCAGAAGAATTTGGCAAGGGATGTCAACAGAGCCAAACTTTCAGAAAGTTATACTCAGAGCAGTCTTATCCCAGGCCAGAGTGCCTCTGAATCAACACAACCACTTCACATGCTGATCACATGACAATGAAGTCCTCATATTTCCTGTCAATATTTAGAAAAAATGGTTCAAATGGCTCTGAGCACTATCGGACTCAACTTCTGAGGTCATTAGTCCCCTAGAACTTATAACTAACCTAAGGACATCACACACATCCATGCCTGAGGCAGGATTCAAACCTGCGACCATAGCTGTCTCACAGTTCCAGACTGCAGCGCCTAGAACCGCACGGCCACTTCGGCCGGCTGTCAATATTTTCAATTAGCAGTCAGGCTGTCTTTGCATGACTCGTTACCCATTCAAGTCTAATCTCAACCATTCTAGATATTGCCTTATGATGCCATCTGTAATGCCATTTGGTGAACAGTCTATGTATATTTGTTTTCCATAAAGGAATCCATCAATATGATCAGCTTATGTGCAATAATAACTGCATTAAAGAACATCTGGACTAGAAGTTTGAGGCTACCCTGGTTGTTTCCCTTAACCCTCATAATGATACAATTAAAGCTTCTACTCCCAGTCCTTAGTAGTCAGTCACTTTTTGTACCCTACCAGAAATATTACTTCCACTATAATATTTCAACAAGTTTTTTTCATTCAAAAATTTAAAAGACAACAGCATGTTTGATTAGTTCAGTAAGGAACATGTACTGTACTTACATCTACAGATACCACTGAAATTTGTGGTTTCATATTTTTATCTCTGGAGACTTGTTTTTTAGTATCGACATCTTCTTGGTTGCTTGCCAACATGTCAGAAAATGCAGTTTTATTGTTCACCAGTTCACTGAATGTTCCTTGAGCTTCAATTTTGCCCTGGAGAGTATTGCATTTGTACATTAATATTGTATCTTGTAATATTTGCATTTGTATATAATACTGTATCTTCTAAAATTGTTTTTTTATATTCTATTATATTTATTATATAATTGATGATGTAAATAAAATAGAAAGAAACTTCCACATGGGAAAAAATATATTAAAAACAAAGAATCCAAGACTTACCAAGCGGGAAAGTGCCGGTAGACAGGCACAATAAAATAACACACAAACACTCACACAAAAGCTTGAAATTTGTGTGTGTTTGTGTGTTATTTTATTGTGCCTGTCTACCGGCACTTTCCCACTTGGTAAGTCTTGGATTCTTTGTTTTTAATATATTATTATGTAATTGCATATATATAAAAAAAGATGCTGTAACTTACCAAATGAGAAAGCACTGGTAGATAGACACAATAAAAAACTCACAAACACACACACCAATTTCAAGCTTTCGCAACCCAAGGTTGCTTCATCAGGAAAGAGGGAAGGAGAGGGAAAGACAAAAGGATGTGGGTTTTAAGGGAGAGGGTAAGGAGTCATTCGAATCCCGGGAGCAGAAAGACTTACCTTAGGGGGAAAAAGGACAGGTATACACACACACACACACACACACACACACACACACACACACACATATACAGACACAGGCACACAAACGTAAATGCAAAGAGTTTGGGCAGAGATGTCAGTCGAGGCGGAAGTACAGAGGCAAAGATGTTGATGAATGACAGGCGATGTACGAGAGGCAGCAACTTGAAATTCATTAACTTATCCATGTGCTGTTGCTACCTCATTTTATTGTGCGTCTGGAAACATAAGAACTTCACAAAGAGAGCCTTACCCAATGTGAGTTCATTTTGACCTGTCCCATTATTCTCTGTGGGTGGCAAGGATGTATCTGGGCAATTTTTCATTATACAATTCTAATCATAGAACATCAAATTTTTTGAAAAGTCCTCCAATGAACCAGACAAATTGTTTATGTAGGTCATGAAGAGGAAAAGACCAAGCTCCAAACTTTGAGGGACATCACATCTAATGTTTCACCACTGACTTTTTTTTTTCTTTTAGATATCTGATTTGGTGAAGGCTGCCGGTCTTGCTTACGAGATGAAGGCAGAGCTCACCATCTGCAGCATCGTTGACAGAACCGACTGCGGACCTTTGGTGCAGAGCCGGGTGGAGGGTCTGAATCAGAGGCTCAGACGGTTTTGCGACCGTATTGGCTGCAGATTCCTTGACTTGCGCCATAGGGTGGTGGGGTTTCGGGTTCCGCTGAATAGGTCAGGAGTTCACTACACTCAGCTGGCGGCTACACGGGTAGCGGAGGCTGTGTGGCGTGGACTGGGCGGTTTTTTAGGTTAGAAGGCCTCGGGAAAGTGCGGGATGGGCTGCAATGTCAAAGGGTGCTTGGCAATTACAGGACGTGCTTGGATCAAGGAACAGTCGGAATTATAGTTGTAAATTGTTGTAGTTGCGCTGGAAAAGTCCCTGAGCTTCAAGCGCTAATAGAAAGCACAGAAGCTGATATCGTTATAGGTACAGAAAGCTGGCTAAAGCCTGAAATAAGTTCTGCAGAAATTTTTACGAAGTCTCAGACGGTGTTCAGGAAAGATAGATTAGGCAGAATTGGTGGTGGAGTGTTGGTGTCTGTCAGTAGTGGTTTATCTTGTAGTGAAGTCGAAGTAGATACTCTGTGCGAATTGGTGTGGGTGGAGGTTATACTTAACAGCCGAATTAAGTTAATAATTGGCTCCTTCTACCGACCCCCAGACTCCGATGATACAGTTGCGGAACAGTTCAGAGAAAGTTTGAGTCTCGTAACAAATAAATACCCCACTCATACGGTTATAGTTGGTGGGGACTTCAACCTACCCTCGGTATGTTGGCAAAAATACTTGTTCAAAACCAGTGGTAGGCACAAAACGTCTTCCGAGATTGTCCTAAATGCATTCTCCGAAAATTATTTAGAGCAGTTAGTCCACGAACCCACGCGAATTGTAAATGGTTGCGAAAACACACTTGACCTCTTGGCCACAAACAATCCAGAGCTGATAGAGAGCATCATGACTGATACAGGGATTAGTGATCACAAGGTCATTGTAGCTAGGCTCAATACCATTTCTTCCAAATCCATCAGAAACAAACGCAAAATAATTTTATGTAAAAAAGCGGATAAAGTACCACTAGAAGCCTTCCTAAAAGACAATTTCCATTCCTTCCGAACTGACTATGCGAATGTAGACGAGATGTGGCTCAAATTCAAAGATATAGTAGCAACAGCAATTGAGATATTCATACCTCATAAATTGGTAAGAGATGGAACGGATCCCCCGTGGTACACAAAAAAGGTCCGAACGCTGTTGCAGAGGCAACGGAAAAAGCATGCGAAGTTCAGAAGAACGCGAAATCCTGAAGATGGGCTAAAATTTACAGACGCGCGAAATTTGGCACGTACTTCGATGCGAGATGCCTTTAATAGGTTCCACAACGAAACATTGTCTCAAAATTTGGTAGAAAATCCGAAGAAATTCTGGTCGTATGTAAAGTACACAAGCGGCAAGACGCAGTCAATACCTTCGCTGCGCAGTGCCGATGGTACTGTTATCGACGACTGCGCCGCTAAAGCGGAGTTATTGAACGCAGTTTTCCGAAATTCCTTCACCAGGGAAGACGAATGGAATATTCCAGAATTTGAAACACGAACATCTGCTAGCATGAGTTTCTTAGAAGTAGATACCTTAGGGGTTGCGAAGCAACTCAAATCGCTTGATACGGGCAAGTCTTCAGGTCCAGATTGTATACCGATTAGGTTCCTTTCAGATTACGCTGATACTATAGCTCCCTACTTAGCACTCATATACAACCGCTCGCTCACCGATAGATCTGTACCTACAGATTGGAAAATTGCGCAGGTCGCACCAGTGTTCAAAAAGGGTAGTAGGAGTAATCCATTTAACTACAGACCTATATCATTGACGTCGGTTTGCAGTAGGGTTTTGGAGCATATACTGTATTCAAACATTATGAATCACCTCGAAGGGGACGATCTATTGACACGTAATCAGCATGGCTTCAGAAAACATCGCTCTTGTGCAACGCAGCTAGCTCTTTATTCGCACGAAGTAATGGCCGCTATCGACAGGGGATCTCAAGTTGATTCCGTATTTCTAGATTTCCGGAAAGCTTTTGACACCGTTCCTCACAAGCGACTTCTAATCAAGCTGCGGAGCTATGGGGTATCGTCTCAATTGTGCGACTGGATTCGTGATTTCCTGTCAGGAAGGTCGCAGTTCGTAGTAATAGACGGCAAATCATCGAGTAAAACTGAAGTGATATCAGGTGTTCCCCAGGGAAGCGTCCTGGGACCTCTACTGTTCCTGATCTATATAAATGACCTGGGTGACAATCTGAGCAGTTCTCTTAGGTTGTTCGCAGATGATGCTGTAATTTACCGTCTAGTAAGGTCATCCGAAGACCAGTATCAGCTGCAAAGCGATTTAGAAAAGATTGCTGTATGGTGTGTCAGGTGGCAGTTGACGCTAAATAACGAAAAGTGTGAGATGATCCACATGAGTTCCAAACGAAATCCGTTGGAATTCGATTACTCGATAAATAGTACAATTCTCAAGGCTGTCAATTCAACTAAGTACCTGGGTGTTAAAATTACAAACAACTTCAGTTGGAAGGACCACATAGATAATATTGTCGGGAAGGCGAGCCAAAGGTTGCGTTTCATTGGCAGGACACTTAGAAGATGCAACAAGTCCACTAAAGAGACAGCTTACACTACACTCGTTCGTCCTCTGTTAGAATATTGCTGCGCGGTGTGGGATCCTTACCAGGTGGGATTGACGGTGGACATCGAGAGGGTGCAAAGAAGGGCAGCTCGTTTTGTATTATCGCGTTATAGGGGAGAGAGTGTGGCAGATATGATACACGAGTTGGGATGGAAGTCATTACAGCATAGACGTTTTTCGTCACGGCGAGACCTTTTTACGAAATTTCAGTCACCAACTTTCTCTTCCGAATGCGAAAATATTTTGTTGAGCCCAACCTACATAGGTAGGAATGATCATCAAAATAAAATAAGAGAAATCAGAGCTCGAACAGAAAGGTTTAGGTGTTCGTTTTTCCCGCTCGCTGTTCGGGAGTGGAATAGTAGAGAGATAGTATGATTGTGGTTCGATGAACCCTCTGCCAAGCACTTAAATGTGAATTGCAGAGTAGTCATGTAGATGTAGATGTAGATGTAGATATGGTTACATGCATACAACAAGAATCCCTTAAGACAATACCAGTTAATTTCCCTAATAAAATTATAAAATCCACAAAATCAGTCCTGGACAGGATTAGAGAAAATGCCCATAGCATTTTTTTTCCTTGTTTAGTTCTACCAGAATTAAGCTTTTGACATCATATATTGCTTTCTCTCTAGGCGAGCCCTTATGAAAGTGAAACTGAGCTGTCATTAAAAGGTTAATGTCAGAAAGGCAGTTCAATATTCTGTTGTATTCTATATTCTCAAAAAAATTTGACAACGCAGCTAGGAGGGAGCTGGGTTTGTAATTAGATGTCAGTGTCCTATCTGTAATTTTATAATTGTTACTACTGAATGGTTTAGCCTTTCAGAAAAATTTGGCATGACTCATCTACTAATTACAGAGGATTATGGGTGTTAGTGTACACACATTACTAGTTTACCTGCTGATGAGGGCAACTTAAGGTCTTAAACTGATAGTATGTTAATCAGCAGAAACAATCTTACATTATTAAGAATAACAATGATGTCAGCTTCCTTCAGGTATTGCAACTGATGGGTAACTAAAACTCTTGTCTTTGTACACAAATATGAACTTATGCACTCCTCAAAAAGTTGCTTTCCAACATGTGTATCAACAGCTGATAAAGGGTCATCCAAGAGGTAAATATCAGCATTACGGTACACAGCCCTGAAACACAAAACAAACATGTAGAAAAATATATTGTACTGGAGGTTTCATATATTAATGACTTTATCTTTTTCTAAGAAACATATACAAAATAAAAGGGTTGCTCCAATATCTAGGGAACATGGAAAAGACTTGTTGTGACTAGATTAAGTCCATTAATTCTTTTCTTGCCTATTCTGTGAGAAGTCCAAATGTCAGGAAAATTGATTTGATGGAAACATGGGGTTCAATAGAGCAATCTAAAATATTAGCTACATGAGCATTTATCAAGAAAGGATTACAGCAACTTGATGCAACTTCATAAACCTCAATATTGTCAAATCTAAAGGAAAATGATGAACAAATTAGAACTACAATCAAATAAAAAAGGTACACACAAATACCAAAAAAACTCTGGATTTCATCTGGCAAAGGAAAGCAGAATCCTTGAGGAGGAAACTGAAATAATCAAGGAGTACACGGAAAAATTTTCCATGGTTCTAGTTATGAGAAACACAGCTGCACAGGAGAAACAGAAACCATCAGTCACTGACACACAAACTCACAGAAGAGCATTAACTGTAGGACAAACCTCTGTATCTACTGGCATGGCAGTGCAAGGAAGTCCACAAAAAAAAAAAATGTGAAATCGATGTTGTCTACTCATCACTGATTCTCGAAAGAGGTCTTAAAGTTTTCCATATAATTCCAAAGTGCTCAAGAACTTAGGAAATAAGATGAGCTAAGGCATTTACATTACACTGATTGTAGCAAATTGCTAAGGCATTTACATTACACTGATTGTAGCAAATTGCAGAACAGTGGAAGAACTAGGAGAAAACATTAATTACAGAGAATGCAGGAAAACCGGATAAGAAGTTCAGCTGGAACAACTTGTTTGCAAATGGCAGTAATATGGATCAGTACTAATAAAACAGATCCAGCTGAAGAAATTAATCTCAGGATAGATGACTCATTTCTGAAGTTAATACATAGCTAAAAATTGTTAGGCAGTGTGATAGACTGATAAGTGACAAGGGAATCACATACTGAAAAAATTGCTCAAAAATAAGCTCTAATACATACTACCTGACCAAAAGAATTTGGACACCTTTTAGTGGACATTAACATGGAGGGTGTCCACCCTCATCTTTATGGTAACTTCAGCACTGCTGGGAATGCTTACAATGAGGTGTCTGAATATCTGTGGAGAAATGGCAGCCTATTCTTCCTCAAGAGCCAAAACCAGAGAAGGTAGTGAGGTTAGACACTGGGGTATGGAGTGAAGTCATGGCTCTAACTCATCCCAGTGTTGTTCCATTTGGTTCAAGTCATATCTCAAGGAGTAACTTGAAACATTTAAGCCTGGGTAGAAGCATGTAGAGGAAATGTTGCTGAAGTTTAGAAATATAGTTGACCAAATACTGGAAGGTTATGTACCTAGTACAACTGTTCGTGGTGGGAAGGGCTCCCCAGTCTTTGTAAAGAAACTTCTAAAGAAACAGAGAGTACTGTATAATTATTGTAAAACCAAACTTAGGCATATAATAGATGGAAACAACTAAACTCATTTTGGGTGTATAAAACATGAAGACATCAGTAACTACCATAACATAATTTTATCCAAAGATGTTTCGTAAAACCCGAGGAAATGTTGGTCTCATGTAAATGCTGTCAGTGGCATCCGTGTAAATGTCTACCCGCCCAAAGATGACACAGAAACTGAAAATTAGGGTATCAAACAACAAGAAGAGATGCTGATCTCCATATTCCAATGTTATTTCAAAAGGAACATCAAAGAATACTGCCTCAGTTTGATTACCACACCACTGAAAGGATGAGGGATGTACGTATTAAGAGTAAGTGATGTTGAGAAACAGATGAAGTTCCTAAAGTTGAACACAGCACTAGGGCCTGATGGAAGTCTTGTAAGATTCTATTTGGAATTTTCTTCTAAACACCAGTGCCCTGAGACTGTGCTCATGTGTGTGAGATTTGTGCTTGTGTGAATGTGTGTGTGTGTGTGTGTGTGTGTGTGTGTGTGTGTGTGTGTGTGTGTGTGTGTGTGTGTTTCCTACTACAGTAGAAGGACTTATTCAAAAACTTTAATATTTTAGCAGTCTTTTTCATTGCACCTGTCTGTGACTGTGACTAGTCTATGTGGTCAGTAACAATCTATCCTGTCCTTATTGTTATTCCATGCTTAAAGAGACATACTGGGATTATTTCTGTGGTAGCTAAAAGCAGGTGTTTCCATTCAAGAATACACATTGATTTTAACGTGGATTGTGTTCCCTTATCTGTCACTCTCAAGCATAATGTATGAGATACCTTTAAAAAAAGGTTTTCTAATATATAACACTTCATTTAGCATAGATTCTTATTACATGAATTATAATGTAATATGAGCATTTTTTTGAGGAACATTGAGGTTGTCACAGTATTTTCTGGTGGCTTGTGAGGAAGAAGTATTACACTGTAGTGTACTTAGCAAAGAATGATATTCCTTTATTTTCCACATATCATTATCTATGTCTTACCTTCTTTCTACACATTTCCTGCTCTTGGAAATGTAACTTGTGGCTCTCAGAACTCAATACTCATTATTTATTTCCACTTATACCATTTTATATTTATTTATATTTTTGGTATGACTTTAGCTAGCACCTATTCTGGAACCCAAAATTATAACTACTAGCATCAGTAGCTCCTGAATGGTCACAGGGACCACTGTGTTCATTACTGTAACTGTTGCAACTTTCAGATTCAACATCAGAACTGGCAATCTGTATTAATTTCATCACTAGTATCAAAGGTACATAGATTATAAATAAACATTAATAACAAAAGTCATGTTTTAAAAATATCAGAAAGATTTGTTTATATGAAACATAAGCCACAGTTGCAAACTAACCTTGCTAGGTTGATGCGTGCTCTTTGTCCACCACTTAGTGACACACCACGTTCTCCAACAATTGTTTTGTCTCCTTGTGGAAATAGCTCAAAGTCTCTTGTAAGTGCACATGCTCGAACAACTTCCCGGTACCTTTTAGGCTCATATTCTTGTCCAAAGAGTATATTCTGTCTCACTGTGCCTACAAAGAGCCACGGATCTTGTGATGCATAAGATACATCTCCACCAACTGCCACAGTGCCTCCACTAAGTGGCAATTCTCCAAGAAGGACATGAAGCAGAGAACTCTAAATAGGAGAAAGAACTGTTATACAATTTTTATTCCAGCACTTTAAACATAATATAAATATTGGTCTTGTGAAGCAGGTATGATGTCGTCTGTTATCCAAAAAAGAAACGCAAAATGATAACCTAAAATGTATTGGATAATAATTCCTCTGCACTCATACAGCAGAAGTCTGTAAATAAGTGAGAAAGATTTAAAAGATTCAAAAAATACATAGTTATTGGGTTCTCTCTGAATTATGTTAGGTGAAACCACAATATTCCATTAAGAGAACTGCCAGATATCTTGTTTGCTTTCGGTGACTGCTGACAAGTGGCTAAAAACCAGTGTCCAAGTAGGGGCAGATGTGCATGACTCAAGGTAGTGTTATCAGACAGATGATGGCAGCCTGTCAATAGCCTTATACCGGGGAATGAGGTTTTCTGCACAAGCAGATCTCTGCGCCAGGCAGAACGACATTATCTCATAATGTATCCATTTATTGTTATTGATCTTGATGTAAAAAAAATAACTCCCCGGCATGCTACTTTTATGTACTACTTCTTCCCTTTATCTACTTAATATAATCTTCCGAAGTGCCTGCATCAGATGTTTTCTTTTTTAAGTTTTCATCTCCAATTATTGTTCAGTAAATATCACAAATCACTTTTTCTCATTTTCAGCCAGCATTATGACCCATGAGCAATCCCAACAACTGATCTTAATCAAATGAATAAAAGGAATTGTGCTTCTCCATTTTAGTTTTCGTAGAACTCATAATTACATCTTCATTCTAGTCTGTTCTCTGATTCACTTATTTGGTTTCCTGTCTTTCTAGTAAGTAAATTCTCAACATGCCTCTCTCAGTTACTCACCACATGTGAAAACTTGTAATTCACACTGACTAAAACTTCAATTTCAGGCAGATTACTTTTGAAAACTTTTCAATTTATCAAAAGTGCTTCAGGCAGTTTTACTCTTTCCATTTGTTGTCTTCAACTGTCTTATGTACAAAAAAACCAACAATTGTTCCCCGTTTTCATTCTTAATTTGCACATTTTTTTCAGTATGTTGGTAACAGAACCGGGAACCTGTTGCGTAAAAGTGCAGCTACCATAGATCTGGGATTAGCATGGATAGTTATAGTTCTTTTAGTTCTGTGCAGGGTAATGTCCAGGGCACCAAAAATGTTGAAGGTTTGAAAATTTTATGACAGGTGAGTTCTTTTTTTAAATTTTTATATGTTAAAGACACATTATGTTCAATATTTTGTTTTTAAACATTCTCTTATGGCTGTCTATCTCTCTTTTGACCTTGGAACAAGTGTTGATGTTGAAGGGAGGCGTTTCTACCAGTTCTGCCACAATGTCACTTGGTAACACAAAAAAGTGAAGTGTTTATATTGTTTTTGTGTGTGAAATAAAATTATGAAAAACATGTAGATAAGTTATCTCTATTCAGTTTTGTCTCACTGTTTAGCAATGGGCAAAAGGAAGTGTGTGTTTAATGTTAACCTGCAAGAGAAACAAATTTTTGAATGTATGTAATGACAGTAACATAGCAGTGCTAGTGTGCTGCTAAAGGGGCTACATTTACATCCTGCATTTCCAGATGTAACCTCAGTTTCAAAACATCAGACTGCATATCCAACTTGTTAAAAGTTATATTACCCAAAATTTTCATCTGTCGGAATAAAAACAGAGGTAGTTATTGTAAACATTATTTTGCCATTTGTATTTGATAATTTGTTGCATTCTCTGGAAAACATCAATTATGTAATAGTTGTGATGGATACTTCAAACAGAAGAGAAGTAAAACTTTTTCTCGTTGCTGTAAAATATTTCAGTCTGGAGGAGCAAATTCAAGTTAAACTTTTAAACTTCAATGAAATGTCAGGTGAAGGAGCTCAAATTTTAACTCAGAATCTTTTTCCACCTGATAAGAAATACGAACTTGAAGAAAAAATTGTTTGTTGTAATGCTGATAACAATTACATGGAACATTTGGGCTGCAGGAAGGTATAAACTTTTTCAGCATTTTTTGTTAAACATTTGCTAAATGTTAAAATTAATTCAGAATCTTAATGTTGTGGATTTTACCATGCATTTAAAACAAACAAACCATTTATGAAAAAAGTCATGTCAAGTGCAAAATACAACTGAATAATTAAAGTTTAATGTTTTAGTAAACTGCTAGATACTGTGATTGAAATCGGATTTTCACTTAAAATGACAATCTTCTTACTGTCTTAAAGTACTGCATGGGACTTCATCTTTCAAATGATGTATTGCTTGTGGTTGCATTTTGAATGTAATCATATTAATGTATCAGTTTTCTGAGATGGTACATCCAGTTTTTGTCATGGCAAACTATTATGGCTACCTGGAAAACTGTCAATATTTCATCATGATTTGAAGACTCGTACTTTCAGGTGACTAGTTTGTGTGGTATGTGACATAATTCTGGAAAATATGCTCTCTTGTTCACTGTTTATATCTTTGACTACAGTGTTCATTTATATGTGGCGAATACAATTGTTATTTCAAGAACATTCACACTTAATGTTTGTATTTTTATCTGATGATTTCACGATGAGAAAGCTCTTTCAGATACAGGAAGTGAAATTAGTGCAGTTTCAGGAACATTTTTAACTATATATAGAGTATAATGAGGTTATGGATATACCTTTGTGCAGATAAAAAATTGCAGGAGCTACACATAGAAAAAAAAATTTGAGTCATCAAACAATATAATGCAATACCATTATTTTAAATTTTGACAGTTCACGCATGAGGATAAACTGTAAAAAAAATTATCTCTTTAGTTAGAAAATATTCTGAAAAAAGATACCTTTATACCACATAAATTTTACATTGGGAAGTTGTCAATTAGGAAATATGTCCTGGTTGGACCCAAAAAATGGTAATATGTCCTGGGTTGGACCCTAAAAAATTCATTAAGTTTAGTAAAAGGTAATGTGTTCCTTTCTTAACAGACACCCTTGGCAGAAACTTAGCAAGAACTTTACAGAACAATAACAAATACTTCCAAGCAATGGGCTTGGTGAAACCAGGAGCAAGTAAGAAAAGTGTTACCAAAGTCAACCATGAGGGAAAAATGGAAGGTAAAAATGAATGTCTCACGTGCAAAACTGGTGCCAACAACATCACAAGAAACAAGACACAAAATTGTTTCAACACGTCTGACAAAATTCTTGTAAGTTAATAAATCTCAGAACTCAATAACTGCAATCCTACCTCATAGGTATGACTTAATATACAATTTCAAACAATGGAAAATCCAGGATGGAATGTAACAATATTAAGAGAAGGAAAGTTGCTACTCATCATATAGCAGAGATGCTGAGTCACAGATAGGCACAACAAAATTACTCTTACAATTATAACTTTCGTCCGTTTACACACCTAATAAGTACTTCCCTCTGCCATGGAGAACACTCTAACCTCTCAAAAATCACTGAAATTCTACCAGTGTATAAGAAAGGAATAAAAATTGTCACAAAAAACAACAACATAATCTATTCAACAACCTACAGAATGGTTTTACAAAAGGAAGATCTACTGTAACAGCAGTAGCAACTATTATACACGAAACATTAAACAAGCTGGAGAAACGAGGCAAGGTAACTGGCACTTTCCTAGGTTTTAGTAAAGCTTCTGATACTGTGAATCATACCATTTTATTGCATAAATTAGAACAACATGGGATGAAAGGAGCAGCCTTAAAATCACTTACTTGTTATTTAAAAGATAGGAAACAGTCTGTTAAGCTAATTTATAAAAGGACTGAATAGTTGTATACAACTAAATCAATCTATAGGATGCTTCAATGTGGTATGCCTCAAGAAAGTACATTAGGACCTTTACTGTTTCTTGTGTTGTTACATATTTAAATGAAACCCAAAACTGCAAAGTCACAAGCTATCCAGATAAGACATCATGTGTCACCTGTGGCAATGATATGCAAACGGTTGCCAATAGTAGTGAAATCATTTACAGTATTTTTCATCTTACCTTGGTGCAAATAACAACATTAAGGAAAAGATAGACTTCTACTCACTACAAAGTTGACACATTGAGTTTCAGACAGGCACAACAACAAGACGCTTACACATTAACTTTCGCCAAAGCCTTCTTCAGAAAAGGAAACACGCACGCACGCACACACACATCATGCACCGTGACCACCACCACCTCCTGCAGCTCAGGCCAGGCTGCAACTGTCATGCAGAATGGAAGCAACAATCTGCAGGGGGTGGGGAAGGGGAAGGGATAGCAGGATGTGGATGGGAGAAGAGAAGAGAGTTGTCTGGCAGAGCATGCAGGGACTAGACTGCCAACAGCTCCTGGAGGCTGTGATGCAGGGAGGACGGGACATGGGTGAGGGTGAGGGGGCAGGCACGACCAGGAGCAAAGGGGAAAGACAGGTGGGTGCTCCTAGAGCACAGCAAAAAAAGAAAAGAGCAGCGAAGGGGAAAGACAGGTGGATGCTGCCAGAACGCAGCACACAGAGAGGGTTACTGTAAATAAGCTACTTGTAAATAAAGAGAACACAGCAACAATGCAATTCCTGCTTAAATATAAATGTTACACATTTCACACTTCCACTGCCACTTAGTTATACATAAAACATACATTTTTTGTATTGTTGTGGATGAACACCTGTCATGGAAAGACTTATAGATCATATCTGTCAGAAAATCAGCACCATACGAATATGTATTTACTGAAATGGATTGAAGCCTTCCTGGGCCATGACACCTTAAGGCAAATATATTTCGATCTGATACATCCACATCTTCAGTATGCTATTCAGATCTGGAGTGAGGCACCAGCTGTTTATACAGGCAGGCTTTATTGGGGGGGGGGGGGGGGGGGTAAGGCAGTAAGAGCTGTAGCTATGGTAAGCAAGAGAGAGCATTTAGAGAAATTTTCAGGAAATTTAAAATACTTAACCTCTATTCTGTGTGCATTCTGCAGGCAATCATACAGAACATAATGCAATGAACAGTAATACACGTAACTACAACACACAAGGAAGGGAAAACTTTCACAGAATTACTAGTAATGAACAGGCTGCATAAAGCAGTCCACATGCAATGACAACTGTTTTTTACAACAGATTACCAGCTGATCTGAAGATAGCTAATTTAAATATATTAAAGAATGAACACAAGTGTTTATTAATACGGAAATACTATTATTTGATAGAAAATTTCAAATGTAATGTTTCCTTGTAAAACTGTTAGTGTATATAGCCATAAGTTTGTTTTTGGAACAAAAAAACTGATAATCTCTTATCTTCAATTTTTATATCAACACATCCATTTACCTTTCACTGGTAAGAGAAGGATAATCAGTATATGTGAACTAAATCTATGACAATGTCTGAAAACTGATCGTTATGCAGACAGTAGTTTAATTGGTTAATTAAGGCTAATTATTGCAAATGAAATAACATGCTTTGGTGACAACACTGATAAACTTGTGTGGCTGGAACATTCTGTATATGCTTACTGTTATCAGCCATACTGGTAAGAGTATGGTGAAAGCTTTTGATACTTTTGATAGATTTGTTTTTTTTTTGAGTCATCAGTCTTCTTACTGATTTAATGCTGCTTGCTGTCTCTTCTTCTTTGTGTCAACTCCACAGTTTCACAGTAACATACACACTCAACATCCTCAATTATTTGTTGGCTATAACATCTGTTTTCCTCTAAGTTTTTTGCCTGTTTGTCTCACTCAGGTTCCACAGAAGTTATGTCCTATTGTCTTCACATGTCCTATCACCATGTTCTTTCTTGTAGACAGTGTTGTTTTCCATATATTTCTTTCCTCACATATTCTGCAGAGACAATTCTCATATCTTATCAGTCCACTTAATTTTAAGTATACTTCTGTAGCATTACATTTCAAGTGCTTTGATTCAGTTCTTTTCCAGTTTTCCTCTGATTCACTTCCATACAATGCTGTGTTTAAGATCTATGTTCCCATAAATTACTTCTGTAAATTAATGCCTACATTTGATCCTAGAAGACTTCCTTCAGTGAGAAATGCCATTTGACCTGTGTTAGGTGCTTTGTCCATCATGTGTTATCTTTCTTCATTTGTCTACTACTTGGTCCCCAATTTCAATGTCAAGTTTAATGTTAATTCATTTCCGCTGCTCCTCATGACTTTTGTCTTTCATCAGTTTACTTTCATTTGTATTCTGTACTATTCTGTGCTCAGTAGACTGTTAATTCTATTCAACAGTTCCTGCAATATCTGTCCTCATTTTCACTGAGGATAGCAACATCATCATGAAAGTTTAATCCAACTTACAATTTTTATTTTATTTTCATCACTGTTTCTTCGATGTACAGTTGGATAGTAAGGGAGATAGACGATTTCCCCGCATTGTGATGTTTTTGATCTGTATGCCACCCTCAGCATGTTTTATTGTGATTGTCCCATCTTGGTCATTACACATCTACATCTATACTCTGCACACAGACGGTATGTCCCTTTGTACCAGTCATTATGGTTTTTTTTTTTTTTTCCATTCACGTACAGAACACAGGTGGAATGACTGTTTGAATGCCTCTGTGTGTACAGTGATTATTCTAATCTTATCCAAATGTCCCTATGTGAGTGGTATATACTTATACCTAGAGTCATCATTTAAAGCTGTTTCTTGAAATGTTGTTAACAGACTTTCTTGATAGAATACATCTATCTTCAAGAGTATTCCAGTTCAGTTACTTCAGTACCTCTGTGAGACTCTCCCACAGATTAAACAAACCTGTGACAACTCATCCTGCCCTTCTCTGTCTACGTTCAATATCCCTCGTTAGTCCTATCTGGTATGAGTCCGACACACTTGATCAATATTCTAGAAGTGATCACATGAGTGATTTGTAAGCAATCTCTTTTGTAGACTGATTGCACTTCTCCAGTATTCTACCAATAAACCAAAGTCTATCACCCGCTTTATCCACGACTGAACCTATGTGATGATTCCATTTTATATCCCTACAAAGTGTTACATTCACATATCCATTCGAGTTGGCCAATTTGAACAGTGACTCATTGATATTATGGTCATAGGATGCTATGTTTTTCATTTGTGAAGTGCAAAATTTTACAGTTCTGAACATTTAGAGCAAGCTGCCACGTTTTGCACCACACTGAAATCTTATCAAGATCTGAGTGAATATTTATGCAGCTTCTTTCAGATAGTTCTTCATTATAGATAAATGCACGATCTGCAAAAAGCCTGATTTTACTATTAATATTGTCTGCAAGGTCATTAATATAGAACATGAACAGCAAAGGTCCCAACACACTTCCCTGGGGCACAACTGAATTTACTTCTACATCAGACGATGACTCTCCATCCGAGACAACATGCTCCGTCCTCCCTACTGAAAAGTCCTCAATCCAGACACAAACTTCACTTGATACCCCATTTGATCAAACTTTTGACAATAAGCTTAGTTGTGGTTCTGAGTCAAATATTTTTTGTAAATCAAGAAATACAGCATATACCTGATTGTCTTAATCCAAAGCTTTCAGTATATCATCTAAAAAAAGAACAAGTTGGGTTTCACATGATAGAAGTTTCTGAAATCCATGCTGGTTGGCACTGAGGAGGTCATACTTTTCAAGATACCTCATTATGTTTGAGCCCACAAAATGTTCTAAGATTCTACAATAAGCCGATGTCAAGGATACTGGACGGTAGTTCTGTAGATCACTTCTACTACCCTTCTCATAGACGGATGTGACCTGTGCCTTTTTCCAAGAACTGTGCGAGGGATCTAGAACAGATCATAGTTAGAAGAGGGGCTAACTCAGCTGCAAATTCAGTATAGAATCTGATATGGATTCCATTGGGCCCTGGAGCTTTGTTCAATTTTAAAGAGTTCAGCTGTTTCTCAACACCACTGACACTAATACTTACTTTATTCCTCTTTTCAGTGGTACGAGGATTAAATTGGTGCAATTCTCCTAGGTTTTCCTCTGTAAAGGAACATTTGAAAATGGAGTTAAACATTTCATCTTTTGCTTTGCTACCCTCAATTTCAGTTCCTGTCTCACCCACTAGCGACTGGACCTAACTTAGCTGCCACTAACAGCCTTTACATATGACCAGAATTTCATTGGGTGCTGTGAAAGATCACTTGACAATATTCTATTGTGGTATTCACTGAAGGTCTCATGCATTGCTCTCTTGACAACCAAACACATTTCATTCAGCGTCTCTCTATCTATAGCTTATAACATCCCAGCTCCTCCACCAAATTATAACATTTCAGCTCCTCAACACCAAATTAAAACGTTCCACTTCAATTTGTTTGCACTTATAGCAATCCCAGCTTCCTCAACCAAATTAAAACATTGCATTAGGAGGTGTCTGCTTCGTGCAAAAGGTCTTGAGTTCATATTGACGACAACAAGTAATTCTTCATTACAGACGTTTATTTACAAAACAGAACTGACAGACTTCACAGATTCAACAACTGACTCTCCGAGCTAACCGCACTGCATATCCGAACTGGCAACTGACAACTCCTAGGTGTATTAATATCTTTCCAAACAATGAGAGTCTTTGACAATGTTTTGTTTACAATACGATAGCAATTCACGACTTAAAACTAAATTAGACATTACAGAATTTTAGTACAGATTAAAGTAAGTAAAAGGGTCAGTACATATAAATTCTTACAAGCATAATTTCCAAATAGATTTTATAACATTTTTCTACCAGCTTCTGGATAACCTTCACCAGATTTGTACCGATGTTTCCAGAAATATCTTGACATTTGATTCTGGATATTTCTTGAGTGATTTAGAACAACTATTTATATGTAAAATGATTTAAATCGTGTTTCAAAACGTAAATAAATCTTTTTAGCAATATTTCTTGATACAAATCGTCTTTCGAAATTAGGTTATGAAACAGTTTTCACAAGTTTTCGTATTTTTGCGATCATGATATAGAATTTCTCCATAGAAAGTTCCAGAAGTGTGCATTAAACGTTCATTTACAGACTTTCTCTTTAGCTGGTGAGTTTTTAAAAGTATCTTGTCCATATTATACGAAATAATTTATCTCAAAACTGATAATTTATACAATTAATCAGAGCTACAGCAAACAGTGAGTCTTTCTTTTACAAAATGAAATATAATTACAAAATTGAATGAAAATAGGTTACTAACACTAATATATATTTACATTAATTCTATTTTTGTTCTTTCTGTGCAAAATGTCCTAATATTGACACAGTACAATATTTAAACATCACCAAAGTTTCCCTTTACATTTTGCATATCTGTATCGACATCCCCTAAAAGTCTACAGTATCGAATACTTCAATATGTCCCAATATGTCCTGTAATGTTACACAACCCCCCCATCAGCACTTCCACATGAAACACGGAAGGGTTGATGTCCTTACATTACAAAACAGAAAAGTTTTACACATATCTTTGGTGTCTTCTTTCTTGAAGACCGGTGATCTTCTTTCTTGAAGGTCAGTGATCTTCTTCCTTAAAGGTCGGCGATCTTCTTCCTTAAAGGTCGGTATACCTCAATGCCACACACTGTATTTCAGTCTCATCTTCACAGTCCGTATGGTTTCCATATACACTGCAGGCTATCACAGGCTGCAATAGCACAGTCCGCTATGAATATACAGCATACAGTGGTCAAACCCAGTTAAACATTAGCAAAAGCATTTAATAGTCGGTGGACCAGTTTTTAAGGACACAGAAATTTGAATTATCTAAAGTCTAATTACTCAAGAAAATTTACTCTAAATAATTTCTTAAAGCTAAGAGAGGATAGACTGACAGATGGAGAAAATTGATTATACAGGATCACAGAATAAGTGTAAGATGCAATGCCAGAATACGAAAATGAAATATGACAATTGCATAGCTAGGGGACCTAGTGCTCGCCAAACACTTAGCACACAAAGAATGTATGCTCCCCTGAGGAATCAGATAAATACAACATAACAAAGTATACAAAAATATTCTGGTAAGATTACATATAAAAGTCTATAAACATCTATTATCTAAAATACTTTTTTACATTTTTTTATTCAATTTCAGTTCGGTCACGTTTCGTAGGCCAAACAGTCTGCCAGAATTTGGGTAGACTAGACGGTAAGCATTCGGATGAGGATTGTCCTGAATCTTGAAAGGTCCAATGTATATGTCAAAAAACTTTTTTAATTCACCACTGATGGCTTTAGACTTCTCTTGTGTTTTAACAAGGACTAAGTCTTCAATTTGAGTAGGCTTCAATCTTTTGTCATGTAGACATTTCCTCTTATCACCTTGAGATTTCATGGTCTTTCTCACTATTTCCTCTCTCTCTTGAGTACTTAATGGTTTGCAGACTGGAAAATCAATGAAATCACTAATTGGATGTGGTGGTTTGCTATTATACTGTATTTCATAAGGCGAAAACCCTGTTGAGGAATGCTGTAGGCTGTTCACAACATCTTCGAATTTCTAAACATAGTCAATCCAACTAGCATGATCAGTATTGCAGTAGGTTCTAAAGAATCGCCCAATTTCCCTCATGTATCTCTCCGAAGGGTTTCCTGACGGATGATAAGCTGAAATAAGAATGTGACTTATATTTTCATCTTCAACAAAAGCTTTCCATACTGCAGAAGTAAATTGAGTCCCATTGTCTGATAAGATTTTCTGAGGTTTTCCAACCCTGCCAAAATAGTCTCCTCTGATTTTTGAAATAATGCTCTTACTGTTTGCCTTGCAAAGAGGGTATAACTTAATGAATTTTGAAAAAAACATCAACCATAACAAAAATGTAGCAATAGCCTCCTCTGGTCTTCGGTAATGGTCCATATAAGTCGACAGCGACTAACTTGTGTTGTTCTTTTGGTAAGATGTTTTGCATCAATCCTCGACAAGTTTGGTTGGATACTTTTACTCTTTGGCACCTGTCACAACCCGTCAAAATTTTTCTAACCCTCCTGCCTATGTTGTTAAAGTACACATTTTCTTGGATTTTCTGGATACACTTTTGAATCCCACAATGACCAAAACTTTCATGAATGTACTTGATGAGTACATTGATGTACTGTTCAGGCCAACATAATTTCCATACATCGCTATCTACACTGTTTCTCTTGAATAGAATCCCCTTGTAGATTTTGTAATAATCTCCCACTTTTTCATGTCCCTTTTTCCCTAAATAACTTTTGACCAGTTTACAGTTCTCATCGTGGTTCTGATTCCGTCGGATGTCATTACAAATGTCTCTGATTTCTTGTTCATTGTCCACCCCTCTTAAATACATAATTTTGAATTCTTTTTCACATTCCCCACTGTCATCTTCAAAGTCACCCCCCACAGGTAGTCTAGATAAAGCATCAGCAACTACATTATCGGGTCCTCTAAGATATTTTATTGAGTAATTAAATTGTTGTAACAAGTGTGCCCACTTGGTAATCCTTCCATGATGCAACCTACATTCTTGAATATAAATTAATGCCTTATGGTCTGTGTAGACAACTACCTGGTTTCCCAATAAATAATTTCTGAATTTAGAAAATGCCCAGTAAATGGCCAAAAGCTCTTTCTCGGTAACAGTGTATTGCCTCTCATGTTTTTTCAAGGTTCGACTAGCAAAAGCAATAGACCTGTGTTCTATTTTCCCATTTATATTTACTTCTTGGAAAAGGTGAGCACCTAGGCCATAATCACTACTATCTGCCATAATGCAAAAAGGTAAACTTAAATCAGGACAGTACAAAATTTGACTGTTACATAACTGTGTTTTTATTTCTTCAAAAGCAGCTTCACATTCCTGTTCCCAAATGCACATTGCGTTTTTCTTCAGCAATCTGTTAAGACTTGGAGCATTTAGAGCTTGGGTACTAATGAACTTTCTGTAGTAACCGCACATCCCGAAAAATGACTTTAGTTGTTTCTTGGTTTTTGGAATTGGGAATTTTGCAATTGCCTCGAGTTTTTCAGGATCTGGCAAAATACCTTCCTCAGAAATACTGTGCCCCAGAAACTTCAATTTTTTCATACCAAACTTACATTTAGATAATTTAAGTGACATTCCCCCTTTCCTTAATCTATTGCAAACCTCCCTCAAAGTATTAACATGTTCTTCCCAAGTTTCTCCAGTGATCAAAATGTCATCTACATACACAGTTAATTTTGATAAAAGATCTTTTCCCAAAACAAAGTCAAGTGCTCTAATGAATTCGGCTACTGAGACATTCAGCCCAAATGGTACCACACAATACTGGTAACATCTTCCCCCATACAAAAAGGCAGTATACTTTCTGGAATCATTTTCTAATTCTACTTGGTGAAATCCTGATGTGAGATCTAAACTGGTCATGTATTTCATTCTTTCAAATATATGAAGTAATTCGTCTATATTCTCGGGATGATCGGTCTCTCTTTCCAGATACTTATTTAGGTGTCTTGAATCTAGTACAAGCCTGACACTGCCATCACGTTTTGCAACCACTACCAAAGGATTATTGTATTGGCTCTTACTTCTCTCAATGATGCCCCACTCTTCCATCTTTTGAAGTTTCTTTTCTACATATTTTCTCTTTGCAATGGGTACACTATAAGGTTTTATAAAGAATGGCTCATGTGGTTTTAATCTGAGTTTACATTGATAATTCTTTACTCTGCCAGGTCTATCATCAAAAACATCACAGTAATTCCACAATAATCTTTCTAACTCTACCTTCTGTTCTTGGTTCAAATTATCTGATTCCCGTAATTTTTCTTGAACTATATCCCCATATTCTCCATCATCATAATCCTCAGTAATTTCCTCTACACAATAACCACTGTCTTTAGAAAATGTAACGTCCCTAATTTCAATTCCCTTATCAGCCCAGTTTTGAACCGACATGTCAGTACTGGAACATACTCTCGTCTTAGGATCAATAAAGGTAAACAAACTCTTTTCCCAATCAAATGCTGCATTAGCTTTTAATATCCAGTCCATACCCAACAGTACATTCTCATTTAGGTCACTTATTACAAGACATCCTTGAGAAAACTGTACATCATTTATACTGAAGGACAACAACACCTGTCTATTAACAATTTTGCTCAGTTTGCAGGTAATGCCTCTAATTTTTATTCCAACAACTGGTAATTCAACAAAGTCAGGATCATGCTTAGTTATATCTCTTAATTTGCTTGAAATGGCACTAATTGGACTCCCTGTGTCAATCAAACAATACCCTTCCCAACCTGCAGCTTTAATTTTTATGTATGTTCTACCAATAGTGGTGTTTTCCCTTTCTTCCTGTTCTTCATACAGAAGATCTTCTGCTATCTCATCATACCTCTGTTCCATATTTAGGTTTTCTTTATTAGGCAATACTTTCTTCAAACTTCTAGGTCTACTGGAATTTACTGGAATGTCTGGATTACTATTTACCTCACACACATCCTGACTAGTACCCCGTTTGATGATTTCATTAGGCTTAAAAGCAGAAACTGGTTCACAAATTTCCCTTAATTTGATCTTAACATCATTGTCATCACTGTAATCTTTAAATTTGTCCCAAACAGATTTCAAAATAAACTCAGATGCATCAGCACAATCAACCTCCCTGTCTCCTGATGTATTACTAAGCTGAACTGGCACAATCTGATTCTCATGTGGAATGTAGTTAGAGTTCCTGGCACAACTATTCTCAACACTATTGCTTATAACATCCTCCTTAACTTCAACATAAACTATTCCATCCAATTCACCATCAAAATCTTCTAGTACATAATCACCATTAGCCTTAACATCAACATTATCATCATCATTACCTGAGCTTACACTACAAACACTACTAGTATCACCAACATTACTCACAACACCATCTTCACCAACCACATCCACATGAATATCAGACTTTCCAGAAACTTCAGTACGGACATCATTATGACAACTTACATCTAAAACATCACCATACATAAGTTTGTACAATCCAAAATTATCAAAGTTATCCTTACCTTTCATTTCAGCATTAGGTGCTTCTTCTTGATTATATAAACTTGCAATTATATCATCTTCTAAGCCTACTTCATCAAAGGTAACCTGGTTCCTATTACAGTTGTTTCTAGTATTTTCTCTGATGACATTCCAAAATTTCCTGTCAAATTTAATTTTTTCATTACCTATATCTACAGATCGATCATAAGCATACTGTCTATACTGGTTATGTCTCTGATTATAGTGCTGTCTGTTCCGGGTGAAATTAGCCTGATTTTGAAAATTCCTTGCCCCAAACTGACAGACTCCCAGTGGAGCATTTAGTCGTTTAAAGGCCTATGTCTGTCGTTTCCCTGCCTCGGGTTACCTTCTCTCATGTCATTACCCCAGGACCTGTTTCGATTTTCCCATTCTCTGTTTGAATTAAAGTGCTCATCATTCCTACCAAAATTTCTTCTGTCATTGCTATTATAATTATCCCTGTTGTTGTTAAAGTTTCTTCGTTCACTATTATTGTTGTTATTTCCACGGTTCGGTTCCCACCCTCTGTGTGATGAACCTACAAAGTCGTTAAATCTGTTGTTTTGTTCAAAGGCTCTATCAAGTTTGTCCACATATTTCAAGAATTGTTCTATGGACTCATCTGGACCATATACTAAACCCCATTGTACTCTTTTCGGAAGTCTCCGTTTTAGTGCATCAATTTGAGTTAGCTCATCAAATGGCTTATCCAGATGCACTAATTTTTGCAACTGTTTCTCACAATAGGCTTTCATTGACCCATCAGATTCTCTGTAACTAGGACCATTCAAGAATTCACTTTTGATTCGAGCTTGCGCAGTTTCAGACCAAAATTTGGTTAGAAAACATTTTTCGAAATCTTCAAAGGACATTTCCGTGGAACAATTCTGATTGGCCCACGAAAGCGCCTCACCATCAAGTAATTTCTTTACAAAGTTTATCTTAACACTATCTGTCATTATGGATGTGAACTGCTCCTTGCAGAATTGCATGAAGTCTTTTGGGTGTATATTCTTGTCACCGGGATAAGTTTTAATGGGAAAATTTCCCCATACCCCATTACAACTATTACTAAAACCTTTTTGCAACATAGTTTCTTGTATTTCTACAAATTTTCTGTCTACAGTTTTTTCGACATTACCTACTCTACTACAAATTTCTGTGACCTTTTTGTCAGAATCAGATTTGAAAGATTCAATTTCACTTTCAAAAAATCGTTTTGTCTGGTCAAATTCATTTCTCAATTGAGAATTTTCCTCATTTACAAAATCAACAACTTTTTTAAGTTTTGACTGGTTATTTAAAATTTCGTTACTTAAATCAGTTTCAAGGACAGAAACTTTGCTCTCAACCGTGTCCACACGACAACTAAGTTCTTTTTGGTTTGACTCAAAAGTAATTCGCCATTCTTCGGAACCTGATTAGTGTGAGCAATCTGTTCTGTATTTGAATTTATTTCTGATTTTAAATCACACACAGCCTTCGAAATCGACCTGTCCATCTGTTGTTGTGTCTGTTCAACTTGTTGACGTAATTCGGCACGAGAATCGTCCATCTTCGAGTTTGTGTTATCCAACTTCGAGTTTAACTCTGAAAACATTTGTTTTAACATTTCCAACATTCCTACACTGTCAGAAGCACTTTCCCTAATAGGTGTACTCGCTACACCGCTGTCAATACTGAAATCTGCGTCTTTTTCCATTATTTTAGGAAGCAGGTACTTATCTTAGTGTCCGTCGGCGGTCGTTGGTGTCCGTGTTTTGCGAAATTTCTTCAATTCCAGGATGGTTTCGCTCGGTTGATTCACTCGTCTTCTTGTGACCCCAGAATCAACGTATTTACTTCTGAAGAATGACTGGTCCGTCGTATATCCTCTTCTTGTTGTCCCAAAACACACGTTTTTTTTTCTTGTGATCCCAGAAGAGACGTATTTTATTTTGAAGAATCACTGGGTGGTCGCCATATCCCCTGCTTCCTCCACCAAATTATAATATCCCAGCTCCTCCACCAAATTATAACATCCCAGCTCCTCCACCAAATTATAACGTTCCACTTCAATTTGTTTGCACTTATAGCGATCCCAGCTTCCTCAACCAAATTAAAACATTGCATTAGGAGGTGTCTGCTTCGTGCAAAAGGTCTTGAGTTCATATTGACGACAACAAGTAATTCTTCATTACAGACGTTTATTTACAAAACAGAACTGACAGACTTCACAGATTCAACAACTGACTCTCCGAGCTAACCGCACTGCATATCCGAACTGGCAACTGACAACTCCTAGGTGTATTAATATCTTTCCAAACAATGAGAGTCTTTGACAATGTTTTGTTTACAATACGATAGCAATTCACGACTTAAAACTAAATTAGACATTACAGAATTTTAGTACAGATTAAAGTAAGTAAAAGGGTCAGTACATATAAATTCTTACAAGCATAATTTCCAAATAGATTTTATAACATTTTTCTACCAGCTTCTGGATAACCTTCACCAGATTTGTACCGATGTTTCCAGAAATATCTTGACATTTGATTCTGGATATTTCTTGAGTGATTTAGAACAACTATTTATATGTAAAATGATTTAAATCGTGTTTCAAAACGTAAATAAATCTTTTTAGCAATATTTCTTGATACAAATCGTCTTTCGAAATTAGGTTATGAAACAGTTTTCACAAGTTTTCGTATTTTTGCGATCATGATATAGAATTTCTCCATAGAAAGTTCCAGAAGTGTGCATTAAACGTTCATTTACAGACTTTCTCTTTAGCTGGTGAGTTTTTAAAAGTATCTTGTCCATATTATACGAAATAATTTAGCTCAAAACTGATAATTTATACAATTAATCAGAGCTACAGCAAACAGTGAGTCTTTCTTTTACAAAATGAAATATAATTACAAAATTGAATGAAAATAGGTTACTAACACTAATATATATTTACATTAATTCTATTTTTGTTCTTTCTATGCAAAATGTCCTAATATTGACACAGTACAATATTTAAACATCACCAAAGTTTCCCTTTACATTTTGCATATCTGTATCGACATCCCCTAAAAGTCTACAGTATCGAATACTTCAATATGTCCCAATATGTCCTGTAATGTTACAAGCTGGACGCTCTGTTTTACACCTATTATGCAGTAATCTCTGTTTCTTTAGAAGTTTCTTTACAGTGATTGTATACCTATGGAGGTTCCTCCAATTATAACCTGTTCTACTCAGAACTCATCAATCCAGTTCATGGTCAGCTATTATTTTAAACCTGAGTCAGAGTTCCTCTACTTGCTCCCTGTACTGAAAGTTTCACGTTCTTCATTGATATGTGACAGTACTGATTTTTATCTAGTTTCCTAAACATATATATGTCTTTCTGCTTGTTTTCATTGTCCTTTGCACTCTGGTAATTATTGTTGCCACAACAGCATCATGGTCACTGATAACAGTTTGGATGTGGACAATCTCAAAGAGATCAGGTCTATTTGTTGCCATTAGATCCGATATACTTCCATCATGAGTGTGGTTCCTAACTATCTGTCCTGAGTAGTTTTCAGACAAATATTTAGTAAAGTTTCACAGGATGCCTTATCATGCCCACCAGTAACAAAACTGTAATTTTACCAATTAATTGTTGGATGATTTAAGTCTCCACTGATGATTACAGTATGATTGGGGAACTTACAAACAAGTGAACTGAAGTTCTCTTGAAAGCTTTTGATTACATCAGGAGATGAGTCTGGTGGGTGATACAAGGATCCAATTATTATTTTATGCCCAGCCCTGATACTTAGTCTTGCCCAAACAATGTAACATGCAGCTTCAATTTCTACCTCAGTGGATTTGAGTATCTTGTCTTCTGCGACAAATAGACCACTTTCGTTTCCCACTTGTCTGTCCTGCCGATATGCACTTATTTTACCCAAAAATCTCACTGCTATCAATTTCAGGTTTCAACCAGCTTTCTATACCTAGTATTATGTGAGCTTCATTGCTTCTAATGAGTGCTTCAAACTCCTGCACTTTGTTGAAAATTCTTTGGCACTTTACCATTAGGATTTTAATACGCTTACTTGTGGGAGGCGTTTCTTTCGATCTTACACTGATACATCTGAGTTTCCTACAGATATTGTTATCTGGATTGGATGCAGAGTCACCTAACCTAAAAAAAAAAAAACCTTGTGTGCATCCCACACACAGTCAGCTACCTGCGTAACACTCTGATGTGTAGTGCACACCTGACCCATTTAGGGAGACCCTACAGTTCTCAACCCAATGGCACAAGTTCGGGAAGTCGCAGACTAGCCTGTCACAGAACTTAAGCAGTCTCTGGTTCAATCCCTCAACTTGACTAAGAACCAAAAAGCCACATCAGTTCTGGGCACAATGCTGCAAATTGTGAGCTTCATTGAAACTCCATCGGCAAGGCCGGTCTTTTCAGTCTTCTCTACTGTTCGCCGAAATGATCCAAGAATGACGTCAATGTCCTGACGACAGGCATCATTTGTTCCAACATGTGTCACAATCTGCAGTTGGTTGCACCCTGTTCTCTCAATGGCAGCTGCAATAGCCTCTTCAACATGTTGAATGAGGCTCCCAGGCTTACACACTGAGTGCATCTGATGTCCTTTCCAGTCTCTTGCAACCACTTCCCATAGGAGTATCTTCATTCTCCGTACATTTGAACTGCTGACGATTAATAGACAACTACCCATTTGCATTTGCTTCCTCTTGACACTGGACAAAACAGGTTCCCTCAAAACAGGTGAAGTGAGTCCCACTGGCTCCGATTCATCTCAGTGAAAGACAGCACCTCAAACGCGTATATAACCGATCTTTCCATAAATCTTATTTCTTTGCCACATTTTACGGTGAGTAAACTTGTCAAGACAAAAAGAACTCTCTCTGATATACATAATGAATCAAAAACAATAAAATAAATGCAAGTTTTTGGTAATGAAGTATAATTTTTCAAAAAGTTTAGTATTCAGGAAATAATTACCTTTCCAGATCCAACAGGACCAACAATAGCACAAAGCTTGCCTGGAGTGACTAGTAAATTGATGTTTGATAACGTCTCAGATATATTTGAAGGGCCCCATCGTGCACTTGCATTCTGTAGCATTATTCCAACTTTCTCAGTCTTCTCTCCTGAGGGCATCAAAGATCTAGGGACATGCTCCTCCAGCAATAGAAATACCTAAAAAAAACTGATCAGGTTAATTAGGTAATTATGGATTTTTTGGTTCAATGCAAGTAATTAATAACTGAAAATATTTTCAAGCATGCATTTATTAAAATAATGAAAATCATATGACAGAAACAATAAACAAAACATGAAATACAGCCATTCATCCATAGTTAATCAAAGAGATGCACATTTAAACTTATTAAGTAATTCATTCATTCATTGACACATCATGTTCCATAATGCCATGATGAAGTGAGCTTTCTGAGATGTGGAATGAGGCAACTTGTACATTAATAGTGAGAAGAATCCCCTACATGCTACTTCTGTTAAGGGGGGAAGGACGTGAAACGGGACAACTTGGAGCAGGAGAGGTATCACAGGACATTTTAATTTAAACTGTCTATACTTTTACAAATAAATTCATAGAACTTTGTCAGCATGACCAGGAAGGATTCAGGATTCATACTCATAGCAGGGAAAGTTCAAAAAAATAACAAAACAATTTTTTTACATGTGAAATTTCATCATTTTTTCACTTCGTATTGGCTGCATTTGTTACTGTAGGTACACTTTTCTTCATAAGTAAGGGAGATTCTTCGATTAATTTTGCGCAACATACAAACCATACTTAACGTTGTATGAAACTCTAGAATTTCCCAAATATGTTAAAAACTGTGGTAAAAATTGAGATAATTAACTATAAAATTCGAGTTTTCTGTAAACAAGAAGTTTAAAACGTAACAGCCCATTCATTTTTCCATAGATTAAATAAATTCTAGAGTTTTTTTACACCTGTAAGTGTGGTTTGTAAGCTGTACAAAATTCATCAAAGAATCTCTCTTACTTATGAAGAAAAGTGTACCTATAGCAACAAACGCAGCCAACAGTAAGTGAAAACAATTATAAAATTTCACATTTAAAAAATTTTATTTTTAGTGTTTTTGAACTTCCCCCTGCTATGAGTGTGAATCCTGAATTCTTCCTGGTCATGCTGACTAAGTTTTATGAATTTAATTGTAAAAGTATAGACAGTTTAAATTAAAATGTCCTGTGATACCTCTCCTTCTCAAAGTCGGCCCGTTTGATGTCCTACCCCCCTTAAGTATACTAACAACAAACTATGATGAAATACACACCACAAACTGCTGTTGATAAAAAGTGTGATAAGGATTATGTCTGCATTCAAGAATACGGCAAAAGAAATCAGCAACAGCAAACAATTTGTATTCACTCATTTACAAGGCAAAATCTGGACCTCTGTATCACAAACTTTTGATAAATGAACCCTGGCTCTTGGCCCACTGAGCCATCAGAAAGATACCTAGAGATCACAATTTAATACAACTACCACTCAATTGACTATTTTTATGTTGCAAGAATGTGATGACATGCTACAGTGCACGATATGTATTTTTGTATGATTATCAGTAACACCGTTGTGAAAGGTAATTATAGTAGACCATGGCAAACATTTTTCCATTAAGGCAGCATTGACAACCTTGTCTCAAAGTTCCATAAATGTATTAAGAGTTATGGTAATTACTTTTGAAATAATAAAGAGTTTACTTATTTTTTCCACCTGTCTTGTTTTCCTTTGACTGCCCCTTATACAACCAAATTAAAAATAAAACAATGGAAACTTCAGGTAGGAATATCAACAATGTAGGAAAAGATAGATTGCTACTTTCCATAAGAAAGACACATTAAGTCGCAGACAGGCACAATTAAAAGATGCTTACACAAAGCTTTCTGTCTCAGCCTTCATCAGCAAAAGACAAACACACACCATTCATATATACAAGCAAGCACACGTCATCCACACATGACTGCCAACTCCAGCAGCTTGGGCCAGAATGTGGAATATCTTTTAATTGTGGCTGTCTACAACTTAACATGTCTTCTTTACAGTAAGTAACAATTTGTCTTTTCTGAAAGTGTTCAAATTTCAAATAATGCACTTGTCACAATGTGGTTTCGCAGAAGTGGCGGCAAAAATAATGGTACGAATAGATTTAGCTGAACATGTTCTGAACTCACTTGACACACAGCAGTAGAATTGTAGGATCTTGATGGACTTGTCTAAACCATTTGGCTGTGTGAATCATTCCAAATTAATAGAGGAACTGTATGAGATTCAAGGAAAATGCAGTGACATAATACAATCACACATCCACATCCAGGCAATTCACTCACATGTACGGATCCATGGAATACGCATACCAAATAAATTTTTAAAAAAAGGAATAGAAACAGTGCATAGAAATCAGGCATACTAGTGGGGAAGATGTAATCAGGCTACAAACTGTCAAACATTGTATAGTACAAGGTCCTGTACTTGGACCAATACTATTTATTACCTACGTATATGATTTCACAGACAATGTACATCAGAAACTTTCACTGTATCCCTATAACATGACAATTATCTGTGAAGCTCAGACAAAGGAGGAAGTTGAAAAGCAATCAGTCATGATGTTGAAAATGCAAGTAAGTAACTACTACAAAACAACCTTTTTAAAATTCTATCAAAAGAAGGTACAATGGTGTGCTGAAAAATATGCCCTTGAATATTATGTAAAAACTCAAAGCTTTTTAAATAAAACACATATTATTAACTTTCTACATCTTTATTCTCCATGTCTACATATCTGCACCCTGCTGTCATTAGAGGGCTCCAAAATGTAGCGTGCAACATGGTGGCATGTAATGTAACTATGTTAATGTGTGAGCAACAGCATGCTATAATCAAGTTTTGAATTGGAAGAGTCCATCCACACATGGAGCACCCTCTCCTACACCTTGACAATGCCAGATCACACACACAAGCACTGTGACATCTGCAACAATCCATTGCCTTGGGTTCACTGTCATCCATCAACCACCATACTGTTCCAACTTAATCCCATCCACTTTTCATATGTTTTGAAGACTTAGGAACAACTTCAGTGGCTTCACTTTGATGATAATGAAGTGGCGCAAGCAGAGGCAAGAGTGTGGCTCCATCAACAAAGTCAAACATTCCTTAGTGATACTGTCAACAAAATGGTTCCTTGTTGGGAGAAATGTGTTTGTTGCAGGGGTGACTATATTGAGAAATAAATATGTAGATATGAAGAATAAAATATGTAGTACTTTAATAATGTGTGATTCATTTACAAAGTTTTAAGAGTTTTCATGTGAACATTTTGGAGGTATTACTTTTCAGCACACACTAGTATGTATTGTTAAAATAAAACAAACAGAGTAGAATATATAATGTACATATTAAAATAAATAGAAAAGAAATGAAAGAAGTAAGTAGGACAAAAATTTGAAGAATTATTATAGGCAACTGTCTGACCTGGAGGGAGCATATAGATGTGCTCTGTAGAAAGATAAACAGAGGATTTTCTTGTAAGCAAAATGATAAATGTTGTGGATGAGAAAGTTATCATATTATCATATGCTATGGACTCATGTTCCCAAATTATCATATTCAGTTCATACATGTGGAAGGGCACAAGTTGACTACTTTAAAAGAATATTCGTAATTCAGAAAACAGCAGTAGGTGTGTAACAAACAATGAGTGTAGCAAGTAAAGCAAGCAGCAAAAAAATTTTTTTTTTTTTTTGTAAACGAGCTGCCTAAAAAATTAAAGCAATTTAAATCTTTGAAAAATGGCTTAAAAGGGTATCTCACACAGAAATTTGTATACAGTATGAGTGAGTATCTAAAATTAAACTAAGTTTCAGTTGCTACATTATAACAGAAAATATACGAGGGTGGTCTGAAAAGTTCTCAGAATCACCACAAGAGGCCAGCGCAAGCGGAACAAATTGTTGACGTGATATTCATTGGACTGTTGACTGTAAATACATGCCGGATTAGTGCTCTTGGAAGAGACTGTAAACACATGCCGCATTAGTGCTCTTGGAAGAAAGCTGCAGCAGTGATGTGGCTCTGTTGTTATTCCCACATAGTGATTTGCGAAGGTGGAAAAAATCGAGATTCGAACAGTGATTAAGTACTTCGTAAAGAAAGGTATGAAAGCAAAGGACATTCATGCTGATTTCCAGAGTACACTGAGGGACTCTGCTCATTCATATTTAACTGTTGCCTAGTGGACAAATGAATTTAAATTTGGTTGGAAGAGCTTAGATGATGATCTGCGCAGTGGTTGGCAAAGATGTGACACTACCTCAGAAATCATTGCAAAAGACCACAGAATGGTCATTGAAGATTGCTGATTGAAAGTGCATGAAATTGCTGATGTTTGCCAGACGTTATCTGAAATGGTATATCACATTTTAACTGGAGAATTAGAAATGAAAATATTATCTGCAAGATCGGTGCTGTGACTCTCGTTGCTGGACAATGTGTGCCCACACAGATGTGCCATCGCCATGACAGAATTACACAAACTGAGGTATGAATTGTTGCCACACCCACTGTATTCAACTGATGTGGCTCCATCAGACTCCCATCTCTTCCCAAAACTGAAAATTTTTCTTGTTGGACAAAGATTCACTTCAAACGAAGAACTTATTGCCAGAGTTGAGAACTGTTTTGCAGTCCTGGAGGAATCTCATTTTCAAGGTGGTAAGAAGGCACTGGAACATGGTTGGGCCAAGTGAATTAAACTACAATGAGACTACACTGAAAAATAAATAAGTTTCAGAGATGTAAGTACTTTTTTTCTATTCTATCCCGAGATCTTTTCAAACCACCCTCGTATAATAACCTTTCAAGTGTCTGTAAAATGTGATTCTGTTTTATATTATTGTACACTGATTCTATCTTCATTGCAATTAAGCCTTGGTGTAGTTTAAAATGATAAGGACAGTCAAAACACAGATTTTACATCTGCTGCAGATAAAGTGGTAAGACACATCCAACACTCTCAGCTGAAAATTATCAGTTAAGAGTCCACAGGCAAAGAATAAATACACAAATATCAATGAGAAAGACCCAACTGCAATACCTGTCCCAAGCCTTACCATCAGTTAGCAGTCCACAAAAATGAATGAGCATTATCGAACTGTGGCCAAGAACAAAGCATTCAGCTGTGCATTACATGCTCAATTTTGGGGCCACTACACAGTCTACATGGATCCTCCCACTCTCCCCTGTTCACTGAATCAAATAGCTGGAAATTGTCCCTACGACACATAATTCGATTTAGTAATATTGCTGGCCTGGGTCTTTGCTAGTATTTGCCCTAAACGCACTTCCACCTTTCTTCCTGTTCTTCTCCCTTACATTTCTCCCTCCTCTTCCCTTTTCCAAGAGCTCCTCATCGTTTTACTTTAGTTAAATTCATCTGTATACTAATATGTACCTTTGCTATTCTCTTCATGTTCTCTTTCTTCCTCTGTATTATTCTGCTCTAGCCCCCCCACCCCCCTTTCCTCCCACCTTCCTCCCACTCACACTGACACCTCTTTCCCCAACCTTTCCCCTTAACTCACACATCCTATTTCATCATGTTCCCTCATCTCTTTCTTGTTCCTCTCCCCTGCTCCACCTCCCCCTGCAGTGTTCAATACAATGTAAATGTACATGTATGTGTATCTGTGAATGTTGAAGAAAAACACTGGCCAAAAACTAATCTACAAATTAAAAAATCTCTTTTTTTAATTTATTTCTTTTTACCTGCCTACTAGTCAACATGAACTATTCAGTGAATAGTTATCTTTATTCTTTTTATTCTTTAGTCCGCCTCCATAGCGCAGCTGTAGTTTTACTGGCTACCACACAAGGGGAGCTAGGGTTCGATTCCCGGCAGGGGACTGGGGGTTGTGTGTCCTTCATCATCATTTTCATCATCATTGACATGCAAATCACTGAAGTGACGTCAACTAAAAGAACTTGCAATACAGCGGCTGAACCCCGAAGGGGATATTCCGGCCAATAAATGCCGTATGATCATTTCATTTCATTTATTCTTTCTACTGACAATATCCAGATACTTTCTTTCACATTTAGATTTCTTCCATCCATAACTGGTTTTCAGCTCAAGTCCTATTTTTGATGATGTCATGGAGTTGTTCTTATGTTAAGGTAACATTTGACTTACCACTATGTTTCAAAATCATTAAAAGTAAATTGGAAAAAAATCATTTAATATATGGTTAAAAATAATAATATACTGGAATGAGATGCAAAAAACGTGTACAGAGAGCATTCTTTAGTTGATTTAACTATAATTCTGGGTGTCACAGTCATGAACACCATGTTATACAATGTAGGCTCAACAACAGCATGACAGCGATATCTGTATATATCTGGTAAATAAAATATGAATTCTGGTGTTTCAAAGAATTCACAAGATGAGATTCATGTAGATTTCGAGATACCTGATGGAAAACAGTACAAAACAAGAAAGAGAAAGTATGTCATGAGTATTTACCTCTAACCGCTGCATGGACACTTTTGCTTCAGCGTAAGACTGAACTGCTGCAGGAAAAGCAATGGCCATTGAGAACTGAATAATGTTGAAGAACTGAGCCAGTGGGAATACCTGTAAAAACACAGTGCAAAATTCATCACATAATTCTTACACAAGGCATCTATTTATTCTAACTAGTCATTCTCAATCACCATTGCTCATACCTTATCAGCTGTGACAGTATTGCCAAGAAGTGCATAGGCCACCAATGTAACATATAAGGAAGTTCTTTCAGTAAAGACACCAAATGCTGACTGCACACCTCTAAGGTATGAAGCTCCTTTGAGAACTTTTACCTCTTTTCTGCAAGTTCAATGGTTGTCAGTGTTAACAGAATCTACTTTATGACTATTATGCTAAAAGCAAGGAAAACATTGAAACTACTCAAAACATATGTTGGCTCTACCACACAGGCAAACTAGGCAGACACACAGGGCACAAAAATGTATGAGCAACAATATTTTTTATGGAAATCCAGAAAATGTCAACAAACTGGGTTTCCTGTCTGCTTGTGTTGTGTTAGTGATCTACCTCCTGACCAAATGCTATGTCCCCTTAATGCGAGAAAAGGCAGTATGATATTCTGAAAACTCTCCTTTGTCCCTTCTTCAAAGACCTGATTGTTAACTTTATAACATCTGGCAAGGTTCTGTTTTATGACTAAATCTTGAAGATTGTTACTAAACAAGCTTCTGATACACTACAACAGTTGCAGTTCTTACTCAAACACCTTTTTTTATTTTTTATTTTGGGGGGGGGGGGGGGGTATGTGAGGATTGGACAAGAAGTAAAAGACGTAGCACTTAGTGGGGATATGGTGTTGTGAAATTACAAGCGGTGTGTCTGCTACATACAAAGTATTCAAAAACAGCAAGTTTGACTGAGTGATATGTGGCTGGTAAGTTGCAGTGTATTGGCTGAGCCATGCAGCTAAGTGGGAACCGTCTAGAGGTTCAAATCATTCCAGTAAGCCGTGGGAGGAAGTGGGTTAGGTATCCAGCAGGCCCACCAAGATGATGCAACTTGGAAGTTCCATGTCGGTTAGGTACACTGTATCACAGCATGCTTCTTAATGTTGAGTAAATAATTCCAAAGTGTGACTGTGCTGAAACTAACAGCGTCAAATATTCACAAAGTTGTCACAACTTTCCCCAGGTTAAATTCCCTGATTTCCAGACAAATTTCAGCATTTTTCCCCCAACAAATTTTGAGATCTCAAGGGTAACTTAAGACCTAAGTATGTAAGTTGGATATCTGTCTTTGGAGGTATGGTACAAGAACAGCAGTGCAAATGAGGAAATATTTAAAGCATAAAAAAAAAACCTTGCCAGCAGATGACATTTCCTGATGTGAGCAAAAATCTTAGGTACTAACATCAACATTTTTCATAATGAACTATTTTTCAATGTAGAAAGAATGCCAAATGGTATGTGTGTTTCATTAAGACCACTGATATTTTATTTCAACAGAACAAAACACATTTGGTGACAAAAATACACATTTCCTTGGGTCGCAAGACAGATGTAAAATATCTTCACTGATTTCAGAAATAACCTGAGATAAAAAGTAGGCCTCTTGAAATAAGTGTGTCAAGCAGGGAAGAATTTTGTAAACCAACACATTAGGACCAATAAAATGATGGTTCTACTATGTTTGTTATTGTCAGTTATTACCCACAGTGTTATATCTATTGTTTTACAGGTATTTTGTGATTTTTCTTTCGAGAAATATATGAGTACAAAGCATACAAACTGCCAGCAACTGAGACAACTTTCTTCTTTTTATCGTCTATACTTTTTAATATATAAACTACTTCTGAAATGCCAAAATGTACTAGAACAAATAAAATGTCTATGAAATGCCACACTATGCAAACATACATGCACTGAGACAGTGGAAATTCCTGAAATCCATCGCCCATGGCCTCTGGCCTGCTGAAGAGCACTGCAGTCTTGAGTCAATGGACAGACCACGAAAATCCACTGCATTACACCACACACAAACAGACCTGGCCTGTGGGCAGGTTAGAGAGACTAGATTCGACAGGCAGGGCCTGTACATTAGTGAGAACTGAATGGCTTCGGATCGGCAGGCCCAATCAGTTACAGATACCCACAGAAACAGCCTGTGGCTTTGGCTAATCATGTAAATCCACTAGTGTGGCCAGCTATTCACGAGCCACAGACTTGTTGATGAAATGAGACCACAGTGATCAATTCATGCCACAGATAACTTGTTCAAATACCCTAAGAATAAATAATGAGGATATGTAGCAACTCCCTCTACGATTTTTACCCTCCACGCTGCCCTCCAATACTAAATTGGTGATCCCTTGATGCCTCAGAACATGTCCTACCAATCGATCCCTTCTTCTGGTCAAGCTGTGCCACAAACTTCTCTTCTCCCCAATCCGATTCAATACTTCCTCATTAGTTATGTGATCTACCCATCTAATCTTCAGCATTCTTCTGTAGCACCACATTTCGAAAGCTTCTATTCTCTTCTTGTCCAAACTATTTATCGTCCATGTTTCACTTCCATACATGGCTACACTCCATACAAATACTTTCAGAAATGACTTCCTGACACTTAAATCTATACTCAATGTTAACAAACTTCTCTTCTTCAGAAACGCTTTCCTTGCCATTGCCAGTCTACATTTCATATCCTCTCTACTTCGACCATCATCAGTTATTTTGCTCCCCAAATAGCAAAACTCCTTTACTACTTTAAGTGTCTCATTTCCTAATCTAATTCCCTCAGAATCACCCGACTTTATTCGACTACATTCCATTATCCTCGTTTTGCTTTTGTTGATGGTCATCTTATATCCTCCTTTCAAGACACTATCCATTCCGTTCAACTGCTCTTCCAAGTCCTTTGCTGTCTCTGACAGAATTACGATGTCATCGGCGAACCTCAAATTTTTATTTCTTCTCCATGGACTTTAATACCTACTCCGAATTTTTCTTTTGTTTCCTTCACTGCTTGCTCAATATACAGATTGAATAACATCGGGGATAGACTACAGCCCTGTTTCACTACCTTCCCAACCACTGCTTCCCTTTCATGTCCCTCGACTCTTATAACTGCCATTTGGTTTCTGTACAAATTGTAAATAGCCTTTCGCTCCCTGTATTTTGCCCCTGCCACCTTCAGAATTTGAAAGAGAGTATTCCAGTCAACATTGTCAAAAGCTTTCTCCAAGTCTACAAATGCTAGAAACGTAGGTCTGCCTTTCCTTAATCTGTCTTCTAAGATAAGTCGTAAGGTCAGTATTGTCTCACGTGTTCCAGTATTTCTACGGAATCCAAACTGATCTTCTCCGAGGTCGGCTTCTACTAGTTTTTCCATTCATCTGTAAAGAATTCGCGCTAGTATTTTGCAGCTGTGACGTATTAAACTGATAGTTCGGTAATTTTCACATCTGTCAACACCTGCTTTCTTTGGGATTGGAATTATTATATTCTTCTTGAAGTCTGAGGGTATTTCGCCTGTCTCATACATCTTGCTCACCAGATGGTAGAGTTATGTCAGGACTGGCTCTCCCAAGGCCGTCAGTAGTTCCAATGGAATGTTGTCTACTCCAGGGGCCTTGTTTCGACTCAGGTCTTTAAGTGCTCTGTCAAACTCTTCATGCAGTATCGTATCTCCCATTTTATCTTCATCTACATCCTCTTCCATTTCCATAATATTGTCCTCAAGTACATCGCCCTTGTATAGACACTCTATATACTTCTTCCATCTTTCTGCTTTCCCTTCTTTGGTTAGAACTGGGTTTCCATCTGAGCTCTTAATATTCATACAAGTGGTCCTCTTTTCTCCAAAGGTCTCTTTAATTTTCCTGTAGGCAGTATCTATCTTACCCCTAGTGAGATAAGCTTCTACATCCTTACATTTGTCCTCTAGCCATCCCTGCTTAGCCATTTTGCACTTCCTATCGATGTCACTTTTGAGACGTTTGTATTCCTTTTTGCCTGCTTCATTTACTGCATTTTTATATTTTCTCCTTTCATCAATTAAATTCAATATTTCTTCTGTTACCCAAGGATTTCTACTAGCCCTCGTCTTTTTACCTACTTGATCCTCTGCTGCCTTCACTACTTCATGCCTCAAAGCTACCCATTCTTCTTCTATTGTATTTCTTTCCCCCATTCCTGTCAATTGCTCCCTTATGCTCTCCTAGACACTCCGTACAAGCTCTGGTTCTTTTAGTTTATCCAGGTCCCATCTCTTTAAATTCCCACCTTTTTGCAGTTTCTTCAGTTTTAATCTACAGGTCATAACCAACAGATTGTGTTCAAGAGTCCACATCTGCCCCTGGAAATGTCTTACAATTTAAAACCTGGTTCCTAAATCTCTGTCGTACCATTATATAATATCTGAAACCTGTCAGTATCTCCAGGCTTCTTCCATGTATACAGCCTTCTTTTATGATTCTTGAACCAAGTGTTACCTGTGATTAAGTTGTGCTCTGTGCAAAATTCTACCAGGCGGCTTCCTCTTTCATTTCTTAGCCCCAATCCATATTCACCTACTATGTTTCCTTCTCTCCCTTTTCCTACTACCGAATTCCAGTCACCCATGACTATTAAATTTTCGTCACCCTTCACTATCTGAATATTTTGTTTTATTTGATCATACATTTCTTCAATTTCTTCGTCATCTGCAGAGCTAGTTGGCATATAAATTTGTACTACTGTAGTAGGTGTGGGCTTCGTATCTATCTTGGCCACAATAATGCGTTCACTATGTTGTTTGTACTAGCTTACCCACACTCCTATTTTCCTATTCATTATTAATCCTACTCCTGCATTACCCCTATTTGATTTTGTGTTTATAACCCTGTAGTCACCTGACCAGAAGTCTTGTTCCTCCTGCCACCGAACTTCACTAATTCCCACTATATCTAACTTTAACATATCCATTTCCCTTTTTAAATTTTCTAACCTACCTGCCCGATTAAGGGATCTGACATTCCACGCTCTGACCCACAGAACGCCAGTTTTCTTTCTCCTGATAACGACATCCTCTTGAGTAGTCCCCGCCCGGAGATCCGAATGGGGGACTATTTTACCTACGGAATATTTTACCCAAGAGGATGCCATCATCATTTAATCATACAGTAAAGCTGCACGCCCTCGGGAAAAATTACGGCTGTAGTTTCCCCTTGCTTTCAGCCGTTCGCAGTACCAGCACAGCAAGGCTGTTTTGGTTATTGTTACAAGGCCAGATCAGTCAATCATCCAGAATGTTGCCCCTGCAACTACTGAAAAGGCTGCTGCCCCTCTTCAGGAACCACACATTTGTCTGGCCTCTCAACAGATTCCCCTCTGTTGTGGTTGCACCTACGGTACGGCTATCTGTATCACTGAGGCACGCAAGCCTCCCCACCAACGGCAAGGTCCATGGTTCATGGGGGGGGGGGCATTTATCTAATGAGGCCAAAACCAGATTTTTCCAGTGTTTCTTCAAATTTCCCTAATATTTTCCTGATTTCCTTGATGTGTCTGAAATTCCCTGATAATGTGTGATTTCCAGAGCCTTTGGCAACCCTGATTCCCTAAAAAGAGAAAACCACATCCAGACATGCTACAGAAAATCTAATGACAGTGTTGAAATTGCCATAAAGAGACAAATTCAATAAAATTATTACCATAATTATACAACTAATATTAACAAGGCTATTAACATTTACACATAAAAATGTTTATAACAAATAGTAACAAGAGCTACAGAAATGCTACATATGCCTATGTCACACCTTGGACTGATCTTGAAGTCAGCTATAAAATGACCATGTTTATGATAATACAGGACAGACAGCTTAATTGTTATAAATGATTTATTTAACAGATGTTAATAGAGTGCCCAAATAATGAGTTCTTCACAGATACAAAACAGATTAACATCAGCAGAAACAATTTATCCTGTTATTCCTACTTGTTGATGTTTAACAAGAATCTTTATAGGTCAATATCTGTAAGATAGATGTTTGAGTAGCATTGTATGGAAGTGGCAAGCTGAATAAAATTATGGGTTTGACTGGCACATGTCGTTCTGTTTTGGAATGTATAAAACATAAATCACAGCTGATTATTCTACAATTTTTAAGGAGTAATGAAATAGTATCTGTCTGCAAATTGTCTAAACTTGGATGTTATAAATGTTTGAAATGTGTAAAATTGTAAAACTTGTACTCAAAGAGAAAGGGAGCCAAACTTCACAATGACCAGTTGATTCTAGCTGTCCACTGTATGACAGATGTAGATAGGTAGGCAGAGCATGGTTTAGTGTCTTTTGATGTTCATGTCTGGTTGGGTAAGATTGTTGGTTAGGTTTGAATGGTCACTGAGTGTTTATGTGATAGTCAAATGACAGAATTGCACACCAATAGCTTTAATCAACAGAGGATTAGACACTATTTCCACTCTAATTATCTCAGTTGATAGAAGTTTGACATTAAAGGGTGCAAGAGATGGAGTGCTGCAACAATAAAAAATATAGGTGTTCAACATCCATCAGCCAGTGCACCAGGATTTCAACTGAAGAGAAGTGAGTGGACAAGATTGAACAGCATAAGAATCAGTCACACCAAGTGCACTGCTCTGATGCACAAGTAGTAGTAGTAGTAGTAGTAGTAGTAGTAGTAGTAGTAGTAGCTTTATTCATCCATATATCTCTTTTTACAAGGATATAGGACATGTCAAAGTATTTAAAATAAGCTAATCTGTATACACATATATTTACAGACTTCTAGTTAGAGACAATCATTAGATTTACTCCTGGTATACAATATTTCTTTTACAAATAACTTATTTAATAATGTAATGCCACACTGTTCACGCATATCTCACTATCAGTCACTGCACACACTATTCACACATTGTTTCATAATATTTCACTCACTACACACACACACACACACACACACACACACACACACACACACACACACTGGTGATCTCTGGGCCATTTTCTGTACCATAACTTCCCATTTGCTATCCTGAAAAACTGAGTCAGCATCCCTCCAGAATGAGTGAGATGTTCAGCTCAGAAAGAGGAAAAAGAGTAAGAGGTGTTAGTATTGTGTTATGCAAAGCTTGGGGGAAAGTATTTCTAGAGAGGAAAACAAGAAGGAAAAAAATCATAAATGGAAGGTGTTATGTGGAATGTTGGTTGTTTTATAATAATAATAATAATAATAATTATTATTATTATTATTATTATTTATTTGTATAACATTTTTTTTATAAAACCAATACTCTGCTTTATCTAACTGATCCTTAAATGTATAAAATGTATAGCATAACAGGTACTTTTTAGCTGCCTTTTTAAATAAGTGTATATTTTCAATTTCTTTAAACTCTTTTGGTAATTTATTATACAGTTTTATTCCTTGGTAGAAAATGCTGTTTTGAGTTTTATGTTTACTTTTTCTTGGTAAATATAAATTGAGTCTGTCTCTTGTTGCATGGTCATGGACAGAGCTGTTTATGCAGTAATTACTAACATTATTTTTGATGTGTATAACTGACTGGTAAATATAGTCACATAGAGCAGTTAAAATCCCCAGTGTTTTGAACAGATCTTTACAATGAGCTTGATTAGTATTTTTGGTTATTATTCTTATGGCTCTTTTCTGGAGTTTGAAAATTGTGTTCATATTTTGTGCATTTGTTCGTCCAAAAAAATGCCATATCTAAGAATTGAGTGTACATATGAATAATACGTAACTAAAAGACACTGCATGTTACACACTGATGACAAGATTCTATGGGCATAACATGCTGATGACATTCCGTTTGCAAGTACCTTTGTATGTTCACACCACTTCAGCTGAGAATCAATGTTCATTCCTAGAAATTTTGCATTTGTTACACAGTCTATAGAGGTACCATCTACGTTTAATTTAACATTGTCATTTTTCCTCTTCAAACTGAAATTCATGGCATTGGTTTTCTTTATGTTCAATGTCACTTTATTGCTTATTGACCAATCATAAACTTCCTTGAGAGTTACATTTGCTTTCTCGGCAAGGAGTTCTCCTGTTTCCTCAGTGACTATAATATTGCTGTCATCAGCACAGAGAATTTTTTCACCATGAGTAACACTACTCGGAAAGTCATTGATGTATATCAGGAACAGTATTGGTCCTAATATCTGAGGATTCCAAAACTCTCCAGCCTATGTTTGTGGGACCCAAGAACAAACCAAGCATATTGTCAGAAGCTGCCCTCTGACAAAGTATCCGGAAGCATTCAATGACTTTATTAATGACACTCCCTCAGCTATCAGTTGGATCCATTCACTACATGTTAACTGCTGATTAAATGTATGTTTTTTAATTTTATAGGTAGTTTGTTCTCCTTTAGTATTATCAAATTACTGATTTTCAGAATTTAACACATATTAGCATTGCACCTGAAGCCTTAAGTGTATAATATTGTAAAATATGTAGAGGGACTGGCCAGTACTTACCTCAGCTCAGTACAGCTGATAGATTCAAAAAACAGAACAGAAAATTTACTACATTCCTAGCTTGCAGAACTTTGTTCCTTCATCAGGGAGGAGAGAGGGGAAAAAAGGAAAGAAGGGAAAGTGGATTCAGTTACTCACAACCCAGGTTATGAAGCAACAGGGAAAGGTAAACAGGGACGGTAGCAAGGATGGAGGCATGATTGTCAGAGGGAAGACAAATATAGAATATATTTGGCTCTCCTCCCACTTTCCCTTCTTCCCTTTTTCCCCCCTCTCTCCTCCCTGATGAAGGAACAAAGTTCCGAAATGTAAATTTTCTGTTCTATTTTGTGAATCTGTCGGCTGTACTGAGGTGAGGTAAGTATTGGCCAGCCCTTCTATCTCTTCGTTAGTATTTGTTTCACATCTTAATATGAGATTTTCCATTAATCGTTGTAAAATATGTGTATTTCTTAATATTTGTTGTTGTAACCATACAATAAGTAAACAGTTCAGTGATAGGAATATTTCTATGTGCATCTAATCAGGACTTAGTATTTTATTCAGTGTAACAGTTTGAGACTTAGAAAATGTTTGAACAGTGAGTGATAGTACATATATCAGTGACTGAAATTTAAACTTACTGAACTTCAGGAATTTTATTCAGTTTGATTGGTTTGGTGCACCACACAATGTCTTTGGCTCAAATTCTACATTCTCTGCAAATGTTCTGATTGTTCTGCTAGGTCAGTTATTTCATATCTTATTGCTTCACTGTGTTATAATATACACCTGTGGAAGGCTACCACTCAAAGTAGCTTGCATTTGATCTGAATTAACTGATACTGAACTTTGATTCTGGGGTTGAGCTACATCATTATCCTGATTCCTTTCTTATCTGGTTTATTTAATAATCTGTTCATTTATTTATGTGCTTTCGTAAACTATTTACTGATTGTACATTAGGCAAAGTGCTTCTATAAGGGCTTACAGCAACAGTGCTCAACCGAACCACTATTTTTGCAAATGGGGCCTATAAAGATTTCAGTTTTTGTCCTCTCCCTCAGGTGCTTACATGGCAACAAATTGATTTCAAATGACAACTTATTTATCAGTTATTGTAAATTTCCAGTAGCATCACATCTATTTGCTCTTGTCAGGTATAACAGTTTTAGCCACACTCATTACTTTCCCAGGATGTCAGAATATGTAGAATTAGTCGTGTCCAGAAACAACTTAAAATTTTCAAACATCTATGAGACTATACAAAAACCTTAACCTCCGACTATCAAAAGAAATTAAAGTAAATCAGAAATGTTGAAATATATCAAATCACAGGGAAAGGACCATGTAATAATTAAATTTTTAAAGCAACTGGGAAAAGTCCACATTTAGTATTCAAAGAAGTATAAGAAATGGATTCATATGAATGGGAACTTATTTTAATAGATATATACACTGACTGACCAAAAAAGTGAAGCACCTAGAAGATATGGCCAGATGTCAATGTAACTTTGTACATGTACACACAACTGGTTGGTATGTAAATGATAAAGAGTTGCAATTCCCTGAGATGTGTAGAAATGCTGTCAGACTGTGTTAGTGTTTTTACCAGGCTTAATAAGGCATATAAGTGGCATGAAAAGTGCCTGATGTTGAGTGCTCACTGTGAAAGACATAGAGATGCCATGTACTCACGTACAACAGCTTTACCAGCACCTGACGGAGTTTGAAAGGAGTCTCACTGTGAGGTACCCATTGGTATAACAGGAGCTGTGTAGGGATAAATGAAAATGTGAGAGCAGGAATACTCTTCATTAATTTTTGGTCAACCACATCTGACCACCACAAGGGAGGATCGCCACATTGTGAACCGAGCACACTGCAATCCCTCCATGACTGTGCCTGTCATCCAAAGATAAGTAATGAAACCTCTGCAACATTCTGTGTCATCTTGCACCATTGGTCAGAGGCTAGGAATAGCCAGGCTAGAGAATTACCAGCTCCTGTACAGGCTGCCATTAACACAACAACACAAAAGGCTGTGTTTGTAATTGGGCTGACCAGGAAGCGTGGACTGCTGATGAATGGCACTGCACTGTGTTCAGCAACAAATTGCAGTTCTGCACTACCACGAATGACCATCTACAGGAGTAAAGTGGTGTTCTTGGGAGATGTGTCATTCTTCCAGGTTTTGTAGATGCATAGCTGTGTTACTCCTGACATCACGGTTTGGGGAGCCATCGGGTATGACTTCAAGTCATTGTTGGTAATGACTGAGGGAAATCTTATGGCACAATGATACATCAAAGACATCCTGGATCTTTGTGTGTTACCTCTCATGTGACAGTATCATGGTGCCATTTTTCAATAGGACAATGCCCATCCACACATGGCACATGTCTCTATGAAGTGTCTGTCTAATGATGAGGTACTCCCATAGCCAGCAAGATCCCCACATCTATCCAGTGTAGAATGTGTGGCACCAGCTCAGATGTCAACTCAGTTCCAGTGCCAATATCTGGGATATCAAGGAAAAGTTGCAGCAGTGGGGTGCTGGCTTGCATCGCGAGAGGATTTTATGCCAATTGAATAATGCATGCATCCGGGACAGAGGGGTTGCAACATCATACTGATAAGTGGGCTCATACTGCCAAGTTATTTGAAAATTTTACTTGATACTGTAATCATTGAAATAACATTAAGTACCCTCTCAACCCATGACATTTCATTTCATGTCACACACGTTACATATGAAGGTTACCATGATATCAACAGCTGGAGAGGAATGTCACTGTCTATAATTTTTTTAAAGTATATAATTTAATTTTACAGTAGTAATCTTCTGTTTTTTAATAAACATACTTACACCAAATGTGCATTGATATCACTGGTAAACATCATCAGCAGTGATTTATTTTGTCTTGTATTACATCTGTCACATTTTTTTTTTTTTAAACTTCGTCAGCCTCACTGAGTTTAAATATAATATTATACTAACACAGGTTTGTTGTACTATGCAGTAGTTATTTTAAGTAATTACAATTTTATGCTGAAATGTTCCAGAATGTCTATTAAAACTGATTATTTTTACACAAATGCATTTTTAACCAAATAAAATGATTGCTGATAAGAGGATGATGAAAATCTTTTGAACTGACAGTTGACAATCTATTTTCAAATTTTTTTGTTTTTAACCAAATTTTTGTAATAAGATTTGTTTACATAACAATGCTATGGAGTATTTCAGTACATAAAAGTGTTTTCTGTGAAGCCAACTACATTTCCTTAACCAAAACGTCAATATGTAATTAATGAATAACAAATTGTCGTCTTGGACAACTTGAGTAAAATTTCATAATTCTGTAACTTTACATGATACTTTCTATGACTACAACAAATGAAATAATGGGAAGTTACAGTATTTTTGACATATGTTTAATTTCAAAATTACATCCTCACTTATTCTTCTATATTTGAATGTGAAATCAAAGTGATGACTAGCCTAGAAGAATATAATGTTTATATGTTGTGACTAACAAGAAAGTTCATGTTCCCAGAACGAAATTTTCACTCTGCAGTGGAGTGTGCACGGATATACCACTTTCTGGCAGATTAAAACTGTATGCCAGACCAAGACTTGCACTCTGGACCTTTGCCTTTCACAGGCCAGTGCAATGCCGACTGAGCTACCCAAGGACGACTGACAACTTGTCCTCACAGCTTTACTTCGACCAGTAACTCATTTCCTATCTTCCAAACTTCAAAGAAGTTCTCCAGCAAAGCTTGCAAGACTAGCACTCCTGGAGGAAAGAATGTTGCAGAGGCAATTGCCCAGGCTGTGGCTAAGCCATGTCTCCACAATATCCTTTCTTCCAGGAGTGTTAGTGTTGTAAGTTTTGCAGGAGAACTTCTGTTAAGTTCAAGATGAGGTACTGGCAGGAGTTAAGCTGTGACGATGAGTTGTGAGTCATGCTTCGGTGGTTCACTCAGTAGAGCATTAGCCCATGAAAGGCAAAGGTTCGAGTTCAATTCTCATTCCAGCATACAGTTTTAATCTGCTAGGGAATTTCATGTTCATGTTAATTATAAACAGTAAACAAAATTTTTGTTGAAACTTCCTGGCAGATTAAAACTGTGTGCCCGACCGAGACTCGAACTCGGGACCTTTGCCTTTCGCGGGCAAGTGCTCTACCATCTGAGCTACCGAAGCACGACTCACGCCCGGTACTCACAGCTTTACTTCTGCCAGTATCCGTCTCCTACCTTCCAAACTTTACAGAAGCTCTCCTGCGAACCTTGCAGAACTAGCACTCCTGAAAGAAAGGATATTGCGGAGACATGGCTTAGCCACAGCCTGGGGGATGTTTCCAGAATGAGATTTTCACTCTGCAGCGGAGAGTGCGCTGATATGAAAAGCTGTGAGTACCGGGCGTGAGTCGTGCTTCGGTAGCTCAGATGGTAGAGCACTTGCCCGCGAAAGGCAAAGGTCCCGAGTTCGAGTCTCGGTCGGGCACACAGTTTTAATCTGCCAGGAAGTTTCATATCAGTGCACACTCCACTGCAGAATGAAAATCTCATTCTGGAAACATCCCCCAGGCTGTGGCTAAGCCATGTCTCCGCAATATCCTTTCTTTCAGGAGTGCTGGTTCTGCAAGGTTCGCAGGAGAGCTTCTGTAAAGTTTGGAAGGTAGGAGACGGATACTGGCAGAAGTAAAGCTGTGAGTACCGGGCATGAGTCGTGCTTCGGTAGCTCAGATGGTAGAGCACTTGCCCGCGAAAGGCAAAGGTCCCGAGTTCGAGTCTCGGTCGGGCACACAGTTTTAATCTGCCAGGAAGTTTCATATCAGCGCACACTCCGCTGCAGAGTGAAAATCTCATTCTGGAAACATCCCCCAGGCTGTGGCTAAGCCATGTCTCCGCAATATCCTTTCTTTCAGGAGTGCTAGTTCTGCAAGGTTCGCAGGAGAGCTTCTGTAAAGTTTGGAAGGTAGGAGACGGATACTGGCAGAAGTAAAGCTGTGAGTACCGGGCGTGAGTCGTGCTTCGGTAGCTCAGATGGTAGAGCACTTGCCCGCGAAAGGCAAAGGTCCCGAGTTCGAGTCTCGGTCGGGCACACAGTTTTAATCTGCCAGGAAGTTTCATATCAGCGCACACTCCGCTGCAGAGTGAAAATCTCATTCTGAAAATTTTTGTTGCTGTATAATCTCAAATGTATCATGTGCTTCATCAGAAAACATGTATTGAACATTACAAGACTGAAACAATATCAAGCAATACAAAACCAAAACTTATCAATATTTTCATTTTGTTATTCTGGCTCAAATCTTGGTACTTTACATGTTCTCCTATACAATTTTTTCTCTGCTACATTTTCTCTACTCCCTAAATCTCCTGATACATGATATTTTCATGGTAGTGCATCTTCTATTTACAAAGAAGTTTAATTAAAATGTTTGTTGATAATTCATTAAGCACCTCATTAATGATGTGCCCACACTAACATCAACCACTGTTGTTACTTTAGATTGAGGTGCAGTCACTAATAGTTGTCTTATTCTACTGTGATTCGTCTTGAATCATTCAACATCCTTAACAGTGGGGATCTGAAAAACATGTTGTGCAAGTATTTCTGTCCACTATGGTCCTTTTTACATACTGGATTATCATCTACATTTGATCATTTATTCTGCCCGTCCTATATTGTTTTCATTGGCAACCTTTCAACCACTGATTCTGTCCCTTTTCTTACTTATGTTTTGCTATCGAGATATTTTTGATTCATTTATCATTGCTTCTGCATTAGCTATGTCTTCTAAGTAATGGGGAATGATAATCTGTATTTCCAACTGCCACATATTTTCCATTTAAGACATCTTACTCTCATTATTATGTCTCTGTTTACAGAAAATGTATCTATACCACAATAAGTTTGTGTTATGAGAGCAGAAATTAAAGTACAGTACATTTATAGTAATATTAATCGGTGTGTGAAAAAAAAACACTATAATAAATATTGGTTTAAAATTATACTAAATAATTATTTCATTTTATTTACCTTCGAGCTATTTCAACAACTTTTTCAAAGGGTTTCTCCCAAGCATACATTTTAATTACTTGTATCCCAGACACTATTTCAGTCATTATACGAACTCTGTAATCTGTCCGCACAGCTATTTGAAGACGAAATTTTGATGTCAGCTGACTCATATAACCTGTAAAGATTTAAATGAATTATTTGATGGCTTTCTTTCTGTTGGTAGCAGCATTACAAAACTGAACATTTAGTAATACCTGATACTGTTTTAGGGAATTTAGACTAGAAGTTGGTGACAACACAAATACATCATAATTATAAAGTCCATTTAAAAAATTGGTATTTGTAAATGGCTAAACGTAATGTAACAAACAATACAGTCTGTGAAAAACAAACTCTGAAAGTTTTTTTGGACATGATGTCAACAAGTTAGTTTGGAAACGGCAACAGGGGCACCACCAACTGCAGCTGCTGAAAATGGCTGTGAATCAGGCAGAGAGTGCATTTTGTGTGCTACAATTTGCACATTGCCAATCAGCAGGGAGTGAACACAGAGTTTTCCTTGTCAAGTTCTATAAGATACATCCAGTTTACAACAGCATAATAAATTGGTACAGAAATTCTAGGATCCTTCCTTCTTTGCTGAGAGAACTGTCAATGGTATCACCTACTTCAACTTGCTGCAGTTGTGTCATGTCACAATTTGAAACTGTTAGCAGGGTTTCAATCTTCCAGTAAAATATTATTGCTCCACATTTTCACAATTGTGAATGAGGTTATGTGAATGAGATGTTGTCACGTTGCTGGATAGGCCACACTGCTGCTGTTGACCAGGCTGACACAGTCACCAGACTTGACGTCTCATAATTTTTTCTCGTGCGGTTACATAAATGGTAGTGTGTATGCTCCACCAGTACGGCAGAACCTCAAAGACTTGCGGCGCAGCATTACAGCAATTGTTCTTACTGTCACTCCTGATATTCTAGGTCAGGTATGGGCAGAAATAGAGTACGTATTAGATTTACAGCGCATGATAAAGACTAGACACATAGAAATAAAATATATAAACAGCATGATAAAGACTAGACACATAGAAATAAAATATATAAACATTGTAAAAAACTCTGACAATTTGCAGTTTTCACATTGTATAATTTGTTGCATTGTTCCCGTCCATTTATCTGTATCAATTTTTTGAAATTTTTCACAGGCTTTACAAGTACCTTGTACTTCTGGTGTTATCCTGAAACAGCCATAAGTTTCTCAAAGTATCTTAGTTATTTATAACTCATAAGCTATGTAGAATAAATTTATATGAATTGTTGAAGAGTTTGTTCCAGCAGCCATTGAGGGAACAGGTTGGACCAACAGCAATTTGTAGCACATGTTGGAAAGAATGATACCTATCATCCAGGTTCCAAGCTAAAACTTGAATTATTCCAGCAACTGACAGAGAATGTTGAGAACATCAGTCTTGTTCACAGAATTTAAAGGAATCTCACAATCTGCAGCATTTTCTCTGGAAATGATCATGGCTCTTGAATCTGACTTATAGTACAGGTCTAGGAAGTTCCTGCCTAGAATGTCACAGTGTCTTCACAGTCTCTGGCTCAAGTCATACCCGATGGCTCCCTACACCGTGATGTCAGGAGTAACTGTTGTACGATAAGTTTGAGAACTACAGTGTCCCCCCAAATACAAAATCAGTGCACCACATATCAGAGCTGCTAATCAGGTACGTGGCTGTGTGGGACGCACAAGAGACTTTTTTAGATTAGGCAACTCCCCATTCAACCCACAGAATAAAGATAGCACTAGGGAAGTAGAAGGTATTAGTGTAAGATCCAAAGAAATGATCCCCACAGATGAGACTATGAAAATTCTAGTGATGCTGCAAAAGCAGATCAAAGTGCCAAAGCCTGAAACACTTCCAAACAGCACATAATATTAGTAACAAAAAGCTGGCTAAATCCTCATATTGTCAGCAGTAAGATCTCTGAGGTAAATCTAAACGTATGTTTAAAGAATACATTAATGGGAGATGGAAACTCAAACCAGCTGAGATACAAATTGAAGCTGCATGCGAGATAGTTTGAGCAAGGGACAGTATGAAGTGCAGGCCCAAAACTTTAATTAGATCCCTTCAACAACTATCAGACTTGCCCTCAGACATAACCAAAACATTTAGGAGAAACTTAAGCTTCCTTACGCAGATCTTTTCCAATCACACTGTCATCACTGGAGGAGACTAATCATCGAACAACTGATTAGGAAAACTACAGTTTCGTACGTGGCTAGTGTAACAAGACATCCTGTGAAACAACACTAAATATTTTCTCTGAAAATTACTTGTGGCAGGTAGTTTGAATGCACACTCATAAACTCATGACAGAAACACAAAAAATCTAATGGCAACAGATGTACTTGATCTCTTTGAGATTTTTGGTAACCATGAGGGAGTTGCAGCAGCAGTGATCATCAAAATACAAAGGGCAACTAAAACAAAGAGGAGCATTCATATGTTCATTAAACTGGGTGAAGAAACAGTAGCATCTCATATGAAGAAGGTATTCCGAAATTTAGGGATGTTGAAGTCCACATCCTCATGCTCCTTTATAAAGATGTGTCCAGGAGGACAAGCACAATTTGATTCTCACACCACAACTATGAGGCATGTTCAATAAGTAATTAAAAATGTTTTTTCTCAGCCAATTTCAGATGAAAATGCAGAATTTGCAGTGGGAGATTGCAGAATATTCCTGCTTCAGCCCCTACAGTTTTGTGAAGTTTCGACAGGTGGTGGCGCCATACACAGCCTTCGGAACGGCATCTGTAATGGAGATGCATTCCAAGCAGAGAGCTGTAATTGAGTTTCTTTTGGCAGAAAACCAGAGCATCACAGATTTTCATAGGTGGTTGCTGAATGTCTATGGATACACGACAGTCACCAAAAGCACAGTGAGTCATTGGGCGAGGTATCTCCCATCTTCACAACAAGGTCGTGCAAACCTGCCCAATCTCTTGCATGCTGGCTGGCTGCACACAGCTGTGATTCCTGCAGTGTTAGAACATCCAGACACTCTCACTCGATGGATCGCAATGAAACACATTACAGCTCAACTGGACATCTCTGTTGGTAGTGCTGACACACTCATCCACTAGCTGGGGTGCTCAAAGGTGTGAGCCAGCTGATGTGCTTGCTGCCTAACAGAGAACCATAAAGAGCAATGAAGGACTATCTCGGAAGAAAAGGTTCACACCCGCACCCTCACCTGATTAAATCTTGGTGATTGTCTCCTGGGACTCTGAAGGAGTTATTCTGTTTGATGTCTTCCTTCATGGAGCTATGAGCAACTCTGAGGTGTATTGTGCTACCCCCAGGAAATTGAAGAAATGACTACAGTGTGTTCATTGCCACAAAAACGTAAATGAACTTCCCATGTAAAGCCTCAACCAAGTCTACTCTTCAGAGAGGAGCTCACAAAACTTTATTGGGCTGTTCTTCCTCATCCACCCTACAGCCCCGATCTCACACCTTCTGACTTCATCTGTCTTTGGCACAATGAAGGATATACCCTGTGGGAAGCAGTACATGGATGATGGGGAGGTTATTGTTGCAGCAAGACATTGGCTCTGACATCGATCAGTAGACTGGTACCATGCGAGCATACAGGACCTCTCTGTAAGGTGGTGTAAGGCTGTCACATTGAAAGAAGATTAAATAGGGCTTTGTAGCCAAAGAGTGCGAAATAACTTGGTGCACTGGAATCCTGAATAAAACCAACCTGCTTTAAAAAATGCTCCTGACTTTATGTCAATGAAATTGTACAAGTTGCCATGGCCTAATGGAACCCCTGTCAGAGTCCATACAGAATCTGCAGTTGAGTTACCCAGTATTTGTAACTATAATGTACCATAGGATGCTCAAAGAACAAGATGAGCCCTGCAGTTGAAAGGAAGCACAGGTTACACCCATTTCAAAGAAGGGGAGCAGGAATCATCCCCAAAACTACCATCCAATATTATTGAAACCCATGTGTTGTAGAATTATAGAAGTTATTATGAGCTCAAATGTACTGATGCACTTTCAACAGAATGGCCTCCTTCATCCCAACCAACCTGGATAATTGAAACACTGGTTATGCAAAATCCAACTCTCACTTTTCTCAATACAACTGCCTGAAAGCCATGGATCAATGGTAATATTGTAGATGTAGTATTCCTTGATATCCAAAAAGCATCTGACTCAGCAGCATATCAGTGTGTATTAATGAAAGTATGACCATATGGGAATCAAATGAAATTTGTACCTAGTCAATGCACATAAACAAAAGTATAGCCATATAGGGATCAAATGAAATTTGTGACTAAATTAAAAAAATAGTGGTAGGGAGGATTCAGGATGTTATCTTGGATGGAGGGTCATAAACAAATGTAGAATAACATTCTGCCATGTTCAAAGCACTTAAGCCACTCACAGCACTACATGTGACTCATACTGTCCTCCTCAGTTAGTTTATGTTCTATGAATCACTTGTACAGAAAAAATATACAGAGCTGAGTTAGTAATTTTTACTCACCACTCTTTACACATTCGAACAGATACTGTTCTACACAATAGAAGGAAGTTGGCAAAGAGAAACTTTTTCAGATTGTTTTCAAATTTTACTTTGGTGTCTGTCAGACATTTTATATCACAGGCTAAGCTATCAAAAATTTTAGTTGCAGAATAGTGCACCCCTTCTTGTGCTAGATACAATTTTAATGTGGAGTAATGAATGAAATTTTTCCTTCCAGTATTGTAATTATGTTCATCACTGTTCCTTTTGAACTGCATGGCTTATTTACAACGGAGGGGATAAATATACTGTGAAGTAACAGTCACAACTGCCAACTCCTTAAATAAATATCTGCAAGATGATTGTGGATGAGCACCACATATTTGGTCAGATATGACACTGTCCATTGTCACACAGTTAAATGCCTTAGACTGATCACTAAAAATACCAGCTGGCACAATTTTATTATTTAATGCTTGTAAAATATAGTGAGTGAACATGTAAATGGCATTCTCAATAGAAAGTAATTGGATAGATAAAAAATCTACTCACCATGTGGCAAACGAGAACATACACATAAAAAAGGTTTTAGATTTGCAAGCTTTCTGAGCCAATGGCTCTTTCTTCCAGCAGAAGGGTTGAAGGATAGGGAAGAGGGGTGAAAGAAAAGGACAGGAGAGATTTAGAAAAAGGGGTACAGTTCACAAAAGTCACCCAGATCCATGTGTCAGGGCAGACTTACCAGATGGGATGAGGGTAAGGAAATGCAATCCGAAAACAAAGGAAGTAGGTTACAGTACGCTTGTTCGCCCACTGCTTGAATACTGGTCAACAGTGTGGGTCTCCGTACCAGATAGGGTTGATAGACGTGATAGAGAAGATCCAACGGAGAGCAGCGCACTTTGTTACAGGATCATTTAGTAATCGCGAAAGCGTTACGGAGATGATAGATAAACTCCAGTGGAAGACTCTGCGGGAGAGACGCTCAGCAGCTCGGTACGGGCTTTTGTTAAAGTTTTGAGAACATACCTTCACTGAAGAGTCAAGCAGAATATTGCTCCCTCCTACGTATATCTCGCAAAGAGACCATGAGGATAAAATCAGAGAGATTAGAGCCCACACAGAAGCACACCGACAATACTTCTTTCCACGAACAATACAAGACTGGATTAGAAGGGAGAACCAATAGAGGTACTCAGGGTACCCTCCACCATACACTGTCAGGTGGCTTGCGGAGTATGGCTGTAGATGTAGATGTAGATGTAAGTCTCCCCTGACCTGGGGTTGTATACCTCATCTTCCCCAAAAATTTTGGAAAATGATGTCAGCAGTGACACAGATCAGTAGTTACTGACATCTCACGCGTCACGTTTCTTAAATAAAGTGTTGAAAATGGCACACTTCAGTCTCTCCAGAAAAATGTCTTGAGTTAGTGATGCACTACATATGTCAGATAAGGCAGGGCTTATTATATTCGAACAAATCTTTAGTACTTTATTGGAAATGCCATCAAAATCAGATGAGTTTGTTCCTATACTTTGCACTATATATATTTGTAACCTGTGACTCATCATTTATACCCCTTCCATTCAGTCCAACAGTGATGTTATCTTGTTTTGTGTCTGGCTGTCCTGCCTCCTGTTTCACTACATTTCATACAGCCTTAATCTGTGGTTGAATTTTCTTATTTCTGACATCATGTAGGCCCACATGTTCCTTGATTTTTTAATAACTTTTACTAGCAATTTTGAGTAGTTTTTGTAGTGTTCAACTATTGCAGAATCTATACTTGTTCTTGTCAACAGATGCATTCCATTTTCCTTTCACAAGATGCTTTAATCGCTCAAGTTCTCTGTTTTTTTTTTATATGGTTGTTTAATGTCCATTCTGATTAGTTACCTTATCTATCCTGACTGTCATGACAAGAGAGAGCATTTGTTACTGTGGATACAGTTATTTTATTGCTTTAAGTTCACCAAAGGAAACATTATCAATTAGGGTCCTACTGTCTGTACCCAGCAGTGCAGGAAAGGTGATTATTGAGATCAAATTGTAGGATCCAAGTAAGGTTTCCAGGTCATTTTTCCTATCAGAATCCTTCAGAAATTCAACAAAGAAGTCACTACAGACTGTAATTCATTGTTCCTGTCAGGCAGACTTGTGCAATGACCTACTTCAGCAGCTGCAACATGGCAACTAATGGTCATAGTAAAACAAAGGTAATGGCAATTTGCTGCCTACACATACCACTAGGTGCACTCAGTATGAGCAGCAAATTTACTCTGCCAATTTACATGGTACTTCAATCTTTTTTTGAACACATCTCTTCTATGTTGAAACTGACTCCTACATCTCTTCAGTGCAATAGTGCAATATGTGTAAGAAATTACTGTAAACTGTCTTTTTATAGCACTTGGCTACAACAGCTTAGGAATGATTTCATGTAAATATATATTTATGTATTTGTGTTAAATTTTGTATAAATTTATAAATGAAAAATCTGCTAAATATTTTTGACTTACTCCATACAGTTAAGATATGTTTCAGTGAGAACATGTGGGAGGAACATAAGAACATTAACTCTTTTGAAATGTTTATTGCCTGTCTTTATTTTTCTGACATGTTCCTCATCCTTGAGGATCTCTGCACTCTGGGACCATGGGAGGAATAATATGACTAATTTAACATAAGAAATGAGATTCCATTTCCTAAAAAGGTTATTATGTGTTTGTATGTCTGTCTTCATTATTCCTATCTTTATTTTGACAGGAAAATTGAAGTTATGTATTTTTAATATAGTCTGAAGTATATCCCCTTCTTTTAAACAAATTTTCTTGAGATTTGAGTTCCCATTGTTATATCACAGATAAAAAAAAACAGTGCAGATGACAACAATAATACTCACTCTGTACAGGGACAGTCTGAAGAAAAATTCCGACTATTCCAATAATGGATGCCCATCCTACAGCCTCCCATATGAACCAAGCAGCAATAATTGTCTGCAGTGGTGTTAGCCACACAAAATGGATAAACATGGGTACCATATCAAAGCGACTGACATCATTTGAAAGAAGATTTACCATCTGACCTGCACCAGTCTGTCCAGCTGCAGTCTTACTCAGCCGTATCACCTGGAAACATAACATAAAAAGCAATGCTTATACTGGCAAAACAGCAAAACAACTATTTTCCTCTGCTCATTTTCTGAAACTTGTTTTGCCTTTGTTCTTTGGTATTACTGAATACAAAACAATACATATATTAATTCACACAGACACACAAAAAGAAGTGAAACGATACTTTAATTGGATAGATAAACAATCTGCTCACCAAGCAGTGGCAGAACACACATGAAAGACGGTTGTAATTGGCAAGCTTTCAGGCAGAAGGGTTGAAGGGGAAGGAAGAGGAGCGAAGGAAAAGGAATGGAGAGGTCTAAGAAAAGGGGTAGATTTTGGGAAAGTCACCCAGAACTGTGGATCAGGGAGACTTACTGCACACGATGAGAAGGAAAGACCGATTGTTGGGGATGGCATTGGACGAGATTTGGAAACCTGAGAGCTTAGAGGTGGAAGAAGGGTAATATGCAGACAAAGATTACTGCTTAAATATCATGTATGAGTTAATAATAGTGGAAAGCTACATGCGTTGTGCATAACAGAGGTTGGAGGGTGGTGGTGAAAAATAGATGGGTAAGACAATGAAAGGTGTAAAAAACTTAAACAGAGTGAAGTAAAGAGTAGTTACAGTGAAGAAACGCTGAGACAGAAGAAATTAATGCAAATTAAGGCCAGGTGGGTGGCGAGAACCAAGGTCATGTTGTAGTACTAGTTCCCACCTGCGGAGTTCTGAGAAACTGGTGTCTGGGGGAAGAATCCAGATGGCGCGTGTGGTGAAACGGGCACTGATGTCGTGATTGTCATGTTGTAGAGCATGCTCTGCAACAGCATATTGCGGGTTGCCAATATACACCCTCTGCCAATGCCCATTCATCCTAATTGATAATTTGGTGGTAGTCATGCCAATGTAGAAGGCCGAACAATGTTTAAGTAACAGACAGAAGAGAAGATATAGAAATGCAACATGGCATAGCAGCATGATCAAAGTCCTGAAGTTATCTACAAGTGTGTGCAGTGAAAAGTATGGAGAGACTAAATGAACAGTGAATAATTATTTTGTCTTGTTATTAAGCTAAGTTGTTCTTAGTGTGTACTACCATATAAGAACTGAATATTAAGTGTATCCAAATCAGGCAGTGCATTTGTTAAGGCTCTGGCCTCAGACTTGGGAAGATGGGAGCTCATGTTCTCTTGGTTTTGGAATTCTGTGGTTTTCCTAAATCACTTCACACAAAAGTTAGGGTGGTTCCTTTTACAAGCCACTGCCAACAATCTCCTCATTAAACACAAATGTATATTCATGTCTGTATATATGACTTACGTTTTCCTTGTATTCAGCTGACAGATTCTATATCATTGAAAATGATCCTTCTATAAATAAATTACTACTACTAACAACTGGTGCACTGTTCCACAGAATAACTAGTCATGTTGGAAAATGAGAGATTTGAGACTTATGAAAATTAACAAAACAGGGATACAGTAAATAAATAAATAAAGAATACAATTAAAACAAGCAGTAGCAACAAAATGCAATTAAGGTCACAATTCCTGTTTCGTCTTCATTTTTTGCTCTATGTTACCAAACATTTTAGTTTTGGATTCACTCTTTTGAGGATTTAAAAATTAAAATAACTAGGGAAACAGACAAGATATAACATATTATGCAGAGAGAAAACTTCAGTTTGCTCTGATAATGTTTATAGAGGATGTACTTTCAGATACTGAACAATGTGCACAAATAAAGTGATATATATCTTCTTTAATTCTGGGCTATGTGATTTAGTTGCAATATTTCCATCTACCCTGAGTACTATACATGTTATTAACATTTTTGTAGATGGACAAAGTAAATGAAACACTGTAGTAAAGGAAGAAATGTAAGTCAGATAACATTAAACGTGATAGTAAAAATAACAATAAAATACACAAATTAATAAACAATAAAAGTCAAAAAGTAAGGAATTGAAAATCTTTTTTCATTATTGATCAATTACAATTAATTTGGCATTGCCATAGACATACAGATACACACTCCTGGAAATTGAAATAAGAACACCGTGAATTCATTGTCCCAGGAAGGGGAAACTTTATTGAGACAATCCTGGGGTCAGATACATCACATGATCACACTGACAGAACCACAGACACATAGACACAGGCAACAGAGCATGCACAAAGTAGCCACTAGTACAGTGTATATCCACCTTTCGCAGCAATGCAGGCTGCTATTCTCCCATGAAGACGATTGTAGAGATGCTGGATGTAGTCCCGTGGAACGGCTTGCCATGCCATTTCCACCTGGCACCTCAATTGGACCAGCATTCGTGCTGGACGTGCAGACCGCGTGAGACGACGCTTCATCCAGTCCCAAACATGCTCAATGGGGGACAGATCCGGAGATCTTGCTGGCCAGGGTAGTTGACTTACACCTTCTAGAGCACGTTGGGTGGCACGGGATACATGCGGACGTGCATTGTCCTGTTGGAACAGCAAGTTCCCTTGCCGGTCTAGGAATGGTAGAACGATGGGTTCGATGACGGTTTGGATGTACCGTGCACTATTCAGTGTCCCCTCGACGATCACCAGAAGTGTACGGCCAGTGTAGGAGATCGCTCCCCACACCATGATGCCGGGTGTTGGCCCTGTGTGCCTCGGTCGTTTGCAGTCCTGATTGTGGCGCTCACCTGCACGGCGCCAAACACGCATACGACCATCATTGGCACCAAGGCAGAAGCGACTCTCATCGCTGAAGACGACACGTCTCCATTCGTCCCTCCATTCACGCCTGTCGCGACACCACTGGAGGCGGGCTGCACGATGTTGGGGCGTGAGCGGAAGACGGCCTAACGGTGTGCGGGACCGTAGCCCAGCTTCATGGAGATGGTTGCGAATGGTCCTCGCCGATACCCCAGAAGCAACAGTGTCCCTAATTTGCTGGGAAGTGGCGGTGCGGTCCCCTACCGCACTGCGTAGGATCCTACGGTCTTGGCGTGCATCCGTGCGTCGCTGCGGTCCGGTCCCAGGTCGACGGGCACGTGCACCTTCCGCCGACCACTGGCGACAACATCGATGTACTGTGGAGACCTCACGCCCCACGTGTTGAGCAATTCGGCGGTACGTCCACCCGGCCTCCCGCATGCCCACTATACGCCCTCGCTCAAAGTCCGTCAACTGCACATACGGTTCACGTCCACTCTGTCGCGGCATGCTACCAGTGTTAAAGACTGCGATGGAGCTCCGTATGCCACGGCAAACTGGCTGACACTGACGGCGCCATTCGACGGCCAACACCGCGGTTCCCGGTGTGTCCGCTGTGCCGTGCGTGTGATCATTGTTTGTACAGCCCTCTCGCAGTGTCCGGAGCAAGTATGGTGGGTCTGACACACCGGTGTCAATGTGTTCTTTTTTCCATTTCCAGGAGTGTATATGTGAATTTAGTAATATCATGCAGACACTATACACATCAAAGCATTGTGTATCATAAAATATATTTTCTCACAACCAGTTATGCAATTTAATTTGAAATAATATGAAAAATATGAACTCAGCAAACTGTTAAAAGTGTTACTTTCTTAGATAAAAACAAATATGATGTCTTGTGTCATAACAAGTGTACAACTGATTGTGACGTAAAAACCTGTAATTCGGCCACCAACAGTAAACTTGGAAACAGTGGTAAGGGCAAACACGTATCATTAAGGAAAAAGTGTGGTATTCTCTTGCTTGCCGACAGCCATGGCAGATAGCTATCAAGCGTGCGACAAGAGAAAAATCGAGAAACGGCAGTGACTAACATAGTGAAACCTGGAGCAGGAACACACGATGTCGTAGACACTGATTTTCATATGAACGCAATACAGGATAATGACTTTATAGTATGTATAGGGGGTTCAAATGACATAGCTAAAAATGAACACACGATGTCGTAGACACTGATCTTCAGATGAACGCAATACAGGGTAATGACTTTATAGTATGTATAGGGGGTTCAAATGACATAGCTAAAAATGAAGCCGATTCCTGCATTAAAACGCTACAGAACTTTCTAGAAGTGAATAAATCTAGGAACACAATAGTAACCACTGTGCCTCATAGACATGACCTAATTTACAGATCGTGTGTTAATAAAGAAATTAGAAAAACTAACATCAAAATTAAGAAATTGTGTGCAGAATACGCACAGTGCGATGTACTGGACGAAAGTAACCTACATCGAAACCTACACACCAAACACGGAATGCACCTTAATAACGATGGAAAAAGTGTTATATGTGATCACATCAGTGAAATAATTAAAGAAAGACTATTATGAAATAGATCTGTCTATCAGCTTCCTGAAAGACTTACAGGCAAAAATGAGAAAAGCAAATTCGACAAGAACGAAGAAAGCAGGAAAGAGGAGACATCAGAAGATCCACAAAGGGCTGCAGCAGCTACACCTGTAAGAGTTAATTTAAGATCAAGGCGGAATATACCCAAGAAGGAGAATTTTTTCTCTCCCCCTCTGAGAAAAGAAAAAAACTTAGCATCACCAAACAAGTTAAAGATAGCATCATTCAACAAGTTAAAGATACACCATAAAACTTGCAAAGGACTCAATCAGCAAATTGTAGTAAATAAGGTAAGGTCTGAACCTCCTCACCAATGTATAAAAAAATTAAACAAAAAATTTCTTGATCTAAAAGTATACATCCATAATGTACAAGGGCTAAAAACCAACTTAATGAATTAGAAAGTTTGTTATCAAGTGCAAGTGAACTGTCAGATACACAGATATTATGTATTAATGAACATTTCATGAGGTCTTTTGAAATAGAAAGTGTTGTGACACCAAATTTTAAACTCATAGGTCACTTCTCAAGAACATCTTACGAAGGCGGAGGTAGTTGCATATTTGTAAAAGACAACATTACTGCTACACTTCTTGATATTTGCAATTCGTATAGTACTGAAAAAGATATAGAACTGTCAGTTGTAGAGCTTACAGATCTAAATGTTTATATAATAGCACCTTATAGGTCACCCTCTGGTAACATAGGGACTTTCTCCAAAAATCTAGCACCAGTAATAGAAAATCTAAGTAAAAGAAAATCATATAGTGTTCTAATATGTGGTGATTATAATATAGATTTTTCTCTCAGAAAACTCTAGCCATCTAAGCATTAAAAATTTTATGTACAGCTACAACCTAGACCTAATGGTTAACACTCCAACCAGGATAACAAATCACAGTACCACTTGTCTGGATCAAGTAGCAAGCAATATAAATTGTACTGTATCATCCGTCAAACTAGGATTTTTCAGACCACAATGCATTAATTATGCAGGTCTGGTTGCCAAATAACAGTCATAAACACAATAAAATCACTGTACAGATGAGAAACTTCAACAACACCCACATGCATACTTTCCTCTTTGATATACAAAATGAAAATTGGCAAAATGTATTTGAGGCTCAAACAGTAGACAGCAAATATGAGGCATCTTGGATATTTTCTGTTATTATTTTAATTGCCACTTTCCCTTACAAACAAAATGTATCAACAAAGATAGAAAATTCTCCAGCTGGATTACCCCAGGAATCATTAGATCATCACAAAGAAAAAGAGAACTTTTTCATATTAGCAAATCCAAACTAGGCAGTAGTGAAGCATTTAAGTCATACTTTACATAAAAAGATATTAAGGAAGGTAGTAAATGCAGCCAAAAAACTACAGAATGATAACTACCTCAAATTGTCATCAAATAAGAGCAAAAGCATGTGGCAACTTATTAATATGAATACTAATAGAGGAAAACAACTACAAAGTGATATTAACTTTAAAATAAATGGAAAATTAGTCTCCAGTGGGAAAGAAACAGCAGAGGAATTCAATAACTACTTTACAGAAACAGTAAAAAACCTGGCTAACCATATTAAAAATAGCTGTCCCTTACAACTAGAACCAAACTTATGCTCTGAGACTCTATTTTTAAGGCCTACATCTGAAATTGAAATAGAAAACACATTTCATAGCAAAATCTAAAAAAAATCATCTGCTGGACAAGATCAGATTCCATGCTTCCTCCTTCATAATTGCAGTAACTTTATCAGTAAACCCCTAGCCCACATAATAAACTTCTCATTCCTGAATGGTGCATTTCCTGGTATGCTCAAAATTGCAAAAATTATACCTGTCCACAAAAAAGGAAGCAAAGAGGATCCCAGTAATTATCGACCCATTGCACTGCTTTCAACTTTTAATAAAGTATTTGAGTATATAATGGCCACCAGAATCATGTCCTTTCTAGACAAAGAAAATATCCTGCCACCTGCTCAGTTCGGCTTCCAAAGTAAGAAAGCTACAACTGATGCAATACAAGAATTTCTAGATCATGCACTGGAGGTTGGGGACAAAAAACTCCCAGCCATAGGTATCTTCCTAGATCTAACAAAGGCCTTCGACATGGTTAATCATAGTATACTTTTGCAAAAGATGCAATCCTATGGAATAAGAGGAAATGCCTATGACTGGTTTAAAAGCTATCTGGAAGATCGACAGCAGTAAGTGGAATTAAATGAAACTAAGCTCTCAGGTACAGCTAGCACTGTACATTCCTCCATTCATACCATAAAGCAAGGCGTTCCCCAAGGCTCCGTCCTGGGCCCCTTGCTGTTCTCACTTTACATAAATGACCTTCCTCACAGCCTACCAGACACAAAAACCCTTTTGTTTGCTGATGACACCTCTGTACTCATATCTGTGCCCGAACAAATTCTCCAATCTAATATAGATAGGACCACAGGTCAAATAAGTCGATGGCTTCAAAGTAACAGGCTGCTTCTTAATGCAAAAAAGACAACTGGAATAACCTTCCACACTGCCCAAAACAGAAATCCATTACTACCAACTATATCACTGGAAAAAAAAAAATGTTAAACTTGAAAATGAAATAAAATTTTTGGGGGTCACTATTACTGATACCCTCACATGGAAAAGGCACATTGACATTACCAGCACAAAACTTAGTAAAGTATGCTTCATGATTAGATCAATAAGGAACGTCACTAACACAAGTACCCTAACCACAATGTACCATGCACTCTTTCACTCTGTACTTAACTAAGGAATCATCTTCGGGGGCCAAAATTTTGAATCAATTAAGATATTCAAACTGCAAAAGAAGATAGTCAGTACAATTATGTTCAAAAAACGAAGAGACACTAGTAAACCATTATTTAAGAAACTAACTATTTTGCCGCTCCCATGCCAATACATACTAGAATTATTATTCTTCACCAAAAAAGTATTAACAAAATTTGCAAAAATATGGATTACCACGATTATGACACAAGATCAAAAACCTCTCTAAGAATACTTACCCACTCAACAAAACTGTACAGTGATGGTGTCAAGTGCATGGGAATAAAATTATATAAGCATCTTCCAACTTTTATATAAGAAATCCAAGAAATAAATAAATTCAAACAGACAGTCAAATCTCTTTTAATAAAATACTGATTTTATACCATACAAGAATATTTGGAATCAAAATTGTCTTAGTGCATGATAATGTATCAAAGCTGAATGTTGTTAAGTCAATTTTGTCACATCATGTAACAATTCTCTGTAAAGCTGTAACTTTAAGTAACACAATTTGTAGGTAATGTAAAATAATCATTCTTCTGTGTTCTTGTTTACTGTTTTAGACTCCTATAAACTGTATATTTGTATTGACTTATCCAATATCAGTTGTACAAGCCATTGTACTGATTTGATCTACGGGACAAATAAATAACAAATAAATAAATAAATAAATGGTTTTGAGTCTTAGATTAGATTAGATTAGTTTTTCGTTGAGGAGATCCGCGTGGATGTGGAACATGTCCCGTTCTTTTTTCTTTTTTATTTTTTTTAAGCTGAAATAACAATACTAATAGTATAAATATATACAACGCGTCATTTGTTTCTATTAAAAAATTCGTCAATGGAGTAGAAGGAGTTGGCCACTAGTAAGTCTTTCAGGCTCCTTTTAAACTGATCTGTATTTGTAACTAAATTTTTTATGTTTGCTGGCAAATTATTGAAGATGAGTATTCCTGAGTAGTGGACCCCTTTTTGAACTAAGTGTTCCTGAGTAGTGGACCCCTTTTTGAACTAAAGTAAGTGCTTTTAAGTCCTTGTGCAGATCATTTTTGTTCCTGGTATTGTATGTATGAACTGAGTTGTTTGTTGGAAAAAAGAGATATATTATTTAGGATAAATTTCATTAAGGAGTAAATATACTGAGAGGCAGTAGTTAGTATACCCAGTTCTTTGAAGAGGTTTCTACAAGATGTCCGTGAGTTTACTCCACAAATAATACGTATTACACGCTTTTGGACTCTGAAAACTTTTGTTTGACTTGAAGAGTTACTCCAAAATATTATACCATATGACATTATGGAATGAAAGTAGGCAAAGTATGCAAGCTTTTTCATTTTTATGTCACCTATGTCTGCTAACACTCGAATTGCAAATACAGATTTGTTAAGGCGTTTCTGCAGTTCTGTGGTGTGCTCCTCCCAACTGAATTTATTATCAAGTTGTAACCCCGGAATTTAAGACTGTCAACCTCTTCTATCTGCTCTTCTTCGTACTTTATGCATATGCTGGGTGGAAATCTCTTACAGGTTCTGAATTGCATATAGTGAGTCTTTTCGAAGTTTAATGTCAGTGAGTTGGCTTTAAACCATTTATTAATATCCATGAAAATATCATTAGCAGATCTTTCTAGAACTACACTCGACATACTATTTATTGCAATACTTGTGTCATCTGCAAACAAAACCAACTCTGCTTCTGGCAGTGTAACTGATGAGAGATCATTAATGTACACAAGAAAAAGCAATGGCCCTAAGATGGATCCTTGTGGGACACCACATGTAATTTCTTCCCATTCTGATGATGACTGATGACTTAATTCACTAGTCCCTTGCACTGACACCCTTTGTTTCCTGTTAGCGAGGTATGACTTGAACAATTTTGCAGCACTGCCCGTGACACCACAGAATTCTAATTTATTTACAAGGATGTTGTGGTTTACACAATCGAATGCCTTTGACAAATCACAGAAAATACCTGCTACTTGTAACTTGTTATTTAATGAATTAAGTACATTTTCACTGTAGGTGTAAATAGCCTTTTCGATATCAGAACCCTTCAGAAATCCAAACTGTGTTCTTGATAATATGTTATTTGTGGTCAGATGGTTGAGAAGCTGCCTGTACATTACTTTTTCTAAAATTTTTGAGAATGCTGGCAAAAGTGAAATCGGTCTGTAGTTTGATGGCATCTCTTTATCCCCTTTCTTGAATAGAGGCTTAACATCTGCATATTTCAGCCAGTCAGGAAATGTCCCAGTTATAATTGACTGGTTACACAAGTAACTTAGAATTGTACTAAACTCACAAGAACATGCCTTAATTAACTTTGTTGATATTTCATCGTAACCACTAGAATGCTCTGTTTTCAAAGATTTTATTATGGAAGTTATTTCTTTTGGTGATGTGAGTGACATATTCATGTACCTGAAGCTATTTGTAAAGGCTAGTTTCAGATATTCAAGGGCATTATTTACTGATCCTGACAATCCCATTCTATCAGTAACGGATATAAAGTACTTGTTAAATAGATTTTCCACACTATGCCCATCGGTTACTAATGTGTCATTTACCCTTAGTGCTATTTGCTCTTGTTCCTTTCTAGTTCTACCAGTCTCCTCTTTCACTATATCCCATATTGTTTTTATTTTTTCCCTGACATTGCTATCTTCTTCTCATAGTGTATTTGTTTAGAGGCCTGAATTACTTTTTTTAATATTTTACAGTATTCCTTGTATTTAGCTAAATCATCAGCATTGAAGCTATTCTTGGTCGACAGATACATATTCCTTTTTGTCTTACAGGAAATCTTTATTCCTTGGGTGATCCATGGTTTTATTATAGGCTTCTGTTTAATTTGAGTACCTTTTAGAGGAAAACAGTTTTCAAAAATGGTACTGACATTGTTCATGAATGTGTTATATTTTTCATTCATGTCATGAGCACTATAAACAACTTTCCAGTTCATATCTTTGAGCAGTTTTCTAAAACACTCAATTTTTGGTTGATTGAATACTCTCCTGTACTCAGATTTAGCAGTCTTGATAATCTGGTTAGATTTTACATCTAAAACAAGGAGCTGCATGTCATGATCTGATAGTCCATTTACTACAGGTTTTATGATATGATTTTGTTCCTTTGATTTGTCTATAAAAATGTTATCAATGGCTGTCCTTGAGGATTTAGTGATCCTAGTTGGAAAGTTTACAGTGTGAGTTAGATTGAAAGACAACATTACTAATTGCAGTAAATGTTTACTGGAAAATTGAATTAGAAAATCTGTATTAAAGTCACCACCAATCAAAATTTCTTTGTTTCTTACTGTTAAATAACCCAAAAGAGCTTCTAGATGATTTATGAATAGATTATAATTTCCTGCAGGTGCTCGGTAAATAATTACTATTATATAGGATCTGTTATGGATCTCTACTTCTGTTGCACATGCTTCTAGATGCTGCTCTAAACAGAATTTATTAACGTCAATGTTCTTGAATTTATGGCAGTTTTTAATAAATGTGGCAACTCCTCCTCCCTCCATATCTACTCTGCAGAAGTAGGAAGCTAGCTTAAATCCTGAAATGTCTAACATATCTATACCAGTAGTCACTTGATGTTCAGAGAGGCAGATTATGTCAATTTCGTTAGATGAATTCATTTCATCAATACAAATGAGTAGTTCATCAACTTTATTTCTAAGTCCCGGAATGTTCTGGTGTAATAAAGATAACTGATACTGCATACTAATGCAATTATAACTGCTTTGGTGAATATGAACTGGCAGTTTCTGATTACTTTCTGTTAAACATTGTTTAAATGGAGGCTGTATGCTAAAATCTGATTCCTGTTCATCTATTTTCTCAAACTGAGTCTGTCTGCCAATCTCTCTTAAAACTCATTTTCTATACCCCTTCCCTATCCTAAAAAAGGCATCCCTCTGACACCTGTGACCACTGGTATTTTACCACTTGTGACAGTGTCCCCCCTTAAGTTTTCTGCAATCAAGCCAGACAGTTTTCCCTCCCCTTTCCTATTGAGGTGAAGGCCATGCCTAGTGTAGTCCCTCCTATCAATAGCATCCACAGGAATCAAACCAATATGGGACCCTATATCCGTCCTAAGCAGCCACTCCAACTCCAAGTTCATCCTCCCTACAGAAGAGTTCAAATGAGGCCGATCATGGCGTCTCAACACAGACACAAATCCCACACTTGTATGCTTCTTTGTACTAGGTACTAAGTAAAGCTCAAAAATTTTCAGTAGCTTCTAATGTTGATGAATTTTCCATAAAACTGCACTTGATAATCATTCAGAGTAGCATTTTGAGAAAACAATTTATGTATTTGTTAGTACAACAGATGCTCTACTATGTTCTTGTAAAAGAAATACTTGGGTAAAAGAAATTGGAAAGTAGTTATTATCACAAGACCTATCATCTTACTCATCTAAAGGAACAATTACTGCAATCTTTAAACAAACTGAAAAAAAAACCATCTCATACAATTTCAATTTATCAGCATACAAAATGGTTGTCACTTAGTGGTAGTAACTTCCGCATACTCGAACACAGATGTTTTTCTGTCAACAATCAGCTTGTTATATTCAATGTTATCATCATTCACAACCACACCCTTATTATTCATTAATAATGTGAGCACGCCAAGCACATAAGTGTGTTCACTCTGAGACATTAAAAATATACCTATACCTTCAGTTTTCTTGTCATCATCATTACTATGTCATGTTTGGTTTCTTATAAAGAGCATTTGTGTCATTCAACTTTGAGCTTACTTCACTCTGTGATTTTCAGCTAACCAAAATGACTGACATCAGGTTATGGGGAGAGAAAATCTTGTACACATATATTTTGTGTATTGTGTTCAGGTATGATTTTATTCAAGGAAAATGTGACACTCAAGTTTTGATGTTAAAATTCTTTTGTGAAAAACTTTTGTTACTATTCTGAACTAAATAATACCATAAGTCTCAATATATGAAAAGAAATTTGCAACTCACCATACAGGGAGATGCTGAGTTGCAGATAGGCACAATAAGAAGACTGTTACAGAATGAGGTTTCAGCCAACAAGGCCATTGTCGAAAGTAGGCAACACACACACACACACACACACACACACACACACACACACAAACTCACGCATGCAAACACAACTCATACATACATGACCACAGTCTGCAGTGCATTTGCGAGCATGTGTGTGTGTGTGTGTGTGTGTGTGTGTGTGTGTGTGTGTGTGTGTGTGTGTGTGTGTGTGTGTGTGTGCGTGTGCATGTGTGTGTGTTTTGCCTGTTTTCGACAATGGCCTTGTTGGCTGAAAGCTCTTTTGTGACAGTCTTTTTTGCTGTGCCTATCTGCGACTTACCATCTCCGCTCACTAAATGGTGAGTAGCAAGTATCCTTTTCATAATACTGTTACATTCCATTAACAATACCCTAAGTCTGGGCAAATTGAGGAATCCAGAAACATGGTAGTAAGAGTTTTCATTTGTGAAAATATCAGTTGCAAATTATTTTTCAGGCTGAAAAGTCGTTGATATCATTAAGGTCATGCAGTTAAAGCAAAATGAGGCTGGTGATATTCAAACAGGTTGGGATGACTTGAATTCAATCTACTGCAATGGAATTTGACCAATTGCAATGTTTATGATTTGCACAGATGCAGCTGTCATGCCGGTCAGCCTAAAGACGAACAGAAATTTGCAGTTAATAAAATGGCCTTGAAGGAGAAGTTTTTTAATCATATTATCTCCCAGTAAAGTTGAGTCATCAGTACAGGCATTACCTGATACTGATGATACCTGTTACAGAAGTAGACAAAAGATTAAAATTTTGAGGATTCTACCAGAAAAATTGAGAACTTTTTTTGACTGCATGCAATTTGTGCTGTAGATCAACTATGCTTGATAATTTGATTCCAAGGTTATTGAGAAAGGAACAAAAACTGTTAGAATGTGATGAAAAGTCAATGATTTTCACAGCAATTACTGTGAGCAAAACAAGTAAATCCAATTCAAAGAACAAAAAATCATCTAACATGGTTGGTGAAAAACATATTGAATGACATTATAGTCAAAATAGCAGAAATTTTAAATCTGTGTGGAAAAAACTTTTAGCAAAACTCAACACAAAGAAATAATTCTGAGCACCGGACTTTCGAGTGGAGAAGAAGCAAATGTTTCTGCTCTGGGTTGTGAAAACATTTGGTTAGCTGACAGTTCTGCATCAAACCACATGACATCACACAATGATTGGTTTAACACTTTTAAGTCAAATCAAACTAAAGTCTCCTACATTCAAACTGCAGACAGCTTAATTGTTAAAGCAAAGGTTGGAGGAAAATGACACTCTAACACTTCGGAAAATACATTATACATTCCTAGGCTAAACAAAAAGCATTTTTTGTGGAAGTTATCACAAAAAGAAAAGTGTAGCTTTTTTTGATGACAAGAGAATGGAAATTTGCAGTTCAAGTCTAGCTGCAGCAGGAATTAAGACGGATAATCAGTGTTATCAAATGTTCTTCAAATGTCTATATCTGCTACAGGTGTGTCCTGCTTCATTAAATTCCATAATGACCTGGCACGAGAGACTTTTGGCACAATCATTCTGTGAATGAAATCTACATAAATCAGCAAGAGTACATCAGTTGTCTACTTTAGAAGTTCAGTATGGATTATTCGAAATGAGATTCCACCTTTGTTGATCCTGGAACTATGTGCGCACAGTAGTCAATCTTCTGTAAACCAACGTGAGGTAAAGGAGATGGACAAAAAGTCCTACTACAGGCAGTAGATAGCTTAATGTTTGCAACAACTGTCTCATCGACTGACATCATGTTCCCTATCAGCATGGTGAGTAGGTTTTTGCATAACACAGGTCTTGAACACTGGCGTGCTGTTAAAGTAGGGGGACCAGTGATCTGACCACTAACCAGCCAGAAATGGGCTACGTAAGCTTGTTAGCACCTGGACCTGTGTCATGGTGTTCATGTCAGCAGAAATGGTAATAAGACCACAACTGGAGGCTATATACATACCACATTCAGATGCCACTGCTGTAGTAATTTACTGGCATAGTTTTCTCAGTGAACTTGGTTTTCAGTCAGAAAAATCAACCACACTCTGTGTTGAAAATTGAAGTGCTATTAACTTTATTACAAAATACGTAACATCACAAATGTGCCACACACAAACATTAGTACCAAACACATAAACATTAAGTCAACATATGTAAAAATGCTGAAAACCATAACATTGAAGTTTGCTACATGTGTGCTTATAAATAGCTGGCAGATTTGTTCACAAAACATGCTGTCAGACATGTCCAAAAGAATGAACACTATTTTTGATTCAGCTGCCATATAAAAGCATGACATAAGAAAAACTCAGACCTCAAGTGCAATCTGGCATTGAAAGAAATCCATTGGTGACAAGTGAAAATTTGTGCAGACTGGGATACTTACACAGATTTCTCCCTTTATGCTAGTAGTCACCCTGACTGCTGTGGCTGTCTGAGCATGCTTTCCATCCAACCCAAATTCCCAACTTCTAACACATGCAGAGTGCAGTGTCCATTACCCTCACTGCTTGCAGTTTCACCTGATTCCTTCAGGAGTTCACACACTGTATACATCTCCACTAAAGGTATCATTATCTGCTGTCAGGTGCATACTTATTATTATATGTGTGGTGTCTATTCTTTCGGATACATTCAAAATCTTGTAGGAATCAAGTGAAGCTGTGAGCAATGAGATTAATGGACAGTGGGTGCTACATGTACATAAGTGACAAGTTGAGAATTTTGTTTGGACAGAAAGCATGTTCAGATAGCTGAAACAGGTAGGGTGACTGCTTACATAAAGTGCGAAATACAGGTCTGAGTCTTGGTCCAACATGAATTTTCATTTACCACCATTAAATTTATTTAAATCACCAATCATAGGCGAGATCCAAGTTTTCATACATCATATGTATATACAGCTGCTGAATCAAAAATGATGTATGTTTTTTCACACATGTCCGTAAGAACAGACACCACACACATAATAATGTTTAGTCACCTGGCAATTCAGATAATGATACCTTCAGTGAGGATTATGCAACTACACCCGAATTTTTGCTCGCATCAGGTGAAGCTGCAAGCAATGAGGATAATGGGACAGTGGATGCTAAATGTGTAGCATGCGACAAGTTGAGATTTGGGTTGGATGAAAAGCGTGTTCGATAACCGAAATGGTTAAGGTGACCACTAGCATAAGGCAGGAAATCTAGGTTCAAGTTCTGGTCTAGCACAAATTTCACTTGTCACCATTGGGTTTATTTTAATGCATGAGTGTGGCTAAGGTCTGAGTGGATCTTACATCACATGTATCTTTGGTATCTTTGTCAGTGTTAGTATGCTAGTTTGGTTTTCAATAAAGAGCTTATTTCACTTTGTGATTTTCTGTCAATCAAAGTTGCCAATCCTCATACCCTGTTTTATTTATATTGCACTTCGGGAATAATTAAGTTTCCTAAAATGGATTTTTTTTACAGCAAAATTTATATTTTTCACTTTTTGTGGATATCTTGAGTTAATGAAACATGGAAAGAGAATTTCTGCACCAACGTAAAAACCCAAAAGAAAGAAATCATAATTACTGTCATGTAATATGGTATATGATCAAATGGCCAGTGCAGCTTTGCATTTCCATAGCATGTATTCACTAAAATCAGTTTCATTTGTCATGTGAAAATACTATTTATCTGACACGATACAGAATGGTTAACTGCATCAGGTAACAGTAAACTGTCCAAAGTTAAGATACAACATGAATGATCAAATAATCTACAGAGCACATAAAACATAACTGATTATTTACTGTCCACAAGCATTTGGTGTTGGTGAAATGTTTCTGAAGGATATTTTTCTCCTCCTCAATTTTAGTTCTGAAATACTGCTCGGAGATGATGGTTTAAGTACAATATATTTGCTACGCAAATCCTATACAAGTGCCATAGGATTTCGGTCAGGAAAAGGACTGGCCATGGGATCTGAGAAATGCTAAAATGTTGATAGCATTTTTTTTTCACTGACGGAGTTCTCTGGCATTAAAAGTGACATTTGTGTACCCCTGATCTGAGGAGGAGGAGCTGCTCCAACTAGCTTCATGCTAGGGAAAGCAATGGAAGAAGTAAAGCACAACTTCTTACAAAATAAAACTTTAAAACTAATGATGAACTGTGTTTAGCAGTCACCAAATATACTAAGGCTACCACATTATAATATGTTTCTTCAACATATGGTACTTACCTGAGGAGTAAAGTTGATGTGAGGTGTGTGTACATTAATTTGCAGGTGATATTCAGAAATATATGAATACCTTCTATACTCACATTGTAGTGGTCTTTGACATGGGCTTATGGCATGAGTAGAAACATTGCACATTGAGGGTTCAACAATACTGGAAGCTTTTAGAGCCCAGTTTCAAGGAGTAGTGGCATACAGTGAAGGTCAATTCTTTTCTCAAACTGACACTGAATTGATAGATATGTGGGGTAGGGCAGGACGTGAGTTTCATTCATAAAGATCTTTTTTTTTCCCTGTCTACGTGAAGGGCAAAAGAGAAACAGGGAAGAGGAACACATCTGACCTTTCCACACTTGCAGCACATGACTTCGCTTCAAGACTCAAAAATATTCCTAAAATGTATCAAAATGTCTTGGCTGATCTCCTGGTTGCTTTAACCAACATAAATCCTGTACCACTCCACAAATGCTCCATGTCCAGTCTATGTGCATGTAGTTTATATTCCCATATAGTTATAAAATAGAAAGAAACTTCCACATGGGAAAAATATATTAAAAACAAAGATTCCAAGACTTACCAAGCGGGAAAGCGCCGGCAGACAGGCACATGAACAAAACACACAAACACACACACAGAATTACTAGCTTTCGCAACCGATGGTTGCTTCTTCAGGAAGGAGAGGGAAAGACGAAAGGATGTGGGTTTTAAGGGAGAGGGTAAGGAGTCATTCCAATCCCAGGAGCGGAAAGACTTCCCTTAGGGGAAAAAAAGGACAGGTGTACACTCGCGCGCGCACACACACACACACACACACACACACACACACACACACACACACACACACACACACACACACACACACATATCCATCCGCACATACACAGACACAAGCAGACATATTTAAAGGCAAAGAGTAAGGGCAGAGATGTCAGTCGAGGCGGAAGTACAGAGGCAAAGAAGTTGTTGAAAGACAGGTGAGGTATGAGCGGCGGCAACTTGAAATTAGCGGAGGTTGAGGCCTGGCGGATATCGAGAAGAGAGGATATACCGAAGGGCGAGTTCCCATCTCCGGAGTTCGGATAGGTTGGTGTTGGTGGGAAGTATCCAGATAACTCGGACGGTGTAACACTGTGCCAAGATGTGCTGGCCGTGCATCAAGGCATGTTTAGCCACAGGGTGATCCTCATTACCAACAAACACTGTCTGCCTGTGTCCATTCATGCGAATGGACAGTTTGTTGCTGGTCATTCCCACATAGGAAGCGTCACAGTGCAGGCAGGTCAGTTGGTAAATCACGTGGGTGCTTTCACACGTGGCCTTACCCTCTCCCTTAAAACCCACATCCTTTCGTCTTTCCCTCTCCTTCCTGAAGAAGCAACCATCGGTTGCGAAAGCTAGTAATTCTGTGTGTGTGTTTGTGTGTTTTGTTCATGTGCCTGTCTGCCGGCACTTTCCTGCTTGGTAAGTCTTGGAATCTTTGTTTTTAATATATTTTTCCCGTGTGGAAGTTTCTTTCTATTTTATTTAGATCATCATTAATTTGAACCCAACAATTATGTTTGTTATTGTCTCTGTTGCATTTCGAAATCTTCTCTATCGTCTTACTTTCTCTTTTCGTTTGTACAAGAAGTTTCACTTTGTATTCATCTTCCATTTTTCCGTAATCTACCATACATTTTATCCTGCCTAATTATACTCAATAATACGTAATTTACTTCCAAACCATAACCAAAAATTTTCAACACTTTCAACATAACCGCTGCTATAAAATCCATTGTTCCAAGTTTACAAACATTTCGTGTAAACTCGTGAATACTATTTCACAGCTTCAGTTCCTTTCACCAATTACACAACCATCTCAGTTTTTTCCAACAACTTTCGTTTTATTTCCATTCCCGTTTTTCCCACATAACCGATCATTTTTTAGCAGCTTCCCACAGGTTTACACGTTATTATTTCTTCATCAAACAATTGTTAGCCTCATTCTCATAACCTGCCAGTACATAACCAGTGCTTTGAATACATTTACACACATATTCTTCGAGATTTTATTCGAAAATTTTTTTCGAATTTTATTTTTTCGGAAATTATTTTTTCGAAACTTTTTTCGAAAAATTTTTTTTTCGAAATTTTCTTGAATTTCCCCACCCTTTAATGTGATCTGGAGACAACATAACTACCCAACCTTTGCACCCATTGTTGTTCACCAACCTAAGTTCAGCACATGATCAACATAGCTCATCTCAAACCAACACTTTTTCGACTTTTTTCACACCTTTATATCTCCCTATATAAATCTCTATTTACTTTCACTTTAACCTCATATTACCCTTTCCACCTACTAATACCATGTCAACCCCACAACATCCCTACAACGACCCCATTAAATTTTATTTACATTCTCTCCGCAAACATGCCTTCACCCTAGCCAGATTACGCTCCCATATTTTATTTACTCAGGCTTGCCTGACATTTGGCATTACTCCCAAAGGCCTCACACTTAAAGTTCCCATCTCTGGCTGCAATCCTTCTTTCCATCAGTCCTTATACCAGTTCCAAACAGCACAATCCATAGCCCTCACCCGCCAAATCCTTCACCTATACATCGACTCGGCCAATGAACACACCCGTCAACTCCTATCCCAAATCAAAGTCCTCAATCTTTCCTCTCCCACATCCACACCGGCTGTACATAGCATCCTCCTACAGGCCAACCGCAAATTAGAACAACATGCCACCCTCCACCTCAAAAAACTATCCAATCTCCTGGTTTCCCACCTCCAGAAAGGCAACTCACTCACCCTCCACAACCTTTCCAACAAACCTCAACCTCCTCTCATTGTACACAGACCCAGTCTCTCCCATCTACTCAATCTCCCACTTCCAGCTCCACTCCCCCCAACACTTCAAATTTCTAGTCAACACAATCTGGAACCACAACACCCCAATTCAGTAGTTAACCTTTCCTCCAAACCCCTCTCCCAATCCGAAACCTCTGTCCTATCCAAAGGCCTCACCTTCAGCCCCACTCCCAGATTCAACCAAACTGCCCTTGTCAAAGATTTACTGTCCTACACTCGTAGTCTCTGCTGGAAATATCACTTTGCCACGAAGAAAAACAATCCTGATCCCACTCCTAATGATCCAACTCCCCAAGACACTATCCAAATTGAACCCTGCCTGCAACAGTTCCATCCTCCATCACAGCGGGACCCACCTCCTCTTCCTCAAAATCACCCTCTCCAAACCTTCCAGCAATTTCTCACTTCCAGCCTTGCCTCTCAATCTTTCTTGAAAAACCTTAATCCTACTCCCAACATCACCACAGCCAAAGCCCACGCTATCCGTGATCTGAAAGCTGACCGATCCATCATCATTCTTCCGGCTGACAAGGGTTCCACGACCGTGGTACTTGATCGTCGGGAGTATGTGGCTGAGGGACTGCGTCAGCTTTCAGACAACTCTACATACAAAGTTTGCCAAGGTAATCCCATTCCTGATGTCCAGGCGGAGCTTCAAAGAATCCTCAGAACCTTAGGCCCCCTACAAAACCTTTCACCTGACTCCATCAAACTCCTCACCCCACTGACACCTCGCTCTCCTACCTTCTACCTACTTCCTAAAATTCACAAACCCAAACATCCTGGCTGCCCCATTGTAGCTGGTTACCAAGCCCCCACAGAACGTATCTCTGCCTACGTAGATCAACACCTTCAACCCATTACATGCAGTCTCCCATCCTTCATCAAAGACACCAACCACTTTCTCGAACGCCTGAAATCCATACCCAGTCTGTTACCCCCGGAAACCATCCTTGTAACCATTGATGCCACTTCCCTATACACGAATATCCCGCACGTCCAGGGCCTCGCTGCAATGGAGCACTTCCTTTCACTCCGATCACCTGCCACCCTACCTAAAACCTCTTTCCTCGTCACCTTAGCCAGCTTCATCCTGACCCACAACTTCTTCACTTTTGAAGGCCAGACATACCAACAATTAAAGGGAACAGCCATGGGTACCAGGATGGCCCCCTCGTATGCCAACCTATTTATGGGTCGCTTAGAGGAAGCCTTCTTGGTTACCCAAGCCTGCCAACCCAAAGTTTGGTACAGATTTATTGATGACATCTTCATGATCTGGACTCACAGTGAAGAACAACTCCAGAATTTCCTCTCCAACCTCAACTCCTTTGGTTCCATCAGATTCACCTGGTCCTACTCCAAATCCCATGCCACTTTCCTAGACGTTGACCTCCATCTGTCCAATGGCCAGCTGCACACATCCGTCCACATCAAACCCACCAACAAGCAACAGTACCTTCATTATGACAGCTGCCACCCATTCCATATCAAACGGTCCCTTCCCTACAGCCTAGGCCTTCGTGGCAAACGAATCTGCTCCAGTCCTGAATCCCTCGACCATTACACCAACAACCTGAAAACAGCTTTTGCATCCCGCAACTACCCTCCCAACCTGGTACAGAAGCAGATAACCAGAGCCACTTCCTCATCCCCTCAAACCCAGAACCTCTCACAGAAGAACCCCAAAAGTGCCCCACTTGTTACAGAATACTTCCCGGGACTGGATCAGACCTTGAATGTGGCTCTCCAGCAGGGATACGACTTCCTAAAATCCTGCCCCGAAATGAGATTCATCCTTCATGAAATCCTCCCCACTCCACCAAGAGTGTCTTTCCGCCGTCCACCTAACCTTCGTAACCTCTTGGTTCATCCCTATGAAATCCCCAAACCACCTTCCCTACCCTCTGGCTCCTACCCTTGCAACCCCCCCCCCCCCCCCCCCCGGTGTAAAACCTGTCTCATGCACCCTCCCACCAGCACCTACTCCAGTCCTGTAACCCGGAAGGTGTACACGATCAAAGGGAGAGCCACGTGTGAAAGCACCCACGTGATTTACCAACTGACCTGCCTGCACTGTGACGCTTTCTATGTGGGAATGACCAGCAACAAACTGTCCATTCGCATGAATGGACACAGGCAGACAGTGTTTGTTGGTAATGAGGATCACCCTGTGGCTAAATATGCCTTGATGCACGGCCAGCACATCTTGGCACAGTGTTACACCGTCCGAGTTATCTGGATACTTCCCACCAACACCAACCTATCCGAACTCCGGAGATGGGAACTCGCCCTTCAGTATATCCTCTCTTCTCGATATCCACCAGGCCTCAACCTCCGCTAATTTCAAGTTGCCGCCGCTCATACCTCACCTGTCTTTCAAAAACTTCTTTGCCTCTATACTTCCGCCTCGACTGACATCTCTGCCCTTACTCTTTGCCTTTAAATATGTCTGCTTGTGTCTGTGTATGTGCGGATGGATATGTGTGTGTGTGTGTGTGTGTGTGTGTGTGTGTGTGTGTGTGTGTGTGTGTGTGTGTGCGCGCGCGAGTGTACACCTGTCCTTTTTTTCCCCTAAGGGAAGTCTTTCCGCTCCCGTGATTGGAATGACTCCTTACCCTCTCCCTTAAAACCCACATCCTTTCGTCTTTCCCTCTCCTTCCTGAAGAAGCAACCATCGGTTGCGAAAGCTAGTAATTCTGTGTGTGTGTTTGTGTGTTTTGTTCATGTGCCTGTCTGCCGGCACTTTCCCGCTTGGTAAGTCTTGGAATCTTTGTTTCCCATATAGTTAGTTACTTATGTGTTCCATTTTTAAACTTAAAATTTTTATTGCCTAGCCCATTCCCTTAAATGGCACAAAATGCATATATTATACCTATAGATTTATTTATTCCTTTTCAAGAATTCATCTATGGTACAGAAGGGGTTGTCAAGAAGATATGACTTCAATTTATTTTTGAAACTATTACTTCTGTGTGTCAGACATTTTATTTCATCTGGCAATTTATAAAAAAAGTTTTACAGCAACATATTTTACCCATTTCTGTGCCGAATATAGGTTAGTAGAGGATAGTATAAGTATTTGTTTCTTCTGGTATTATAATTATAAATGTCACTGTTGTTTTTAAAATGGTCCATGTTGTTGAGAACAAATTTCATTGCTGAGTAAATGTACTGTGAGGCTGTTGTACGAATTCCTAACCTTTTAAACAGGAGTCTACACGATGTGTGACTATGACCTCCACACATATTTTGTTTTTGAGTCTTCATGCACTGTTAAATATGTTAGTTGTTGTTGTTGTGGTCCTCAGTCCAGAGACTGGTTTGATGCACCTCTCCATGCTACTCTATCCTGTGCAAGCTTCTTCATCTCCAAGTAACTACTGCAACCTACATCCTTCTGAATCTGCTTAGTATTCATCTCTTTGTTTCCCTCTTAAACTGACTAGCTCTTTTATGATGGTATCTACTATTATTAACAAAGAGATAGAGCAGCTGGCCAGTACTTGCCTCAGCTCAGTACAGCCGATAGAAACACACAAAAAAAAAAAAAAAAAAAAAAAAAAAAAAAAAAACCGAAAATTTAAGTTCCTAGCTTTTGGAATAAATGTTCCTTCATCAGGGAGGAGAGAGGGGAAAGAAAGGGAAGAAGGGAAAGTGGATTTAGTTACTCACAAACCAGGTTATGAAATAACAGGGAAAGGAAAACAGGGAGGGTAGCAGGGATGGAGGCATGGTTGTCAGAGGGAAGCCAAAGATATTCTACTGTAGGTACTGTGCCAGCTTCAAACCAAAGAGGATGCATACAGAAGTAAAGAGGTATATAGTATAAATATGTAGGATGAAAAGATGCATGAATGGCTAAAGAGGAAAGGGAAAGAGGCGAAGACTGAAGAGTAAATGGGAGTGAGGTGGTTTACGTAGGTTCAGTCCAGGCGGATGGCGGGATGAAAGGATGTGCTGGAGTGCAAGTTCCCATCTCCGCAGTTCAGAGGGACTGGTGTTGGGTGGGAGAAGCCAAATGGCACATATGGTGTAGCAGGTTCCTAGGTCCATATAATTATGCTGGAGGGCATGCTCCGCTACTGGGTATGGGACATCTCCTAGGTGGACAGTTCGTCTGTGTCCGTTCATGCGCCCAGCCAGTTTAGTTGTTGTCATACCAATGTAAAAGGCTGTGCAGTGCAGGCATGTCAGCAGATAAATGACATGTGTAGTTTCACATGTGGCCCTGCCTTGAATTGTGTATATTTTACCAGTAGCGGGGCTGGAGTAGGTGGTTGTGGGGGGATGCATGGGGCAGGTTTTGCAGCGGAGTCGGTTACAGGGGTAGGAACTGCTGGGTAGAGAAGGTAGTCTGGGAACATTGTAGGGTTTAACAAGGATGTTACGGAGGTTAGGGGGGTGACGAAAGGCAACTCTGGGTGGTGTGGGGAGAATTTTGTCAAGGGATGATCTCATTTCAGGGGTTGACTTTAGAAAGTCATATCCCTGGCGGAGTAATTTATTGATGTATTCGAGGCCAAGATAATATTGGGTGAGAAGGGGGATGCTTCTGTGTGGTCTGAGGGTAGGAACATTGTTGTTGGACGGGGAGGAATGTATTGCTCGGGAGATCTGTTAGTGGACGAGGTATGCAGGATAGTTGCGGGAGAGGAAAGCACTGGTCAGGTTATTGGTGTAATTGTTGAGGGATTCGTCACTGGAGCAGATATGTTTGCCACGAATACCTAGGCTGTAGGGAAGGGAGCGTTTGATGTGGAATGGATGGCAGCTATCAAAGTGAAGGTACTGTTGTTTGTTTGTGGGTTTGATATGGACAGAGGTGTGGATGTGAGCTTCAACAAGATGAAGGTCAACATCCAGGAAGGTGGCTTGGGTTTTGGAGAAGGACTAGGTGAAATTCAGATTCGAAAAGGAGTTGAGGTTATGGAGGAAATTAAGGAGTGTTTCTTCACCATAAGTCCAGACCACAAAGATGTCATCTATAAACCTATACCAGGCCAGGGGAAGCAGCTGTTGGGTCTTCAGGAAAGCCTCCTCCATGCAGCCCATGAAAAGGTTGACATAGGACGGAGCCATCCTGGTTCACATGGCAGTTCCCCTGATTTGTTTGTAGGTCTGGCCTTCAATAGTGAAGTAATTATGGGTGAGGATGAAGTTGGTAAGTGTGATAAGGAACGAGGTTTTTGGAAGATCTTCGTGTGGGCGTTGGGAGAGGTAGTGCTCAAGGGCAGAGAGACCATGGGTGTGTGGGATGTTTGTGTAAAGGGATGTAGCATCTATGGTGACAAGAAAGGTTTCAGGTGGGAGAGGAGTGGGAATGGATTTGAGGCGTTCTAGGAAGTGGTTTGTGTCCTTGATGTAGGATGGGAATCTGCGGGAAACATGCATTTACCGTAGCCAAACTGCAATCCCACATACTTTTCCTCCGTTCCTGCTTAACCTTTGGAATTACCCCTAAAGAACTTACCTTAAAAGTTCCCATCTCTGGGTGCAATTCTCCCTTCCACCAATCTCTCCTGGACTTCCAGAACCTTCAATCCTTAGCCCTTACCCAGCTTGTCCTGAATCTCTACACTACTTCATGTAACCACCACTCCCAACAGCTCCTATCTCTCTTCAAAGTCCTCCACCTCTCAAACCCTTGCTTGGAGAACACACTCAGGAACATCATCCTAGAAGCCAGCTACAAACTTGAGTCCCATGCCACACACCACCTGAAAAAACTATCCACAGTGCTAGTGCAACACCTAAGAAGTGGGGTCCCTCTCCCTATCCCTCACAAACACCAACCACAACAGAACCATCAACAAACCCCCCTCATAGCCAAAAAACCTAGCCTAGCCACCTTTATCAGTCTCCCCATCCCAGCACATACCCCACACAGACCAAATCTCAACTATAACCACAGTCAAATGCCACATACCACCAACCCCAATTCAGTTCTAAACCTCTCATCCAGATCCCTCTCTCCTCCAGAGACATCTGTTCTATCAAAAGGCTTAACCTTTAGCCCCACACCTAAATTCAACCACACTGCCCTGGTTAAAGATCTCCTCTCATTCACCCGGAACCTCAACTGGAAATATCACTTCACTACCCAAACACAGCCCCCAAATACTCGACCCAGTGTTGAACCTTGTCTAGAACAGTCCCAACCGTCTTCTCAAAGGGAACCTCCTTCCCTCCCCCAAAACCATCCCTTGCAGACATTTCAGGAATTCCTCACATCCAGTGTTGCCTCCCAGTCCTTCTTGAAGAACATACCGACAACCCCCAACATCACCCCAGCTGAATCCCGTGCCATTAAGGAGCTGAAAACAAACCGCTCTATTGTAATCCTCCCGGCGCATAAAGGCTCCACAACTGTGGTACTTGACCGTGTTGAGTATGTGGCAGAAGGACTGCGTCAACTCTCCGACACCTCAACCTACAAAGCTGTCACCCAGGATCCCATTCCCTCCATCCAGACTGAGCTGCAGAAAATCCTAAAAATCCAAGGTCCCTCACAAGGCCTCACAATGGCTTCCATAGACTTACTCACTCCACCTGAGCCACGTACCCCTACCTTCTACCTATTACCCAAAACCCACAAAGAGAACCATCCTGGCCGTCTCATTGTAGCAGGCTTCAAAGCCCCAACAGAACGTATCTCAGCTCTGGTAGACCAACACCTCCAACCTACACCCGCAGACTAACATCCTACATCAAGGACCCAAACCACTTCCTAGAACGCCTCAAATCCATTCCCACTCCTCTCCCACCTGAAACCTTTCTTGTCACCATAGATGCTACATCCCTTTACACAAACATCCCACACACCCATGGTCTCTCTGCCCTTGAGCACTACCTCTCCCAACGCCCACACGAAGATCTTCCAAAAACCTCGTTCCTTATCACACTTACCAACTTCATCCTCACCCATAATTACTTCACTATTGAAGGCCAGACCTACAAACAAATCAGGGGAACTGCCATGGGAACCAGGATGGCTCCGTCCTATGTCAACCTTTTCATGGGCTGCATGGAGGAGGCTTTCCTGAAGACCCAACAGCTGCTTCCCCTGGCCTGGTATAGGTTTATAGATGACATCTTTGTGGTCTGGACTCATGGTGAAGAAACACTCCTTAATTTCCTCCATAACCTCAACTCCTTTTCGAATCTGAATTTCACCTAGTCCTTCTCCAAAACCCAAGCCACCTTCCTGGATGTTGACCTTCATCTTGTTGAAGCTCACATCCACACCTCTGTCCATATCAAACCCACAAACAAACAACAGTACCTTCACTTTGATAGCTGCCATCCATTCCACATCAAACGCTCCCTTCCCTACAGCCTAGGTATTCGTGGCAAACATATCTGCTCCAGTGACGAATCCCTCAACAATTACACCAATAACCTGACCAGTGCTTTCCTCTCCCGCAACTATCCTGCATACCTCGTCCACTAACAGATCTCCCGAGCAATACATTCCTCCCCGTCCAACAACAATGTTCCTACCCTCAGACCACACAGAAGCATCCCCCTTCTCACCCAATATTATCTTGGCCTCGAATACATCAATAAATTACTCCGCCAGGGATATGACTTTCTAAAGTCAACCCCTGAAATGAGATCATCCCTTGACAAAATTCTCCCCACACCACCCAGAGTTGCCTTTCGTCACCCCCCTAACCTCCGTAACATCCTTGTTAAACCCTACAATATTCCCAGACTACCTTCTCTACCCAGCAGTTCCTACCCCTGTAACCGACTCCGCTGCAAAACCTGCCCCATGCATCCCCCCACAACCACCTACTCCAGCCCCGCTACTGGTAAAATATACACAATTCAAGGCAGGGCCACATGTGAAACTACACATGTCATTTATCTGCTGATATGCCTGCACTGCACAGCCTTTTACATTGGTATGACAACAACTAAACTGGCTGGGCGCATGAACGGACACAGACGAACTGTCCACCTAGGAGATGTCCAATACCCAGTAGCGGAGCATGCCCTCCAGCATAATTATAGGGACCTAGGAACCTGCTACACCATATGTGCCATTTGGCTTCTCCCACCAAACACCAGTCCCTCTGAACTGTGGAGATGGGAACTTGCACTCCAGCGCATCCTTTCATCCCACCATCCGCCTGGACTGAACCTACATTAAACAACCTCACTCCCATTTACTCTTCAGTCTTCTCCTTTCCCTTTCCTCTTTAGCCATTCATGCATCTTTTCATCCTACATCTTTATACTATATACCTCTTTACTTCTGTATGCATCCTCTTTGGTTTGAAGCTGGCACAGTACCTACAGTAGAATATCTTTGGTTTCCCTCTGACAACCATGCCTCCATCCCTGCTACCCTCCCTGTTTTCCTTTCCCTGTTATTTCATAACCTGGTTTGTGAGTAACTAAATCCACTTTCCCTTCTTCCCTTTCTTTCCCCTCTCTCCTCCCTGATGAAGGAACATTTACTCCAAAAGCTAGGAACTTAAATTTTCGTTGTTTTTTTTTGTGTGTGTTTCTATCGGCTGTACTGAGCTGAGGCAAGTACTGGCCAGCCCCTCTATCTCTTTGTTAGTATTTGTTTCACATCTTTATATGAGATTTTCCATTAATTATTTTATCTACTATTATTAACATTTATTTATTTTTCAGTAACACAGATCACAATTTTAAGTTCAGGTGTAGTTTGGAGTGTGTATCTTAATTACACCAGCCATAGTAATGTTGCTCTGCACCTGCCAAGAAACTTTTAGTCCATCACACATTTTAGGTTTATATCACTCTGTAAATTATTTTCCTTGTTATTGTTAATTACATTTCATCATAAATCTCACATCCTAAAATACATAACCAATGTGCTTACCTTCCTGTAAAGGAGCGAACAACATGCTACTCTGATTCTCATGCCTATTCGTTGTGATATAAGAGAGGTATGATGCATTATGAAAATATTCAGTAAGCTGCTCAGTAGTAGAACAGCAGCATACAAATATGCTTGGTCCTTTGACACTTCTGTCTCGGGATTGAAGTACGTTAGTAGCAATGCCATAAATACTGGAACTAAAATCCTGCAATAAATAAAACGTAATTTAAGAAAATATTTTATGTTCATTGGTTTGCACATTTGTGTATGTGTATGTCAGCATCAGAAATATACCACTAGGCCTATATTACAGAATTGTTGCCATAAGGTGACCAGTTTACTAGCTAGTTGTTTACAGAAGCTGAAAATCTCATTTGCAAAGATATAAAATGTTTGCTGAAATAAAGTTCACATAAGCCATGCCTTGGGTCTGCGGTTCAAATTACGATTCCATATTCTGGTACAAGTTCCATCAGAAAGCTCTGTATGAATTTAAAGCATGAGACAGAATTCCTACAAATTCAAAAATAATTGCAAGCTTACCCTTGACTCACAATTTCCCCAAATCATACAGCTATCTAGAATTAAAACTGAAAGTTGCTGTTAGCTGCGTGGCAATGTTTGTTACACTTCAGTGACAGCTACTTTATTATGAATACCAATGTAGTCTGCAGCTTTCAGTGTTACTGTGTTAAAGTTAGCTTATGCAAGCACAAGCTGTTTATAGTAGTTTATCAAATATTAATTATTTATGCAGTTTTTAACAGTTGCTTCACTTCCTTAATATGTACCTTAAATGCCTTCAGCCCAGCACCAACTTCACAATAGTGAATGAAAGCTTCATTCTGTGAATGTATTGATCTACAGGAAGGATGATGGGACTCTGGGACAAGGTGTTCATAAAAAACCAGCACATATGGACCTGTATCTATATATGATACGTTGTCATCCACCATACCAATGCACAGGGGTCCTGAGGATGTTGGCAAGGAGGGCTCACACCATCTCTGATGCAAAAACATTGATACGAGAACTAGAACATGTTTTAAGCATAAAAGCTACACTGACACATAGATCCATTATGCTTTGGAGTTTGAACCTTCCTCAGAACCAGTAGACAATGATTGTAGATCCGTTGTTTTCTACTACATGCTGGTAATGCGATATACCTAATATTAGGAGTGTGTTGTGCCCACCAGCCATGATTAGAGCTCTCCTTGACACAGTGAAAGCTGATCTGGGGCAAAGCAAGCCTGGTGTTTACAGAATCCCTTACCATTGTGGGAAAACATATACTGGCCAGAAAATTAGCACCAATCATGAGAGATGTGTTGAGCAGCATTGTCACATGCTGTTACCGCAACCTGAGAAATCTGCAGTGGAGGGTCACAATCTAGTTGTGGAGCATAGAATGATGTATGTTGAGGCACAGGTACTGGTTCCTGTGTCTCAGTATTAGGACTATGTTTTAAAAGAATCAACTGAAATTAGACTAGCAGATAATACTATAAACAGAGACAAAGCCTATCCTTTAAGTGAAATGTGGAATCCTGTTTTATCTGACACTTAAAAAAAAGTCTTTGACTCAGCAAGAAGAGACACACACTCTGTGATGATTGATTGTTTCTACCAGCTTTCACTACTGGGGCATTGTAACTTTACTTAATATTAAGGAACAACAGCAATGACTTCTTGCTAAGGTACTTTTGGTTTCCCTGGTGTATAAAAGGACTTCACATATGGTAGGAATCAGTCCTGGCCCCATTCCTGGCCGGCTGGGGTGTTGTTGTTGTGGTCTTCAGTCCTGAGACTGGTCTGACGCAGCTCTCCATGTTACTCTATCTTGTGCAAGCTTCTTCATGGCCCAGTACTTACTGCAACCTACATCCTTCTGCATCTGCTTAGTGTATTCATCACTTGGCCCCCCTCTACGATTTTTACCCTCCATGCTGCCCTCCAATACTAAATTGGTGATCCCTTGATGCCTCAGAACATGTCCTACCAACCAATCCCTTCTTCTGGTCAAGTTGTGCCACAAACTTCTCTTCTCCCCAATCCGATTCAATACTTCATCATTAGTTATGTGATATACCCATCTAATCTTCAGCATTCTTCTGGAGCACCATATTTCGAAAGCTTCTATTCTCTTCTTGTCCAAAGTATTTATCGCCCATGTTTCACTTCCATACATGGCTACACTCCATACAAATACTTTCAGAAATGACTTACTGACACTTAAATCTATACTCGATGTTAACAAATTTCTCTTCTTCAGAAATGCTTTCCTTGCCATTGCTAGTCTACATTTTATATCCTCTCTACTTCGACCATCATCAGTTTTTTGCTCCCCAAATAGCAAAACTCCTTTACTACTTTAAGTGTCTCATTTCCTAATCTAATTCCCTCAGCATCACCCGACTTAACTCTACTACATTCCATTATCCTTGTTTTGCTTTTGTTGACGTTCATCCTGCTTGGGACATTTCGCTGAAAACAAAATGCTCTATAAAGAACAAACAGCCCACCAAGCTCTCACAGCTGACAAGAATTTTATCGCTTTTGCTCGTCAATAATTCAGCAGTAATAGACCCTTGCAACCCAAATGGCTTTGAGGTTCTCGGCAGTTGGGTAGCATTTCAACCTGCACAGGGGTGAATGCCTGCAACTGATTGCAGAATGGCACTCCTCATTCCATGAGGGGGCGATCAGTCTTTGTAGATGGCCTGAAGGCTGTTGTACAGAAACATTATTGATGTGGTGGACTACACTTGTAGTGTAATATATGTTTTCCTGTCATTATACTGAAACTCAGCCTGCTGACTGTACAGCAACCTGTTTGTCTTTCTTATCATTCTTTCCAGTAGTTTTCTCTCAGCCACTACCAAATATTCTACCTATATCGACATCAGGAAGTGGTCATGCTGAGTAATTTGTTGACCACTTCGCACTAAGCTGCATCTGTCAGGGTGGAAGAGACCCCACACTAATTCTAAATTGTCTACTCCAACCTGCTCGATGCCAGAGGCAACACACTTCCTAGCATGTAGGGCACATTAAGATATCAATACAGAACAGGCTGGGAAATATGTGTGATGGGATCACAGAAAGCCTCATTGTGTAAAGCCTCATGTGATGGCAAGTAAAGGAGGTATACATTTCTGTGGAGACTGTCACCCAAATTGTTTTAAATAATTCTTATGGAGACAAAGACATAAGGGTGGTGGTGTACCCTGCACAAGCAGCAGGTGCACCTCCCCCAACCTCCACCTTCCTCATCCACTGGAAAAAATATGCCCGTGAACCAAACTCACATCCTGCCCCCCCCCCCCTCCCCCCAACCCCAGGATCAGTTGGAAGAAAGCCAGAACGTGTGATGGAAACTGACCAGTAGCAAGTCTACCGAGAGCCATTTGTTATGAAATTTCAAAACTACTTTGCCTTTCAGTGTGAAATTAATATGAGCTGCCGTCCCCACTGCAGATCCTATGTGTGCTCTTATACTTGGACCTCACCTGTACTAAGAGTGCCAGTTCATCGATGCGAATCTCAAATCCACTGACTTACGAGTACTATTTTATCAATGGGACTGGTCAATCCGCATTTCTTACTAATTACTTGAAGAATGTGTGTTAATTAAGGGTTGGGTGGCAGAGTAGATTCTTATTCTCTCACGAATCATTTTATTCCCATAGCTTCGACAGAAAGATTATCATCTGATTAACCAGGCAAAACAAGCTGTGGATGGTCTGAAGACTTTGAACCCTTCTTTCTCTATTACTGATTTCCCTTTTGATGGCAAAGTTGGTGTATTTCATGATACGGTATAGATTTTTTCATTGACTGCATACAATTTCTACTTGGTTGTTGGGGTATTATGCTTCTACATTTTTTTTTATTTTTATTTTTTTGTGTTTGCACTAATTGCCTCAATCCAAAAAGAGATGACAACTTTCAGTATCTCCATCTATACTTCTCAAACTCCCATCACAGCAGAGGATACTGTACCAGTTATTAGGGTTCCTTCTTTTTTCATTCACCTATGGCGTATGAGAAGAATGATAGTGACTGAATGCCTCTGTACATGCTGTAATTATTCTAATCTTGTCCTCATGATACATATGTAAGTGATACATAGGGAGCTGTAGTATACTGCTAGAGTCATCATTTAAAGCCAGTTCTTGAAACTTTGTTAGTAGACTTTCTCAGGAAAGTTTACATCTGTCTTCAAGTGCCTGCCAGTTCAGTTTCTTCGATATCTCTGTGACACTTCCCCATGGATCAGACAAACCTGTGACTATTCGTGCTGTTCTTCTCAGTATATGTTCAATATCCCCTGCTAGTTCTATTTGGTATGGGTCCTACACACTCGAGTAATATTCTAGAAATAGTCGCACAAATGATTTGCAAGCAATGAACTTTGTAGACTGATTGTACTTCCCCAGTATTCTACCAAGAAACCAAAGTCTACCTCCTGCTTGATGAGATCATACCATTCCATATCCCTACAAAGTGTTATGCCCAGGTAGCTGTATAAGTTGGCTGATTCCAATAGTGGCTCATTCATATTATAGTCATAAGATAGTAAATTTTTTGTTTTGTTTTGCAGAATGCACAATTTTACATTTTCAAACATTTAAAGCAAGTTGCCAGTCATTGCACCACTTTGAAATCTTATAAAGATCTGACTGAATATTTATGCAGCTTTTTTCGGGCAGTACTTCATTACAGATAACGGGATCATCTGCAAAGAGTCTGAGGTTACTATTAATATTGGAGGCAAGGTCATTAATGAATAACATGAATGATGACTGTCCCATCACACTTCCCTGGGGTACACCTAATGACGGCTCTCGATCCAACACAACATGCTGCATCCTCTCCACCAAAAAGTCCTCAACACAGTCACAAATTTCATTTGATACCCCATATATTTGTACTTTAGCGATACTGATCTTTTTTTGCAATAGAAGGGAAGGAAGCTGTCAGGCAAATAGCAGTAAGGCTATAATGTGCTTTCTGTCCATCAGATAAAGTAATTTGTTTTTCACTTCTGTCTCTTACATCTTTTCAAATTCAAAAATATTCAAGGATCATGATTTCACTCAGTAGGATTGTCCCAACAGATACGCAACCCAGCAGTAACAAACCAGTGGGTAAGCCTATTCACTCATGACTTGTCTACTCGCATCTCACTTCTTACTACTGCTACTATAATGATGAAAACTACTAATACTACTACTACTGTTAATAATAATCATGATAATGCATGCAGCTCTCCTGTATGGTTAAATGATGATGGCATCCTCTTCAGTAAAATATTTGGGAGGTAAAATAGTCCTCCATTCGGATCTCCAGGTGGGACTATTCGAGAGGATGTCATCATCAGCAGAAACAAATCTAGCATTCTACAGATAGAGCTTGGAATGTATGAAAACAAGAGCTCAGACGGAAAATCAGTCTTAAGCAAAGACAGCAAAGCTGAAAGAAGCATACACAGTGTCTCTACAAGGGCGATATACTTGAGGGTAAACTTAAAGAAGACCAGAGGGGAGATATGATACTGCACGAAGAATCTGACAGAGCACAAAGACTAGCCTAAGTTAAAACAAGGACCTGGAGTAGACAGCATTCCGTTAGAACTACTAACGCTCTTGGAAAAGCCATCCAAGATAAAACTCTTCCATCTGATGAGCAAGATGTATGAGCGGGCGAAATACCCTCAGACTTCAAGAATAATATAATAATTCCAATTCCAAAGACATGAGGTGCTGAAAGATGTGAATACTATCAAATTACCAGATTAATAAGTCATAGCTGCAAAACACTAACACAAATTCTTTACAGAGGACTGGAAAAACTGGTAGAAGCCAACCTCAGGGAAGACCAGTTTGGACTCTTGAGAAATATAGGAACACACAAGGCAATACTGACCCTTCGGCCCCTCTTACAAGTTACGTTAAGGAAGGAAAGCCTAGAGAAAGCTATTGAAAATGTTGACTGGAATATTCTCTTTGCAATTATGAGTGTAACAGGGGCAAAATAGAGGGAGCAAAAGGCTATATACAACTTGTACAGAAACGAGGTGACATGAGACACGTTTGCAGCCTATCTCCTATGTTATTCAATCTGTACATTGAGCAAGAAATAAAGGAAACAAAAGAAAAATTTGGAGTACAAATTAAAGTCTGGCAGAAGAAATAGAAACTGAGGTTTGCTGATGACATTGTAATTCTATCAGGGACAGCAAAATAACTTGGAAGAGCAGTTGAACAGAATGGACAGTGTCTTGAAAAGAGGATACAAAATCAAATGAGGATAATGGAATGTAGTTGAATTAAATCAGGTGATGCTGAGGGAATTAGATTAGGACACGACACACTTAAAGTAGTACATGAGTTTTGCTATTTGGGTAAAAAAATAACTGAGGATGGCCAAAGGAGAGAGGATACAAAATGTAAACTGGCTATGGGAAGAAAAGGGTTTCTAAAGAAGATATATTTATTAACATCCAGTATAGATTTAAATGTCTGGAAGCTATCTCTGAAAGTATTTGTATGCAATGTAGCCATGTATGGAAGTGAAACATGGGATGATAAACTGTTTGGGCGAAAAGAGAATAGACACTTTTTGAAGTTTGGTAGTACAGAAGAATGCTGAAGATTAGATGGGGAGAGCATGTAACTAATGAGGAGATACCATAATAAATAGAACTGTAGAACAAAGAAATTTGTGGCATAACCTGACTAGAAGAAGGGATCAGTTGGTAGATCACATTGGAGCATATAGGTTGCAGTAGTTACTCAGAGATGAAGAGGCTTGCACAGTTTAGAGTAGCATCGAGTGCTGCATCAAACCAGTCTTCAGATTGAAGACCACAACAACAACAACAATAGTAAAATAATAATGATACTCACTTATATTTACAAACCAACTGGTAGAGTGGAAGTTCGAGTGTTGTTACTTGTACAGCAAGTTAACTCGACGATCCTTCTTTGCGAATCTCTCGATGACATCGTCGTACCACGTATCTCGGCTTTCGAGTACCCGCAGTACTGGTTTTTCAATTGAGGTACAAGCAAGAGATGACAGGCAATGCTGGGATATACTGTTCTTCAAATACACTTTTACGCGTTCAATATGAGAAAAAATCCTGTCAACTGAAACACTTGTAGCAGGAATGGTAGCAATCAGACAAAATAGTTTGAAAGCTTCTGGAAGAATTTGGTCCATTTCATTCTCAATCATCCTTTTGATAACGTCCATCAAAAGGAGAGTGTGAAATGTTTCTTTATGCTGAGAAGAATATACCGTTTCCAGTTCTACACGCAACTGTGAGGGATTGAAGGATGCGCCATACGTTTGTAATAATGAATCCATACCGTCTCCAGGGAAATGCTGACCATAATTGGCGAACTGAGTAGTATCGCCCAATTTCAGAAAAAGCAGTTTATCACATTGTGAAAATCTCGTTTCCAGTTGCGTTACAATATTATCCAATACCTCGAAGTACACTTGTCTGTATTTTAACATCAACGGATTGCCAATGCATCCATCCATCAGGTCAGCTCTGTTTATGAAAGATTCAGCTTGTGAATTAGCCGAGCATTTTGTTGAATCTAAAAATTCAATCAATTTATCTTCCTTTCTTAAGTTCATCATGTAAGCTATGCATTCTGAGACAGATTTGTTGCAAAACTGTGCGTCATTGTTTTTTTCCTGAAGAATGTTGAAAAGCAGTTCAGTCTTTACAAATATGATTTGAAAAACAGAGAGAAGAAAAACAAAGTCAAAGTCTAGAAGGCTATGTTTGAAAACACTGGCTTCTCTTGTAGTCGTTGCACTAGAGTCTGCACTCTCAAGTATTTTATTTAAAACTTCAATCAGCCCCAAACGGTTTTCGTGAATGGCAGATATTATTCTAGCGTTACAGTTCCATCTCGTTTCAATGTTCAGCGGAATGCGTTTACCAACAATACTGTCGAGAATTGCTGTGCGTTTGGAAGACCGGTGGAAGAAAGCAGGAATACCCTGAAGCGTGGAGAAAAAAATCCTTACCGGTTTCATATAAGAACAGCTCTGTTGCAAAACTAAATTTAAATGATGTGCAAAGCAGTGAGTAAAAAGAGCTTGGGGGGCAACTTCACGGACCTTAGCTAGCAGGGCATTTAATTCTTCTGTCAGAACGGAAGCACCATCATAGGATTGGGCCACCAGTTTGTTCTTCATATCAAAATTCCGAAACACGTCGCTCAGTACAGTGCATAAAGCAGCTGCAGTTCTAGTTTCGCTAACATCATGAAAACCAAGAAAATGTTCTTGTATATCGCCACTGGGGTCCACTAGCCTCACAATGATAGAGCATTGTGAGGTGTCTGAAACACCTGTTGCTTCGTTCACAATGCAGGCATAAAATGAGGTTCTATCCAAACTTGAATGAATATATTTACAAATCTCCTCGTTTATACATGCAATCAGTTCGTTCTGTATAGTTTTTGAAAATCCCCGGAAATAGTCCATTTTCTTCCAGTATGCTTTCAAATCTTCGTTTCTGCTTAATACAAGTTTAAAAATGGCTCTGAAATTTCCGGGATTCAGGGTCTCTCCTGTCTCATTATGACCTATGAAAGCTAGCTCCTGCTTACACAAAAGACACGTTACGTCAATCAGAATTTTCATGATAGCTCTGTTAGCTTTCACTTCATTGTTGTGTCTGCTTTTCATCAGACTGTGATGTTCGTCAAGTTGCTGTGCAATACTTTTGACTTGCCTGGACAGTACTTTATACGAAATAAAACTACTCAGATGATCCTTAGAAGAAGCGTGTCGCACTAAACCTCTGGACAGGTTTTTCAGATCGTCGAAACCCTCAGCAGACCACACACTTTTTCTGGTGCCTAAGAGCAAACATGGCCAGCAGAACAGCTTTCCCTTTGTAGGGCTAGCACACAACCACCTGTGCTGCTCATACCACGAACTCTGGAATGCACGTGTTTTCAACTTGTCTATCTGAAGAAGGTGTAGTGCCGGTGTTGGACGTCCTTTCTTCAAAATTTGGTGTCGTTCAGTTTCACATCTCCTTGAAAACGAAAGCTCCTGCAAGGAAGTGATGATGTCCTCACTCGAAAGCGTTACATCAGTACTTATACAAGACTGGGCGTCATCCAGATTCATTGCACACGAGTCCACTACTTTACACGGTACAACTAACGCAAGTCGGCCTTTCAGAGAGGCGGCACCCCTGCGACTGGCCTCCCGCGCCAAGAAACGCGTGGCAACGTGGCTATGGCTAGCACGGCGCGCACCCCCTCTTCTGCTTCGAGTAGTGACGTCACGGTTACCACGACAACCGACTGCTTGCAGGCGGCGTGGAATGGCTCCGGCCTCCATGCCATATGCCTCGCGTGTGTGTATGTCGCAGGTGGCGTAGCTAAGTATTCCCACTGTTGACATGCTCGCTGGTGCTGGAGGTTAGAAGAAATAACGCAAACAGCCGCACTAGCCTAGGGCTTTGATACTCTACCGTAGAGTGATCATCAGGTTAATAAATAAAAGCTTTTCGGGAAGATAACACAGTGCAAAACTTCGCCTCTAGTTGCGAAAAGACATTTTTTCATATCTCTTGTACCCTTTTTTGGGACCTTTCTCTCTGTTTGCCTCCAACCAATTCCGTAACCTCCTTCTTCCTTTTCAGGGTTCCGTCGGTGAAAACGAAACAAATATAGGATCACTTTACTTGTCCGAATGTTAAGAACTCAGAAACGGGTAGAGAAATCAAGATGAAATTTATGTCACATACTAAGGTCTATGGTCCCTTGCCGACGTGAAAGATACAAGATTCTAAATCAATGCAAACAAAAGATGCAGCAGTTTGTGTCACATATTTTGATGCAAACTGAATAAAATGTGAAGGGAACTTCCCATTGAACCAGAGCCATGAAATTTGGCCAGAAACACCGTTTCACGCTCCAAGTATGGGAAAAAACCGAAAATAGTTAATTTGTAATTATATCACACGAAATAATTATTTTTTTGTCATTTGCTGTCTGTCAGTCTTTTACGACCTCTTTTTCCTGAGGAATTGTAATAGCAATTTAAACTTAACATTAAAAGATTCTAGAAACTATTGGAATTTCCGGAACCGATATCTTGCCACTATCAAAATCAACAGCGTACAAAGGCAAAAATCGTCGAGATTCTCGATTCCCGAAGTGGCCTATCTAGGGTAAATAAGTAAGTGTGTACGGAGTCCTATTCGCATTTCGCTATTTTTTTTTCTTTTACTGTAGCTTTTCAATAATCTTCTTGAGCGCATTTTATTATTATTAGAATAAATAATTTGCGACTTTAATTCCGTTTGTGTATAGTTCCGAATCAATCTAAAATATTTAACTATCAATTATCGTCTCCTCGGCTTGCAGTGAACAAGTGAACAGTAAGCCTACCTCTTTCAGTAAACGCGTGACTGAAAGCACCCCTGCAACAATGTAACGTAGTTGTGTGTACGACAAATCGCATTTCGCTTTGCTGCTATAAACAGCCTACAACAATGCAAATGACAATGAGTGTATTTCATTCTACACTTTTAATTTCCCCAGACTCAGCAGCGCTCTGTTCGTGAATGTGGTTTGTTATTGAACGATTGTGTTACTAGATTTTACCACACCAAAGCTGTCCAATTCCCCGATTTATTGTTGTGCCTCAGGAACTAAAACTGATGGAATTGTTATGTGATGTACTATTTGCGATTCGGGAATTTTGTTAGATGAAAAATACAGTCAGTTGGGGTAACTTTGTGCCACTTTTTTCCATAATTTGAAAATACTGGATGCAAATTACACATCACAATAGACATTGTTACATTTTACATCTATAGGTACTGAGTGCTTGGGAAAGCGAAAATGTATACTAATTATTCCCAATTAGAGTAAAAATTTGAGTTCGATACCGGTACAAAGCTACAAGTGTCTTTCGGGCAGTGTCGGCGCTGGACGAAAACAACGTCGACGACCAATCAGCTTTGCGGGGCCCCTCTATCAGCTTCCAGTCAGAGACAAAATGTTGGGCTGAATTATACTCTAATAATGATCTTACGCAAATTTTATTATTGTAATATACAAGGATTATTGCAATGACAAACATTACATTAGAGAAACACATTAAAATAAACGAAACTTCCGGCTTTTCGCCTCAGTGGATTTTTTTAAGATTACGTCGTAAGTTAATACTAGCCACTGTTTCCACTTCAATTGATAGTCCTGACAACGCAGATAGTCTTTATTTGCACGTCGTGCTTCTTAAGTATGTCTTAATCAATTTTAACTTTGAGAAACTTCTCTCGCCAGAATCTGTACTGACCGTTCTGTGAGCGTTATTCTGATGTTATATAAGGATTTGGATGTGCTTCTTCCAAATTATTTTCTACTATGTACTGAATAGGTTGTTTTGCGTCTTTGATTGAGTACTGTAAGTTGGATTTTAAAACCTGGAGTTCCTCATAAAGTACGAAAAGCTGTATGTAGGCTGTAGGTCGCTATTTTCTCCTTCTTGAAGTATTTTGCACAAATCATTACAATGTTTGCAAAACTCGTCCTTGGACATCGATGTCAAATAATTCATATGGTAAATAAAACCAAATCGTTCAAAATATTCATTGAGAGCTTTGCATAGACATTCAGTATCGACTATTATAGCGTCTATCATTGTGTTAAAAAAGCTAATTCTGTACTGCGCATCAGCACATTGTATAGGTGTATCAATTTGTTCATAACCGAACATTCTTTTTTTCTATGCTATTCCTTTTTCTTAAAACTGAGACTCAATTTCGTACAAACAATCGAGTTTCTGCAACACATGTTTCAAATCCTGTGTTATGGAAATCTTGAATCCAGTCACGAAATGAACATAAAGTATCAAAGCGACTTTCAAGTTCAGTTGAACCGATTGCCATAGTTTATTTATATGGTTGATACGCAGCAAAATCTCATATCACACTTGTATTGCAACAATGAACTCAAAAGTTAACATTTCTTTCGAGGCTGCTTCACACTCTCTAAGAGTTTCGGAATCATCAGTTCTATTTTTCAGATAAAATAAAAATGGTTCAAATTGCTCTGAGTACTATGGGACTCAACTGCTGTGGTCATTAGTCCCCTAGAACTTAGAACTACTTAAACCTAACTAACCTAAGGACATCATACACATCCATGCCCGAGGCAGGATTCGAACCTGCGACCGTAGTCGCACGGTTCCGGACTGCGCGCCTAGAACCGCGAGACCACCGCAGCCGGCTTTTCAGATCACTCACACTTTCGATGACATCATCAGATTCCAAAAATATTGCATTTACAGATCCGATTCCACTTTCCCATCGTATTTCAGACAGAGGATCCAATGTCAATTTCAATTTAGTTTTTATAAGATCCCAACGTTTGCTTGATTTTGTAAAAAGCACATAAACTTTATTGATGAAGCCAAAAACCTTTTAGCTGTTATAGTAGTGTTAGCGACATCTAGAAAAAGCAAATTCCAACAATGGCATGCGTGCGACCAGAAGAACGCTCGTGGATTAATATTGAGTATTTTTGTTGTAATACCTTTATTACTGCCAGTCATATTGGCACCGTTATCATATCACTGTCCTCGACAGTTTTGGATGTATAGGCCATTATTTTATAGTCAATTTAAAATGAATTTTCTTAAATACTCTCCATTTGTTTCTGCGACGACAATAAACCCAACGAAATGTTCCTCATCTCTCTCCAGTTGAGGAATTACAAAATCTTAATACTATTGATATTTGTTCCACACTGCTCGAATCCCTCGTTCAATCGAGCATGAAGGCATAATATTTTGCTTGTTTGACTCTGTTTATTACTTCGTTGGTAACAGAGTTGGGCATTAATGTAATTAATTCATTTCGTATATCGCGGCTCAGATAATGCTGACAAAGTTGCTTTTGGTTAATATGTTGCAAGGGCTCTTTTAATGTTAGAACATATTTGGATAACAGTTTAAACAGCTGTACAAAATTTTCGCTATTTCCGCTATCGTTCGGGTTAAGAGGTTCTAGATCCCCCCCTAAACGCCATATTGACGGAAGCTAAGTTTTTTATGATTTAGGAACCAGATTTTGAATTGTAAGACATTTCCAGGGGCAAATGTGGACTCTGACCACAATCTGTTGGTTATGAACTGTAGATTAAAACTGAAGAACCTGCAAAAAAGTGGGAATTTAAGGAGATGGGACCTGGATAAACTGACAGAACCAGAGGCTGTAGAGATTTTCAGGGAAAGCATAAGGGAACAATTGACAGGAATGCGGGAAAGAAGTGCAGTAGAAGAAGAATGGATAGCTTTGACGGATGAAATAGTGAAGGCAGCAGAGGATCAAGTAGGTAAAAAGACGAGGGCTAGTAGAAATCCTTGGGTAACAGAAGAAATATTGGATTTAATTGATGAAAGGAGAAAATATAAAAATGCAGTAAATAATGCAGACAAAAAGGAATTCAAACGTCTCAAAAATGAGATCGACAGGAACTGCTAAATGGCTAAGCAGGGATGGCTAGAGGACAAATGTAAGGCACATCTCACTAGGGGTAAGATAGGTATTGCCTACAGGAAAAAGAGAACCACTTGTATAAACGTCAAGAGCTCAAATGGAAACCCAGTTCTAAGCAAAGAAGGGAAAGCAGAAAGGTGGATGGAGTATATAGAGGGTCTATACAAGGGCGATATACTTGAGGACAATATTATGGAAATGGAAGAGGATGTAGATGAAGATGAAATGGGAGATATGATACTGTGTGAAGAGTTCGACAGAGCACTGAAAGACCTAAGTCAAAACAAGGCCCCAGGAGTAGACAACATTCCATTAGAACTACTGACAGCCTTGGGAGAGCCATTCCTGACAAAACTCTACCATCTGGTGAGCAAGATGTATGAGACAGGCGAAATACCCTCAGACTTCAAGAAGAATATAATAATTCCAATCCCAAAGAAAGCAGTTGTTGACAGTTGTGAAAATTACCGAACTATCAGTTTAATAAGTCACAGCTGCAAAATACTAACGCGAATTCTTTACAGATGAATGGAAAAACTAGTAGAAGCCGACCTCGGAGAAGATCAGTTTGGATTCCGTAGAAATACTGGAACACGTGAGACAATACTGACCTTACGACTTATCTTAGAAGACAGATTAAGGAAAGGCAGACCTACGTTTCTAGCATTTGTAGACTTAGATAAAGCTTTTGACAATGTTGACTGGAATACTCTGTTTCAAATTCTGAAAGTGGCAGGGGTAAAATACAGGGAGCGAAAGGCTATTTACAATTTGTACAGAAACCAGATGGCAGTTACAAGAGTCGAGGGACATAAAAGGGAAGCACTGGTTGGGAAAGGAGTGAGACAGGGTTGTAGCCTCTCCCCGATGTTATTCAATCTGTATATTGAGCAAGCAGTGAAGGAAACAAAAGAAAAGTTCGGAATAGGAGTTAAAATCCATGTCCATGGAGAATAAATAAAAACTTTGAGGTTCGCCGATGACATTGTGATTCTATCACAGAATTTTTAAAGAAAATAAAAAAAGGTTCAAATGGCGCTGAGCACTATGGGACTTAACATCTGAGGTCATCAGTCGCCTGTAACTTAGAACTAATTAAATCTAACTAACCTAAGGACGTCACACACATACATACCCGAGGCAGGATTCGAACCTGCGACCGTAGCAGTCGCGCGGTTCCGGACTGAAACGCCTAGACCGCTCGGCCACTGCGGCCGACTGTCAGAGGCAGCAAAGGACTTGGAAGATAATGGAATGTGGTCCAATTAATTCGGGTGATGCTGAGGGAATTAGATTAGGAAATGAGACACTTGAAGTAGTAAATGAGTTATACTATTTGGGGAGCAAAATAACTGATGATGGTCGAAGTACAGAGGATATAAAATGTAGACTGGCAATGGCAAGGAAAGCGTTTCTGAAGAAGAGAAATTTGTTAACATCGAGTATAGATTTAAGCGTCAGGAATTCGTTTCTGGAAATATTTGTATGGAGTGTAGCCACGTATGGAAGTGAGACATGAACGATAAATAGTTTGGACAAGAAGAGAATAGAAGCTTTCGAAATGTGGTGCTACAGAAGAATGCTGAAGATTAGATGGGTAGATCACATAACTAATGAGGAGGTATTTAATGGAACTGGGGAGAATAGAAATTTGTGGCACAACTTGACTAGAAGAAGGGATCATTTGGTAGGACATGTTCTGAGGCATCAAGGGATCATCAGTTTAATATTGGAGGGCAGTGTGGAGGGTGAAAATCGTAGAGGGAGACCAAGAGTTGAATACACTAAGCAGATTCAGAAGGATGTAGGTTGCATGGAGAGCTGCAGCAAACCAGTCTCTGGACTGAAGACCACAACAACAGCAAGTGTTTTATGATATTGATCAATCTTTCAAACAAGTTATACCAATACTTTTGCGATTCCCTCAGCAGTCTCTCGTTTTCCTTGTCTCTTGTTTCTCCGTATTTGATTCCTATTCAGAATTCCATCCATCTAATCATGCACTCCATGTGTCCTTGACTTTGTTCATGTCTTTGCAGTATCTTACTCAGATCTTCCCAGACACAACATCCTTCTTTTACCATCTGTGTCGAGAAATGTGATAAAAGTCGACATGGAAAGCTATAAACTTTGTCTTGAGACATGGAGTAAGCTAACATCTGCGATGTTGCTTTTCGCCGTTGCTCAATTATCTAGTAAAATATAATTTAGAAAAATGTCTTATTTGCATATTTGGGGTAACTCTCATCAGGTTTCTCTAGGTTTTGTTGGGGACAATTTTGAATTAAATCGTGACGCTGCAAATCTGTTACTGGAAGTACCCACCTTCCCGGATTTAATTCTATAAATGACTCTCTTATATGAACGGTTAGCTCTTGATTAACACTTCTGAAGTCCTCATTCGGCTCACAATCTCGGATCTCAATAGTTTCACCCAACTTTGATGCTGTATCAGAAAGGGTAAAAGATTCATCCGACCCTAAAGCTGGTTCTGTTTCAGGAACTAAAGACACTTGGATAAGAGCTTCATCTGGGACGTCTGGAGCAGTTACGCTTGAAGTTTTCTTAAGAAATTTCATAGCACTCCAACCCATAGCTTGGTTGGATACAATCATGTCAGCCTTTCTTTTTCTTTTTGATGCAGCGGATTCCCATTTTCTCTCTATGTCTCTCTCTGCCTCTTGAGGGTGCTTCACACATGATGATCTAAAAAACTTTGCGCTAAGTACAGTAGGTTACTTAAAGCACTCAATGTCATATTATAGAACGAATAGGCTATGCGATTATCATATATGGTAGAATTTTTTTTTAATTGAGTCATGTATGATAGCAGCGAAATAAATACGCCAAGAAATGTATTTGTGTACTGATTTACCATACGATGGGGTTCCTTTAGTATGTATGGCTCAAATTGGTACAACCACATTTTCAGAGATAAATGACTTTTTCACTTGTACCAGTTCAATAAGTTGGAAAAAGAGTGAAGGGTCACTTAGTAGGAATGGTTTCAGAGAGCTAGCGTTAGTGATCAAGACAAAGCTCCTGCCTGTGTTTTCTCTCCCACAGAGTATTGCTGTATTGGCTTGTTGTTGGATCGGAGTGCCAGTTCGGAAGAACTGTGCATCCCAAGCGGATGATGAATATGGCGTAAAGAAAAGTAAGTGCATTTTCCGTTTAACATGCATCTTTCTTTAACATGACAATCAGCTTCCTCTCTAAGTACATAATTTCATAATTTATTTTACAAAATCGTTTTAGTCTGTATCAACGACTTTACAACAAAACAGTCTCCTTCGGTTTTCACACATTACTGCCGTCTAGTGCGCACGCGCTAATTCGCGACACGCATATTCCGCACGAATCGCGTGACGTAAGAGGCCTACCAGAACCCGCGTGCAGTCCCAAACTTGCCCCATAGGCGTACAGTACACCTTTGTTGCCAGACAATCCTAGATACACTATGTGAACAAAAGTATCCAGACACCTGCAAAAACATACGTTTTTCACATTAGATGCATTGTGCTACCACCTACTGCCAGGTATTCCATATCAACGACCTCAGTAGTCAGAATGGAGCGCTCCAGGGAACTCACGGACTTCGAACGTAGTCAGGTGATTGGGCGTCACTTGTGTCATACGTCTGTACGAGGGATTTCCACATCTTAAACATCCGTAGGCCCGCTATTTCCGATGTGATAGTGAAGTGGAAACGTGAAGGAACACGTACAGCACTTAAGCGTACAGGCCGACCTCGTCTGTTGACTGACAAGGGACCGCCGACAGTTGAAGAGGGTCGTAACGTGTAACAGGCGCACACAAATTCCAAACAGCTTCAGGATCCACTGCAAGTACTAAGACAGTTAGGCGGGAGGTGAGAAAACTTGGAATCATGGTCGAGCAACTGCTCATAAGCCACACATCACGCCAGTAAATGCCAATCGACGCCTCCCTTGGAGTAAGGAGCGTAGCCATTCGACGATTGAACAGTGGAAAAACGTTGTGTGGAGTGACGAATCACGGTACACAATGTGGCGATCCGATCGCAGGGTGTGGGTATAGCGAATGCCCGGTGAACATTATCTGCCAGCTTGTGTAGTGCCACAAGTAAAATTCGGAGCCAGTGGTGTTATGGTGTGGTCGTGTTTTAGTGGAGAACGCTTCCACTCTTTGTTGTTTTGCGTGGCACTATCACAATACAGACTCACATTGATGTTATAAGAACCTTCTTGCTTCCCACTGTTGAAGAGCAATTCGGGGATAAGGACTGCACGATCGAGCACCTGTTCATAATGCACGGCCTGTGGCAGAGTCGTTACACGACAATAACATCCCTGTAATGGAGTGGCCTGCGCAGAGTCCTGACCTGTATCCTATAGAACAGCTTTGGGATGTTTTGGAACGCCGACTTCGTGCCAGGCCTCACCGACCGACATCGATACCTCTCCTGATTGCAGCATTCCGTGAAGAATGGGCTAACATTCCCCAAGAAACCTTCCAGCACCTGACTGAACGTATGCCAGCGAGAGTGGAAGCTGTCATCAAGGCTTATGGTGGGCCAACACCATATTGAATTCCAGCATTACCGATGGAGGGAGCCACGAACTGTTAAGTGAGTTTCAGTAAGTGTCCGGATACTTTTGATCACATAGTGTAAATACTACCACATTCGTACAGAAATAGAGACGGGCAACTAAGTACCGTAGGTAAAATTCTAACAGCTTGGACAACTTTTCTGCGAGCCCTCACTGGTGCGAGACCGTCAGCGGTCGCCGATGCCACCACTGCATTCTAGTTGACTTTAGACGAGTCTTAAAAAAAAAAAAAATTCTTATAACTAATGCTGAGTAAATTACATAATGTCTGAAGCAAATCAAGTGCTAATAAGGAATAAAAAGAAACAGTGTTACTTCAGTATTGCAGGTTTACTTTGAAATATCAAGGTATTTGCATCGATCTGGGATTTTACAACTCAAATCACAGTTGTCAGAAGCTTTATTCAAAATCAGAGCAATTAACGATCAATTACAAACCTAAGAGCTTGCAAGAAAGGGGAAAGACAGCTGAAATTAATGCAAATAAATGGAACACCACTCATTTGAAACAAAAGCAGTAAGTGGTACAAAGATACCTTGACTGGCAAAAAATTACCCTGATTGGCTCGAGCAACGAGATCGCATCAAGCAACACATTTCTAGATGCAAGCATCAAACGAACAGGACTTTTCAAACAAAGAGATTAAGCCAAGGTCTATTACGAAATGTATTTGAGCAAGGTTCTCTAAAAACCCAAAATTTGAAGGAATGCAACACTGATTTGCGTGCAGCCCTTGCGGGAATTCCATTCAGTAAGGTGAACCATCCAGCCTTCAAAGGATTTCTTCAAAAATACACCGAGATATCAATGTCTGTTGAAAGTACTGTAAGAAAAAAACTACATGGGCCCTGTTTACCAATAAACCATAAGTGTCTGATTGTGATGTGGGAACCATTCTGGATGACTATGACGCGTTCTTGGCAACAATGATTACCAGTAAAAAGGACAGCGAAAACAAGCAGAAAGATATATATGTCCAGTAAACTAGATAAAAAATCAGTAGTGTCGTGTCTCAATGAGGAACTTGAAACTTTCAGCACGGGTCAGGAGCACATAGAGGAACTCTGGCTCAAGTTGAAAAGAATGACCACACACTGGATAGGTATGTACCCAGTAGAACAGTTCATAATGGGAGAAAACCTGCATGGTATACAGTTACTGCAAATAAACCTCTAAAGAAACAGATATTACTGCATAATATGTGTAAAATAAAGCGTAGGGCTACAGACAGAGAGATTTTTAAATCGCAAACGAGGAAAAACATCAAGGGGAGCTAAAAACCTTAGTAAAATGAGACAGAGAGATGCTGAATGAAACGCATTTGGCTGTCACGAGACCAATGGGTGGTGTCTTCAGTGACTGCCGTAGCAGAATATTGACAAATGACGTTTCACAAAATCCAAAGAAATTCTGGTTGTACGTAAAGTCTGTCAGTCGCACCCAAGTCCGTGTCCAATCCCTAGCGTATGAGACAGGAACTGAAATTAAGGGTAGCAAAGCAAAACCTGAAATGCTTAACTGCGTTTCAAATGTTCCTTTACAAAGGAAAACCTAGAACTGCCCCAACTTAATCCCCGCACCACTGAAAAGGTGAATGAAATAAGTGTTAGTGCTGTTGAGAAACAGCTGAAATCGTTATAACTGAACAAAGCTCCAGGCTCCGTTCCACATCATTACGAAGTGTCGTGTTCATGATCTATGGAACAAGTACTAATGTAATCTAATCTAATCCCTGTCAGATCCTATACTGAATTTGCGGCTGAATTAGCCCCTCTTCTAAGTATAATCTATCGTGGGTCCTACGAATAAAAAAACCGAGGCAACTGTAAAGAGTGTGATTGTGCTGTATTCTTTAGACAGCATGAAGACGGAACTTAATGATGTCCCATTTATCAGTATATGTTTCACCTCTTAAAGACGTCAAAATATTTTCAATACTAGTGCGGTACTGTCATCCTGGAACTGGAATTAATGTCAAAATCTTAGATACCCTGAATTTACTTGGCGAAACTGTAGTTATTACACATGATTCTTTAATAGACATTCATGAAGACCACAATTTTAAAGAGAAAGTGATTGGAGTTTGTGCTCATACTTATACCAGTACAAATTTTGGTGGAGTACTACGTGAAGGATAATGTAACGTTTTCTTCAGAGTTCAAGAGGGCTTAGGAAAAAACAGTAGTAGTTGGTGTGTGATGCACAGCACACAATGCTATACAAACATCAGCAAGTTTGATACCGGTGGACGTCGAATATATTGTTACTAAGATGTATTTGTACTTTTATATTTACACAGTGCTTGTAGAAGCTCTCAAAGATTTTTGCGAAGAGGTAGAGATGCAGTGTGTGACGGAGCAAGCTGGAAAAATTTTTATTCCCCTCTTGTTTTGCCATTTGCCCCCTTAAATTAGCTTTTTTCAATTTGAAGTAATTACCATTAGGTTCATGTAGGTAAATGAGTTTCTAGTTGATTTTGACTATGTCTAGTTAGTATCGTTTTGTAACATTATATGATTGCCCTGCCATTTTATATCATTCACTAACCGAGCAATCGCTCGCCAACAGCTACAGTTAGCAAATAACGTTGCGAGAATGTAAAAAACGAACGTCCTGTTACGTGACGTGTTTATTGTGGAAGCGCCGTCAGAGATGCACTGAGCTATTGACTTTGAAAGCCGCTGTGCGAAAGGCGAACAAAACAAGAACACATTTACACATTTTTTCTTTGATGTTCGACATATTCTCGATGAACAGTTACTCACTCTTCTGTCTCTTGTAATTTGTGTCGGACACGCATGTCTTGCCACAGTATTATTATTGTTTAAAAATATTTTAGTGTAATGTGGAAGTGCCATACTGCATAGCAGTAGATTCATGCGAGAAGCTATATTGTGCGACGTGTATCTGGAAATGTCAAAGGATTTATTTTCATTATGAGAAGTGCCTTCAGGGCATTGTAAGTTCGTTATCTATTCATTGCCATAAATTCAAAGTTAATTAGAGCTCGTGTACGGATTATTTATTTATTATAGAACGTATGTCTCACTACTTCATGACCATACGTATCTGATTTTCTTTTATGTTTCTGCAAAGTTTGATGGTTCACAGTCACGAACTGTTTAGTCGAAATCGGGACGGAAGTTGCATACGTGAAATATTTTCTCCGCACGTTGGTAAGTGCATGATAAACTTCGGTCCGTTAGGAAATTCATGTTGAGCTATCCAAAAACAATTATATTTTCTATAGTCATTTGCCCTCCTCTGCAAAGCAACTTCTGACCGATCAGACGATTCATCAAGAAACAACCGCACACAGTCGACGTAAAATTCCTGCCCAGTAAAGGTATTCAAAACCACTACAATAACTAGTTTCGTCTATTGGCCTAAAATACAATATATATCATTATGTGCTTTTCTCTGCAAATAAATTTCCACCGCCGATTATAGCTGTATGTTAATGCACAAAAGTAAACATATTGTTATAGGGCGAAATCAGTAATTGTTTCGTAACTTAAATTCTGTCGTCGACTTATAAACAAATATAAATTCTGTGCTAGTTATAAAGACTTGAAGGAACAACTAATAGTATTCTTAAAGTATTTATTTGGCTCCATTCGATAACATGTTAGCAAAAACAGCACTTCATTAATTCCGAAGTAATTAACAGTTTTGTCAAAAGTATTGTTTACATAAATATATATGTTAATTTCAACATTTAAACAAATAATTCGGCCTAAATCTTGCAGTGGAAGAAACTGTTAAAAAGAGCCAATCTTTCGACGTTTTCAGCTAATTTAATGGAGTAAGTTTTATTTGTAATTTCAGTAAATTAAACTATGAACAACGTGTAGTTTCAGCTCCTGTTATTGTGGTGATATATAAGGGCTAGATTTTTGGTCACGAGACAGTCAGCCCACGGTTGAGTTTCAGACGAGGAACCTGTGCTGGTTAGATCGACAACAATGCTTCAAATTAACAGTGTAGTAAGTGTTAAGCAATTAGGCCACGTGTAAAAACAGTGACAGTGTCTCCTCCATACGTACCTGGTTATTCTTCAAGAACTGTGAACTTTGTGGTTATGTTTCAACTGCTCGCAGATGTTCAACTGAAAACTATTGTAGCAGTATGAGGAGGTTCGCCTAGAAACTATTAATGAGGCTTATCGAAAGGTATAACAATAGTGTGCTGGCCATATAACTGTGTAATATTAGGGGGTTGTGAAAAGTGAAATTAAAGTATTGTGGCACGCAACTGTACACCACTCGGCTACATTATTTGCAGTAGTCAGTGTCGGAATCCACAACCGATTTTTCATCCAGTGTAGCAACGCAGTACGTCGACACTGAGAAGAACAAACGATGGAATAAAGGCAGGAACCGCTACAAGTACAACAGAATTTTGGGATATAGTAATACAAGATGGCTTGAGAGAATCTTGCAGATATATGTGCCACTGGAAGCTTACTTTTTATCTCAAGAAAAATGCCAGGCTGTACTACATCAATTCTTCTATAATGAACGCTCGGAGCTGGGGCTAAAATTCGTACATTTTCAAGTTGCATTATTTAATGATTCCGTGAAAATGAAGGAAGCAGGCAAAATTAGCTTCACTGAAGTTTTTCACTTGTATGTGGATCTGAAAAATAAGAACACAAACCGCCTAGAAAACGATTGTAGTGCTCTGAACATACGGAATGAGTTAAAAAACCTTGCTCAGAACGGGCAAATTGTCAAAAATTATTTTGGGGGCATATACATAACTTCGAACAGCTGCATCCGGTACCTACAGAAATACAGAGTGTATCAAAAGCAATCATCCGATTTTAAAAAATCTTTATTTGAGATATGTGTGCGGACAACGTACTGTCGGAAAGGGCAGACGCTCGAGTTTTACATAGTTCCCGCTAGGTAGCAGCAGTGTACGCCCTCTTCAGTTCTAGTAAAAATGTTGTAGGGAAAAAATTTGGAAATTTGTGGTAAGGTATTATGGGACCAAACTACTGAGATCATCGGTCCGTAAGCCTACACACTACTTAATCTAACGTAAACTAACTTACGCTATGAACAACACACCGTGACAAGACGCCCAAGACTGCGCGGCAATAGAAAGCATTTTGTTGTGTTCTACATTTTGTGCAGTTTGGGTCAGTAATAACTGTTCAGCGTGACTTTCATGCTAGGTATCGTGTGGGTTCTCCTACAGCACAGAGCATTAGATGATAGCATGAACAATTTCGAGAATTGTTTGTGGAAAGGGAAATCACCGGGCCGTCCCCGAGTGTCTGACACAGACGTCGAAGGCATCCGATATAGTTTCACAAGAGGTCCGCAGAAATCCGTTCGAGCTGCCCTCGACGTCCGTTTGGCGTGTGTCGCGTCGACGTTTACACATGAAACCATACTAAATTCAGCTACTGCAAGCTCTTCGTGAAGGCGACAAACAACAACGTGTGGAGTTGTGTAATTTCGTTATTGGCAAGATGGAGAATGACAGTTTTCTTCCATGCTTAGTGTCCTCCTCCGTAGCGTAGCAGTAGCGTTTCCGCATACCACGCAGGGGGTCCGGGTTCGATCCCCGGCAGGGGACTAAGTGTTGTGTGTCCTTCACCACCACTGACCCGCAAGTCGCCGCAGTGGCGTCAACTAAAAAGGACTTCCAATACGGCGTCTGAACTCCCCCGCATGGGGCCTCCCGGTCAGCAATGCCATACGATCATTTCATTTCCATGCTTAGTGTTAGTGTCGAGGCAACATTCCATTTAAATGGAAAGGTGAACAGTCATAATGTGAGAATATGGGGTTCCGAAAAACCACATGTAGGTTTGTACATGAGAGCCACTCTCCTAAATTTAATATGTTTTGTGCAGTTTCATGGGAAAAGGTGTATAGTACATTTTTCTTTGCCAAGAACATTGTTACGGGAAGGACATATTTCGTTATGCCTGAGACATTTCTTTTCTCTCAGTTGGAGAGTGGATTCGAACGACTTCATTTACCAACAGGATGGGGCATCCGGAAGAGCGGGAATTTTTAAAGCACAGGGTTTCTGACCGATGGATCGGTCGCACTGGGCCAAATGTTCAGCCTTACGTTACTGGTCTCCAAGGTCACCGGACCTGACTTGCAGGAAACAGGCAAAATAATGTGAACGGTTTATTAATGGGAATGGTTTATTAATAAAGTGTTGGACCCCATTCGTTCGTAATACAGCTGCGATTCTTCCTTGGATATACGGATACAATGATTGTAAAGTCTCCAGGGGAACGTTATTCCACTCTTCGATCAGAACGTCTTCTGACCACGGCAGTGACGAGGGAGGCGTAAATCTGCTCCGGAGTCTGCACTCCACTACCGCCCACAAGGTTTCGATAATGTTCAAGTGTGGGGACTGTGCTGGCCAGGGAGGACGCTGCAGTTCACTTGCATGCTGCCCTGGCTGTGTGAATGGATGCATTATCGTCGTGAAATATGGCAGCATTGATGGGGAACAACATTTGAGTCATGGGATGCACTCGATCACATAAAATGTTCACATAATCGTTGGCTGTAACACGGCCTTTGAGAGTAATGATGGGACCAACAGAATACCACGATATGTCTGCCCGCACCATAGCACTTCCACCTCCATGTTTAACGTTTGGAATAAAGCAATCAGAATTGTAGGCTTCTTTTGGCACTCCCCAGACATAAAGCTGACCCGATGTTGGAAATAACGAAAACGTTGACTCGTCGGACCATATGACGTGTTTCCATTGACAGTCGTCCAGGATTTATGCCCCTGACGCTTCTTTGCGTTTGTTGTCGTCGCTAATGGTTTCGCTTAGCAGCTCGTCCATAAATATTCGCTTTATGGATTTCTCGGCGGACTGTGTCGATAGATAGGGTATCGAAGATGGCTATTGAGCTCTGCAGACATTTTAGCCGCCGTAGTTTTGTGTTGTTTTGACACAATTCGTGTTAGCGTACGACGATCTCTGTCATTTAGTTTTGCTTTGCGCCCACTATTACGTTTACACTATGTTGCCTCTCCATGCTTTGTGTAGGCTATCATGCATGTTGATACAGTTGCTCTCGAAACATTCAATAAGTTCGCTGTCTTGATTACTAATGCTCCAGGTAATCGGACCGCCACAATCTGTCTCCTTTGGAACTCTGTTAGGTCTTTCTTTGCACGTCGACCTTGGCCTGTGAATGCAATTACGAAGTGTGCACTGCTCGTAAACAACGTGCACTGTTTGCTAGTCCGTACTGAACACGCACAGTCCAGCGCGACACGTGTCTTACTTGCGTTGTTGAGCGTGGGTTTTATAAAACACTGCTTGTGCTCCTCCGCTACCAACAACAATGAGTGAACTGAGACATCGCATAACAGCAGTTGTGGGAGCTGTAACTCAAGACATGCTCGATGAAGTGTGGGTACAACTTGAATACCGCATTGACGTACCGTGTATCTGAAGGGGGGCATAAATAGATATGAGCGTCTGGCGTCATTGGCCGAGAGTCCCCTTGCAGGGCAGGTTCGGCCGCCTTGGTGCAGGTCTTGTTACGTTCGACGCCACATTGGGCGAACTGCGCGCCGGATGGGGATGAAATGATGATGAAGACAACACAACACCCAGTCCCTGAGCAGAGAAAATCTCCCACCCAGCCGGGAATCGAACCCATGCCCGTAGGACGGCAGTCCGTCACGCTGACCACTCAGCTATCGGGGCGGACAAGGGGGGAGCGGCCATCTATTGAACACCTGTGAAAAGTTATGAAAAAACTCTTTGAGTTTCCAGTTCATCAAAAATTCAGAAATATAGACGTGCCAAATCGGATGATTCTTTTTGATAGACCCTCTATATTCATCAGTACGGTGAATTCGAAACATGTAATTGGATTGAACTAAAACAATGGCTGGAATGGACTGACATAGTGTAGACTTACCAGCAGAAGTGCAGGTATCTGCCACGACAACGACAGTAGGAGAAGGTAACTTATTCGATGAAGTAAGATACGTCTCAAATTACGTGGGGCACAGTGCTCTGAAGAGACGCCTCAAATGGCTCTGAGCACTATGTGACTTAACTTCTGAGGTCATCAGTCGCCTAGAACTTAGAACTACTTAAACCTAACTAACCTAAGGACATCACACACATCTATGCCCGAGGCAGTATTCGAACCTGCGACCGTAGCAGTCACGCGGTTCCAGACTGAAGCGTCTAGAACCGCACGGCCACCGCGGCCGGCTCTGAAGAGACGGCAAAAAATGAAAAGCAGTACGGGGCAACGGTGGTTAGAGGTGTTCGAAAAACCTTATGAGTAACAAATACCACAGAAAAATTGTCTGACCATTGTCCAGTATCTACGTTGTTTATCAGGGACGAATGCACCTACCGAAAGAGTATTTTCGTTGATGAATGCTACCTGGATATCGGAAAAATCGACACTTAAAGTTGAAGCGCTACGTGCAATGCTCACGGGAACTTGTGAAAATTTTTGTGAAATTCTAAATCAAAACCCAGAATCAATCGAAAAATGTCACTCACGTCAGAAATATGAATTTAAAAAGAAATGAACACATTAGTAACTTACGTTTCATTCTAATTTCAGCCGAACAGAGACACTCAGCCACTTATCCTCAGTCCCCACCCACATCTGAAAAAGGTCGCGCATTGAATTTTCGTAAAGTTGGCCGCTTTATCGTAAGTGTTGGGGAAAAGTAAGCCAGCTCGACCCAAATGACTAGGGTTTTCGTAGTCTTTGACCTGGGTCAGCAATTGAGGTTATGTCAGGCTTAGGCAACCCACTGGGGTCACAGTGCAGGGAAGCAGTCTCAAACAAAGAACAGTCGACACTGAGTGTTCTGAGTGGAGCCGGCTTTTAACGGTCGGTACTGAGTGACCTGCGGCCAACTTATCGCGTCCTTACTATAGTTAGTCTTGTGGGCTCGCAATGTACGGGTAGGTTACCGGTTCATAACGAGATTGGGGCATGTGCTGCCCCAGGTCCCGCGCCGCAATTTCAGTATTACAGCGTTTGGCGGCCGGCGCAGTAGAGGCACACTGTGGCCAACTCAAAATTAATGACATTCATATAAAAATGGACCACAAAAACATCACAAAGTGAGCTAGATTGCCACTAAATATAAACGGTTAGCTGTCACACTCTGGGAGTATTCTGCCCGTCCGATTTTTTCGCTTAGCGACCTACGTTGTTTAGCGTGATGCGAGTATATACATCAACAAAAGGTTTTTAGATGATCTTTGATAACAGGAAGCAAACAATCTCTGTCGACAATTAAGGGCCATATTCGTAATAACGCATAGCAGGCTAGAGTAAAACAAAACATGTAAATAAAACTCTGTGCCAATTTGTAATATGTTAAATCTGGTTTAATAAAGTAGAATTACGACGAATTTAGTCTTGAAATATTCAAATGTACACACAAGCTTATATAAGCATCTGTATTTTTAGGGCTTTAAAAATACTGCACAGTTATGCAGACATAATCGCATACAATACAGCCGGACGTCTTGACTGGCGTAGCGCTACTAAATTATAAACACAAAACTTCCTCGTGAATTACTCTATTAGTGAAAACAGTATCAAAATGCCTACAGTAGTACCCGATATTAACCTTTATATGCAGACGGGAAAATGCGTTGAGGACTTAAATTTTTAAATTAGTGATAATTAATTTAAATTCGAAACTGCTAACGGCTAATTTCCACCCAAAAAAGTTGGGCAGTAGGATTGCAGTGTGGCAGCAGACTAAGTTGGTGGGGGGAGTTTGCAACAAACCAAAGGACGATGTGTATCCACCGTGTTCCAGTAAAGTGACGGCAGTTGTTAGCTGCTAAGGAGCTGAACCAGCGAGAATTCCAAGCCAAGCCTGCTGCAACTACAGCGCTGACCGACCAAGGACCCGTAACACATTTTGATAATCTCTCTTAACTCGCAAAATTAGAGAATTCGTGGTGGAACGTCGGTGAAGGCAGACGGGGGGTTCAGTGGCTACACTGAACTTCGTATTCTAACACAGGCCTCCTTGATCTTCGGTTACGCCTTTGCTGCAGTGTCTGCTTCCGTAGCTGGGTGGCCAGTACAGATGGCTGCCATACGGATGACACGTGTTCGATTGCCAGTACTATCAGGGACTTTTCCCCACGATACACACTGAGCAGATACTTGATGGAGTAGCAGCGGCTCCCGGTGTGCTAACTCGGCAACGGCCAACAGAGTGGTGTGCTGACAACACGCTCCTCCCTACAGCATCCTGTCTCATGTACGACACGGTGGTCGGTCGGCCCCGCTTGCTCGTCTGTAGTCATAACAACGGAGCTTTCTTGCTGCAGCAATAACTGGTAAGTAGTTGTGACTTTCAAAGTGTATTAGCCCAAACTACTGTTATTTTTTGGCGACAATTTTGTTCTATGATTCGGGAGCTAACTGCCCGCCTGAAGAGGTACTGCTCTAAGAAACGAACTTTACGAGGATTATTAAAGTGTGAACAAGCCATACCGTTACGTTGAAAATTGGAATGTTTGGTGATCACATATTTTCTGATCTGCATTTCGTTGAACTATTATTCAGAGAAATGTTGCTTTCTTGAATTTGTCGAGAACGCTGCAAAGACACGAAGGTTAGAGGCGACTTGTGAGCTTTCTGTTTTTCCAGTTCATTGGTCGAAGACTGAAACTTAACTTATTGTTATCGGATTGCTACAGTGCAGAGTCAATTGTGTCTGAGTTATGACTTTTTAACCTTCTTATTCCATTCATGGTGATGGAGATGGTGGGAACATCTAATGATAATAACGTCACGAATATATGGCAGATAAATATTTTTTTATTGTCCCGTACTTTTCCTTATCCACTCAACCGTATTTATTGCTTTCAATTTCGCGTGTTATCAATCTCAAAGCGGAATGGGCCCATCTTCATGCGGCAATCAAGTTCATTGGTAAGGCAGATTATCCGCTTATAAAAACGTGTGAAAACTATTTTCCATGTGTCGACAAGATCGAATGCACTTCAACTGACCGACGTAAACAGACTGCCAATTTGACTGCCCGCAAGCCAAATACAATTCTCCAGAACACTCATTTTCCCCCACGAAGTTCTTAAACGTATCTCGAAAGCTAAGGCGCGGGCCAGGTTCGCATTGGCAATCTCTCCGACATCTCCTCAACACTATCGCTACACCCAACCACCTAAAACCACCATATCTGTTTTAGTCTGTTGGTGACACTTCTTTCCTAGCCCTCTACCCTACACTCCGGAAACCCTAACAATCCCTCAAATCCACCTCAGTCGACCTACCTCTGGGTGCAACCAATGGCCCCTCGAGATCAACCCCTCCAAAACCTAGAAAATAATTATAGTCAGAATCACCCACAGCTTCCGCCTCAATGGATTCTGCCTCACCATCGACAACCGATACAGTTAATTAATACACTAAAATATGTTGGACTAACCCTCAACTGGCAACAAACATGGAAACTTGTTAATCATGCAACAGAAAGGCCACAATAGACAAACTACCAACTGGCCGAATCTGGGGGGGTTGTGCACCTCTACTATCCTCCATACTTATAAAAGCTTGAGCCGACCCTTCTCCGATGCAACTGTTGCACTGATATTTGTTTCACGCATGTTCTATCGGTCCTTCCAAAATCTTGAACGTCAAGCACACCACCTTTCTTTCTGCAACAGTTTGTCTTCCCCCATGTGTATCCTCTTCCACCTCATCAAAATCTCATCCCTCCTCACCCTGAACACCTCCGTAAACCCCAGCAGAAGAGGCTCGATCTGTGGCACGTCTGACAACAGGGTGTAACGCTGCTGAAGGTACAAGTGCGTCGTTCAGCGCACCTTGTTGAACGTGGGGCCCAAGAATACACGTCCCATGTGTTGACCCAACGGCATCATCAGTTGCGACTGAAGTGGACACTGGATCATCGAGATTGTACCGTGGATCAATGGAAACGCCTGCTCGCTTGAATTATTCTCGTTACCGCAGGTCAGTGATCGTGTCGGGATTCGCCTTCATCCACACACTCTAAACATGCATTGCACCACGGACGCAGGGCAGTATTAATATGTGGGCGCAGTCAGCTAGTCTTCCAGAGGCTGTCTGGCGTTAATCGAAGGCACTATGACAGCTGCGGTTTACGTGGACGTCATCGCTGACTCCTAGGTGTTCCACCGTTGACGCAATGACATCGTGAGTTACGCCCACAAACCACTAGCCTGTGACGTACGGGAACTGCGCTACCTGTGCGTTGATATCTGCTTCTGCACACATCCAGAAACCTCTAAAGGTTGGTCGAATTCATGCCAAGCTCAAGTGCACGTGGACTTAAGGGCCCAGCTTGCTTCCGCGACGCCCCACTTTGAGTACAGAAGTAACAGGCAGGTCCTTCAGGCTTTTTCCAGAGAAATTAGTGGTTTAAAAGTTTACAGGTTTACAGCTGAGTTTTCAGTTCCTCTTTAAACGATATTTCACCAACACTGTTCGGTTGAAGTTCAAACAGGGAGCTACAAAACCTGCGCTCGACGCCTAACGAAGACAGTTAGGGAAGTCGTCGAAATATCACGTAAGGAGAAAGTGACAACTCGCCTGCAAACCAGAAAATTTGCAAACCGAGAATAAGACGGCTTTAACAGCTCCTTCAAACTTTATTGTAAAGGTAGTTGTTTTTTCCAACCCGCAATACACTATTCTCATTGTACACTACCGGAACAAAAGTAGCCTCAAGAACAAGGTCATTTTGTTGACAAATGACTGAGGTGTGGTTCGGCATTGTATGAGTATGTGAAGCACACACGACACACCGAGTCGCATCAGTACACATTGTAGACACACCTCCCGCTGGAGGCAATGCAGAGCCGGCCGCGGGGAACCGCGGGACTGCTACGGTCGTAGGTTCGAATCCTGCCTCGGGCATGGATGTGTGTCATGTCCTTAGGTTAGTTAGGTTTAAGTAGTTCTAAGTTCTAGGGGACTGATGACCTAAGATGTTAAGTCCCATAGTGCTCAGAGACATTTGAACCATTTTTTTTTTTTTGGGGGGGGGGGGGGCAATGCAGGCGTGTATTCTCGCATGCAGACAACCATAAAGGTGAGGCGTGGCATCTAGATCTACATCTACTACATTTATACTCCGCAAGCCACCCAACGGTGTGTGGCGGAGGGCATTTTACGTGCCACTGTCATTACCTCCCTTTCCTGTTGCAGTCGCGTATGGTTCGCGGGAAGAACGACTGCCGGAAAGCCTCCGTGCGCGCTCGAATCTCTCTAATTTTACATTCGTGATCTCCTCGGGAGTTATAAGTAGGGAGAAGCAATATATTCGGTACCTCTTCCAGAAACGCACCCTCTTGAAACCTGGACAGCGAGCTACACCGCGATGCAGAGCGCCTCTCTTGCAGACTCTGCCACTTGAGCTTGCTAAACATCTCCGTGCCGCTATCACGGTTACCAAATAACCCTGTGACGAAACCCGCCACTCTTCTTTGGATCTTCTCTATCTCCTCCCACACTGATGAGCAATACTCAAGTATAGCTCGAACGAGACTCCCAGATATGATACAGAAGTAAGTGCTACCAGTGTTTGTTCCGGTATCATATAATCATACAATAAAGGGCCTTGTTTCTATGTACTCGCAATACATTACATTTGTCTATGTTAAGGGCCAGTTGCCACTCCCTGCAGATCTTCCTGCATTTCGCTGCAATCTTCTAATGCTGCAACTTCTCTCTATACTACAGCATCATCCGCGAAAAGCCGCATGGAACTTCCGACACTATCTACTAGGTCATTTATATATATATTGTGAAAAGCAATGGTCCCATAACACTCCCCTGTGGCACGCCAGAAGTTACTTTAACGTATTGATAACAATATGCTGTGTTCTGTTTGCTAAAAACTAATATTCCGTAGGCTCTTACTTTGTTTATCAGGCGACAGTGCGGAACTGAATAGAACGCCTTCCGGAAGTCAAAGAAAATAGCATCTACCTGGGAGCCCATATCTAATATTTTCTGGGTTGTTGTTGTTGTTGTTGTTGTTGTTGTTGTGATCTTCAGTCCTGAGCCTGGTTTGATGCAGCTCACCATGCTACTCTATCCTGTGCAAGCTTCTTCATCTCCCAGTACCTACTGCAACCTACATCCTTCTGAATCTGCTTAGTGTATTCATCTCTTGGCCTCCCTCTACGATTTTTACCCTCCACACTGCCCTCCAATACTAAATTGGTGATCCCTTGATGCCTCAGAACATGTCCTACCAAATGATCCCTTCTTCTGGTCAAGTTGTGCCACAAACTTCTCTTCTCCCCAATCCTAATCAATACTTCCTCATTAGTTATGTGATCTACCCATCTAATCTTCAGCATTCTTCTGTAGCACCACATTTCGAAAGCTTCTATTCTCTTCTTGTCCAAACTATTTATCGTCCATGTTTCACTTCCATACATGGTTACACTCCATACAAATATTTCCAGAAACGAATTCCTGACGCTTAAATCTATACTCGATGTTAACAAATTTCTCTTCTTCAGAAACGCTTTCCTTGCCATTGCCAGTCTACATTTCATATCCTCTCTACTTCGACCATCATCAGTTATTTTGCTCCCCAAATAGCAAAACTCATTTCCTAATCTAATTCCCTCAGCATCACCCGACTTAATTCGACTGCATTGCATTATCCTCGTTTTGATTTCGCTGATGTTCATCTTATATACTTCTCTCAAGACATTGTCCATTCCACTCAACTGCTCTTCCAAGTCCTTTGCTGTCTCTGACAGAATTACAGTGTCATCGGCGAACCTCAAAGTTTTTATTTCTTCTCCAAGGATTTTAATACCTGCTCCGAATTTTTCTTTTGTTTCCTTTACTGCTTGCTCAATATACAGATTTAATAACATCGGGCAGAGGCTACAACCCTGTCTTACTCCTTTCCCAACCACTGCTTCTCTTTCATGTCCCTCGACTCTTCTAACTGCCATCTGGTTTCTGTACAAATTGTAAATAGCCTTTCGCTCCCTGTATTTTACCGCTGCCACATTTAGAATTTGAAAGAGAGTATTCCAGTCAACATTGTCAAAAGCTTTCTCTAAGTCTACAAAAGCCTGAAACGTAGGTCTGCCTTTCCTTAATCTGTCTTCTAAGATAAGTCGTAAGATCAGTATTGTCTCACGTGTTCCAGTATTTCTACGGAATCCAAACTGATCTTCCCCGAGGTCGGCTTCTACTAGTTTTTCCATTCGTCTGTAAAGAATTCTTGTTAGTATTTTGCAGCTGTGGCTTATTAAACCGATTGTTCGGTAATTTTCACATCTGTCAACACCTGCTTTCTTTGGGATTGGAATTATTATATTCTTCTTGAAGTCTGAGGGTATTTCGCCTATCTCATACATCTTGCTCACCAGATGGTAGAGTTTTGTCAGGACTGGCTCTCCCAAGGCCGTCAGTAGTTCTAATGGAATGTTGTCTACTCCTGGGGCCTTGTTTCGACTCAGGTCTTTAAGTGCTCTGTCAAACTCTTCACGCAGTATCGTATCTCCCATTTTATCTTCATCTACATCCTCTTCCATTTCCATATTATTGTCCTCAAGTACATCGCCCTTGTATAGACCCTCTATATACTCCTTCCACCTTTCTGCTTTCCCTTCTTTGGTTATAACAGGGTTTCCATCTGAGCTCTTGATATTCATACAGGTGGTTCTCATTTCTCCAAAAGTTCTTTAATTTTCCTGTAGGCAGTATCTATCTTACCCCTAGTAAGATAAGCCTCTACATCCTTACATTTGTCCTCTAGCCATCCCTGCTTAGCCATTTTGCACTTCCTGTCGATGTCATTTTTGAGACGTTTGTATTCCTTTTTGCCTGCTTCATTTACTGCATTTTTATATTTTCTCCTTTCATCAATTAAATTCAATATTTCTTCTGTTACCCAAGGATTTCTACCAGCCCTCGTCTTTTTACCTACTTGATCCTCTGCTACCTTCACTACTTCATCTCTCAAAGCTACCCATTCATTACTGTATTTTTCCCCCCATTCCTGTCAATAGTTCCCTTATGATATCCCTGAAACTCTTTACAACCACTGGTTCTTTCAGTTTATCCAGGTCCCATCTTCTTAAATTCCCACCTTTTTGCAGTTTGTTCAGTTTTAATCTACAGGTCATAACCAATAGATTGTGGTCTGAGTCCACATCTGCCCCTGGAAATGTCTTACAATTTAAAACCTGGTTCCTAAATCTCTGTCTTACCATTATATAATCTATCTGATACCTTTTAATATCTGCAGGATTCTTCCATGTATACAACCTTCTTTCATGGTTCTTAAACCAAGTGTTAGCTATGATTAAGTTGTGCTCTGTGCAAAATTCTACCAGGCAGCTTCCTCTTTCATTTCTTAGCCCCAATCCATATTCACCTACTACGTTTCCTTCTTTTTCTTTTCCTGCTACCGAATTCCAGTCACCCAAGACTATTAAATTTTCGTCTCCCTTCACTATCTGAATAATTTCTTTTATTTCATCATACATTTCTTCAATTTCTTCGTCATCTGCAGAGGTAGTTGGAATATAAACTAGTACTACTGTAGTAGGTGTGGGCTTCGTATCTATCTTGGCCACAATAATGCGTTCACTATGCTGTTTGTAGTAGCTTACCCGCATTCCTATTTTCCTATTCATTATTAAACCTACTACTGCATTACCCCTATTTGATTTTGTGTTTATAACCCTGTAGTCACCTGACCAGAAGGCTTGTTCCTCCTGCCACTGAACTTCACTAATTCCCACTATATCTAACTTTAACATATCCATTTCCCTTTTTAAATTTTCTAACCTACCTGCCCGATTAAGTGATCTGACATTCCACGCTCCGATCCGTAGAAAGCCAGTTTTCTTTCTCCTGATAACGACATCCTCCTGAGTAGTCCCCGCCCGGAGATCCGAATGGGGGACTATTTTACCTCTGGAATATTTTACCCAAGAGGACGCCATCATCATTTAATCATACAGTAAAGCGGCATGCCCTCGGGAAAAATTACGGCCATAGTTTCCCCTTGCTTTCAGCCGTTCGCAGTACCAACACAGCAAGGCCATTTTGGTTATTGTTACAATGCCAGATCAGTCAATCATTCAGACTGTTGCCCTTGCAACTACTGAATAGGCTGCTGCCCGTCTTCAGGAACCACACGTTTGTCTGGCCTCTCAACAGATACCCCTCCGTTGTGGTTGTACCTACGGTACCGCTATCTGTATCGCTGAGGCACGCAAGCCTCCCCACCAACGGCAAGGTCCATGGTTCATGGGGGTGATTTTCTTGGTATCATGAACAAATAAAGCGAGTTGGGTCTCACATTCTGCGATAAACCATCCCAAGCACCTTGCGCCCTTTTGTTGCAGTTCGCCAATGGCTTTTGCAGCCTCTGGAGAATGAGAAGCTCCCGCTTCGTGATGTTCCATACCTGTTCGATGGGTGATATCGCTGATCAGGGCAGACCTATACACCGCGAAGAGCAAGTCGCGTTGCAGCATCCGTATGTGCATATGCATTGCTCTACTGAAAAAGCACATCACATTCCTGTCGTTTAAATGGGACTAGCACGGAGATATTAACCCGTGTAGCGTAGGGAACACTGGTTACTGTACCCTGCAGAAATATCAAACGAATTGACGGGCTGTGATTGATGCCCCCTACCTCGACATACGCTCAATGCAGCCGTGGGTGGGACCTGAGTGTCGCGGTCGGACACATACTGCAGTCGGCAGCTCACCAGATCTCCGCCACTCACACACAGACAGGGACGACTCTCATCGCTCACACCGTCCCACCCTCTTCTCAACTCGTTCACAACAGCAGAGCAACCATACTTGGCGGACTCCTGGTCTCTGTGGTAGTCTGGCCAGAGGAACACGCGACCTTAATCCTGCTGCAAGCAGGCGGCTCCCAGAGCTCCCTGATGACGCAGCAGGTACAACTAGTGCCCGGATTTCGTCGCTGGATGACGTTCGGTGTGCCACCGCTGCTCGCACATTGCGTTGACCTCCCCATGATTCCGTAGTCCGCGGCGTCCACTGTTCAGAGCAGCGATCCACCACCGATACAGTGTGCCCAGTAAGTGCAGCAACACGTCCATCCAACTCAGCTTCCTGCAGGCCCACAACGCAACCGCGTCCAAATGGCTGAAGCTGTTGAACAGGAGTACATACTTGTCGGCAGGGCTTGGTTGTACCCTAGAACGAGGGTTGCAGACACTGTTCACCTATAAACTCAGCACTGCTGCTGCAACACAGAGGAAGCACACACAAGCCTCCAGAGCACCACCTGGCCGTCGAAGACCGAGACAAATGAATCACTAACATTTCGACCCCCTCATTATGCACATATTATGCCCTGGTGCAGCTGAATACTGTCCTTAACGAGCGACGTGGTGCAGCGGTTAGCACACTGGAGTCGCATTCGGTACATCTACATCTACATGGATACTATGCAAATCACATTTAAGTGCCTGGCAGAGGGTTCATCGAACCACTTTCACAATTCTCTATTATTCCAATCTCGTAGAGCGCGCGGAAAGAATGAACAACTATATCTTTCCGTACGAGCTCTGATTTCCCTTATTTTATCGCGGTGCTCGTTCCTCCCTATGTAGGTCGGTGTCGACAAAGTATTTTCGCATTCAGAGGAGAAAGTTGGTGATTGGAATTTCGTGAGAAGATTCCGTCGCAACGAAAAACACCTTTCTTTAATGATTTCCAGCCCAAATTCTGTATCATTTCTGTGACACTCTGTACCATATTTCGCGATAATACAAAATGTGCTGCCTTTGTTTGAACTTTTTCGATGTACTCCGTCAGTCCTACCTGGTAAGGATCCTACACCGCGCAGCTGTATTCTAAAAGAGGACTGACAAGTGTAGTGTAGGCAGTCTCCTTAGTAGGTCTGTTACATTTTCTAAGCGTCCTGCCAATAAAACGCAGCCTTTGGTTAGCCTTCCCCACAACATTTTCTATGTGTTCTTTCCAATTTAAGATGTTCGTAATTGTAATACCTACGTATTCAGTTCAATTTACGGCTTTTAGATTAGACTAGTTTATCGTGTAACCGAAGTTTAACGAGTTCCTTTTAGTACTCACCTGGATGACCTCACACTTTTCGTTATTTACGGTCATCTGCCACTTTTCGCATCATTCAGATATTTTTTCTAAATCTGAGGAGGACGGTGCAAACGGCGTCCGGCCATCCACCTTTAGGTTTTTCGTGATTTCCCTAACTCGCTTAAGGCAAATGGCGGCATCGTTCCTTTGAAAGCGCACGGCCGATTTCCTTCGCCATCCTTCCCTAATCCGATGGGGCCAATGACCTCGTTGTAGCCGTTTCTTGGATACAGCGTGCTGTTTGCTGTCATGCTGATGTTTCAATAGGTGAGTGCCGTTACGATGTCTCTTAATACGTTTTACCTCATCTGTTGCTGTTCCTTGCGATTTTTGAACACGTAATGGTGCCAACTACACAAACGTCACTCTTTATCTTTTTCTGCTAAAAATACATGTAGTCGTTAACGTTTCCTCAACGCTCTCCCAAACAATTGGCAGTTTCGTGTTTTAGTTCTTGAGTATAAATGTATACTAGTATTGGTAGTATTTTCACCAAAGCAAGAGTCCATTCTGTGGAGAGTTCGCTGGGGTGCGACACTGGGCAAACGTCGACTTAATGGAGCTGCGAGTACGGAATCTGTGTGTTCCTGTGGAGCGGAAAAACGCTTGGTTTCAATGTGAGATGGATGACCACGGGTGCTGCGTTAAAAAATTATTTTGTGGCTGAAACACGAGTAAAGGCTTCAGAGTGGTAACAGTCGGCCACATCTCGAACGGTTACTTTAATCACTGCAGCGGTAAAGGCTGAAATGCGATTTTTTGAGACCGAGTAATTATTTAGACCGTTGCACTAACTTTCTAACGGAGCGAATAGTAAGAAAGCTGGCGAACAGTGGGCTCATGGCAGCAGCGTGTGTCCGGCCAGCGGAGAGGTCGCACGGTTCGAGGCGTCGTGCCACGGACTGCTGGGGGTCGGAGGTTCGAGTCCTCCCTCGGGCATGGCTGTGTGTTTTCTTCTTAGCATAAGTTAGTTTAAGTAGTGTCTAAGTTTAGGGACCGATGACCTAAGCAGTTTGGTCACTTAGGAATTCACACACATTTGAAAAACAGTGTGTAGTAGACTCGTAATATATTGCGGTATCTTGATGAACATTGTGACTGTTGGAGAAGGAGAGAAGGAGCGCAATGGCTCAAATGGCCCTGAGCACTATGCGACTTAACTTCTGAGGTCATAAGTCGCCTAGAACTTAGAACTACTTAAACCGAACTAACCTAAGGACATCACACACATCCATGCCCGAGACAGGATTCGAACCTGCGACCGTAGCGGTCGCTCGGTTCCAGACTGCAGGGCCTAGAACCGCACTGCCACTCCGGCCGGACAGCACAGTGGCATAAATGACGGTAAACTGTTGTGTAAATATATAGGCAATGGGGGGAAAAACCTTTCCTATTTCCTACTTGGCTAGCGTATGTCACGTGTCCACAGAAGACAAGATTCCGCGTCTAGAGTTGTGACTGGGAGCACTGCTTGCTAACCATCGAGTCTTCTTACTGTAACGGGCTGTTTGTGTTTGTGGCGTTACGGACAGCTAATTAAACGACAGTCGATCGAGGCGGAGCCCTGCCATCTGGACAAGCCTAGTAAAACTGATGTGCAGCGGGTGCCCCCAGTGGCTGGCCACTAATGACTGGTTTGGTCGTAGCCCACTAATGCCATTCACTCACACATCACAGTAAACTTTTTTTTCCATCACACATGCGATTGAGGCGGTTAAGCAAGATTACTGCAGTGTTAGGCGCTCAACGTTCCGACCGTCATAACCAGTAGTGGTCACTGAATACTGCTCGGAGTTCACCGTATCAGCCGATCCTGTGTATGTGAATGAATGTGTGCGAGTGTAAGGCGTAGGGGAAAGGGGGGGGGGGGGGAGCTGGAGAGAAGAGAGGTCAGAGATCAGTGTGGGACATTATAGAGCTTCGTCACTACACAGTACACGGCTACATCCAGGATGATGTAAATGTAAGCTGTATAAAATACTAATGAATAAACTTGTGTAACTCACCTTACGACGAGCTGCTGGATTCCTTGCAGGACGCCTTGTAGAATGAACTGGTTTCTGAACGTCTTGATGATCACCCTTCTCAGGCTTGGACTTGTCTTTTCTTTGCCTTCGCATTTTGCAATTTCCTCTCTCCAGTTCCTGCAAGGAAAGACGACATATTACTTAATTCTTTTGTTACAAAACTAGCACTTGCAATTGTGTGACAGAACAACTAAAAATTACATGAGAGGCGCTGCAGGTGATGTGCTGTTAGCAGAGGCTCTCGCTGCCGCAACCCATCAGCGCCACATTTCGCCGCCTTGTCCTAACGCATACGCCCGTCTATGTCCCACATCGATTTGTGCGGTTATGTCAAACAGTGTTGCTTGCCTGTGAGCTCTTGACGCTGTGGATCGCGGAATACTGAATTCCCTAACGATTTCCGAAATGGAATGTCCCATGTGTCAAGCTTCAGTTACGATTCCACAATCACGCCTGACACCCAGCCACACGAATCACCTGACAGCTCTCCCAGTGCACCGTCCTTTCACATCTCGTGTGCTTCATACGACCGCTACCAGTGTCTCTGCATACCGCTATCCTAGCACTTTTCTTCACCTCAGATTACGTCATCAACGGTATGCGTCAGTGCCGATTTTGTACAAAAGCTTTACATTCTCTAGGATTTCAGAACAACCCATCGTTAAAAACTGTCGTTAAATTGTTTATTACAATTTGTGGATTTTTGTGCTTTTTTCAAGAACATAATAAGTTGTTATTGAGCCTTTACGTAGCCATTTAAACACGCCGGCGACGATGAGTCCTGGATACGTTGAGGCGTAGCGCCGTAGACCGATCCTGCCTTGGAGGCGGTTAGGTAGGAGATGTGTCTCAGAGCTGGAGAGTGACAGATGGTGACGCGAGACTGGACGCGCACGTAGTTCATGTATCAGCCGATAGAGGACAGTATTGGATAGGAGACTAGATTAGATTAGATTAATACTTGTTCCATAGATCATGAATATGACACTTCGTAATGATGTGGAACGTGTCAGATTAAAGAAAGATGTCTGTACAAGATATTACATTACACAAAATATTGCATGACACTAATGCTTAAGTTAGTTTTTTCCCTCCCTTAATTTATATCTAAAAATTCAGCCAATGAGTAGAAGGAGTTGTCATCTAGAATTTCTTTATATTATTATTAAATGTTGGTTGACTATCTGTCAGGCTTTTGATGCTGTTTGGTAGGTGACCAAAGACTTTTGTGGCAGCATAATTTACCCCCTTCCGTGCCAAAGTCAGATTTAACCCTGCATAGTGAAGATCATCCTTTCTCCTGGTGTTATAGCTATGCACACTGCTATTACTTTTGAACTGGGCTGGATTATTAACAACAAATTTCATAAGTGAATATATATACTGTGAGGTTAATGTGAGGAACCCTAGATCCTTAAATAGATGTCTGCAGGATGACTGTGGGTGGGCTCCAGCAATTATTCTGATTACACGTTTTTGAGCAATGAATACTTTTCTACTCAACGATGAATTACCCCAGAATATGATGCCATACGAAAGCAGTGAATGAAAGGAAGGCATAGTAAGCTAATTTACTGAGATTCTTATCACCAAAATTTGCAATAACCGTAATAGCATACGTAGCCGAACTCAGACGTTTCAGCAGACCATCAATGTGTTTCTTCCAGTTTAACCTCTCATCAATGGACACACCTAAAAATTTTGAAAATTCTACATTAGCTACAGACTTCTGTTCAAAGTCTATATTTATTACTGGAGTTGTGCCATTTTCTGTACGGAACTGTATATACTGTGTTTTATCAAAATTTAAAGAGAGTCCGTTTGCTGAGAACCACTTAATAATTTTGTGAAAAACATCATTTACAATTACATCACTTAGTTCTTGGTTTTTGGATGTTATTACTATACTTGTATCATCAGCAAAAAGAACTAACTTTGCATCTTCATCAATATGGAATGGTAAGTCATTAATGCATATCAAGAACAGTAAAGGACCTAAGACCGAACCCTGTGGGACCCCGTGCTTGATAGCCCCCCCCCCAGTTTGAGGAATCAGCTGTTGTATTAACATTACATGAACCACTTATTACAACTTTTTGCATTCCTCCAGACTGTGATTTAGTTTCGATTGCGGCCATTAGAGTGCACTAAAGTAACAGACTGTTTTTCGTAAACTGTTATAGTATTTTGATAAAGTGTTATTATGTCTTTTTGTGTATGTAAAGTGTTAAAAATGTGTTTTAGCAGTATGAATGATACGTGAGTGTGGTTTAAGGTTAATATGAAGATAATTGTTTAACGAGCTATGTAGTAGGATTTAGTATGGGGACATTTCGAAGTACGGATGTAGACAAAGGGGATTGTAGTAGAATAGATTTGTAAAGTAAGTTTATGGTAAGGGGAAAGTTAATTCAGGTATAACAAAAGTAAATAACTTTATGCATAAACAAAACTTCAGCATATTAGATAATTACATCGGTGAAAAGTGCAGTCGTTAGGTTTACTGTTTTGCGATTGGTTATTGATGAAAAGCGCGGACTGACGCCGGAGAACGTTGGTTTGCTATTGGCTGTTGAGTAAGCTGACCAATGGTAAAGCAATATTCTTCGCGCGCCTTTCTCTGCTGGTAGAGAAGACTTAAGGGTATTCTAGAGAAGAGTGGGAACCTACTCATGAAAGAGAGCGGACGTGTGCAGTAGTAGTTTCGATGGAAATGATAAGTAGGCAGGATCTAGTAGTGTTTCATACATCAAAAGTGTTATAAAGTGACGGCATAATTATTCCGATGGGTGTGTAGAAATTTCGGAATTTTAAGTGAATTTTGTGACGAGAAAAGACATAAATTCCGCGAGGCGTATTGATCAGGTCGGTGGTTAAAAACTGTGACTGCATTAGGTACCAACAGATTTAATATTTGGCCAGCATTCTCAATCAAAAACAGTCGGTAGTTTTGTAGCTATTACGTTTTCGGGAAATGCAACACCATAAAGTTGCTAACGTGAGTGAAAAGGATTATGAGTGACTGTGTTAAGACTAGCACGGGCTTGGCAGTGATACTTGTTCACATAAGTTTCAGAATATATTAATTAAGGACAAAATTTCCAACCTTTCATTACATGTGAAAACTTTCTTCCGAAACGCAGATTAGTGACTTTAACTGCAGCCTGGTTCACATCGAAGTGCAATAGGTTTCGCTCGGCTTTCCTACTGATGATCTGCTGAGACAATGTTCAGAGGTTGGTGCAGGTCCGTCGTGAAGGGACGGAAGGAACCGCGCCGCCGCAAAGTCTGACTGACTACACAATTCACTCAAAAATTATCTTTGTTAATCTCTTTTGAAGGCTTGTTAAGTGGACGTGAAACAACGATTTCGACGTAAGAAGGTCTGTTTTATCGCACAGCACGCCATACGAGCTGTCTGCCTACGCACGTGGATGGCCAGCGCGGCTGACTGCCGTGCGGGGCCTTTGGGCTCGATTCCCAGCACTGCCAGGGACTTCTCCTCGTTGGGAGTCTGGTGCTGGCTCCACTCAGCCTCTGGACGCCAACAGAGGAGCTACTCTAGCGGTTACAAAGCCGTCAAACACGACAATGATCGGGAGAGCTGCGTGCTCACCACGTGCCCTTCCATTCTGCACCCCGTGACGTCCTTGCCAGGTGGCACGGCGGTCAGGAGGGGTCAGGTGGGCCCGTCCAGGACTAGAAAGCGAAACTTTACCATTTATGTACAACAATAGTGCAATATTACTGTGTACACTAAGATGATTGTTGGCGAAGTGACTGCTTATGTCGATTCAAATCAAACCGTGGTTATTCGTATCGACTCCTTTCTGACCACTGCAGTTAAGAGGCAACACTGTATTTAACGGGTGTACATAATTATCAGCAAGATTATTCCAAAATCAATTAACTGTAACATTTTAGCAGTCATTAACTCAGCATACAGCTTCCCCTTCTCATAAATGTAGATAGCATTACACTAGTCGTCAGCAAACTCAGCAGTATATGTGCAGACTGAAGCGATGAAAGAAAATTTGTACCAAGGCCTGGCATTTGAGTCCGAGTAAAAATTTTGATTCTTCGCTTCAGTCCGCATATATACACTACTGGGCATTAAAATTGCTACACCAAGAAGAAATGCAGATGATAAACGTGTATTCATTGGACAATTTTATAATACTAGAACTGACATGTGATTACATTTTCATGCAATTCGGATGCATAGATCCTGAGAAATCAGAACCGAGAACAACCACCTCTGGCCGTAATAAACGGCCTTGATACGCCTGGGCATCGAGTCAAACAGAGCTTGGATGGCGTGTACAGGTACATCTGCCCATGCAGCTTCAACACGACACGACAGTTCATCAAGAGTAGTGACTGGCGTATTGTGACGAGCCGGTTGCTCGGACACCATTGACCAGACGTTTTCGGTTGGTGAGAGATCTGGAGAATGTGTTGGCCAGGGCAGCAGTCGAACATTTTCTGTATCCAGAAAGGCCCGTACAGGACCTGCAACATGCGGTCGTGCATTATCCTGCTGAAATGTAGGGTTTCGCAGGGATCCAATGAAGGGAAGGGCCACGGGTCGTAACACATCTTAAACGTAACGTCCACAGTCGAAAGTGCCGTCAATGCGAACAAGAGGTGACCGAGACGAGAAACCAATGGCACCCCATACCATCACGCCGGGTGATACACCAGTATGGCGATGATGAATACACGCTTCCAATGTGCGTTCACCGCGATGTCGCCAAACACGGATGCGACCATCATGATGCCGTAAACAGAACCTGGATTCATCCGAAAAAATGACGCTTTGCCACACGTGCACCCAGGTTCGTTGTTGAGTACACCATCGCAGGCGCTCCTGTCTGTGATGCAGCGTCAAGCGTAACAGCAACCATGATCTCCTAGCTGATAGTCCATGCTGCTGCAAACGTCGTCGAACTGTTCGTGCAGATGGTTGTTGTCTTGCATACGTCCCCATATGTTTATTCAGGGATCGAGACGTGGCTGCACGATCCGATACAGCCATGCGGATAAGTTACCTGTCATCTCGACTGCTAGCGATACGAGGCCGTTGGGATCCAGCACGGCGTTCCGCATTTCCCTCCTGAAGCCACCGATTCCATATTCTCCTAACAGTCATTGTGATCTCGACCAACGCGAGCAGCAATGTCGCGGTACGATAAACCGCAATCGCGATAGGCTACAATCCGACCTTTATCAAAGTCGTAAACTTGATGGTACGCATTTCTCCTCCTTACACGAGGCATCACAACAACGTTTCACCATAGCAATTTTAATGGCCAGTAGTGGACATCATAGATACTTAAGAACTGAAATGGTCTCCGGAACCATCTAGTTTCATTTGATTAAACTCATTAGTGAAGAGAGCCAAATATCAGTAGTAAAGCGATAGAAATTTCCTTCAGAGCTACATTTTCTCAGCTTAAGCTGTATATGTCGTTATATTGTTATTAACTTGATTTCAATACAACTAATGTCGCCTCTGCTAAAGTCTGAGGTCGACATTTCCAACTCTCCCAACGCTACTTGTATTGTGTAGTTGTTCCACATTTCTCTTTGGTTCATTCTCTTTATATGTCCAAACCATCTCACCTTAACCTTTCTCAGTATTCGACACTACATCTTCTTTTACTTCACAACGCAGTCTAAATTTAACGTAATACATTTACTTAAATTTTTAAGTCTTAGTAAAATTGCGCTGATGAAAACCGGATATCATACTTGACATCGGTATTTCTTTTGATAAAATTAAATTTTATGACCATTTAAATCATGGCAATGACTGACAGACATTAATGTGAGAAACGTATTTTCATCTCCTTTGGAAGTTCGTCTAAGTAAAGTTTGTGTGTTGCTGTTTTTAATTTTTGTCACAATTCCAGGTTCTCATCGATAAGACCAGTTCTCAGTCTATTCTTTATTAGTTTCATGCTTGAAAATGATTATACACATGAATATGTAGATCTAAATAAGAAAAGACCGGCACACGCTATATTTTTCAACTGATCATATGAGTCAAGAATACCATTTCAGACGTTAAAAATCCAAATATCTTCCTTCTCCATGTCTTTCAAAGCAGATCACTTGTGTTGTGAACTAAGGTAATATCTGTTTTTCTCCAGCACAAAGAAGTTGAAACTTCGAACACCACAATTATTTGTTTTGTAAATACAACAATGGCTTTTCAAAGTTGTCAATGTCAATATTAAAGGGAGAAAAATTCAATCCTGTTACACTAGAGCTAGGAGTTTTTTTCTTCACAAAAGCTAATGACACTTGCTGTTTCTGCATTCCTGATCCTAGTGAGAAAAGCTTTTCCTGTATTTAAGAACGTTGTTTTGAAATAACAAATGTCAATATCACAATTATTTTCTTGGCGATCTTTCAACAGGAAAGGAAAGTGAATGAAAGTTTCTCTTTCAAAGTCCTGAGCAATAATGTTTTGTTTTCGAAAGAAATAACTACATCTAAAACGAAAAAAAGTTGTTGCCTTTCCCCCGTAGATTACATTTAAGATGATCTAGATGAGACTTCTCGTCTGCCATGATCTAAATGTTTGGATACACTTGTTGTTGTTGTGGTCTTCAGTCCTGAAACTGGTTTGATGCAGCTCTCCATGCTACTCTATCCTGTGCAAGCTTCTTCATCTCCCAGTACCTACTGCAACCTACATCCTTCTGAATCTGCTTAGTGTAGTCATCTCTTGGTCTCCCTCTACGATTTTTACTCTCCACGCTGCCCTCCAATACTAAATTGGTGATCCCTTGATGCCTCAGAACATATTCTACCAACCGATTCCTTCTTCTGGTCAAGTTGTGCCACAAACTTCTCTTCTCCCCAATCCGATTCAATACTTCCTCATTAGTTATGTGATCTACCCATCTAATCTTCAGCATTCTTCTGTAGCACCACATTTCGAAAGCTTCTATTCTCTTCTTGTCCAAACTATTAATCGTCCATGATTCACTTCCATACATGGCTACACTCCATACAAATACTTTCAGAAATGACTTCCTGACACTTAAATCTATACTCGATGTTAACAAACTTCTCTTCTTCAGAAACTCTTTTCTTGCCATTGCCAGTCTACATTTTATATCCTCTCTACTTCGACCATCATCAGTTATTTTGCTCCCCAAATAGCAAAACTCCTTTACTACTTTAAGCGTCTCACTTCCTAATCTAATTCCCTCAGCATCACCCGACTTAATTCGACTACATTCCATTCCTCGTTTTGCTTTTGTTGATGGTCATCTTATATCCTCCTTTCAAGACACTATCCATTCCGTTCAACTGCTCTTCCAAGTCCTTTGCTGTCTCTGACAGAATTACGATGTCATCGGCGAACCTCAAAGTTTTTATTTCTTCTCCATGGACTTTAATACCTACTCCGAATTTTTCTTTTGTTTCCTTCACTGCTTGCTCAGTATACAGATTGAATAACATCGGGGATAGACTACAGCCCTGTCTCACTACCTTCCCCACCACAGCTTCCCTTTCAAGTCCCTCGACTCTTATAACTGCCATCTGGTTTCTGTACAAATTGTAAATAGCCTTTCGCTCCCTCTATTTTACCCCTGCCACCTGCAGAATTTTAAAGAGAGTATTCCAGTCAACATTGTCAAAAGCTTTCTCTAAGTCTACAAATGCTAGAAACGTAAGTTTGCCCTATCTTAATCTAGCTTCTAAGATAAGTCGTAGGGTCAGTATTGCCTCACGTGTTCCAACATTTCTACGGAATCCAAACTGATCTTCCCCACGGTCAGCTCCTACCAGTTTTTCCATTCGTCTGTAAAGAACTCGCGTTAGTATTTTGCAGCTGTGACTTATTAAACTGATAGTTCGGTAATTTTCACATCTGTCAACACCTGCTTTCTTTGGGATTGGAATTATTATATTCTTCTTGAAGTCTGAGGGTATTTCACCTGTCTCATACATCTTGCTCACCAGATGGTAGAGTTTTGTCAGGACTGGCTCTCCCAAGGCCGTCAGTAGTTCTAATGGAATGTTGTCTACTCCCGGGGCCTTGTTTCGACTCAGGTCTTTCAGTGCTCTGTCAAACTCTTCACGCAGTATCGTATCTCCCATTTCATCTTCATCTACATTCTCTTCCATTTCCGTAATATTGTCCTCAAGTACATCGCCCTTGTATAGACCCTCTATATACTCCTTCCACCTTTCTGCTTTCCCTTCTTTGGTTAGAACTGGGTTTCCATCTGAGCTCTTAATATTCATACAAGTGGTCCTCTTTTCTCCAAAGGTCTCTTTAATTTTCCTGGAGGCTGTATCTATCTGACCCCTAGTGAGATAAGCCTCTACATCCTTACATTTGTCCTCTAGCCATCCCTGCTTAGCCATTTTGCACTTCCTGTCGATCTCATTTTTGAGACGTTTGTATTCCTTTTTGCCTGCTTCATTTGCTGCATTTTTATATTTTCTCCTTTCATCAATTAAATTCAATATTTCTTCTGTTACCCAAGGATTTCTACTAGCCCTCGTCTTTTTACCTACTTGATCCTCTGCTGCCTTCACTACTTCATCCCTCAAAGCTACTCATTCTTCTTCTATTGTATTTCTTTCCTCCATTCCTGCCAATTGCTCCCTTATGCTCTCCTTGAAACTCCGTACAACCTCTGGTTCTTTTAGTTTATCCAGGTCCCATCTCCTTAAATTCCCACCTTTTTGCAGTTTCTTCAGTTTTAATCTACAGGTCATAACCAACAGATTGTGGTCAGAGTCCACATCTGCCCCTGGAAATGTCTTACAATTTAAAACCTGGTTCCTAAATCTCTGTCTTACCATTATATAATCTGTCTGATACCTTTTAGTATTTCCAGGGTTCTTCCATGTATACAGCTTTCTTTTATGATTCTTGAACCAAGTGTTACCTATGATTAAGTTGTGCTCTGTGCAACACTTATCGTTCGTTAATTGTAGATAGTACTGAACATACTTCTCGAGGAGAAATGCTTTAATTTCTGCTAATAAGAAGCGAAACGTTTTGTATTGGCCGACGTACTCTGCTATGCAACGGAAGATATAAGCACTCACTCTCCATTTCAACTACAATTTTTTAAAATTGGCGATGATTAAGATCTTACGCTATAAAGGAGTTGATGATCTTAAACATCAACTTGTGGCTTTGCTAATTTCCTCTGGAAGTATTTCTGCATGAAGCGCTTCTTGGTGACTGATGCAGTGGCAAGTAAGTATTCTGTGATTACTTTTTTCTTTCAAAACAGCAACAGACGCTATTCTTACACGGGTCGTACTGATCGCCCCGTCTGTAGAGATCGAGGTGGTTTTCCGGGTAGCCGTTGTGAATGACTAACTGCGACTGTAAAACCAAATGTAACTACATACCGTGTTAATTTGTGTATACAACATAATAAAGCATGATATGATGGAGACGAGGGAGTAGAGAAGAAGGGGGGGGGGGGTCCGTTCCGCAATATATGACACACTGCGAGGGTTCCGCGCATGCGTCAAAATGTAAGCTGACACACTTTCCGGCGGCAGCACCCTCGCTGGTGGAACCGCGGAATTCCAGTGTCAGCTGTCCTCTGCATTACCGTCCGCCGCGGCCATTGGCGCACTCTGTGTTCGCTCAGAACAAATCGTGGGGATGTGACGGAATATGAAATTTTTCAATGCACTCAGGTACAGAATTTGTTGTATCCTTCCCACCTGTTTGTGTGACAATGAAACTAAAATTTCTTCTTTATGGACTATAGGTGAAATAAATCGCACAAAAAGTGAAACTTTAGCAGTATGATTTATGCCACAAGACTCGTCAACTGCTACCGATAAAGCCGAAGGTGTTTAAGATCTTCAGCTTGCCGATTGGCTGTAATTCGAAGACATTTTGACTGTTCGATTGACAATGCCAAGTTCTCGCGCAAGGGCAATGAAGTTTCAGTTGCACTGTAAATGCGCACCCGCGCTTGCTATATTGCCGAAGAACTACACTCAAAGGGGCCAAACAGCCGGGTGTAGATCGCAAGCCGCGGTTTGCCGTGCACTGCGCCAAACTATGTTATCTGCTTGTTCATTTTAGCAGCGGTCTGAAATCAGTTAATACAAGTAGACGTAATTTGATTTCTATCGCGTCAGGTAGTCCCATAAATCAACTCGCCCAGAGTGGGAATACAACACGTGCACAACGAAGCACGTATGCAGGATGTAGACCCTGAACCATATTCCTTAGTATGACGTAGCGATGTACTGTACACAGAATTTGATTACCGAACAAATAGGCTATGCCCCGTAGTCAAGTTGACAACAATATGTTGAGAAATGCAATACCGAAAGTCGGCACGGTACAAAAGAGCGGTTTTTTCCATCCTTCCTTTGTTTCATAGCGATCTCAAAACAGTGAAGGGAGAGTGACTCACACTGGAGCCAAATCTACACTCCATAATCCAGAACTATCTTTCACTCTTTCTCACTATTTTCTACTAGAGGTTTGAACTTTTTTCCTTATAATAAATAAGATTTTATCATTAAAGTGAGTAAAATTCAGTTCATCCATGGCCTTGTGCCATTTATCTCTTCTGTACCGACTGAAAACGTTTAATAGATCTTCAGCTATTACAGCCTGTCTAAGTAAGAGCGTGGTCGGCATTACACGCAGATGGTAAAATATTGCGCCGTAAGTTCTATTACAGCCCAACAGAGGGAACCTTTGTCCTTCATGCAATGTCCATAAAGCATTAGTTTATTTTAAATTCCTGAGTGAGATACACAAGAAGAAACATGAGTGTAGTTACTCCATCGCGTTTATCAAACATGTCTGATACCGACTGCCAAACGTTGGTTCATTGACAAAAATGAAGATTTGTTACTGTAGGTGGTCCGAAGTACTGCGGTAGGCTTTCCATCTACTGGAAAAAGGAGAAACGTGTGCAGGTTCCAGTTTGTCCCTCACAGTCGCCTGACGCTAATCCGATTGAAACTGTGTGGTCTTACATAAAGAATAACTCGCAAAGAAAAAAGATCTTTAATTTGAAACTCTGTCAACGCAAATTCGACCCACTTGATGGTTTCTTCCATCTGAGTATGCGGAAAACCTGGTTTCAAGAATGCCTCGGAGATGCGAAGCAGTTACCGACGCAGCAGGTGACTGGACGTATCATTAATTGTAATTGCATTTCTTTCTCTTGTTCGTATATGATGTATCTATATGTTTTAGTTCGTTGTCAAATACATTTTTCTTCTGATTAATCCGACCACGGTCTTACTTGACAGATGTATGTCACTGCGTGACTAATGATAAGTGTACAATCAACAGCAAAAAACTGTAGAGACAACGACACAAAACTCGGAGCATTTGGCAGTATCAGTAGAAAGACCTGTCCGTGACGTGACGTCAGAGAGAGGAAGTGAATAATTAATGGTAAAGGCAATACGATGTATCCGACACTCTCTCTTTAACTCCCTGCGCCCTGTCTGTAAGCACTGCTGCAGACTGGCTGTAAGTGGGTGTTCCAGAACGCCTGGTGGTTTCGAGACAGATCATGGGCGTGACTCAACCTTCAAGAAGCGTCGACAGCATTTAGATATCAACAAGTATGAGGCACGGAGGCGGCACAACCTTTAAGAATGCGTATATTAGAGCGCACTATCTGTTATTCAGGCTTAAATATGTAATTTGAAATAAGTCAAATGGAAGTCTTATTATCACTACATGTTTCTTGCAAAAATCGTCTGTCTTCGTCTTTTTGGCACTGAAATTTAATTTTGCACGTTCCGGAATGCAGATAAATGCCGCAATAGACTCATGCGCCAAAGAAACTGGTATAGGCATGCGTATTTGAATACAGAGCTTTGTAAACAGGCAGAATACGGGGCTGCGACCGGCGAGCCAAAGTAAGAAAATTGTCTGGCGCACCTGTTAGATCGGTTACTGGTGCTACGATGGCAGGTTATCAAGATTTAAGTGAGTCTGAACGTGGTGTTGTAGTCGGTGCACGAGCGCTGAGACACAGCATCTCCGAGATAGCGACGAAGCGGGGATTTTCCCGTACGACCATTTCACGAGTGTACCGTGAATATCAGTAATCCGGTAAAACATCAAATCTGCGACATCGCTGCGGCGGAAAAAGATCCTGCAAGAAAGGGATCAACGATGACTGAAGAGAATCGTTCAACGTGACAGAAGTGCAACCCTTCCGCAAATTGCTGCAGATTTCAGTGCTAGGCCATCAACAAGTGTCAGCGCGCGAACCATTCGACGAAACGTCATCGAGATGGGCTTTCGGAGCCGTAAATCTACTCGTGTGCCCTTGATGACTGCACGACTCAAACCTTTAGCCTCGTCTTGGCCCGTCAATACCGCCATTGGACTGTTGATATGTTGCCTGGTCGGAAGAGTCTCGTTTCAGATTGTCTCGGGTGGGATGTACGTGTACGGGTATGGAGACAACTGCATGAATCCACGGACAATGCATGTAAGGGGGTACTGCTCAAACTGGTGGAAGCTCCGTAATGGTGTGTGGTGTGTGCAGTTGGAGTGATATGGGACCGCTGATACGTCTAGATACGACTCTGACAAGTGACATGACACATACGTAAGCATCCTGTCTGATTGCCTGCGTCCACTGATATTCACTGAGCATTCTCACGGACTTGGGCAATTCCAACAGCACAATGCGACACCCCACACCTCCAGAATTGCTACAGAGTGGCTTCAGGAACATTCCTCCGAGTTGAAACACTTCCGATGGCCACCAAACTCACCAGACATGAACAATGTTGATCATATGTGGGCGCCTTGCAACGAGATGTTTAGAAGAGATCTTCACCCCCTCGTATCCCTCCGGATTTATGGACAGCCCTGCTTGATTCATGGTGTCATTTCCCTCCAGCACTACTTCAGACATTAGTCGAGTCCATGCCACGTCGTTTTGATTCACCTCTTCGTGTTCGCGGAGGCCCTACACGATATTAGACAGGTGTACCAGTTTCTTTGGCTCTTCAGTGTATTACTTGTCACTAGAGTATGGGCTCGTGTTGTCAAGGAGAAGAGCCTCTCGCGTTTGTTTCCTAGTTTGGAGAGTGGACTTATGATATGTAAATCTATTGTTTTTATCGTTTCAACGGATGAATACTCTAGAAAGAAAACAAAGGCGAAATTTATTAGGATGTTTACCCAAACTGTACAGTAGAGTGTCAGAATAACGAAACAGCAGGCCTAACTGAATATCAGCTTCATTGTAATTGAAACATTTTTCACCTTCAGAAAGTAGCGAAACATATAATGTTCTACGTCAGAGAAAGTATCCGACCACTGAAAAAAATCTCGAAGTGTCTCTCTTAAAAGAAAGAACGGAACTTTAATTTCTCCTCGCCTTTCCCACTCTCTCCTACATTCTCTCCTGCCTTGCCCTTTTACTCCATCTTCTCTTTCACACTTCTTCTATTTTCGCACTGTATCATTCCTCCCAAAACCTATGTAATGTTCAGTTTTAAATCCCCTGATTCCTTACCCATTATTAGTTCTCAAAACGTCAGTGCCTCGTATTCTTTTTCTCTCCCCCCTAACATAAATGGAATTATGACAGAATTAATGAGATACTTCTCTTTTAGGTCTACTGTTCTTATTTTTTGTCTTCGCACCTACACAGCCCTCCCTACTCCATGATTTTCCTTTCTCTTCGTCCTTCCCTGTCTCTCTCTCTCTCTCTCTCTCTCTCTCTGTATGTGTCTGTCTCGCTCCCGCTCCCTATTCCTCCGTTTTCTTACCCGCACAGACATGAAAACACATCCTTAGTCATTTACTCATTATTGAACACACACACACAAGTCGAGGATTTAAGAGAGGTCTTAGCGTCCGAAGAAAAGCACGACACAATGATTAATTTCGGAAGCATGTCGCTTTCTCGAGATACATTGAGATCCGTGGGCACTGGACAAGATACGTTTCGGCTCTTCAGTATCTACCCTTATCTTTATGTGACAGACAGTAGCCTAAACTAGAAAAAAAAAGCTCTTGTACGCACTCCACACACAGTCAGCTACCTGAGTAGATGCCTCTGACCTGTAGTGGACATCTGACCGATTTAGGTGGACCGTATGGTTCTTAACCTTATGCCTCAAGTCTCGGATAGTGCAGAATCTTTGAAGTCTCTGGTTCAAGCCTTCCACTAGACTCATAACCAGGAATCCGCGATCAGGTCTATGGACAATGCTGCAAACTCTGGGCCTCAATGAAACTCTTTGAGCCAGGCCGATCTTCTCAAACTTCTCTGCCAGTCCAAGTATGAGGTTGCATCCCATACGACAGGCATCGTTCGTTGCAACGTGCGCCCTAACCGCTTGCTGGAGCAGCCTCTTCACATGTTGGATGACGCCCCCAGGAATACACACTGAGTGCACCTGGTGTCACTTCCCATCCCTCGCTGCCGTTTCCCTACGAGGCACAGCTATTCACCGTACATTTGAACTGCCGTCGGGTAATAGACCCTCTGAACTTTTGCGTCTGCCTGTACTAGACACGGGACATAGCAGGTTTCCCAACAGGTGAAATGCATCGCTCTTGGTTTGTTTCAATAGAAGACACGACCTCGAACTTGGTGGTTATGGGGCGGATGTAACACCCTGAGTCTCCGTTGGTCCCTGCCTCCCGCCGAGCCCTATCGACGCACGCCCCTCAGCGTGAAGTGACAGACCCCATAGTTGGTAACTTCGTGTAGAGTAAACAGGAGAGGACAATGGTTGAGGTGCCTTTGGTATCTCTGGTAAACCACTCTTGGGATCCATCCAAACACACCCATTCGCAGCAGATTCCAATAGCTCGACAGTCCTAACTGATTATGAATCGCATCTAACTCATCCTGTGTTTGGGAACGGAATACGTAGTGGGACTGCATTATATCTGGTACAATGTTTGATAGAACAGTAAACAAATATGTGAATGTAGGCTTCCCCGGTGTATACTGCTGATGAAATCTTCTCGGTCTCCCATCCGGGTAGCCGCGTCGAAAATCCGCGACATTTCGATGAGTGTCATTCTCATCATATTCTACTTCTGGTGAAGAAGATGATGACAATGACACTCATCGAAACGTCGCGGATTTTTGACGCGGCTACCCGGATGGGAGACCGAGAAGATTTCATCAGTAAACAAACAATTTTAAAATAAGCTTGCTGACTGTCTTTGACATTCTGGATCCGCTAAGCTTAAAATTAACTAATTCCCTTAAAGAAAAGAAGCAATTATTGCGCACAGCGAAACAGAAAAACGTGGGGTAAAAGTTACTAATTTTCTGAAACTTTTTTAAGGCTATGGTCGCTAACAGACTAGAAACTAGCATTAGGTACAATAAATGCAGATAACAAGCACTCTTGTTGAAGGGGAACATAAACTGAATAAAATTATATGTTCGTTGTAGCCACTATATGCTGCAGTAGGTATGAACCACAGACGCCGATTTACTACGAAATTTATTAGATACAACAATCGTAACTTCCCAAACTCCTCAAAAATACAAGTTTATTCAGGTAGATGCACACTGAAGTTCACGCAGAAAGATTTTTTTGAACGAGGATACTACTGCTGAAATCGTACAGACCGCAGATGTTGACTACAGCTTATGCTGAAGCACAAAATACGTTCTTCGCGGCACTCAGCCCTCGAAAATGAACAATGTCACACCTCACACAAAATTTGATACACCTATCACTACAATTACGTTCAAATTTTACGATAAGTTTTAAACCTTGGTTTTCGAATGAAATATATCTGACATGCGTGATTTATTTGGACACAAACGAAAAACCAGAAGTGGTCTTATACCTGTATAGGTTAATACAAGTAAATAAACGCGTGAATTGCATTTAGCTGGTTTCTTAGACTTTTTACACGATCGTGCGCAAGATGAACTCTGTACCATTAGTATATCTCTGAAAATTCGACTAGAAATGAGGAACACAGTAAAGCACCACCGCTGGCGACTAATAACGGTCATTGGCTACGCGAATGTTTCCCGAGAACAGTTTAATGTAGGCGGCGAGCAGTCCGTTTCTCTTCTCTGGTCGTTGTACGGCTTCACTGGTGCTCTGTCGTTGGCTTCATACGAGCGTCACTCCAAAAGAAATCCACACTATTTTTGTAAAAATACAGTTTTCATTCTGCATGTGTGCAAGTTTTACAGTGTGTAGATACATCCTTCCCGCTTGTTTTCAAACTTAGTTCAGCCTGTTCCCGTGAGTGGCGCCGTCACAGCATGTCTTCATGATGCCTCCTACACTTGACGTTCGTCAGAAGCAACGTGCTGTCATAGAATTCCTGTGCTGTAAAAACGAGTCATTGGGAAACATCCACAAGAGGTTGAAAAAGGTGTATGGAGATGCTGCTGTCGATCGCATTACAGTTAGTCGGTGGACAAGCAGGTTACGTGATGAAAGCGGGCGCGGCAATATTGAGGATTGTCCTTGCATCGGCAGGCCTCGTACTGCACACACTCCAGGCAATGTGCAAAGAGTTAACGGATTGGTAACTGCTGACAGACGCATCACAGTGAACGAATTTTTACACTTCGTTGGGATAGGGGAAGGAAGGGTTTGCAGAATACTGAAAGTGTTGGCGTTAAAAAAAGGTTTGTCCCAGGTCAGTTCACAGGGTGTTGACAGTGGCTCACAAAGTAACAAGAAAAACGGTATGCAGCGAACTTTTGGAACAGTACGAGAATGGTGGAGATGAATTTTTTGGAAGAATTGTGACGGGTTATGAAACATGGCTCCATCATTTTTTACCAGAGACGAAGAGGCAATCAATGGAGTAGCACCATGCAAATTCACCCAATAAAAAAAAATCAAAACCTCACCTTCTGCTGGAACAGTTATGGCTACGGTGTTTTTCGATTCCGAAGGCCTCTTGCTTGTGGACATCATGCCAAGTGGAACCACCATAAATTCAGATGCATATGTGACGACTCTAAAGAAACTTCTAGCTGGACTGAGTCATGTTCGACCACATCGGCAAAAGCAGGATGTTTTGCTGTTGCACGACAATGCACTGCCACATGTCAGTCAAAAAACCAAGGATGTGACCACAAAACTCGGATGGATAGCACTGAAACACCCGCTTTACAGTCCTGACCTAGCTCCATGTGGCTATCATCCCTTTGGGAAACTGAAAGACTCTCTTCGTGGAACAAGGTTTGAAGATGATGACTCCCTTGTGCACGCTGCCAAACAGTGGCTCCAACAGGTTGGTCCAGAATTTTACCGTGCGGGTATAGAGGCGCTGATTCCAAGATGGCGTAAGGCAGTTGAGAGGGATGGAAATTATGTGGAGAAATGAAAACATTGTTCCTAAAGGGTGTATCTACACACTGTAAAACTTTCAAACAGGTAGAATAAAAGATGGATTAAAAAAAAAGTAGTGTGCATTTATTTTGGAGTGACCCTCTTATGTTCTTAGCACCTTGTTGGCGCATCGTAGGTCCTACTTGCTGCCAAGTATGACATCGTCGATATCCACTAACACGAATTACTATTTCAAGAACCATTCTGTGATGCTAGTTTGAACTGGACTGGAAGCCCAAACGAAGTCCTACTGCTGATAAATAGGGAGCTAATTGCTTCCGTCATATTGACGGTGAATTTTATCTTGATCTTGCAGCGAGCTTAGTCGAGGTGATTTGACAAATTCCTTTGCCCAATCTAGTATCTATCTGTCTGATGAAATTGTCCTCTTCATTGGCCACAAGATAAGGCAACACTGTCGCCAGCGTCACCTTCATTCCCCCCTGAGATCAAGAAGAACCATCGTAGCTATAGGAACCACATGCCCATTGTACTACTTCAACATACTTAAGTTCTACTAAAAAATCCGTAAGCCTGTTTGGTAATACGTTATACCTAGATGTCTGGTAATCTTTGTATAAGTTTGGACTGAATAATTTCCCGACATTTATATTTACAGATAGGTTGCATAATTCGTCAGAGTGTACCGCACAGTAGATTTAGTTACTCTTATTTTGAGTAGAAACATCCTCAACGGATCCAACATTTTAATTAATCTACAGCTTCGTTTGAAACAGAGCGGACATTTATTTAGACATTAAAGCTGTGAACAGTTCAGATATAGCATATATATCATCTTTTTCGACTATAATAAAAGTCTTATTTAGATCAGAGGCTTTATTTTAAAGCATCTGCAGAATTCCTTTCAGATAAAGCGAAACGCGTTTGATCTAAATAAGACATTTATTATACCTGCAGAAAACAGCAAACATAGTATCTACATCTACATCCATACTCCGCAAGCCACCTGACGGTGTGTGGCGGAGGGTACCCTGAGTACCTCTATCGGTTCTCCCTTCTATTCCAGTCTCGTATTGTACGTGGAAAGAAGGATTGTCGGTATGCTTCTGTGTGGGCTGATTTTATCCTCATGGTCTCTTCGCGAGATATACGTAGGAGGGAGCAATATACTGCTTGACTCTTCGGTGAAGGTATGTTCTCGAAACTTTAACAAAAGCCCGTACCGAGCTACTGAGCGTCTCTCCTGCAGAGTCTTCCACTGGAGTTTATCTATCATCTCCGTAACGCTTTCGCGATTACTAAATGATCCTGTAACGAAGCGCGCTGTTCTCCGTTGGATCTTCTCTATCTCCTCTATCAACCCCATCTGGCGCGGATCCCACACCGCTGAGCAGTATTCAAGCAGTGGGCGAACAAGCGTACTGTAACCTACTTCCTTTGTTGTCGGATTGCATTTCCTTAGGATTCTTCCAATGAATCTCAGTCTGGCATCTGCTTTACCGACGACCAACTTTATATGATCATTCCATTTTAAATCACTCCTAATGCGTACTCCCAGATAATTTATGGAATTAACTGCTTCCAGTTGCTGACCTGCTATTTTGTAGCTAAATGATAAGGGACCTATCTTTCTATGTATTCGCATCACATTACACTTGTCTACATTGAGATTCAGTTGCCATTCCGTGCACCATGCGTCAATTCGCTGCAGATCCTCCTGCATTTCAGTACAATTTTCCATTGTTGCAACCTCTCGATACACCACAGCATCATCTGCAAAAAGCCTCAGTGAACTTCCGATGTCATCCACAAGGTCATTTATGTATATTGTGAATAGCAACGGTCCTATGACACTCCCCTGCGGCACACCTGAAATCACTCTTACTTCGGAAAACTTCTCTCCATTGAGAATGACATGCTGCGTTCTGTTATCTAGGAACTCCTCAATCCAATCACACAATTGATCTGATAGTCCGTATGCTTTTACTTTGTTCATTAAACGACAAACGACTGTGGGGAACTGTGTCAAACGCCTTGCGGAAGTCAAGAAACACGGCGTCTACCTGTGAACCCGTGTCTGTGGCCCTCTGATTCTCGTGGACGAATAGCGCGAGGTGGGTTTCACACGACCGTCTTTTTCGAAACCCGTGCTGAATCCTACAGAGTAGATTTCTTTGGAAAGACATTTAGTATTTCGGCCTTTAGTCTGTCATCCTCTGTTTCAATACCATTTTGGTCACAGAGTGTCTGGACATTTTGTTTTGATCCACCTACTGTTTTGACATGAGACCAAAATTTCTTAGGATTTTCTGCGAAGTCAGTACATAGAACTTTACTTTCGAAATCATTGAACGCCTCTCACATAGCCCTCCTCACACTACATTTTCCTTCGCGTAATTTTTGTTTGTCTGCCAGGCTTTGGCTATGTTTATGTTTGCTGTGAAGTTCCCTTTGCTTCCACAGCAGTTTTCTAACTCGGTTGTTGTACCACACTGGCTCTTTTCCATCTCTTATGATCATGCTTGGCACATACTCACCTAACGCATATTGTACGATGGTTTTGAACTTTGTCCAAGGATCCTCAACACTATCTGTACTTGAGACAAAACTTTTGTGTTGAGCCATCAGGTACTCTGTAATCTGCTTTTTGTCACTTTTGCTAAACAGAAAAATCTTCCTACCTTTTTTAATATTTCTATTTACGGTTGAAATCATCGTTGCAGTAACCGCTTTATGATCGCTGATTCCCTGTTCTGCATTAACTGATTCAAATAGTTCGGGTCTGTTTCTCACCAGAAAGTCTAATATGTTATCGCCACGAGTCGGTTCTCTGTTTAACTGCTCAAGGTAATTTTCAGATAAAGCACTTAAAATATTTCACTGGATTCTTTGTCCCTGCCACCTGTTATGAACGTTTGAGTCTCCCAGTCTATATCCGGCAAATTAAAATCTCCACCCAGAACTATAACATGGTGGGGAAATCTACTCGAAATATTTTCCAAATTATTCTTCAGGAGCTGAGTCACAACAGCTGCTGAGCCCGGGGGCCTATAGAGACATCCAATTACCATGTCTGAGCCTGCTTTAACCGTGACCTTCACCCAAATCATTTCACAATTCGAATCTCCGTCAATTTCCTTCGATACTATTGCACTTCTTATCGCTATAAACACGCCTCCCCCTTCACTGTCCAGCCTGTCTCTGCGGTATACATTCTAATCTGAGTTTAGGATTTCATTACTGTTTACATGTGGTTTCAGCCAACTTTCTGTCCCTAGTACTATATGGGCGTTGCGACCGTTTATTAATGAGAGCAGTTCTAGGACCTTTCTATAGACGCTCCTGCAGTTTACTATTAGCACATTAATATTGTTATTCCCTGTTGCATTTTGCCTACTCCTGCCTTGCCACGTCTCAGGAGGCGTCTTGTCGGGCCTAGGGAGGGAATTCTCTAACCTAAAAAAAACCCCATGTGCACTCCAAACGTACTCCGCTACCCTCGTAGCCGCTTCCGGCGTGTAGTGCACGCCTGACCTATTCAGGGGGACCCTACATTTCTCCACCCGATAGCGGAGGTCGAGAAATTTGCACCCCAGCTCTCCGCAGAATCGTCAGAGCCTCTGGTTTAAGCCTTCCACTCGGCTCCAAACCAGAGGACCGCGATCGGTTCTGGGAACGATACTACAAATAGTTAGCTCTGATTCCACCCCGCGAGCGAGGCTTTCCGCCTTCACCAATTCCGCCAACCGCCTGTACGAACTGAGGATGACCTCTGAACCCAGACGGCAGGAGTCATTGGTGCCGACATGAGCAACAATTTGCAGTCGGGTGCACCCAGTGCCTTCTATCGCCGCCGGAAGGGCCTCCTCCACATCTCGGATGAGACCCCCCGGCAAGCAGACAGTGTGAACACTGGCCTTCTTCCCCGGCCTTTCCGATATTTCCCTAAGGGGCTCCATCACCCGCCTAACGTTGGAGCTCCCAATAACTAATAAACCCCTCCCCCCGTGTGCCTGCTCGGACCTTGCTGAAGGAGCAGCCACATGTCCAGTCACAGGCAGAGCGGGCGATGCCACACGGCCAGCCTCCACATTGACCCTCCGCCTCGTGCGCCTCGAACGCCGCTGAACCCGCCACTCCCCTTGGGGAGAGGGTGGCCCAACCGCGTCCGGTACCTTCGAAGATGTCTCGACAGCAGGGACAGGCGGTGAAGCATGTAACACCTGGGGTGTACCTTGCGACGCACCATACTCCCCACTGCCGCTACACTCCGAGGCAGCAGCCTGAAGACGGCTGACCGCGGCCATCAACACGCTCAGCTGTTCGCGAAGAGTGGCCAGCTCCTCCTGCGTCCGTACACAGCAGTCACACATCCTATCCATCCTGTTGTTGTTGTTGTGGTCTTCAGTCCTGAGACTGGTTTGATGCAGCTCTCCATGCTACTCTATCCTGTGCAAGCTTCTTCATCTCCCAGTACCTACTACAACCTACATCCTTCTGAATCTGCTTAGTGTACTCATCTCTCGGTCTCCCTCTACGATTTTTACCCTCCACACTGCCCTCCAATGCTAAATTTGCGATCCCTTGATGCCTCAAAACATGTCCTACCAACCGATCCCTTCTTCTAGTCAAGTTGTGCCACAAACTTCTCTTCTCCCCAACCCTATTCAATACCTCCTCATTAGTTACGTGATCTATCCACCTTATCTTCAGTATTCTTCTGTAGCACCACATTTCGAAAGCTTCTATTCTCTTCTTGTCCAAACTAGTTATCGTCCATGTTTCACTTCCATACATGGCTACACTCCAAACAAATATTTTCAGAAATGACTTCCTGACACTTAAATCTATATTCGATGTTAACAAATTTCTCTTCTTCAGAAACGCTTTCCTTGCCATTGCCAGTCTACATTTTATATCCTCTCTACTTCGACCATCATCAGTTATTTTACTTCCTAAATAGCAAAACTCCTTTACTACTTTAAGTGTCTCATTTCCTAATCTAATTCCCTCAGCATCACCCGATTTAATTTGACTACATTCCATTATCCTCGTTTTGCTTTTGTTGATGTTCATCTTATATCCTCCTTTCAAGACACTGTCCATTCCGTTCAACTGCTCTTCCAAGTCCTTTGCCGTCTCTGACAGAATTACAATGTCATCGGCGAACCTCAAAGTTTTTACTTCGTCTCCATGAATTTTAATACCTACTCCAAATTTTTCTTTTGTTTCCTCTACATCCTTACATTTATCCTCTAGCCATCCCTGTTTAGCCATTTTGCACTTCCTCTCGATCTCATTTTTGAGACGTTTGTATTCCTTTTTGCCTGCTTCATTTACTGCATTTTTATATTTTCTCCTTTCATCAATTAAATTCAATATTTCTTCTGTTACCCAAGGATTTCTAGCAGCCCTCGTCTTTTTACCTACTTTATCCTCTGCTGCCTTCACTACTTCATCCCTCAGAGCTACCCATTCTTCTTCTACTGTATTTCTTTCCCATATTCCTGTCAATTGTTCCCTTATGCTCTCCCTGAAACTCTGTACAACCTCTGGTTCTTTCAGTTTATCCAGGTCCCATCTCCTTAATTTCCCACATTTTTGCAGTTTCTTCAGTTTTAATCTACAGGTCATAACCAATAGATTGTGGTCAGAGTCCACATCTGCCCCTGGAAATGTCTTACAACTTAAAACCTGGTTCCTAAATCTCTGTCTTACCATTATATAATCTATCTGATACCTTTTAGTATCTCCAGGGTTCTTCCACGTATACAACCTTCTTTCATGATTCTTAAACCAAGTGTTACCTATGACTAAGTTGTGCTCTGTACAAAATTCTACTAGGCGGCTTCCTCTTTCATTTCTTAGCCCCAATCCATATTCACCTACTATGTTTCCTTCTCTCCCTTTTCCTACACTCGAATTCCAGTCACCCATTACTATTAAATTTTCGTCTCCCTTCACTATCTGAATAATTTCTTTTATTTCATCGTACATTTCTTCAATTTCTTCGTCATCTGCAGAGCTAGTTGGCATATAAACTTGTACTACTGTAGTAGGTGTGGGCTTCGTATCTATCTTGGCCACAATAATGCGTTCACTATGCTGTTTGTAGTAGCTTACCCGCATTCCTATTTTCCTACTCATTATTAAACCTACTCCTGCATTACCCCTATTTGATTTTGTGTTTATAACCCTGTAATCACCTGACCAGAAGTCTTGTTCCTCCTGCCACCGAACTTCACTAATTCCCACTATATCTAACTTTAACCTATCCATTTCCCTGCGTCCGTACACAGCAGTCACACATCCTATCCATCCTAAGGAATCAATTTACTGAAGAGACTTAATCAACTTTTAACTAGACTGCTAATTCACTAAAGGCGGCTGATTATTGACTAAACTGTGATTACTAACCACTTCTTGTAGAAAACAATGAAAATAGCACTACCTGTCTCTGGACTGTATTAAAAAAAAACACTAGCACTACTGGCACTATGGCTGACTAAAGGGACTCTCTCTGACTGTATTCAAATCAAACACGAAAACTATGGAACACTATTAATAGCACTCGACAATGAAAGCTTCCTAAAAGCAAAAACACACGGAAGAAGAAGTGACAAGTAAGAAAAATACAGTTAATACTTAAATTAAGGTAGCTGGCTGCACAGCAGACTTGAAGCAGACGACTGTGGAAGAGAGGCCTAAAAATGAAAAATTCAACTTCAGATATTTTCTCAACTGCCCGCCGGGGTGGCCGAGCGGTTCTAGGCGCTACAGTCTGGAACCACGCGACCGCTACGGTCGCAGGTTCGAATCCTGCCTCGGGCATGGATGTGTGTGATGTCCTTAGGTAAGTTAGGTTTAAGTAGTTCTATGTTCTAGGGGACTGATGACCTCAGAAGTTAAGTCCCATAGTGCTCAGAGCCATTTAAACAATTTTTTTTCTCAACTGTCTTAAACTCTACAAAAATGTTTCTGTAAGGAGTGCAGTATAACTCCGCCATTGCTGGTCCCAAGCCCGGATGAGAAACGAGGAGGGTTAGAGGATGGGCTGACCCCCCATCCTCCGTTAAAAAAATTACCTGGTCAAAGAAAAAAATAGAAGGAAAAGCCGCACAGACCAAAATGTTGACAAAACTGAGTATGTAAGTGGATTCTCTGGATTTAGAATTGGAACATGGAATGTAAGGTCAATCATGATGGAGGGAATGAAACAACTTGGAGAAGAACTGTGTAACTATCAATGCCTAGTGACAGCAATCCAAGAAACGTGACTTCCTGAGGGTTTTGTGGAAATTTGAGATACCCACACGCTCTTGAACAGCAATGAGCAAAGTCGGGCCTGGACGTAGGAGGTTGGATTTTCTGTCCACATCAAAGTGATATCGGCTGTCAACAAATGGGCTCCAGTAAATGACCGCATCTGTTGGATGATTTTAAATGCTAAACCATATAAGATCTGCCTAGTGATCTGTCATGCTCCATCAGAGGAGGCTCACAAGGAAATAAAGAATGATTTCTACCTTGAACTAGAGACTACCAAGATATTCAGTTCACTTGATAATGGGAGACTTCAATGCCCAAGTAAGTACAGTATTGTCCAACGATTGGTCCTGACAGTATCCACGAAACAAGCAACGAGAACGGTATGAAACTAATAAACCTCGCCAGACAAGGAGAGTGACCATTAGAAGCACATACTTTCCTCGCAAAGTAGCACATAAAGTTACCTGGATACCGCAGAGGGAAGTACGATGAATCAGATTGACCATGTTCTTGTTGACCGAGGACACCATGGCAATGTCGAACATGTGCGATCCTTCTGCGGGGCAGATATGAATTCCGATCATTTCTTCGTGGTAGTCAAACCACGTCTGAAACTGTCTTCCAAGTGGCGAAGAAAACATGAAAAGATCGCCCGCTTTGACAAGGACAAGTTGGAAGATGTAGAAGTGAGATAACGCTGTCAAGATGAAATTGCAGAAAACCTCACAATATCGGAGAACCCTACTAACGTGGAAGACACATGGTTGGTGATGAGAAATGCAGTGTTACAGAATGCAAGAGGAAAACTTGCTTGCCATCCAAAGAGCAGAAGTAAACTGTGGTTCGATGGAGAATGTCGAGAATCTACTGTGAAGGGCAGCGAAGAGGATACAGTGGTAAGTAAAACTCTCAGAAGAAGCAAGGGTAGCTTACTGTGAAGCGAGGCGTAACACGAACAAACTCATGAGAAAGAAGGAACGGGAACATCATAAAAGACTGTTGAAAGCAGTAGAAGAAGCAAAGTCATCACGCTCGTTTTTCCAGGCCTCATGACTTGCCAGAGGTGTCTACTGACGATTACATTGGTTCTAAAGAATGAGACGGGTGAGGTGGCACCGCCAGAAGCGTAGGCAAACCTATTAAAAAAAAACATTTTGAGAACATATTGAATTGGGACGTTCCACTGACGGTGACAACTCATGGGAACCCGTTCTGGTAGGGTAGAAGTCCCTGAACCATCAGAGGAAGAAATCAGTGTTGCCCTAAAACTAATCAAGATCAACAAGGCCCCAAGAGGTAGTGGTATCACAGGTGAGATGCTTCGCTTGGGAGGACAACCACTGATGGATGTATTGAAACGAATAATATCCACCATCTGGTTAGCAGAAATAATTCCTGAAGAATGGAAGGGAGCTATTATATGTCCCATCTTCAAGAAGGGTGATGCTACCCAAGTATCTGACTACCGAGGAATTTCACTTCTTGAAATTGGATACAAAGTCTGTACAGCTCTGCTGCTAAACCGAATGAAACCACTGGCTGAAGGTTGGCTCAAATGGCTCTCAGCACTATGGGACTTAACTTCTGAGGTCATCAGTCCCCTAGAACTTAGAGCTACTTAAACCTAACTAAACTAAGGACATCATACACAGCCATGCCCGAGACAGGATTCGAACCTGCGACCGTAGCGGTCGCACGGTTCCAGACTGTAGCGCCTAGAACCGCTCGGCCACCCCGGCCGGCCCACTGGCTGAAGAAATTGTAGGCACATATCAATGTGGGTTCGTTCCCGGACGGTCCACCATTAACCACATATTTACTATGAGTTCCGTCGGGAACTATACCTCATCATCGATTGTCGTCAAGCTTTTGACAGCACTGACCGAGTCACATTATGGGAAACGTTAGAGGAACTTGGCATACCATCGAAATACATCCGTCTAGTTGCAGCTTGCTACTCCTAGTCAACTTCTGAAGTACGGTTTGGCAACGAACTATCACCAGCTTCCACTATCCAAAATGGACTGAGACAATGAGATTCACTGGCGCCAATATTATTCAACTTGGCCTTGGAAAAAGACCGAACCAGAGAAATGGAGATGGTGGGAGCAGACACAATTCTGGCATTTGCTGACGATGTTGTGATCTGTGGCGACACTCTAGAGCAAATGTGTGCTAATACTCCCCGGTTCGTCCAAAATGCAGATGAAATTGAGCTGCAGGTGAACGAGGACAAAACTCAATATCTTGGAGTATCAGGTCGTCTAGTTCTCCCTCCTTCCATTGCTGTAGACAGGCATACCTCCGAACGAGTTGAAGAGTTCAAGTACCTGGGCTCAATATTAACCAACAAAAGCGAAGTGACGAAAGAAGTGCATCAACGCCTGACAAGTGCTAATCGCGTGTTCTTTAGTCTGAACAACCTTCTTAAATCTCGTCTGATATTTCAGAAGAACTAAGTCCATCTGCACACGACACTGGTGAGGCCAGTACTTCTACACGGTTGTGAAACTTGGGCGTGATCAGCAACGACAGAAGATTCAACACGTGCGTTTGGAAGAAAGGGAATACGGCAGGTCTATGGAGCCGTCTACAATAGCGTGGAAAGTAAACTGGAAAGAAGAAAGAAAGAAGTCCTGTACTAGAGGTTTGGAAAGCCACAAATTGGACGAATATTGGGACACAGGCGACTACAATGGTTTGACCACATCTTACGATGTTCTCAACCCATGGGATGTCCAGACCCAAGAAAAACTTTTCAATAAGCAATATTTGTCAGATCAGATGAAAGGAGACTGCGCCAAGGGGCAGTAGGTCTGGCGCTAACAGAAACTTTCCTGTATACGTAGAGTGATAACATCGAATGGAAACCTATAAGAGAAATCGAACATTAAAGTGTTTTCGTGTCGAAGGAGCCAGCAGATGGAAATATTCCGAACGGCTATTATAGAAGGTCGACTTAGAACGGTATACAAGCGAGTGATTCTGAAAGAGGATTCAGAGGGAGAGCAATAGTGGCCGCTTTGAGGAGCCACCGTGTAGCTACGCCAGGCATCAGCAGCAGAAGGATGCAGAAGTAATGTTCTCAGCGAGAAGTCGGTGATCAGATCTGGTGACACGCAAATCAACTGCGAAATAAGTAGTCATTATCTATTCTGGGGAATAGCTTTGAACATAGACGATCTGTCTTTGTTACAAGGAATAGATAGCATTTTTATTTTCGTAATTAACAAGAACAATTTACGGAATAGTACACTACTGGCCATTAAAATTGCTACACCACGAAGATGTCGTGCTACAGACGCGAAATTTAAACGACAGGAAGAAGATGCAGTGATATGCAAATGATTAGCTTTTCAGAGCATTCACACAAGGCTGGCGCCGGTGGCGACACCTACAACGTGCTGACATGAGGAAAGTTTCCAACCGATTTCTCATACACAAACAGCAGCTGACCGGCGTTGCCTGGTGAAACGTTGTTGTGATGCCTCGTGTAAGGAGGACAAATGCGTACCACCAAGTTTCCGACTTTGATAAAGGTCGGATTGTAGCCTATCGCGATTGCGGTTTATAGTATCGCGACATTGCTGCTCGCTTTCTTCGAGATCCAATGACTGTTAGCAGAATATGAAATCGGTGGCTTCAGGAGGGTAATACGGAACGCCGTGCTGGATCCCAACGGCCTCGTATCACTAGCAGTCGAGACGACAGGCATCTTATTCGCATGTCTGTAACGGATCGTGCAACCACGTCTCGATCCCTGAATCACCATATGGGGACGTATGCAAGACAACAACCATCTGCACGAACAGATCGACGACGTTTGCAGGAGCATGGACTATCAGCTCGGAGACCATGGCTGCGGTTACCCTTGACGCTGCATCACAGACAGGAGCGCCTGCGATGGTGTACTCTACGACGAACCTGGATGCACGAATGGTAAATCGTCATTTTTCTGGGTGAATACAGGTTCTATATATAGCATCGTGATGGTCGCATACGTGTTTGGCGACATCGCGGTGAACGCACATTGGAAGCGTGTATTCGCCATCGCCATACTGGCGTATCACCCCGCGTGGTGGTATGAGGTGCCATTGGTTACTCGTCTCGGTCACCTATTGTTCGCATTGACGGCACTTTGAACAGTGGACGTTACATTTCAGACATGTTATGATCCGTGGCTCTACACTTCATTCGATCCCTGCGAAACCCTACATTTCAGTAGGATAATGCACGACAACATGTTGCAGGTCCTGTACGGGCCTTTCTGCATACAGAAAACGTTCGACTGCTGCCCTGGCCAGCACATTCTCCAGATCTATCACCTACTCACAACGTCTGGTCGATGGTGGCCGAACAACTGGTTCGTCACAATACGTCAGTCACTACTCTTGATGAACTGTGGTATCGTGTTGAAACTGCACGGGTAGCTGTACAGCTGTACCTGTACACGCCATCCAAGCTCTGTTTGACTCGATGCCCTGGCGTATCAAGGCCGTTATTACGGCCAGAGGTGGTTGTTCTCGGTTCTGATTTCTCAGGATCTATGCACCCAAGTTGCGTGAAAATGTGATCACATGTCAGTTCTAGTATAATATATTTGTCCAATGAATACCTGTTTATCATCTACATTTGTTCTTGGTGTAGCAATTTTAATGGCCAGTAGTGTAGAAATCAAACTCGAGGTCTGAACAAGAAGCCTGAAAGCCGGAAGCTCCTACTGAACCTGGGAGATTGTTTTAGTAAAAAAAAGTCACAACAAAAAGTACTTAATGTAAACTTATGAAATTATGGAAATACATTCGTCTAGAGAATATAATTAAGTAATTGGCATTGCAAAATCACAGGTTAATGTACGCACGAGATTGTAAATGTGAAATGCTGTTGCATTAATAACCAATGTAACCGTCAGAATGTTGAATGCTAGCATGCAAACGTGCATACACTGTGTTGTACACGGGTCGGATGTCAGTTTGTGGGATGCTGTTACCGTGCCTGTTGCACTTGGTCGGTCATTATAGAGGTGGTTAATGCTGTTCGTGGATGACGCTGGAGTTGTCGTCCGATGATGTCCGATGTCTGCTCGACTGTGAACAGACCTGGCGACAATGCAGGCTAAGGCAAGATGTCGACACTGCAGCATATGTTGTGTTACACAGCGACATGTGGGGGGGGGGGGGGGGGGGGGGGCGCTTCCCTGCTGGAAAATACCCGCTGGAATGCTGTTCATGAATGGCAGCATAATGTGTCGAATCACCGGATTGACGGGTGCATGGGGTGCGTGGGATAACCAGTGTTCCTGCTGTCATACGAAATCGGATCCCAGACCGTAGCTGTGGTCCCTCAGCAGGCCTCCTAACAAACACTCGGCCATCAGTGGCACCGGGGGAGAATCTGCTGTACCATGAAACACAACAGGCCTCTACCCTGTCCTTCAATGCGCTCTCTCTTGACACCACTGGGATCTCAAACAACGGTTGTTTGGGCTTAGCGGAACGCACGCTACAGGCGTCTGACTCGGAGCAGCCTTTGAAGTAACCGATTTGTAGCAGTTCGTTGAGTCACTGTGGTGCCGTGTCACCTTGGTGCCAGTTACCGCTCAGATTACTGCTGCAGATGCGCTACGACGAGACGGAGCCATAAGCTCCACCTGGTGATCTTCCCTCTCGTTAGTGCAGTTCCTTCTCTAAATCCTCGCTCGAGCGAAAAAAATGGCTGACATCGAAATAAGTGTCCAAGGAATAGAAAACAACTAAAAACACTCAACAGAGGAAAGTCCACTGGACCTGACGGGATACCAATTCGATTCTACACAGAGTACGCGAAAGAACTTGCCCCCCTTCTATCAGCCGTGTACCGCAAGTCTCTAGAGGAACTGAAGGTTACAAACGATTGGAAAAGAGCGCAGGTAGTTCCAGTTTTCAAGAAGGGTCGTCGAGCAGATGCGCAAAACTATAGGCCTATATCTCTGACATCGATCTGTTGTAGAATTTTAGAACATGTTTTTTGCTCGCGTATCATGTCATTTCTGGAAACCCAGAATCTACTCTGTAGGAATCAACACGGATTCCGGAAACAGCGATCGTGTGAGACCCAACTCGCTTTATTTGTTCATGAGACCCAGAAAATATTAGATTCAGGCTCCCAGGTAGATGCTATTTTTCTTGACTTCCGGAAGGCGTTCGATACAGTTTCGCACTGTCGCCTGATAAACAAAGTAAGAGCCTACGGAATATCAGACCAGCTGTGTGGCTGGATTGAAGAATTTTTAGCAAACAGAACACAGCATGTTGTTATCAATGGAGAGACGTCTACAGACGTTAAAGTAACCTCTGGCGTGCCACAGGGGAGTGTTATGGGACCATTGCTTTTCACAATATATATATAAATGACTAGTAGATAGTGTCGGAAGTTCCATGCGGCTTTTCGCGGATGATGCTGTAGTATACAGAGAAGTTGCAGCAAGAAGATTGCAGCGAAATGCAGGAAGATCTGCAGCGGATAGGCACTTGGTGCAGGGAGTGGCAAATGGCCCTTAACGTAGACAAATGTAATGTATTGCGAATACTTAGAAACAAGGCCCTTTATTGTATGATTATATGATAGCGGAACAAACACTGGGTGCAGTTACTTCTGTAAAATATCTGGGAGTATGCATGCGGAACGATTTGAAGTGGAATGATCATATAAAATTAATTGTTGGTAAGGCGGGTGCCAGGTTGAGATTCATTGGGAGAGTCCTTAGAAAATGTAGACCATCAACAAAGGAGGTGGCTTACAAAACACTCGTTCGACCTATACTTGAGTATTGCTCATCAGTGTGGGATCCGTACGAGATCGCGTTGACGGAGGAGATAGAGAAGATCCAAAGAAGAGCGGCGCGTTTCGTCACAGGGTTATTTGGTAAGCGTGATAGCGTTACGGAGATGTTTAGCAAACTCAAGTGGCAGACTCTGCAAGAGAGGCGCTCTGCATCGCGGTGTAGCTTGCTCGCCAGGTTTCGAGAGGGTGAGTTTCTGGATGAGTTATCGAATATATTGCTTCCCCCTACTTATACCTCCCGAGGAGATCTCGAATGCAAAATTAGAGAGATTCGAGCGCGCACGGAGGCTTTCAGAGAGTCGTTCTGCCCGCGAACCATACGCGACTGGAGCCGAAAAGGGAGGTAATGACTAAAGTGCCCTCCGCCACACACCGTTGGGTGGCTTGCGGAGTACAAGTGTAGACGTAGACGTAGTGCTACGGAGCCCTGTCTTCCTGCGACTGTACGTTCCCGTGGCGGCTGTAGAGATGTACAGCGGCTGCTCTGCGCCAAGCCTTCCTGCAGTACCTCGGAAGGACCACCCAGTTTCCCGTGTTGGGGTGTTGATCGTGGCGTCTTTGTAGCCTTAACGGCATTCCTGACTAACATCGACCCACCACGACCGTCACAGCGTGTATTTAAACCAAACCTGATTTACACCTCGAAGTGGCACTAATAGCGCCACTTTTATGCAACTGGTGCGTAATCTGAACAGACATCATCTTTGAGACGTAGAAACACGTCTACCAACTTCATTTTACGTCGCACAATTCCTTCTCGGTATTGCAGTTTTTTCCTTCAGTCTATGTATAACTAGTAGAAGAATCAATGGAAAGATACTACGGTTTTGCATCTAAGGCACGAGCAATACGTCAGATATCGTAGAGCAAAGAATACAGTTAACACGTACAATATAAGTGCTGTGATATTATTGAACGTATTTTAATTTCCATCAACTGATACCAGATATTAATAGAAGTATAATAAATTTTTAATCAAATTAAGGAGAATGTTTTAATTATCAAATAACTTTATTTCTAGGCATATCGAACATTTATGTTACATAATATGTACGCGTCCGATTAAACTTAACGTTTCTCGTCAAGTTCTGGTTTCACATACTGACCTAGTTGCGGTGCTCGTTTTGCCAAATTTGAACCTTTTTTTGGCTAGTTTCATGTGATAATGATATACGTAAGTGATGCATAGTCACTGGTAAAAGGATTAAATACCTTAAAACAATTTTTATATTGGGTAGCTTTTAATTTAGCCTGCAGATGAAAGCATTAAATTCAAGATGAATTGACGTCTACAACTTCCATGTTTGGTACTTTCTTCTTTTCATTTGAAAACGTTTTTCGCCTTTTCAATTCTTAGGACGACACTGTAGACAAAAATGTTAAAACCGTTTGCGCTTTCGCTTTTGTTTATTTCAGACGGACGGCTGAGCTACTCTCAGACAGTCTCTGCTGTGAGCTACTGTAGAGGTCTATCGATCGAAAGCAAGTTTTGATAAGCCAAGGTTACAGCACCTATATCCCCTAATCCGTACGAGTGTGAACATGTAAAAGTTTGTTTTGTTGTATTTTATTTTATATTGTAGCTCATCTTTACTCACGAGGAGCGCTCAAAAGTAGATCGAGGTGAATAGCCTGCTATTGTTGTTGTGTAGGAAGTTACGTTTCTGTATCCTTGCATGACACAGTTTAAAGAGTTTTGTTATAATGGAAACGGATGGCCCGAATGGAAAAAAAAAGGTGCTACAGTGCCTCATCAGGTTTGTACAACCGGAAGCGCAAGGCTGAAAAAAAAAAACAATACTCCGAAAAAGGGGGAGACGATGGTTACACGTTGTGCCACACGCTAAACCAGCAGTGTCCGGGGATCAGAACGATGTGGAAATGACGTGGAGGCTTCCTCAACTGATGGTGACCAGTATCAGGATGCTAGGAGACATGGTACGTCGTTAGTGAGACAGTCCTACTTACAACTGATTGAAGCTGTTGCGCTGTAGGTACTCGAGAGCGCTTCTCCCACGCAGAAACTAGTGTCATTTCTCTAGTGTGCAAGGAAGACAAGGAAGACGTGATTTAGGAGCATCTGTAGCATCGACGGTGCAGAGGCTGGACCAGAGAGACGACGGTCGCTCTAAAGCGACGTTTGTGTCCAGCAGGAGTGCACAGGAAAAAGTGAAAGTGATATTTCTAGAGCAAGAGACAGTCACAGTGATAAAATCTTTCCTGAAACTGAACGTGTTTTAAGCGCTAGATCGACAGGGAATGAAAAGCTTTTAGGTTTCGTGCCGGTCCGTGGAGTGAAATAATGCTTCAGCAGTCTCCACGTAGATGAAGATGTTAGACGCAGACCTGAGGAAACACCGAAACGACTGCCGTGGGACCGAAAAAGCAATCAAACTCTCCTTTTAAATGTATCTGAGCACATCTTAAAAAAATGGGGAAATTTCAATAAGGGCCTGGCTTGCTTGGAGCAAAGAAAAGGAAGCATTGCACTGCTACATTTGCTAATTATTTGCACGACGCACGGATGTCTCTATTCTGATTTGGCTCTAGTCTATGGGCAGGGGGTTATCAAGAGGATGGAAAAAGTTAAACCAAAAAGCGAGTGAACATGAAAGCAGTGCTAATCACCAAATACTTGGAATGTCGTAGCCTAAGAAATGCGCTGAATAGTAATTCAGCCATAGCAGAGCTTTTAGATCGAAACAGCGCAAGAGAAGAGCGATATTGTACAGAAATGTAGCATCGTGTAATCGAAGCGACTCTTTTTCTCTCAGGAAGAGGTTCAGCTTTGAGAGATAATAGTGACTTTAGACGGAGATGGTGGAAATGGCAAGTTTTCGAGTGTCAGAGTTTTTAGTGTTATGAACGAGCATTTAGAAAAAACTGAAGCATCGAAACAAGGTGTAAAACGTATCGTTCATTATCTATCAAACAATGTTCAGATCGAATTTATTCAAAATGTTGGAAACGTTGTTCACCAAACTATTTTAACCGAAGTAGAACGTAGGGCGTTATAAATACTCTTCTGTTTGGTAGCTACGACTGCTGGTGAGGCCCAGACACAGCACAATGTTCAAACACTGCGCTACGTTGCCCTCGACGAAGTCAATCGAATTAGAGAACGTTTTCTCGAATTTGTTGACCGTGAACAGAAGACTGGCTAATCAATCGCTAAAATCACTTGCAATGAACGGAAACATTACTGTCTACAGCCTTCAGACTGTCATGGGCGGGGTTATGACACCGGGACGTGTGTGAGGGGCATCCATCAGGCAGCTCAAGCACATATACCAAAAGAAAATCCACTGGAAAATTTTTCTCCTTGCCGTGCCAGTTCTTTAAATCTTTGTGGCGTCCATGCTGCGGATTGCTGCTCGGATCTAGTCACTTCTCTAGAAACTCTTTCGAAAACATAATGTTCTAGTCCCCAAAGATGGAAAGTTTTAAGTGAAGATATTGGATCGGCCCTTCACCGGAGACGAGATGGTCTGACAGTATAGAGTCCATGGTTCCATTTGCTAAGCACTTACCAGGATTACAGAGTTCGGTTGAACTTGATTTTAATTTAAATTTCCCTGCAGAGACAGCACATACTGAACTAAAGGCCATTCACAAGTATTTGAAGTCATTTCAGTGTATCTTCACGCCTTTGATGTGGTACAAAGTATTAGCTGCAATAAACGTACGTGATGAGCTCCCAACAAGGGAAGCTACATTAGACGTTGTAAGTGTCCATATTAGGAGTTCAGAGCAAGAATTAAGTAAATTGAGAAATAGTTGAGATAGTATTTACGCAGAAACTTTCAAGGTAGCAGAAAATTTTGAAATATCACGTGACGTGAATGTAAAGATTCGCTTTATAGAGAAACTCAGAGGCCAAAAAAATTGCCTTGTACATGAAACCCTAGAAGAATATTTAAACCGTAGCCCAGAAGGCAGTTTTAAGCTAAATGTTTTCAAAGTTATTCTACATACACGTAGGAAACTTGAATATATGGTATGCTGACATAGACAACATGATGGACACATTTGGTTTCTTATAGAACCACATAAGCCTAGACAGTACACCGCGAGCTCGGGTAGAAAATGAGGCATCTTTCTACAGCGTAGACGTTAGTTTGCGGGGTCTGAGAGAAGACATTTTGCACCTAAAAAGGATTCACGTAACTAATTTTGGGTCCAAGCCACTTCCCCCTCTGGCCTTCTCAATGCTCTTCATAAGTGCAAGTTTAATATTGCGATATATAACGGCAGCCTTATGGAGTTTCTATGCTTTGCCTGTTACTGTTAGCCAAACAGAGTACTCAATGAGTGTTCTTGCAAGAGCTAAGAAATGTTTCAGAACTAAAGTGGGGGAACAGCGGCTTTTCGGGTTAAGCCAGCTCATTAGATTGTAGCGGGGTTATTAAAGTGTTTGCTTCTAGAAAAGCCAGAAACGAAGCGTAATTCTGTAAAGTATCGAACTTGCCGAAACTGCGAGTCTTCAAAACGTTTCTTAGAATTTTTGCATTAAAATTGTCTGACTTTGTGGAAATCAACATCCTAGTGGAAGACCAACAGCAGTAATGAGATTTTAGACTAGAAAAATGTACAGTTTGACTGGAAAATTCTATTTTCGTTGCTATGCATTACTGCTAATTCACCTAAAAAGTAATTTTCGGTTGATATGAATTTTCCTTTTCCTACGTCCGCAAGACTGTGTGTTATTGATGCAGTTCATTAGGACTTATCTGTGTAACAGTCATCCTTTGCTACTTAAATATTTCTTGTGTTTCTTATGAGTGGTTTGCTTGAAACTGATAGGCATGATTTTTCTAGTATCATTATTAAATGCAGTCCACGGTCGATAGACCTACTGTTACTATGGGGTGACAAAACAAAACTGGGCCAAAACATATTTATAATAAGGCTGAGGCCGGCTGACTTCGTTAAGGAACGTTACGGAAGACGCTGGAAGTGGACACGCCAATTTTGCCACTGTGTTTTGCACTGCAGACTTCGCTGGAGGTTTTGTCAAAACACTCCCAGTCTAAAATGTGTTGCAGAAACAGTTCCACTCCATTTTTCTAAGAAGTGTGCTCCGCCTAACACACGGCAATGAGAACGCCCTCTGTAACGAGGGATGTTCAATAAAGAATGATCATAATTTTTTTCAACGTACTTTTACTCATCCTCATAATTTTGATGGTCCTTCTCAAAGTAGTCTCCCATGAATGCGATGACTAGTCCCAGTGTTTCTGCCAGTCTTCAAATACACGCTGGAAACCATTTTTTGAGAGGTCCTTCAAAATCGCCTCTGCAGCCTTCACCCCTGCTTCTGATGGTTAATAACGCCTTCCATGAAGGCGTTTCTTCATGTCAGGGGGCAGAAAAAGCCACTTGGGCTACATCCGGACTATAGGGACGGTGATGGATGCATTTCACGTTGATTTTTGCAGGATATTCAGCAACAACGTTCGCAATATGCGGCCACGCATTATCGTGCTGGAGCATCCAGCCTGCTTCACGGATATGTGGTCTTTTGCCCCTGATATGGACTTGCAGTGTTTTCAGGACATCCCTGCAGTATTGTCCAGTTACTGATGTGTGTGCAGGTACAACATGCTGATAAACCATTTCATGAATATCAACGAATGAGATGACCATAACTTTCCCATCAGAAGCAACCACTTTTGTTTTTTGGTGGTTGGTGATGAAGGAGATTTCTACACTGAGCTTTGCTGTTTGCTCTCAGGATCAAAATGATGTAGCCAAGCTGCATAAGCAGTGATTACATTTGAAAGGAACTTCGTATCTTCCTCTAACATCAACTTTAACTGCATGCAGACCAGCACGCGAATGTCCTTTTGTTCGAGAATCATCATTCTTGGAACCTATCGCCCACAAACACGTGTCATGTGCAATTTTTCTGTCACCAACGTGTGGGTGGCACGCAACGAAATGTTCAGTATTTTAGAAAGTGATCTTTAGGTAATTCATCGATCCTCTCTCACAACGACAGCAGCAGTGTTGATGTTTTCTTTCGTAAGAGCAGTAATTGGAGCACCGGGTCCACCTTCCTTTGAAATTGATTGTCTTCCCTCCTTAAACATTTTAAACCACCTTCCAGCTGTGTTGTAGGGAAGAACAGACTTTCCGTAGGCCCCCTGTAACGTTGTATAGGCCTCAGCTGAACATTTGTTGAGCCGAAAGCAAAATTTCAAGGCCACATATTGTTGCTCGAGTGTTACCTCCTTGCCTGCCTCTCACAGGTGGGGACCAGGAGTCCCAACAATGAAAGTACTACGGCTTGTTTGTTGCACATTAAGCTAACAGAATATCATAAGATTAAATTTTAGCGCGAGAAATTATGACCATAAAAAATTATGATCACTCTTTACTAAACAGCCCTCGTATAAGGGGTAGTCAAATGAAAGCAAGACAAGTGGCAAAAAAAGAAGTAAAGTGTTCATTATCTCAATAGTAATAGCCATAACTCCAATACATTTATCCCACTGTGAGATAAGACGGTCATTGCCTTCATGAAAAAATTTTTGCGGTTACTTACGGAACCATGATTGTACGTTGACGAGCACCTCTTCGTGCGAAGCAAACCGACGGCCACGAATGTCTTTCTTTAGTGCTTCAAAAATGTGTAAATAGCACGGGGAGATGTAAGGACTATATGGAATATGTGTAAGGGATCCGCAGCTAACCCTCTCCAGCGTACTCGAAATAGTTTTGGCAACATGTGGGCGAGAATTTTGTTGGCAAGTTGTTTCGACTACGCTGCAGAAGTTTCGATGGGAAGCACTTACACATAGTCTACACACTCCCAATCTCTCCCGAGGCATTTCCAAATTTTTGGAGTCCTGAGGAAAGACACTGGTGCCGTAGATTTGCTTCGGACGAAGAAGTGCACGGCTCGATACGATCATGGTTCCACATGCAACTGCAAACATTTTCCCATGAGAGAATTGACCATCTTGTCTCAATGTGGAACAATTGTATGAACAGTTACAGCAATTAAGTTTGAAATAATGAACAGTTTACTGAGTTTTTCGCCTTCTGTCCAGTTTTCATTTGACTGTTCCTTATACAGCCCATTTCGTGCCGTTTTTCACGGGGCACTAAACACGCCTACTCCTCTCTCTCAAATGTAGCACCAGCATGCGGGAGACGCGCATGTGCAGACATGTGACGGCGGCTGATCGGCGCGTCACGATTCCTACCTTTTTCCTGACGGGCACTTCTCCTGTTCACTAAGAAGACTCACTTCAAGGCCAGTCTCATAAACATTTTTCCAGCAACTCTTACTTTTCCCAGCTGTTCTACCTATACGTACCATATATCACTTACATTGTGTGCAGGTCAATTGAAGGCGGTATTTACTAGCTTCGACAGTATGAATAAACTGAAACGGTGCAAGGCGTCTATGGTATTACTTCCTGTGTGAATGTTATGTCTAATTTGCAAACCAATTGGATTAGTGTTTCCAGAAAGAGAGTTTTCACTCTGCAGCGGAGTGTGCGCTGATATGAAACTTTCTGGCAGATTAAAACTGTGTGCCGGACCGAGACTCGAACTCGGGACCTTGGCCTTTCGCGGGCAAGTGCTCTACCAACTGAGCTACCCAAGCACGACTCACGACCCGTCCTCACAGCTTTACTTCCGCCAGTACGTCGTCTCCTACCCTCCAAACTTCACAGAAGCTCTCCTGCGATTAGCGTTGTTTTGTGAAACAGTTTCGTGTACATCCTTTTCTTCACATTCTATTGTTTATTTTTCTAAATCAGGTTTACATCAGTTTCAGTATTTATCTTAAATTTTTAAAGGCACAACATAGGCTTCAAACATTGTATACCGTGGGTGGACTTCCATTTATGGAGGCGCAGGTGCAAGAAGATTACTCTGCCAATATGTGCAAAATACGTACGAAGTTTAAAAGTGAGAGCACATAATGTATACAAGACTATGGGAATTTTACCCCACTTATTATGCAAACAAGTAATCTTTGTATTGTCTAAACATTATTCGGCACATTGGTACCATTACCAGAAGTTCACATGGGATCGATGCTTCTCATATGGGAGCGATGCTTCTCGCGGATACATCATCCCATAAAACATTATCGACACATTTGCTACGTTACGTCTAGGTAGAACGTCTAACGTTTCGGAGAATTCTCCATCGCCTTCGTCAGGTAAAACTGATTTCCGTGGCTGCACGTGAGCACCACAATAGAAGCCACGACTGTCACTTGTTTCTGGCGAAGTGGATCAAAGAATTCGTCGAAAGATTGGCATTTTACTCATATCCGACGCAACAATAAACCGACTCATGTCTTCCTCTTTACAATGTGTGTTACGTAGAATCAGCTTCACATTGTACACAGCTCGTGGTCTTGCGGTAGCGTTCCAGCTTCCGGCGCACGGGGTCCCGGCTGCGATTCCCGGCGGGGTCAGGGATTTTCTCTGCCTCGTGGTGACTGGCTGTTGTTTGTTCTTCATCATCGTTGACTCGCAAGTCACCGAAGTGGCGTCAACTAAAAAGGACTTGCAATACGGCGGCCGCAGTTCCCCGCATGGGGCCTCCCGGCCAACAAAGCCATACGATCATTTCATTTCAGCTTTACGTTATCGTACAGCTTACTATAATTTTCCTCGTAGTTCTTGTCTTCATCTGTATATAGTCTCTTACAGATATCGTTCAGAAACTCGGTCATGTTTTTTAATGAATAAAACTCGGAAACTAAAGCGTCGAGCTTTACAAAAACTTACACATAACGTAAGCTACTACAAACAGCATAGTGAACGCATTATTGTGGCCAAGATAAGACACGAAGTCCACGCCTACTACAGTAGTACAAGTTTATATTCCAACTAGCTCTGCAGATGACGAAGAAATTGATGAAATGTATGATAAAATAAAAGAAATTATTCAGATAATGAAGGGAGACGAAATTTTATTAGTCATGAGTGACTGGAATTCGGTAGTAGGAAAAGAAAGAGAAGGAAACGTAGTAGGTGAATATGGACTGGGACTAAGAAATGAAAGAGGAAGCCGCCTGATAGAATTTTGCACAGAGCACAACTTAATCATAGCTAACACTTGGTTCAATAATCATAAAAGAAGGTTGTCTACAAGGAAGAAGCCTGGAGGTACTAGAAGGTTTCAGATAGATTATATAGTGGTAAGACAGTGATTTAGGAACCAGGTTTTAAATTGTAAGACATTTCCAGGGGCAGATGTGGACTCTGACCACAATCTATTGGTTATAAACTGTAGATTAAAACTGAAGAAACTGCAAAAAGGTGGGAATATAAGGAGATGGGACGTGGATAAACTGACTAAACCAGAGGTTGTACAGAGTTTCAGGGATATCATAAGGGAACAATTGACAGGAATTGGGGAAAGAAATACAGTAATGAATGGGTAGCTTTGGGAGGTGAAGTAGTGAAGGCAGCAGAGGATCAAGTAGGTAAAAAGACGAGGGCTAGTAGAAATCCTTGGGTAACATAAGAAATATTGAATTTAATTGATGAAAGGAGAAAATATAAAAATGCAGTAAATGAAGCAGGCAAAAAGGAATACAAACGCCTCAAAAATGAGATCGAGAGGAGGTGCAAAATGGCTAAGCAGGGATGGCTAGACGACAAATGAAGGATGTAGAGGCTTATCTCATTAGGGGTAAGATAGATACTGCCTACAGGAAAATTAAAGAACTTTTGGAGAAATGAGAACCACCTGTATGAATATCAAGAGCTCAGATGGAAACCCTGTTATAACCAAAGAAGGGAAAGCAGAAAGGTGGAAGGAGTATATAGAGTGTCTATACTAGGACAATGTACTTGAGGACATTATTATGGAAATGGAATAGGATGTAGATGAAATGGGAGACAGGATACTGCGTGAAGAGTTTGACAGAGTAATGAAGGACCTGAGTCGAAACAAGAACCCGGGAGTAGACAGCATTCCATTAGAACTACTGACGGCGTTGGGAGAGCCAGTCCTGACAAAACTCTACCATCTGGTGAGCAAGATGTATGAGACAGGCGAAATACCCTCAGACTTCGAGAAGAATATAATAATTCCAATCCCAAAAAAAGCAGGTGCTGACAGATGTGAAAATTACCGAACAATCAGTATAATAAGTCACGGATGCAAAATACTAACACGAATTCTTTACAGACGAATGGAAAAACTGGTAGAAGCTGACCGCGGGGAAGATGAGTTTGGATTCCGTAGAAATGTTGGGACACGTGAGGCAATACTGACCCTACGACTTATCTTAGAAGCTAGATTAAGGAAAGGCAAACCTACGTTTCTAGCACTTGTAGACTTAGAGAAAGCTTTTGACAGTGTTGACTGGAATACTCTCTTTCAAATTCTGAAGGTGGCAGGGGTAAAATACAGGGAGCGTAAGGCTATTTACAATTTGTACAGAAACCAGATGGCAGTTATAAGAGTCGAGGGACATGAAAGGGAAGCAGTGGTTGGGAAGGGAGTGAGACGTGGTTGTAGCCTCTCCCCGATGTTATTCAATCTGTATATTGAGCAAGCAGTAAAGGAAACAAAAGAAAAATTTGGAGTAGGTATTAAAATTCACGGAGAAGAAATAAAAACTTTGAGGTTCACCGATGACATTGTAATTCTGTCAGAGACAGCAAAGGACTTGGAAGAGCAGCTGAACGGAATGGACAGTGTCTTAAAAGGAGGATATAAGATGAACATCAACAAAAGCAAAACGAGGATTATGGAATGTAGTCAAATTAAATCGGGTGATGCTGAAGGAATTAGATTAGGAAATGAGACACTTAAAGTAGTAAAGGAGTTTTGATATTTAGGGAGAAAAATAACTGATGATGGTCGAAGTAGAGAGGATATAAAATGTAGACTGGCAATGGCAAGGAAAGCGTTTCTGAAGAAGAGAAATTTGTTAACATCGAGTATAGATTTAAGTGTCAGTAAGTCATTTCTGAAAGTATTTGTATGGAGTGTAGCCATGTATGGAAGTGAAACATGGACAATAACTAGTTTGGACAAGAAGAGAATAGAAGCTTTCGAAATGTGGTGCCACAGAAGAATGCTGCAGATTAGATGGGTAGATCACATAACTAATGACGAGGTATTGAATAGAATTGGGGAGAAGAGGAGTTTGTGGCACAACTTGACAAAAAGAAGGGACCGGTTGGTAGGACATGTTTTGAGGCATCAAGGGATCACAAATTTAGCATTGGAGGGCAGCGTGGAGGGTAAAAGTCGTAGACGGAGACCAAGAGATGAATACACTAAGCAGATTCAGAAGGATGTAGGTTGCAGCAAGTACTGGGAGATGAAGAAGCTTGCACAGGATAGAGTAGCATGGAGAGCTGCATCAAACCAGTCTCAGGACTGAAGACCACAACAACAACATTCGCATTGTGAAGGGACAGATCAAGATAAGATGGATAGTTTTTATGAGGCACTCAGTGAAGTAGTTGTTAGAGTAAAGGACACGGACAGTGTTCTACTCATGGGTGATCTTAACGCCGGGATTGGAAATCGAACAGAAGGGTATGAAAAGGTTATGGGTAAATTTGGAGAGGATATGGAGGCCAACAGGAACGGGAAACAACTCCTGGATTTCTGTGCCAGTATGGGCTTAGTAATCACAAACTCCTTTTTTAAACATAAGAACATTCACCGGTATTCTTGGGAAGACAGGGGAACCAGAACTGTCATTGACTATATAATAACAGATCAGGAATTCAGGAAGGCTGCGAGGGACGCACGTGTATTCAGGGGATTCTTTTATGACACTGCTCATTATTTAATCTGCAGTGAAAGTGGGATTGTGAGGCCGAAAGTGCAGCAGATCAGGTCCATATGTAGGAGGATAAGAGTGGAGAAATTCAGGATAAGGAAATCAGGCACAAGTACATAACAGCGATCTCAGAGAGGTACCAGTTAGTTGAATGTAGTCAATTACAGTCATTGGAAAAGGAATGGACAAGGTACAGGGACACAGTACTAGAAGTGGCTAAAGAATGTCTTGGAACAGTAGTGTGTAAAAGTAGGATGAAGCAAACAGCTTGGTGGAATGACACAGTCAAGCCAGCCTGTAAGGAAAAAGAAGGCGTATCAAAAATGGCTACATACTAGAACTCAGGTCGACAGAAAAAGTTATGTTGAAGAAAGAAACAAAGCCAAACAGTAATTGCAGCATCCAAGAAGAAATCTTGGGAAGACTTTGGAAACAGGTTGGAGACTATGGGTCAAGCTGCTGGAAAACCATTCTGGAGTGTAATTAGCAGTCTTCGAAAAGGAGGTAAGAAGGAAATGACAAGTATTTTGGACAGGTCAGGAAAACTGCTGGTGAATCCTGTGGATGCCTTGGGCAGATGGAGGGAATATTTTGAAGAGTTGCTCAACGTAGGTGAAAATGCGATCAGTAATGTTTCAGATTTCGAGGTAGAATGGGATAGGAATGATGATGGAAATAGGATCGCATTTGAGGAAGTGGAGAAAATGGTCAATAGATTGCAGTGCAATGAAGCACCTGGGGTGGATGAAATTAAGTTAGAACTCATCAAATACAGTGGAATGTCAGGTCTTAAATGGCTACACAGGATAATTGAAATGGCCTGGGAGTCGGGACAGGACTGGACAAAAGCAGTAATCACACCAATCTTTAAACATGGAAACAGAAAAGATTGTAACAACTACAGAGGTATCTCTTTAATCAGTGTTGTGGGTAAAATCTTCTCTGGTACTGTTGAAAGGAAAGTGCGAGTATTAGTTGAGGACCAATTGGATGAAATCAGTGTGGGTTTAGGCCTCTTAGAGGTTGTCAGGACCAGATCTTTAGCTTATGGCAAATAAGTGAGTGGAACAGGGAATTGTATCTATGCTTTATAGATCCAGAAAAGGCATATGACCGCGTTCCAAGTAGGAAGTTATTGTCTGTTCTGCGAGATTATGGAATAGGAGGCAAAATTTTGCAAGCAATCAAAGGTCTTTACATGGATAGTCAGGCAGCAGTTAGAGTTGACGGTAAATTGAGTTCATGGTTCAGAGTAGTTTCAGAGGTAAGGCAAGGCTGCAACCTGTCTCCACTGTTGTTCATATTATTTATGGATCATATGTTGAAGACAATGGGCTGGCTGGGTGAGATCAAGATATTTGAACACAAAATAAGCAGTCTTGCATATGCAGATGACTTAGTTGTGATGGGAGATTCGATTGAAAGTTTGCAAAGTAATATTTCAGAGCTAGATCAGAAATGTAAGGACTATGGTATGAAGATTAGCATCTCCATCAGTGGGAAAGGAATATAAACGGATTGAGTGCCAAATAGGAGGAACAAAGTTAGAACAGGTGGACGGTTTCAAGTACTTAGGATGCATATTCTCACAGGATGGCAACATAGTGAAAGAACTGGAAGCGAGGTGTAGCAAAGCTAATGCAGTGAGCGCTCAGCTACGATCTACTCTCTTCTGCAAGAAGGAAGTCAGTACCAAGACTAAGTTATCTGTGCACCGTTTAATCTTTCGGCCAACTTTGTTGTATGGGAGCGAAAGCTGGGTGGATTCAGGTTACCTTATCAACAAGGTTGAGGTTACGGATATGAAAGTAGCTAGGATGATTGCAGGTACTAGTAGATGGGAACAATGGCAGGAGGGTGTCCACAATGAGGAAATCAAAGAAAAACTGGGAATGAACTCTATAGATGTAGCAGTCAGGGCGAACAGGCTTAGATGGTGGGGTCATGTTACACGCATGGGAGAAGCAAGGTTGCCCAAGAGACTCATGGGTTCAGTAGTAGAGGATAGGAGGAGTCGGAGCAGACCAAGGAGAAGGTATCTGGATTCGGTTAAGAATGATTTTGAAGTAATAGGTTTAACATCAGAAGAGGCACCAATGTTAGCACTGAATAGGGGATCATGGAGGAATTATACAAGGGGGGCTATGCTCCAGACTGAACGCTGAAAGGCATAATCAGTCTTAAATGATGATGATGATGATGATGACCCTCGTACTTTATATATACCGGTACGTCATACTTTGGTTCGTTAACACGCGCTGCTATCGTTCACTCACTAGAAACTTTACTGTTGGTTACCTGTCTTGGCATGAAGTCTATGTGGCCACGTGACCTGCACCAGACACGGCAGATGCGTGCGTGCGTAAGATTATTGCAGATGAACTTCCTTGTCACAGATGTGCCATCTTAAGCTACGAATTGTACGTTAACATCTCATGTCAATGCAAATAACAAAATAAATATCCTCTGTCGAAGGACCAGCAACAAAATGTTAACGTTGACTTATGTGCCTAGCCACCATGGCCGCAAAATATAGATTTGAAAAGTAGCCCGTCTAAAAATCAAATAATTTTAGTCTTCCTTTCGAGACTCGTCACGCCTCAGTTCCTAGAATCTTTTTTACTCTCAATATTAAATCTCCTCTGCAGGATAAAGAAACCTCACACAATCGCTCGTGCTTCCACTTCTCAGTTACGGTTGGGTTATTCTGCAAGGAATTTCTCATTTCGGCTTAGACCAGTTAAGGCCGTTGTTGAAAGCTAAGTGCGATATGACGCTCGGCTTTTCAGCTACAACACTTCATCCGACACCGACTATCTGGGTTGCAAACGGATAGACGTAGAGACCACAATAATCTCTGTTTCATTTGCTGTCTGCCCAGTTCCTGCGGCCATTCTAGGCTACCTCCGCGTTTAGCACTTATTTCGGTACGTTACAGGAGAATTACTAATTATCATCATCATACACTCTTCACTGCACCACTTCATAACAGTCACTTCTCCAAAATCTTCATATGTTTTGGGAGTCTATCTCTGGAATCTGTTTTGGGAACCTGACTGTAATGAGTCACACGTATTTCCAGCTTCAAAACGTCGTTAAACGTCCACCGGCTATCGCGACAACAATTTATTCCATAAACTTGTGTGCCGGTCAGTTTACTCTGAATAGCCTCAGTAATCACTGAGCGTCTCCGTTCTCTCCTCCGACCACTTCTGCTTTATATCTTAAAACCGTCCCATCTTTAATTATCTATTTCTCAAAATGTATCTTTCTAGCACTTCTTTCTTAATATTTCTGTGTCTATTTAATACATATTTCGGACATGCTGAGTTGCAGATGGGCACAACGAAAAGCACTCCGTCTTCAGGCCACAAATGGCAGATCGGGACCATCCGACCGCCGTGTCATCCTCAGTTGAGGATGCGGGTAGGAGGGGCGTGTGGTCAGCACACTGCTCTCCCAGTCGTTACGATGGTTTTCTTTGACCGGAGCCGCTACAGTTCGGTCGAGTAGCTCCTCAATTGGCATCACGAGGCTGAGTGCACCCCGAAATATGGCAACAGCGCATGGCGGCTGGATGGTCACCCATCCAAGTGCCGCCCACACTCGATAGCGCTTAACTTCGGTGATTTGACGAGAACCGGTGTATCCATTGCGGCGAGGCCGTTGCCTAATTACAAACATGAATAATGAAAATTCCTGACTTAACCACAGGACAATTTTTCTGCATAAGTTGTGTGTAACGTGAGACAGTATTGAAGGATTTCACCGTATAGTTAAATATTGAAGACACTTAAGGTATTACTTACAGTCAGTCGTCTGGTAATAACTGAGCTCCTTCACTGTCCAAATCCAAGAAATACATTTCAGTTTTGAAAGTGTCACCTACTACGTTGATAACGAGCCTATCAACATCAGAATCTACGAAGCCAACCAGGCGCCGCATTTTCTCTTCTTTTGTGACGAACCGTTCTATTTCCCGCCAGCATTGGGCAGTGACGTGAAAAGGTTGTGTGCGTTAGTTCCAGTGCGTCGGGGACTCAATAGCTTCGTTACTTCTCGGACCAAATCTCGCAACTTGGCTCCAGACCATCAGTTCTGTTGCGTTCATATTGTAATGGTACAGTACCAAATGTAAGAATGCAGCATTTTTATGATAGGCTCGATGCAGTGGAAATGATTGATTTTCATGTTACTACGATACTTTTTTACCTCTGTGCTATAAAACGATGGACAGAGTCCGAATAAAGAGGATTTGGTTTTTCATTTTTGCCTTACAAAATTAAATTATGTTTCCTTAATTTAAGCAACTTTTGTGAACAGTCTTAACATAAAACGTCGATAGTTAAAATTTGTATTTGAAATAGAAACAGGAATTTCGCGTCCAATGCGTAATTAAAAACAAGACGACGTCCATTGTTCATAAAAAATGATGATAAGTTTCTAAAATTACGAGATTTAAGTATTTCAAATTGAACGAGAAAAAGAGAATACTACCGACTGCGCTACACATTCGTTGTTCGCTGGGGTCTCAACTGCAAAACATAACAGCGGTGGGAAAACTTCAGAACCGATTCTCTCTGTGATTTCATGCAAAACATTAAGAACATCCTATTTCTGGGCCCTTTTTAGCCGTGTTCCACGCGCGCGTTTCACTACGGAACAGAAAGCAGCTTCAGCATTTTCATGCTGCGCATAAACAGCGCGGCAATCAGAGCACAAACCTGCAGAGGCTGTGACTGTACGCGATTATTTAAATAAAAACTACGTATCTAAAGCGTGTTAAAGAAAAATGTTGGTGGCTGTTAATACTTTTGAATATCTTAAAGTTTCATTTAAACTAACGTAATAACAAGATATCTGATACGTGAGTAGGACCTACTTCCAAGAGCGTAACAACACCAGTGTACGTCTGCTACGGCTTCTGACCAATCATCGCGTTTGTGTTTGTTTACATCTGGTTTATTTTTATGATGAGCGGATTATAGCGCTGCTGCTCGCATTATGGCTGCAATTTCCTGAGACTGCAGGAATATGTGTGTGTGTGTGTGTGTGTGTGTGTGTGTGTGTGTGTGTGTGTGTGTGTGTGTCGTCTATTTTTGGCGAACGTCTTAGTGGCAGAAAGCTTTATTTGTGACAGTCATTTTGTTGTGCCTATCTGCGACTCAGCATCTCCGCTCCAGGGTGAGTAGTAGTAATATTGTTTACATTCCGCCTGGATTGTCCATTGTTTAGTACATATTTCTCAAAGCTATTTGAAAACATATTTGCTTGCCATAGCATTAAGGTATTATTTCTAATTGTATTGCTATTTGTATTTTTAATTGCAACTATAGTCACAATTATTTGTCACGAGTTCACATAACTGAATCATAAGAATTCATACAAGTTGTGTAACCTGAGATGTTACGCAATATATTGTCAGGATAAGACTCGTGAGAAAGTCTGAAGGCGAGTGGTTAGGTTGAACTACTCAAAAAGTAAAGTTGCGAGAAAGCGTTTCTTTATTATACGAAAAATTCATAGTGTGATGTATTATCTGATGTAAGAGCGATGTTATCGTTTTGTTTTTATGTTAACGACTCTGATTTACAAACGCAAAAGTGACTGACGTTTACTTTCCAGGGTGGTGCTACCATTATTCGATCCGTCATTAATTCACGTTGCAGGAAGTGAAGTGTGCGGTTGGTGCTTTGATTTAGTTGAACCGCATACACTGCGTAGACAAAATGACGACAAATGTACATATATTAAGGAAAAGGGACGTTAACTAGTCGCTAGTGTTTAGGAGTATCGCCAACTGTGTTGACAGACGCTACCAGTCCACGATATTAAATAGCCGACAGATAGGAGCAACACTTACCGTTCGAAAGTATCTCCTAATTTCGCTGACTCATCTGCTTTCAGGGTATCATATAGGTCCTCGACCTCAAGGTCCTTCTTCGATCCTTTGACGAACAAGTCTTTCAGCCACCTGAGAAGAAACGTATTGGATTAAAAAAATAGTTTGTAATTACACGAAGATACCAGTCAGCAGTATTTTCACTAAAACGAGGAGAAAAGTTCTCCTCCCATCAATCCATAATAAAACTAATTTCTATGCAATATGAAACATTACTTCGCGAAACGTGTGGAACTTCGTAATTGCATCAAATGCTGAAACCTATCGACTCTTTAAAGTAGTCGTGACTGAATGTGTGACTTGGTGCATATGTTTGTTACCCCTTCACGCTAAAATGGCCGGACGGATGTGGATGAAATTTGAAATGGAGATATATTATACCTTGAATTAACACTTATGATATCTTATTTATATCTATGAATCTAAGGGATGAGGTTGAAAAAGTAGCGCATTCCACGATGTGTGAATACACATACTTCATTCATCCAGTGCTTGAGAATGAGGCGACTTACTGACTTGTAAGAATCTTCACACATAACATCAAACCTGTTTAAAACATTTCCTCGTTGGCAACGACAACAAATTGTTGAAGGGAAAAACGTTTATTGTTTGCTACATTTTCGCCATTCATGCAGTAGAACTGCCTCTGGAAGCATGACGTTTAAATATATTATTTCTTTACTACTAACTGCCATTGCGACACATTTTGAAGACAGTATTCACATGTACCATTGAATGTATCAACAAAATGATACCATTGTGTGAGACGATGTCAAATACTGACATGCATGAGAAACTGTCGCACCATACATGACATTTTAATTTACTACTACATCTATTCACAATACATTTCGCAGACAGTAGCCACGTATACCATAGGATGTATCTGGACAATTATATCACTCTACGACACACGGTTCAGAAAATACGATTTCATAAACATTGAGCTGTGTAAAAATGAAACTGCAAGGCGAAATTCGCTAGAGATTAAGGTGAAATATGTGTACAAATACGTGAGAAATATGTTAAACACATGTGAAATATATGTGTTATGTGCGTATGTGGGCAGTGACGAGGGTAAAAAAGCTCATCCTAGAACCCTGGAACAATTTTAACCAAATTTGGTGCACATAAATAAATACCATGGCCGTAAGAACCACCAGCCTCCTGTTGGGTTGGGGGTGATAAAGTGGTGAGAGAATAGGGGAGGAGTCGTTGGACAGACATAGAGGGGAAGGAGGAGATGGATAGAGAAGGAGAGGGCGAGGTGAACGTAGAGAGGGGGAGGAGGTGGATACAGAGAAGGGGTGGAGCACATGGACAGGGAGGGGGGGGAGGGGGGCTGGAAATGGACAGAGAGAGCGGGAAGCAGGAGACTGGCTAATAGAAGATTGGAATAAATACATATACGGGCATTTTTTAAAAATAAATAACAGTTTAATCGCAGCTAACACTGTATGGTGAAACTAGTTTCTGATAACAATACAGAGCGATATTGAATCAACTTCCAAACAGTTGCGCCAAGAACTATAGCAGTGGTGATGTTTGCAGTCCTACGACTCTCATCGCAATGACCATCGCTTACGAAAACAGTTCGAGGTGAGTCGCACTGGAATAATCTACGAATTGCGGGCTTTCGGAAATAACTACGAACCCTCCGACTCAGAGTTCCAATATTAAAATTTTTGGCTCGTTTCGTTTGTCTAGGGGCTGGGATACATAGTTGCCGCATTGTAGGCCAAATACTGCTGAGTCTACAGTATACAATCAGAATACACACATGAATCGAATGGTCGAAGGTTTCTATCACTCGGCAATTCCGAATTTTATAAAGTGAAAGATTGCAATTAAATAAAATCTGGAGGTACTATCTTAACGGCTTTAATTGATGAGTACGATAGTGGAAGTACTTCTAACAATGCGGTATATTTCTGCAAAATTGAATAACAGGGAAAGAATAGATTCCTACTGCACGTAATTAGTTACGGACAACAACACAGCTCGCGAGATATTCACTTCTAAACGCACACTACGTGTTCACTGCAGAAGCCACGAAAATCATACAAGAGCACAGGTCGGCACTCCGAAGTGTTTCTACACCCCGCGACTACGCGCAAACTGCTCTACTGCCCAAGCCTTCCGCGCGACTGCGTGTCCGCGCCGCCGTCCAGCTCTTCCCCTATTCTTCGAACTGCCCGTCGTCCCCTCCGGAAGCGACGCTACCATCCAGTCTCCCCATTCACGAGCGCTGTGGTTGGCTAGAGAGCTCGCGCCATGTCTTCAAGCCAACGCACCCACACACATATTTAAACACATTTACATTTCAATAACTTGAAATTAAATAAATATTCCTACGGCTGGACCACAAACACGCTCAAACACACATTATTAAATACATAAACAATTAAATAAACATATATCAAAAGAAAGGGGCAAAAGGTAAGCCAGGAGCCTAATGTCTGTGTGCTTTCTAATACACAGTAAATAATTGGCAAGTTTCTTCATGAGTAGCACATATCGGATGTTAACAAAGATATGGATGAATCAATATATTTATATGCTGCTAACTTCTTTTTTTATATATAAATGTGGAGTATTTATGGCCTGATGCTATCGATAGTAATCGGCCACTTTGACCTCCAATAACTCATGTACTATTTTGTAATTTATACCAATTTGGGTTTACACTAATAGCTTTCTAAAGACCCGTAGATCGACGAAATCGGAAGAATCGTTTATATTTTGGAAATTCGTTGCTGGGTGTTACTTTTATAATTTACCGTCATATGCTAAACTTTAAACTAACAAAGATATTGAAAATCTGATTACACCATCACAATGGTAGTGCAATTAATGGTAACTTACATGTTTCTTTTTGAAGTATCATGATTCATCTGTGTACTATTAGTTTCTATACGAACTGTGAAATGTGTGCCACTAAGGTTTCACCAAGTCCGCCATCTTTGGCACTCCAGGCATGGACATCTCCTTAACCGACACAAAGCACCGTCCTCGCCACGGCGGAATTCCCAGCCACGCGGCTGGGGCTGCCTACCCCCCTCTGGTCCGGCTAACGTTCGCCTCCACGTGTTTGCAGTCGGGCGCCGGCTTTGACGAGAGTCCAGTGCGGCCGCACCAACTTAGAGTATTTCGAGGGCGCCACAATTCGCCCGTTACTTCACAGAATCGATCAACATTTGAATAGGAGCGATGCGACTGTTCGACGATGTTGGCAGGAATGGGTGAACCACGGCCGAAGACAGAGTCAAGAATGAAGCGGTCGACGTAGAGAGACGACATAGCGAGAGGAATCGTCAGAGAGTCACTCAGAGCCCCAGATTCACCATCACCAATCGATCTGACGCGCAACTGCTGCTTCAGTGACCACAAGGGCCATTAATAGGTGGCACCCAGGAAGGGGGCTGTTTGACGGCGACCCTCACACCGGCCGCCATTGACGTCTGCACAACATGAAGCCCGTTTACAGTGGCGTCAGGTGTACTCGGCCTGAGATCTCACTGGCTCGAGTGGAACTGTCTTCAGTGATGAGTCGCGCTTCGAGCTGAGCTCCGGTTACCAGCGATGGCGTGTCTTCCCGGGTTCGCTTCCCGGCAGGGTCAGGGATTTTCTCTGCCTCGTGATGGCTAGGTGTTGTGTGCTGTCCTTAGGTTAGTTAGGTTTAAGTAGTTCTAAGTTCTAGGGGACTGATGACCTAAGATGTTAAGTCCCATAGTGCTCACAGCCATTTGGACCACTTGATGGCGTGTCTCGGGACACCCCGGCCAGCGGTGGGGTACCAGCCCGGATATCGCCCGCCATAAGGTGCGACAGCCATGACCGCCGGTCTGTGCTGCCTCTTCATTTCGTAGCAGGGAGCCTTCGGTTGTCATCCGTTGCACCTTGACAACGTAGAGGAACGTCGAGTACACTCTACACTCCGTTTAGTTGCCCTTCATAGCGAGCCATTCTGTGCTTACATTTCTGCAAGATAATGCCCGCCCGCACATGCGAGAGAATTTCTACTGTTGTCTTGGTGGTCGCTAAACCCTGCCTTGACTACCGAGGTCACCGGGTCTCTCCTGAACCGAGGACGTTTGCAGCGTTGTGGTCAGGCTCCCCCAGCCACCTCGGGATTTTGACGACCTAACGCGCCAGTTTGACAGAATTTGGAATGATATCCTTCAGGACGATATCCAACAACTCTATGAATCACTGCCAATCCGAATAACTGCCTGCATTAGGACCATAAGTAGACCAAGGCGTTATTGAATAGCTCAATTTGTGAAGCTCTTTCTCTTGAATAAATCGTCAAATTATTCTGAAATTGTGATGATTTGTTTGTCTGTATGCGTGTACATCACAGCTGCCGATTTCCGTTCCATTCGGATGATTCCTTTGTGGTACGTCGTTTCTCTTTTTCGGTAGTCTATTACTGTTTTAGTTACTGTTAGAAAAAAGGAACGAGGGTGTAATTAGACACAGCACCAGCTCAGACAGGAAAAGGACAGGGAAAGAAATAGATCGTGTCAGTCTCAAGGGAACCACCACAGTATTCGCCTCAGTTAATTTAGAGAAAACACAAGGAGACTATATCTCAAAGACTGCGTGGAGTAACATCAGAGGCCGCTAATGACTAGCACTACACCACTAGTAATGTCAGTACCAGCAATAACAATGGCTTTCTGCTCTCGGGAAATTAAACTGCACTGGTCGGAACAGCAAATTATGTCGCATTGGTGACATCTATTTGCTCGAATCCAAATTCTCGAGAAATTAGAGAGTAAAGAGTGGACATGTAAATTATGTCAAATGTGCGCTCATTTCAAAATTATCCATGTTCCAAAAAGAATTCTTTCTCTGAAATCGTATGCCGAAATTTTATTTCTGCGGTTTCATGTGCTCCACACTTTACATAATGTCCATCACATCCGGTAAAAACTCTTTAACTCCTTAGCGGAGAAGTTGTAGTGGGAATACCCGCTTTATATCTAAGAGGCGAGTGTGTCACAAGCGTATCTAATCGTGAGTGCGGATATGTAATCAAATATTTCTCAAGTTTACACAGACAGATAACCGGCATCCTCTGTAAAATGCCGCAAAGCAGGTCGACATAAAAGGTGCTGGAGAAAGTTCTTCCTCTGCAGTTGCTCTAAAAACAGTCGAAGTACACTAGATGGAAAATGAAAGCAAATAACTCTGAAGACGTGGAGTAGAAACACTTTGGTTAAACGAGGTACCAAAAGACAGCACTAAAGGCAGTAATTTAGATTGCCTTTCTGTGACAGGAATAGTCACGCCGTGTTTGAAAAGCTGAGCCTGTAAGAACTGTATTTGTCTTTCTCAAAGGCTGGTTTGTGTTGACGATTTACCACGTTGGGATTCATTGGGGGAACCTTAAGGAAACGAAATTCGTCTGAAAAAGAAATGGCTTATGAAACACCATTCGACCGATTGTAGAGTATTTGTAGTCGGTCGAATTACCTCGAAGGAAACGTTCTATTGACACACACTCAACATGGGTTTAGAAAACATCGTTCCTGTGAAACACAACTAGCTCTTTATTCACATGAAGTGCTAAGTGCTATTAACAAGGGATTTCAGATGGATTCCGTATTCCTGGTTTTCCGGAAGGCTTTTGACACTGTACCATACAAGCGGCTCGTAGTGAAATTGCGTGCTTACGGAATATCGTCTCAGTTATTTGACTGGATTTGCTATTTCCTGTTACAGAAGTCACAGTTCGTAGTAATTGACGGAAAGTCATCGAGTAAAACAGAAATGAAATGATTTCTGGCGTTCCCCTAGATAGTGTTATGGGCCCTTTGCTGTTCCTTATCTGTATAAACGATTTGGGAGGCAATCTGAGCAGCCGTCTTCGGTAGTTTGCAGATGACGCTGTCGTTTATCGTCTAATAAAGTCATCAGAAGATCAAAACAAACTGCAAAACGGTTTAGAAAAAATATCTCAATGGTGCGAAAAGTGGCAGTTGACGCTAAATAACGAAAAGTGTGAGGTCACCCACGTGAATACTAAAACGAACTCGTTCAACTTCGGTTACAGGATAAATCAGTCTAATCTAAAAGCCGTACATTCAACTAAATACCTAGGTATTACAATTACGAACAACTTAAATTGGAAAGAACACGTAGAAAATGTTTTGGAGAAGGCAAAGACTGCGTTTCATTGGCAGGACACTTAGAAAATGTAACAGACCTACTAAAGATGCCTACACTACGCTGGTCCGTCCACTTTTAGAATACTGTTGCTCGGTGTGGGATGCCTAGCAGGTAGGACTGACGGAGTACATCGACAAAGTTCAAAGAAATGCAGCACGTTTTGTATTATCGCGAAATATGGGAGAGAGTGTCACAGAAACGACACAGGATTTGGGCTGGAAATCGTTAAAAGAAAGGCGTTTTTCATTGCGACGGAATCTTCTCACGAAATTCCAATCACCAACTTTCTCCTCCGAATGCGAAAATTTTTTGTTGACACCACGATAAAATAAGGGAAATCAGAGCTCGTACGGAAAGATATAAGTGTTCATTCTTTCCGCGAGCTATACGAGATTGGAATAATAGAGAATTGTGAAGGTGGTTCGATTAACCCTCTACCAGGCACTTAAATGTCATTTGCAGAGTATCCATGTAGATGTGGATGTAGATGTATCCTTGGTGCGAGGTAGTAAAATTCAGGACATAGAGAATGCCTAAAGATGAGCACCGTATACCGGCACAAGTTCGTTTGTTTCCGCGAGAGGGTGTAAGTAGGCTGTTTACGTTTTCTTATTGGTAACGCCACATAGCGCTCGGTATGAAAAAATCACTGGCTGTGCCGTGTGCAGTCTGTGTTTAGTCTGCATTGTTGTCTGCCATTGTAGTGTTGGGCAGCGGCAGCTGGATGCTAACAGCGCGTAGCGTTGCGCAGTTGGAGGTGAGCCGCCAGCAGTGGTGGACGTGGGGAGAGAGATGGCGGAGTTTTGAAATTTGTAAGAATTGGTGTCATGAACTGCTATATATATTATGACTAGTGAGGTAAATACATTGTTTGTTCTCTATTAAAATCTTTCATTTGATAACTGTGCCTCAGTAGTTAGTGCCTTCCGTAGTTTGAATCTTTTATTTAGCTGGCAGTAGTGGTGCTCGCTGTATTGCAGTAGTTCCAGTAACGAAGATTTTTTGTGAGGTAAGTGATTTGTGAAAGGTATAGGTTAATGTTAGTCAGGGCCATTCTTTTGTAGGGATTATTGAAAGTCAGATTGCGTTGCGCCAAAAATATTGTGTTTCAGTTTAAGCACAGTCTTGTATAATTGTTCAAAGGGGACGTTTCACATAGACCAGTCGTGTATAAATAGTTCTAAGGGGACGTTTCATATGTCGACCCTTAGCCGAGGATACCTCACTGGAATCTTCTGATTTTTTCCTTGTAGTTTGTGTAATTAGTGTAGCTTTTGTTTATTGCTAGCGCGTAATCATAGAGAGAATTTCCTTTGTAGTTGCAGTCTTTCATTGTTGTACAGTAAAATAGTTGTGGCATGCATGTAGTTTTGCACGAAGTATTTCGCAGCTGCGCTTGCAATTAACTAGATATTATTTTCAGTGCTATGTTAATGTGTTCTCTTATTTTTGTTCTTCAAATTGTGTTTTTCTGTGTTGTCGTGTGAAAAATTGTGACAATAATGGCGTGTGAAAAACGTAATACTAGGCTACAAAGTAAACTGAGAAATGACAGTGAAGACGAAAGCAATGTGTTAGCGCCACCATGTAATGAATTCACAAATGTTCAAAGTAGTAATTTGGTAATAGTGCATAGGGAAATGGAGCGGGCTGCAAATAATGGTGTAGGAAGTGAAACAGTTAGTGAACAGGGAAGCATTATCGATCGATCGGTCGGCAACAGCTCGCGTCAGGAATCCGATATGACAGGACACAATCTTGCAAATACTGTACATTCAGGTTTTGCGTCCTCACCGTTTTCTCAAATAAGTCGAGACACATTTTCTGCTTGTCAAACTGTGAATGTTGCCGGTGCAAATGCACTGCCGAAAAGCATAGAGGATCAGATTCCAGACACTAATACATTATTATTGCAATTAATGCAACAAATGAAACAAAACCAGAGACAAACACAGTAACAGTTAGACACAATGGAACAAAATCTTCAAAAGTTAGACACTATGGAACAAAATCTTCAAAAGTTAGACACAATGCTTGAACAAAATCAGAAACAAATTGGACAGAGTCTTCAAAAGTTAGACACAATGGAACAAAATCTTCGGAAGTTAGACACCACACTTGAACAAACACGTGAAGATTTAACTACTGAGTTACATAACATTGAATCGAAATGTCAAAAAATCTGTAATGACGTAAAAACACAAATTTGTGAGCATTTCCAACCCATTTTTTCGCGGCATGAACATGCATTACAGAATCACGAAGCAGCCATAAAAGAATTGCAAACTATTGTTCGTGAAAATCACGACACCTTGCAAGCTAAAATGGACTCAGTTGCATCCACCGATTCAGTTACGCAACTTGCAAGAACTCAGGAAAACTTAAAGGACACAGTAGATTCGATTTCAACACAAATGGACACTCTGAAACTTGGTTCAGAAAAACACATTGAGGAAATGTGTTCACTATCGGAGAAAGTAGCCGAACTTTCGGATCAGTTCACTAATTTATCTACGAAGGTAGATGATAATCTGAATGACACAAAACCGGTAGTCTTTAATGACACAGAAGAGTACGAACAAATTAGGAAATTCAAACAAAGTCTGAATCAAATTAGTACGCAACACCAAAGAGAAATCCGGGAAGTACAAGATCAGCTGTCACAGGTAATACAACAATTACGTATTTCAGAGGACACTCGCGCTCTAATACGGGAAGAGGGACATAGAAATACGGAACAGCCACAAAATAATAACACAGGGCACTTCGAAAATTATGAAAGAAATTGGCAAGGTGGACCGAATTTTGAGATGGAACTGCCGACACGACGTAACAATGAACGATATGCTACCCGCCGACACGATGATTTTGACTATAAGCTGTTCATTACTACATGTAAATTCAAAACTTTTAAGAATTCTGGCAACGACATTCATCCACAAGCGTGGCTCCATCAATTCTCTCATTGTTTTCCTCCCAACTGGTCACTAGAGCCACAGATTAGAATTTATGTGTGGCTACTTAAAGAATGAACCAGCTGTAAGAATGCGATCGGTCATTCACGATTGCCACAGTGAAGGAGAATTTTACCACGCCTTCCTCTCAGCATATTGGTCTCAAGCCACACAAGACCGAGTAAAACATGGCATCATAATGATGAAAAATTTCGAACAATCTGAATTTTCCAGTCTTGTGAAATATTTTGAAGACATGTTGTACAAGAATCAGTATCTGTCAAACCCGTACAGCCCCACAGAACTCATCCACATTTGCTTAATGAAATTGCCTGAACATTTACGACATATGATTTTGGCGGGACGTTGCAAAGATGACATTGAAGCTTTTCAGGGATTCTTACAAGAATTAGAAATTGACACAGACCGTAGCCGGATACGAAAACAGGAAAACAATCACTACAGGTCACATCCGTCACAATTCCGTGACGACAGAAACAATAACTGGGCACGACAGGTCTATTCCTACAACGCAAATCGTGACCAAAACAGACACCACCCATATGACAACCGTTGGCAGAGTAGTAATAATTACAGGGAAAGGTCACCTCTCCGCGGTAATGACTATCACAGAGACAATCAGAGAAACAGACAATATGGGAACCAAAATAATTACTATCAAGGGAGACAGAATAACTTTAGACGCAACGGTCCAGCGCGCAGTTACGATTCAGAGAGAAATTCTCCACCACATGACCGACAAGAAAGAAACTATGGAATCTACCGACATGACGACAGACGATATGATCGTAACGACAGACCTGAATTGCAGCAGAACTGGCGGGAATCAAACAGAGTAGGGCCCTCTCGGCAAGGTGAATTTGTAGAAGTTAGGTCTCCTAATCCCAATAACGACGCGCGCCAACAAAGAAACAGACAATGACTCGCACCGCAGGCAGCCGCGTGCGCCGGCTGGCTCAGAGAAAAATAACATAAGCTAACCTTGAGCAAAATTCCAGTGTTCCTTACCGACGTAATCACATGATAATTGCTTTTCAGTTGACAGTCTGCGTACTAGGAAGAGTAAAGGTTTACATCACATTTTACATGTAAAACCGTTTATTAAGAGATAATCTGCTTTTTAAGTTTGTCTTTGCCATAAAACATTTCACTTCACATTTGTAGTATGTTTTGTCACACTGAGAAACTTAACATGCAACAATGTTTTGAAGTTAACTATCCAGTCTAGAACCTAGGGAACATTTTTAAACAGAAGTTATAAATGCATTGTTATTGTGAACAGACGTCACAGTGTTGTTGTGTGTGTGTACATTCTTGCTTGTTAGTGGCACGATTACGTAAAGACCACAAGGCTCACATACTTAGAACATTTACCAGTACTGCTAATGAGATTTTAATGCAACATTTTGGTTTACTTGAAAATACACTCTGGATTTAAAGTACTTTCTGTGAGATACCAGTTGACACAGTGGTATATGTGACAGCTACACGATTTTATCACGACGCTACTAATGAGTGACAATTTACAATGTTGCTTTTGCGGTTTATCTATTTTATATCTGCGCAGTTTTTCTGAATTTTTCTGGAAAGTAAAACATGTTTTAATAGTAACGTTTGTGGTATAGCTACAATGAGACAGCCTTTTCTCTAGCACAACATACGTTACAGTACACTACTTACTTCATCACGGCAATAAGCGTAGTAACTACAATATCTATACGCAAAGCATTTCACTTTTGTTTATCATGAGGTAAGTACATTGACTTCTGCAGAACTTAGTTTTCGGAGGACGGTAACTACGACACTTCCACAGAGATTATCTTACAACAAGACGCACAGTTTAGCGCTACCCTTACACGTATTTGAGTGATTAATTTTGTACTTAAACATTTATTCTTAAAGATATTTGAAGTACAATGATACAAAGGTTTTCCATGATACATTTCATTCCATTGCTGTAATCTGAAGCACCTGAGGATATAATTACATTAATCCTCAGGGGGGTACACGCTTACTTTGTGTACCATGTGTATGGCAAGCACAAGGAGCCCTAGCTAATATGGTATTTGCTTATACAACTTTACACATCGGTACCATATTTCTCTAACACATAAATTACACAGCTATCTGATCATTTAACTGAGAGAGACAAACATTTATTTTACTTCATCAGTGACAGATGTTTACGTAATTACACCGTTGGATAACTTCACACTTACGAAGTTGTATTTTGTCTGTACTTTGTGAACAGTTCATATTTTTTCGGAACCATTGTGATACTATGAGAACTTTGAATGACGTATTTGGTATGGGATCACGATTTTTAAAGTACGTTTGAGGCAGATGACACTTTTGACATGAGCAGAGAATTTTTTTTTAGGTTTTGAAATTATTGGAGGAAGCTACGGAGATTTTGAGAATTTGACTGTGGTGTTATGATGTTATTATTACGATGACGATGTGAATTATGCTGCTGAGGTATGTTTAAGCTGATGCTATATGAGTTATTTGGTTATGCTACGTATCTGTTATGATGAAATATTGAAGAAGTGTCGACGAATATATATATGTGTAATAAGGTAAGAAATAATGAGTAGTGGTTAGGGACTCTGACTTGTGAAAAAGGATGTTGGAAACCGAGAATCGTACTTTAAGAGTTATGAAATGAGTGTATATGCGTGAATGTATCACTATGCTGGCGAAAATTATTTGGACACTATTCTATTTAAAGGAAATTGTTTCTACATATTTGTAACGCAAATTCTTGACCTGTGAATTTTTTTATATGAGACTGCCACTGTAGCGGAAACTGGTGTCGTAAATATTTCGATAAGACAGTTAAGTGACCACCTGCATGTAATGCGTCGTGGGCACCCAGCTGTGCGACAACCACCTGACAAAAGAAAGCCATTAGTGTGTGCCTGTCAGAGGCACAGGTGGAGAAAAAAAAAGAGGTCATTATCCTCGCTATTGAGATTCCTTTGTAGAAAGCATCGCAAATACTACACGCCCAAACTTGAAAACATATGATTACACTGTGGAGCTCTTAATTTATGATATTTACTAAAATGCCTAATGAAACGACGAGAAACATTACACAGCTATTGTCTTGGTAGTTGAGAGAAATGCCATATGGATTGCTTTATATATTTATTTACTCATTTTGTTTAATATCTAGTTTCTAACTGTACTGAAGCATTGGTTAAAATAAATTTTATGGATGTACTAATATAAATATTTTATGCCTACAGATCCAGTAAATAATAACTTTATGATGTACTTAAAAAAAAACGAAGTAGCACAAAAAGACATTTCCCTTCACAGAAATTGCATACAGAATTGTCTTTTCAAGTACATGGTAATATTTTTTTTACAATAAGTTTTCGTGGTGCACCTCTTTAATTATATAGACATTAAGATGTGAATATACATTTCCCTTATCTGCATTGTTGTCTTTAGTGTAATATTTTTCTGCTTGAGCTTTACCATGTTTAGATATAAGTTACTGCATTTGCTGCTGCTGTTTTGCTGGAATAGTGCTACTAAATATCACTTTGTATTACTCTGTTAAGCTAGTTTTACTACTGATTTATTTTTCTTGTTTGCTGCGCATTGCCTTATATTAGTTGTAATATTGCTGCCTTTTTTTGCCAATTTCCATTTTTTTATCATTGCTTTTTGTGTAAATTGTTTTGTGCTGCTGCATTGCCTCATCCCTTAGTTAAGCATCTGAGCTCAGTAGATTTAAGTTGGCTTAAGAGGGGGTAGCCTATATAAGAGAATGATTTGCGATGGATTGGAAGAAATGCATTGAGAATTATACGAAAAAAGTACAGAAATCAGGTATAGATAAGACTTCTTGGAAATAATGAAGAACGAAGGGAGATCTCCGAGAAGTAAAGAAAGTTTTGTTTGCAAAATACTGCAGTAAAACAAACCCTGTCCTTTCCTTGTGTTATCCCACTATTTGTTTGTGTACCCTTGTGTATTTGTTTTCTTCCTGTCTCTGTGTACTGTTTCATAGAATTTTTTCTCTTCTAATACTAAGCTACATTCACTATGATGAGGAATACTGTTATCCTCAAATATAATTTGCATTCATAACATGTTATTTTCTTTGTAAATATGTTCAGACATTATTTATTCTGTTTTGTTTTAATGCTCATGTGTGAAGTTGAAGTTTCAAAAGTTATTCTGATCTTTTATGTATGTATTTATGTCATAATTTTTGTAACACTGATGTATTTGCTATTTCGATTCTTTTGTAAAGCCTGTACTACTGCAAATGTTATCTGTATTGTTATGTTCTTTAAAGATATATTTTGTACCTTTGTTATTGTATTCTTATGTTATAAAATTGTAATTGACACCAGTTCATCAAATTAAGTAACTTGTAAATTAGATTTTACTGCACACATTTCTGTTGGTCATAGTATATGGACAATATGTGAGAATTAGGGACTGATAGTGTTTACACGTGTGTTAATAACTCAGTAAGGGACTGGATAACAGCATTGCTGGTTGTAAGGACATTTCAAAAACAATTTTTGTGAGTGCACAAGTGGTGGTTATGGACTTGCTATATTATCCGCAAGACTCTTCAATGGTGATTTTGCGCCTGCACAGTCAAACAGATGGCTGCTGGCCATCTCTACAAAGACTACAGTGGGTCTACACCTTTGATGACCCACCAATACCATTATTTCTACAATGACTGCAGTGGGTCTGCACCTCTGGTGGCCCACCAATAGTAATCTCTACCAGGACTAAAATGGGTCTACTCTGTGACGACCTACGTACCAATATTCTTCAAAACTTCGACTGACTCTGCTGTGGGTTTGCTCTGTTGTGGCCCATTACCTGTCTGCATATCAAGAGTCAGCACTGTCTTTCCGTTGGAAGAACAACACTACTTCTTCAAGACTGCTTAGAAATCCACTACTTCCAAGTGCAATTTTCTTTTATTGCTCAGACTCTGAGAAAAACACTGCAATTTTACTGTGATGAACAGTCAGGACTGTCTTTATGGACTGTGAGAAAATTTTAGCTTCTGACCAACATTGTATCAATAAGTGTGTGTATTTGATATCTTTGTTATAGTAATTATGAAAAATTTTATCAAATCATTATTGGCCACTGCCCAAAACAATTTGTAAAAATTTTTTGTGGGGAGCATGGGGGCTATGTAAGTAGGCTGTTTAGGTTTTCTTATTGGTAACGCCACATAGCGCTCGGTATGAAAAAATCACTGGCTGTGCCGTGTGCAGTCTGTGTTTAGTCTGCATTGTTGTCTGCCATTGTAGTGTTGGGCAGCGGCAGCTGGATGCTAACAGCGCGTAGCGTTGCGCAGTTGGAGGTGAGCCGCCAGCAGTGGTGGACGTTGGGAGAGAGATGGCGGAGTTTTAAAATTTGTAAGAATTGATGTCACGAACTGATATATATATATTATGACTATTAAGGTAAATACATTGTTTGTTCTCTATTAAAATCTTTCATTTGCTAACTGTGCCTCAGTAGTTAGTGCCTTCCGTAGTTTGAATCTTTTATTTAGCTGGCAGTAGTGGTGCTCGCTGTATTGCAGTAGTTCCAGTAACGAAGATTTTTTGTGAGGTAAGTGATTTGTGAAAGGTATAGGTTAATGTTAGTCAGGGCCATTCTTTTGTAGGGATTATTGAAAGTCAGATTGCGTTGCGCCAAAAATATTGTGTTTCAGTTTAAGCACAGTCTTGTATAATTGTTCAAAGGGGACGTTTCATATAGACCAGTCGTGTATAAATAGTTCTAAGGGGACGTTTGAAGGGCTACAGAGGCGCTCATCAGACTCCACTGATACGACCCCGAACAGCATTCCTGTTAAGTTTTGAAGAGCGTTCTTTCCAAAAAGATTTAGGATACCTGTTACTTCCGTATAAATCTGACAAAACGTCGCTGTGGGAAAATCGTATTATTTGGAACTGAGGGAAGAGTTTAACAACTGTCGCTCTTCGCAAGCACCGTTCTTGGACAGAGCAGGGAGGAAGGGAAATGTTAGCTGTCCGCCACACACAGTAACGTGATAGATGTAGATATCTCGATACTGGTAATCAGATAAATTTCAGTGATGTTGTTCTGCGATCCTGAAGGACGCTGTTCGGTGCTCCAGAAGAATTTCCCAACGTGTTGGACGTGAGATTCGATTAGTCAGTAATGGTCGTAGTGATGCAAAGAAGATGCGTGCACCGCCACCCTCCTGCAAGACAGCGGCAAATAGACTTATGTGTGGACCAATGTATTGGGTAAGCAGCTATCGCTGATCGCATGATCACCGTGCAAAAAACGTGCGACCAGTGATGCATCCAGGTGCGACCTGCTATTTACTGCAACCTTGTCTGCGAGCGAGGTTGTTGGTCGCCAGGCTTCCTGTCACATGTGATTATCATACAGCCAACCTCCAATGATACAGCGAAGGATGCAGTTGGAGGGACAACTGGTGACAATATCAAATTCTAGCGTGGCATCAGTCACGGTCAATTGCAGCTGCACTGTCGACCAGAAGAGCAGCAACCACTGGTGTGTATCAGGCAGTGACGTGCGACACCATGTCAGGACATTGTGGTGTAGGGAGCCACAGTCAACAAAGAGTGTACATCCGTGGTATTTGTTGGGGGAACGCTCAACAGTGCAGCCGTACATCCAGTACTTCACCCAGCCCTTTAACATCTGCATCGATACTCCGCAAGGGACTGTACAGTGCATGGCGGAGGGTACCCTGTACCGATATTAGTCAGTTCCTCTTCCGCTTCACTCGCAAACAGAGCGAAGGAAAAAAGACCGTCTATATACCTCCGTATCAGTCTTAATTACTCGTATCCTATCCTCGTGGTCTTTACGCGCAATGTATGTTGCCGGCAGTAGAATCGTTCGGCAGTCAGCTTCAAATGTCAGTTCTCTATATTTTGTCAATATCGTTTTTCGAGAAGAACGTCGTCTTCTCTCCAGGGATTCCCATTTGAGTTCCCGAAGCATCTCCGTAATAGTTACGTGATGACCGAACCTATTGGTAACAATCCTAGCTGCCCGCCTCTGAATTACTTCCATGTCTTCCTTCAATCCGACCTGGTACAGATCGCAAACACTCAGCTAGTACTCAATAACAGGTCGCACCAGCGTCCTGTATACCGTCTCCTTTGCAGGTGAACCACTCTTTCCTAAAAGTCTCCCAATGAACCGAAGCCGACCTCTGACCTTTCCTGCCACAGTCCTCACATGCTTGATCACTTTGCACCGCTATGCCCGGACATTTACAGGACTTGACCGTGTCAAGCAGGACACCACTAATACTGTACCCGAGCATTACAGGCTTCACCTTGCTGCTCATCCACATTAACTTACATTTTCCCACATTTAGGGCTAGCTTCCATTTATCAAACGAACTGGGATTTTTGTCTAAGTCATCTCGTATGTTCTTACAGTCACTCAACTTCGACACCTTACCGAACACTACGGCATCATCACCAAACAACCGCAGATTGCTGCCCACCCTGTCGCCAAAATCGTTTATGTACACTGCTGCCCATTAAAATTGGTACACCACGAAGATGACGTGCTACAGACGCGAAATTTAACCGACTGGAAGAAGATTCTGTGAAATGCAAATAATTAGCTCTTCAGAGCATTCACACAAGGTTGGCGCCGGTGGCGACACCTACAACGTGCTGACATGAGGAAAGTTTCCGATGGATTTCTCATACACAAACAGCAGTTGACCGGCGTTGCCTGGTAAAACGTTGTTGTGATGCCTCGTGTAAGGAGTCGGATTGTAGCGTATCGCGAATGCGGTTTATCGTATCGCGACATTGCTGCTCGCGTTGGCCGAGATACAATGACTGTTAGCAGAATATGGAATCGGTGGGTTCGGGAGGGTAATACGGAACACCGTGCTGGATCCTAACGGCCTCGTATCACTAGCAGTCGAGATGACAGGCATCTTATCCGCAAGGTTGTAACGGATCGTGCAGCCACGTCTCGATCCCTGAGTCAACAGATGGGGACATTTGCAAGACAACAACCATCTGCAACGAACAGTTCGACGCTGTTTGCAGCAGCATCGACTATCAGCTCGGAGACCATGGCTGCGGTTACCTTTGACGCTGCATCACAGACAGGAGCGCCTGCGATGGTGTATTCAACGACGAACCTGGGTGCACGAATGGTAAAACGCCATTTTTACGGATGAATCCAGGTTCTGTTTACAGAATCACGATGGTCGCATCTTTGGTTGGCGACATCGCGGTCACCGCACATTGGAAGTGTGTATTCGTCATCACCATACTGGCGTATCACCCGGCGTGATGGTACGGGGTGCCATTTGTTACACGTCTCGGTCACCTCTTGTTCGCATTGACGGCACTTTGAACGGTGGACGTTACATTTCAGATGTGTTACGACCCGTGGCTCTACCCTTCATTCGATCCCTGCGAAACCCTACATTCCAGCAGGATAATGCAGGATCGCATGTTGCAGGTCCTGTACGGGCCTTTCTGGATACAGAAAATGTTCGACGGCTGCCCTGGCCAGCGCATTCTTCAGATCTCTCACCAATTGAAAACGTCTGGTCAACGGTGGCCGAGCAACTGGCCCGTCTCAATACGCCAGTCACTACTCTTGATGAACTGTGGTATCGTGTTGAAGCTGCATTGGCAGCTGTACCTGTCTGTACACACTATCCAAGCTGTTTGACTCAATGCCCAGGCGTATCAAGGCCGTTATTATGGCCAGAGGTGGTTGTCCTGGTTACTGATTCCCCACATCTATGCACCCAAACTGCATGAAGATGTAATTACATGTCAGTTCTAGTATAATATATTTGTCCAATCAATACCCGTTTATCATCTGCATTTCTTCTTGGTCGTGTTTTAATTGCCAGTAGTGTAGATAGAAAACAACAGCGGTCCTGCCACACTTCCCTAGGGCTCTCCTGACGACTGCCTTGTCTCTGACGATTACTCGCCGTCGAGGGCAACGTACTGGGTTCTATTATTTAAGAAGTCTTGAAGCCACTCACATGTGTGTGAACTTATTGCATACGCTCGTACCTTCGTTAATAGCCAGCAATAGGGCACCGTGTCAAATGTTTTCCGGAAATCTAGAAATATGGAATCTCCTTGTTGCCCTTCATTCATAGTTCGCAGTATATCACGAGAGAAAACGGCAAACTGAGTTTCGCACGAACGATTCTTTCTAAAACCAAGCTGACTCGCGGACTTAAGCTTCTCACTCTCAAGAAACTTTATGATATTCGAACTGAGAATATGTTCAAGGATTCTGCTGCAAGCAGAAGTTAAGGATGTTGCTCCGTAATTTTGGGGGTCCGTTCTGTTATTCTTCTTATATAGCGCAGTCACCTGCGCTTTTTTCCTGTCTCTTGGGACTTTGTGCTCGACGAGAGATTCACGATAAATGCAAGCCGGGTAAAGGGCCAGCGCCGTAGAGTCCTCTTTGTAAAATCGAACTTGGATTCCATCCGGATCCGGTGCTTTCACATCTTTCAGCTGCCTCTCTACGCCAGGGATGCTTACTGCTATGTCGTCCGTGCGGGAGTATGTGCCATGGTCGAATGACGGCATGTTTGTAATCTCTCCTGTGTGAATGATTTTTGAACTTGAAATTTAAAACTTCCGCTTTCGTTTTGCTATCTTCAGTTGCCACACCAGACTGGTCAATAAGGGACTGAATGGAAGCTTTAGACCTACTTAGCTATTTTACGTAAGACCGAATTTTTCTCGGGTTGTCTGTCAGATTCTTAGCTCAGGTGTGACGGTGGTGGTTGTATATTTCGCGCCCAGATCTTTTCACAAGCGTACGAATCTCTACTAACGTTCGCTTGGTGCCATTTGTGCGTTCCCTTTTGAACCGAGAGTGCTGCAGCCTTTGCTTTTTCAGTGTCTTCCGAATTTCGTTATTAAACTACCGTGGGTCTTTTCCATCCTTTTATCCACGTACTAGGCACATAACTCTATAGACCACGATCTACAATATGCTTAAACTTTGCCCATAATTCCTCTACATCCATCTTAATGCCACTAGGTGATGCCAATTCACTGTCTAAGTGAGATGCTGATAACTGCTTTATCTCATCCAACTAGCAGAAACACTCTCTAGCCTTCTTAAATGATTTATTAACTTTCGTAAGCATACTTGCTATAATGACATGACACCTAATCCTCGTTTCTAAACTGACATTTTGGCCAGCACGACCATCCCGTTCCCCACTGAGCATGTGTTGGACGTGGTGGGACGATATCTGCCGTGATTCGCATTACGTAGAACGCTTAAACTCAAATGGTTACCATGAGTGCTAGATGACGATTTGATGTGTTACTTTGGTAACAAGATACTGGTTTTGGTGACTATTCATCAAAGTAGAGAATGGTTAGCTGTATAATCCCTCAAAAGCGATCAGGACAATCACAAAAGAAATAAGCAAGAGCTTTACCCGTAGAAGACAAGTATACTGGTTCGAGATCCGGTCCAGCACACGATTTTAATCTGTTTCAAACCAGTGCAGACTCCTTTCTTGGATGGAATATTCATTCTAATATTTTCTTTCCATGCATTCGAAAGAGAATCATCTCATCGACACCTCACTGGCTACTCACCATTATCAGGGACTTCTTTTTCTTCATTTTCGTTTTCCTGACCTTATCCCTTCTCATTTACAGGGTCAGCTTGTTAATCGGGATTTGCCAATGTTTGTGGTAGAGGGTGGCCAGATGCCTTTTCTGTCTCCTGACCCCGCCGAAGAAGATTTTTACTTACAGCCTATGTGAAACTCAACTGTTTATCGTATGGCTTTTCGATATATAACGTAGAGTATAATTCACCGGGGGTTTCTCTTAAGGCAGCGGCCGAAGTTGCTCCGATATTGGTGGCTTCCGCCGACAATCGACATCACCCGAAAACGGCCGATTGTTCAAATCAGTACGCCGCTCCGTGCTCGCTCACAGTGTTGCCGATCTCATCACCCAAACGTACAGACTTCGGACGACAACCGCTCAAATTCAAATCTGTTTTTTTTCTTAGGTCAAATGAACCGACGTTCTCAAGCGCGAAATGTGGAGTATGAGACGCTGATAAGTTTAGTCCAAGGGTGAGTTTGTGGCATCCTTGGGATGTAAAATGTCAGATGCTGGCTGAATTTCCGAATCTACGGACTGAAATCGAAGGTTTATTGCAAACCGCAAGTAGGCAAAATCTTTATCGGATATTTTAGGAATAAACTATGGCCTCAAACAACGGTTTGTTCAAGTGTGAATTGTGGCCTTTCTTGTGCTGACACTTACTGTGGAGGATCTTTTTAGCGTCATGGTAGGTGGATTTCAGCTGTCTACGTTATTATACCTGCTGAAGTTTTTATGCCAGCAGCGTTGTGATTGTGTTTTATGAACTGGTTTGCAAATGCAGTACTGGTGTATGTTTTTCCGCTTTACATTGCGTTAGGTGTTATGCTTGCCTATCACACGTTCGCTAAATAACAGTCGTTGAAGGTTAGGAATGGCTCTGAGCACTATGGGACTTAACATATGAGATCATCAGTCCCCTGGAACTTAGAACTACTTAACCCTAACTAACCTAAGGACATCACACACATGCATGCCTCAGGCAGAATTCGCACCTGCGACCGTAGCGGTCGCGCGATTCCAGACTGAAGCTACTAGAACCGCTCGGTAACAGCGGCCGGCCCGTTGAAGGTTAATTGACGCATGGCTGCACAACTTCAAATAAATAGAGCAAAACAGAGTTTTTGTAATCTTCAATTTCAAGGTCACAACGAATCGTCTCGAGTATGTAGCAGAACGTTTCCTCCTGTATCTCATATATTCGTATAACCTCTCTGGTTTTTCCGATAACTGATGATAGAGCGTACAGTAGTCGGGACGTACTTTCCGAGACAGGTAGACTCGTACTTTAGCTCATTCACATGCATCAGCGTCTTTTTGATAGCAAAAGCCGCAATGCAGCAGTCGTGTCCAAGGACAGAGGTGTAGTGGAATCCGTCCCGCGTTTAGAGATTAAAATCTAACCTACCTCATACACAGAATAGGTTCTAATCTAACCTAACTTCCTTAATATCACCAAAAACTGATGAAGTGTATCGGACGCACCGTGAGCAAGCTGCTGGTCAATGTGGTCGGGCGACCTCTGGCGACGGCATCTGACGGCTGTATTCGGCGCCACTGTGGAGGCAGCCTAAGAGTCGCCAGGCGTATTCTTCCTGTTGTCTCGATAGATATTTGCCGTTTTGTTTTTGCAATGTGTCAGCGCTAAGAAATACTGCTAGTCACATGTTTCATGCGGCTCTCAGTTTCAACTTAAAGCGCCAGTTTGTTTTCCCATTACAGACAATATTATTTTTAAATGCCCATTCGTTTAAGCGATGTCAGATTAACATAGAGCAATATGCGTTTCATCGATACGCATTAACAGGGACAGTAAAACGAGGAGTGACCAGTACTCGAGCAGTCACACTGGGGCCCTGTCCTTCGCTGATTGCTACCCCCATACAGCAGCGCTAGTCTTCCGCTGCTGGAGGACTGCTTACTCTTCCTGTTTTACTGCCCCTGCTCACACGCATTCAGTTGACAATTGGTGTCGCATGAAACGTGTGATGGGCAGTATTTGTCTGGGCTGACTGCGGCTGTGCACTGCAAAACAAAATTGCAAATATTTTGCGAGACACCAGAGAAAATGCTCCCGATGACTTTCAGGAGAGACACCCCCTATGTAGTACTGAAACTTGGAAGCAAATATCTAGGGTATTTGAGTGATCTATCAACTTGGGAATTGTCAACAGGAAGTATTCTGGTCTACCATCGCATGACATTGTGGAGCGTTCTTCTATGTTGTGTCGGGTGGTCTGTGATTTTCCGCAATCAGGAAGTGGGGATGTTGTACACTAATAAGTTTTGCATGCCAGGGCAAATTCCGGTGGCCTTTGGGTGATGAATGACATATTATTATTTTGTTATCCAGTCAGTTCTTCAGTCCATGTATTGGTAAAGCTGAACTCACCTTCCACAGAGAACCTTGCCGTTTTTGTCGGTGGTCATCTAGAATTGAGTCGATTGTCGACTATGGTTTGCAGGCGACCGTGCCTACTCCTCATAACCGATTTCGTCCACATTTATAGTATATGCAGGCTTGGCCAGAAATGGATGTGACAGAAATGGGAGCCCCAGCTGGCCAAGCGTTCAGAAAGAAATAGAATTTTTGGTTCGGGGGTCATGTGCGTCTTTAGCCACTTACGTTACCGGGGTTTCCTGCATCTGGCTCTGCGGAAAAGGTACAGAACAGCAATCCGCTTTTTATTTACGGTTTTTACATCATATTGCAAACACGGAAATAATGCTCAGTGTACTGTATTTATTAATATTTTCATGAAAAGCATGAGAAAGAAAGGCGAAGGCAAATTTGGGGTTGCAAGTAGATTTCCAGGCGTACACGAGAACTTCGTATGTAAAATTAGATGCTCTCTCTCTCTCTCTCTCTCTCTCTCTCTCTCTCTCTCTCTCTCTCTCTCTCTCTCTCGACTGAAGCGGCGGGTAGCCACTAAGTCTCTCTCGCACGGGGGCTCACACAACTGCACGGATTATCCTTGCGCGCCATCCTTCTCAATCCAAATTCTCACTGCTTCACTGCTGCTCCAAGCCACTTTAAGTTCCTCCTTACACACGAACAGAATTGCCGAGGCTCTCCGTGTTCAGGAATAGCACGTCAGCATCGAACGTAAATGGAGAGATCCAGCCTGATACCCAGGTGCAGGTACTTAAACAGAAAATGGCACAATTTCAGAGACATTGTTGGTCTCGTACAGATATGGTTATATATATACCGGGTGATCAAAAAGTCAGTATAAATTTGAAAACTGAATAAATCACGGAATAATCTAGATAGAGAGGTGCTAATTGACAGCCGGCCGCGGTGGTCTCGCTGTTCTAGGCGCGCAGTCCGGAACCGTGCGACTGCTGCGGTCGCAGGTTCGAATCCTGCCTCGGGCATGGATGTGTGTGATGTCCTTAGGTTAGTTAGGTTTAAGTAGTTCTAAGTTCTAGGGGACTAATGACCACAGCAGTTGAGTCCCATAGTGCTCAGAGCCATTTTTTTTGCTAATTGACACACATGCTTGGAATGACATGGGGTTTTATTAGAACCAAAAAAATACAAGAGTTCAAAACATGTCCGACAGATGGCGCTTCATCTGATCAGAATAGCAATAATTAGCATAACAAAGTAAGACGTAGCAAAGATGAAGTTCTTTACAGAAAATGCTCAATATTTCCACCATCATTCCTCAACAATAGCTGTAGTGGAGGAATAATGTTATGAACAGCACTGTAAAGCATGTCCGGAGTTATGGTGAGGCATTGGCGTCGGATATTGTCTCTCAGCATCCCTAGAGATGTCGGTCGATCACGATACACTTCAGGTAACCCCAAAGCCAATATTCGCACGGACTGAGGTCTGGGGACCTGGGAGGCCAAGCATGACGAAAGTGGCGGCTGAGCACATGATCATCACCAAACGACGCGCGCAAGAGATCTTTCACGTGTCTAGCAAGCATGTGTGTCAATTTTTACCTCTCTGTCTACATTATTCCGTGCTTTATTAAGTTTTTAAATTTATACTGACTTTTTGATCACCCGGTATATATATATATATATATATATATATATATATATATATATATATATATATATATATATATATATGAGGCCAGTAAACTCTCTGAAATTGTGTAATTTCATTCCAAAATTAGGTGCCTTTATTATTTTACAGTTGCTGATTCACACGTGCTGGTGTGGTGTTCATCGTAAAAATAGGGACAGAAATAATTTTTTCGGCATCTTGCACACGTTATAAATGCAGGATTCCTACAAGTACACGGTTGTTTGAAAGCGTCTAGAGAAATGCAGACTAGATCTACATTCGTGAAAGGTATTCATTCTCTCGTCGCACAGTTGGACAGAAAACCACTCAAAGCCGAATATTGGCGAGAATAGCGGTTGACGAACACTGGGGTGTGTTTTCATGCAGTCCACTCCGGATGTGACTTCCCGCGAGATACGGGAGCAGTTTTGAAACTTTCTGGTCAAATTCTTCACCTAACGATAAAAACAGACATTGCAGGGTTGTACTAGCGGAGAGCATTTGGGGCCAATCACTTCAATACTGCACGATGGCAGTCTCTCTTCATCTAGCAAAACCTCATCGTATAATAACGGAGTTCTCTGTCCTCGCCACGGGTCAGTTAACAAAATAAATTTGTTTTCCTACACGTAAGGCTTCGTCGCATCGTTCAAAATTGTTTTTAAAAGTAGTGCTGGTAGCCTTTGCGAAAGAGCTGATTTGATAATACGAGCCAATTTGAGAATGCTTTTGGGAGGATCCTCACATTCATTTTGTCGTCATTGGCCCTGGGCTACACTTTACCTAAGAACCCAAAAAATGTCGCTATCATAACACATTTTGTTCAATTGCAGTTATGTCAGTCGACACTAAAAAATATAAATCAAGAAGGTAATGCAATAAACCGAGTAATGTGAGTAGACGTGAAGATTGTTAAGCAAACGAACTGTTGCAGATGACATCAAAGTTGAATAAGATTTTTCTAAAGCTTATACACTCTTTCTCCACGTCGAGGATTACAAACGTGAAATTTGGAAATTTGTAGCAAGTTCCTGTGGGACTAAACTGCTGACGTCATCGGTCCGTAGGCTTACGCACCGCTTAATCTGACGCTATGGACAACACACACACTCATGGCCAAGGGAGCACTCGAACCTCTGACGGGGGGAGCCGAGCGAACCTTGACAAGGCGCGTTAGACCGGCTGGCTACCCCGCGCGGCTTTTAACGCGACGTTATGGGTGTTGATACCCTGGACTTAATAATGTGAAGATGTAATTTCAGATCTTTGACTCAAAAAAAATGCCGTCTAAATTGCTATTAGTAACTTGGAAATATGAAATTTGCGTGCACTACTGAAATATCATCACTGTTTAGGCGCCAAAAGGATACCTTAAAAGTCCTAAGTAGAAAACTATCAATCTTTTGATCTGTATGCTTCTTGTCAAATTTATTACTTGTGGACAATGTTTACAAACTCACCGACACAGTTATATCAAAATCAGCGTTTTGAATCTTGGGCCGGCCGTTGTGGCCGAGCGGTTCTAGGCGCTTTAGTCCGGAACCGCACGACGGTCGCAGGTTTGAATCCTGCCTCGGGCATGGATGTGTGTGATATCCTTAGGTTAGTTAGGTTTAAGTAGTTCTAAGACTAGGAGACTGATGACCTCAGATGTTTAAGTTTTCTTTTTCTTTATCTTGCCCCTAATGGGAAAATTTTTGCGGACGCCCACGATTATAAGTCTGTACGAATTTTGATCAGGAATGAGTCCACAGTGTTCGTCAGATTTCTGAATGAAGTCGTTTCGCTTTAGGCTGTTGAAATATTATTTATCGCGATTCCAATTTCGACACACATTATCAAGCATTGTAGGATGTTGTAACCCACTCAGTAACATAAAGCTGTGAGATGCTGGAACATAGTTTTCTGCAGTGTAAAAGCAAATGCATACACCATTGCACACGTTAGAAAGCCGATGAAATAACAGCAGATATATTGACTGTGAACCGTCCACTACGCTTGCCACACCGAGAGAGGTGGCGCAGTAGTTAGCACACTCGCATTCGGGAAGACGACGGTTCAATCCCGCGCCCGGCCATCCTGATTTAGGTTTTCCGTGATGTCTCTAAGTCGCTCCAGGCAAATACCAGGATGGTTCCTTTGAAAGAGCACGGCCGACTTCCTTCCCCGTCCTTCTGCAATCCGATGAGACCGATGACCTCGCTGTTTGGTCTCTTCCCCCAAACAACCCAGCCCCAACTACGCTTGCCGCACGAGATTTTGACTTGTGTTTATCATATTTACTGTTATTTCACCAGATTTCTAACGTGTGGTCACATGGTGTACGGAATGGTGAAAAAGTTACACCACCACGTGCATTTGCTGTTACACTACTGAGAACTATGTTCTAGCACGTCGCAAATTTATGTTATTGAGCGGGTTACAATATACGACAGTGCTTGATGATGACCAAGTGTCAAAACTGCAATGGTGGTAAACAATATTTTTACAGCCTGAAGTTGAATGACTTCATTGAAAACGTCTAGATGAGTGTAGAAGCTTAATTGCGGTGTCTTTTCATTCAAGGTGTAACCGGTCCTAATTCTGCTACTCGAAGAAATTTTCGGTATCCGAATTCCTGTAGGGGCAATATACAGCTTATAATCACTAGACCCCCACGAACGCCATCCGTTAATTTCCTAACGCAGACGCGTCGACGGGATTAGATTCACTGCGGGCTGACTTTTATATTCTACCGTTCCCCTGCTTTCGCACTTTGCTGTGAACTCGATGTAACGTGACCCCCAACAGGCACACTGTACAACTGAATACCTGCATTCAATAAACTGGTAGCACAGCATTAGTTACGTATCTCAGAGCTTCTATTTTTTGATTTTTCTTCATAACCCAGGAGCACTATATTTTATATAATCAACATAGAACTTTGTAATGCGAGCAGCCACAGCCGTTAAACTTCATAATGAATGTTAGTAAAATGAACCGCAAGACAGCTGTAGTTTCTGATTTCTTTATTGTCACAACCTGTTTCGTTGCGTTAAAACAGCACCCTCAAGTGAAAACAGTATCATATTAGCACGCCGAGACACCCCCCCATGTTCGTAGTCAAAAATCAAACCCATGAAGAGGGGAAGTCATCAAAATAATGTCGCTCGGCTATTCTGTTTTATTTATTTTGACGACTTCCCCTCGTCAGGGGTTTGGTTTTTGACTACGAACGATGGGGGCGTCCAGGTGCACTCATATGACACTGTTTTCACCTGACAATGCTGTTTTAATGCAGGGAAACCGGTTGTGACAATAAAGAAATCACCAATTACACCTGCCTTTCGGTTCATTTTACTTCCATTCATTATAATGAACAACTGCGAGTCGTCGCCCGAAGTAAACAAGTGTAGGTCGTGAAACGGCAGGTACATACCAAAAGAAGAGTATAGAGACGGGGTTGGCTGTGGCACGCGGGTTGGGGTTGGCCCTGCCCTTGGATGAGGTGTCCATGGCACAGTCCCGTGTCCTCTCGTGGCCGCCGAGCTGCTGCGTGTTGTCGGCCCGCGATGCCTGCTCCACTTGGCTGTACGCGCGCCGTGGGAGCCGCTGTCCCCCTCGCCGGCGACAAACCGCTAATAACAGGGCTCCTTATCTATCACGTCGCTATCGCACTGCAGATGCGACGCCTGTCGAAGGGACATCCTGCAGAGAAAGTGAGAACATCATTCACACAATCCAGAGAGTTAACTTTGGAGATGTCACACAACTCGATACTTGAGTTGAGGGTGAACTGGCGAGCTTCAGCCTGAATCTCGCTTCAGACGTTCTGTGCCCGAATTCCGCATGGCATCAGCTAATAACTGACTCAGCTTTGAATCCCACTTTTTTCCTTCCATTCCCATCTTACCCACCGACTCCGCGCCTTCGCCCCCTACTTCCTCTTTCTCCTCCTCATGCTTCTACTCCCTACCATCCTATACCCCAAGTACCCCCACACTCTCCAAGGAGTTTTTGGTTTCGATGACAGCATATGGATGTCCTTCGATAATATAACATTTGTTTCGTTACGAGAGGTCCATGGTGTAGTGACATGACTTTATAGCGGAAGCTTGCAGAAATGGTGAAACTAACTCTTTAGTAATTTTTATCATTTAAACACCTACAAAAACAACTCAAACTTTACCTATTATTTATTACTCACAATATACAATCCTAAAGCAATCTGACTGCTATACAGTGAAAACATGACTTCCAATAGTTAACACAAAAGAATGGCTCTGAATTGTAAGAAAGCCTAAATATAATAAAAATCCAAAAAATATGAAATTAAAGAAATACGAGGGTTGGAACTTAAATAGTGGCAACTATATATTCACAACCGATACAAAAGAGTTACTTATTTGCAGAGAAGTTACAGCAAAAATTTCGCCAAACAAATATAACACCTGTAAATAATGTTGAACTAAATACAATGATGTTACTTCCAACCACAGAGAATGAAGTCAGTAAAACAATTCAACAACTAAAAAATAAAAAGTCAGTAGGCTTAGATCAAGTACCAATGTGTGTACTGAAACAATGCATAGGGATAATACAAGGCCCCTTAACAAATATAATAAATGAATCCTTCACATCAGGGACATTTCCAGAGCAGTTAAAACAGGCATGAGTTGTACCTTTGCGTAAGAAAGGTAATACAGAAGACAAAGAAAACTATCGGCCCATTTCCCTCCTGTCACCATTCTCAGAAATAATAGAATCAGTTATGAAAGACAGATTAATGAATTACCTGAATAAATACAACCTTTTAAGCGAATCACAGTTTTGTTTCTGAAGTGGCAAAAATACGGAGTCAGCCATAGTAGAATTCACTAAACTTGTACATCTACATCTACATGACTACTCTGCAATTCACATTTAAGTGCTTGGCAGACGGTTCATCGAACCACAATCATACTATCTCTCTACGATTCCACTCCCGAACAGCGCGGGGGAAAAACGAACACCTAAACCTTTCTGTTCGAGCTCTGATTTCTCTTATTTTATTTTGATGATCATTCCTACCTATGTAGCTTCGGCTCAACAAAATATTTTCGCATTCGGAAGAGAAAGTTGGTGACTGAAATTTCGTAAAAAGATCTCGCCGCGACGAAAAACGTCTTTGCTTTAATGACTTCCATCCCAACTCGCGTATCATATCTGCTACACTCTCTCCCCTATTACGTGATAATACAAAACGAGCTGCCCTTTTTTTGCACCCTTTCGATGTCCTCCGTCAGTCCCACCTGGTAAGGATCCCACACCGCGCAGCAATATTCTAACAGAGGACGAACGAGTGTAGTGTAAGCTGTCTCTTTAGTGGACTTGCATCTTCTAAGTGTCCTGCCAATGAAACGCAACCTTTGACTCGCCTTCCCCACAATATTATCTGTGTGGTCTTTCCAACTGAAGTTGTTCGTAATTTTAACACCCAGGTACTTAGTTGAATTGATAGCCTTGAGAATTGTACTATTTATCGAGTAATCGAATTCCAACGGATTTCTTTTGGAACTCATGTGGATCACCTCACATTTTTCGTTATTTAGCGTCAACTGCCACCTGCCACACCATACAGCAATCTTTTCTAAATCGCTTTGCAACTGATACTGGTCCTCTGATGACCTTACTAGACGGCAAATTACAGCATCATCTGCGAACAACCTAAGAGAACTGCTCAGATTGTCACCCAGGTCATTTATATAGATCAGGAACAGCAGAGGTCCCAGCACGCTTCCCTGGGGAACACCTGATATCACTTCAGTTTTACTCGATGATATGCCGTCTATTACTACGAACTGCGACCTTCCTGACAGGAAATCACGAATCCAGTCGCACAACTAAGACGATACCCCATAGGCCCGCAGCTTGATTAGAAGTCGCTTGTGAGGAACGGTGTCAAAAGCTTTCCGGAAATCTAGAAATACGGAATCAACTTGAGATCCCTTGTCGATAGCGGTGCATTACTTCGTGCGAATAAAGAGCTAGCTGCGTTGCACAAGAGCGATGTTTTCTGAAGCCATGCTGATTACGTATCAATAGATCGTTCCCTTCGAGGTGATTCATAATGTTTGAATACAGTATATGCTCCAAAACCCTACTGCAAAACGACGTCAATGATATAGGTCTGTAGTTCGACGGATTACTCCTACTATCCTTCTTGAACACTGGTGCGATCTGCTGAATTTTCCAGTCTGTAGGTAGAGATCTATAGGTGAGCGAGCGGTTGTATATGAGTGTTAAGTAGGGAGCTATTGTATTAGTGTAATCTGAAAGGAACCTAATCGGTATACAATCTGGACCTGAAGACTTGCCCGTATCAAGCCATTTGAGTTGCTTCGCAACCCCTAAGGTATCTATGAAACTCGTGCTAGCAGCTGTTCGAGTTTCAAATTCTGGAATATTCCATTCGTCTTCCCTGGTGAAGGAATTTCGGAAAACTGCGTCCATTGTCTCCGCTTTAGCGGCACAGTCGTCGGTAACAGTACCATCGGCACTGCGCAGCGAAGGTATTGGCTGCGTCTTGCCGCTTGTGTACTTTACATACGACCAGAATTTCTTCGGATCTTCTACCAAATTTCGAGACAGTGTTTCGTTGTGGAACCTATTAAAGGCATCTCGCATCGAAGTCCGTGCCAAATTTCGCGCGTCTGTAAATTTTAGCCAGTCTTCGGGATTTTGCGTTCTTGTGAACTTCGCATGCTTTTTCCATTGCCTCTGCAACAGCGTTCGGACCTGTTTTGTGTACCACGGGGGATCCGTTCCATCTCTTACCCATTTATGAGGTATGAATCTCTCAATTGCTGTTGCTACTATATCTTTGAATTTGAGCCACATCTCCTCTACATTTGCATAGTCAGTTCGGAAGGAATGGAGATTGTCTTTTAGGAAGGCTTCTAGTGACAATTTATCCGCTTTTTTAAATAAAATTATTTTGCGTTTGTTTCTGATGGATTTGGAAGAAACGGTATTGAACCTAGCTACAACGACCTTGTGATCACTAATCCCTGTATCAGTCATGATGCTATCAGCTCTGGATTGTTTGTGGCTAAGAGGTCAAGTGTGTTTTCGCAACCATTTACAATTCGCGTGGGTTCGTGGACTAACTGCTGTGTGTGTGTGTGTGTGTGTGTGTGTGTGTGTGTGTGTGTGTGTGTGTGTGTGTGTGTGTGTGTGTTTGTGTGTAGTGAGTGAGGTGATATAAAACAATGTGTGTATAGGGTGTGCAGTCACTGATAGTGAGATAGGAATGAACAATGTAGCATTACATTATTTAATAAGTTATTTGTAAAAAAGTATCGTATACCGGGAGCAAATCTAATGATTGTCTCTAACTAGAAGTCTGTAAATATATGTGTGTACCAATTAGCTTATTTTAAATTGATCTAAAGTTCTAACTCCTTTGACATGTCCTATATCCTTGTAAAAAGAGATCTGCAGATGAAGAAAGGTACTACCACTACTACTACTGCTACTACTTCTTCTACCTGTTAGTCTGCTTCAGAGTAGTCACCAGTGTTGTGTGGAACCCGTTGTTAGCGATGTGGAAAGCACTGTATACCGTTAGCAGAGAATGTTCTGTTGATGGTGAGAATGGACCAGTCTGCTGCCTGTCGAATCTCTGGAACAGTTCTGAAGCGAATGCCACGAATGGTTCCTTCATCTTCGGGATCACATCAAAGTCACAGGACTTAAGCCCGGGGAGTATGGTGGATGGTACAGTACTTCCCAGTCCCATCGACCGAACAGAGCAGCCACAGCTTGCTCTGTATGCGCCCGCGCATTGCCGTGCCAAATGATGGGTGGATTGCGCAGAAAGTGTTGCCGCTTCTTTCGCAGAGCTGGTCGCAGGTGATGCTCCAAAACCGAACAGTAATACTCGAGGATCACCATAACTTTAGACCGCTCCATCCTCACCATCAACAGAACAGGCTTTGCTAACGGTACACTACGCCTTCCACATCGCTGACAACGGGTTCTACACAACATTGGTGAACACTTCAAAGGACAGTAACAGGTGAAAACATGTAACTCTTTTGTATCGCTTGTGAATAAATGGTTGCCACTATTTAAATTACAACCCTCATATGAAACTACCTCCAACGATGTTAATTGCCTAAACACATTTCAGTGACGAATACTGATAGTGGAAACCCCATTTTTATTTCATAAGTCACTTACCTCACAGAAAATCTTCATAACACGAACTACAGCAATTACAGTAAGCTGAAACTACATCTAGCTAAATAAAAATATTCTAACTACTATAGATCCTAACTACTACGAGGCATATGGTTAACAAAAGGAAGATTTTGTTGAAGAGCAAACAGTGTGTTTAGAAAATTTTACCTTCTTCATGTGACATCCAGTTCCAAAAATTATATGGTTGTCAATAATTTCACTGCTCAAACATTACCAATCAAACATACATCATCAGATATTTCATTGCGTCTCACTTTACAATGCATGACCTTCCTACACAGTCTCCACTAAGAAAAAACATGTCCATACACTTCTCTATCCACTCGCTCACTGCTAGTCCGCCGAACCATAGAATCTCCGACCGTAGGCGCAGAGCTCTGTTAGCACTATTAACAGAGTCTACAGCGCTGCCGACATACAAAGAGGCTGGTAATCCTCGTCTCCCTGCACACGAGGACATGCGAGCAGACTGCGCTTCCGTTATCCACCTCTACAAGCTGCAAAAGTTATCTACATCTACATGATTACTCTGCAATTCACATTTAAGTGCTTGGCAGAGGGTTCATCGAACCACAATCATACTATCTCTCTACGATTCCACTCCCGAACAGCGCGCGGGAAAAACGAACACCTAAACCTTTCTGTTCGAGCTCTGATTTCTCTTATTTTATTTTGATGATCATTCCTACCTATGTAGCTTCGGCTCAACAAAATATTTTCGCATTCGGAAGAGAAAGTTGGTGACTGAAATTTCGTAAATAGACCTCGCCGCGACGAAAAACGTCTTTGCTTTAATGACTTCCATCCCAACTCGCGTATCATATCTGCTACACTGTCTCCCCTATTACGTGCTAATACAAAACGAGCTACCCTTATTTTGCACCCTTTCGATGTCCTCCGTCAGTCCCACCTGATAAAGGATCCTACACCGCGCAGCAATATTCTAACAGAGGACGAACGAGTGTAGTCTAAGCTGTCTATTTAGTGGACATGTTGCATCTTCTAAGTGTCCTGCCAATGAAACGCAACCTTTGACTCGCCTTCTCCACAATATTATCTGTGTGGTCTTTCCAACTGAAGTTGTTCGTAATTTTAGCACCCAGGTACTTAGTTGAATTGACAGCCTTGAGAATTGTACTATTTGTCGAGTAATCTAATTCCAACGGATTTCTTTTGGAACTCATGTGGATCACCTTACATTTTTCGTTATTTAGCGTCAACTGCCACCTGCCACACCATACAGCAATCTTTTCTAAATCGCTTTGCAACTGATACTGGTCTTCTGACGACCTTACTAGACAGTAAATTACAGCATCATCTGCGAACAACCTAAGAGAACTGCTCAGATTGTCACCCAGGTCATTTATATAAATCAGGAACAGCAGAGGTCCCAGGACGCTTCCCTGGGGAACACCTGATATCACTTCAGTTTTACTCGATGATTTGTCGTCTATTACTACGAACTGCGACCTTCCTGACAGGAAATCGAATCCAGTCGCACAACTAAGACGATACCCCATAGGCCCGCAGCTTGATTAGAAGTCGCTTGTGAGGAACGGTGTCAAAAGCTTTCCGGAAATCTAGAAATACGGAATCAACTTGAGATCCCCTGTCGGTAGCGGCCATTACTTCGTGCGAATAAAGAGCTAGCTGCGTTGCACAAGAGCGATGTTTTCTGAAGCCATGCTGATTACGTATCAATAGATCGTTCCCTTCGAGGTGATTCATAATGTTTGAATACAGTATATGCTCCAAAACCCTACTGCAAACCGACGTTAACGATATAGGTCTGTAGTTCCATGGATTACTCCTACTACCCTTCTTAAACACTGGTGCGACCTGCTCAATTTTCCAGTCTGTAGGTACAGATCTATCGGTGAGCGAGCGGTTGTATATGATTGCTAAGTAGGGAGCTATTGTATCAGTGTAATCTGAAAGGAACCTAATCGGTATACAATCTGGACCTGAAGACTTGCCCGTATCAAGCCATTTGAGTTGCTTCGCAACCCCTAAGGTATCTACTTCTAAGAAACTCATGCTAGCAAATGTTCGTGTTTCAAATTCTGGAATATTCCATTCGTCTTCCCTGGTGAAGGAATTTTGGAAAACTGCGTTCAATAACTCCGCTTTAGCGGCACAGTAGTCGGTAACAGTACCATCGGCACTGTGCAGCGAAGGTATTGATGGACAATGAAATATGAGGTGCATTCAAGTTCTAAGGCCTCCGATTTTTTTTTCGCCGGACTGGAAAGAGATAGAAACATGCGCATTGTTTTAAAATGAGGCCGCGATCATTGTCAATACGTCCCAGAGATTGCAGCACCGTACGGCAGATGGAATTTTACCGCCAGTGGCGAGAATGAGAGCTGTTTTAAATACTTAAAATGGGGCCGTTGTCCTTACTTGAACAGCGTGCAATCATTCGTTTTCTGAATTTGCGTGGTGTGAAACCAATTGAAATTCATCGACAGTTGAAGGAGACATGTGATGGAGTTATGGATGTGTCGAAAGTGCTTTCGTGGGTGCGACAGTTTAATGAAGGCACAACATCGTGTGACAACAAACCGAAACAACCTCGGGCTCGCACAAGCCGGTCTGACGACATGATCGAGAAAGTGGAGAGAATTGTTTTGGGGGATCGCCGAATGACTGTTGAACAGATCGCCTCCAGATTTGGCATTTCTGTGAGGTCTGTGCACACAATCCTTCATGACGACCTGAAAATGCGAAAAGTGTCATCCAGGTGGGTGCCACGAATGCTGACGGACGACCACATGGCTGCCCGTGTGGCGTGTTGCCAAACAATGTTGACGCGCAACGACAGCATGAATGGGACCTTTTTTTCGGCGGTTGCGACAATGGATGAAACGTGGATGCCTTTTTTTCAATCCAGAAACAAAGCGTCAGTCAGCTCAATGGAAGCACACGGATTCACAGGCGCCAAAAAAATTTCTGGTAACCGCCTGTGCTGAAAAAATTATGGCGTCCATGTTCTGGGACAGCGAGGGAGTAACCCTTACCCATTGCAATCCAAAGGGCACTACGGTATCAGGTGCATCCTACGAAAATGTTTTGAAGAACAAATTCCTTCCTGCACTGCAACAAAAACGTCCGGGAAGGGCTGCGCGTGTGCTGTTTCACCAAGACAGCGTACCCACACATCGAGCTAACGTTACGCAACACTTTCTTCGTGATAACAACTTTGAAGTGATTCCTCATGCTCCCTACTTACCTGACCTGGCTCCTAGTAACTTTTGGCTTTTTCCAACAATGAAGGACACTCTCCGTGGCCGCACATTCACCAGCCGTGCTGCTATTGCCTCAGCGATTTTCCAGTGGTCAAAACAGACTCCTAAAGATGCTTTCGCCGCTGCCATGGAATCATGGCGTCAGCGTTGTGAAAAATGTGTACGTCTGCAGGGCGATTACGTCGAGAAGTAACGCCAGTTTCATCGATTTCGGGTGAGTAGTTAATTAGAAAAAAAAATCGGAGGCCTTAGAACTTGAATGCACCTCGTAACATTACCAGACAGACGTTCAAAAATGTGGTCAAACAATGCTACCTTAGAAGAGCTGAATGTGCCCTGCATATCTTCATGGCCACTGAGATTTGAAGGCCACCGCAAGATTTGGTTTCCATGTCAACAGAATAAGGGTACGTGAACCAAAAGGCATAAAAAAATAAATATGCCTCGAGGAATTCATACATCTAAAAGAAAAGGTTAAATCCGACGCACATCTGAGCAGTTCTGGAACCGCCTTCAAATACGTTAAAAAGTTGTCAGCCAAAGTTCATCAACAGAAACGGATTCTCATGTTGATGCAAGGAATGATTTAGATAATATCAGCATATCTGCAGAAGACAACATCGACAATACAGAAATGGTGATAATCATGAAGAAAATGAATCAGAAAGAAAGACTGAAAACGACGTTGGTGATACTGATGATAATGTTGCTACTATCAAAGACTATAATAATATGAATGAGTGTTGTCAGGACTGAAAGATGTCTCTACCTGTTCCCGATAATGTTCGCAGAGAGGAACATTTCCAAAACAGAAAGGACATTTGGTACTTGATTTAGGCACGGATGAAAAACAAAAGGTGATGGGCAGTACCTTTCACAAGAATGTTTTTTGTAAGTTGGTGCCTAATGGTGAAAGAATTCTGCGGACTTGGGCGGTTTACTCCCCTGTAGTACCCCTCTGCTGTCGTTTATGTGGTGCAAGATGCGGATTCCAGAAATGTTGGAAACTGAATCCTAAAGGGGTCCACCATGTACAAATGAACATCTCGAAAATCTTGAAAAGTGGAAAACTTTGGAAATGAGCTTAAAATTGCATGAAACTACAGATGAGGCAGCCTTGAAATTAATGGATACTGAAAAACTGAAGCGGAAGCATCTTTTATCTAAATTATAGGATGTAACTTTGTTTCTGACAAAACAAAACCTAGCATTTCGTGAACATGTTGAAGGACAAGGCTATACAAATCAAGGCAATTTCTTAGAACTAGTGAATCTCCTCTCGAATTATGATGGAGTTTTGAAAGAATACATCTTGAACTTGGAACATGGTAAATCACATAACTTATCACATTTGTCACAAGAAGTACAGAATAAATTTATAAATGTTTTAGTGAATCACGTAAAATCTGAACTTGTCAACGAAATTAGATCGGCTAAATGTTTCGGTATTATGTTTGACTAGCATAGCGCCTGGAATTTTCATGTTGTCCACAAACTGCACAACCGTCTTTACTTTTCACGCCAATTAAGATAATAGAAACATGGTCTTTTCCGAATGTATTTATGACCAAGAAACGGTTCTGGTAACTGGAGTCCCGGGATTTTGTTAATCATGAATCTTCTGTAGATGTAACCGAAAAGAGAAATACCAGTTTTCATAGATTTAGCTTTAAAAATTTCTTAATATAAGGAAATATTCCTTAAAAATTTTCATTGCCTATTTCAGCACCTCAGGGGTTGAATTTCCAAAACACAAAGCCAAATACAAATGCTCACCGATTTAACTCTACAAAACCTTCCATAATTAAATATGCCACGAAGTGAAGTATCAATTTTCGTAGGTGTAGCTTTACAAGTACTTTAGTAGCTCTTTGATAATGATTTACGTTAAAAAAACTTTCAGGCACTGTTTCATCTCCATAGGGTTTAAATTTCCAAAATTCCAGAAACATGCGTTTCTTTATTTCTGAACCAGTTTTCGTAGGTCTAGCTTCAAAATTGCCTTAATAGCGACATATTAAAAAAAAACTTTCCTTCCCAGTTTCACTCCCTTAGGTGTGATATTTAGAAAAATACCTTCTTAAACGACGCCTGCCGTACAAGGTTGACACCCTCTGCCTGCCGTACAAGGTCAACACCCTCTGCAAACTTTTAAGTTTCTATCCTTAATGGTTTTGGTTGGGCGATGACAGAGTGAGTTAGTCAGTCAGTCGGGACACTGCCTTTTATATACAGTGTAGAGATGACGCAGGTGACATTTCACGCCTTGATCAAGTGTCAGAAGTGATTCGTTTTGTGAAAACTGATAATAGAAAAGTGGAAATAAAAGAAATATTCCTTAGATTTTTTCTCTTTAAAAGGACACACTTATCTGAACAAAACATATCTTGTGTAACATTTTTCCGAACAGTAGACATAATTTTTACGTTTTTTCTGCTTCCACTATTAAACATAGCAAAGCATCTGCTAAAGGACTCATGACAACTGGAGTGCTCATATGCTGTAGCAAAAACAATGGCTGAAAATTTTGATTGGATTGTCGCTGAACAAAATCTTATGCCTACTGAATGCAATTTCACATAGTTTATGTCTTTACTTTTGGGATTAATGTACTAAGAGAAGTAAATTGTGCTCAGGTTGCATCGCAGAGTAAAGGCTTGAACCTTGATCAAATAGTTATAAAAATACAGGCACTTTGTCTTTATTCTGAACAAAAACGACATAGTCCAACATTCCACACTTTCCTGTCATCTGTATCTTCAGTATCTGCATGCCTCCCATGGTATTAGCCTTCCATCTCATTCTCAGCCGTCCCAGTGGTCTCTTTCTTTCAGCTTCTCCATCCGTTACAGCCTTTATTACCGTGTTCTGTCCTCTCCTCTTCACATGTCCGTACCATCTTAGTCTCTTAATTTTCACACTCGATACGACGTCAGGCAGTGTGTATAATTGTCTGAGTTCTCTGTTTTTCCTTATTCTTCACTGTTCATTTTCTTTCGCTCGTCCATATATTTTTCGCAGTATTTTATTTTCAAAAGTGATGAGTTTTTTCTCTGTTTTCTTTGTCAGGGTCCATGTCTCACTTGCATAGCACACTGCTGGCTTGATGATGGTCTGATATATCCTTATTTTACCATGCGTAGATAGTAACTTCGATCTTATGATGTTGTGCATAGCTCCTAGACATATTCCCCCCAGCTTGAATTCTTGTTACCATCTCTTGTTCTATGTGGTTTTACTGGTTGATGTTGTTCTGTATTGTTAGATTTCCGATTTTTAAATGGTTTGATCCCAAATGAGCTTATTGATACTACCACGAACTTTGTTTTACTTTCATTTACACTTAGACCCACTTTCTTTGCTTCTTCCATTAGCACAGTCCCCATTTTCTCCAGTTCTTCCATGTTCTTTCCTGTGAGCACAGTATCATCTTCAAAAGCGAGGACATTTATCTTTCTTCCTATGGTGACTCCTGCACTTTCACATGCTACTCTCCTCAGGGTGTTGTTGAGGGCCACATTGAACAGGGTCGGTGATGTATCATCTCCCTGTCTCACTCCTGTTTTTACTTCAAATGCTTCTGAGAACTCCCCCTGCACACTTTAATTCCATCACACACATTTTAGGTAGCATTTCCTCTCTTTCTATGCTGTCATATGTTTTGTTGAAATCTAAAAACAGGCAAAAAGTATCATGGTTGTGCTCCCTGTTCTTATATAATATTTGTCTTAATGTGAATATTTGGTCGATTGTCGATTTACCTTTTCTGAATCCTGCTTGTGCCGTGTCTAATATTTCCTCAATGCATGGTTTGAGCCTGTTCAGTGTAATTCTTGATATTACTTTATAGCATGTGCATAGGAGAGATATCCCTCTGTAGTTCTGTGGCAGTATTTTGTATCCTTTCTTGTATGTGGGACATATAGCGGCAGTTTTCCATTCCTCCGGCATTACTTCTTTTCTCCATACCTCTTTTATCAGTTCGGCTAACCATTCATGTATCTTCTCTCCCCCTTCTTTGATGAGATTCGCTGATATCATGTCTATGGCAGGGGCTTTCCCATTTTTTAGCTTTTTTATTGCCCCCTTCAACTCCATCAGAGTTGGTTCTTCGACTAATGGTTGTACGTTCTGATAGTTTTCTGTCATGTTTTCATTGTTGTAAGTACCTGCCGGGTTGTTTTGAAGTATTTCCTCCAGTTCGGTAAATTTCCTTCAGTCGTGGTGATCAGTTTTCCATTTCCGTCCTTCATCATCACAGGCTTAGCTCTGTACTCTTTTCATTGTGCTGTAAAACTGTTCACTATTGTTCTGGCTATAGTTCTCCCCAACCTCCTCTATCTGTTTGTGTATGGACGCTCTTTTCTCTCGCCTTATTATACTCCTCATTTCTCTCATGGCTTTCCTGTATTGTGTTTGGTTTTCATGGTTGTTATTGTTCATCATTGCCTGTCTGGCTTTCTTCCTATCCTGTACTGCTTTTCTACATGTTTCACTGAACCATGATTTGCGATTTATATTGGTATTATTATTATCTCCTTGTAGTTCATGCGCTGTCTCTCTCCGAACTGTCATTTTGTTCCATTTTGTGTTGATATCTTCATCTTCTTTTCTATTGTTGCCGTTTTCTAATTCAGCGAATCTATTTTAAAGCTTAATCCTAAACCGTTTATTCGCCTCCTCCTCTTTTAGCCTACTCGCATCTACTCTTTGGGTTCTTTTACCACTGTTGTTCTTTCTTGGTGGTTTTGGTAATTCTCGTTTCATCTTTATTAGCACAAGAGAATGGTCTGATCCTATCTCAGCCCCTCTCATTGTCCTGACATCTGTTATTGCCTTTTTATGTTTTTTCCATATCAAAACATGATCAATTTGGTTCCTAGTTAATCCATCCAGAGAGGTCCATGTTGCTTTATGTATGTCTTTTATGAGGGAATGATGTACTTGCTATTTTCATGTTTCTAGTTGTGGCGAAGTTGACAAGCCTTATACCATTATCATTTGATTCCGTGTGAAGGCCGTACATGCCTATATATGGTTCCCATTGCTGTTCTTGTCCTATTTTGGCATTTAAGTGTCCCAGCACAATTTTGATGTCATACTTTGGTAATCTGGAGTACATCTGGTCTAAGGTGTTATAGAATTCGTCTTTTATGTCTACCTCCTTGTCCTCTGTTGGGGCGTGAACAAGTATTAATGAGATGTTTCTAAATTTGCCTTTGATTGTGATGGAGCATATTCTTTCATTGACATTTTCCAGTGTCATCACATTGGCCATTATTTTATTCGGAACCGCAAATCCTGTCCCAGTGGATATGATCGTGTAGTTTTTCTCTCTGTGCTCACCTTGTTCAGGCCATCTTGTTTGCTGCAGAGCTGTAATATTCATCTTCTACTCTATTAGCTCTTCACAAGTATCTTTGTCTGTCCTGCAGCGTACAGTGCTTTTACGTTCCATGCACCTATTCGTAGTCCTTCTTTCATAAGCTTGAGTCGTTTTCCGTTAAATCCATTCCAATCCGAGGCTCGGTGTGAGTGTGTAGGAACCCGTCAGTTTTTTACTATGTTGAGTAGTTAGAACAACGATTAACCCTCACACTTATTCCGGACTTGGGAACGGCTGGAATGCTAGTTTTCTTCCAGGCTTGGTTGCGGAACAGGGATTGCTGCAAAAAATCGGAGTACTGTGACATTCCAATAGAAAGACGAATTCATCGTAAAAAAACTAATGACTAGGGAATTTGCTACCGATTCACGACTCACGTTGATGCCAGAGCATCAAACGGATCTGTTGGAATGTTTTGACCATTTCAGCACTGAACTATTCAAGATGTCGCCTCATTGTTCGGGGTTGTGCAGTCAAATACTTTGCTTTTGGGAAACAATGAGGAGCTGAAATTAGCTGTTTCACAATTTGCTGGTTATTATGATGAGATATCAGAAGTAGAGTACCTCTTTGAGATTCCGAGGCTGACTGGTCTGAAGCGGCCCTCCACGAATTCCGCTCTTGTGCCAACCTCTTCATGTCTGAGCAGCACTTACAATCTGTATGATATTTGTATTTGCTGGATATATTCCACTCTCTGTCTTCCTCTGCAGTTTTCGCCCTCTGCAGCTCCCTCTAGCACTATGGAAGCTATTCCCTCATGTCTAATCAGGTGTCCTACCATCCAGTCCGTTCTTCTTGTCAGTGTCTTCCGTATATTCCTTTCTTCACCGATTCTGCGGAGAACCTCCTCATTCCTTGCCTTATCAGTCCACCTGATTTTCAACGTTCGTCTGTAGCACCACATCTCAGATGCTTCGATTCTCTTCTGTGCCGGTTGTCCCACAGCCCATGTTTACTACCATATAATGCTATGCTCCAGCCGTACATCCTCAAACATTTCTTCCTCAGTTAAGGCATATGTTTGATAGCAGTAGACTTCTCTTGGCCAGGAACGCCCTTTCTGCCAGTCTTAGTCCGCTTTTGATGTCCTCCGTGCTCCGTCCGTCATGGGTTACTTTGCTGCCTACGTAGCAGAATTCCTTAACTTCATCTACCTCATGATCACCAGTCCAGATGTTAAGCTTCTCACTGTTCTCATCTCTTCTGCAACTCATTACTCTCGTCTTTCTTCGATTTACTCTCAATCCATGTTTTGTATTCATTAGAGTGCCATTCCATTCAGCATATCTTCCATTCGGCAGATTCTTCTTAGCTTTCACTGAGGACAGCAATGTCATCGGCGAATCGTATTATTGATATCCTTTCACCTTGAATTTTAATCCTGCTCTTTTATTTCCGTCATTTCTTCTTCGTTCCGTAGGTTGAGCAGTAGGGACGAAGGACTACATCCGTGTTTTACATCCTTTTTAAGCTGAGCACTTCGTTTTCGTTTTTTTTTTTTTTTTCTTAATGTTCCCTCTTGGTTCTTGTACATTACTCATCTTTCCCTACAGCTTACTCCTATATTTCTCAGAATTTCAAATATCTTGCCCCATTTTACATTGTCGAACGCTTTCTTAGGGCGACAGATCCTATGAAAGTGTCTTCAGGTTCCTTTAGCCTTGCTTCCATTATAAACAAATGGTTCAAATGGCTCTGAGCACTATGGGACTTAACATCTGTGGTCATCAGTCCCCTAGAACTTAGAACTACTCAAACCTAACTAACCTAAGGACATCACACACACCCATGCCCGAGGCAGGATTCGAAGCTGCGACCGTAGCAGCAGCAGCAGCCCGATTCCGGACTGAAGCACCTGGAACCGCTCGGCCACAGCGACCGGCTATCAATCAGTACTCAACAAGAAATAGGCATATCAATGAGCAAGGATACTAGATACATGATGATGCCAATTTTTCACGAATTGTTAACTGCCAGACACAACAACAAATAGATAAACATGTTGTTGTTGTCTTCAGTCCTGAGACTGGTTTGATGCAGCTCTCCATGAGATAAACATGTAATAATTGGATAATAATGAAATGATCGCGTGGCATTGTTGGCCGGGAGGTGGCATGCGGGGAAGTTCGGCCGCCGAGTGCAAGTCTCATCTCAGTCGACGCCACATGGCGCTGCTTGGCCGCCGGTGACGAGGATGAAACGAAGATGAGGACAACACAACACCCAGTCCACAAGCGGAGAAAAATCTCCAAGCTGGCACGGAATCGTACCCGGGCCCGCTGCCTGGGAGGCAAGCGCGCTACCACCCAGCTAAGCAGGCGGACAGACAATAAAGAAATACTGACAAAACAAAACGCAGTCGCAGTCGCTTCGGAACAACAGATGACAATTGGCGGGCGATGATCAGCAGTCTAGTACTCTGGGCCGATTTTGTCGTGCGCCGTCCTGGACAAATGGAGAAATGCGTACACGTTATTTTAACTTAATTTTAATAATCCAATAAATCCGTCAACATAACGTTACATAAATCGCTGCTATCGGCTCGTTCAGATGCCAACACCGGACTGATTCAAGACAGAAGACTAAAATAGCGGACATTGTGATATGCAAATAAAACACGAAATTAGATGTGCGATGTGGTATAAAGAGTTATAGCAATTTTTGTGTTCAAAGATTAATTACAGGATAAAATTCATTAATATTCGACAAAAATAGTAAATCATGCTTTAGATACTTCAAGGGGCTCGGATACCGGCCTGGCATTCATCTAGTCGGCTGTGGGAAACCGCCTAAAAGCACGTCCAGACAGGTCGGCACGCGGCCATCGTCGGCAGGAATTGACCCGCGGCCAATGAGCTGAAAGCAATTTGAACAGCACGTCTTATAAAATATTGCAAACAGCAGTTTATGCAGATGGACAGCAACTGACAGAGAAAAAAATTCAATGCTGACATGTTGGAAATCCATTGACTGACGGAATGCACCCTGTGCTGAAGGGTCCATCTTGTCACCACAACGGCGGTGGACTGGGCCTTTAAAAGCGGAACTGATGCCACAGAAACAGCAGACTCAATCACAAATTAGTCAACGATAATTAATTTTAATTAGGCGAACTTGTAAATTTATCGTTTTGTCGTAAGTGAATTTCCCTCTAAGAGAGAAGTAAAGATGTATCGTTTATTAGTGTCCGGACTTCCCAAACGAGTGAATTATCGTTTGATTACCGATATGGAATTAACAGCAGAAGGCGTGGTGGATGACATCATTGACACCTTCTAGGAGATTGCTTATCTTCGGAATTGCTGATAGCGCCAAAAATGGTAATCGGGCACGGGTAAAAAATGTTTATATCGCTTATTTTGAGGCAAGTAGAGATTGCGGGACACATTTTGGATAGAAAGTCGCTCTACGCATTTTTCCTGAGCGGCCTCCGACACATAGGCATATTTACATTATTCAGTCGTATCGTTTCACACAACTGCTGGTGGTTTAGATAACAGTTAAGAGCATCCATGTTGCTTGTAACAGAGCCGGTAAAACGTCAAAGAAATAAAATTAAAAGAAAATAGAACATCCCAAGAGCCGAAAGAAACCGAAAGATCTGTTTATCGCTTTTCATATCAGTTAAGTGAAGTAAGGAAAAGAGAATTTGCATCGTAATGCTTGCACCTGTTATTGTACAGTTTAATCGCAGATACGTTAGTTAAGGGCATGATGTCATTAAGATTTTCTCCCGCAGTGCCGGAATCCAACGTTCGTTCTTTTTCATTAAGTAACATATAACGCAGAGTTTTTCTACTAAGTTATTAATTTTGTGGTAAAATTTATGTCTACTAACTTAACTAAAGGAGTAAACGCAACAATAAAGAAAATGAAGTAGGTAAGTATGAATTCAGGCATCTAAAAATGAATGTCACAAAAAGTGCAGAACTGCAAATCAGGAACGATTGGATGTGAAGTTCAAAGCTGTAGAAGCTTACATGTCTATGAAAATGGTAGATGCTGCATACAGGGCAATTGAAGAAACGTTCGGAGAGAAGAGAAAAAATGAGAGGAACGTATAAAAGGACTACGCAAGCTAAATGAACTTGAAGACAATATTATAGAAAGGTAAGAGGAAGTGGATGAAGGTGAGAGAGAGGATGCGATACTGCGAGAGGAACTTCCTAAAGCACAGAAAGACCTAAGTCGAAACGCGAAATCTGCAATAGACGAAATTCCGTCAGACTCATTAAGATCTCTACGGAAACAACTATGACAAAACTATTACGCCTAAGTATACATGAGATAGGTGAAATACTCTCAGACTATAAGAGGAATATAATAATCCCATTTCCAGGGAAGTCAAGTGTCTGCAATATTACCGAAACATTGCTTTGTTAAGCCATACTTCGAAAATAATAACGCAAATTGTTTACAGAAGAACTATTATAAGATGACTTTAGGAAAGATCAGTTTGGGTTCCTGGTGAACGAGTGAACACGCAGCATTACTGACCCTAAGCGCCAAAGATACTGGTATAGGCAAGCGAATTCAAATACAAATATATGTAAACGCCTATGTAAGACAACAAGTGTCTGGTGCAGTTGTAAGATCTGTTATTGCTGCTACAATGGCAGGTTATCAAGGTTTAAGTGAGTTTGGAGGTGGTGTAGTCGGCGCACGAGGGATGGCATACAGCATCTCCGAGATACTGATGAAATGGGGATTTTCCCGTACGACCATTTCACGAGTGTAGTGCTACTATCAGTAATCTGGTAAAACATCAAATCTCCAACATCGCTGCTGCTGGAAACATATCCTGCAAGAACGGGATAAAAGACGAATGAATAGAATCGTTACTGCAACTTTCCCGCAAATTGCTGCAGATTTCAATGCTGGGCCATCAACAAGTGTCAGCGTGCGAACCATTCAATGATACATTATCGATATGGGCTTTCGGAGCCAAAGGCCCAATCGTGTACCCTTGATGACTGCACGACACAAAGCTTTACGCCTTGCTTGTGCCGGTCAGCACTGACATTGGACTGTTGATGACGGGAAACATGTTGTCTGGTTGGATGAGTCTGCTTTCAAATTGTGTCGAGGGGATGGAGACAACGTCATGAATCTATGGGCCCTGCATGTCAGCAGGGGACTGTTCAAGCTGGTGAAGGCTATTTAATAGTGTGGGACGTGTGCAGTTGGGGTGATATTTGACCCCTGATACGTCTAGATGCGACTCTAACAAGTGACACGTACGTAAGCATCCTGTCTGGTCACCTGCATCCATTCATGTCCAGTGTGGATTCCGACGGACTTGGGCAATTCCAGCAGGACATAGCGACACCCCATGTAACCTCCCCCTCACTTATCGTCCTTAATGACAGTGAAAAATTAAACCGCTTGCACCTAATGGAAATTTGGGAAAAGCAATCGTCACCGAAGTTAATCTGTCGGTAAAGAGGGAGGAAAGGGTTACATCTCAATGAAAGGAAAAATGCAAATGAAATTGGTGGAAATTAATTTTGAAAATGGGTAAAGTTAATAAAGAAAGTAAATGTGCGGTCGTTACGTTAACAATTAACTGGCGTTAATTAGATATTTGAGATTTGGGGAAAATTACGGTCGCAAGCCCTATGGACAACTAATATAATAACTGAAAAAGAAAGGCTGTTGCACATATAATTAGCACTAAAAGCGTGGCAACTCAAGGTTGGCACATGTTGTGTGAAAACTGAATGTTTGTCAGAAGTAATAAATTTCGATACACTCTGACTTAATTTAGCAAAAGGATTAATAAAATTGGAAAATTGAAAGTTAATTTAGTGACTGAAATTAATAGTGAACTTTGTTTCTGAAGCTCTAAGAAATCAATAAAATAAGGTTAGGCTTGGGCTACCTCAACAATCATTTCAAAAGCTACTTGAATCTACGCAATTTAGAAATAAGAGATTTAACTTTGAACTTGAATTAATGATTCTGAACAATTAACAATAGTAAAATTTAGTACGTACCAAGCTGAGCTGCAGTCACAGATAAGCTAAAATATGGTAAAAAACTCGTACTCTTAATTTGTGCTTGTGTAATTTAAATATTGTAGCCAGCTAAGCATACTTTAACTGAACTTTGCAATTAAAGCAGTGAAATGGAATGATATTACTTTAATGCTGCCGTCTGAATTTCAACGACACTCGGGTTCATTCAGGAAAAGGAAGGGACCCTGCTTGGTAATTCAATTGGGACAATGAGCAACAAAGGTTCATGCTACGTTGGTGTAATTTTGTGAGGTAAATTGAACAGTTTGAAAAGCTGAGGTCTGCCATGCAGTTCTAAAACTTGACGTGCTTCCAGTATTCCTTGTTGGTTGATTGAAGGTTTGAAGTCGTCGATCGAGGAGGTGGCGACAGTCACTCATTGTCGGCCGTCGCTGTTGCAGAAGCTGGATGTTGGCGCACCTTCTTCTCGACACAGTCACCAGACGAAACGGGCTTTTGATGTGCGCCAGCTAAATGCTTCCCGTCCGCGGCACCATGTCCGAAACTATTATAGCAAGTGGAGCGCAATTACATGCTGCCAAACCCCGAAAGCGCGGCAACTCGCGGGAGCGTCACACAACACACCTGCTCCACCGCCCTACTCCAGCCAGACTCTGCTCTGCCCCGCTCCACGCGGCAGAGCCAACACTACCAAAGATCCTAAACACTTTGGTTCTCCACGCGACCTATCGATGTAATTGTTCGATAGCATAGTTTTCCCTAGGCAAGACCCAGCGTAAAAATACAAACAATATTTACAAAACAAACCAATTATACATCAACATAAATATACAAATAGTAAAACAACTACAATATGTAAAGACACAGAAATGTCATATCTTCAGGTAACAAAATAAGGAAAAACTTTATAGTACAATAGATGGAAGTATGAGGATATGCATTTCCGGCGTTACACTCACACGTCCAGGATTGCTACAGAGTGTCTCCAGGAACAGTCTTCAGAGTTGAAACACTTTCTCTGGACAGGAAGTTCCCCAGACATGAACATTAATGAGCAGATCTGGGATGCCTTGCAGTTTGCTGTTCAGAAGAGATCTCCACCCCGTTGTACTCTTACGGATTTATGGACAGCCCTGCATAATTCGTGGTGTCAATTCCCCTGCAGCACTACTTCAGATATTAGTAGAGTTCACGCCACGTCACGCTGCGGCACTTTTGCGTGCTCGCGGGGACCCTACACGATATTAGCCGGGTGTTCCAGTTTCGTTGGCTCTTCAGTGTGTATTGAAAAAAGGCAACGCTACATTTACATCATTTGTTGATTTAGCGAAAGCACTTGACAAAGTTAACAGGGACATGCTCTTTTAAGTATTGAATGTATACCATGAAGTTTCGAGATTGGAGCCGGATGACGTCAACAACTTGCCATGATATTTCAGCTAACAACCATTCAGCCTTAAGGCGGGTGTTTTGGACTGGAGTCTGACTGACTGACTCCGCATTCTTTTCGTTTTATCTTTTGATGTAGTCTTCATCGGAAGGCGTTTACTATTATATTTAGGATTAGGAGAGGTTGTGTAATCTCCTCTTTATTATTGCATCGTCATTGGGGTGGAAAATGAGTTGTGGATTTTACTGCTTTTTGCCTACTACGTCTGTAGTATGTCTATTGGTCTTTTGTAGCGACCTTGGGCTGTTTGTAAATTCCCAAGGTCCCTGATTAGTGGATTCTCTAAATTCGACGCTTCCTTGTACAGTGTGGCAGCAGTCTTCTTGAAGCAGTCCAAGCTTTCCTCTTGTTGTGCCGCTTCATGCGCGTGTTTAGCTTGGAAGTTGTATGGCAAGTGATACATCCTTCTCAAGGCCTTGCTCTGCTGGGTCTGCAGCTTTTAAAGACGTGTCTTTGTTGCCGTACGCAATACTGTACAGCCATAATCCATTACTGGGCGGATAAAAGTCCTGTAAATGGAAACTATCTGGTCGATTAAAACTGTGTGCCGGAGCGAGACTCGAACTCAGGACCTTTATCTTTCGCGGGCAAGTGCTCTACCAACTGAGGTACCCAAGCACCTCTCACGACCCCTTCTCACAGCTTTACTTCCACCAGTACCTGATCTCCTGTACATTGCTACCCTATCCTCGGTGGTAAGTCCGAGCGTACATTAAGAAACGGGCAGAGTGCATCCAGTCTCTGCATGACTTACTGGCGGATGTCAGCGGTGAGCCGTCGTCAGGTGATCTTGCTGTCAAGTACGACACCGAGGTACTTTGCTGCGTAGCCCATTCTGAAGGCACGTTGAAGGGTAGCAGCCGAAGAAGGCCTGGTGTTCTCCTTGTGGTATCGATGACAGCATGGCTCTTCAAAGTGCTGAAGGAAATTCTCCATCTAGTTGACCGTCCCTCAAGTTCATGGCACGCTCCCTGCGCAGACGCATGTGCTGGGGCCATCTGCTCGTCATATTAATCGCAGTGCCACCTGCATAAGTGGCGCTTCCCACTCGTGGAGTCCTGGGGAGGTCATATGTGTAGAGACTATGCAGTGTCGCCTCAAAGATCGATCCCTGCGGAACTACTGCACTAATTCTTCTTACGGTGGACAGTTCTCCGGCACCACCACAAAAGCACTAACTTCTAAATATGAGGCGATCACTTTAACGTAAATTCCAGGGAAACCGATTTCAGTTAACTTCCTAAGCAACCCCTGGTGACACAGTGTCGAAGGCTTTCGATACATCTAAGAGTACTGCTCGACAGTATTCCTCGTTTTTGTAGGCAGTGGCGATTTCTCCACGACTCATATGAGTTGTTGGGTGGTTCAGTGTCCTTCACGAAACCCCCAAATGTTCAATGGGCAGCAGTCCTCTGACATCGATGTGTCTCCTTAATCCTCTGAGGAGAAGCCTGTCGAAGACCTTAACCGAGGCAGGAGGCTTATTGGCCTATAACTCTTTGTGTCCATGCCACACTTCCCAGGTATGGGCACAGCAATCACCACAGCACGCTTCCAGCTGCCTGGATACTTTTCGTCACTGGTGGTGTTAGGGAAGACATCTGCCAGGTGGAAGTTCCTTTAATGCTCTTCCTGGAGTCTCTTCTAGTCCTGGAGGTTTGCTATTTGGTAAAACTCTTTATAAAACAAGTGGCGTTTTATGTATTGACGGGTGGTATGTCCTCTTCATCGTCACTGCTCATCGACGGGAAAGTGGCGACACCCTCGGTAACATCAATCGTGTGTTGTCGGTCTTGGTGGTCCTCAACTGGTCTGAAGTTATCCTCAGAAACATCAGCAAGGGCGTCCGCTTTTATTCAGGCCGCTAATGTGACCCAGATGCTGTCTCCAGGGGCAGTATTCCGGGGGCGTTGGTGAAAATTCTGAGTACGTCCCACACGGAGGTGTCAGATTGTAGCGAGGAGGGTTTTTTAGTCCATCGCTGGTGCTTAAGACTGGAGAGCGCCGCTTTAATTTGCCTCCTAAGCAAATTAATTCCTCGCTTTACGCTCGGGTCTCTTGTACGGCGGCAATATTTGGAGAGGCGACGGCGCTCAGTAATAATTTCTTGAATTTCCGTAGGTAAAGTGGGGACTGAGCGCTCTAAGCTTCGTGGTGACTGAGTAGAAGCAGTTAGGACTTCAACAACTGTGGTGTTGAAAGTGGAAACAAGGTCGCCAACATGGTGTCCATCTTCAGTCAGAGGCCGCGCCGTGGAGAGTGATACATGGTTGCGAAAACTGTCCCAGTTATTCCGCCGAAAATTCTTTTAGATACCTGCGCTCACGAGCTCCAGTCCATTCAGAATATGAAACGCAGATGATCAGAAGGCAAGGCTTGTAGGACATCAGCTGTCATAAAGTTGTTGATGTCTTTTGTAATGGCTATATAAAGGACATCAGGACGTTCTCTGTGTGGATAAGACGTTGGTTCCATCGGTCCACAAACGCTGCATAAAGTTGCTCAACCACTTGCAGAGGACACTTTCCATTGCATTTGGTGGTTATCGAGTTCCATGCTGTGTGCTTCGAGTTGAGATCACTGGCGACAAATAGTTTCCCTCTCCGTTGTAACATCTGTCGTGCCTAACCTATATTGAGATAGCGGCCTATAAGTTTCTATGAATGTGACATTTCCTGAAGTGGTCTCAACAGCTACTGCCGTTGTCTCAATCGTCTTTAGTTTTCGTTCAGGTGCAGCATGTTGGCGAATATTTGCCTTTATGTAGTAGGCTGTGCTATTATCAGCAGTCAGCTAATCAGTCCTGTAGTATCGATAGGTAGCTACCTTTGCCCTCAAGGCTGGGCTTCAGGTGAGTTTCAGTCACTATGCATATATCGACGTTTTCGTCTCTCAAAAGCTGTTAAAATTGCAACAGGATAGGAAATAGTCCATTGGCATTTGTACATTCCTCTGGTCCTGGCCAGATTGAGCTGTTGATGTACGGCTTCCTGCAATGGTTACTTTTCTGGTGGCTGCATCTACTACTGCAGTTATGGTGCCAGGTAAACCGTCTGGCATTCTGCTGAAGTCATGAATTGCTGCTGTCAGGTTCGTGAGTTGCTTTGTAAGTTCTAGGTGGGCTGTCTGCTGAGGATGCTGTCGGCCGTCTTCACTCCAGAGGTCACTTGGCTCATGTTGCTGACATATTGGCACACCAGGAAACTCTGCTGTCATATGGTCCGGGCTTAAGACTCCCTGCACAAAGTCTGTTGCCACCAGACTACTATGAATCTTTGCCGTTCGTCGTTCCACGAAGGATGGTCTGCCTTTATGTTTATTCTGTTGCGCCGTTTCCTTCGGGGCTGTGGCTGGTAGCCGTCGCTTCCTTGCGCCTGTGACACCTTCTGTAAGATGCAGGAAGGCCCTCCCCACAGAGGCAGAGATTCCCTCGCGTGTGTGCAGTGTCTGCAGCCGCACTTGAAGCACACGCGCGCCATACTGCGCTGGCGTGCCACATGGCTAACTCCTTGGCAGTGATCATTCCACACGAAGGTCTCAGCTTCTCAATTTTGACTATTAGCACCCAGAGCCTCGTCATTTGAAACATTTGTCCATATTCTGCAGTGCCTTAAAGTACAACAACTCCTCACGGCGTCTTCCTCTGTGTGCCTGTGTAGTACAAGTAGTCCACAGCAGGAGCGACGAAACCAGCAACTTTAAGTTCTGCTTTTAGTTCTTCGTTGGTCATCCTATTACGGATGATGTAGATAGCTGTCTGCGATCTCACCACGGGAAACCCTATCGCCGCTCCTGTGTCGATGACTCTCACGTAATCTTCTGTCAGTTTCAGTTTATTCTTACCCACTTGTCTGGCGGTGAAGGGATGTTTGCAATTATTCTTTAATCAGTCGTACAGCTGTTTGTATGTCCTTGGGTACTGTAGCACGATAGGAGACATCTTCTGCTGCTTAGGCTGTGGCTGATGATCAGCTGCGCCTTGATTTGATCGAGCGTCTTCGTGAATTGCTTCAAATCTGTTGTTGGTCTCCACATCTGCCACCGACGTGACTTGTTTTTGTATGTCCGTCTTTCTGATTGGAGGTTTGAGGGACTTCGGCCATTCACTTATGTAACAAAATGGACGCAAGGACGGCTGTAGGTGTTCAGTTTAATTACATCCGTGACATGTTTCCATTTCGCCTGCCTCTTCTTCGGCGTGTTAGTGAAGCCTTCTTCGTCAACGACATTCGATGGCTATCTGTCGCCCGGCGCCGTACTGTCATGTCTTCTTTTTGGCTCGTAAGTCTTCACAGCTGCAGGACGCTCACATTCCGTTTCCTCTTCGCCGGAAAATTCCGAATTGCACGGCCTCTCATAGTCCGTGTACGCTGCCTCACCTGTCGTCGTCATTTTGCCTGCCGCCACAGCCACAGCAATCGCAGCGGGCGCCGTTGGGCCGGACTCTTCGGACGACTCTGTTGCGGTCGCAGACACGCATTACCAGGCTGGCAGAGATGGATCTTTTACTGGAGCCTGGCGTTTCGTGAGGTAAGATGGCGGCGTCACCAAGTTTCTGTTCTGTACTATCAAGATTTTCTGAAACCAAATGACGTTGTGGCCTTTACGAGGTGGTCTAATAAAGTTCTGCAGTTCAGCAAATATGTGTATACACGTTGAAATCATACATTGTAGAATCGTGTTACGAAAAGAATGTGAAGTTGCATACACATGCGTTTAAAGCAGACGGTAGTTTTCATAAGAACTCTAAAATACAGATAGACACTTATCATCAACGACAAATAGCACGTTCTACTAATTGGAGCACTTCCATGAGGAGCGTAATATTCGTAGAAAAGCCAAAGTTGATCAAAACTAGTTAAATGCGTATCATTAACCTACATCAGTTTATACCATATTTATGTAACCCTCCAAAGTGTACATAAACTATTTAATTATTTCCAGTATTCCAGATAAGACAAACTGTAATGTAGTTATTTAGGATTACATACAGCACAAAAGCAAAAATACGTAAGATGTTTATAGCTAGTCTTGCATTGTGACATGATCCTTTCTTTGTATCTTCCGTCTCCTGCACGAGAAATAACAACCAAACACGACGTATGTATTAACCATTTTGTCAAAACACTAAAAGTAACATACTTATATCAGTTTATCCCCATTTCTTACAGCCGTTTTATCAGTAAATAAACAGATTTTTACGCGTCCTTTGCGCTCGCCGCCATATTGCTATACTAAAGTCATGGCTTCAGTATCGCCGATGTTGTATGTATGTGTGTATTGAATTGCGGGCCTAGAAACGACGGAGAGGCTTCGTCCCCGCCGTAGCCCGCAGTGGTATACAACCCCACAGCAGGCCACAGCAGTCCACTCACCCCACCACTGCCCCACGCCAAACCCAGGGTTACTGTGCGGTTCGGACCCCAGTGGAGCCCCCCAGGGAATGTCTCATTCCAGGCGAGTGTAACCCGAATGCTTGCGTGGTAGAGTAATGGCGTACGAGTACGTGGAGACAGTGTTTGCACAACAAGCAAAGATGTTCAAATGTGTGTGAATTCCGAAGGGACCAAACTGCTTACGTCATCGGTCCCTAGACTTACTCACTACTTCAACTGACTTATGCTAAGAACGACACACAGAGGGAGGACTCGAACCTCCGGCGGGGGGCCCTCGCTAACAGTAATTGGATCTCGGCCAACGCGAGCAGCAATGTCGCGATACGATGAATAGCAATCGCGATAGGCTACAATCCGACCTTTATCAAAGTCGGAAACGTGATGGTACGCATTTCTCCTCCTTACACGAGGCATCACAACAACGTTTCACCAGGCAACGCCGGTCAACTGCTGTTTGTCTATGAGAAATTGGTTGGAAACTTTGCTCAGGTCAGCACGTTGTAGGTGTCGCCACCGGCGTCAACCTTGTTTGAATGCTCTGAAAAGCTATATAATTTGTATATCACAACATCTTCTTCCAGTCGGTTAAATTTCGTGTCTTTCTTTAAAAAGAAAGTAAATATTACAGTAACTTCAGAGAATTCAGCCAGGTAACACTTTCAGGGACCGCCGATATTTCGGCGGGTGAATACCCTGCCATTTTGAAGGCAAATTGCAACGGACAGGCGACGTACATGCAAATTTAAAACCTCGGTTCTCGGACCGAAGCAGGAAAGATAACACACACACACTGAACACTGGTGCCACCAGAGATGACCAGAGTCAGAGCTATCGATAGTGGGACTATGAATTCGCAGGTGACGCGGCATTGATTCTGTCCCCCTGTTTTTTGACACGGGAGAGAGCCGGATTCCAAACAGAGTTTTAACAGAAACCTCCATCCCTGTTAACGAGCTTGCTTGCTTATTTAATCTCAACTGTCTCCTTAATAAAACTGTCCCAGTAGCTGGACGTGCATGCCAAAAACTCGCTGTTATTATATAACATGGGGTGACCAGTATCCCAGCAACGTTCGGCAACAGCAGATCCGTTTGGCTGCTGTGATCGTGTGTGCCGTTTATGCTCAGTACATCGGTCCTCCACGGTCCTGGTAGTTTGACCAATATATGCCACGCCGCGGCTACAAGGAATGCGGTATAGACCCGCCTTACGCAGACCGAGATCATTCTTAACAGAACTCAAAAGCGCTCTAATTTTAGATGGAGTCCGGAAAACACATTTCACATCGTATTTCCGTAAAATACGACCGATCTTGTTGGTAGTAAGGCAAAAAGGCAGTAGACTTAGGTGTCGACTCAGAATTATCATCAATCACCCGATGTACAGTTGGTCGATAGCGCAACGCACGTTCAATCTATCACTGTAACCATTTTGACGAAACGTAACTTCATCTTTGGTGGCACCAGTGTTCAGTGTGTGTGTTATCTTTCCAGCATCAGTTCGAGAACCGAGGTTTTAAATTTGCATATACGTCGCCTGTCCGTTGCAGTTCGCCTTGGAAATGGCGGCGTGGTCTCCCGCCGAAATATCGGCGCTCGCTGAAAGTGTTACCTGGCTGAATTCCCGGAAGTTATTTGAAATTTATATACGCCAGGAGAAACACAGGTCTCATAAGTAAGTTTTAGTTTTCGTACTGAGTATACACTGGACGGATTGATACGCCACAGAAAAACAAAGGCGACCCTTTGTCAAAGTCTGGCACCTACAGAATTAATTGTGACAGGTAGCAAAAATTTTGTCTAGGTGAGATTCAACAAACCAGGTTGACCGAGATCAATAATTCTGCAGTTGTAGCACATCTGAAAGAGACTGGCGTCACTGTTCGAGAGGACCCCTGCTCAGTATAAGATCTACATTAAAGCAGGAAAGGAACCATTATGAATGGACTGGATGAGACAAATTTACACGCATACTAAAAGGAAGCGCGATGATGTGCTGAATGAACAAACACAAAATTGGGACGATGTGCTTAATGAAAAAAAAAAAAAAAAAACTAACATAGAATAAGGTTGCTGCCGATTTTAACCATGTGTTTGACGTTGTAGAAGGAAGTGAAGGTTGCATATAGTGCCCAGTTAGTCTGTAATTACTATTGTATGACAATTTACAATCTCATTGAACGCAAGAGTTTTTAAAATTCAAAGCTTGATAATGATCGTTTTAAAGTTTGATTGTCTTATGAGTTCCCGTGGAACAGGACGTAAGCTCGAACCTGTTTGTATATACAAGGTGGAATACGTACCATAATTTTCAACTCATCAACAGAGGATAAAACTGACGGACCATATCCCCGATATATATTGATAGGCGTGATCAGCTGGTCACTGCTGACTGCCTGTCAGTATATATTTGACCAGCTATTTATTGTCAAATGGCAAGTGTCGCATTAATCCGAGGAGTGTGATCTTACTCAGGTAGCATGATGAGTTTTTTTTTCTATGTATGACACTGCCAACTGCACCAATAGTTATTTTAAAGAGTTGTTTGTTCTCGCTTGTGTCTTCATGAATAGTGGGACTATTCACTTGAAAATGGCTAATGCCCAAAATCAGCTGATAACAATGTAAATAACAGTCAAGGTGGAAATTCGAATTTCCCTTCAGTTGAATAAAAACCCTCAAAGCGTGAATATGTCAAAACATACAGCCCGGTAGCGGCTCCCGTCCTCATTGCAGGTGGTGGCGTTAGTACACTGAAGCGCCAAAGAAACTGGTAAAGGCATGCGTATTCAAATAAAGAGGTATGTAAATAGGCACAATTCGGCGCTGCGGTCGGCAGCACCTCTATAAGACAGCAAATGTCTGGCGCAGTTGTTACGTACAACGGTTACTGCTGCTACAGTGGCACGACTTACATTACATTTATCGTTTTCAATGGATCCCAAGGAGAGGAGTGTCTGGGATGTGGAAAAAGTTAAGGTTTAAGTGAGTTTGGAGGTGGTGTTGTAGTCGGCGCACAAGCGGTGGACACGGCACCTCTGCGGTAGCGATGAGGTGGGGATACTCCCGTACGACCACTTCAAGAGTGTACCGCGAATATCATATATACGGTAAAACATCAAATCTCCGACATCGCTGCGGCCGGAAAAAGACGACTGAAGAGAACCGTTCAACGTGGCAGAAGTGCAACCCTTCTGCAAATAGCTGCAGATTTCAGTGCTGGGTCGCCAACAAGTGTCAGCGTGTGAACCATTCAACGCAACATCATCGACGTGGGCTTTCGGCGCCGAAGGCCCACTCGTGTACCCTTGATGACTGCACGACACAAAGCTTTACGCCTCGCCTGGGCCCTTCAGCACTATCATTGGACTGTTGACGAATGGAAACATGTTACCTGGTCGGACGAGTCTGCTTTTAAATTATATCGAGCGAGAGGACGCGTACGGTTATGAAGACAACCTCTTGAATCCATAAACCCTGCATGTCAGCAGGGGAGAAGGTTCTGTGATGGTGCGAGTCGTGTGCAGTTGGACTGATATGGGTCCCCTGATACGTCTAGATACGACTCTGGCAGGTGACACGTACGTGAGCAATTTGGCTGATCACCTGCAGCTATTCATGTCCATTGCGCATTCCGACAGACTTGGGCAATTCCAGCAGGACAATGCGACACTCCACTTGCCCAGAATTGCCACATACTGGCTCGAGGAACACTCTTCTGAGACATGAACATTACTGACCATTTCTGCACTTCAGAAGAAATCTCCACCACCTCGTACTCTCACGGATTTATCCTCCAGGATTCACGGCGTCAGATCCCTCCAGCACTACTTCAGGCATCAGTCGAGTCCCTGCCACGTCGTATTGCGGCACTACCGCGTGGTCACGGGATCCTACACGATATTAGGCAGGAGTGCCAGTTTCTTCGGCTCTTCTGTGTAGAAGAAGAATGTGACCATAAATGTGGGACTTCTTCTTGCAAGTGAGGTGAAGTACCCTCTGGACGTCAAAATTATGCTATGTAACTCTACCTGTAACTTAAAAATCAGTCGCAGACCACTTGCCAGTGCAGGTATGATCTTGGCTCATGAGTTCTGCCCAGTGGTGACTTTCGGAAATCCTCAATATAGTGGTGCCAAAGTCATATTATCCCTAGATGAGTCGGTTCGTCTACGTGAAACTTCAGTGCAGGTTGCTGTCAAGCTGAGTGGTATTATTCAGGCTTCCCCAGTGATACTAAGTGAACATATGATCACCTCAGGGGACTTCCCAGGGACTACTAAAATTTTTAATGTAAAGGAAAGCACTCATCTGCAAGAGCAGACATTTAAAAGTTTAATGTACGGCAGTTATGTGACCCAATATGTTCTAGACAAGCAGCTGAGCGGGCAAGCATACGTGTAAGGATTCTACGAGAAAATGTGGACTAATTTGAGGGAGTTAGTGTGCGAAACTCCTAATCTGTCGGAAGAAGTCATCATTCAACTCTATGAGACATGCTGTGTATTGATACATGAGAATATGTATGGATCAGCCATGTCTGATGTGGCCACTGAACTATGGCAGTACGTAAGCATGTACATTTACACAGCTTTGTATGAGAGTTTAAAATAAAATTCGTGATCTCCTCGGGAAACCTGGACAGCAAGCTACACCGCGATGCAGAGCGCCTCTCTTGCAGAGTCTGCCACTTGAGTTTGCTAAACATCTACGTCACGCCATCACGCTTACCAAATAACCCTGTGACGAAACGCACCGCTCTTCTTTGGATCTTCTCTATCTACTCTGTCACCCGACCTGATACGGATCCCACACTGATGAGCGATACTCAAGTATAGGTCGAACGAGTGTTTTGTAAACCACCTCCTTTGTTGATGGACTACATTTTCTGTGGACTCTCCCAATGAATCTCAACCTGATACCCGCCTTACCAACAATTAATTTTATATGATCATTCCACTTCAAATCGTTCCGTACGCATACTCCCAGATATTTTACAGAAGTAACTGTTAGCAGTGTTTGTTCCGCTATCATATAATCATACAATAAAGGATCCTTTTTTCTATGTATTCGCAATACATTACATTTGTCTACGTTAAGGGTCAGTTGCCGCCCCCTGCACCACGTGCCTATCCGCTGCAGATCTTCCTGCATTTCGCTGTGATTTTCTAATGCTGCAACTTCTCTGTATACTACAGTATCACCTGCAAAAATCCACATGGAACTTTGTAAGGTATCAGGCAAATCCAACACCTTCCATGAAAACCCTGACATAATAAGCAAATCTACTAGTATGTCACATAGCTCCAAATAAATCGTGACATTAAATTAACAAAAGTAATACGAGTAACGAGTGAGCAAATGGAATACCACAGACTAACACAAGAATGCCTAAATGCATGTCGTACCTTCCCACCGTGAGGCAGACGCAGTTCCGAGGTGAGAAACGAGGACAGAAGCCGAGAGCAGAACCGTGTTGAGCTAGAAGGCCCTACGATAAGGAACGGACGGCCCAGCCTACCTGTACAACTACCACCCGCACGTTTTAGCGTGAGACTTTTTCGTGTCTCAGGTATGTCAAGGACCACCCCCAGCCCATGTTAAAAGCTAGAGCCCTCCAGAAAAGCAGTATAGATCTTACGATAACACAAAAAGGGCCACTACCACCCGCAAGTTTTAGCGTGAGACTTTTTCGCGTGTCTGTTACATTAGGACAATCCACCAGCCCATGTTAAAAGATAGAGCCCTCCAGAAGAACAGTATAGATCTCACGATAACGCTAAAAGGACCACACCAGCTGCAGGTTTTAGCGTGAGACTTTTTAGCGTCTCTGTTACGTTGCAAACTTTAAAAACATTGCCCCACCACGAAAAGTATAACGTTTCTCATTGGATTGACAGAATTTTTGTAGGCGGAGCTTAAGGTTAACATTGAGACCATGATTGGTCAGATGAAAACATAGCCAGATAGTTTTTTTTTAACTAACTTCGGTAAATTGTAGTAAGGAGAAGTTAGAGAGTTGGATCCGAGACGGCGAGCTGGATGGCTGCTGCGCCGGCCGCTGCCGCCCTGACGCTGCTTAAACACCGACAAGGTAATGAACGCACGCGATGCCGCATTTTTGAGCGCATAAGGCTTCACTCAGAACTGCAGAAGTCTCATCTGTTACAGCCCCTTTTTGCGTAATACTAATGGTGATCGTTAATTAAAACTCATGGTGTTCACATTTGCCACTTGAAGAACAGATCTGAAACGCGATGATTTTTCTTTTATATACTTATTGAGAAGCCACATCAGTCACTGTAATTTACGACAAGTTAAATAAGTAATTAAAGATAATTGAGGGTCACTGTAGACCATTTTGAAGTTGTAGACCATTTTGATAGTTTTCTCTTTTGTGAAACTTAAATAAAACCGAGATTATAGATGTGATATGGCATAGGTCATTCTTCGATCGATTGTAGAACTTGGAAACCCATTCAGGGAATATTCGTTCACATTATTGTTGAACGCAGTTGGTTTTTACCATCCTGTATTAAAACATTTCCTTTTATCAATAGTGCAATTTATAAACGAATTTTTGTGAGTAGAATAAAATTTCCAATGGTAAACTTAACTGCTTTTTCGACGTTATTTTACCAGCTAACTAAAAATAGGAATGTCTTGAACCCTTTCCACTAAATTTAGTTAGTATTAAGATTATTTTACAGGGAGTGCAGTGGAGCTGACGCTGAGATCATTTAGTATTTGGTTATATCATCGCTAGTCTCACTGAACTCTTCTGAATTCTACATGTCATGTGTGGTCTGGCGTCTCCTTACCAGCAACAGGTCCCAGGTTCAAACTAGTTAATTCCCTAAAAAACACGCTCAGAGCGTCGTTGCGCGAAAGTGGTAGGGAGACACGATATAGTACAATCAGACACCACCATGAATGTTTAGAACTTCCGACACTATCTGCTAGGTCATTTATATACACTCCTGGAAATTGAAATAAGAACACCGTGAATTCATTGTCCCAGGAAGGGGAAACTTTATTGACACATTCCTGGGGTCAGATACATCACATGATCACACTGACTGAACCACAGGCACATAGACACAGGCAACAGAGCATGCACAATGTCGGCACTAGTACAGTGTATATCCACCTTTCGCAACAATGCAGGCTGCTATTCCCCCATGGAGACGATCGTAGAGATGCTGGATGTAGTCCTGTGGAACGGCTTGCCATGCCATTTCCACCTGGCGCCTCAGTTGGACCAGCGTTCGTGCTGGACGTGCAGACCGCGTGAGACGACGCTTCATCCAGTCCCAAACATGCTCAATGGGAGGGACAGATCCGGAGATCTTGCTGGCCAGGGTAGTTGACTTACACCTTCTAGAGCACGTTGGGTGGCACGGGATACATGCGGAGGTGCATTGTCCTGTTGGAACAGCAAGTTCCCTTGCCGGTCTAGGAATGGTAGAACGATGGGTTCGATGACGGTTTGGATGTACCGTGCAATATTCAGTGTCCCCTCGACGATCACCAGAGGTGTACGGCCAGTGTAGGAGATCGCTCCCCACACCATGATGCCGGCTGTTGGCCCTGTGTGCCTCGGTCGTATGCAGTCCTGATTGTGGCACTCACCTGCACGGCGCCAAACACGCATACGACCATCATTGGCACCAAGGCAGAAGCGACTCTCATCGCTGAAGACGACACGTCTCCATTCGTCCCTCCATTCACGCCTGTCGCGACACCACTGGAGGTGGGCTGCACGATGTTGGGGCGTGAGCGGAAGACGGCCTAACGGAGTGCAGGACCGTAGCCCAGCATCATGGAGACGGTTGCGAATGGTCCTCGCCGATACCCCAGGAGCAACAGTGTCCCTAATTTGCTGGGAAGTGGCGGTGCGGTCCCCTACGGCACTGCGTAGGATCCTACGGTCTTGGCGTGCATCCGTGCGTCGCTGCGGTCCGGTCCCAGGTCGACGGGCACGTGCACCTTCCGCCGACCACTGGCGACAACATCGATGTACTGTGGAGACCTCACGCCCCACGTGTTGAGCAATTCGGCGGTACGTCCACCCGGCCTCCCGCATGCCCACTATACGCCCTCGCTCAGAGTCCGTCAACTGCACATATGGTTCACGTCCACGCTGTCGCGGCATGCTACCAGTGTTAAAGACTGCGATGGAGCTCCGTATGCCACGGCAAACTGGCTGACACTGACGGCGGCGGTGCACAAATGCTGCGCAGCTAGCGCCATTCGACGGCCAACACCGCGGTTCCTGGTGTGTCCGCTGTGCCGTGCGTGTGATCATTGCTTGTACAGCCCTCTCACAGTGTCCGGAGCAAGTATTGTGGGTCTGACACACCGGTGTCAATGTGTTCTTTTTTCCATTTCGAGGAGTGTATATTGTGAAAAGCGAAGGTTCCAAAGCACACCCCTGTGGCACGCCGGAGGTTACTTTAACGTCTGTAGCCGTCTCTCCATTGAGAAGAACATGATGTGTTCTGTTTGCTAAAAACTCTTCAATCCAGCCACACAGCTGCTCTGATATTCCGTAGGCTCTTACTTTGTTTATCAGGCGACAGTGTGGAACTGTATCGAACGCCTTCCGGAAGTCAAGGAAAGTGGCATCTACCTGGGAGCCTGTATCTAATATTTTCTGGGTCTCACGAACAAATAAAGCGAGTTGGGTCTCACACGATCGCTGAATCTACAGAGTACGTTCTGGGTTTCCAGAAATGACATTATACGCGATCAAAAAACATGTTCTAAAATTCTACAACAGATCGATGTCAGAGATATAGGTCTATAGTTTTGCGCATCTGTTCGACGACCATTCTTGAAGACTGGGACAACCTGTGCGCTTTTCCAATCATTTGGAACCTTTCGTTCCTCTAGAGACTTGCGGTACACGGCTGTAAGAGGGGGGGCAAGTTCTTTCGCGTACTCTGCGTAGAATAGAATTGGTATGCAGTCAGGTCCAGTGGACTTTCCTCTGTTGAGTGATTTCAGTTGCTTTTCTATTCCTTGGACACTTATTTCGATGTCAGCCATTTTTTTGTTGGTGCGACGATTTAGAGAAGAAACTGCAGTGCGGTCTTCCTATGTGAAACAGCTTTGGAAAAAGGTGTTTAGTATTTCAGCTTTACGCATGTCATCCTCTGTTTCAATGCCATTATCATCTCAGAGTATCTGGATATGATGAATCGATTCACTTACTGATTTAACGTAAGACCAGAACTTCCTAAGATTTTCTTTCAAGTCGGTACATAGAATTTTATTTTCGAATACACTGAACGCTTCACGCATACCCCTCCTTACGTTAACTTTGACATCGTTTAGCTTCTGTTTGTCTGAGAGGTTTTGACTGCATTTAAACTTGCAGTGAACCTCTCTTTGCTTTCGCAGCAGTTTCCTAACTTTGTTGTTGAACCACGGTGGGTTTTTCCCGTCCCTCACAGTTTTACTCGGCACGTAACTGTCTAAAATGCATTTTAAGATTTACTTGAACTTTTTCCACAAACACTCAACATTGGCAGTGTCGGAACAGAAATTTTCGTCTTGATCTGTTAGGTAGTCTGAAATCTGCCTTGCATTACTCTTGCTCAAAAGATAAACCATCCTCCTTTTTTTATGTTCCTATTTACTTCCCTACTCAGGGATGCTGCAACGGCCTTATGATCACTGATTCCCTGTTCTGCACATACAGAGTCGAAAAGTTCGGGTCTGTTCGTTATCAGTAGGTCCAAGATGTTATCTCTAAGAGTCGCGTCTCTGTTTAATTGCTCGAGGTAATTTTCGGATAGTGCACTCAGTATAATGTCACTCGATGCTCTGTCCCTACCACCTGTCCTAAACATCTGAGTGTCCCAGTCTATATCTGGTAAATTGAAATCTCAATCTAAGACTATAACATGCTGAGAAAATTTATGTGAAATGTATTCCAGATTTTCTCTCAGTTGTTCTGCCACTAATGCTGCTAAGTCGGAAGGTCGGTAAAAGGAGCCAATTATTAACCTAGCTCGGTTTTTGAGTGTAACCTCCACCCATAACAATTCACAGGAACTATCCACTTCTACTTCACTACTGGATAAACTACTACTAACAGCGACAAACACGCCACCACTGGTTGCATGCAATCTATCCTTTCTAAACACCGTCTGTACCTTTGTAAAACTTTCGGCAGAATTTATCTCTGGCTTCAGCCAGCTTTCCGTACCTATAACGATTTCAGCTTCGGTACTTTCTATCAGCGCTTGACGTTCCGGTACTTTACCAACGCAGCTTCGACAGTTTACAATTACAATACCAATTGCTGCTTGGTCTCCGCATGTCCTGACGTTGGCCCGCACCCTTTGAGGCTGTTGCCCGTTCTGTACTTGCCCGAGGCCGTCTAACCTGAAAAACCGCCCAGTCCACGCCACACAACCCCTGCTACCCGTGTAGCCACCTGCTGTGTGTAGTGGACTCCTTACCTATCCAGCGGAACCCGAAACCCTACCACCCTATGGCGCAAGTCGAGGAATCTGCAGCCCACACGGTCGCAGAACCGTCTCAGCCTCTGATTCAGACCCTCCACTCGGCTCTTTACCAAAGGTCCGCAGTCAGTCCTGTCGACGATGCTGCAGATGGTGAGCTCTGCTTTCATCCCGCTAGCGAGACTGGGAGTCTTCACCAAATCAGATAGCCGCCGGAAGCCAGAGAGAATTTCCCGCATCCATAGCGACACACATCATTGGTGCCGACATGAGCGACCACCTGCAGATGGGTGCACCCTGTACCCTTCATGGCATCCACATCTGGAATGACTCCCCCCGGTATGCACACGGAGTGCACATTGGTTTTCTTCCCCTCTCTTGCTGCCATATCTCTAAGGGGCCCCATTACGCGCCTGACGTCGGAGCTCCCAACTACCAGTAAGCCCATCCGGACCCCCAGAGTGATGCTCATTGGCAACAGCCTCAAGCTGTGTGACTGAAGCCAACACTGCCTGAAGCTGGGAGCCAAGGGATGCCGACTCAGCCCGCATCCGAACACAGGAGTCGCAGTCGCTAGCCACGCTAAATACTGTTGTGCAAAGAACGTCTGAACTAATCTACAGGGAGCACAAACAATTAAACACAAAATTTAAACGGTTATTAAAATACAAGATTGCGTAGTAAATGCGGTATTGCTGCTACTTGCGCTGTGCTGACCCACTGCTTGGCGGCAGAAGAAGCCTACGCGATTTTACACTATGCAGGTACCCAAATGCGATGCTACAACTCTCAAATAATATAATACGCCCGAAATTTATGAAATAAACAATGCAAGTACTCAAAAACAAAAATTGCTAACACATACTCATGGTATTTGCTTCAAGCTTGTACATGTATTCTTAAAAATATTATTTCAATCCATATACCTACTTCTACAGGAGATCCTGTTGCACATTTACAGTGTAACATGCATGATATTCAGCAAAGGCAATGATATACCACAACCTGAAAAAGTGAAGCCTAACACTGTGCTTACACTTGATGGTGTAGCTGTGCAGAAACAGAATCAAAATGGAAATATTTTTTCTGTTTTGTCTGTCATATTGGTGTCGATATCTTTTATCTGAGGCAGACATACTCTAGGATTCCAAAGCTGTTGAAAAGGGGTAGTGCACACATTATTATTGTCTACAAACTGGACAAAATGAATTTAAAACATAATTATCAAGCACACGTAGGAATTGACAAGACAATCAATGATTTTGTAGACATATGTGCGAATTGCTGGAATCACATATAGTGCAGGTTTTTAGTTACTGATAAAATGAGAAAATTGAATGATGGGTGTTATGGAAGAAACTTTCAGGACTTACACGGTAATGCTGTCATTTACCGTGTTGTAAAGTTATCACATGATAAAATCCAATTACAAAATGATTTAGACGAGGTACTGTATGGCGCGAAAGGTGGAAATTGATTCTAAGTAATGAAAAGAGTGAAGTTATCCAAATAAGTACTAAAACGAATCCTCTAAATTTCGATTACATGTTAAATCACAAAAATCTAAAGACTGTGAACTCAGCTAAATACTTAGGGATTACAATTACAAGTAACTTAATTTGGAACGATCAAACAGACAATGTTGTAGGGAAAGCGGACCGAAGACTGTGATTTATTGGCAGAACACTTCGAAAATGCAACAACTCTACTAACGAGACTGCCTACTCTATGCTTGTCCGTCCTCTTCTGGAGTGTTGCTGCGCTGTATGGGATACTCATTAGACAGGATTGACGGAGGACACTGGAAAAGTTCGAAAAAGGGCAGCTCGTTTTGTATCATCGCTTAACAGGGGAGAGAGAGTGATGGGGTGGCAATCACTAAAACAAAGACGTTTTTCGTTGCGGCGGGATCTTCTCATGACATTTCAATCACCAACTTCCTCCTCAGATTGTGAAAATATTTTGTTGGCGCCCACCTGCGCAGCGAGGAATGATCAGCATAAAAACAAAAGAGAAATCAAAGTTCGTAAGGAAAGACTGATGCGTTAGTTTTTTTCCGCGCGCTGTTCGAAAATGGAACGGTAGAGATATAACTCGAACGTGGTTCGATGAACCCTCTGCCAGCAGAGTAATCATCGAACGTGGTTCGATGAACTCTCTGCCAGCAGAGTAATCATGCAGATGTACAATATTGCTCAAGTGTGTGACCCGTACCAGATTGGACTAACAGGGAATTTTGATCATAAAATGAGAAGGCCAACACGAGTGTCCACAAATTTGTTTGACCCATGGGAGACTGCCACGGAGACGCTGATGAAACTGAACTGGAAGCCGCCTGAAGATAAACGCGCACTACTCCGAGAAAGTTTACTTACAAAGTTTCAAAAACTAGCTTTTAATGATGAATTAGCAATAAAACCGCCTGCGTATCATTCCCGTAGGGACTGCGAGAACAGGGTTCGATTAGCTACAGAACGCACAGAGGCGTTTAAATGATCATATCGCCCTCGCTCCATACGTTCAATGGAGCGGTAGAAGTCCCTAATAGTCTTCGGACTGAAGATCACGACAGCTACAGCAGTAGTTTTTTTTTTTTTTTTTTTTTTTTTTTACCATGATGTCGTAGAGCTTATCATGGACTTTGACTACAAAGTATTCCTCCAGCGGCATTACATGACATTGGCACCTTTCTACTCTGGCAAGGCATATTTTAGCTCTGCGGTACTTTAGTGTTCTCGCATAGTATCCAAACCAATCAACTGACACAGATGTATGTCACAGGAAATGGTGGGTTTTTTTAACTGTACGTAGTATTGCGTCAAAACAATACACGTTGCTCAAAGTTCCAAACAATAAATAAGTCCCACTGCGTTATGTTCAGTAATTGACAACTGCTTTCTCACGTCTTAGGGAACCAGCTATAATCAGGATCTAGGTTTGTTCAGATCAACTCTCAATTAAAGTGGAACTAATCTTTCTGCTGCTTTCGTTGAGGTACTTGAAATTTTATCACAAAATAAAGAAGTCACAATTCCTCAGCATTAAAAGTGCCTGTATTTGGTTTAAAGCACATTCCGAAATTTCATGAGCACCGCCGCAACTCGATGAAGCATGTCGACTTTGGTAGATCTACTACACAAGGAGAATTTTATTTATCATTTTCCAAAGGCCGATCTGGTATCCAATTAACTCCATAATTGTACAGAATATTACCTTAAGGTACACATCACAAATAATCATGATATTATGCATGAAAGTATTTTTCTACACACATCAAAAAAAGTTTTGCATCACCACGGTTCCGAGAGTTCCGAAACCTGTACAGAAAATTGGAATAGAGATCAACATTAACATCATTTCCGCCCTTTTTATTCCTCATGGAAACCACACATTGCATGTTGTACCACCATACAGCGAGACTTTCAGAGGTGGTGGTCCACATTGCTGTACACACGTGCGGGTTCCCAGGTTCGATTCCCGGCGGGGTCAGCGATTTTCTCTGCCTCGTGATGACTGGGTGGTTACGTCGTCCATAAACAGCTCTTTTCAATCTATCCCAGGCAGGTTCGATAGGGTTCATGTCTGCAGAACATGCTGGCCACACTAGCGGAGCGATGTTGTTATCCTGAAGGAAGTCATCACAAGATGTGCACTACGGGGGCGTGAATTATCGTCCATGAAGACGAATGCCTCGCCAATACGCTGCCGATATGGTTGCACTATCGATCGGAGGATGGCATTCACGTATCGTACAGCCGTTACGGCGCCTTCCATGGTCACCAGTGGCGTACGTCGGCCCCACATAATGCCACCCCAAGACATCAGGGAACCTTCGCCTTGCTGCACTCGCTGGTCAGTGTGTCTAAGGCTGGACAGTGTGTCTAAGGCGTTCAGCTTGGCCGGGATGCCTGCAAACACGTCTCCGACGAGTGTCTGGTTGAAGGCACATGCGACACTCATCGGTGAAGAGAACGTGATGCCAATCCTGAGCGGTCCATTCGCCATGTTGTTGGGCCCATCTGTACCGCGTATGTTATCGACAGTTCTTGTCTCTCTGTATCTCCTCCATGTCCGAACGACATCGCTTTGGTTCACTCCGAGACGCCTGGACACTTCCATCCGCTGTATTGACCGTCTAGGCGTGGTTGAACTACAGGCAACACGAACCGTGTACCTCCTTCCTGGTGGAATGACTGGAACTGATCGGCTGTCGGACCCCCTCCGTCTAATAGGCTCTGGTCATGCATGGTTGTTTACATCTTTGGGCAGGTTTAGTGACATCTCTGAACAGTCAAAGGAACTGTGTCTGTGATACAATATCCACAGTGAACCTCTGTCTTCAGGAGTTTTGGGAACAGGGGTGATGCAAAACGTTTTTTGTTTTATTTATTTCACCTGGCACTACACACTTCGAAGGCGTGTAGCCCTGTTTACGATTATCTAGACTGTCACTTGTATTTTCTCAGCTATTTAGAAACGTAGTCTGCAGTTCGACAAGAGGGAGATCTATTTGCATATTGTAGAATCTAAAAGAATAATCAAGATGTCTGAACGTGCCACGCTGTCAGATTTAGTTAGATGAAGTTAGGTTAATGTCTCTCTCTCTTCTCCCAACAAGGGCTATGTTTAGAATATGCAGGCGGAAGACATTTTTCGAACTCTGTTACTAATCATGACAGCCAGTATTTTGTCAATAAAACTATGGAGGGAATTACGATTTTGAAACTCTTAGGAAACTGATTCGGCAGAGTACTAAAACTATGTTTAATGCTCCTCGACACGTATTTAAGTTCGTCGGCTTCGGGCGTAAAGGATAGTGCAATACTTGTAAGTTCCTGCTGCGATAGTACGACAGAGTTACAAGACCTTCCTCCATACTGTTTTACCGAAAACAATTCATTTTCATTTAGGATGTAGTTCCCCCTAAAAAGAAATCAGAAATATATTTCTTTGTTTTCTTTTTTAATGTTACTTGTAACATTGTATGGAAGTGAAACATGGACAATAAATCGTTTGGACAGGAAGAGAATAGAAGCTTTCGAAATGTGGTGCTACAGAAGAATGCTGAAGATTAGATGGGTAGATCACATAACTAATGAGGAGGTATTGAATAGAATTGGGGAGAAGAGGAGTTTGTGGCACAACTTGACGAGAAGAAGGGACTGGTTGGTAGGACATGTTCTGAGGCATCAAGGGATTACCAATTTAGCATTGGAGGGCAGTGTGGAGGGTAAAAATCGTAGAGGGAGACCAAGAGATGAATACACTAAGCAGATTCAGAAGGATGTAGGTTGCAGTAGGTACTGGGAGATGAAGAAACTTGCACAGGACAGGGTAGCATGGAAAGCTGCATCAAACCAGTCTCAGGACTGAAGACCACAACAACAACAAATATATAATAATCCATGACAACGGAGATTGTGAAGTTATGGTGGTAAATAAGGCTTCGGTGGGCGTTCATCAGCGTGTAGACAGTCATATTAAATTATGAGCTGTTGGTTGTCTTGTCAAAAAACAGATAGCGGTTATCATTTACGTGAACAGAAAAACGTAGCTTTAAAGGCCAGTGTCGTCAGCGTGAAGCAGAAACACTTATGCGTACATTGTCGTCCTGATGAATGACTTCGCAACTCGGTTGAAACCGCGGATTTTTAATATTCCAAGTAACTTACCTAATGTTGCGACAATACTCCCAGAAGGACTGTAATGAAGTTTACAACATTCAGGGAAGGCAATATCTTCATAGAAATTGCTTCATTTACACGCTAAGTACATGAGAGGAGGTGAAAGAAACGAAGCGACTTGGTGTTAACGTATTTATTGTTACATCCGCTTATTTAAAGCACATTTGCATTTTTTGGCAACGAAGAAGAGTTAAGTTCATAAATTTTTTGTGTGCAACAAATAACTACAGTTAGAAACAAGTATTAACTACTGTAAAACCAATTTGTTGTAATAAATAATAATACATTGTTGAATAGCGAAAGTATAATTGTTTCTTCACTATTTACATAAAACTGTTGAGCTATATGTGTTATTAGTAAGCTGTTAAAAAGCAGAGAAATTGCGCATGCCGAACCGTATTTATTTTTAAATTTTTTCCTCATTTTACGGATGTCACAATTTGTTAACTCCGATGATTAGAATCACTTTTTTCAACATAAGTTTGAACAAGACGTTTTATGCTTCACGACAAGCGTCTTTTGCGACTTCTCGTGGAAGCATTACTAGGTCACCTGCTGAGACGCTGTCTTCCGTCATTCTACTTCTACTCTTTGAGCATGACAAGCAGCGTAACGCTACGAAAACTTTATCAGTTATTCCTTTACCAAATATACTCGTAACTGTCTTTCCATGATTTATTTCGCAGATAAAGTGATAACGCTATCTATCATGAAGTTCTTTAGATAGAAAAAGCGTTTCATGACGTCACTGAGAGGTATTATTGATCTCAGGAAAAACTGGACGTAGGGTGAACTGAAATAGATATGTTACTATCCGCAATGCCATGTTGCTGTCCAGAAGAAGTTGGCGTCGTAATTGGTGATAGTATTTAAGGGTAGCACAAGAAACAGGAGCAGTCAACCCAGGCGTTATATAGGCTGATCTTGCTACAGGCGGACAAAGTGCAGGAAGCGGTTCCTGAGAGGAGGTCGAGCATAAAACGTAACGTGGACTTCTAAACGGAAATACGTTCTGAGAGAGGTACGCCCACTTGAAGGTGGAGATGAAAGATTTTTGGACAGTTTAGGTTTTATTGATGGAAAGAACACTTTAGAAAACACCAGGAAAGTAAGAATATAATGTTTCAGTTGTGCGGCGGCAAATCATCAGCATCACCAATGGCTCAAGACGCGGCGGGGATTATACAGCCGCCCCTTGCGCTCCACATACAAGCACTTTCTACGGGCGACCCTCTCCCCTGCTGGAAGACGTGCCTTTGGTGCTACGAAGAGTAATGCACGTATGACGTTGCTGCTTTCAATCGTTGAAACCCACACTGTCAAAGATCTTTAATCTCAAACTTCAAGTGGTTGCACTTCCCTTGGATTTTGGAACACGTTTCCAGACGTAGCTCCATAATATGACTTTTATGCTCCTTACTCTCTTCAGAATAGAAGCTTACGGAATTTGGTATTACAGAAGAATGCTGAAGATTAGATGGGTAGATCACATAACTAATGAGGAGTTACTGAAAAGAATAGAGGAGAAGAGATAGTTGTGGCAGAACTTGACTAGGAGAAGGGATCGGTTGGTAGGACATGTTCGGAGGCATCAAGGGATCACCAATTTAGTATTGGAGAGCAGTGTGGAGGGTAAAAATCGTAGAGGCAGACCAAGAGATGAATACACTAAGCAGTTTCAGAAGGGTGTAGGTTACAATAGTTAACTTGGAGATGAAGCAGCTTGCACAGGATAGAGTAGCATGGAGAGCTGCATCAAACCAGTCTCTGGAATGAAGACTACAACAACAACATCGTCTTCAGGGTTCGTTCCAGGCAGTTTGTCACATTTAGGAAAATCACCCTGTGTAGTAGTTCGACGAGGCGTGTTGGTAAGATTAAGGGGGTCCTACTGCACAGTAGTGGGCCAAGGATGACATCAGTGCATTTTGTTAGGGTGGGTTGCCTACATCAGGGGCAGAAATGCACTCAAAGGCAAACTGATTCTTCTCCTTTGATTGACAGGTCATTAACCTACTGTTAGCCTTTGACTGACAGGTCCTTAACCTATTGTCTGCTAAAAGGATCATTCCATTTGAGTCACAGCTCCTTAACCTCATGTTCCCCCACCCCCCTCAGGAAATCTCCAACCCACCCCCATCCCCTCACTGCTACAGGTACACTTTCAGGACTGAGTTATTCGAATATCCCCCTCTCAGTCTTATCAATTTCATTAACTGTTTAATTAAATTCATCAATTAATTAACCGCTACCCCCTCTCCCAGAAAATGGTGGGAAATAGACTGAGTTGATCAATCTTTTGGAGGACATTCGACTGCAGTGTATGGAATGTTGTTTAAACAATTTAGACAATGTATACAATATTGTTTAATTATTTATGGGAGTGTATGGAATATAGTTTATTCATTTAGTTAAGGAATTTGTCTTGAAATCGATTGCAGTATATGGAATATTGTTTAACAATTTAGACAATGTGTGGAATATTGATTCTTTAAACAATTTATGGGGTTCAAGGCAATGTATGGAATATATGGAAATTACTGGCTCTTTGCTGGAAAGGAACGATGTCATAACAGGAAATTCAAGGATGTATTTATAAAAAAATCAGTTTGTGGAGGTTGGAGTTGTCTTGCTCATGATTCTCTGCTGTTTGTGAACATGTAGGTCTTGTAAGAAGTAATTACATCGGGCAAGTACATTGCATAACGTAATGTTCGGCACAGCACTCTCGGTGTCTTAACACATTGTTCAGATCTTTGTCGGCACTTAACCTGTTGTTCTGTTAAGTGGTTTTCTATGTCACCCCCATTTTTTTAAACTATTGTACCACCTTTGATACCAAATTAAGTAATTAGTTGTGTCCTCCCAACATTTTCTGGTACACGTTTCGAATTTCACATGCTTTTGAACGCAATTTCTGGCGCACTCTTAACTGTTTTGTATTCTGAGTACTTTCGAGAAAAGTTATTCATTATAGCTGCTGTTCTGTTGGCTTTTAGACGTTGCATTTGTAAATACGCGACAGCATCTCCGAAGTGAAAGGCACTGCGACAACTACAGCTGCTACGAAAGACATGAACTGTACTGGTAGATGTGAATGTGAGCACTGCCACCCGTGTAATGGGACGACAACAATAAAAATTTGTGCTTGACCGCGGCTCCAACCCGGATTTCTCGCTTTATAGGAGCGGTCACCTTGACACCTTCGGCATTCTGAACACGACTCACAGCCCGACCCAAACTTCCGTACGCCGTCGTCCGTACGTCACACCCGTGTTCGTACTTCCCGTCAATGTTGTTCCCATACAGGGAATACATTTTTATTTGTAAGCCGCAGTTCCTTCGGACACATTTGCATGCATCACCCCACCCTTAGCTCTCCCAACATCTGAGGTGACCCAGAGGCTTCAACTGTCTCCCTCTGTGACGAACTAGGACACCTAGGTGTTAGGGAACTTCAGGTGTTTCAACGTAAGTCAGGCAGTGTGTTACAGCAGAACTAGACCTGAAAATGACCATTCACATTTCACATGACATATTCGCACCCACTTTAGAAGATACACTTGGATGAGTGATAAGGTCACTACACTCCGTGCCGCCTACTCTGTATGTGGCAGCAATTCATGAATGGGAAAGATTTGTGCAGTCTACCAGTAATACACATAGTTCACTGACGACATCAAACTTATAAATTAAACGCTTCTCAGCCCTTGTTTATAGGAATGTATTTTACATAAAGGCTCACTCAACAGCTGCATATGAGTACCCATCTAATAAATTTAAAGTAACTCCACTATATGAACAAATCCTCAGCAAAGTTATTTCGTCTGTTCACATAAGCGAACTGGACAGGAAGATCTGAGGAGGCATAGTCTGTCTGTAAACTCAAAATCAAGAAGCGCTTGTCGTTGGGGAAATCACGCTGTGGAAGGTCGTAATAACTTGGTGAAACACCCTGTACTAGCCTCTCGCGACGTAGTAGGGTAGAGAGAGAGAGACAGATGAGGAATCGCCTGCTCGCTCTTCAGTTTCGACTCCTAAAAAGGAGGCAAGTGCATGATCACAGTCCTACTGTCCATCATCCCTTATGCTTTTACCCTACGCAGCCCTGCAGCTATCCTGTTATACCGCCAGAACACAATTTATTGCTGAGTATAGCTTAGTGCACTTTGAAATGGAATACGCATTTAATATTTGTTTTTAACCCACTTCATTTAAAGATAACCATTAATTTATTAATTTTATGCTATTAAAATCATGTTTTTAACAATAGTATATACAACCATCCTATACATTACCGGAGCCTCAGTGTGACCGACCGGTTCTAGACGCTTCAGTTTGGAACTGCGCGACCGCTACGGTCGCAGGTTCGAGTCCTGCCTCGGGCATGGATGTGTGTGATGTCCTTAGGTTAGTTAGGTTTAAGTAGTTCTAAGTTCTAGGGGACTGATGACCACAGATGTTAAGTCCCATAGTGCTCAGAGCCGTTTGTACATTACCGGAACATTCAGTCACGTGAAGTAAGAGCCCGACTTTCGAGAAGTATAGACTTCTTTAGAGCTCTTGATAGGTATGGCATAGTTCTAGCGTTCTCTGTACAAAATTTGAGCAGTAATGCAGAAATTCGCGAAGAAAACAATAATAATTGGGAAAATTATAATCTTGTACAAAAAATTAGTTTTATATGAAGGTGGTATCTGTTCCCGAAAGAACAGATACCATTGATGACCGTGCAGCTTCTCTAGAATGAAATGATAATTAAATCGATACCCTAGCTGCAAACAGGCGTTGATATACATCACTGGGAACATGTTGAAAATGTGTGCCCCGACCGGGACTCAAACCCGGTACCTCCTGCTTACATGGCAGACTCTCTATCCATTTTTTAAGTCTCATTTTGTTCGTTTTCTTTCGTTGCATTTGCTTGGGGCGGACGTCTCGAGACACCCATTTAAGTTCGTCGTTGATCACTTAACTCAGTTTTTTTATTACAGAGAACAGCTAACCACCTCTCTGATCGAACACGCTGAGCTACCGTGCCTTGGGTCTATCTGAGCCACCGAGGGCACAAACGATAGTGCGCCCGCAGGGACTTATCCCTTGCACGCTCCCTGTGCCAAATTTGCGAAAAAATTAATAGTCACAATTCTCAATAGCTCGCGAAGGTTTCTACAGAGAACACTGACATTTTTTGTACAGGTTATAGTTTGAAATAATTACAATCATTAGGGATCCATCTCCTCACTCGTATGAAGTTGGCTTCCGACTTTCGAAAAATGTGAATTTTTTTCATAGTGCTTGATATGTACACTATAGTTCTAGATTTCTCTGTAAAATTTTGTAATAGTGATGCAGAATTTTGTGAAAAACATTATGATCACAATTCTAAATAGCTAACTAGTTACGAAGTTGGCATCTGATCCTCGAAAAATACGAATTTTCTTCTGAATTTTTGGTAGATATGCTTTAGTTCTAGAGCTCTCTGTACTACATTTGAATAGTTCTGCAGAATTTCTCTAAGGAAACATAAGTTACCGGAAAAATTTTTATATTAAAAAAAATTGTTTGCCGAATTGCGATTATAAATTGTGATCACAATTTTGAAGTGCTCCCCAAATCTTCTGCAGAAAACCTTAATGACATTTTTTTGTGTTTAGTTTATCAGATAACTGCAATTATGAGGAACCCATTTTCACTACGGAAAATATACGAAAGCGCTCTAGAGTTCTGATGACTGTTCCGAACGCAGTTCTTGATACCTCCCCAAGAGTTTTAACGAAAAACCTTGTGAAGATACCTATAACTGCAATAATATGCGATCCGCTTCACTAACAGCTTTTCGATGGGAAGCTGAGCGTCGCTGCCCTAGTTGTGATCGGTGCACCTAGGCACAAGAGGGCACACACCGTGTCGACTGTCGTTTCGTATCCGACTACTTACAGTCACAGGAGTCTAACGGCAGTTGCCCTTTTTACTCTACTTATTGCGTTGCATTACAACAACTTTAATTTAGTTTGATGCTCATTGGTACAATAAATTCAGTACCGGATTTGAAGATAGCTGTCTCTATAATGCGCCTTCACGAGCTCCCGTTACTTCAGTGTTCGATATATACTGCGATTTTCAAACATTTAGCAAGACATACGCCACTCTACGATGCGAGAAGTGAGTGAGTGAGAGAGAGAGAGAGAGAGAGAGAGATGAACTACGTGTAAATGGTCTTAGCTCTAGGATATGTTCACTGTGTAATGAACGCCAGAAATTAATTCTGGCAGGATTTTTTCGAGGACTTCACTTCATAGTTTGGAGGTCCTTATTTTTGTTTATATCACATCCATCAGGAATAGACTTTTGCATTGTCTGTTGAAATACTCTTTCGTGTAATAGGAGACACGATTTTGCTGTACACTAAAGAGCATAAAATCAGACTAACAAGGAAGAAATGAAGCTCGTACTTGGGTCTCATGTACATAAAGAATATGTTCCAATAAATGATTCGCATGCTGACACTTTGTTGATGGTCCAGCATTGAAACCTGCAGCAGTTTGCAGATGGGTTGCACTTCTGTCACGTTGAACGATTTCCTTCAGTCGTCTTTGGTCCCGTTCTTGCAGGATCTTTTTCCGGCCGCAGCGATGTCGGAGATTTGATGTTTTAAAAGATTCCTGATATTCACAGTACACTCGTGAAAGACTCGTACGGAAAAATCTCCACTTCATCGCTGCCTCGGAGATGCTGTGTCTCATCGCTTGTGCGCCGACTACAAAACCACGTTGAAACTCACTTAAATCTTGATAACCTGCTATTGTAGCAGCAGTAACCGATCCAACAACTGCGCCACACACTTGTTGTCTTATATAGGCGCTGCCGGCCGCAACGCAGTGTTACGCCTGTTTACATTTCTCTGTATTTGAATCGCATGCCTAGACCCGTTTCTCTGGTACTTCAGTGTTTATCTATGTGTCTACTTAGATTTTAAGTATGTTTACCTTTTTACCCATCTTGATGTGTTATTTCATTTATGCTTAGGCAAAACCTAACACACCATAATTTAAGATCTTATCTGCTGACAAGTTCAACTGTAAAGGTATTAATTTCGTTTTTTGAGTACATGTATTCATTCATCTACATCTACATCTACATACATACTCCGCTATCCACCATACGGTGCGTGGCGGAGGGTACCTCGTACCACTACTGGCATCTTCTCTCCCTGTTCCACTCCCCAAGAGAACGAGGGAAAAATGACTGCCTATATGCCTCTGTACAAGCCCTAATCTCAATTATCTTATCTCTGTGATCTTTCCGCGAAATATAAGTTGGCGGCAGTAAAATTGTACTGCAGTCAGCCTCAAATGCTGGTTCTCTAAATTTCCTCAGTAGCGACTCACGAAAAGAACGCCTTCTTTCCTCTAGAGACTCCCACCCGAGTTCCTGAAGCATTTCCGCAACACTCGCGTGATGATTAAACCTACCAGTAACAAATCTAACAGCCCGCGTCTGAATTGCTTCTATGTTCTCCCTCAATCCGACCTGATAGGAATCCCAAACGCTCGAACACTACTCAAGAATAGGTCGTATTAGTGTTTTATAAGCGGTCTCCTTTACAGATGAACCACATCTTCCCAAAATTCTACGAATGAACCGAACACGACTATTCGCCTTCCCCTCAACTGCCATTACATGCTTGTCCCACTTCATATCGCTCTGCAATGTTACGCCCAGATATTTAATCGACATGACTGTGTCAAGCACTACACTACTAATGGAGTATTCGAAAAATACAGGATTCTTTTTTCTATTCATCTGCATTAATTTACATTCATCTATATTTAGAGTTAACTGCCATTCTTTACACCAATCACAAATCCTGTCCAAGTCATCTTGTATCCTCCTACAGTCACTCAACGACGACATCTTCCCGTACACCACCGTATCATCAGCAAACAGCTGCACATTGCTATCCACCCTATCCAAAAGATCATTTATGTAGATAGAAAACAACAGCGGACCTATCACACTTCCCTGGGGCACTCCAGATGATACCCTCACCTCGGATGAAGACTCACCATCGAGGACAACGTACTGGGTTCTATTACTTAATCCATGCAGTAGCAGAAAGTTTCCTTAAATCTCTCAGTCATGTTTCTCAATACACATGATTGAAACTCGTGTATTTTCTCAGTACACATCATTTAACTCGTGTATTGCTAAATTCATTCCTGAATTGTTACAGTACGTTACAGTACTTCACTCGTCTTCTGAGTAGAGTAGCCTGCCTTCAGCACTCTTACAGCAGTGGTTATTTTATTACTGCTGAAATATCACACACCACAGACACACACGTTTAACAGTGAATGTTTACCTCAACACTAGAATGTCATCGACACGCAGAAGTTCAGAGACTTTTCCGTAGAGTAAGCTGTGAAAGGTACACTAGGTTGTAAATAAACATTTATTCAGATGATAATATCGATGCATGAAGAACCAATTTATGTTAAACTAATAACACACGTTCCTTATTGCGTGCATGAAATTGCTTCATTTGAGTACAAACAAACACTACTAACTGCGAAGCAAATCCAGTGATCACATGTTGGCAGGTAGTTGCACATCAAACGAGACGTGAGGTGCGTGACACCGCTAGTGTCAGGGCGCCGTGAATTACGACTCGAACACCTGAGTGTGAACTGCGTAGTGGACTGGTCGCCCTGTCGCCACGACGTAGCCGTGAGACGGGAATGGCGGCCATCGTGTGACGTCTCAGAGGAGCCGTGGGCATTCCACGTTGCTGCCGCTGGGTATCTCCGCTGTTGCCCCACTTCCGAGAGCCGCACATGCGCAGTATCAACGCATTTCAAATGTTACAAATTGGTAACGGCACAATCTAAGTAATCACACCATTTCAAAACACTGCGGACGCAACTATTGGAAGACAGTGGACTCAGCTTTAGTGATTAACTTACAAAGTTGAGCTGAAGGACTTTAAGAAGATTCGTGAAAGTATCTGATATCACAAGGATGCAAATGCAGTGTCTCGGGTTCTATTAACTCTTGTCGCATAGTTTGTTCCTCTCGATACCTCTACCCACACCACGTCCTCAGTTATAAACCTGTACTAACTCCTCTCCCTTCCAGAATAATAAGTATATTTTCTTTACTAATTCCTCTCGTACGATACGTTTTTGAAGCCCTACATTTTCATCTTTCAAGCTCACCTGATTTTGGACACTCCACTCGCCCTCAACCTGTTGCTTGTGGACTACGTCTTTGAAACCAAGTATCTGACTTGCCTGTCAGTCCATCTTCTGTTCTGCCATATTGTCTAATATAACATAACCAGAAAAGCAGGAATGAAAACCATCTCACTCAACGTTACGTGGGGCTCCTTTGAGACTGCAGGCGAATGCAGATACGTGCCTTATCCACTGTTAATTTGAGTAGCAATTTATTCTAGAACACAGATGCTGGAAGAAATGAAGATGCGTTAACTCTAATGAGCGTTAATGTTAGCTGATCAGCCGGCCGGGGTGACCAAGCGGCTCTAGGCGCTACATTCTGGAACCGCGCGACCGCTACGGTCGCAGGTTCGAGTCCAGCCCAGGCATGGATGTGTGTGATGTCCTTAGGTTAGTTTGTTTTAAGTAGTTCTAGGGGACTGATGACCTCAGTAGTTAAGTCCCATAGTGCTCAGAGCCATTTGAACCATTTTTTGTTAGCTGTGTAAAGATCAAAGTATATCAGAACTAGTAACTATTTTAATATTGTATAAAAGTCTTGAAACAATCCTGGTATGAGTAGCATAACTGTAAACATTTATCCTTGTACCATGGCCAAGAGGGAATTTTGTAAACTATTGTCACAGATCCTCACTGATTGAACTGCCAGGTTAGTTAATTACATTACCTAATGTTCGCGTATTTCCTTTTGAAAAACTCAGTTATCTTCAAAATTTTATTTATCATGATGAATTAGTGACAATAGTTGTGTTGTTGTGATCTGACTTAATAACAGACAATTAATCATATAACAGAAGAACAATGCAGTTTTTGCAACTAGTGCTTGAGTAAATGCTTTTTCATGTGTCTACGAAAAAATAAAAATAAATTTATGGGGCAATCCTCTTCGCCTCATGAGACTGACTCCCATGATTTCCAAACAGCTGTATGTCGGATACGGTTATGAAAAGAGCACACGTTCATTTGATGTTTTTTGTTCGACTCACTAATACTGTTGTCCCGCAAAGCATGCACCTTTCATCCTGGCGCACTTCTGTATTTTCCCGCACGAATAAAATTGTGATTTAACTTGCCAATTATTGACCAGAAGTGGTAATGAAATATTTTGTGCATCTTTGGTGGCTCACCAATTGTCATACAAGAGAGGTGTAATGTATTGAACATCCACATTCTGCTCTGGTACCTCTTTCAAAACTGATCATATAGATTTAATTGTTTTGCGAGATATTTATTCTGTTGGTGTATTGCATTGTTTTAGCCTCTCTGATGACTTTCCTCAGCATTTTGGAGCATTGTCTCTTGTGAAATTCTGTTCCTGGGCCTTGGCAACAGGCTCTGACGGTAGGAACAGACTCGGCAGGGTTTAGCTAATGGCGTTCTCACCTGAAGATTTCGGACGCTGAAATATTATATGAAGATGATTGTGCGATCCGACTGCAAACTCGGCTAGAATATTATTGGCTAATACGCTGAGATGTACTCACATAGCATCGATTGTTTCTTACTATTACAATTAAAGATTGGTTCTTTCCACATTGCTATCGTCTGTGTGAGAACAAAGTTCTCGTAGGTGACAATTTACCGCCACACTTCTACTGAGAAACTCCTTCAGCGATGTAAAGAGAAGGATATTTTTTGCGTCTTCCAGCCAATGCAACTCGTTCATTCCAACCTCATGTTAGCTTTCTGGACTATTGAAGAACATGTGGAGGAAGTAACAGTAACAGCTGGAAGAAAGACCACACCAAGTCATTTGGTTAAGAAAGGAGATTATTTTCAGAATTGTTAAAACATTTGTGTCATGAATCTTCAAATATGCAACAGAACATTATAAGTGACTTTGAAGCCACAGGAATCTCTCCAATAGACATAAATAAGCTCCTGCAGATAAATACCGGGAGTGAAGCAACCACACCATCTAAACATCCTGAGGCTCCTAGCATTGTGTAAATCATGGAATACTTCTAGATAAGCTCAAGTACTGTGGTATGAATGGGACAACGCTTAAATGGTTTCAATCATACCGAATTGGAAGAGTGCAGAAAGTTGAAATAAACAGTTCACATAATATGCAAAAAACTGGTGATTTCTCAGACTGGGGAACAATCAATAATGATGTGCCGCAAGGTTCGCTCTTGGGTCCTCTGCTGTTCTTAATATATATTAATGACTTGCCATTCTATATTCACGAAGGTGCAAAACTGGTATTTTTTGCCGATGATACAAGTATAGCTATCACACCCAGCACACAAGAATTAACTGATGAAATTGTAAATGATGTTTTTCAGAAAATCATTAAGTGGGTCTCTGCAAATGGACTCTCATTGAACTTTGACAAAACACAGTATATACAGTTCCACACAGTAAATGGAATGACACCATTAATAAATATAGACTTCGATCAGAAATTAGTAGCTAAGGTAGAATATTCGAAATTTCTAGGTGTACATTGATGAGGGGTTGAACTGGAAAAAACACACTGAAGATCTGCTGAAACGTTTGAGTTCAGCTACTTATGCTATTAGGGTCATTTCAAATTTTGGCGATATACATCTCAGTAAATTATCTTACCACGCCTATTTTCATTCTCTGCTTTCGTATTGCATCATATTCTGGGGCAACTCATCATTGAGTAAAGCATGTGATCAGAATAACTGCTGGAGCTCATCCAAGATCATCCTGCAGACACTTATTTAAAGAGCCAGGGATCTTCACTGTAGCCTCACAATATATATATATTGCAGTCAACAATAGCCTTGATTTTCTCTTTACTGGGCAGAATGCCATCAGGAGTTAACTGATGACCGAGAAATAGTAATGTTGCTTGAAAACATTCACACTTACTTAACTTAAGGGTCATCCCCCCTTTAGATATAGTTTTGAATACATCCTCCAACAGCTGACAGCGCTCTTGCCAATTGCTACTCGTAATCAAAATGTCATCTACGTACACTGTCAATTTTCTCATTAGTTCATCACCCAACACATGACTTAAAGCCCTTACAAAAACTGCTACAGATATTGATAAACCAAATGGCACAACTGTAAACAATTAAGTCCTGCCCTCAAATAAGAAAGCAGTGTACTTTCTGCTCTCTTCAGCCAATTGTACCTGCCAGAACCCTGAAGTCAAATCAACACTTGACAGAATTTTAACATTATAAAATTTTTGCAACACCTCATCCATGTTCTCTGGCTGATCATTTTCTTTGACTATTATTTTATTTAGCTTTCTTGCATCCAATACTATTCTTATAGAACCATCCCTCTTTTTCACCACTACTATTGGATTACAATACTCACTCCTCCCCATTTCCAGTATGCCCCACTTCAACATCATCTGTATCCTTGCCCTTACAGCCTCTCTATTAGCTATTGCTATAGGATAAGGTTTGGCCCTTATCGCTTCATGTGGCAATACCCTCAAAACATAACTGAAATCTGCGACTTTTCCAGGTCTGTCAGAGAACACATGCTTATGCTTACACAATAAACCTGTAAGCTGCACCTTTTGTTCCTTATTTAAATGTCCCATTTCATTTACTTTGTCATGTATCTGCTGTTCAGTGCACATCTCATCACCTACCTCTTCTATCCTTTGTAAATGAGTAATTGTCTCACCTCCTCTTAATTCTCCTTTAAATTTTATTCTTCGTCTATTTCCACCAGCATCAAATTCTACCACTCTGTCCTTTACAAAAATGCTACAGTCATACTTGTACAAGAAGTCCATACCCAAAATTACATTCAATGCCAAACCCTTCACCACAAAGCAACTAATATCAAAACAATACTCATTACTATTAAATTCCAGTAATACTTCCCTGCTGATGGGCTTGCTACATGTCCCAGTTGCTGTCTTAATTTTGACTCCTGTAACTGGTAATTCTATTAACCCTAAACCTTTAATTTGCTGTCAGAAAGATTCAGAGATTGCAGATAAACTTGAGCCAGATTCCAATAATGCTATTTCTACTCTGTTCAGCCCTGATTCCTGTAATAAATCTCTTTCTACTTTACTCCTGCTTTCCTCTTGCATAATGCAAATATCTTTAGGTCTTTCTCCAAAACATACATCAGTATCTCCTTCAAACAGATCCTTAATAGCCAACTCAACATTCTCTTCTTCACTTAATTCTTCCAATTTTCTGGCAATTTTAAATTTTATTTTGTCCCATCCTTCAGGCATCAAAACTGTATGTAATTTTGCATAGGACACCCAACCACTCAAATCATAATCAGCCTCATCCTTTCCTAACCACCCACAATTAACATCTTTCAGGCTTGCATCATCAGTTGAGAAAACATAGATTCCAATTTTATCTTCTGGGCAACCTACAGCAACATTCTCCATATCATTACACATTTCCATATCCACACTGAAGTCATTATCACTACCACAGTTAACACCTGCACCCAGAAGCACAGTAACCTTATCAGTACGTAATTTAGCAGCATTTTCCACATTGTCAAATACACCACTCATATTAGCCTTTACATCACACTCAATAACCCTCTCCTCATCTTTTCCACAATTCTCCATACTATTTCCAATGGACATCTCTACCCATTCATCACACTCATTATTACTGTGAACATTTCCCCTTAATTCCATATCCACTTCTGTTCCCCCTTTTGATGAAACTACCTCTGTCTCTGATTTTTCAATGAATTTTGCTGCACACAAACCAATATTTTCCTCCTCTGCTTGTAATTTCTCTTCCCTTTTAAACATATCATCAATGAAAAACTCACACTGTTCGTTGCTGTTATTAGCCTTGTTCCCTTTTTTTCCTCTTATACCTTTTATCTGTATTTCTATAATTGTTAAACCCCCCCCCCCCCCTATAGATTTTCATTTCCTAAGACTGCATCCATATGACATATCCCAATTTCCCTATTTTCCTTGCTGATTTTATTACTCATCCCATCATATCCTTGTCTGGCCCTGTTCACATAATTACCAGCCCCCCTGCGGACCTTAAGTGAGGCATCAATTAGTTTCTTGATTGCCTACCCTGTCCATTTGCATCTGGCATTCCTGCTCTCATACCTTCTCTATCACTCCTCATCTGATCAAAATTGTCTCTTCTCCCCCCAAAATTTCTGTTATATCTTTGTGGCTTGCTTCTCCAATCTCTATCCTGATTATTCTCATCACTTCTATCTTCTCTCCACCTGTTATGGTTATTACTGTATTCATAATTAATACTGTTTCCCCTGTCATGATACCTTCCACTCTCCCTATGTTCCATGTATTTAGGTCTGTAACACAATGCCCTGTCCATATTATCCACAAAATTAAGAAATTCTTCCACTGAATCTGTTGCACTGTGAATCAAATCCCATTGCAAATGCTCTGGTAATCTTCTCTTTAGTGTAGATATTTCTGTTAATACGCCCAGTGGCCTATCCGGATGATTTAATTTATTCAGTTCTCTAACACAGAACTCTCTCATACTTTCCTTTCCACTCTTGTCACTGGATCCATTCAAAAAATCGTTTTGCAATCTTAATTGTTTTGCTTGGCCCCAGTATTTGTTCAACAACAGGCTTTCGAAAGTTTTAAAATCACAAAATTTATCATCATTTTGGTTCGCCCATGTTTGAGCTTCCTCTTCCAACTGCCTCTTAACATATTTAATTCTTGCCTGCTCACTCATCCCTGTCACAAAGTTATCCTTACACGCAGCTAGAAAGTGAACTGCATGGAATTTATTCTCCCCATTAAAAGGTTTAGACCGAAATTCAAGCCCCAGAGGATATCCCAACAATAAATTTCCATTCCCTGCTGCCACTGTATTAACTGTTTCCCTCAAGATATTTATTTACCCTTCTAATTCCTTCTTATTGTCAGTAATTCCCTTATGGCAATCCAGCACTCCTAACTTAATGGATTCAATGTCTGCCTCTGTTTGTCTTTGAAATAATGTGCATTTCTGTTCCTGTACCTGAATCTGCCCCACAAGATTACTTTGTAGAATGTCCACCTCGGCTACTAGGCCTCTTTCAACTTCATCAACTCTCTCAATAATTCCCTCGACAATTTTAACTGTGTTTTCGACTTTACCTGTAATTTGAGTGAATTTGAGATGTAGGTGATCAAATTTTTCACTCACTGTCTTTATTTTATCACTAAGCCTTAATTCCATATCCCCTATTTTCGAATCCATTTCTCCAACTATTGCAGTTTTTATATTCCCTACTTTCGAGTCTATTTCTCCTAATTTACTAGTAAGTTTTACAAAAAATGTACTGAGGTCACTTCCTGGTATCCAGGCTATTTCTTTTGGCATGCTAGGGCTACTGCAGGTACTCCTAACATCCACTGATTCGCCTTCACTTTGAGATTCACGCGTCTCATCGGCCATGGCTAATGAAAGGACACAATTTTGCAATGTAGCTGCTGGCTGTCCTTATCTTTTATACCCTCGTGTGACGCGACGTCTGCACCGAACTCCGCAGCACAGCTATGCAATAAATCGTAATCGGCGGCGTGGACACACAGCAAACTCAATCAGGAGCGAGAAGACGTTGCGCAGCCCCTGGCAGCACGTAGTCGTGTCGGCCTGCGGCACGGACGACGGCGTTGATCGTCGGCACCACGTGGATGCAGCTTTTACTGCTCTGCCCGTACCAACACATGGTCGCGGCACGGACGACGGTTTTTTCTCGCGGCAGCACGTGGTCGACTCATCATACTGGGTAACTGACTGCTCCACAATCGTGGTGGCCTTATACCGGCGTAACCACGGGGCAGCGCGTGTCTTGTCCAGCGCAAACACTCCGGTACTGCTAGTGCAACGATTTAGCTCACAGCCCCCACCCTGACTGTTCAAAAGCCTAACACCAGCCGGACATCCGATTGGAATATGGAGGAAAGTCCTATACCGGAGGAGCCCCCAATTGCAACAGAACTCGGGCTCGTTCACTGCCTCTTTTTCACGTGGCTCATCTGCAAAGGGGGTTGCATTTGCGCCCCTGTTATTGAGTCAGATATTGGCTGGCTTTTGAACAGAAGTGAATTGAACTATACATGTTCAGATTGAAACTTATTTATTCATAATAAACACTTTAACGTTGTGGCCATGCATTTTTAAGTTCACAAATATTAATCGGTGCAATTCTTCACTGTTTGTCTCACACCCACACACTTTTACTTTGTTCCTTCGCATACGCTGGCGTCCATGCTTGCACTCGCGGCACTTTGCCGCTCCCAACTCGCCACCACAACGGCCAACCACCAAAAGACCCCCATTTTCCCGCTCATATCCACAGCCCTGCGTTGGGTCACATGGCACCACAGTAGTCAAAATAATCGCTAAACCTGGCCACAATTCGTTTACAATATTTTATAATATTTAAATACTTAAATCTAAATGCATTATATAATTTTACAAATTATCACCACACTTATATAATTCGTTGCAATTAAAATAAATTACCTTATCAACAAGGTTGAGGTTATGGATATGAAAGTAGCTAGGATGATTGCAGGTACTAGTAGATGGGAACAATGGCAGGTGGGTGTGCACAATGAGGAAATCATAGAAAAAGTGGGAATGAACTCTATAGATGTAGCAGTCAGGGCGAACAGGCTTAGATGGTGGGGTCATGTTACACGCATGGGAGAAGCAAGGTTACCCAAGAGACTCGTGGGTTCAGCAGTAGAGGGTAGCAGGAGTCGGGGTAGACCAAGGAGAAGGTACCTGGATTCGGTTAAGAATGATTTTGAAGTAATAGGCTTAACATCAGAAGAGGCACCAATGTTAGCACTGAATAGGGGATCATGGAGGAATTTTATAAGGGGGCTATGCTACAGACTGAACGCTGAAAGGCATAATCGGTCTTAAATAATGATGATGATGATGAATATGATGATGTCAAATTTGTGTGCCACAGCGATAAGATTCAAGGCGCATTTCACTTCACAAATGTAGAAGATACTTCTCTCATTAAGGTTAATAAGATGGTCAAGATTATAAGTGAGGTTGCTACGCCTTAAAATCTTACTTTCACTTTAATTTTGTGTTGGAAGAATACAATGCTCGCTGAAATGTAAAAATGGAACCGCGGGGTCCTACCGCAGTGACCGAGCGGTTTTAGGCGCTTCAGTCTGGATCCGCGCGACCACTACGGTCGCAAGTTCGAATCCTGGCTCAGGCATGGATGTGTGTGATGTCCTTAGGTTAGTCAGATTTAAGTAGTTCTAAGTTCTAGGGGGACTGATGACCTCAGATGTTAAGTCCCGTAGTGCTCAGAGCCATTTGAACCCTTTTTTTTTTTTTTTTTTTTTTTTGAAGCGTGGAGATGTACTGAAAAGTAATGTCCCAGGTTTTTTATGTGAAAACCACAGATTTTTAAATGCAACAAACATTATTAACGTTCTACAGTTTTATTCTTAAGCGATTGATAATCTTGCAGTTAAGTCCCTTTAATCTGCAAACCAATCAACCTTTATTCTTACGTCTACATATTCGCAGATCTCTAGACGGTTCCGAACTGCAGCGTGTAGCACGGCTGTATGTAAAGTAACTATGTCGGCGAGAGAGAATCAGTGTTCTGTAACCGAGTTTCGAATTCGGAGAGTTTGTCCACAGATGTAGCTCCCTCTGCTGCAGACCGCACACGAGCGCTGCGACAATCCGACGCCTTGGGTTCACTCTCATCGAGCATCCTCCTTACGGTGCTGACTTGGCCCCATCCTATTTTCATCTTTTTCAAAACCTTAAGCAACACTTTCGTCGACTTCTCTGACAACGATCAAGTGGTGCAAGCAGCGGTGAGGTTGTAGCTCCGTCTACAAAGTCAAGCGTTCTACAGTGACGGTATCAGAAATCTCGTCTCTTGTTTGGAGAAATGTGTTCGTCGTCAGGGTGACTATTTTGAGAATAAATATAAACGCCGGCCGCTGTGGCCGAGCGGTTCTAGGCGCTGCAGTCTGGAACCACGCGACCGCTACGGTCGCAGGTTCGAATCCTGCCTCGGGCATGGATGTGTGTGATGTCCTTAGGTTAGTTAGGTTTAACTAGTTCTAAGTTCTAGGGGACTAATGACCTCAGAAGTTGAGTCCCATAGTGCTCAGAGCCAATAAAGATGTACAGGAGATAGGCAAAATAATTTGAACAGTGGTAGTAATGGCATGGTTGTATTTGACAGTCAAGAAAGCAAGTAAGGCGGATGTTGTAGCGCTGGACTGTGCGTCTTCAGTACGGACTAGACACCAGTGTCAGGATGTTTACGAGTAGTGCACACTTCGTATTTGCATTCAGATGCTGAGGTCGACGTGCAAAGAAACACCTAACAGAGTTCCAGAGAGGGCAGATTGTGGGGGAGCGATTACCTGGAACATCAGTAACCAAGACAGCCAACTTACTGAATGTTTCAATAGCAACTGCTTGAACAGAAATAACAGCCTACACGAAACATGGGAAGACATCATCGTGTAAACGTAGTAGTGGGCGCAGATCAACACTAAATGACAGAGATTGTCGTACGCTAACACGAATTGAGTCAAAACAACACTAAACTATGACGGCTAAGGTGACTGCAGAGCTCAATAGCCATCTTCGAGACCCCGTATCTATCGACACTGTACGCCGAGAACTCCGTAAAGCGAATATTCAAGGTCGGTCTGCTATTCCGAAACCATTAGTGACGACAATCAATGCAAAGAAGCGTAAAACATGGTGTCAGGAGCATAAATCCTGGATGACTGATCAGTGGAAACACGTCGTATTATCCGACGAGTCAACGTTTTCGTTATTTCCAACATTAGGTCGTGTTTACTTCTGGAGAAGCCTACAATCCTGATTCTTGGTTCCAACGGTTAAGCATGGAGGTAGAAATGTGATGTGGACAGTCATATCATGGTATTCTGCAGGTCCCATCATTACCTTCAAAGGCCGTGTCACAGCCAACGATATGTGAGCATTTTATGTGATCAGGTGCACCACATGATTCAAATGATGTTCCCCAACAACGCTGCCATATTTCAGGATGATAACGCTCACATTCACACCGCCTGGACAGTACAATCGTGGCACAAGGAGCATGCAAGTGAACTGCAGCGTCTTCCCTGGCCAAATCAGTCACCGGGATTGAACACTATCGAACCCTTGTGGCCGGCATTGGAGCGCAGACTCCGGCACAGATTTCTGCCTCCCTCGGCAATACAGGAGTTAGAAGAGGTTCTGATCGAAGAGTGGCATAACATTCCACTGGAGACTATACAATCATTATATGCCAGTACTCAGTATTCCAAGAAGAATCGGGCAAATGGGGGTCCAGCTCCTTATTAATAAACCATTCTCAAGTAAGTAGAGATGTTCACATTATTTTGCCTATCCCCTGTAGTAAGTTAATAACGATTATTTCTTAATTAAGAGTCTTTAAGAGCCTTCATATAAAAAATTCGGAAGCATTACTTTTCAGCACGTATTAGCAGATTTATGGTGCTCTCGTAGGGTGTTTCGTTGTGATAATGTGGTACAAGTATTATTTCATTGTTTTGTAATGTGTTTGAAGCCAGTTATGGTACATACTTTTATTTTGCTCATCTAAGAGTAGGATTTCAAATAAATGCATTTTATATGTATTTTATATTCATTCTGGTCAACTTCATTTTGGTGTCTTAGTGTGACATAAAACATTCGAAAGCTGCACTGTCATATGTTTATCTTCATCGTATAGCCTTATCTATCTTCTTAAGGATTAACATTTATACATGGACATCTTCACCCAAGATTGGGTGACCAACATTTTGTTTTTTACTTGCGTTTATTTATAACATTGAAATTCTAATCATCAGATTCACATCTTAATTAATATGTTTTCAGTATAAATAAAAAAAATTTGTTATACTGTACAGTTCAGAAGAGGTCATTTTCATATCATTTTGTGGTATTGTACAGCAAGAACTGAAGATTTCTGACATGTGCAGATTGTTGTCCTGCTATTGCCATCGCCTTTCGTTGGCTTAACGCTTTCAGACACAAACGAAATTGTGGTAAAGATGTAAGCCATTTAAAGTTTCCAGCAACCATGGCTACCAAGTCAAAACGTGGTCCGTTCCAAAAGAATCTTTCACTCGAGTACCAACTTCACCTACGGACACATTCACTGACATTAGATGGGAGATTATATCTAAGACCCTCTGCAACAGATCCAACATCAGGAAAGTTTGCAATGAAATTCTGACAAATATTAATCATTTTATTTCGCGCCAGTAAGTATAGATATTCAGCATCTTAACTGATGCTGGAATGTGATTGTCCCAAACTGACACAAAGTTGAAGTACAGCTTTCACTTGTAGATTTTTCCAGACTCTGATTATGTAGAGTTGTCCGTGAGAACAGCCCCAAAATTACAATAATCATTTTTTTACAAAATTGTAAAATTCTTATCGAAAGGCATGATTACGAGCATGTGATTTCTGTAGTCTGCCCAATCTAAATGAAGCCTCGGCCTTGCTAATAACCATAGAGGATATTTGTTTCGCCCCTGGATTAGAACATTTATGCCTCCCGCACGAAAATTTGTTAGATTCCTCAATCGCCAAAGGTTTTATTGCCGGACTGTGATTTAGGAAGACGCGTACAGACGCTGTTCGGGCAACGAAACGAGATACTGGCGATTGGTGAATGACTCTGTAAGTATATCGCACCGTAAGGAACTAACTTTCCCCAGATGGCGAGTGGTGGCTCCCTTGCTTCAGCTATGTTTGGCGCTTGTTCTGCATTGACAAACTTTCAATGATTGTTCGAACTATTTTGGGGTATTTTAAGATGAGGGACCAGTGATCTACAGTGGCTCGCTACAGACTAAGTACATTTCGTTTGATTTCTTTCCCGCATTTATCCTCGTATCTGTCTTGCACTGAAAATATCTGTACAACACTACAAATGCTTGCGCCGTGTGTGTTTAAAAACAAACTTGTCCAGTTCACTCACAATAATGGCTGTTTCTCCGGCAGTGTTGGATGGTGCCCCCTGTTCGGTATTTTTGGAGCCCTGTGGATAGACATTCGTGGCATTCGATTTCCTTCGCATTGAGAGGTGCACGCCTGTGTTCGATCATAGTTCCGTAGGCAACCGCAAATATTTTTTCAGGAGATCTTGTGGAATGAAAACCTCAAACTCTATATAAGAGTCTTTATTTCGGAGCACAACCGGTTTCGTAGCTTAAAACCATATCTTTACCTGGGTATAGAAAGTACGTCGTATGAGACCGAAATGTGGGAGTGAATAGAAGACACAGTGTTCACTGTGGGTATAACGTTAATCCGCCAAGTTAGCATACTGTCAAGTTGTAAATAGACCAGATGGCGCCATCAACATCCGCCGGAAATCGAATCCGAACCAAACTTCAGGAACGTGAACTCAGCACACCATCTGAGCAATAGCAACATGTTCCTGTTGGCTCGATTTTCGGTACCATTGAGCCTATTTTGAACCTGACAATACGCTCACTTGGCGGATTAGTGTCATGCAGAGAGTGAATGCTGGGTCTTCTACCCACCCCCGCATTTGGGTCTCCTAGGACGTAGTTTCCATATCCAACTAAAGACGGGGCTTTAAGCTACCAAAGCGGTTGTAGTCCCAAAGAAAAGACCTTACATACTGCAATATACGGTTTTGTTTCCGCTAGATTCACATTCAAAGCTGCAGTGTCCCTGAACACAAAATTGTTTGTAACATTTCCCTGATGGCAATGAACGTCTTGTCTCGCAGTGAAATGAATTTATTAACAGTTATGGTGATTACTACTGACTGGAATAATCTCTTTCAAATTCTGCAGGTGGCAGGTGTAAAATACAGGAAGCGAATAGCTATTTACAATTTGTACAGAAACCATATGGCAGTTATAAGAGTCAAGGGACATGAAAGGGAAGCAGTGGTTGGGAAGAGAGTGAGACCGGGTTGTAGCCTATCTCCGATGTTATTCAATCTGTATATTGAGCAAGCAGTGAAGGAAACAAAAGAAAAGTCCGGAGTAGGTATTAAAATCCATGGAGAAGAAATGAAAACTTTTAGGCTCGCCGATGACATTTTAATTATGTCAGAGACAGCAAAGGAATTGGAAGAGCAGTTGAACAGAATGGAAAGTGTCTCGAAAGGAGGATATAAGATGAACATCAACAAAAGAAAAACGAGGATAATGGAATGTAGTCGAATTAGGTCGGGTGACGCTGCGGGAATTAGATTAGGAAATGAGACACTTAAAGTAGTAAGGGAGTTTTGCTATTTGGGGAGCAAAATAACTGATGATGGTCGAAGTAGAGAAGACATAAAATGTAGATTGGCAATGACAAGGAAAGCATTTCTGAAGAAGAGAAATTTGTTAACATCGAGTATAGATTTAAGTGTCAGGAAGTGATTTTTGAAAGTATTTGTATGGAGTGTAGCCATGTATGGAAGTGAAACATGGACGATAAATAGTTTGGACAAGAAGAGAAAAGAAACTTTCGAAATGTGGTGCTACAGAAAAACACTGTAGATTAGATGGGTAGATCACATAAGTAATTAGGAGGTACTGAATGGAATTGGGGAGAAGAGGAGTTTGTGGCACAACTTGACAAAAAGACGGGACCAGTTGGTAGGACATGTTCTGAGGCATCAAGGGATCTCAAATTTAGTATTGGATGGCAGCGTCGAGGGTAAAAATCGTAGAGGGAGACCAAGAGGTAATTACACTAAGCAGATTCAGAAGGATGTAGGTTGCAGTAGGTACTGGGAGATGAAGAAGCTTGCACAGGATAGAGTAGCATGGAGAGCTGCATCAAACCAGTCTCAGGAGTCAAGATCACAACAACGCCCTATTACTCTGTAATGAGCCTCCGGAGACCAAAATATTCAAACAATATCCCCGAATGAACTCGGGAACTTTCTCTGTGGAGTTTTGGTTCACAGTGTACAGGCAGGCGCCCGTGGCTAACCTGATGAATATCTAGCGGACGCTAGTTCTACTCCTGATAGGAGTGCTTCCTGACTACACAGTGCAACGGACAGATCAGGACTCAGTGATATCTTTTTTCCTCATATTGCCTCCTATAATCTGTCTGTGGACGACAGTGCACGGTACCAACATGGTCCAAAAAGTCGCGCGCAAAGACGCAGTTTTTCAGGCGGTCATATCTTGGTTTCTGTTGATCACAGAGAGGGGTCAAGTGTTTCGGATAAGCATTGGCGAAGTGACCATTTGTATACCTATCGGAAGAACTGGTATGTGGTACCTATCGAACAGTACAGCGTCAATTTTAAAACTACACACTATCGCACCCCCAGGCAAATTGAGGAGACCAGTTGGTTCTTTTGCATTAGGCTTGGGGTGGGCCAAAGGCGGATTGTAAAAGCAACATCCGTTCATGCATAGTTCCTAAGAAAACCTCGAATAACCATGATTTTGGATACCAAATGTGCCAGTTCTGATGATGGCCACTTCTATAATTTCTGTTTGTGCAAATCATCGAAATTTTAGCTTAAGTTCTTAAGATGATGTTTTCGGGGAACCTTGAAATATTTCTCGAAATTGTTATCCGTTACCGAGATGGAGAGATTCAAATTTTCCGTCCTTATGGACGTAAAATACGAGCGTAATGTCTGGTCTGAGGCGTAAATGTAGTTTTAATTGACGCAGTGAACACATGGCAAGAGTTTTGGTGTTATCACAAGGGTCCTGAACTCACCAAGCTAATGTTTTTGGTGGCCATTTTTCACCAATAAAACTTCGTGACGCGCTGTCTCTGTATAACGGGCACTTCACGCCAGTACAGGCTCTCTTGATCTGGAAATTATTTGGTGGTGCCACCTGCCGGCGTAAGTAAGTAAAAGAAATTATTTTGTCGTACGAAATTAGTTGTACTTGAAAATTGCAATATTATTGGATTTCAGCTAATTTGCATGTGACATTTTTGTCATTAAAGAAAAGGACAGCCAACGACCTGTAGTTAGTAAAGATTGTAAGCATCACAGCGTGAGAGTAATGAGATGAAATATATTTTTTTTTAATGTTCGCCTATATCAAAACGCGAGTGCAGCGTTTAAATACTCTAAATAAACACTATGACCCGCTGGGCGCAGATATTTAAAATCATTGCCGCAGCACTTGATAGCAAGAAGCCGCGAAACAAAAGAAAGAACAATCTATCTTTTGTTAAGAAATATTCTAGAGACTTCATTATCCCTTGTACTTTTGGTCGCCGCCATGTTAAGACGTACTACATAGCACTGCTACAAGTTGTATTTTTATTTTGTGTAAAAACTATGTGAAACGACGTACAAACATTTCGGTAAGTCGGGTGAGGATAAATGTACTTACGCACACACAAGGACATTTAATTTTAAGAAGGAACGTACTGACAAAGCAGCGAATATTGGACTGCGCCATTTACAAAAGAAATATCAGATGTAAGTCATGCATTTATTGTGTATTTGTCAATGTGTAGAAGTTTAAAGCCAATTTGTTCAAAATATATTAATATGTTACGATGCAGTAATTTTCTTCTTACTCTTTTCTTTCACTAACCAAAAATGATGTTCAAATTGTATATGAGCTTTGTTACAGGTTTGCTCTTTATCGCGGTGTCTCGATTGTATTCGGGAGACCACTAATGTGTTCAACTTCCGATCTGTTAACTTTCTCTTACGAAATTCCACTAATTTGCTTTCATTTCCATTTTTATATTCAGATAGGCCCCTTAGATATTTTCATCGAAGATTCTGATTGCGTGAAGGCAATCCGGGTCAAAAGCTCAATTATTCGCGTAATCAATCCGTACGTCTCCTGAACACAATCGAGAACCGACGCATCGGTGATTAATTAATAATCTCTCTCTCTTTTAAAGTCGTACTAAGAAACGGCCACACAGGATAGCCGTAAGTACGCAATCTAGCGTTAGGTTGCATTTTGTCAGTAAATATTACCAACCAACAGTTACAACATCACTGTTATTGATAAGCAAGTTCCTAACGCCAGAAAATCAAACGCCCAACTTTTGGGTATACTGTAGATTTAGCTTAAAAACTTTGTGCATTTTTGCATATACACTCCTGGAAATGGAAAAAAGAACACATTGACACCGGTGTGTCAGACCCACCATACTTGCTCCGGACACAGCGAGAGGGCTGTACAAGCAATGATCACACGCACGGCACAGCGGACACACCAGGAACCGCGGTGTTGGCCGTCGAATGGCGCTAGCTGCGCAGCATTTGTGCACCGCCGCCGTCAGTGTCAGCCAGTTTGCCGTGGCATACGGAGCTCCATCGCAGTCTTTAACACTGGTAGCATGCCGCGACAGCGTGGACGTGAACTGTATGTGCAGTGGACGGACTCTGAGCGAGGGCGTATAGTGGGCATGCGGGAGGCCGGGTGGACGTACCGCCGAATTGCTCAACACCTGGGGCGTGAGGTCTCCACAGTACATCGATGTTGTCGCCAGTGGTCGGCGGAAGGTGCACGTGCCCGTCGACCTGGGACCGGACCGCAGCGACGCACGGATGCACGCCAAGACCGTAGGATCCTACGCAGTGCCGTAGGGGACCGCACCGCCACTTCCCAGCAAATTAGGGACACTGTTGCTCCTGGGGTATCGGCGAGGACCATTCGCAACCGTCTCCATGAAGCTGGGCTACGGTCCCGCACACCGTTAGGCCGTCTTCCGCTCACGCCCCAACATCGTGCAGCCCGCCTCCAGTGGTGTCGCGAAAGGCGTGAATGGAGGGACGAATGGAGACGTGTCGTCTTCAGCGATGAGAGTCGCTTCTGCCTTGGTGCCAATGATGGTCGTATGCGTGTTTGGCGCCGTGCAGGTGAGCGCCACAATCAAGACTGCATACGACCGAGGCACACAGGGCCAACACCCGGCATCATGGCGTGGGCAGCGATCTCCTACACTGGCCGTACACCTCTGGTGATCGTCGAGGGGACACTGAATAGTGCACGGTACATCCAAACCGTCATAGAACCCATCGTTCTACCATTCCTAGACCGGCAATGGAACTTGCTGTTCCAACAGGACAATGCACGTCCGCATGTATTCCGTGCCACCCAACGTGCTCTAGAAGGTGTAAGTCAACTACCCTGGCCAGCAAGATCTCCGGATCTGTCCCCCATTGAGCAGGTTTGGAACTGGATGAAACGTCGTCTCACGCGGTCTGCACGTCCAGCACGAACGCTGGTCCAACTGAGGCGCCAGGTGGAAATGGCATGGCAAGCCGTTCCACAGGACTACATCCAGCATCTCTACGATCGTCTCCATGGGGGAATAGCAGCCTGCATTGCTGCGAAAGGTGGATATACACTGTACTAGTGCCGACATTGTGCATGCTCTGTTGCCTGTGTCTATGAGCCTGTGGTTCTGTCAATGTGATCATGTGATGTATCTGACCCCAGGAATGTGTCAATAAAGTTTCCCCTTCCTGGGACAATGAATTCACGGTGTTCTTATTTCAATTTCCAGGAGTGTAGTAGTGTAAAGTGGACTTGCGTTGGATGGGAGGCGATTTTGTCTTAGCGTTATATGTATTATGCTTACTTATTTATTGTTTATATGTGTCGAAGTACATAAATATGTAGTGAAAACTTTACTGAACTACAGAATTCGTTTTATATAGTCAGCACACCCTGCTGTAGCAGGGAAAGGAAGGGAACCACTTGAAAAATGCTCCTGTCGGAGCTCAAAAAAGGCGAATATGCTCCTCTTTGAAAGATTGACATAAAAGCGGGAAATCAGCTGTCTCAGTTCCCATTTCGCTTTCTTCGCCAGTAATTTGGCATGCGAATACATCGCGCTTTTTTATGCTCAAAAGGCGTAGCAGAGGGACAGTGACAGTGGAAGAGAGAGGAGACGGTACGAGTGGGAAAAGAAGAGAGAAAAGACTGATGGTGGGAGAGAGAAAGTGGCGCTGAAACAGAAATATAGATAGATGAAGACAAATGCAGTGGGAACAAAGGAGAGAGGAAACAGAGGAACTGGACCATACATAGGCTTGACAGGTCTGCACGAATCCATCTCAGACTGGTGGACATTAACATAGAAAAATTTGGCAATTTTCCCCCCCCCCCCCCCCCCCCCCATACACGCATGGTCTTATAATTTTAGGTAAAAACTCCGAGCAAGCCATCCCGAACGTCATGTGTGGAGAGAAGACAAAGGCGGCTGAAGAGGAAGACAGCACACTATAAGCGAGAAAGAGACAGGTACCAATGGGAGGGAAAAAGAAGGGGATAAGGCGATGGGAGTCGGACAGAGAGACGGTGAAACTGGGAGCGAAGGAGGCAGTGCTAAGGAAGAGCGAGAGAGAGGAATGAAGACAGTGATAGCGGGAGAGACAGACAGGAGGAGCTGTCAGTGGGGGAAAAAGGAGACAGTGGGAAAGAGACAAGCACTGATGGAAAGAAAATCGCAACTCTAAGAAGTGGTCGTGCAACAGAAACGAAAGTTGGTAGGCGTGTGTGTGTCTACATCTGAAACATGATGTCTGTTCCAGTTTCGAGTCAGTCACGTAAGAGGGGCTCTAGCAGTGCCCCTATGAGGAGGCACATCAGGTTTGCTGTAACCGCCTTGAGCGTCAGTTACCTTTGAGATTAGACACGGTGAATTGGTTTTAGTCAAGGAAGCCTTTAAGGTGACAAAGACGCCATTATCAACACCTCACGCAGTTTGAACGAGATCGTGTAACGGAGCTGCGAAAAGCTGAGAGTTGCTTCTACGATATTACCACCGTACATGATTGCTGGCGGCGGTGATAACGAGAATGTACGTTCCAAGAAGACCGGGCTCTAGACGAGCACGTGGCGCTGCACACAGGGAAGACCACCGTGTTCTGCATGTGGCTCTGGCGCATCGTACAGCAATTTGAGCAACAGCTGACCACCACAGTGACACAACGAACTGTTACAAATCGGTTACTTCAAGGACGGCTCAGAGCCAGACGCCCTGTGGCGTGCATTCAACTGACCCCAAACCGCCGCCATTTGTGACTTCAGTGGTATCAAGCGATTTCTCATTGGGGACAGAGTTGGGGCCTGTTGGTTTTCTGATGGACACTGGTTCTGCTCGGTGCAAGTGATGACCGAATATTGGTTACAAGAAGGCCAGCTGACGGGCTGCAACCAACTAGTCTGCACGCTAGACACACTGGAGCCATATGTGGACTTACGGTTTGGGATGCGATCTCGTGTGACAGCAGGAGCACTCTAGTGGCTATCCCACCTACCCTGACTGTAAATCTGTACGTCAATCTGGTGATTCGATCCGTTGTGCTGCCATTCATGAGCACCATTCCAGGGGGTATTTTCCAAGAGGATGACGCTCGCCCACATACCGTTGTTGTAACCCAGCGTGCTCTACTGTCTTGGCTTGCTCGATCACGAGACCTGTCTCCAGTAGAGCACACACGGGACATCATTGGACGACAGTCCAGCGTAATCCATAAACGGTGTTAACCGTCGCTGTATTGACCGAGAGAGTGCAACAGGCGTGGAACTCCATCCCACGAACCGACATCCGGCACCTGTACAACACAGTGCATGCACGTTTGCATGCTTGCAGCCAATGTTCTGGCGGTTACACCGGTTATTAACGTACCAGTATTTCATATTTGCAGTGGTTTATCTCGCTCTTACATTAATCTGTGATCTTGCAATGTTAATCACTTAAATATGTTGCAGAGACTAATGCATTTCCGAAGTTTCATTACTGTACATTAATTATTTTTTGGTTTTGCGAGTTTTCTTTCCATGAGCGTACCCAGACAGTGGCAACGAGGGGGAGATGCTGACTACGAAGTCTTAACCACAAAGAAAGACTAGTGCTATGGTATTAGGTCTTGTTGCCGGTTAAGCATCCTCCACTTTTGTCTGTCCATAGCCATTCTTTCCATTTCTGAATATTTGTCTCCTTCGATATTGTCCCGCATGTGACATCTTCTTTTCCCTCTTCCCCTTTTTCCCGCCACCATTCCTTCTATTCCTTCCTTCAATAAACAGTCCCTCCTCAGACAATGTCCAATCCAGTTCCGTTTTCTCTTTCTGATTACTACCACCATGTTTCTTTCTTCTCCAATACAAGGTTGTTGTTTATCACCAACACTGTTCAGTAGCTATCCGAAAATTAATGAAAGCTTTGATGGAAGGAGAGGAGTCTGTATAGAGGGTCAGAGAGTGGAGTTCATAAGATTTGTAGACGGCATGGTTGTGGTGGCAGAGCGTGCAAGAGAGATGGAACAGCTGTTAGATGATCTAAACACAAAACTAGAAGAATATGAAATGTAATATTAACAAGAAGAAAACGAAAAGCACGGTAACTGGAGGAAAGGGGAGAAAATGTCGTATGAAAATAGGGGGAGAGGAAGTAGAGCAAGTGAATAGCTTCAGTTACTTGGGAAGTGTGATAATGGATGAAATGTATTGCTCAACAGAAATTAGGAAAAGAACTGCAATGACAAAAGAAGGATTCAAGAGGAAACAGAAATTACTTTGAGGAGCACAAAAAAAAAAAAAAAAAATCTGAGGAAAAGACTTGCCAAATGTTACATCTGAAGCGTTGCACTGTACGGTGCGGAGACTTGGAAATTGAGGAAGGAAGATGAAAGAAGATTGGAGGCATTGCGGGGTGTGGATATGGAGAAGAATGGAAAAAGAGAAAGGGGAAGACCGAGTAAGGAATGAAGAAAAATGAAGACTAGGTGGAAGAATTTAGAATGTTGTGTGTTAAACGAACTCGAATACGTTCGCATGCCAAAATTTTGGTGACGAACGCGGAATGAGGATTGACGCAGTTGGTTCCCCACTTTTTTGGTAGAGTTTTTTTGAAGAGGAACACATTCTCCTAAATCTTCCGCATGTGTAGTAAACTTGAGCAAAATGAGAGTAGTTGCATGGAAGAGCCGTACATGAGAAGGCTTTTATTAATTTGACTCAGTGTACGAAACGTAGTTTGGAGAGACGGGCCAGTGTGTGCGTGGCGGCGGCCGTGTCAGACGTCGCGACGCCCCCCGCTGTGGCGGGGAGCCGGCCGGCGGACGGTGACGGGCTGTGAGCGGCCCTCGCTGCGCCGCCGCCGTCGCTGGGCGTCGCTGCCGCGGCCGACGCCGACGCCGACGCCGACGCCGCGGGCCGCGCGCCCGCTGCGACCGCGCAGCCGACTGCTGCTCCGGCTGCCGGGCGGGTGGCGGCGGTGCGAAGACCGGCCGTTTCTGCTGCGACTGCCACGACATCATACTACATTTGGACAACTCGAAGAAACTAACAGGCAAAAGGGGAAGGAACACATCGTGGGACACAGTTTAGTAAACAGAATGCTAAAATACCTATCTAAATCTATATTTTTTGTGTTTTTTGTCTTGTTTTTGTCTTAGGGCGCAAGAACACCTAGTGTCATACGCGCCCTTGTCAAAACTGTAAAACACGAAGACAAAGAGAGGAGTTAAAAACGACTACAGAAGATGTTGTTGCTGTTGTTGTAGTCTTGAGTTCACAGACTGGTTTGATGCAGCTCTCCATACTACTTTGTCCTCTACAAGCTTCTTCATCTTCAAGTAACTACTGCAACCTAAATCCTTCTCAATCTGCTTAGTCTATTCATCTCTTGGTCTCCCTCTACGATTTTTACCCTCCACGCTCTCCACCTACTCTGGCGATCCTTTGATGACTCAGAACATGTGCAACTAACCGATCCCTACCTATAGTCAAGTTGTACAACAAATTCATCTACTCCCCAATCCTATTCAATACCTCCTCATTAGTTATGTGATCTACCCATCTAATCTTCAGCATTCTTCTGTAGCACCACATTTCGAATGCTTCTGTTCTCTTCTTCTGTAAACTATTTATCGTCCGTGCTTCACTTCGACACACGGCTTCCCTCCGTAGAAATATTTTCAGAAAGGATTTCCTGACACTTAAATTTATACTCGACGTAACAAATTTCTCTTCTTCAGAAACCCTATCTTTGCCATCGCCAGTCTTTTGTTGATGTTCACCTAATGTCTCTGACATGTTTTTATTTCTTCTCCCTGGACCTCAATTCGTACCCCAAATGTTTCTTTTGCTTCCTTTACTGCTTGCTCAATATACAGATTGAATAACATCGGGAAAAGGCTGCAACCGTCTCTCACTCCCTTCCCAACCACTGCTCCCCTTTCATGCCCCTCGACTCTTATAACTGCCATCCGGTTTCTGTGCAAATTGTAAACAGCCTTTAGCGCCCTGTATTTGACACATCCCACCTTCAGATTTTGAAAATGAGTATTGCAGTTAACATTGTCGAAAGCTTTCTCTAAGCCTACAAATGCTAGAAACGTAGGTTTGCCTTTCCTTAATCTATCTCCTAAGATACCTCGTAGGATCAGTACTGCCTCGCGCGTTCCAACATCTGTACGGAAACCAAACTGACCTTCCTCGAGGTCGGTTCCTAACAGTTTTTCCATTCTCCTGTAAAGCATTCTTGTTACTGTTTTCCAACTGTGGCTTATCACAGCTGTCAACACTTGCGTTCTTTGGGATTGCAATTATCATACTCTTCTCGAAGTCTGAGGGTATTTCGTCTGTCTCATACATCTGGATCAGGGAAGAGATTTGTCATGGTTGGTTCTCCCAAGGCTAGCAGTAGTACTAATGGAATCTTGGCTACTCCTTGGGCCTTGTTTTGACTTACGTCTTTCAGTGCTCTGTCAAATTCTTAACGCTGTAGCATATCTCCCAACTCATCTTCATCTACGCCCTCTTCCATTTCCATAATATTGCCCTCAAATACATCTCCCTTGTATAGACCCCCTATACACTCCTTTCAGCTTTCTGCTTTCCCTTCTTCGCTTAGAAGATAAGATAGCTAAAAACAGGGACGCGGAGAAAGCTGCAGTAGACAAACGGAGCTCCAGAACTTCGCCATATTGTTACGATGGATAAAAATTAAAACGCGGTCGACATACGTGCGTGAAAGCGCATATCTGTTACACGAATGCTGCCGATGGGAGCCAAAGTACGAGGGCTGGAACTGAAACAGTAGCAACAATTTATTCACAACCAATACAAAAGAGTTATCAATTTGTACCTGTTACTGTCCTTCAAATTAGTCACCAACGTTGTGGACAACCCGTTGCCAGCGATGTGGAAGGCGTAGTATACCGTTAGCAGAACCTGTTCTGTTGATGGCGCGAATGGAGCGGTCTAAAGTTATGGCGATTCTCGTGTACGATTGTGATGGTGTTATCCTAACGCATTACGTTCCTCCACTGTAAACCGTCAGTGCACAGTATTACTGTTCGCTTTTGGAGCATCACCCCCGACCAGCTTTGCCAAAGAAGCGGCGACACTTTCTGCGCAACCCACCCACCATACAGCGCAGGCTGTGGCTGCTCTGTTGGGTCGGTGGGACTGGGAAGTACTGTACCATCCACCGTACTCCCCGGACTTAAGTCCTGGTGACTTTGATTCCGAAGATGAAGAAACCACTTCGTGGCATTCGCTTCAGAACTGTTCCAGAGATTCGACAGGCAGTAGGCTGCTCCATTCGCACCATTAACAGAACAGGCTGCGCTAACGGTATACTACGCCTTCCACATAGCCGGCAACGGGTTTTACACAACGCTGATGACTACTTCGAAGGACAATAGAGGTGAAAACATGTAACTCTTTTGTATCGGTTGTGCATAAATAGTTGGCAGTATTTAAGTTCCAACCCTCGTGTTTACTCATACGTGCACTTCAGGCGGTGAAGGCGAATGCAGCTAAGCACGTCACAGGTTCTGCGGCACGCTGACAAAACGATTTCCAGAAGAAAGATTTTAGAACATAGCAGCATGGTGCCAATAACACGCGAGTGCGTGAATTGACAGTATGAACTGAAGCCTTGGCTTTTTGACAGTGGACGTCTGTCTTCAGGAGTTCTGGGAACTGGGGTGATGCAAAACTGTTTTTGGTGTGTGTAAAACATCCGTAGGTGAACCTGCAACTAGGTCGTAAGTTGGTTCAACGGGGAATAAAGCTTTATTCTCGTAGCGGACGCCTGCCTTCAGGTGTACAACTACACAGCCTGGTCCAAGAAGACAGCTTGGTAGTGTCATGCCCCTTCCAGCCACCGCACTCTCACATTCTAGGACATTTCCCGAATTGTGTTGTGACAAGTTTCAACGTCGACACAACAAACGCTGTATCACTGTAATTGTCTTCTCGAGTGCTATTGAATGTAGCTATAAAAAGTACACTTGTCCCTCGACGCTCTAACAATTGCCGAAAACCGCATGTCGATATTTGTAACCGTTCACGAAATAAAAGTGGTGTTAACATCTTACGTGACTCACCCTATACACTCCTTACTAACCAAGAAAGCTCGACAGCGGTTAACAACGCCCCTATCACCTACGGGAGTGCTGTTTACACTTTTCACGGCTACCCTCCATCATAAATACACTCAACGTGTTACGAATGCGGGACACGCGCCGGCAGCTCACCTCGGTGCACCGCGCCGCGCTGACGCCGGCCGCTGCCGCCGCTGCGACCTCGCTCCGGGGTGGGGCGTCGCCAGCTTGTACCTGCCCCCCGCCTTCACCAGCAGACCCAGCGCAGCCGCGCGCTCCAGCCACGTGCTCACACGAACGGCGTTCCCCTGCAGACCAGCCGTGATGTTTACATGTGGTAAATCCAATTACCTACAGTAACTGGTTCAGTTTATCAGTGCCTCTTCCTTCCCCCTTTCCCCTCCAGAATGTCTCACGCCAGTGCTGAAATGCAGCGGCGTTATTTTTTGCAAAGCCAGCGTACACTATCATAAGTAAGCGCACACAATGGTAGGTTTCTGAGTAGCTTTGGTCAGTTTAGGTCCTAACCGCGATACCTGTACGTTGGATGTGTTGCATACCTATCGAGCGTTACCGCTTAACGACCGCTTTCCAATGGAGGTAGGATTAAGGGGAGATGGCGCTACAGACTTACGCTGTACTTTGCTTTGAAGCCAGTGGGCGGGGCCTGCCACCATCTTGCATTCCCCAAAACATTAGCAGACGCGTGTTTACAATTGCTTCTTGTTCGTTATTTCTGTCATGTGCACACGATATTTGTTTTATATAGTAAATGTTACACTGTTTTAGTGAGCAACACAGCGTAAGGATCGCAACTTCAAACCCTTTGCTGGTCTTAAATGCGTATTCGATACAGTAATACGACACGAAAATATGACGCTTCTGGCCTCAGTATTGTAATTCCTTTTTGTTTATACACTTAGAATAACCGAGAAGAGAAGTATTTGCTATTAAAAGCGTGCTTCCGTAATCCATTTCTATTCACTTTCATTGTGTTTGTGTCGATAATTGATAAAGCCAGAACTCCAAAAGCAATGATTGATAGTTTAGGGGCACCGATTTGTATTCGTTGCATTTTCAAGTCAAAGGCAAATTTTAAATGTTCAAGTTCGCAAGAAATTTACCTTATTGCCTTTGGTGTCCCATAGATGCATGCAGGGATAATATAAACAAGCCATCTGTCGTGTCAACAACGTGAAAGATTCGTTAAATTACGAAGGAAAAGAACTGAATTTCAGATTGTCAGGTCCACTGTAGTTTACGCGTCTGCTTTGTTTTTAAATTGTACCTACTAAGTGACATTCAGTGTGGCAAATAACAGCAATTTACAGGGTAACACGACAACACAGTGATTAATGTAATGATCTAAATAGCCTGGACTTATATGGGGAACTTTGCTTTAACAAATATGTAACCCTTTAAGTACTTATAATTTAACCAGTGTAACAGGTGTTCCACACATTTTACTGAAGACTTAATTAACAACATGTAGTTAAATTACTTTTATATTAAATTATTGCATTTTAAAACATTAGTAACATTTCCAGGCTATTTCTTGCCAGGGCTTTTCCGTTACTTGGCAATAACCAAAGAATAAACACCAAGTGTATTGCTCACCTCCAGAGAGCTCTTCCCGTTGGATTGATGGGAAATCTAAAGTCAAATAACAGAAATAAAACCATACCGTAAAACTTTAGAGTGCATCAGAATTTCAAGTATATATAAGGACATAGCGCTTAAATAAGTCCACTTACGAATGAAATGTGATTTGTTCAAACTTTAGACTACAACCAGAACGACTAGTACACCCGTAAGCGGCGCAAGCCGGCATTTTTTCATCAAAACGCTTCACGACTACACGGAATCAAACCACCAGAAGCGAATGTTTTGGGGCAGCTAACACGGCGGATCTTCACTTGGGTAGGCTTCAAGTTCGTGGCTCCATGACAACTCCTCTTATTTTTACCGCCACGTGCTTTCCTTACGCATGCAATCAGCGTCTTACTAGATTCCCCTAAAAACCGGAATGAGGATACATGAAAGTCCAGGCAACTTATTCGTTCTTCACATTTATCCTTACTTAAGAATAAACAGTATTTATAACAAAAATGAAATAGTAAATGTTTAAATCGGATTTTATTGGAAAATTGTTGATTTGTAACGCCAAAAAGAGCGATATTGTAGCAAAAATAAAGAAAACGACAAAGATTTATCATATGGCGGCAGAAAACGCAATTTTCTCAACAAAAATATAAAATAAAAAACCACAACCAAAAATATATCAAAGATCGCTTCAGTACCACGTCGAAATGATATAAAAGATGTTTCTGGTATTCGTAAACAACTTTTGCTCATATCCATAACAACAGAAAACTCTTGCCTTTGATCACGAAAAAACGACATTCTTTTGCATACAGAATACGTCTGTGTCTTCATACGGAGAATTTCTGATGCCAATGTTTCCTTTTCTGTCTTCAGCTTCTTCCTTCAGTCTGCTGTATCTCTTTACACCTTTCATATCATCCAAAAGTTGAGTTGTTCTTCTTCCTCGTCGTACCGTTCCTTTAATTTTTCCCTTCAATGACGTCGTGGGCCGGCCCGAGTGGCCGTGCGGTTCTAGGCGCTACAGTCTGGAACCGCGCGACCGCTACAGTCGCAGGTTCGATTCCTGCGTCGGGCATGGATGTGTGTGATGTCCCTAGGTTAGTTAGGTTTAAGTAGTTGTTAGTTCTGGGGGACTGATGACCACTGATGTTAAGTCCCATAGTGCTCAGAGCCATTTTGGCGTCGTGTATGAGCCCTCCGTGTCTGTGTCCGATCCAGCTGGCTTTCCTCGGAAGAATTGTATTCAGAATGTCTATTCTCTCCTACTCTTGTCAGTACACCGTTATTCGTCACCCGATCGGTCCACTTGATCTTCTCCATTCTCCTCCAGCACCACATTTCAAAACTTCCAACCTTTTTTTTTTTTCTTTTTTGTCATGGTCCACGTTTCTGCTCCCTACAGTGCGTTGCTCCAGATGTAGCACGTCACCAGTTTATTCCTTAATTCCAAGCTTAACTTGCTTGTCAGCAGAGTCCTCTTTTTACTGAATGCAGTGTTGGCCATAGCGATTCTTGCTCGAATTTCAGTGGTGCATTGGGCATCGTTTGTCACCAAATTTCCCAAGTACTTGAACTGTTTCACATCCTCCAGTTGTCGATTGTCGATGGTTATTCTCCCTGGTTCATATTCGCATCCCTTTTGATTTTTCGATGTGATTTCCATGCCATATTTCCTTCTAGTTTCTACATCTACATCTACATCTACATCCGTACTCCGCAAGCCACCTGACGGTGTGTGGCGGAGGGTACCCAGAGTACCTCTATCGGTTCTCCCTTCTATTCCAGTCTCGTATTGTACGTGGAAAGAAGGATTGTCGGTATGCTTCTGTGTGGGCTCTAATCTCTCTGATTTTATCCTCATGGTCTCTTCGCGAGATATACGTAGGAGGGAGCAATATACTGCTTGACTCTTCGGTGAAGGTATGTACTCGAAACTTTAACAAAAGCCCGTACCGAGCTACTGAGCGTCTCTCCTGCAGAGTCTTCCACTGGAGTTTATCTATCATCTCCGTAACGCTTTCGCAATTAGTAAATGATCCTGTAACGAAGCGCGCTGCTCTCCGTTGGATCTTCTCTATCTCTTCTATCAACCCTACCTGGTGCGGATCCCACACTGCTGAGCAGTATTCAAGCATTGGGCGAACAAGTGTACTGTAGCCTACTTCCTTTGTTGTCGGATTGCATTTCCTTAGGATTCTTCCAATGAATCTCAGTCTGGCATCTGCTTTACCGACGATCAACTTTATATGATCATTCCATTTTAAATCACTCCTAATGCGTACTCCCAGATAATTTATGGAATTAACTGCTTCCAGTTGCTGACCTGCTATTTTGTAGCTAAATGATAAGGGACCTATCTTTCTATGTATTCGCATCACATTACACTTCGCTACATTGAGATTCAATTGCCATTCCGTGCACCATGCGTCAATTCGCTGCAGATCCCATCAACTGGTTCATCATGTGTCGCAGTTGTCTTTGATTTTTAGCAAGCACTGCCAGGTCATCTGCATACTTGATGGCATTGATGAGGCGTCCTCCTGTCATGATGTTTTTGCATCCTCTCAAATCTTCTCTCGCCAGCCGTTCCCCATACAGGTTGAAGAGACTCGGCCATAGACAACACCGTTGTCTGACGCGTCTTCCAATTTCCGCGCTGCTTGTTTCTCCATAGTTCAGTCGCACCTTTCCTCTTTGTCCCAGGTACAAGTTGAGAATTAGTCTCTGGTTTTCCCACTTTCTTCCTATTTCCTTAAGTGCGTTCATCAATTTTATCCAGTTGATCCTGTCAAAGGCCTTCTGCCAAACAAAAACTTCTTCGTTAACAGCCAAAACTCTCTTCGACTATATCCTCACCATGCCGATGGCGTCTCTGGTTCCCTTTCCCTTCCTAAATCCAAACTGGTCCTCTCCTATTACTTCTTTAATTTTGTGTTCCAGTCGTCTGTTGAGTATTCTTGTAATAATCTTCGCTACGTGTGAGATTAAACTTATAGTTCTGAAATCACTACATTTCTTGGCTTGATGTTTCTTCTCAAGAGCAACCATTGTGATATCCAAAAAATCCAATTAGATCATTCCCCACGTTCGTAGATTTTGATTATGAGATGTGTCAATGTCTTCAAACCCTCTTTTCCGATTTCTTGAAAGAAATCCCCCGATATGCTGTCGTATCATGTGGCTTTCGTGCTCTTCATATCCTTAATCGCCTTCTCTGCTTCAATTGTCAGTATGCTACGTCCTTTCTCGTCTTCCTTAATCTTTTCCTCTGTCACTATTTCAGTGCCTTGTGGGCGATTCTCCTTGTGGTATAGTTCCTTTATATTTTGTTCTCATACTTTCAACACCTCTGTTTGTTCAGTAACCATTTGTTCTCTAAAGTCTTCTATCCAGAAAGTCCTTACTCCTTTGCTTTCTCCACCTCCCAGCGCCTTTATTTTCTGGTACATAAGGTCATACCTTCCTCTTATATGTAGGTCCTCTATTTCGTCATAAATTCTTTCTATATATTTTTCTTTCGCTTTGTAGGTTTCTCTTCTGAGTCCATTGTTAAGTCTTCTATATTCTTCTTTATTAACATTTTTACACTTCCTCTTTTGCTCCATCTTCTTCAGCATCTGACTGCTGATCCGTGGTTTCCTCGCTCACTTTGCTTCCTTCCCAATTTCGCTCTTTAACTTATTCCATAAAACCGGTTTAACATTTCGCCATTGCTCATCCACATTTTCACTTGTATTTCTACCTCTCATTTTCCTAAATTGTTGTTCGAAGGATTCTCTTACTGCCTCATTGTTATCTCTGCTTTCTCGTCCCATGCTGTCATATCCTCTTCAATCTTGTACTGATGTCTGCAACCAGAAGGTTGTGACCAGAATCGACATCAGCAGCTGGCAGAGTCTTACCGTCTTTCACACTATACCTAAACCTGTGTTTGACGAATCTGTAACTGTTAATGCCTCCTGGGCTCTTGCACGTGTACAATTGACTCCTCCTTTTATGAACCAAGTGTTCATCACCACCAAGTTGTTTCTTTGACAGAATTCTACTAACATCCCTCCTCTGTCGTTTCTTCTTCCTAACCCATGTTGACTCACGATGTTCGCTTCTATACCTTGTCCAAACACACTTCTAAAGTCACCCATGATTATGGTGTTTACTCTTCCTGTACCTTCAGAATGTACGATATCTTCTATTTCATCGTAAATTTTCTCCACTTCCTTGTCGTCATGGTCTGATGTTGGCATGTACACTTATGCTTTCAGAATGTCCACTGGTTGTGCATTTACTTTCACAAACATTAAACGGCCACTATGACATACCACTTTAGCCACACTTTGATGTACTTGATTTCCCATCGCTATTGCCACACCACGTTCAAAACTTTTTCCACCGCTATTAAACATTGTGTAAATACCTAATGTTACTTCACCCCTATCTGCCTGGACACATGTCCACACAACATATTTTCTTTCTTTGTGTGTGAGAAACGTTTCCTGAAAGTTTGGCCGTGCCTTTTTGTAACGCCCTGTATATTGTGTGTGTGCGTAAAATGCACAAGCAATTACTCCCCCGACACACACATACACATATTATATATATACTGGGCTCTGTTACTTAAAAAGCCTTTGAGTCTCTCACATATCTGTGAACCTAGTCCATACGCTCGTACCTTCGTTAACAGCCCGCAATGGGGCACCCCGTCGAATGCTTTCCGGAAGTCTAGCAATATCGAATTTGCATTTTGCGCTTCGTCCATAGTTCTCAGTATATCATATGAGAAAAGGGGGAGCTGAGTTCCGCACGAGCGATGCTTTCTAAAACCATGATGATTAGTGAACATGAGCTTCTCAGACTCAAGAAAATGTCTTATATTTGAACTGAGAATGCAGAGTGTACATGAAGTCTGGGAAAACTTTCAATTATTTATCGCACAACAATCAAACATTATACAGATATCATACATATGTCATTTTGAAGAGAAACCCTGAAAGTTTTCTTTTTCCACGTATACCGCCACAGCGTAGTTTGGAAATTTACCGATAGTCAGCGCTAGTCGCAAAGATGACGAGTTCAGGTGTGGAGCGAGCTTTCTGTGTGTTGGAGGTCGACAAACACAAGTGTGCCACAGCTGTTCAACGGGTGTTTAGAACCAAGTACGGTAAGAAGCCACCAACAAGGAAGGCCATTTACCGCTGGCACCACAAATTCGATACGACGAGTTGCTTGTGCCTGGCAAAGAGAAGCGGACTTCCCAGTCTGAGTGAGGTGAATGTGGAGTGCGTAGGAGAGACATTCATAAGGAGTCCACAAAAATCGGTGCGTCGTGCATCCCGTGAACTCTAAATGGCTCCCATGACAGTCTGGAAAGTCCTGCGACAGAAGCTGTCTATGAAACCATTAAAATTTGAGCTGGTGCAGAATCTGTATGACGGCGACAAAGACAAGCCCTTTGAGTTTTGTGAACCCTCTATTGCACAAGAACAGTAAAACTAACAATTTTCCAGTAACAACTTTGGAATTATACTTCATAGTGCCCATGAATGAAAAATAGATGATAATAAACTTTCTAGTATATATATTTTGGAAAATATCACTCTGTATGTTCAAATATACACTGCACAAATACAGATGTAATGAGTACGTACATATTAGTTCGTATAAGGTACTAAATTTGTGGAGAACAGAGTTCAAAATTTATGGTACATCAACAAATTAAGACTTTAAAGGAAATTTTATTTATTTAAAAAATGAAAATAAAAAACATTATAAACGTTGGGTATACATCAGTTAGCAAAATATCACTACTATACAATTAAATATTTCCAGAATTTATACATTGTGAAAATTGTAGAAACAATTTCTATCTGGCTCAAAACACAAATAGGTGTCATATTTGGTACACATTAGTTTTGTTATTTTCCGACATTTATTATATATACATCTGGCAGACTTTTCACAGTAGTTAGGCCAGTGATCGATTCTGTCCTTCCTGGTGTCAGCATTTGCTGTATTTGGCTGCCTTCTCTTTTTGGTGCCACTGCCTGGTGAGCTATCCAGCGATTGTCTCTTGGATGGTTTTCCTGACCAGCATAAGGATTCAGCAATATCAAGCTTGAAATCAAACAAAGCCATCTGGGTTTTCTCTTCAATACTATTTTCATGACAGGCTCTCTTGTAAAGTAGCCAAGCAACAACACAACTCATTGCCAGTAAATGGAAGAACAGTCTCATGTAATATTTCTTTGACCTGATTTTCGTTCTGTACAAAGCTAATAAGGAGTCAATAGTGTCAACACCTCCCATAAACTTGTTGTACTCCTTCACAATCTTTGGGCATTGTATTTTTTGTCATATATTGCAACCTGGAGTTCTGGGTATGTACCTGAAAAGGTGCCCAGAAGGCAGACACACCTGTTGTCTTGCCATTTCACAAGAATCAGGTCATATCCAGACACTCAAGCAGTGGATTCAACAGATGTGCCTCTTCCCTGCTTTTTCATTTCAGCATCGGATGGCATCTTATTGTTTCTCACACTATTCAACTGTACTGTTCCCAGACTGTGAATACCACATTTTACCAGCTCACCTTGAAGCTCTGGACTGCAGAACCAGTTATCATAGAACAATTTATGATTTTTGTACTTTGGCATTCTTCCAGCCAATCTAAGCACTACATTTCCAGTGGCGTTTACATTAGGAAAATGACTGGGTTGACTGACAGGTCCAGAATAGACTTCAAAATCATAAATAATACCACTGGCCCCTGGTACACAATATATTTTGTAGCCCCACTTCTTTGGTTTCTTGGGATTATACTGTTTCAAGCTACTGTGACCTTAGAATGGCACAATTTGTTCATCCACTGCAAGGTGTTCTTCAGTTGGTATTTTTTATAAATTTTTTCCCAGCACCTCGCTTACCATTCTACCCTTGAACAATCTGTCAGGTGCAGAATGTTGCTGAGTATTGTCAGCAAAATGTAAATATCTCTTTATTTTTTCCCATTTGTTTAGCGTCATTACATCAGACACTTGTTTCACACCACATTTCTTGTTCCAGTATCTTCTGTTCCCAGGTATAGGAATCAGTGACATGTAAATGCAATACCAATAAATTGTTCAATTTCAGTAGAAGTAACACTGAAGGTGTTGGCCACATCACACTGTTTCGAATACAGATTTGTTTGATGTCATATGTAATCAACGATACTCGAGCCAAAAATCTTTTTCAAGTACGTTAGTTGTGAAAATACTTATGTAGATGGTGGAATTTCTCCAGCCCAAACAGGAGAAGGAAATAGATTTTAGTGTTCCTCTTCCACAGAGGGTTCAATTTCGGCACATTACAACGAGATGGAGATTGTGCGTGAGGAAGATTATCACCAACTTCAGGTTCAACTATCTGCTCTGTGTTTGAAACAGAAGGCACTCCCACTTCATCTGGCTCATCACAGTTTTATTCGCTGCTCCTACTGTCACCTGACTGTGAGCCTGAGAAGTAGAGTGTGATTTACTTTTCATCAGAAACTTAAGAAGGGGTAGTGCTGGGAAACTTATAAAGCTGACTACGCAACAATGCTGCTCTAAGTCACAGTCACAATTTTTTAGATAAAAAGCATGGAACACATTTGGGACATCAACAATTGATATATTGTCACAAAAAATAACACACATGAAAAGAACTGTAAAGAGTTGTATATTAGAGCAGTAAATGTTGCCACTGTAGCGAAAATCCAATCAACTTCTCATATTGATGTAACTGTTTACGTGATTTTTTTAATGAAAATTGCTAGTGAATTTCTAACTCACCTGTAAGCCGTTCAGGAACGTAGGTTTTATCCAGCTCAGTGTCAAAAGAGCCCTCGTCACTGCTTTCTGGAGGAATACAGATCCTCCTTTGTCGTTTTCCGTAAAATAAACGGGTATCCACGTTTCCTTCATGTATTGTTCACTTTTACCTTTACTGCCCACTGTTCATTCAAATAAACACGCACAAAAGTTTGAATAAAAAGCAAAGAAACAATTATTTCGAAAGAAACAATGCGTTTAGAGCTTTTGTATATTCTTCCAATAGAAACACGGCGAAAGAAAAGATCAAAAGACACGTGACTCATGAATAAATAAATTCCAACAATCGCACGCCCGGAGACCTACAGCGATCTAGACATACCAACAGTTCTGCGAACTTTTACTCAACTGCCGGAAGCAGATGCTGCCATCTGACGTGATACACGAAAAACACAGATGTATATCTGCGTATACACTGCACATCAGAGGCACAGTTACATTACATGGGCCAGTACAGTGTTCTGAAAATATGTATATTTAAATATACACAGTGAAATAGAGGGTTCAGTTGCAACAATTGAATGAGAATGGGGATGGCATTGTTGATCGGCTAATTTTTAGCGACGAAACCACTTTTCACACTAATGGTAAAGTGAACAGTCATAATTGTCGAATCTGGGGTACAAATCATCCACACGAATGCATTGAATTTGAGTGTGATTCCCCAAAGGCCTTTTTTTTTGGCCGAGATCACTGTCACTGGACATTCCTACTTGCATATGTTGCAGCAATGGCTGATGCCTCAAATACAGCTGACCTCTCTGTTCATCTTTCAGTGGCATGGGGCTCCCTCCCATTTTCATTGTGAAGTTCGTGGCTACCTGAAAACAGAGCTGCCGCATCGATGTATCAGCCGTGCTACAGAAGGGGACAGCTGTTTCATGGAATGGCCTCCCCAATCACCGGATCTCATTCCGTGTGACTTTCTTCTGTGGGGATACATTAAAGATCTGGTGTATGTACCGCCTCTACCACGTGATGTAGCAGAGCTCCGGGACAGAATACGGGAAGCGACTGCCACAGTCTACGATGCCATGCTGGGACGGGTACGGCAAGGATTGGATTACCATATTGACGTCTGCCCGCTCACTCGTGGTTCGGATATACAATGTTTGCGAAAAAAAATCAGAGTTTATCTTCAAAATGCAATGTACACGACATCTGTACAATGTTTAGTTCTTGTGCAATAAATAACTGAAAGTGTTCCCAGACTTTATGTACACCCTGTATATTCAAGGATTCTGCAGCAAACCGAAGTTAGGAATATTCGTCTGTAATTCTGCATGATGAAAACATGAGTGATACACCGTCTCTGATTTACAGAAGTGGCATTTTTGAGAAAAACGCGCGCAAGCCAAGCAAGTAATAGTCGAGTCGAGTTGCGGACTTGTACAGTAATAGTTGTGGAGTCGTGGAGAGAGGATGTCGGCTCATGGCAGAATGAGCGGTTTGGGTAGAGGAGGTGCTGCACAGAGATTTCTATTTCAAATTTTCCATGGTGTGTAACCTGACGATCAAGGATGATTTTAAGACAATTGTAGGAAGAGAAAGCACTTCAGAAAAAGGTAACTTATTTTGAATTCGTTGGCCACAAACGCGGGTTCAGTAATTACTGCTGTGCAGGGATTCCATAGTGTCCAGTAATATCTACACTGCTGGTAATCGGCGATAATTATTAATGATCTATTCAGTATTCTAATGAGGCCTCCCCCATTTAGATTAGTTAAATAATATTGTATTATGAAGTCAACACAACAAAACTATAAAAGCAAACCTTATAAATACTTTTTCGAAAGTTAAATTTATTGGCGAATTATCGGAACCCTTTGAAATAAAAACGGGAGTGTGACAGGGGGATGGCCTCTCACCGTTGCTGTTCAATTGTGCGCTCGAGAAAGTAGTCAGAGAATGGAACACAAATATTAAGAGTGGTGTAAAACTGGGTTGAAAAAAGAAGAACCTTAAAGTAAACTACATTGCTTTGGCAGATGATATGGCCCTGTTTTTGCTGAAACTGTGGAAGAAGCACGGGAGTAAATCCTTGAACTAAAGAAACAAGCAGCTAAAATAGGTCTTCACATCTCCTTTGAAAAAACTAAGATATTGTCAACCATCAAGCACTCATGTAAATACCTCAAAGTTCAAGAACAGAAGATTGAAATAGAAAAGAATTAAAGTGTCTCGGAGAATGGATTAGTTGGAATGCTGGGGAAAACAAAGCAATGGAATCCAGGAAAAATAAACTTGAATTTCCCTTCCAACTAACAAAAAATACACACAACAAAAAATCCCTTTCAAGGGGGTCCAAAATTACACATTAGAAGACAGTGATTAAGCCAGAAGCACTGTATGCAGCATAAACACTAAACATTAATTTCAAAGGCCAAATGGAGAAACTTGAGCTAAAGGAAAGAAAAATTTTAAGAAAAATCATAGGGCCAAAATTTCAAGACAATAGCACTATAGACATCAAAAATGTAACTCTCTACAAGAAAATTGAAACCTTTCAGATACTATGCGAAAAATTAGAATACATTTTTATGGTCATCTTCTCAGAATGAATTCCAGCAGATTAACTAAACAAATCTTTGACTTTTTCCGTAACTGCAAAACGAAAGCCAATTAATTTAAAGAAACTGAGAAAGACCTAGTAGAATAAAAGATTTCAGAAAATTTACTTATTGTTCGAACAGCTAAACTGATTACTAAAGATGAAAACATAAGGTTCCAAGACAGTTCTACACAAAAGTCCAAACCCTTCATCTCGGAAGAAGAGAGGAAAAGAAGATCCGAAAGAATGAAGAAATACTGGGCCCTAAGAAAAGAACAACGCACAAAGAAGTGATTGATCCAGCGTACCCCAAAGAGGGTGAAACGCAAGAAGAAGAAAACAAATTTTGTAATAGAAGTACACTTTAAGACAAAAAGAAGAAGAAGAAAGACGGCGCACCACGGAGGAATTACCTGAATGGGTTGGAAATCCGTAGGTGTGATTTACATACACAGACAAACAAGCGATCACAGTTTCGGTGCAATCGGGTGATTTATTCAACAGCAAGTCAGGAATGTGTTGGTCCACCTCCGGCCGTTACGCAAAGAGTTATTCGACTTGGCGTTGACTGACAGTTATTGGATGCCCTCCTAAGGGATATCGTGTCACATTCTATCCAAGTGGTGCTTTAGATCGTCAAAATACCGAGAGCTGGTTGTAAGGCCATCCCTAAAACCATCAACGTAAAACTTTGCAAAATTGTATTGTTGTCAAGAAAAAGTTTAACTATAAATTACGTAACTTTAGTCAAATTAATTAAAGAATAGCGTCAACTTTGGTAATAAATACAGCCACTTATTATGACAGCCCACCAGCAGCTAATAGAGTATAGTAAAACAGAGTAAGTATATTCATGTCGCAGATCGATGTAGGAGTCAGATGGCGATCCAGTAACAGTAAAAAAGGTGAGGAACAGTTTTGGGTTATTGCAGGTAACGACTGAGGGCCACGACGACGACACATTCTATGTTTCGTCGAAATAATCAGCAAATCACTTTTAATAAGCAGCATTGAAATTTGTATGCGAAGATTGCACTTATTGAGATAGGGAATTAATTTCAAAGGGAAGATTTCATTTGTTATTATCAAGCAAGAGATATAAATCCTAAGGGAAGGTTATTGTAGAAGGGAAGGTTGCGTAACAAAAGAGATATAGAGATGACGGGAAGGTTTCACTGTCGCCAGGGGTGCCATTTATTTTCACATCAAGAGCCCATTGATTGTCAGCCACGGGACCCTTTGGACACAGCTATAAGTCGACGATATTCTACGCCCCGTTTTGGTGCTCTTCGCGACAAGCGTTTCTGGGCCTACGTTTCACCGAGGTAACGCCCGCCTGCACTAGACGAGATTTTCCGCTGCATGCCTTCGTGCTTGCCAAATGCTATCTTGGCGAACAAGGTCCCGGGTCTCTCCGCAACTGCGAACATTTGGAGCTTTATGGGCAGAGCCCTCCAACCAGCGCGGAATTTTGACGATCTAACGTGTCAGTTGAACAGAATTTGGCAAAGTTCGCTTCAGGAGGACATCCAGAAACTCTCAATCAATGCCAAGCCGAGTAACTGCTTGCATGAGCGCCAGGGGTTGTCCAACGGATTATTGGCTAGCTCAATTTGTGACGCTCTTTCTCTTGAATAAATCGTCAAATTATTCTGAAATCGTAATCATTTGTTTGTCTGTACATGTACGTCATATCCACCTACTACCGCAACATTGGAATAATTCCTTCAACCCGCCTTTTTTGTTTTTTTGTTTCTTAGACAGTATTTTATAAAAGCAGACGTTATCGAGTTGGACAATGAGAAGAGAGAGAGAGAGAGAGAGAGAGAGAGAGAGAGAGAGAGAGAGAGTGAGAGACAGGGATAGCGCTTTACTTGGAATTTGCTTCTGTGTCATTAGAGAAATTGAGCTTCAGAGCACTTCCTTTTGTCAATTATAAATATTTCACAAAACTTCTGCCCTCTGTTCAAAGAAACATGTTTGCATTGTAGCGCCTAGCACTTTTTCGTGTACAATAGTTAATAATTTATAAAAGAGAGTCGAAAACTAATTTGCTAAAACATCAGCTTAAAAGGAAGAAGAATAAGAAGGCGAACTGCTGTGCAGATTATAATTTGCATTGCAGTCTGAGAAGAGTCCAGTTCTTTGTCACAAGGTAAGAATTTGTTGTAGGGCATAAATTAATATGTTTGATATAATAGTAGAAACAGTTTTCAATTCGTTAAATTTCACGTAAACTCAATATAAGTGCTTTTGTACTAAGGAACATTTAAATAATGGAACAGTCCTTCTGAGTGTTTGTGTAAATTGTTTTTATGCAAAAGGAGGGTAGTTACTAGGATTCTACATCCGAAGCTTGTAAGTCAGACACTTTCCATCTTGGATGCGAGAAATTGAGTTAAACACAGTTTCAGCATACAACCAACAGCGCAGAGAACGACTTTCATTCCTAAACCCGTATTTCGGCATATCTACATCTACATCTACATCCATACTCCGCAAGCCACCTGACGGTGTGTGGCGGAGGGTACCCTGAGTACCTCTATCGGCTCTCCCTTCTATTCCAGTCTCGTATTGTACGTGGAAAGAAGGATTGTCGGTATGCTTCTGTGTGGGCTCTAATATCTCTGATTTTATCCTCGTGGTCTCTTCGCGAGATATACGTAGGAGGCAGCAATATACTGCTTGACTCTTCGGTGAAGGTATGTACTCGAAACTTTAACAATAGCCCGTACCGAGCTACTGAGCGTCTCTCCTGCAGAGTCTTCCACTTTATCTATCATCTCCGCAACACTTTCGCAATTACTAAATGATCCTGTAACGAAGCGCGCTGCTCTCCGTTGGATCTTCTCTATCTCTTCTATCAATCCTATCTGGTACGGATCCCACACTGCTGAGCAGTATTCAAGCAGTGGGCGAACAAGCGTACTGTAACCTACTTCCTTTGTTTTCGGATTGCATTTCCTTAGGATTCTACCAATGAATCTCAGTCTGGCATCCGATTTACCGCCGATCAACTTTATATGATCATTCCATTTCAAATCACTCCTAATGCGTACTCCCAGATAACTTATGGAATTAACTGCTTCCACTTGCTGACTTGCTATTTTGTAGCTAAATGATAAGGGATCTTACTTTGGAAGACTTCTCTCCATTGAGAATGACATGCTGCGTTCTGTTATCTAGGAACTCTTCAATCCAATCACACAATTGGTCCGATAGTCAATATGCTCTTACTTTGTTCATTAAACGACTGTGGGGAACTGTATCGAACGCCTTGCGGAAGTCAAGAAACACGGCATCTACCTGTGAACCCGTTTCTATGGCCCTGTTGAGTCTCGTGGACGAATAGCGCGAGCTGGGTTTGACACGACCGTCTTTTTCGAAACCCATGCTGATTCCTACAGAGTAGATTTCTAGTCTCCAGAAAAGTCATTATACTCGAACATAATACGTGTTCCAAAATTCTACAACTGATCGACTTTAGAGATGTAGGTCTATAGTTCTGCACATCTGTTCGACGTCCCTTCTTAAAAACGGGGATGACCTGTGCCCTTTTCCAATCCCTTGGAACGCTACGCTCTTCTAGAGACCTACGGTACACCGCTGCAAGAAGGGGGGCAAGTTCCTTCGCGTATTCTGTGTAAAGTCGAATTGGTATCCCATCAGGTCCAGCGGCCTTTCCTCTTTTGAGCGATTTTAATTGTTTCTCTATCCCTCTGTCGTCTATTTCGATATCTACCATTTTGTCATCTGTGCGACAATCTAGAGAAGGTACTACAGTGCAGTGTTCCTCTGTGAAACTGCTTTGGAAAAATACATTTAGTATTTCGGCCGTTAGTCTGTCATCCTCTGATTCAGTACCATTTTGGTCACATTGTGTCTGGACATTTTGTTTTGCTCCACCTACCGCTTTGACGTACGACCAAAATTTCTTAGGATTTTCTGCCAAGTCAGTGCATAGAACTTTACTTTCGAATTCATTGAACGCCTCTCGCATAGCCCTCCTCACACTACATTTCGCTACGCAAAATTTTTGTTTGTCTGCAAGGGTTTGGCTATGTTTATGTTTGCTGTGAAGTTCCCTTTGCTTCTGTAGCAGTTTTCTAACTCGGTTGTTGTACCACGGTGGCTCTTTCGCATCTCTTACGATCTTGCTTGGCACACACTCATCTAACACATACTGTGAGTTGACATTTGCGGCATGTCAGCTGAGCATAGCGTACTGATGCCAAATTTCGCCACTTTGTCCTAACGGGTACGTTCATTGATCTCTGCAGTTATTTCAGGCAGCGTTGGTCTTCTGTTAGCACTGACAAATCTATGCAAACGCCGCCCCTCTCTGTTATTAACAAACATAGACTGTCAGCTAGCGTGTTGCCCGTGGTAGAGATAATGCTAGAAATTTCGTATTCTCGGCACACTCCTGACAGTGTGTCTGGAATACTGGATTCCAAAATTGAATGTCACACGCATCTACACTCCTGGAAATTGAAATAAGAACACGTGAATTCATTGTCCCAGGAAGGGGAAACTTTATTGACACATTCCTGGGGTCAGATACATCACATGATCACACTGACAGGCACATAGACACAGGCAACAGAGCATGCACAATGTCGGCACTAGTACAGTGTATATCCACCTTTCGCAGCAATACAGGCTGCTACTCTGCCATGGAGACGATCGTAGAGATGCTGGATCTAGTCCTGTGGAACGGCTTGCCATTCCATTTTCACCTGGCGCCTCATTTGGACGAGCGTTCGTGCTGGACGTGCAGACCGCGTGAGACGACGCTTCATCCAGTCCCAAACATGCTCAATGGGGGACAGATCCGGAGATCTTGCTGGCCAGGGTAGTTGACTTACACCTTCTAGAGCACGTTGGGTGGCACGGGATACATGCGGACGTGCATTGTCCTGTTGGAACAGCAAGTTCCATTGCCGGTCTAGGAATGGTAGAACGATGGGTTCGATGACGGTTTGGATGTACCGTGCACTATTCAGTGTCCCCTCGACGATCACCAGAGGTGTACGGCCAGTGTAGGAGATCGCTGCCCACACCATGATGCCGGGTGTTGGCCCTGTGTGCCTCGGTCGTATGCAGTCTTGATTGTGGCGCTCACCTGCACGGCGCCAAACACGCATACGACCATCATTGGCACCAAGGCAGAAGCGACTCTCATCGCTGAAGACGACACGTCTCCATTCGTCCCTCCATTCACGCCTTTCGCGACACCACTGGAGGCGGGCTGCACGATGTTGGGCCGGGAGCGGAAGACGGCCTAACGGTGTGCGGGACCGTAGCCCAGCTTCATGGAGACGGTTGCGAATGGTCCTCGCCGATACCCCAGGAGCAACAGTGTCCCTAATTTGCTGGGAAGTGGCGGTGCGGTCCCCTACGGCACTGCGTAGGATCCTACGGTCTTGGCGTGCATCCGTGCGTCGCTGCGGTCCGGTCCCAGGTCGACGGGCACGTGCACCTTCCGCCGACCACTGGCGACAGCATCGATGTACTGTGGAGACCTCACGCCCCACGTGTTGAGCAATTCGGCGGTACGTCCACCCGGCCTCCCACATGCCCACTATACGCCCTCGCTCAAAGTCCGTCGACTGCACATACGGTTCACATCCACGCTGTCGCGGCATGCTACCAGTGTTAAAGATCGCGATGGAGCTCCGTATGCCACGGCAAACTGGCTGACACTGACGGCGGCGGTGCACAAATGCTGCGCAGCTAGCGCCATTCGACGGCCAACACCGCGGTTCCTGGTGTGTCGGCTGTGCCGTGCTTGTGATCATTGCTTGTACAGCCCTCTCGCAGTGTCCGGAGCAAGTATGGTGGGTCTGACACACCGATGTCAATGTGTTCTTTTTTCCATTTCCAGGAGTGTATTTCCAATTACCATTCCACATTCCAAGTCTTAATTCCCACTGTGAGGCCATAATCACATTGCAAATAGCAGGGTAACAGCTGCAGAAGTGCATTTTGTTAGTGCAGGTTGCCCACATTCAAGGGCAGCCATACATACGTTCAGGGGCAAATCTTTTGTTCTGTTTTGAATGACAGGTCCTTAACCTATTGTTCTTCTAAGTGGATTATGATTTCCTGGGTATATTCCGTCCTTTCAAGAAACCCCCCACCCCCTTCCCCTCCTTCTCCTTTAGAAACTCCCCTCGCCAATATAAGCACACACTTGATATCAAATTAATTGAGTGATTAATTAAATCGACAAATTATATTAAACCCCTCCCCTTCTGGGACGGTCCCCAACCCTCCACCTTCCCCCCCCCCCCCTTTCCGCACCTGGAAATAGGTGTTAAAAAGAGTCAGTTGATTGGCTATTTGGAGGAGAATCTATTGAAGTGTATGGAATATTGTTTAAACAATTTCTGGAACGCAAGGCAATATGTGGAACATTTTTATTTAAACAATTTATAAGATACAAGGCAGTGTTTGGAATATGGTTTATTCATTTAAAGAATTTGTTGGGAAATTGACTGCACTGTATGGAATACTGTTTACTTAAATATTTTGAGGGCGACAATGAAGTATGGGATATTTAAACATGTGTGGCGCCTTTTCTTACCCCAATTGTGCATGAATACCATGAACATATCTCATCACATGTAATTATACTGTTAAAAATCTTACGCATTGATCACAGGGCACTGCACACCAGGCTGGCCACTTCGCTATTCCTTCCACATGTGCAGGCCACACTTCACCAGCTCCGGCCCACGCAACCCTTTGATATAGATACCTGTGAAATTCCTGTCAAAATGTCAAAACACATGCTCGCTCTCTCTCTCTCTCTCTCTCTCTCTCTCTCCCTCTCCTCCCCCCTCTCTAAGTGGCCATTTCTGTCACATTTCCTTGCTTCCTGTTGGTAGATACTAGGATTCGAATACTTGGTGGTATTCGAACCTATAACCACCTGCTTTACAAACCCTACTGGATTTTCCCCCCCTTGCCAACTGTCGATGGATACTGGCGCAATTAGGTCATTTGGTATGAAGTCCATTATGTTAGAGGCAGCTGAAAATAACAGAATTCAGCTCAGTTGCATGCTTTGTCCTTAAACAAAATGCAAAGAGGTTGGACGGGTGTGTGCGTTTGCAATGCCACTATAGGAAACAATATACTGATCAGTGTTGAATTTGATGTCATTATTAGGTTTTTAAACAGTATGTAATTCCTTAGAAGGCCCCACTACTTGGATAGAACTCACGTCTGCAAACGTCTCCCCCCCCCCCCCACCCCCCACCCCCCCGCCACCACTACCACCACCACCACCACCTCCACCCCTGCTTCCCATGATGTAACAATCACTGAGAAATGGAATGAAGTGCGCTACAGTAGCTACCGTTTGGGGTCTCCCGCATGTGTGGCTATCGTCAGGGCGGCACCACCCAGTGTCCTAATTAGAGATCACATTACTAAATTCCACCGACCACGGACCAGATATCGACCTCCTTTGATCTGCTTGCCTCTAAACAATGCATCAAGTAGCAGAATTCTGTTGATCGCGAAATTCCACACTCATTTGCTGTCTCTGTCTGTCTCGAGAGGCCACACTCTCTGTTTGTCTGGGTGAAAGAACGTCTCCAAACACGCAGACGCAGGTTTTCGGCTCTCCTAAGAATACGTTGTTCCTACAGGCGATAGCTGGGGACAAGGGGAGAGCTTACGTAACTCTTGATAAAAACAGAGTGAAATAATCCATTCACTCTACCCTATGAAATTAATTATTTAACAATTTACAGGAGTCAGATGGATAGCTTGAAGCACTCGCCTCCCTATGCTGGGAGGGCCTATACGCATGTACCACTCCAGTGGTCAACGTCACAGCCGATGTCTTGCTACATCAGTAACCTCCCCAGTATCAGCTTACTGCTTCCCTCGGAGTTCATACTTGATTAGGCCAAACAGATGGAAGTCAAAGGTGCGAGATACGTGCTGTAGGGTGGACGAGTAGGGACAGTCCAACGAAGTTTTGTGAGTTCCTCTCAGGTTTGCAGATTTGTGCGAGGCCTTGCGCTGTCATGGAGAAGGAGACGTTTGTTTGCATTTTTGTCGGCGATGGATACGTTGGAGTCGTTTCTTCAGTTTCCGAACGGTAGCACAGCACACCTCAGGGTTGGCTGTGGCACAACGAGTGAGGACAGCAAACGGAACAACTTCTCCAGAGTGTTGAAAGACAGTCGCCATGACGTTACCGGCTGAGGGGCAGCCTGGAACATTTTCTTTGGGGGGGAATTGGTGTGGCGCCATTCCACTGATTGCCGTTTTGTTTCAAGTTCGAAGTGATGAATCCACGTTTCATCGCCTGTGACGATGTTCGGTAAAACATTGTCATATCAGCCTCGTAAAGCGCAAGCAATTCCGCTCAGATGGCACTTCATTTGTCTTGATGGTCTTCTGTTAGGCCGTGTGGAATCCAGCGGGCACACACATTTGAGCACCCCAAATGGCGAGCGAGTGTGGCAGCAGCACCAGCAGGGACGTCCAGTTGTGCAGCGAGGTGTTTGTTTGTGATCCGTCCATCACCTCGAATGTGTCCACACATCCCAACAACGCAGCAGTCACAGCTATGTGTGTGGCCGACCGGCCGCAGAGTATTGGACACGTCTGTGTGACCTTTCTGTAATGGCAGACGCCTCGCTCGAAGACTCGCCGGGCTTTTGTTCCCTGCCACGTCTCTGTACACGCATTCTGCGAGCGCCTGTGAATAGCTGCAGTGCTCCGGTTTTTCGGGGAAAGAAACTCAGTGACAGCTCACGGATGCCGTTTTGAAGCCTATGTATAAAGCTGCACCTATCAGAACTTCATGAGGCTATAGGGATTGAAGTCCCAATACAAATTTCGAGCTTTCTCAACCGAAATTGGACGACAGAAAAATTTGTTGCATTACTTATTGATCGCCCCTTGTACAACCAGTGGCAGCATCACATTATTCATGGACGATACTGGTGTGTACAGAAGAGCACCGTCATTACAGGGTCGCAAATAATGGCAGGAAGACTTGGAAAACATTTTCTCTTTGACTGATGAATGGCAGCTCTCTTCATATATGAATAAGTGCAAGATAGTGTACGTCACAAAGAGAGAGAATTCAGTAATACACTCTTCAATTTTACACGTACGACATTCTGAGTAACATGTAAGGAAATACAGGTAATACACAATGTGTACGAGGAACAAGAGGGAATAATAAGACTGGAAGAGGAAGAAGGAAGTGCTCACATTGAAATGGGTATAAGGCAAGGATGCAGTCTGTCGCCCATACTGTTGAATCAATACATCGAAGAAGCAATGTCGAAAATTTAAAAAAAAAGTAAAAAATGTCGCGTGACTATGGCCTCCCGTCGGGAAATCGTTTCAGAATTCGGTACAGAAAGCTGGCTGAAGCCAGAGATAAATTCTGCCGAAATTCTTACAAAGGTACAGACGTTGTTTAGAAAGGATAGATTGCATGCAACCGGTGGTGGAGTATTTCGCTGTTAGTAGTAGTTTATCCTGTAGTGAAGTAGAAGTGGATAGTTCCTGTGAATTATTATGGGTGGAGGTTACACGCAACAACCGAGCTAGGTTAATAATTGGCTCCTTTTACCGACCTCCCGACTCAGCAGCATTAGTGGCAGAACAACTGAGAGAAAATTTGGAATACATTTCACACAAATTTTCTCAGCATGTTATAGTCTTAGGTGGAGATTTCAATCTACCAGATATAGACTGGGACACTCAGATGTTCCGGACGGGTGGTAGGGACAGAGCATCGGGTGACCTTATACTGAGTGCACTATCCGAAAATTACCTCGAGCAATTAAACAGAGAACCGACTCGTGGAGATAACATCTTGGACCTACTGATAACAAACAGACCAGAACTTTTCGACTCTGTATGTGCAGAACAGGGAATCAGTGATCATAAGACCATTGCAGCATACCTGAATATGGAAGTTAATAGGAATATAAAAAAGGGAGGAAGGTTTATCTGTTTAGCAAGAGTAATGGAAGGCAGATTTCAGACTACCTAACAGATCAAAACGAAAATTTCTGTTCCGACACTGAGAATGTTGAGTGTTTATGGAAAAAGTTCAAGGCAATCGTAAAATGCGTTTTAGACAGGTACGTGTCGAGTAAAACTGTGAGGGACGGGAAAAACCCACCGTGGTACAACAACAAAGTCAGGAAACTACTGCGAAAGCAAAGAGAGCTTCACTCCAAGTTTAAACGCAGTCAAAACCTCTCAGACAAACAGAAGCTAAACGATGCCAAAGTTAGCGTAAGGAGCGCTATGCGTGAAGCGTTCAGTGAATTCGAAAGTAAAATTCTCTGTACCGACTTGACAGAAAATCCTAGGAAGTTCTGGTTTGCGTTAAATCAGTAAGTGGCTCAAAACAGCATATCCAGACACTCCAGGATGATGATGGCATTGAAACAGAGGATGACACGCGTAAAGCTGAAATACTAAACACCTTTTTCCAAAGCTGTTTCACATAGGAAGACAGCACTGCAGTTCCTTCTCTAAATCCTTGCACAAACGAAAAAATGGCTGACATCGAAATAAGTGTCCAAGGAATAGAAAAGCAACTGGAATCACTCAACAGAGGAAAGTCCACTGGACCTGACGGGCTACCATTTCGATTCTACACAGACTGAGGAACGGAAGGTTCCAAATGATTGGAAAAGAGCAAAGATAGTCCCAGTCTTCAAGAAGGGTCGTCGAGCAGATGCGCAAAACTATAGACCTATATCTCTGACGTCGATCTGTTGTAGAATTTTAGAACATGTTTTTTGCTCGAGTATCATGTCGTTTTTGGAAACCCAGAATCTACTCTGTAGGAATCAACATGGATTCCGGAAACAGCGATCGTGTGAGACCCAACTTGCTTTATTTGTTCATGAGACGCAGAAAATATTAGATACAGGCTCCCAGGTAGATGCTATTTTTCTTGACTTCCGGAAGGCTTTCGATACAGTTCCGCATTGTCGCCTGATAAACAAAGTAAGAGCCTACGGAATATCAGACTAGCTGTGTGGCTGGATTGAAGAGTTTTTAGCAAACAGAACACTGCATGTTGTTATCAATGGAGAGACGTCTACAGACGTTAAAGTAACCTCTGGCGTGCCACCGGGGAGTGTTATGGGACCATTTCTTTTCACAATATATATAAATAACCTAGTAGATAATGTCGGCAGTTCCATGCGGCTTTTCGCAGATGAACCTGTAGTATACAGAGAAGTTGCAGTTTTAGAAAATTGTAGCGAAATGCAGGAAGATCTGCAGCGGATAGGCACTTGGTACAGGGAGTGGCAACTGACCCTTAACGTAGACAAATGTAATGTATTGCGAATACATAGAAAGAAGGATCCTTTATTGTATGATAGCGGAACAAACACTGCTAACAGTTACTTCTGTAAAATATCTGGGAGTATGCGTACGGAACGATTTGAAGTGGAATGATCATATAAAATTAATTGTTGGTAAGGCGGATACCTGGTTGAGATTCATTGGGAGAGTCCTTAGAAAATGTACTCCATCAACAAAGGAGGTGGCTTACAAAACACTCGTTCGACCTATACTCGACTATTGCTCATCAGTGTGGGATCCGTACCAGATCGTGTTGACGGAGGAGATAGAGAAGATCCAAAGAAGAGCGGCGCATTTCGTCACAGGGTTATTTGGTAACCGTGATAGCGTTACGGAGATGTTTAACAAACTCAAGTGGCAGACTCTGCAAGAGAGGCACTTTGGATTGCGGTGTAGCTTGCTCGTCAGGTTTCGAGAGGGTGCGTTTCTGGATGAGATATCGAATATATTGCTTCCCCCTACTTATACCTCCCGTGGAGATCACGAATGTGAAATTAGAGAGATTCGAGCGCGCACGGAGGCTTTCAGACAGTCGTTCTTCCCGCGAACCATACGAGACTGGAACAGGAAAGGGAGGTAATGACAGTGGCACGTAAAGTGCCCTCCGCCACACACCGTTGGGTGGCTTCCAGAGTATAAATGTAGATGTAGACTGTTCGCCGATAGCAAGTCTTTGGATTTGACGCCACTTCGGCGACTTGCGCGTCGATGGGGATGAAATGATGATGATGATTAGGACGACACAACGGCCAGTCCCTGAGCGGAGAAAATCTCCGACTCAGCCGGGAATCAAACCCGGGCCCTTAGGGTTGACATTCTGTCGCGTTGACCACTCAGCTACCGGGGGCGGACAATATCGGTTTAAGAGTGGGATTAAAATTAAGGGTGAAAGGATATCAACGAGAAGATTCACTGATGACACTGCTATCCTCAATGAAGGTAAAGAGACATTACAGGATCTGTTTGCAAGAAATTAAATACTAGATGTAGCAGTAAAGAAACTGTACGCAGGCTCTAACTATTACTGAAAAAACTTACACAACTGAAATGTTGTCCCTTCACGTTAGACCCCTCTGCGATCACTGCACCGCTCCGCCAGTTTCCCACTGTGGGAAGCAGTGCTGCGAGTCTTTTTCTGTCACACTGTTGAGGTTCGTCGCTTTTTTCTTCACTGCGTCCACGGACTTGGACGTGAGAGCTTTGAACGCGGACGTCAGTTTTGGGAAGAGGAAGAAGTCGTACGGTGGTAGGCCAGGCGAATGCGGTGGATGTTTCATCACTGGGATGTTGTTTTTCGCCAAAAACCTCCTCACAGACATCGCGTTACTGGCCGGCGCGTTGTCCTGTCGAAGAATCCACAGGTCTGGTCTCCTCCGCCAAACACGTTGACGAAAGGCCTTCAGAACAGTTACACAATAAACTTGTTTGGCAGTCCGACCGTCAGGCACTCAATCGATGTTGTTAACATCTCGGATATGTAAAAAAAAAAAAAAATCATCATCATTGTTTAAAGTTTGATTTGCTCATATGTGATTTCTTGTTAGGGCATTGAGGGCTCTTCTAGCACCTGTATTGTCTCTTAGTCTCGGATCCTATTGGAATATCCATGTTTCGTGACAAATACAGTACTTTGCTGAAGTAAGCAGGATCATTTTCAATTTTCTCGAGACTGTCAGCACAACAGTCCGCTAGGTGTTGCTCTTGCCTGTTTGTCAGGATTCTTGGCGGCACTTAAGCACAAACCTTTGTCGTGCCTTGATCAGCAAAACCTACTTGTTACCTTACAAATGCAGCCAGTTCTGAAATGGCTTAAGTGTTCAGGTGTCGGTCTTCTCGAACAATTCTACTGACCTACTCCATATTCTCTTCGGTTTTCGAAGTAAAAGGACAGCCCGACCTCGAACGTCTTAACCCACTCTAAAACTTGCATACGAGATAGACACTGATCAGTATAAACTTGTTTCAACACATCGTAAATTTCTGCGGCGGATTTTTCAAGCTTTGTAAGGAACTGATGTTAACATAACACGTTGTTCCACTTTAGAACATAGCATAATGCCGACGGGGCTCAGACACACGACCCGTTTCTAACAAAACTCACAGGCAGACTGTGAGTTAACGAGCATTTCGCTATCATTTAAGCATATCGCCGAAAGAGTCAGCCTTCAGGAATTGTGAAACGAACTCTGTCATCCAGCACCAGATGCCACAAATGGCGCAGGTCCACCACGAGATGGGGAAACTCACAGGCGTCTATTGTCTGTTGAGACCTAAGCGCTGTAATGTGGGAGTGGGGCAGACGAGAACCTACGTCATAGGGCAATCCAGTAGAAGGCTTTTGTGGCCGAGGAGACGTTGTACTGTTAAATATGGCGGACCTAAGATCGGCTATAAAGGGAAACATTTATAGAAACTATTTAATTCTGTAGCAATGCAGGGAAGAAAGCCACAGTAATTTTAACTTGCCATCCTTCATAAATTTTCATTGTGATCCCAATAAAACTTGAACATTGATCATATCTTTAATAGTTTAGGATTTACTGTTAAAATGAAAGTAACAAGTTTTGTAACAAAGACCTGAATACTAAAAACTGAACGCTTTGGTCGATCTTAACAATCGACATTTCATATGGAAGTGCATAATTGGAATGAAAAGCGTTATGCATATCAACTGTGTAACTTTCTTCGTTTAAAACATGTAGTAAATTTTAATTATGAGTATTTATAGTTAAGCATTAGATCATCATTTCCTCCACGCAAAAGACATTGAACGATGACAGCATGACACCTTATTGAATGATTAGGTAATACAATATTTGTTGTGAAGTTTAGTGCATGATACTTACTTTTGTTCTTTGTTTATTTATCAGAATAACATTGGTGCAAGGCTACTGGCCGTGACATTCAAAGTTAAGAAGGAAATTGTACCGGTTTTTTGTAAAAGAATTTAACGTTTATTATGTAATGCATATTATTGTTACTTTATTTAAAACGTGAAAGTGGTCAAGCTTTTACTATTTAAATATGTTAGAATGCAAAATAACGTAGAATAAGCTGTAGTCAACGAGTTGGATGGCTTCAGGAAAGGGAACTGCGCTAGTCAGTTGAGCGAAGATGTTAGGCGCGCGGGAAACGCGGTCGGAGACGGTTATAGGGACAGCTCTGGCGGAGACGCGAAAGCGGACAGTCTGTCTTTAGGCAGAGTAAAACTGAAGTGATATCAGGTGTTCCCCAGGGAAGCGTCCTGGGACCTCTGCTGTTCCTGATCTATATAAATGACCTGGGTGACAATCTGAGCAGTTCTCTTGGATTGTTCGCAGATGATGCTGTAATTTACCGTCTAGTAAGGTCATCCGAAGACCAGTATCAGTTGCAAAGCGATTTAGAAAAGATTGCTGTGTGGTGTGGCAGGTGGCAGTTGACGCTAAATAACGAAAAGTGTGAGGTGATCCACATGAGTTCCAAAAGAAATCCGTTGGAATTCGATTACTCGATAAATAGTACAATTCTCTAGGCTGTCAATTCAACCAAGTACCTGGGTGTTAAAATTACGAACAACTTCAGTTGGAAGGACCACATAGATAATATTGTCGGGAATGCGAGCCAAAGGTTGCGTTTCATTGGCAGGACACTTAGAAGATGCAACAAGTCCACTAAAGAGACAGCTTACACTACACTCGTTCGTCCTCTGTTAGAATATTGCTGCTCGGTGTGGGATCCTTACCAGGTGGGATTGACGGAGGACATCGAAAGGGTGCAAAAAAGGGCAGCTCGTTTTGTATTATCACGTTATAGGGGAGAGAGTGTGGCAGATATGATACACGAGTTGGGATGGAAGTCATTACAGCATAGACGTTTTTCGTCGCGGCGAGACCTTTTTACGAAATTTCAGTCACCAACTTTCTCTTCCGAATGCGAAAATATTTTGTTGAGCCCAACCTACATAGGTAGGAATGATCATCAAAATAAAATAAGAGAAATCAGAGCTCGAACAGAAAGGTTTAGTCGTTCGTTTTTCCCGCGCGCTGTTCGGGAGTGGAATGGTAGAGAGATAGTATGATTGTGGTTCGATGAACCCTCTGCCAAGCAGTTAAATGTGAATTGCAGAGTAGTCATGTAGATGTAGATGTAGCTGGGAAGTCGAACGACCTAGAAAATTTCGCGTTGTGTGGTATCGCGGGACTTAGTCTCGAGCGGTGAGCAGGCGTTCGCCTGGTGTGAACTCTTAACATGTCGTGTAAATGTCGAGGTGGAATATGAGACTTGCATTTTGCGATGAGATTGTGAATGATCGAACTGACAAGTGGGTATGCGGTATAGTGTAATAGTAATTCTAAATACGACCACTTTCGCCATTAGTTTGCTTTCTGAGTAAACATTATTCTAACCAAATCGCAACTGTGTGACCTACATCATTTATGGGTCGTTAATTTAGTTCCCGATATTACTATTACTGTTATTATATGTTGCATTAACTTTGTATTTGGCAAACTTGCCATCAGCTAGACAATTTAACCAAAAGGTCAAAAGTGTCTAATTTAGGGCGTAAAATGCGACACGTGCGGTTCAACCACTAGACGAGTTTGAGCCAAGACATTTCAACGAAGAGGAACCGCATGTGAGACCGAACATCTATGGGATGTTAGCTCACAAGACTAACTACCACAGCGGTGTGAAATTTTGTAGGTGTATCAGGAAGACTCCCAAGGTTATTCCCCTGCTCTTCTCTTTGTCATCGACGAAGAAAGTAATGCCACAACAACCAGTCCTGTTTCTTCACCTTGTATAATGAGTACGGACTGTGGGTAAACTGGAAGAAGACAAAAATAATGAGAATAGCGAGAAACTTAACATAAAAAATTGTGGTAGCGAAGCAAACAAAGTGATGGAATTCTGCTGTCTTGGAAGCAAAATAATGCGTGACGGACGAAGCAAGGAGGGGAGAGAAAGCAGGCGAGCACAAGGAGAAAGGACGTTCCAGGCCAAACGAAATCCACCGGCATCAAACGTAGACATTAATTTGAGGAAGCAGTTTCTGAGAACGTGCGTTTGAAGCACGTCATTGTATGGTTGTGAGCCATGGACAGTGGGAAAACTAGAAGACAAGAGAAATGAACTATTTGAGATGTGGTGCTACATAAGATTCTTGAAATGTAGGTGGACTGATAAAGTAAGGAATGAGGTGGGTCACCGTAGAATTAGCGAAGAAAGGGATGTGTGGAAAACACTGACAAGAAGAAGGAAGAGGATGCAGGACATATGTTAAGGCAGCAGAAAGTGACTTTCATGCTACTCCAGGGACATGTAGAGCAAGACAGAGATTGGAATTCTTCCAACAAATGATTGAAGATACAGGGTGAAAATGAAGACGTTTGCACAGGTTCGCAATTCGTGGCGGGCCAGATCAAACCAGTCATACGACTGATGACTATATATATTTAGAGGATATACTAAGAAGCAACATGAAAAGGGAGAAATACGAAAAATCAGTGTTAATAGAGGCGAATGGAAGATTAATTCGGAGACTTCTCAGAACGTGAAGTCCATCTGCAGGCATTCTATAGAAGAAGCTTGTATGACCAGTTGTATTGTTCCAGTGTTAGAAGGCCACATAAAGCAAACATGGCGACCAACATCGAACAAAATTCATAGTCGCACTCCTAAAATCGTAACATATAGGTACAGCCCATTCCCAAGCGTATATGAGATGCTCAGGGAACTTAAATGCGACTGGCGAAATCTTCTCGGCCTTCCATTCAGGTGGCTGCGTTGAAATTGCAGACGTTTTCGTGAGCTTCACTCTCGTCACATTTTCTGCAGAAACGTTGCAGAATTTCAATACAATGAAAGCCCGAGAAGATTTCGTCAACAGTATACGTCGGTAAAGGCTACATTCACGTTTATGTAGCGTTCTTTGGAAGGTAGGGGACGTAGTTCTCGCAAAATCCTGTTGAGTAAATTTAAAGAACCAGTATTCGGCTTGTGAGAATAAGGGGCTCAATGGGGGGAGGAGGGGGGGATTATTGAAGAGTGGGATATAATCTGTCGGCTTTGGCCAATGACGTCAGAAGTTAGCAGAGATGATGTATTGCACACATTTAACAACAGAGACGGATGCTGAGAAACAAAGGAATGCAGGGCAGAGAAAACAAATGGTAGACGTATATCACGTACAAGGCTTCTTTGACTCCTAGTAGCCTATTTTTCGGTTCACCTATATATCTCTGCTGAAGAATGGAGTACTAATGGAGGAAAGAAAGAAAAAAGAGGGACAGAAGTAACGTTAGCATTGAATACCTCATTTGGCATATATGAGGTTAATTCAAATAAAAAAGGTCAGTGCGTCTACCTCTGCCTTACACGTAAGGGAGCATCACGTAACTGCGGATTTGGTGGCGACATCTTTTCGTAGAGAGACTGACTAGTGAGCACCGTTTGATGTTGCATAGAGCCAGTGTGGTTTCACGCCGAAGAGAAGGTAGTCACACGAGTTATCGTCCACTACCGAACGTGCAGGAGAGTAAGCAGGAATAACGAGTAGTGATTCGATTTTTGGCGGCGGAGGGAGTTGGAGGCTGTGAAATGTATCGACGGATGAAGCCTGCGTGCGGTGAGTGCAGTCTGAGTCATTCAAAGTGTTGTGGAATGGCGCAAACGATACCTTGAGGGGCGCGAGTTTCTGGAAGACGATGCTCGTCCTGGACAGGCTCATCGTGTCATCGCTCCGGAGATGGTTGCTGAAGTGAATGCTTTAGTCTTGAGCAACCGCAGAATCACCGTGGACGAGATGCGCTGGCTACTGAGTATTAGCGTGGGCACTGCCCACACCACAATGCATCAACACTTGAAAATTCTAAAAATCTGAGCGCAGTGGGTTCCCCACCAACTGACCGCCGAACTGTGCAATACTCGAATGGTGCTGTCTTTGAATCATCTGCAACGTTATCATGAGGAGGAATACGGCTTTCTGTAGCGTACTGTCACAGGTGACGATACATGGTGTCACCGCTGTGAACCGGAAAGCAAGCGTCAGAGCAAGCAGTGGAAACACGCGACTTCACCACCTCCAAAGAAATCAAAGGCCGTGCACTCCAGTTCTGGTAAGGTCACGATGTCCTCTGTCACGATATCCCACTGCTTATCGAGTTCCTGGATCGGGGAACCACCAGCAGTCCCGAGGGTTATCAAGCCACTTTACACCACCTCAGACGAGCCATCAAGTCGAAACGCCGAGGCACGTTGTCCAACGGCGTTATCCTCCTGCACGATAATGCCCGCCCACGCACGGCCAATGCGGTGAAGACGACACTGCAGCAGTGTCGGTGGGAAACTGCTGGAACATCCGCCGTACAGTTCCAACCTTCCACCGCGTGACTTTCATGTATTTGGACCTCTAAAACAAGCTATTCCCGGACATCGATTCGCAACGGACGACGAAGTGGCTCCAGACCTGGATCCTACAGCAGCCTACTGGCTTCTTCAAGGATGTGACCGGGTTTCATCTTAATGTCACTTACATGTTTTGTGTCCCAAACTCCAGCTGATGTATATAGGTTAACTGCAGTACGGGATACAAATTTCACGTACGTCGATTTTTTTTTTCGCTTTCGCTAGCACTATTATCCAAGTATCATATTCTTCAGTTGAACTATGTATGCGATAGAAATTTTACAGGTATTGCTTTTTTCGCCTCTGCTACCACTAGCATCCTGTTCTCCAGTCGATACTAGTACTAACGAAGGCGAAAAGACCAAAATACGTATAATTTGTGTCCCATACTTCAGATGATCTATATAGGTCAACTGAAGAATAGGATACTAATGCTAGTGAAGACGAAAAAATCGACGTACGTAACACTGGTATCCTGTCCCCCCTGCGGGTCCGGGGGTTAGAATAGGCCCGAGGTATTCCTGCCTGTCGTAAGAGGCGACTAAAAGCAGTCCCTCCCCCTCAAGGGAGTAGTTAGCGCCTGCGTCCGGAGACGGACGGTTTCACGACCTATATTTGCGTTCATTTTGGTTTTTCACTTCTTCTGGTTTCTTCCTTCTTTTGGTTGGTTCCTTTCTTTGTTCTTCTCCATCTCACTGTCTTACTTACTCTTCTCCTTGCCTTCTTCTCCTTCTCTGATCTCCGCTTCGGCGTTTGAGACAGTATGTCCTTTCTTTCCCTCTCTCCTTTCTTTTTCCTCTTCTTCCTTCCTCCCTGTGCGTGCCTGAAGGCCGACCCACGCCTTTGCACGCGTAGTCGGTGACGGGGTAACCTGTAATTCCCCGCCCTGGGTAGACAAGTAAGGCACGCACGTACCCCCTGGTAAAGGCCAGGCCCAGGGAGGGGTGATTGCCCGAGCTGAGACCTTCCGACCGTGCCGGTTGGTCCCTCCGTCCGTTTCTCGGGAGGTGTGACCTGAGGTGTGAACAATCACCTAAGGCGGGAGTGCACTCTGAGAGGGTCCCCACAAGGAAGGAGCGCGCCATCGGAGACGCTGGCAATCATGGGGGATTCCTCCGCAATGGATTTCTCTTCTTCTTCTCTCTCGACTTATGCCCCCAAACGGAAACTTGACCAGCCACCAGTGACAAAAGTACTACCGCCTGCCCCATAGTTCCTCGTAGTTTCTCGATCTGAGGACTGAAAGGATTTTTCCTCTGTCAACCCTTTCGTTATCCAGAAGGGCGTAGATGCCATAGCCGGATCTGTCAAGTCTTGTACCAGGTTGCGTAATGGTACCTTGTTACTAGAAACTGAGAGCGCCTTTCAGGCACAAAAACTGCTTCGGGCCACACTCCTGTACACGTTCGCTGTCCGGGTGGAGGCTCACCGCACTTTGAATTCGTCTCGGGGTGTGGTCTATACTAGATCACTCGACGGATTGACTGCCGAGGAGATTCAGTCTTTCCTCGCTGAGCAGGGCGTGACGGCTGTCCATAGGGTCATGAAAAAGGTCAACAATGACCTTGTACCGACCCGGACACTTTTCTTGACCTTTGATAGTGTTCAGCTGCCGTCGCGCATCATTGCGGGCTACGAGATTATTTCTGTTCGCCCCTGTGTCCCGACACCTACGCGCTGCTACCAGTGTCAGCGTTTCAATCACACTCGCCAGTCTTGTTCCAATGCGGCTACATGTGTGACTTGTGGCAGGGATGCCCATGAGGGTGACTGTCCACCTCCGTCTCCTCGCTGTGTGAACTGTCGCGGTGACCATGAAGCGTCCTCACGCGACTGTCCCGTCTACAAGGAAGAACGCTGTATCCAAGAAATTCGGGTCAAATAGAAAGTCTCCACCTCGGCTGCTCGCAAGCTATTCGCTAGTAGGAAGCCCACGTTGCTCCCAGTGGGGAAGTACAGTACTGTCCTCGCCTCTCCTCGGACTACCAGGGAGGTGGCGACGCAGACATGCGATCTGACCTTCAGCACTATGGTCGTCCGTTCGGCCAGTGCTAAGATCGCTCGGTCGACGTCTCCTCTTCCTCCCGTCGCCCCTCCGACACAAGCACTTTTATCAGCTTCTGCCAGGACGAAGACCCAGAAGTCAGAAGCACGGGCCTTCAAGAAAGAACCGTCTCGTGCAGACCTTCTACGTACCTCGAACCCTCAGCCATCGACCAATCCTTCCACAAAAGGACCTTCCAAGAAGGCTCATAGGAAGCACAGTTCTCATTCCCCGCCACGGCGCATTTCTCCTCCTGCGCCCCCCCAGCGGTCGCCGCCCCAGGCCGTCATCCGTTTCGCCTGGCCACACCGCTGGTAGCCGAACATCTGGCCGTTCACCAGTGGAGGAAGCTCCCCCTCACAAGATGGCCGATGAACCTATAGAACAAATGGACGATGACTGTCCGCCTCCTGCTAGCGGGGGCAGTGCTCGCTCGAAGCGGCCTTCTCGATGACCCCTTCTTGCATCTTCTTCTTCTCACGATGGCACTTATTCACTGGAATATTCGCAGCATTCGCTCCAACGGAGAGGACTTGAAGTTGCTGCTCCGCTCGCACCGTCCGCTCGTCGTAGCCCTCCAGGAAACGAAGCTACGCCCATGCGATCACATTGCCTTGGCACACTACACCTCTGAGCGTTTTGACTTACCCCCTGTGGCAGGTATTCCGGCTCATGGAGGGGTTATGTTTCTGGTCCGGGATGATATCTACTATGATCCCATCACACTGCACACCGGTCTGCAGGCAGTTGCCGTCCGCATTACTCTCCCCACTTTTACATTTTCCATCTGTACCGTTTACACTCCATTGTCGTCTGCCGTTACCAGGGCAGACATGCTGCAAATTATTGCTCAGCTCCCTGCACCATTTTTGTTAACTGGAGACTTCAATGCTCACCATCCTCTTTGGGGCTCTCCAGCATCCTGTCCGAGGGGCTCCCTGTTAGCAGACGTTTTCAACCAGCTCAATCTTATCTGCCTCAATACTGGCGCCTCTACTTTCCTTTCAGACACCTCTCACACCTATTCCCATTTAGACCTCTCTGTATGTACTACCCAACTTGCACGCCGGTTTGAGAGGTATGCGCTTTCTGATACATATTCGAGCGACGACTTCCCGTGTGTTATCCATCTCCTGCATCATACCCCCTCTCCGTGCTCAACTAGTTGGAACATCTCCAAAGCAGACTGGGGGCTCTTCACTTCCAGGGCGACCTTTCAGGATCAAACCTTCACAAGCTGCGATAGTCAGGCCGCACACCTCACGGAAGTCATTCTCACTGCTGCTGAATATTCCATACCTCACACTACTTCTTGTCCACGCCGCGTACCGGTCCCCTGGTGGACCGCAGCATGTAGAGACGCCTTACTTGCTCGTCGACGTGCTATACGCACCTTTAAACGCCACCCTACAGTGGCGAATTGTATCAGTTATAAACGATTACCTGCGCAGTGTCGTCGTATTTTTAAAGAAAGCAAGAAAGCCAGATGGGCTGCTTTCACAAGCACTTTCAACGGTTTTACTCCTTCTTCTGTTGTCTGGGGTAGCCTGCGCCAGCTATCTGGCACTAAGGTCCACTCACCAGTTTCTGGCTTGACAGTCGCGAATGACGTCCTTGTGGCCCCTGAGGATGTCTCCAATGCCTTCGGCCGCTTTTTCGCAGAGGTTTCGAGCTCCACTCATTACCCCCCTGCCTTCCTCCCCCGAAAACAGGCAGAGGAGGCTCGGCCACCTAATTTCCACTCCTCGAATTGTGAAAACTACAATGATCCATTCACCACGCGGCAACTCGAAAATGCACTTGTCCGGTGACGGTCCTCCGCTCCAGGGCCTGATTCTATTCATATTTAGATGCTGAAGAACCTTTCTCCTGCGGGTAAAGGTTTCCTTCTTCGTACTTACAATCGCATCTGGATTGAGGGACATGTTCCCGCATGCTGGCGCGAGTCTATTGTTGTACCGATTCTTAAGCCGGGGAAGGACAAGCACTTGCCTTCCAGTTATCGACCCATCTCGCTTACCAGCTGTGTCTGTAAGGTGATGGAGTGAATGGTTAACTCTCGGTTGTTTTGGCTGCTCGAATCTCGACGCCTACTTACCAATGTACAATGTGGATTTCGTAGGCGCCGCTCTGCTGTTGACCATCTGGTTACCTTGTCGACCTACATTATGAATAACTTCTTGCGGAAGCTCCCGACCGCGGCTGTGTTCTTTGATTTGGAGAAGGCTTACGACACCTGTTGGAGGGCGGGCATTCTCCGCACCATGCATACATGGGGCTTTCGCGGTCGCCTCCCTCTTTTTATTCGTTCCTTTTTAATGGATCGACAGTTCAGGGTATGTGTGGGTTCTGTCCTGTCAGACAACTTTCGCCAGGAGAATGGGGTGCCACAGGGCTCCGTTTTGAGCGTCGCTCTCTTCGCCATAGCGATCAATCCAATAATGGATTTCCTCCCAGATGATGTATCAGGCTCCCTTTTCGTGGACGATTTTGCCATCTATTGCAGCGCGCAGCGTACATGTTTCCTCGAGCGCTGTCTTCAGCGTTCTCTTGACCGTCTTTACTCCTGGAGTCTCGCCAATGGCTTTCGTTTTTCTTCCGAGAAAACAGTCTGTATTAACTTCTGGCGCTACAAAGAGTTTCTCCCACCGTCCTTACGACTCGGCCCCGTTGCTCTCCCATTCGTGGAGACAACAAAATTTTTAGGTCTTACATTTGACAGGAAACTTAGTTGGTCTCCACATGTGTCATATTTGGCTGCCCGTTGTACCCGTTTTCTAAATGTCCTCCGTGTTCTCAGTGGCACGTCGTGGGGAGCGGATCGAACCGTCCTACTTCGTCTATATCGCTCGATCGTCCGCTCCAAGCTGGATTATGGGTGCTTTGTATACTCCTCTGCACGGCCGTCCATCTTACGCCGCCTCAACTCCATACAACATCGGGGTTTACGGCTTGCGATCGGAGCGTTTTGTACTAGTCCCGTCGAAAGTCTTCATGCTGAAGCCGGTGAATTGCCACTCACCTACGGGCGCGATATACTGCTTTGTCGTTACGCCTGTCGGCTACTGTCAATGCCCGACCACCCGTCGTATCGTTCCTTTTTTGACGACTCTCTCGACCGTCAATACGGGTTGTATGTCTCTGCCCTGCTACCCCCTGGAGTTCGCTTTCGTCACCTCCTTCAACACCTTAATTTTTCACTCCCTGCAACCTTTAGAGTGGGCGAGAGCCACACGCCACCTTGGCTCCAGGCTCAGGTTCGCGTTCACCTTGACCTCCGCTCGCTCCCAAAGGAGGTTACCCCCGGTTCGGTATACCACTCCCGTTTTGTCGAACTTCATTCGAAGTTCATTAATATGACCTTCATTTATACGGATGGCTCTAAGACCAATGACGGGGTCGGATGTTCTTTTATTGTCGGGGCACAAAGTTTCAAATACCGGCTACATGGCCATTGTTCGGTCTTCACAGCTGAGCTCTTTGCCCTCTACCAGGCTGTTCTTTACGTCTGCCGCCACCGACATTCTGCTTATGTCATCTGCTCCGATTCTCTGAGCGCCATCCAGAGCCTCAGTGATCCGTATCCGGTTCACCCTTTCGTGCACCGGATCCAACGCTCTCTTCAGCAGCTGGTGGACGACGAGTATCCAGTTAGCTTTATGTGGGTTCCAGGCCATGTCGGTATCCCTGGGAACGAAGCTGCTGATGCCGCGACCAAGGCTGCGGTCCTCCAGCCTCGGACGGCTTCTTGTTGTGTCCCCTCATCAGATTGTAGACGGTCATTTGTCGGCGCATTTCATCGCTGTGGCATGCTGATTGAGCTGCACCTAGGGACAACAAGCTTCGGGCCTTGAAACCTCTTCTCGCTGCTTGGACGTCCTCCTCACGTCCTTCTCGGCGGGAGGAGGTCGTTTTGGCCCGGTTACAAATTGGACACTGCCAGTTCAGCCATCGCCATCTGCTGACGGCAGCGCCGGCGCCGTTCTGTCCATGTGGGCAATTGCTGATGGTCCACCACATTTTAACGTCCTGTCCGGATTTTACTACGCTGCGTCTTGATCTTGGCCTGCCATGTACTCTGGATGCCATTTTAGCGGATGACCCAGGAGCTGCTGCTCGCGTTCTTCGTTTTATCAACTTGACACACCTGTCTAAGGACGTTTGATTATTCTGTAGTTTTTTAATCCTATGCCTGTTAATACGTATTTTAGTTGCTGTTTTAACCTTGTGCCTCGCGGTACATTCCTAAATTAGTCAGGGCGCTAATGACCATTGTAGTTGTGCGCCCTAAAACCACAAAAAAAGACTGGTATCCTGTACCTCAGTTGAACTACGCGAAGGCGAAAAGACTTCGTTACTGATAGTGTCGACTGAAAATTATCATATTAGTACTAGTGACGGCGAAAAACGTACAACAGTAAACTTTGTATCCCGTACTTCGGCTGACCTATGCAGGAAGAATAGGATACTAGAGCTAGCGAAGACGAAAACTAGCGACATACATAAAATTTGTATCCCCTACTTCCGTTACCTTTTGAGGTCAACTGAAGAACAGGTTAGTTCAACTGAGGTGCAAGATGCCAGTGTTACGTATGTTGCTTTTTTTGTCTTTGCTAGCACTAGTATCCTATTCTCCAGTTGATCTATGTATATAGGTCAACTGAAATTGGGGATACAAATATTTCGAAAGTCCGCCGTTTCGTCTTCGATAGTACTAGAATGGATTGAAAAATAGCATAGTAATACTATTGTTGGCGAAGGCGAAAAAGAGCGAAAGCTGAAAAATTTATATTCCGTACTGCAGTTGGCCAACTCTGCTTCAAGTGTTCCGTATTCATAGGAATAGATAAATCCATAACTACAAACGAAAATCAAAAAGTAAAAGTTGCCCAGAATGAAAAACAGTCCTTCTAAAATATCTCAAACTCACTAATAATGAATTGGAACGAACAATTGATTTAAATTAATACAAACGACAAAAATCGTACACATAATGTCTAGCCCTGTCTTTTAAAAACACATTCATTTATTTAAATTCACAATGATGACGCCTCGCCACAGAAGATAACCGATTTATTTTCTATGGCTCGAAAATAAAGACACTAACATCAATGAGTAAATCATGAGGTCATTGGTCAAAGCCGACGGGTTGACGGTATTATTCCCCTGGTTCAAAACGTGAATGGAAAAATGTCTAGTATTGGTACGAGGCAATGTCTACCGCGCACTGTGCAACCTCTCGTAGGGCGTAGATACAGAACGTCGGGTTTCCAGGCTTAGATTGCAATTTAAAAAGGTTAACTTCTCTGTGTCTTCACCTGGCGAAGATAGCATCAGCAACGAAGCATACGAGTGTGGGATTTGTGTGTGTGTTGAGACGCCATGATCGGCCTCATTTTAACTCTTCTGTCGGGAGGGTGTGGCTGCTTAGGGCGGATATAGGGTCCAATATTGGTTTGATTCCTGTGGATGCTATCAATAGGTGGGACCACACTAGGCATGGCCTTCACTTCTGTAAGAAAGGGAAGGGAAAACTGTCTGGGTTGATTGCAGGAAACTTAAGGGGGGACACTGTCACAAGTGGTAAAATACCAGTGGTCACAGGTGTCAGAGGGATGCCTTTTTTAGGATAGGGAAGGGGGATAGACAACGAGTTTTAAGAGAGATTAGCAGACAGACACAGTTTGAGAAAATAGATGAACAGGAATCAGATTTTAGCATAAAGCCTCCATTTAAACAATGTTTCACAGATAGTAATCAGAAACTGCCAGTTCATCTACGCCAAAGCAGTCATAATCGCATTAGTACGCAGTATCATTTATCTTTATTACAGCAGAACATTCCGGGACTCAGAAATAAAGATGATGAACTACTCATTTGTATTGATGAAATGAATTCATCTAACCAAATTGACATAATCTGCCTCTCTGAACATCAATTGACCACTGGTATAGATATGTTAGACATTTCAGGATTTAAGCTAGCTTCCTACTTTTGCAGAGTAGATATGGATGGAGGAGGAGTTGCCACATTTATTAAAAAATGCCATAAATTCAAGAACATTGACATTAATAAATTATGTTTAAAGCAGCATCCAGAAGCATATGCAACAGAAGTAGAGTTCCATAACAGATCCTATATAATAGTAACTATTTACCAAGCACCTGCAGGAAATTAGGATCTATTCACAAATCATTTACAAGCTCTTTTGGGTTATTTCACATAAAGAAACAAAGAAATTTTGATTTCTGGTAACTTTAATACAGATTTTCTAATGCAATCTTAAAGTACACATTCACTGCAGTTAGTAATGTTGTGTTTCAATCTAACTCACACTGTAAACTTTCCAACTAGATTCACTAAATACTCAAGGACAGATGTTAATAACATTTTTATAGACAAATCAAAGGAACAAAATCATATCATAAAACCTGTAATACTGGACTATCAGATCATAAGATGCAGCTCCTTGTTTTAGATGTAAATTCTAAGCAGATTATCAAGATTGCTAAATCTGAGTACAGGAGAGTAGTCAGTTAACCAAAAATTGAGTGTTTTAGAAAACTGCTCAAAGATATGAACTGGAAAGATGTTTATAGTGCACATGACATGAATGAAAAATATAACACATTCATGAACAATGTCAGTACCATGTCTGAAAACTGTTTTCCTTTAAAAGTTACTCAAATTAATCAGAAGTCTATAATAAAACCATGGATTACACAAGGAATAAATATTTCCTATAAGACAAAAAGGAAAATGTATCTGTCGACCAAGAATAGCTCCAACGCTGATGATTTAGCTAAATACAAGGAACACTGTAAAACATTAAAAAAAGTAATTCAGATATCTAAACAAATGCACTACAAGAAGAAGATAGCAATGTCAGGTAGCAAAATAAAAAGAATATGGGATATAGTGAAAGAGGAGACTGGTAGAACCAGAAAGGAACAGGAGCAAATAGCATTAAGGGTAGATGACACATTAGTAACCAATGGGCATAGTGTGGTAAATCTATTTAACAAGTACTTTATATCAGTTACTGATAGAATGGGATTGTCAGGATCAGTAAGTAATGCCCTTGAATATCTGAAACTAGCCTTTACAAATAGCTTCAGGTACATGAATATGTCACTCAATTCACCAAAAGAAATAACTTCCATAGAAAAATCTTTAAAAACAAAGCATTCTAGTGGTTATGATGGAATATCAACAACATTAATTAGGACATGTTCTTGTGAGTTTAGTACAATTCTAAGTTACTTGTGTAACCAGTCAATTATAACTGGGACATTTCCTGACTGGCTGAATATGCAGATGTTAAGCCTCTACTAAAGAAAGGGGATAAAGAGATACCATGAAACTATAGACCGATTTCACTTTTGCCAGTATTCTCAAAAGTTTTAGAAAAAGTAATGCACACACAGCTTCTCAACCATCTGACCACAAATAACATATTATCAAGAATACATTTTGGATTTCTGAAGGGTTCTGATATCGAGAAGGCTATTTACACCTACAGTGAAAATGTACTTAATTCATTAAATAACAATTTACAAGTAGCAGGTATTTTCTATGATTTGTCAAAGGCATTCGATTGTGTAAACCACAACATCCTTTTAAATAAATTAGAATTCTGTGGTGTCACGGGCAGTGCTGCAAGTCATCAGTCATCATCAGAATGGGAAGAAATTACATGTGGTGTCCCACAAGGATCCATCTTAGGGCCATTGCTTTTTCTTGTGTACATTAATGATCTCTCATCAGTTACACTGCCAGAAGCAGAGTTGGTTTTGTTGCAGATGACACAAGTATTGCAATAAATAGTATGTCGAGTGTAGTTCTAGAAAGATCTGCTAATGATATTTTCATGGATATTAACAAATGGTTTAAAATCAGTTCACTGACATCAAACTTCGAAAAGTCTCAGTATATGCAATTCAGAAACTGTAAGAGGTTTGCACCCGGCATATGCATAACGTATGAAGAAGAGCAGATAGATGAGGTTGACAGTGTTAAATTCCTGGGATTACAACTTGATAATAAATTTAGTTGGGAGGAGCACACCACAGAACTGCAGAAACGCCTTAACGAATCTGTATTTGCAATTCGAGTGTTAGCATATATAGGCGACATAAAAGTGAAAATGCTTGCATACTTTGCTACCTTCATTCCATAATGCCATATGGTATAATATTTCGGGGTAACTCTTCAAGTCAAACAAAAGTTTTCAGAGTCCAAAAACGTGTAATACGTATTATTTGTGGAGTAAATTCACCGACATCCTGTAGAAACCTCTTCAAAGAACTGGGTGTACTAACTACTGCCTCTCAGTATATTTCCTCCTTAATAGTAGTATGTGGGTCACTTCGGAACAACCCCTCTTCTAAGGTTCATTTTAACCATAACTTTAATTAACTTTTAAGGTCTCATTGAACCTTAAAAAATTATTTTACTTATCTGCTGGATATGGTCCTTGTCTACCTTAAAAAATTATTTTACTTATCTGTTGGATATGGTCCTTGTCTACCTTAAAAAATTATTTTAATTATCTTATCATCTATGGTTTGTGCCTACCTTAAAAATTATTTCACTTATCTCTTGTGCTATGGTTCTATTTAACCTTAAAAATTATTTTGCTTGTCTATCGCGGTGTGGTTCTATTCAACCTTAACTTATGCTGTAAGTCTACTTTTACTTATGCGGTAAGTCTACCTTATTTTCTAACTCTAGTATCCCCAAGGATATGTTTCAATAATACTGCCAGCCTCAGGCTTAATCATTCTCTTATCATACTCGAAATTGAAATTTTTACTAACATTCTTATTAATCAAGCTTTTGGTTTTTGTATCTCTCGTAATCATTTTGTAGTTTAATTTAACCTTATCTATCTCCTTATCCACAATATTTTTCATGGTATTTATGTTGAGTGCTTTAGAGTTTCCATAATTTAACGTGAAGCCTTTCACCTTCATAGTTTCCTTTCCTTTGTATGTCACGTACCCGTAGCTCTTAGGTCCTGTAGAAATCCAGTCTGTGATATGATCATCCTTACCCAGTTCATCAGCCCACTCCCCCAACATACAACCAGTTTCAACAGTGTTGGTACCATCATCAATATAAACAATACTATTAGTATCGTAGTAGACCACATTTGACCCTAGCCTGTCTAGCATATCATAAAGCCGTAGGTGCGCATTAGAAGTTGTAAATGCTGCTATAAACACACTGATTGAGTAGGAGTCTTCAACGAAATTATCTTTGTACTTATAGGTGACTTGTACAATATTATCATTAATAAAAATCATATTGCTTACATCAACCCTATCATCTAACATTATTTTGTACCACCTCTCTACATCCACTATGTATTCACTTTGGGTCAAGTTCTGTCTTTGACCGAATTTACCCCACAATGAGTTTAAGCAAATCTTAGAAACAGCGCATTTACCAGGGTTTGGAACCACTTCTTCGGGATTCAGATCGATATCAAGATGTTCCTTAACCGCTGTGGTGTACTCTTCAATAGTTTTAAAGTCATCTTTCCACCCACTCGTTTCTAGCTTTATTTTCATAAAGTCTTTGACGTAGCCTTTAAACAGATCATTACTCTTTTCTTCAAAATGTCAAACCTTGTATACTTGTACCACTTTATACCTCTTCTCTATAGCTTTCTTCACTTCATCTGTAGTCCACGTTCCTATTATCACCCTTTCATCGTCTGTGTGCTGACAAGCACCACATTTTTCCTCAATACACTTTCCACACAACCCAAATATCAACTTATCCTTTTTAGTAGGCAAAACAGGATGATACAGCTTGTGCGGTGATAATACTTTGCACTTAATCAAACCGTACCAATTTTTGTTGTACCTCTTTGGTTTGTATAATTTTATAGGGTGACCGACAGGATAGTAATCAAAATACTGAACTGTAGGGTAGAGGCTGCATACATCTATGTATCTCAACTTTTTACCACACACTTTAAGCTTGCTTGCATTTGTTCTTCCTCCATAGAAAGCATCTCTAGGGTTCAAGGGCTCAACGATTGGAGTAGTATTGTTATATCCTTTACTCTCAGCCCACTTGCATTCCCACATTTCGACAAGGTTGTATCCTGCTTCCCTAATTTGGTCACTTCTTCGCTTTGTTTTCTCTTACAAGTCTCCCATGGTCTCATGGTTAACATTGTTAATAGTCTCTTCTTGATAACAATCAGGACATCCATGCCAAAAGCAACCATGGAACTGATATACGGTATTAGTGTCCTTATTGAACCCTTCAACCTTTGCCCCACGAATCATGACTTCACCACCATTCAAAGCATGTTGTACACCCCCGAAAGTGCTGAGCCATGCTATCAACTCTTTACTATACATATCTTCCTTGTCACTTTTTATCACAGCCATAGTATTTTCCTGGATGTACACTCCTGGAAATGGAAAAAAGAACACATTGACACCGGTGTGTCAGACCCACCATACTTGCTCCAGACACTGCGAGAGGGATGTACAAGTAATGATCACACTCACGGCACAGCGGACACACCAGGAACCGCGGTGTTGGCCGTCGAATGGCGCTAGCTGCGCAGCATTTGTGCACCGCCGCCGTCAGTGTCAGCCAGTTTGCCGTGGCATACGGAGCTCCATCGCAGTCTTTAACACTGGTAGCATGCCGCGACAGCGTGGACGTGAACCGTATGTGCAGTTGACGGACTTTGAGCGAGGGCGTATAGTGGGCATGCGGGAGGCCGGGTGGACGTACCGCCGAATTGCTCAACACCTGGGGCGTGAGGTCTCCACAGTACATCGATGTTGTCGCCAGTGGTCGGCGGAAGGTGCACGTGCCCGTCGACCTGGGACCGGACCGCAGCGACACACGGATGCACGCCAAGACCGTAGGATCCTACGCAGTGCCGTAGGGGACCGCACCGCCACTTCCCAGCAAATTAGGGACACTGTTGCTCCTGGGTTATCGGCGAGGACCATTCGCAACCGTCTCCATGAAGCTGGGCTACGGTCCCGCACTCCGTTAGGCCGTCTTCCGCTCACGCCCCAACATCGTGCAGCCCGCCTCCAGTGGTGTCGCGACAGGCGTGAATGGAGGGACGAATGGAGACGTGTCGTCTTCAGCGATGAGAGTCGCTTCTGCCTTGGTGCCAATGATGGTCGTATGCGTGTTTGGCGCCGTGCAGGTGAGCGCCACAATCAGGACTGCATACGACCGAGGCACACAGGGCCAACACCCAGCATCATGGTGTGGTGATCGATCTTCTACACTGGCCGTACACTTCTGGTGATCGTCGAGGGGACACTGAATAGTGCACGGTACATCCAAACCGTCATCGAACCCATCGTTCTACCATTCCTAGACCGGCAAGGGAACTTGCTGTTCCAACAGGACAATGCACGTCCGCATGTATCCCGTGCCACCCAACGTGCTCTAGAAGGTGTAAATCAACTACCCTGGCCAGCAAGATCTCCGGATCGGTCCCCCATTGAGCATGTTTGGGACTGGATGAAGCGTTGTCTCACGCGGTCTGCACGTCCAGCACGAACGCTGGTCCAACTGAGGCGCCAGGTGGAAATGGCATGGCAAGCCGTTCCACAGGACTACATCCAGTATCTCTACGATCTTCTCCATGGGAGAATAGCAGCCTGCATTGCTGCGAAAGGTGGACATACACTGTACTAGTGCCGACATTGTGCATGCTCTGTTGTCTGTGTCTATGTGCCTGTGGTTCTGTCAGTGTGATCATGTGATGTATCTGATCCCAGGAATATGTTAATAAAGTTTCCCCTTCCTGGGACAATGAATTCACGGTGTTCTTATTTCAATTTCCAGGAGTGTACTTGGACCTATAAATACCCATACAAACACTCGCAATAGTTATGTACTGAAACGGATCTATGTTAGCAATTTCCAAGAACTGCTTTCTAAGCTCTAGGCAACCCCTACGCAGAATATCTACATCAGAGTTACAATACTCCATAAATTCTTTCTGAAAGTCAAACACGTAATTTTCCTTAATTTTGCTGGTGTACCAATCGATGAACTCTTTCCTAGCTTTTGTCTTCATCGTGTCTACGCCATAGTATTTGGTCTCAGGAATAGGTCCTACATAAATCTGATTGTCTCTTGTGTTGACGAAATGTGGGAAGTAGCCTTTCTTAAGTTCTTTCAGCCCGAATGTTTTAGGGAAGTCACTCAAAGGAGAAGCTACGAAATTGTGGCTATCAATAATGCTTATTAGTCCATTTACCTGTAGCATCATCAACTTTGTTCCATTGTATATAGTGTATGGTTTCAACGTATTCTCTATACAGTATGTTAAAATGAATTGTGAGTCATAGCCTTTCGCATTGTGTGCAACAGCCATGTACCCTTGGTGGTTCTTAGAAATCAACCACTTGCAGAACTCTTCATTTGTTTTGAAGGAAACTTTGGTACCGTCAATATAGTGGGCTACTACCGGGTTGGGGATGTGCACTCCAGTATCTTGCTCAGCTTCATAGTCGAACCAGATATACTTTTCTGTGTAACGGCAACCATTTAATAACGTTATAATTTCAGTCAGTGTATTGTTGTAGAGTACTTTATACTCTTGTTCTGAGATATCTCCATTACCAAATTGTCTTTGAAGGGTAGTGAGCTTAACATTTTTGAGAAGTTTATCCTTGTTTTTAGCTACAAAGTGTTCAAAAAAACTCTCCTTATCGGTAGCCTTACAAATACACCGACTTTCACACCTTCCGCCTTTCTGATGTTTATGTTGTATGTAGCATTGATGTTCACCAGTCTTACAAGGTTCCATACAATTGTAGCAAAAGGAGTATCCACATTTGTGTTCCTTAGATCTCTGAAGAATCATATTACACACTCGGCACTTGTAAACAGCCTTACAAACCTCAGAGTGATGATAAAGCATTCCTGAGAGTAACAATACCTATTACATTCATTAAAGTAAACTTTATCTTTACCTTCGGGGGAGTGCGCCGGTTTCTTACATAAAATACACACCTTTACATCCTTCTTACACTTGTGCTTATCCTTGTTGTTGTAAGGTGAGTTACAAGTATCACAGTAATATACACTACCCAAGAAAGCTTTCATACTTTTTACAACATCAAAATGGTTCCCGTTTTTGTATAGATAAATTTTTGTATCCCTTTCTTCACCAGCATATATAACTGAATTAAAATTTTCGGCAGAGACAACCTTTATTTGAATATTCAATAACTTTTCCACGTTCTTTATATCCTCTAAAGTGAAACGTTCCTCGTTGTAGCCACCGAGTCTTTTACAAAACTCTTCAGTTAACTCTGTTTGAATGGGTCTACCCATTCTGACTTGATTAATATCCATGGAACTCAGTTGCCTACCGAGAACTTCATTCGTGTGGTAGGTCAGAGCTGTTACGATGGCTCGCGGGCAGCACAAGTAATCTTTGTTCTTTATTTGGGTGATGCATTTTTTCGTTCTCACATCTTCAGACAGATTTATAATTTTCGACCTGCCTTGACCTCTAGGTACATTCAGAATCTTAATATTGAACCTGGTCTGTGTGATATTTAAGTTGTCGTTAGAAGATAGAATTCTGCCTATGTGGCTCATGAATGTTCTAGCACTGACGTCTGATTGAACCACAGTCGATATATCATGGTTAAAATTCGGATTACTTGCTACTATAGTCAGTTTGTCTCCTTTTTTGTAGTTACCCTTCTCTTTGACCAGTTTAATCATTGCGATGATGGCGTTCTCAACTTCCATTAACTTATCAACTTTAATGGTGTAGTCTACTTCAGTCGCATTAAATTTCTTAATAAATCGTGAGTTTGTTTCTGTGATGGTGTATGGTGGCTTGCGTTCTTCCTTAGGTGGTTCTATCAAGTCCTCGTGGAAGCCTAACTCTTGAGCTACCTTATTACGAAAGACAATGTCTTGTGTGTTCAAAATGGATTCGATTATTTCAGCCTTCCTCATCCTAACAGTCACCTTAATGTTTTTACTTCTGCCGATGTTTATAAGCTGTGGTACCCTTAGCTTTTCCAAATCCTGCTTCTTGTACAACATGTCTTTAGTCTTTTCCAAAGCTTCTTTAAGTTCCGATTTCGACATTTTCGAAAACCCACTAAGATTATAATCTTTAGCCATGGTTCTAAGATCTTGGCGAGTTATTTTCTCCTTGTTGTGCTCCTCCTTCTCTTCATTGTTCGGGTCATTTTTAACATGACTCTTTGATTTCAAGTGCCTGGACCAGTTCTTATAAGTGATGTTCACTCGACACTTGTTGCAGTGTTTACCTGCATAGTTATATTTACCTTCCGACATACTCATTTCTTTCTTTGTTTAGACTTTTCTTTAACTTAAAAAAAGTAACTGGGGTCTCGTCTCGCGACAAGACGAATCCCCAAGCTAGGGCTGAGTCTCAACCGAGTACAGCACCCCGCCCGGTACCTAAGTCGTCTACAGACGATACCGAGTCCCGACATTTAAATGTAGACACCCATGGTCAAAAGACAGAGCTTAAGCTATCGTCATGGCTAAAGAACCTTAAACCATTGAATGTAGAGTCCAAACAGGGGACGGTAGTAAAGGTTAGTTCGGTGACAGAGTCTTCCAACTCCAACAGTTCCTTTAGAATGTTGTCGATACGGAAGCTCCTCTTGTTGATACGATCAATTATTAAGTCTAACATCAACCATATAGTGGACTTTACCCGAACCATATCAACTTCAGTCTGGGATGTTATGGACACGTTAGGGTTGGAAGCTGTGCGTAACTTTTATATTGATGAACTTGGCACTATTATGGATGGTGTGGATCCAAGTCACTTTCAATTGTTGACAGACTTTTACAAAACAGATGAGAATAAGGTTGTTCAAAGGTTCACTCAACTGGAACCAACAACACCATTAAATGAACCATTATCTTCGAAAACACAATCAAGCACTACATGGATAATTGTGGTCAGTACGAACCAACAACGTATGCTTGGTAAGCGTTAGTATTAAGGTTGGTTACAGTTATTTAATGGACCACATGGTAATAGAGTGCTTAACTTGTATGTTATGGATGGATGAAGGTTATTTATAATGTTTTTAAGATCATTAAGTCTGTTAATGGATGGTTGAAGAGACTACCCTGTTATGGTTAATTACTTTTGGCAAGTAATGGTTGGAAACCACTGTGCCCACGTGGGCACAGTGGTTCTGCAATGGTTCGGATATGAAGGAGAAAATCTTCTTAGTTGTAGGTATTTACAGTCTGTCTACTTGCTACCAATAGTTTAAGACTCATTTATTGATACGGACATTATTTTTTGAAACTTGTCAATGTTATGCTTAGGTTCCGCTTGAACCACATTTTGGAACGAAAAAATGAGGCAAAGGGGTACCCCACGGTCAAACGGTCCATTCTGCAACTTTGAAGTTATACCACTACACTAACCTTAAGCCCATTGGAGAACCATTCCAGTACCTTGACATTACTCAAGACATTGATTTTGAGATACATAGGTTAATGGAACCACCACCATCACTACCACGCCCAATAGTTAAACCACCACTAATGTCCGTGGCTACAGCTGAGGCTGAAGACGATCCCTTTAGTTGTGAGGTTCCGCTTGAACCGCATTTTGGAACGGAAAAATGAGGCAAAGGGGTACCCCACAGCCAAACGGTCCGTTCTGCAACTTTGAAGTTATACCATTACACTAACCTTAAGCCCATTGGAGAACCATTCCAGTACCTTGACATTACTCAAGACATTGATGTTGAGATACATAGGTTAATGGAACCACCACCATCACTACCACACCCAATAGTTAAACCACCACTAATGTCCGTGGCTACAGCTGAGGCTGAAGACGATCCCTTTAGTTGTGAGGTTCCGCTTAGGTTGGCAAGTTTGGCATTGGTTATGGCCAAAGGCTTAACCAAAGTGATACCAGTATTGGTTCCAGAATCGGCCAGATCACCTGTTGTTGTGTTGAACTTTACCACGCCAAATTGTGCGGTTCCAGCATTAACCACATTTAGTATAGTTCCTTATCTTCCCCCCGACCTTAACAATGCATCGTGTATGGATACTTTTAGGTGGGTCCTTAATAATGGTGTTTGTTATGTACCAGTCTGATACATCATCATAGTCCGTCTTTGGACGATCTGTTATGCTTGAAAAAGATATCATGGTTACTTTATTAATAAGGATAAAATTAGGCTTTAGTTTTGGAGCTGTAAGGTTATAGTGAACCTTAACACGAGCCCTATTGTCAAGGTTAGGTTGAACCATAACACTAGACCCGATAAATATGGTTCCCAATGACATAACATTAACTTATTAATGGTTCAATTGAACCATTAATATTTATAGCTGTTATAGAGCACAATATTGTAAACAATGGATCAAATAAGGATCATTGGTCTTTTGGTTTACAGGGTGCCATTGTGCTTACCCATTGCCGTACCTTGATTTCGTAGACCTTAAAAATAATTTCTTCACCTAATTTAGTCAGATTGTGGTATTATTTCAACCATCAACTTTGCGAATTGTTCTTCTAGCTGAGACATATCTTCACCTATTTTATTGAGGTCACTGGGGTCTTCAACAAGATCTAGAATAGTTAGCTGTAAACACCGATGCTGTCTTAGATAATTAAAAACAATATCTTTCAGGTTTTCAGGCACCTTATTTATATCAAAAGGAAGTTCTACTGGTCTGTCACCGCCTTTCATTAAGGCTGTCATGCTGCAAGGAGGTATTAGTTTATTACTCATGTTTATTTATTTACTGATTTATTTCTTTAAGTAAAAAAAAACTTCTTAGGGTGTTATTGGAGACGTGTATGTGGTTGCCGGTATGGTTAATAGGAAACCAGAAATATCCCAAGCGTATCCATTAAAATTTCATCGAAAATGGCAAAACCTCGGCGCCGAGGAACCCTGTGGGGTCTTTTGTCTGTAACATTTCTTCGTCGTTGTCGTTGTTCTTCTGCCCCACAGGGTTTTTTTCCTCTTTGTTACCACGTCTCGTCCCATACTTCTTAGCAGATGAGGGAGAGCGGATCAGTGCGGACGTCTCATGACGTCACTCAAAATTCCACGATGAAAACTTTACTCAGTTTTTTCTTCAGAAAGGTGGCCAGTATTCCTGACCGAACGCGTTGAGCTACCGCGACGGCGAAGCGAATGCATTCGAGTAAGCTATTAATCTTACTCTCTCTCTCTCAGCATTACGCTTCATTCGACTTACCGTATATTTTTACTTACATTACGTAGTGTAACATACACAACAACACCCAAAAACAACAATTTATTAGCGGAACATTTACGTTTAAGTGAATAATATACATTTAAGTTAAAATGTTACGCTAGAGTAGCGCTGTTGTGACTAATGCAGGCACTCGTGACATCGGCGGACCGACCTTCACCGCTGGCCTCCCAGCCCGCTATCGCTACCGCAGAGGCCTTGGCAGCGAAGCTATCGCAAGAGGCGAGGCGGGACACGGCTGCTCGAACCAGCGTCAATGAAAATACGGAAGAATCTACTCCTCACCCTTTATTTAATTTACTATACACACTTAAAATTCAATTTTTTAAATTTGCCACGCTTAAGCATCCTAATAAAAAGTTGCCGTTGGCTGAAGTATTCCCCTTCGTACCCAAACCATTCCAAAGTCAACCTAGTCAAATGAATAGGTTGACCGTTAACCATTACTTGCCAAAAGTAATTAACCATAACAGGGTCCATTACAAACTTGGTAACCTCTATGAACTGAAATATTTTTATTATTTCTATTCAAATAAATGAACAGAATAATTCTACTTTCAATCTTATCCTTAGTATCTGCTCACGATGAAGCAGCAATAAAATATTTGCACAACTTTGGGTACTTAGACTACCAAGAAGATCAACTTTCTCAACTGAGTGAAGAAGCGTACAAAGATGCACTTACGTTATTCCAACAGAAATATCATCTCGTGGCTAATGGTGAGCTGACTGATGAAACTTTACAATTAATGAAGAACCCGAGGTGTGGCGTGGAAGATAACGTTTTAAGCTTTACTACGCACATCTACAAGTGGAATAAGAAGAATATAAAATGGCATTACTATCTCGCAACTAGAAAAATGTTACAGGTGGCACAATCAGCATTTAAAATGTGGGAAGAACACACGGATCTTACTTTTGAGAACAGCAACCAAAGTCCTGATATTCTAATTTCGACTAAGAGAGGAGCACACCGACTCCAAAACTCAGCCCTACAGTTCTGTCAACGAAGTTTTGATGGTAGAGGAAACGTATTAGCTCATGAGGACTTTCCTAACTTGTACAACGACCCCATTGAAATCCACGTGGATCAGGATGAATACTGGTACATGGAAATTGACGGTAACACACCTTCTTTACAGACAAACCTGTTTGTTGTTCTAGTTCACGAGATTGGTCACACGTTAGGTATGGCGCATTCAGATTTCTCTGAATCGGTGATGTACGTCTTTTACAATAGCACTATCACCACCCTATCTGAAGATGATATACGCGGTATCCAAAGTTCATATGGGAAACGTGCTTCTAGCGATACTGAACAGCGCCCTACTCCTACTCCGGCTTCGCCCTCAACCGAAGCAGTACCCGAAAAAGAACCTGAACTGTGCAGACTGAAGCAGTTTGGAAGTTCTGTAATTGTGAATGAGTTTCTATGCATTTTTTATGGAACGTGGGTTTGGATGATTGCTCTTAATAGTAATGACGAGCTTTCAAAACCGCAACTAATCACAGACTGGTTAACGTTTCTACCTCAACAATTCGAAAATGTATCTGCTGTTTATCAGAGACCATCATGTGAAGTTGTTCTGATTATTAATAACATGATATATATGGTTCAAATACCGAGCTTATCGTTAAAATCTGGCTACCCAAAAAGAGTATCTGATATAGGGTTGCGACAAAATTCTTTTGTACACGGAGCTGTCAACACTTACTGTGACAGAACCTTCATTTTTTATGACCATATATATTTTGCTGAAATAGATGAATGTAGCTTTAAAGCAAAGGCTTATGGTGTTATCAGTAAAAGCTTCCCAGGAGTACCTTTAGCCTTTGATTCTGTTTTTAGATACATAAACGGTTTGCTGTACTTCTTTAAGGATGGTATATTATATGAATACAATGACTTCTCAAACATACTAGTAAGAGCAGGTAAATTCGATCTTTCTTTATTTGGCATAAACTGTCCCATTAAGTCGTCTTCATTTAGGGCACTAGTGAAGAGCTTAAAAGATGCTGTGACTCAGTTAGAGAAAGAGACCGGCCAGCAACAAGAGAACTTAATGTAACGTCCCAGCGTCCAAACGTCCCAACGTCAACGTCCAAACGTCCCAACGTCAACGTCCCAGAGTCCAAACGTCCCAACGTCAACGTCCAAGCGTCCAAACGTCCCAACGTCCAATGTACCAACGTCAAAGTCCCAGCGTACCAACGTTAACGTTCAACGTACCAACGTCAACGTCAACGTACCAACGTCAACGTCCAACGTACCAACGTCAACTTCAACGTACCAACGTCAACGTCCCAACGTCCAACGTCAACGTCAACGTCAACGTACCAACGTCAACGTCCAACGAATAATTTTATATTTTCTCGTTAAATAAATGTTTGCAAAATATGATGAAAAGCTTGTTAAGCAAGCAAAAAAGAACAGAAATAAATTCGAACAAATCAAAGAACAATTTAAAGAATGGAAAATTAAGCCTATAACCGAATACGAAAAATACAAAAAGGAGGACCAACCAGTAATTGACAAATTAGATGCTATAGGGAAAGACGTGATTGACGCTATAGAGAAAAATCGTGAGATTGAAAAGCAGCTACTACCTTACGATGGGCAATATGACGATATGTTCCCTATACCACCTACTCCTGAGGTAACATCGTTTGAGAGAAGCTTATTTGTTGATGACCCCATAACACCAAAGACACGTAAGAGGTTGGAGCCTATGTTGGAACAAATTGAAGAAGAGGAACGCCAGAAGATGAAAGCGGTTACAGACTACTCAACAACTTATTTGGGACCAAAAGTTTCAAAATACTTGGGCGCTCTAGGTGACACAATTTTTGGTCTCCGTTTTGATAATGGGAGGCATTACATGGGTGACTCCGAAGTAACATTCAACAACGATAATATTATGGTGAAGGGGTACAACTTTAACGCCAGCGATGGATTGATGAAACTTCTGACTCAGAGAAAGATACCACTTGAAAGCTACACAACTGACGACCTTGATACATATACAACTATGCTGAAGGTGACCAATGCGATATATCAGAACAATGATCCAAAGGGGAATAAACCCAAGTCAAGCAGCAGCGAAAAGTACAACAACATCATTAAGCCAATATGGCAGTCACTCAAGAAAGTACGTGGTAACTCGCCAAACACAAAGGGTGGTATGGGCTTTGTAAAGAGGTATGCAGACAAATCGGTGGAGTACGTGTGGATGAATGACGTCAGAGACTTAATTTATAGGCTAATGGTTATTCATGGCGAAGAGAATGCGGGAAATAATAACTACCACAATGAGAAAGTCGGAATAACCAAGATGCTTACGAGTAAATTTAATGACTTCATAGTAAATAATCCAAAGGGGATACCCTACATAATTCGTTTCCTGAATAATCTTCCTCATACGTTCTGAAAGGCAGAAAGTTATGGAAAGGGTTTAGTGAACATGTTAATTAATAATCTTCCTGTTGAAATGCATTTACCTGGATACAATTACTGTGGCCCTGGTACCAAACTAGAAAAACGATTAGAAAGAGGAGATGCTGGAATAAATCCTCTAGATGAAGCTTGCAAAAGGCATGATATCGCATACAGGGATCATAAAAATTTGGAACAAAGACATCAAGCTGATAAAGAACTGCAGAAGGCTGCAAAGGAAAGGATGTTCAGCAAAGATGCTTCCCTGGGAGAAAGATTAGCTTCAACAGCTGTTGCTGGAATAATGTTTGGGAAAAGGAAGCTAGGACTAGGGTTAGATGATAATGGATGGGCACTGTGAAATGTGAATGAAGAAGTGTAATTTTAATGGGTCACGACCCATTAAAATTTAATATGAGTGTTGCACTAAAATATTTAATTTATTTGAGATAATAAATGAAAGGATTTAGTATTGACTACAACATTCCCTCCAGTGGGAATCCGAGAGCGAAATCAATTAAAATAAAACTGTCCAATGACGACCTGAAAAATCATGACTTTCTGGATGCTTATCTTACAGAGACTCAAATGAAACAGAAAGCCAATAAACTTAAAAAGGTGGTAGTTTGTTGATAACATTTTCTATACCAGTTGTGAAGAAGATACTCGAGTACCTAAGTTCTAAGAGGTTGAAAGAAGGTTCTGGATTGAATAAGCATGAAGGTGGATTTCTGCCACTGATACTTCCAGCCATGGGTGCAATCGGTTCTTTAGCTGGTGGTGCTGTGGCAATAACAAGTGCTGTGCACAAGAAGCAAAAGGAAGACGCAGAGTTAGCGGAGCAAAAGAGGCATAATCTTGAAATGGAAAAGAAAGCTGGATATGGTATCTTTAAAAAAAAGTCGAAAAAATTGTGCAAAAATATGATCACCCGTTGAGCAACTATGATATCGAGAGGTTAGCAAAGTCTTTAAAAATAAAAAATTTTAGAGGTGTATTCATGGCCGACAAGTTACCGTTAGAACCTAAAGAAGTAGAATCAGGGGTAGTTAACTTGGACACATCTGATCACCTAGGTACTCACTGGATATGCTACTTCAAGAAGGGTGATGAAAAATTAGTTTTTGATACGTTTGGCGGTATTATTCCACTTACATTAGTACACTACTTGGGGCCAGATAATTTGTTTTATAACTCAGAAAGAATTCAGAATTTCGACCAGATTATATGTGGCCATTTGTGTATGCTTGTATTGCAGTTATTTACAGATGGATGGAGTTTTAGTAAAATTCTTGATACAATAAATGAATATATTTGGAAACAAGGAGTATCCTAAAGGATGCAACATAAACGCTGGAGAATTCGAAAACATCAAAACTGAAGTATCTAAAATTGACCCAAAAATAGAAAGTTTAATTAAACAGTTTCATAAAGAATTATGTAACATTTTTAAGACAACTAAAAGTTATATTGATTTCAAAGGTAGGAGATTAGTAGATTTAAAAGATCCAATAAGTGGTTATGATGCAGTTACAAAACAATATTTAGAAAATGTATTAAATAATCTCGTCACCAAAGCTGAATACACAAGTATTCTAACACAATTCAATAATTATGCAAGTAAAAGCGACCTCGACCATTACTACAGTAAAAAGGAACTAGCGAAAGTCTTCTCAGATTACTACACCAAGGGTGATTTATCTCAATACATTAACAAAACTGAGGAAGCCCAGAACAAAATATGTGATAAACAAATAGTTGAATTCACTTTTATGACAGGAGAAGAACGTTTCGAACACATATCTGAGTATGCTATAAATATAAAAAGAATTATTTTAAAGTCTTATGGTGAAGGAAAACCAAGTTATAACGACTTTGATTTGAAATTAGTTACCTACTCCAGAGATCAGTCAATAATGCCTTTAAGCAATGTTGAATTCTTAGATTTCAAGAGCAAACCAGTACTTATGGTTCCGAACACTAAATTAACAATTCCTCTGAAGAAGTCGGTTAAGAAAGTACCTGTTGAAGCAAAGGTTCTTATATTTGGTGAACTTGCATCAATTACTTAGAATCTTGATTTTTAATTTTCAATTAAATAAATGATGGATAATAACCATATTTGGTGTCTAAGCTGCAAAAAAGTTACTACTGCACTTCATCCCAAGAGAGTTGTGGCGAAAAACGGTCGTCATAGGATTGAGGGCTATTGTGCAGAATGTAATACCAAGAAAAGTAAGTTTATAAAAATAAAGTAATGTCTCCGAAAAGTAAAAGTATTCCTGAAGAAATTATACAAGAGCTTCACAAGTCAATGAGAAAGAATTTTCCAAGAAAATCTGTTATAGCTTACGGTATAGATGATTTGTGGCAGGCTGACTTGATTGAGATGGATTCTGGTCACCTTAAAGGTATATCTAAATTCAACAAGGGTATGAAGTATTTACTGACTATAATAGACGTCTTTTCAAAGTATGCTTGGGCTATTCCTGTTAAAGATTAATCAGGTGAAAGTATTACCAACGCTTTTAAAGGTATACTACAAGAAAGGACGCCGCAACACTTACAAACAGATAATGGCAAAGAATTCTACAACAAACACTTCAAACAGCTCATGAAACTTACAGGTGTAAATCATTACTCTACGTTTACAGAACTTAAGGCTTCAGTAGTTGAAAGGTTCAACAGGACTTTAAAGGAAAAAAATGTGGAAACAATTTGCACTCCAGGGCAATCGAAAGTGGGTTGACTTGCTGCCTAAATTGGTATATGACTACAACAACAGAAAACATAGGACAATAGGGACGAAACCTATAGACGCAGATGAAAAGAATGCAAAAAATGTGGTGAAGGCCGCTTTTACAGCGGAACTCAAAACAGATCCACCCAAGTTCAAGATAGGTGATAAAGTTCGGATCAGTAAATTGAAAGGTTTGTTCGAAAAAGGTTATACTGCTAATTGGTCGACAGAAATATTTGAAGTGAGTCAGATCAATAATACAAATCCGCCTACATACAAGTTGAAAGACACGAGTGAAGAAGAAAGCAGAGGAAGCTTCTACGAACAGGAGTTACAAAAGACAAAGTATCCAGATGTGTATCTTGTAGAAAAAGTTTTAAGAAAAAAGAGTGACAAAGTATTTGTTAAGTGGCTAAGTTTTGATAGCTCACACAATAGTTGGGTAAACAGAACAAATGTGGTATTTTAATGGTTAAAAAACCATTAAAATCTGATAAAAGTTTTAATTTTATTACGGTACCTGCCGTCATACAGCTTTCGAGTCATGTCAACAGTTATGAATCCAAAGTCCTCGTTCCACACCTTACTGCAAAGCTCTTTAAAGTCATTCCATTTAAAGTCTCCACCTACAAATTCGTCGTAGATGTGCTTCAAATTAATGTCATCTTGTCTAAATATGTTCAAAAAGTTAAGGTTGTCTCTCACCAACTGCTTGGGTATTTTAGAATACGTTTGCGCTAAGTAGAAACAGTCAATGTTCTTATGTCTTCCTCTGGTAAAGTATTCTCTTACAATATCTTGATTTTCTGATATAAAGTCGTCAAACACCACAACACAGCGGTCTTCACACGCATCTAATGATATAACGTCATCACAGTTACTAACAAAGGTTGCTACCTTCTCGTTGTGTTCCTTTTCAATTCTTTCGCATTTTTCCATAAGATGTTTGTACTTAAACTGTTCTAAGCTTTTCGAGTAGATGTACAGGTGCTTAATATTGTTCTAGTTAAGCCAGCCTGGGCACAACAGACAGTTATCAACCATTAATGTTTTTTTACCGCAGCCACTACGCCCCATGATAGCGCAACGAATTGAACTAGGTAATAACTTTCCATGTCTATTCACAGTTCGTTTTTCTCGTATTCTGATTTTTGGATCCCAATCAGTTGTATCTTTAGGCATTTTACTTCTTTATTTATTACTTATTATTAATATCTTTAATAGATAATAAATGAATAGAATTTTTGAAATCAGTGGTACATCCTCAAACTTAAAAAAAGAGGCTAAATGTACCAATAAGAAACATGTATGCAAAGGTTGGTTTGGTCGGATTTTATTCAACATTCTTAACTCCAAATGTCACAAAGGATAATAACAGATTACACTATGAGAAAGATGGTGTGGTTCACACTTTAAATATTCCTCCAGGACAGTACAGTCTAGAGAGTTTAGAGAGGTGTATTCAGAGCGAGGAACCTTTCAATGCTAGTAATATAAAGATTAAGGCTAAAGAAATCCTAAACAGAGTTGAGATAGAAAGCTTAGACTTTAAGCTGTATTTTAACAAGGAAAGTAGTATTGGGAGGGTGCTAGGTTTTAAAGATGTAATTCTTGACCCTGCTAAAAATGTAGTTGCAAATGACCTACCAAAAATAATCCCTTTTGAAAAAATTAAAGTGCATTTTAACTTAGCTGATGGTATGTTTGTAAAGGATTCTGAACACTTTCATCGAGAAACAAACATTATTGCTTCTTTTAAACCCAAATTGGAGGGGTGTGGTCACTTACAGTTTGGTAGTCCTATAATACACGAACCAACTTATCCATTATTTTTTCCTGTACTTAATAAAGTTCAAAATTTGGCTATTACTATAACGGATGAGAACGACTGTGTTATAGATTAGGTGGAGCTACAGTGACTGTTCTTTTAGCAATGCTTTAAAATTAAAATATTGCAGTAAATAAAATGAATAAGATAGAAAGCTATCAGTGGCAGTCTTTCCCAGTAAATGAGAAGACTAGAAATAATTTGAACCTACCAAACAAAGATGTGGAAATAGACATCAAAGTTGGTGATGGTTGGTTTGACAACACATACTTGTATATGACATATAACGTTACTCATGCAAATGGCTCAGACTATACTTCTTACGAAGGCAAATCGAATGTTAAACTAGTAGACAACTTTCCGGCACAGTTATGGAGTGCAGTAATTGTTAAGAAAAGAGGTCACATAATCTACAGGTTAGAGCTTTCGAGCATTTGTTCAACGGTTTTATACCACCTTACCTCTTCTCTCGACGATGACATTAGATTCGAGAGTAATTTCATCAACAATGGTAAGCTACAAAGGAAAGCAAATGAGGTACTGTATCCATTAAAAATGTTGGGTGGATTTTTTAAAGATTACAAAGAAATCATGTGGGAAGGAGACCTAACAGTAACTTTTGTGGGAAGCGCAAACGCTGGCGATGCCTTGTTTAGATGGTTTTCAAAAAATAATAGTGGTGCAGATATTGAAGGCTGTCGACCTGAGTTGGGTAAAGTAACCATTACAAATATGGAGATTCGAGTACCCATTGTTAAGTATGAGCCTAATTATGAACTAGAGCTAAGAGAAAAGATGCTAAAGAACCCTAAGATTCCGATTTCATTTTTTTATCTTGAGACGCAAGAAATAGCAGGAATTAATGGTAAGAGAAACTTTGAGCTAGATATAACGAATTACTACAATTCTATGGAGTTTGACATGCCTTATTTTGTATTTGTGGTGTTTCAGACCAACAGGAAAGGAAACCAAGATGTGGACTCTTCGGTGTATGATCACGTTCATCTCCAAAACATTTATCTAAAGAATGGTAGAAATGAGATATTTCCTGAAGAACTGTGGAACATAGATCCTCCTGGTTCTTGTCTGAAAGCTTACAATGCGTTCACAAATTTTAAGTGGATAACTGAATCGAGTAATGGTCTTAAGATTAGTGCATACAATTTCATTAATTCGTACCCTGTGTTTGTCATCAATATGAGTAGACTCAAGAATGTTGTTACTGCACAGAAAACAGCAATGAAGTTATCGGCGACATTTAATGCGCCTATTCTTGATAACACTTTAGCGTACATCATTATGTATGGCAAGAGAAATTTGACCTACGATCTTAAACATGGAATAATTAAAGAAAACTTTTAATTTTAATGGTTCCATGGCATAATTACAGAGAACTTTTAATTTTAATCGTTTCATTAACCATTAAAATTTTTAATACACATTCGATATTTAGAGTACCATTATTTTGTCTACAAAATAATAGTTTGAGTAATAGTATAAGTTAAGGTAGACACAAACCATAGATAATAAGATAAGTGAAATAGCTTTTAAGGTAGACACGAACCATAGATAATAAGGTAAGTAAAATAACTTTATGGTAGACAAGGACCACATTCTGTAGATAAGTGAAACGATTTTTATGGCTACTTTTAACCTTAAGCAAGATATACTTTCCGAAACCTGATTGGAGAGTGTGTGGTTGGTTTTTAACCATTAAAAATAAAATGAGATTAAGGTAGACAACAACCATATCCATGTTTTAAGTGAAATGATTTTTTACAGTTCAAAGGGACCTTAAAAGATAAATAAAGTTATGGTTAAAATTTAAGGCTAGACGAGGGGGTGTTCCCAGGTGATTTTTATGGTTGCATTGATCCATAAAAGATAAATAAATTGATGGTTAAATTTAACCCTAGACGAGGGGGGTGTTCCCAAGTGACCCACCTACTACTCTTAATGAAAGTTGTTTTATATAATATATCTCTTTTTCCAACAAACAGCTCAGTTCATACGTACAATACAGTTCATACAAACAATACCAGGAACAAAAATGATCTGCACAAGTACTTAAAAGCATTTACTTTAGTTCAAAAAGGGTTCCAGTACTCAGGAACACTCGTCTTCAATAATCTGCCAGCAAACATAAAAAATTTAGTTACAAATACAGATCAGTTTAAAAGCAGCCTGAAAGACTTACTAGTGGCCAACTCCTTCTACTCCATTGACGAATTTTTTCGTAGAAACAAAGGAAATTTCCAAGAATGATTGCCTGTCGAAGACTCTGGGTACAAACGTCACATATCGATCGTGGGATTGTAAACCGATCGTGCGACTCTGGTGGCGTGCGTTATGATAAATTATTTGTGATCGCCATTTTTTATCTGTTTTCGTCATTCCCTTAATTGCTCTACAAGTTACATACGTGATGGAATTAAGGGCAAAAAGGGAATTGTTCCTGTAGCGTACACATCATTGGCCATGAGATGACGATAACGCCGACGACGAGTTAGGTAAGTCATCTCCCTTGTAATTACAATTATTTTTGTAACGGTCTTTTCTTTTGTCATTGCTGCAGTGACCACCATAACGCCCACCACCAGAGTTGTGTGATCGATTAGGATCGCACGTTCGATACGTATCGTTTGGAGCCCACGACTTCGATAGGCAATCATTCTCGGAAATTACCGAAACAAATGATGTATTGTATATACTCATACTGTTAGTATTGTTACTTCAGTTTTTCACAAAAAATTGACATGTTCCATATACACGAGGATCTCCTCAGCACGGATCTATGGAACGAAAAACTAATCTAATCTAAAGTAATCGGAGCGGCGGTGGTGAGCTGACGTGCGTGGCAGTTTTGTTCGTGGCAGTGTGAAATGTTTTATAAGACCCGCTAGAGTCACCTTGTCTCGCTACAATACCCTGACAACTAAAGACTTGCGTGACTCCCTTTCTATGCCACCAAAAACCCAAATATGATCTACTTCAGTTTTAGTATGCCGCCCTCTCTGATTCTTTCGCCTAGCAATGTGAGACTCGTCTACTTGCACTATTTTATTCGGTCCACCAATTGGCACACTGTCGTTTCTCACTATGACGTTGGACACTTCTCGGCAAAACCCGAAGTAATCACAGACGGTATTCGCCGATAGCACACTTTTTGATGCTGCGGCTTGCAGAGTGTAATCACGAAACCAGTACGACACAAGTATTATGCTCGTCTCAGTCGATAATATAGAGGACTCGAAACACGTATTTTTCGTGATGCTGGTTCGCTTTCCACAAAGTGCGCAATGAAATTGCAATGGAATCTCAGTGTCCACATTCCTCTTGCTCAGTTTCACAGACTTGGTAGTGCCACAGTCAACACAGTCTCTCGTGTCGTCGTCGGGCAGAAGTCCATAGTTCCGTGAAAAAGCCAAACATTTGTCTACACTGCATATGCATGGAATGAGAGTTTTCCATGTGAGGCAATCCGCAGACGAAACTTGAGAAGCAGCGCTCATTACACTTGGTATGAAGTGAAAATGTCACAAACAACTATGGCCGGAACATAATGTACTGGAACTGAAGAACCAACGCAAAACTGATACAAATGACGGGTCTAGTGAAGCAGGGGATACAACCCGTCGGCTTTGACCAATGACGTGATACATTATTCATAGATAGTAATGTCTTCACTTCGAGGCATAGATAATAAAACTGTTATATGTTCCGGATAAGTGCTGTCATTGTGCATTAAAATAATTATCCGTAATGATATGGAGGTAATTTGGAGTATTAGTTTGTTATTGTAGAACAATTTTTAGTGTCTTATTTTCGTTTATAGGAATGGATTTGTCTGTTTGCGGGTATGTAATTTTCGTTACTGTCTGTCTAGGCGAGCTTCGGTTATTCCTCGATATTTCCGTGTTGTAAGTTCACTTTTCCATTTGCTTCTTTCACGGTATTTCACTATTTTGATATTTCACTGTTTTATTCCACCAATATGTGTATTTTCGTGTTGTGAATTACGTAATAGAAATTTCTAAGTTGTCGATCTTCTTTTGTTTCCCAGCACTAATATCAGTACATTTTCAGATGTGTATTTGTTATATAACATGCGAAACCCCTGACACAACTAAAATTTGATCCCGTCCTTCACTTCGCCTTTACACTGACGACACAACTAAAATTTGCATGCCGTCCTTCACTTCTCCTTTACACTTACACTATATATGTCAATTGGCGAGCAAGATACAAATGTTGCGTACAGCTATATAGCTCAAGTAACGAATGAGATACTATTAGCGTCCAAGGCAACAAGAAAACTGTACCCCATAGTGAAGTACGGGATACAAATTGTACACGTGTCGTCTTCTTGTCTCCGTGTAGTTCAGTTGAGGTACACGTTGCAAATGTTGCGTGCGTCTATTTCCACCTTTTAGTTACCAGTGTACATATATAGAGGTCAACGGAAGTCTGGTATACATATATTACATACGAAGGACCTTCTGTCATCCGTAGTACTGATATGTACGTAAGAAACGACTGTTAGTAATAGCAGAGACGAAATAAACAACACATCTACAATTTGTATCCCGTGTTCCATTTAGGGTTTACTGAAGCGGAGGATACATCGTTCAAGTGAAGACCAGGACAGTGATCCTAGTGGAAACGAAGAAATCGACTTACGACAAACTCGTATTCCGTACTTTACTTAAGCAACACATTTCGGATGAGCTTTTAACTTGTATTCGGTGTTTCATTTACAGTTTAGTGAAGCAGGGGATGCATAGTTCAAGTGAACAACAGGACACCAATGGTGGTTGAAGCTAAGAAATCGACGTACGCTGAACTTGTATCCCGTACTGCACTTGAGCAATACAGTTCTAAAGAGTTTCGAGATAGAACTGACACACATGTAACGTGATGTATTCTTTGCTAGTAATATATTTCATTCATTGCTTTCGATTGTATTTTGCGGAGAAATACTAAGGTACAAACACGCGATATCGTTAACGTGAAAATACTACTGGCCCTTATATATATGTGAAGTACAGTTTTTCAATCTTGCATTCCTTTGTTTCTGAATATTCTTCTCAGTTCTTTCATCTTTGGAATACACGCTCTCTGACCAGTTCTGACGTCTTTGGTCAAAGGGGACGGGTTGTATCCCCTGCTAAACTAGACCCCAAATGACGATCACAAGTAATTTATCATAACGCGCGCCACGAGACCTCCATAATCGATTTAGTATCGCAAGTTCGATATGTATCGTTTCGAGCGCTCCTACTTCGATAGGCAATCATTCTTGGAAATTACCGAGCTTGGCGTTTCCAGGCTTAGATAGCTATTATAAAAGTTTAACTTCAGATCGGAGCGGCGGTGCTGAGCTGACTGACGTACGTGGCAGTTGTCGGCCGCCAGCCAGCAGCGCACCTGCCGCGCCGAGGCGCCGCGGGGCTCCCGCAGGGCCCGCACCGCCGCTAAGACGCGCCGCAACTGCCACATCCCCTAGACGAGCCGTCACGTGCCGCGGGCTGCACCACAGCGACCCAGACCTCCGATCCCCTACAGCACCACTCACACGTACCACGCCCGACGAGTTTCCACAGCAACGTTTCTCATTGTCGACCTATTCCGCACCCTTCGTTACCCATTCGTGCGAGGAATGGCGTAATGTGCCTTGTACGAGCGTAGCCGTCATCACCACTCACGTAAGTCAACTTACTCGTGGAAACACCCTACTTGCACACTGTCACGCCATCATACGGCCAACATACGGAAGCTGAGAGGCGTTCTACTTTCTTGCACGATGTCGCCTCCTGCCCACCATCGCCTAAGAGCTCCAGCGACGGCCGATAGGTGGCTCTGCTCCCATTCTGCTCTAGTTTGTTCGACAGCACAGATCTTAGAACCGTTTGTCGATATACGTGAATGTTAGCGTCACGCCAAGATAATGTGCTTAGTCTTCAACTAAGTAGATAAATACTTTCTGAAGTGGCAAATGTTCTTGTGCACTGCGATAGGAACATTTCCGTAGCATTCAGCAGCTCTGTAAACGATTATTTGTAACATAACACAACATCGTTTTAAGTGACGAAATGGATTAAAAAATATTGTAAATGAGACTGTGAACTTTGTGAGAATCATATTATTAAAGAACAGTAAATACTGTTCAGGTACTTTTTGTTTTAGTACAGTGATGGTAATTTTTTTCTTCAGTCACTGAGCGTAAATATTACTGTGAAATTGAAATGTATCTGTGCCTTTAGAGATTTAAAACTACTCTTGACCCTTATTAAAATCCTATGTAAATATAAAAGTATTCGTATTGGCGCTATCATTGAGTAATGACTGTCCTGCACAGTAGCGCAAAGTTTGGTCACAAAATTAAGTACTTCACCGTAAACGTACATCTAGAGCACTTGTACCTATCAGAACCTTAACTAAACCTGAAAACAAAAACAACGCTGAACCGTTGACAAAACCAAACTTGCCGTGCGGGATTGGTCGAGCGGTTTAAGGCGCTGCAGTCATGGACTGTGCACTGGCCCCGGTGGAGGTTCGAGGCCTCCCTCGGGCATGGGTGTGTGTGTTTGTCCTTACGATAATTTAGGTTAAGTAGTGTGTAAGCTTAGGGACTGATGACCTCACCAGTTAAGTCCCATAAGATTTCACACACATCTGAACATTTCTTGAAAACTAAACTTCCTTATCCACCTTCAGTCTACTGTAGACAAGTTAAAACTTCAGAAACGGTGCTCTTCGGAATGCAGTGCATACAGGTACATTGCAGTGACTCCATTCGCCAGATATTTCAATTCAAATGTTCAAATGTGTGTGAATTCCTAAGGTACTAAATTGCTGAGGACATCCGTCCCTAGACTTACACGCCACTTAAACTAACTTAACTCTAAGAAGAGCACTTCACCCCTGCTCAAGGGAGGACTCGAACCTCCGTCGGGAGGGGCTGCACGATCCGTGGCATGGCGCCTCGAACCGCGCGGCCACTCCGCGCAGCGATATTTCACTTTTACTAGTAATTTAACGCGAGCCAGTACATCTTACATACGGGTGTTAGACATCTGTAGAGATCCAGAAATATAGCCAAAAAAGATTTCAAATTATTTTCGAAAAAAGTCCTCCTCGGTAGGTAACTCCCTCATTAGCGTACTGGATGTTTCAAACGATTCCTACAAGATGCCCCTTTCCACACCCAACATTTGTGTGTCCGATTTCCTTGGTCAACGTCCGATAAGCTTTACGGCTAAAAGCTGCCAAACTCCAGCACGAATAATTTCACTTGTCACCATCCTGGAAGTCCCTAAAGTAATATTTACAGCATCGACGTGTGGAAACGTAATGCATACGTAAGCGAAGTGGTGGGGGATGCATCTGTAACAGTTTTTACAAGATGTAGATAAAGAACACCGGGCAAGCAATATTAGTCTCACCCACGACAGGATAAGCTGGTCGCTTTGGAAAGGAACAGGATGGGAGATAAAGGCACCGTCGGCGACGAGGTCATTAGAGACGGATTACAAGCTCGGAATGGGAAAGGATGCCGATGAATATAGGCCGCGCCATCTTCAAAGAAACCATCCCGGCTTTCGCATTGAGCGATTTAAAAAAATCACAGAAAAACCTACATGTAGACGGCCCGATAGGGATTTGAACCGTCGTCTTCCCAAATGGGAGCCCATTCTGCTACCCACTGCGCTAGGGACGGGTAAACCCGATACCGGTATTTTTCGGTATTTGTTTCGTCTCGTTTATAACAGGTGCTTCTTATTTTTCGCTAATGACTTGGTAAAAGAAATGAAATATCAATTAGCCGCAGCAGCAGTGCTAAAATTTTTAATTAAAAATAAACCTTTTCCAATAAATGAGCAACTTTTATTCGAAAAATTTCCATGCCTTTGAAATACTGCGTTATTACAGAGAATGAGAAAAGCGTTCAATACTACACTGAAGCGCCGAAGACATTGGTATAGGCATGCAAATTCAAATCCTGGAAATTGAAATAAGAACACCGTGAATTCATTGTCCCAGGAAGGGGAAACTTTATTGACACATTCCTGGGGTCAGATACATCACATGATCACACTGACAGAACCACAGGCACATAGACACAGGCAACAGAGCATGCACAATGTCGGCACTAGTACAGTGTATATCCACCTTTCGCAGCAATGCAGGCTGCTATTCTCCCATGGAGACGATCGTAGAGATGCTGGATGTAGTCCTGTGGAACGGCTTGCCAAGCCATTTCCACCTGGCGCCTCAGTTGGACCAGCGTTCGTGCTGGACGTGCAGACCGCGTGAGACGACGCTTCATCCAGTCCCAAACATGCTCAATGGGGGACAGATCCGGAGATCTTGCTCGCCAGAGTAGTTGACTTACACCTTCTAGAGCTCGTTGGGTGGCACGGGATACATGCGGACGTGCATTGTCCTGTTGGAACAGCAAGTTCCCTTGCCGGTCTAGGAATGGTAGAATGATGGGTTCGATGACGGTTTGGATGTACCGTGCACTATTCAGTGTCCCCTCGACGATCACCAGAGGTGTACGGCCAGTGTAGGAGATCGCTCCCCACACCATGATGCCGGGTGTTGGCCCTGTGTGCCTCGGTCGTATGCAGTCCTGATTGTGGCGCTCACCTGCACGGCGCCAAACACGCATACGACCATCATTGGCACAAAGGCAGAAGCGACTCTCATCGCTGAAGATGACACGTCTCCATTCGTCCCTCCATTCACGCCTGTCGCGACACCACTGGAGGCGGGCTGCACGATGTTGGGGCGTGAGCGGAAGACGGCCTAACGGTGTGCGGGACCGTAGCCCAGCTTCATGGAGACGGTTGCGAATGGTCCTCGCCGATACCCCAGGAGCAACAGTGTCCATTCGTCCCTCCATTCACGCCTGTCGCGACACCACTGGAGGCGGGCTGCACGATGTTGGGGCGTGAGCGGAAGACGGCCTAACGGTGTGCGGGACCGTAGCCCAGCTTCATGGAGACGGTTGCGAATGGTCCTCGCCGATACCGCAGGAGCAACAGTGTCCCTAATTTGCTGGGAAGTGGCGGTGCGGTCCCCTACGGCACTGCGTAGGATCCTACGGTCTTGGCGTGCACCCGTGCGTCGCTGCGGTCCGGCCCCAGGTCGACGGGCACGTGCACCTTCCGCCGACCACTGGCGACAACATCGATGTACTGTGGAGACCTCACGCCCCAGGTGTTGAGCAATTCGGCGGTACGTCCACCCGGCCTCCCGCATGCCCACTATACGCCCTCGCTCAAAGTCCGTCAACTGCACATACGGTTCACGTCCACGCTGTCGCGGCATGCTACCAGTGTTAAAGACTGCGATGGATCTCCGTATGCCACGGCAAACTGGCTGACACTGACGGCGGCGGTGCACAAATGCTGCGCAGCTAGCGCCATTCGATGGCCAACACCGCGGTTCCTGGTGTGTCCGCTGTGCCGTGTGTGTGATCATTGCTTGTACAGCCCTCTCGCAGTGTCCGGAGCAAGTATGGTGGGTCTGACACACCGGTGTCAATGTGTTCTTTTTTCCATTTCCAGGAGTGTATATGTAAATAGGGAGAATAGGGTGTTGCGGTCGGCAACGCCTTTATAACGCAAGTATCTGGCGCAGTTGTTAGATCGGTTACTACTATTACAGTTGCAGGTTATCAAGATTTAAGTCAGTCTGAACGTGGTGTTATAGTCGGTGCACGAGCTATGGAACACAGCGTCTCCGAGATAGCGACGAAGTAGTAATTTACCCGTGCGACCATTTCACGAGTGTACTGTGGATATCAGGGTTTCAGTAACACATCAAATCTCTGACACCGCTGCGGCCGGAAAAAGATACTACAAAAACGGGACCAACGACGAATGAAGAGAATCGTCCAACGTGACAGTTTTCAATGCTGGGCCATCAACAAGTGTCAGCGTGCGAACCATTCAATCAAACATCATCGATATGGGCTTTCGGAGCCGAAGGCCCACTCGTGTACCCTTGATGACTGCTCAACACAAAGCTTTACGCCTCGCCTGGCCCGTCAACACCGACATTGGACTGCTGATGACTGGAAACATGTTGCCTGGTCGGACGAGTCTCGTTTCAAATCTTATCGAGCAGTTGGACGTGTACGGATATGGGGACAACCTCTTGAATCCATGGACCCTGCATGTCAGCATGGGACTCTTCAAGCCGATGCAGACTCTGTAATGGTGTGGGGCGTGTGCAGTTGGAGTGATATGGGACCCCTGATACATCTAGATACGGTTCTGACACGTGACACGTACGTATGCATCCTCACGTGCATCCATTCATGTCCACTGTGCAATCCGACGGACTTCCAGCAGGACAATACGACACCCCACATCAGGCACGCTCTCTGTTTCTTTGGGTCTTAGTGTATTTTAATAACAATGCCAACATAAACGAGCAACAAACACATGGCATAGGAAATAGTAGAACAGTGGTGAGACAATAATGTACTTGTTGCCATATCACGTGACCCGCTGGGTCATGTACGTGTACGTGCAGTGTTGAAGCCGTGCCCCGCCTGGTCTGTACGGCAGTCTGCCGCTGTAGTCGTCGGGCAGCAGTAGTATTAGAGAACGACTCCATACCTCGTCTGGAAATATATCACGAAGTGCGGTATCAGTTCCATACAATGCTTTGAAAGACTGAATAGGACGACAACAAACCTGCTACATCAATATATGAATAAAACTCAACAATTCATTCATGGTTTAAAATGTCCGCACCCGGTAGCTAAGTGGTCAGCAGAGATTAAAAAAATTAGAATTCGTAGAAGAATATTGATGATTCTTCGTAGTTTTCAACTACTTATCAGTTTTTGGGAAAAGCAGCAAATGGTAGACGGACTGAGTTTTATTTTATTTGCCGGCCGGAGTGACCGAGCGGTTGTAGGCGCTTCAGTCTGGAACCGCAAGACCGCTACGGTCGGAGGTTCGAATCCTACCTCGGGCCTGGATGTGTGTGACGTCCTTAGGTTAGTTAGGTTTAAGTAGTTCTAAGTTCTAGGGGATTGATGACCTCAGCTGTTGAGTCCCATAGTGCTCAGAGCCATGTGAACCATTTTGAACCCCTGTGAGAGAAATGAACAGAAAGGAGACACTGACACATGGATGCCAGCATCGTGGAATCAGATCTCTGACAAATCATTATGAGAGAAGTTACTAACGAGACTGTTACAATTCGCTAAAAATGTGAACTTTTCTTTCTTCACACAACCGCCTTGATACGAGGTAAGTCCACTCTTGCGTCGGTTGACGCCAAGTAAGGATGGGAAACCTTTGAGGAACGAAGGTGGTATCTGCTTTCTGTGCCACAGAATGGCAGAACTGGGTCACTGCCTTTCTCAGTAGTTGGTAGGAGACATTTTTTGAATTCGTATGCTTACTGAGAAGTGGTCATAGAACTCGGGAATAGGCTCATCTCAGCTTACTGTCTCTTCGGAGATCAGCAGTCGCAGTTAAATTCTGCGACCAGAAGACGCCAACAGATATCACCTTCGGCTCCTGGCATTTGCCACGTAGAGTCTCCTTATGGTTTCATTACCTTCGACAGAGAACTGCAATAGAGCGCCACGAGTTTAAGCCAACAAACTGATTTGAGGACGAGTGCTGTTGCAACCCACTGGATGCTTGGTACTACGGGGTGGTTGTAATGAAGGTGCAGCAACTGACGGAGAATCAGTGTGGACTGCAGTTATCGTGCCGCACGAAACACGGTAGAGACGCCAGTGCGTTTCGTTAATACCGTACCGATTTACGCCGGAAAAAATTGTTCCAACTTCGGCCAGCAGGTGAAAATCTGGTTCTGTAGACTGTTTGTATGGCGTTACGAAATCTGCGCTGTCAATCGTGCGCAGCTACTGAAACAGTTTTATGTGACCGGCAGCAGGTACAGTGCTGCATTGAGAGAGTATCGCGGACTAAAAGGTCAGAGGAGAGGCCCGATGTCAGTAAACAGTTTAAAGAAGATAATGAAATTCGGAAACATTGCTGAGCTTGGTGTTGCTACTGGAAGAGGAAGGTGTTCTGTTCCAGTGGAACTTATTGACGAGGTTGCTGTTGCTGTAGCTGACCATGCAGCGTGTGTCCTGGGTAGTGGTGTCACGAGAATTTTCCATTCCACGGTCACCTGCATGGAAAGTTTTGCGTCTTTATTACACAGGTACCCGTACAAGATCCACACGTGCTGCAACTGAAACCTCCTGATCCGCAACAACGTCCCGAATTTGGTTTTTGGTTTCTAGCACGGATCGAATGTCCTATGGAGTGACGAGGCAAGTTTTACATTACAGAGTACAGCGAATACACAGAACTATACTCTGTTCACCATAAGAATAAAACTGGTGTAAACATTACGCCATGTATTCTTCCGCGTTTGCTTGAATCTCATTGGATTCTGACTTTCTGACTTCCCTCACCCTGTGCGGCGGTCACTGAAGATGCAGAAACGGAGTCTCCTTTCAGCCAAACTCTACATCGCCAGTAAAAGTGAAATATATACACAATAACCGTGGACTGTTCCTCAAGCCACAATAACACATTTCGGGAGTAACAGAGTCTTGCTAAAGTTGTAAATCACCTTTGGGATCATGTAGGTGAGAAAACGGATGCACGCGATTGGACAGCGCGTTGCTGTTTTGTTCGTCAATGACGGTAGGGACACTATTGAGGGCCTAATTTTCTCTCTTGTGATAATCTCCCGAACGAGAATACCCGAATCAAGAGCTAGAACGGTGCCTTGCCTGAAGTAAGCAATTGATTAGAAAACCAACTCAACATGGAAACATATTCGATATCTTGACCATAATGTCGCTGTGGCTTTCTGAATGAGATCTTGACAGATGGTGTCAAACTGCAAAATTTGGCCACTGTCTTTCGGGATTGTGAAGGAATTTTGACAACACATTTCACTGAAGTATCACAGGAGAATGCAGTGACACCACAGGTTTAATGCGAAAGATACATTCTTCTCGACAGTGTGTAGTCCCAAACTGCGAATCAAATGAAGGAAAGACTCTTAACTTATTGGATGGAAGACTTTTCAACATCCTCTGCATACTCTGGACTTGGCACCAAATGACTTTCATCTCTTGTGGAAGGTGAAGTTTGGTTTGCTGCTCAGCCCTCAATGATTGACAATGAGTCCAAGGATGACTGTCAGCAGATTACTGAAGCACACCTATACACATGGTCTACAAGTCACCACATGCTGCCACCAATAGTCATTTCCTTTCCTGTCCCAAATCGCAAGTAGAGTGAGGGTAAAATGACTATCCATGTGCCTGTATACAAACCTTAATTTCTTTTGGCTCTCTGATGAAGGGAATGCTTAAAGAAGCCGGTGCTATGGAATGAAAAATGCTTGAATTTGGGTGGTGACTGTTGAGAAGTAACATCAACATGTAAGTGTAGATTGTGTACATTTCGCCCCCCCCCCCCTCTTTTTTTTAAATAGCTAATTGGAAGTTAATTTACAAACATCCCTGTTAGGTGCTCTACACCATGACATGAAGGCATGGAGCAAAGTCAGAGACTCTGAGATAGAGTATCCCACACATGGGCACCCACAATCTGGCTACAATGAATGTTTCTTGCCAAACTTGTGCTTATTGGTAATCTGACAACCAGTGCAGGGCTTGATGAAATCCCAGATACTATTCAGTTTGTGTATACTTTCGCTTGCTACTGTTAACCAGTGCCACATAGTGCCCCTCATCACTGTAAACCTTGTTTTACTGGTATAAAATACATGTTGTGTAGTTTTGGTTCCCAATGTGTTTCCATCTAATGGATTACCTGATTTACCACCTAACCAAGTTAATGGGTGTACCATGCAAACAAAGGATATGTTTATGGAATACTGCAATTTTGAAAATGCCTCCATATGAGAAGTATGCTGGTTTGACTTCTTGAGGCTTTGGAAATGAATATCTCAATATGAAGCAGCAATGAAAAGTAAAGGTTTGTGTTTGAGTCCTAGAGTGGTAAACAGTTTTTGGCTGTCAAAATGATGATGATGATGATGATGATGTAGATGTAAAGTCTCTTAAATGAGTGAATGTACCCGATTTTTTATTGGTAATGATGCAAGGGTGGAGGGGGGGCGGCAGTGGCTGCTCTGAGCTGAAACTTCAGTCGTTTGCTATTCTTCTTAATATCTTTTTAGAATTACATGTCTTCACATTCAGATGAATGTTACATGGATGCTGAAGTCATGAAGCTATGCTAACTAGTCCTGGACATGGATGCAAGTAAATTGTGTGTGTAGCAATGGCACAGAATCTTTCAGCTTAACAGACATATCCACATCATATAGCACACAAAAATGTCTTGTTATTGGCACATTATGCCCTGTATGTATCAGGCTATTTTATCACAGTAATTAAGGTTTCGTTCTTCTACAGGAAAGAAGTACAGCATCATTACTACCAAGCAGTCCAATTGTCATTTTCTTCTCTTTCTTTCAGTAGCTTCACAGTTTCTTTCAATAGCTTCACAGCCCTACTGTGTGTATGTCATCAATTAAATATGCAAGAAGGGTTAGATTACTTGCTGCTAAGAAACACAGAGTTTCTTCTTCTTTCACATGCAAATTAAGTATAACATTTTGCTTCTTAAGAAAAATCACAGGAGGTTAAAATATTACATACTCTTTTTCCTGCAGAGTATTTAAGACTAAAAATATCATTGAACTAGAAATTATAAAATACTATAGATGTTAAATGACAATGATTGCTTCCATTAATTGTAGTTGTGCTGCTTGTTGTATCATATTTATGGTGTGGCCATTATTTTTAGCATGTTGCCAAAGCTTCCTATACATTTGGCGTATGTCGCATGTAATAAGATGTAATTTTTAAAATGGAACATTTTCTTCTTGGGTTAACTCAGGAATTAAAATCAACTGTGCACAAATCAATTTACAGCATAGATTCCATGACTTACCAAGCAGGAAAGCGCCGATAGATAGGCACAATAAAAAAACATACAAACACACACACACACACACACACACACACACACACACACACACACACACACACACAAAATTTCGAGATTTCGCATCCGGCGGTTGCTTCGTCAGGAAAGGGGGAAGGAGAGGGAAATATTAAACAATGTGGGTTTTAAGGGAGAGGGTAAGAAGTCATTCCAATCCTGGGAGCGGAAAGACTTACATGTGTGTGTGTGCGCGAGTGTATACCTATCGCATGAATGGACACAGGCAGACAGTGTTTGTTGGTAATGAGGATCACCCTGTGGCTAAACACATCTTGGCACAGTGTTACACCGTCCGGGTTATCTGGATACTTCCCACCAACACCAGCCTGTCAGAACTCCGGAGATGGGAACTTGCACTTCAGTATATTCTCTCTTCTCGTTATCCGCCAGGCCTCAACCTCCGCTAATGTCAAGTTGCCGCCGTTCATACCTCACCTGTCTTTCAACAACATCTTTGCCTCTGTACTTCTGCCTCGACTCACATGTCTGCCCAAACTCTTTGCCTTTACAAATGTCTGCTTGTGTGTGTGCGCGCACGCGGATGGATGTGTGGGCGGACCTATCCTCTTTTCCCCCTAAGGTGGATCTTTCCGCTCCCGGGATTGGAATGACTCCTTCCCCTCTCCCTTAAAACCCACATCCTTTCATCTTTCCCTCTTTCCTGACGAATCAACCATGGGTTGCGAAAGTTAGAATTTTGTGTGATGTTTGTGTGTCTATCGACCTGCCAGCGTTTTGGTTTGGTAAGTCACATCATCTTTGTTTTTACCTAGTGTGTATCTCTATCAAGTTTTCATTCAATTCTGTGGGTGCCAGTTTTAATTAGTGAGCTAGATACATACAAAGTGGATGGCACATGCTGTGCATAGCTGGCTGTATTCTGATGGACTAACTGGATAACCACAATATAATTACACTCGGCCTCCCGTGGCCATTACACAGGTCTGCGACTAAAAAAACTGCATGGGATTTTTAAACATTTTCTTCTAGATTTTGACCTCCCAAAAAACAGGAAAAATTGTATCACATAGGTTTATTACTAATAAACAAGAATACTGCAATATACATAAAAACCTATATGATTTTTTAAAGTTTAACAATTATGTCAATTATAATTGATAAAATAAACTTAAATTTAAAAATTTACAACATTAACTATTTTTTGTTACCACTTGCAGGTTTTAATGTGAACTCCTGGGTGCCAGAAGGAAATGCAAACAATTTTATTGTTCAGTTTTATCATGTTGCGACAAGTAAAATGACTATTTGTATCTCACATGAAACGAAGAGAAACTCTCAGTAGACATATTGCTATTGAAGTGAACAGTGCTATTGTTTCTGTCTAGTCATGGCTACAAGAGGTTGTGTTATTTATCCAAACAGTTTTTGTTATATCTGTGGTGAATACACTATTAAAAGTCAACAGACAAACATCAGTGATTTTGTGAGGAAAGTTTATTTTGCTTACTTTAAATTAAAACTTGGTGATCAAATAAACAATGGGCCCCTCATAAGGTGAGAAGAATATCTTCGTTATTGGTTTAAGGGTAAGAAAAATGCATTTCGGTTTCGAATTCCTATGATATGGCGTGAGCAGGAAAACCATACCACTGATTGCAGCTTCTGTTCAGTTGACATAAAGGAATTCAACTCAAAATACAACAAAAGAGGCATAAGTTATCCTAACCTTGACTCAGCTACACATCCAGTGCCCCATAGCTCTGAAATACCTATCCCACAGCCACCTTCTAGTTTGGATGAATACCCCGAATGAGTTGGAAGATGAAATTACATTACCTCCTCAGGACGAATCAAGCTCAGATTTTTCTTCAGACGAAGATGAAAAGCATCAACTATTTTCTCAAAGTGAGCTTAATGATCTAGTAAGAGATTTACGTCTTTCAAAAGATGCAGCCGAACTGTTAGATTTCAGATTAACAATTAAGAACCTTTTATCATCTGGCACCTCATGTTCAGGGAACAGACACCGAGAAAAAGAATGTACCCAGTTTTTCTCAAAAGGAGGCCATTTAGTTTTTGCAATGATGTGGAAGGACTCATGCATTGCTCTGATTGCAGTATGGCTTACCTGAATGGCACCTATTCATTGATTCATCCAAAACTAGTCTTAAAAGTAGTAGTAATTCAAATGGAAATAAATTTGCATCACTTCCGATGGGACATTCTGTGCATATGGACAAAAAAACTATAACGATTTGTCCATTATCCTTGCAAAAATCAAATATCAGGATCATCAATGGATGGTCTGTGGGGACTTCAAAATACTCACAATGCTTCTGGGTCAGCAGGCAGGCTATACTAAATACCCATGCTTCTTGTGCTTGTGGGATAGTAGAGCCAGTGAACAGCACTGGACTAAAAGTGATTGGCCACCCCGAGAAACTGTAAAACCTGGAGAGAAAAATGTTATCAATACTACTTTAGTACCACCAGAAAAGGTTTTGTTGCCCCCTCTCCGTATCAAATTGGGGTTGATGAAACAATTTGTAAAATTGCTGCAAAAGGATGGGGACTGTTTTAAATATCTACTTACGAAGCTGTCAAAAGCAAAGTTGAAAGAGGGAGTTTTCACTGACACCCTCTTTGTGGAAAGTATGAATGAGAAGGAAAAAGAAGGTTGGGTATTGTTCAAGGATGTAGTGCAAAAGTTTTTGGAAAATACTAAGGATACTGGCTACAAAACCATTGTTCAATGGATGCTAGCAGCATACGAAGTTCAAGGCTGCAAGCCTGAGAGCTTACAGTGAAGAGCAGGGGGGAGCGGTCTCACCAGGGTGTCCGTGATATCGAGAGATGGTACCAAGGAAGGTGGGATGTCACTATGCTTGCTGAGTACTGTTGGATGCTTAAGCGGGAAACTAAAGATGGAAATCGGAAAAGGACTCGAAGTATCAAGGAAAAGAAGAAAAGGTTTTATAAAAAACATGAATAAGTATAATATTGTTACAATATGTCTCAAAATAATGTTTCATGGGTTGTAAAAAAATATTGTTTGATTTTGAATAAACGAGAGCTTTTACCAATTTTTTGTGTCTGAATTTGCAAAAAAACACAGAATATATGTGAAAGAAAAAAAGTGGACATCACTTCTGAAATCCACACACTCAAACATATAATTCAGTAAAAATACCTCATGCAGTGTTATCATGCCCATGCCCATTTTTTGTTTTCTGGACCATACAGTGTGGAGGTCCGAACAGCTCCACAAAAGTTGTCTGGTTGTTAGAATGGCACAGCTAATTTAAAATGTAACTTATTTCAAGAATTGTTTGTAAGTTTATTTGAAAATAGTCTCTCTAAGAAATAGTGAAGCATAGTTGTTAGAAACCATGTTAAAAAGCTATGGCTTACTAAAGGGACAGAAATATTTTATACATGGAAAATGCAAATTAATGCAGTAGCATAAATGAGAAATGACCCACAAACAGTCAAATATTATAAAAACTACTGTACTTTATTCACGAAAGTTATTAAAGTCCAGAAGTGTGTGTGTGTTATATCTGAGATTAGCACCTCTGCTAAGAAAATTTAAACAATTTTTAATATTGTTGAAAGGTGAATAGGGCAACCAAGAGCACAGAAAGACAGTATTACAATCACACCAAATAAAAGTTTATTTTCAAAGCAGCAGAAGTTGAAAATACTTTTAATAATCATTTTGTAAATGTGGAGAAAATAGGATCCAAATGACCTTAGAGAAAGCAAGCCTATATATGGAAGATGCATTACCTACGCAATTTGCTAAAACGGAAATTCTACCCACCTCAGCCTCTGAAATTAGGATGATGATAAACTCTCAAAAACAAAAGCTTCCGTGGAACTGCTGGCATTTCCAACAGACTAGTACAAGTTTGATCCAATAGGTAAGTAGGATGGCTTTATCCAAAATTCTTGAAAATACACTCCCGGAAATGGAAAAAAGAACACATTGACACCGGTGTGTCAGACCCACCATACTTGCTCCGGACACTGCGAGAGGGCTGTACAAGCAATGATCACACGCACGGCACAGCGCACACACCAGGAACCGCGGTGTTGGCTGTCGAATGGCGCTAGCTGCGCAGCATTTGTGCACCGCCGCCGTCAGTGTCAACCAGTTTGCCGTGGCATACGGAGCTCCATTGCAGTCTTTAACACTGGTAGCATGCCGCGACAGCGTGGACGTGAACCGTATGTGCAGTTGACGGACTTTGAGCGAGGGCGTATAGTGGGCATGCGGGAGGCCGGGTGGACGTACCGCCGAATTGCTCAACACGTGGGGCGTGAGGTCTCCACAGTACATCGATGTTGTCGCCAGTGGTCGGCGGAAGGTGCACGTGCCCGACGACCTGGGACCGGACCGCAGCGACGCACGGATGCACGCCAAGACCGTAGGATCCTACGCAGTGCCGTAGGGGACCGCACCGCCACTTCCCAGCAAATTAGGGACACTGTTGCTCCTGGGGTATCGGCGAGGACCATTCGCAACCGTCTCCATGAAGCTGGGCTACGGTCCCGCACACCGTTAGGCCGTCTTCCGCTCATGCGCCAACATCGTGCAGCCCGCCTCCAGTGGTGTCGCGACAGGCGTGAATGGAGGGACGAATGGAGACGTGTCGTCTTCAGCGATGAGAGTCGCTTCTGCCTTGGTGCCAATGATGGTCGTATGCGTGTTTGGCGCCGTGCAGGTGAGTGCCACAATCAGGACTGCATACGACCAAGACACACAGGGCCAACACCCGGCATCATGGTGTGGGGAGCGATCTCCTACACTGGCCGTACACCTCTGGTGATCGTCGAGGGGACACTGAATAGTGCACGGTACATCCAAACCGTCATCGAACCCATCGTTCTACCATTCCTAGACCGGCAAGGGAACTTGCTGTTCCAACAGGACAATGCACGTCCGCATGTATCCCGTGCCACCCAACGTGCTCTAGAAGGTGTAAGTCAACTACCCTGGCCATCAAGATCTCCGGATCTGTCTCCCACTGAGCATGTCTGGGACTGGATGAAGCGGCGTCTCACGCGGTCTGCACGTCCAGCACGAACGCTGGTCCAAATGAGGCGCCAGGTGGAAATGGCATGGCAAGCCGTTCCACAGGACTACATCCAGCATCTCTACGATCGTCTCCATGGGAGAATAGCAGCCTGCATTGCTGCGAAAGGTGGATATACACTGTACTAGTGCCGACATTGTGTATGCTCTGTTGCCTGTGTCTATGTGCCTGTGGTTCTGTCAGTGTGATCATGTGATGTATCTGACCCCAGGAATGTGTCAATAAAGTTTCCCCTTCCTGGGACAATGAATTCACGGTGTTCTTATTTCAATTTCCAGAAGTATATATATATATATATATATATATATATATATATATATATATACTCCAAGACCCACCAAGCGGGAAAGCGCCGGCAGACAGGCACATGAACAAAGCACACAAACACACACACAGAACTACGAGCTCCCGCAACCGGCAGTTGCTTCGTCAGGAAAGAGGGAAGGAGAGGGAAAAATGAAAGGATGTGGCTTGTGTCTGTGTATGTGCGGATGGATATGTGTGTGTGTGTGTGTGTGTGTGTGTGTGTGTGTGTGTGTGTGTGTGTGTGTGTGTGTGCGCGAGTGTACACCTGTCCTTTTTTTCCCCGAAGGGAAGTCTTTCCGCTCCCGGGATTCGAATGACTCCTTACCCTCTCCCTTAAAGCCCACATCCTTTCATTTTTCCCTCTCCTTCCCTCTTTCCTGATGAAGCAACTGCCGGTTGCGGGAGCTCGTAGTTCTGTGTGTGTGTTTGTGTGCTTTGTTCATGTGCCTGTCCGCCGGCGCTTTCCCGCTTGGTGGGTCTTGGAGTCTTTGTTTTTAATATATTTTTCCCATGTGGAGGTTTCTTTCTGTTTTATTTGCATCATATGTATGTGCGGATGGATATGTGTGTGGGTATATGTGTGTGGGTGTGTGTGTGTGTGTGTGTGTGTGTGTGTGTGTGTGTGTGTGTGTGTGTGTGTGTGTGTGCGCGAGTGTACACCTGTCCTTTTTTTCCCCGAAGGGAAGTCTTTCCGCTCCCGGGATTCGAATGACTCCTTACCCTCTCCCTTAAAGCCCACATCCTTTCATTTTTCCCTCTCCTTCCCTCTTTCCTGATGAAGCAACTGCCGGTTGCGGGAGCTCGTAGTTCTGTGTGTGTGTTTGTGTGCTTTGTTCATGTGCCTGTCCGCCGGCGCTTTCCCGCTTGGTGGGTCTTGGAGTCTTTGTTTTTAATATATTTTTCCCATGTGGAGGTTTCTTTCTGTTTTATTTGCATCATATGTATGTGCGGATGGATATGTGTGTGGGTATATGTGTGTGTGTGTGTGTGTGTGTGTGTGTGTGTGTGTGTGTGTGTGTGTGTGTGTGTGTGTGTGTGTGTGTGCGAGTGTACACCTGTCCTTTTTTTCCCCCAAAGGGAAGTCTTTCCGCTCCCGCACCCACATCCTTTCATTTTTCCCTCTCCTTCCCTCTTTCCTGACGAAGCAACTGCCGGTTGCGGGAGCTCGTAGTTCTGTGTGTGTGTTTGTGTGTTTTGTTCATGTGCCTGTCTGCCGGCACTTTCCCGCTTGGTAAGTCTTGGAATCTTTGTTTTTAATATATATATATATAAATAATGTATTGAAGAGTAGCTTCATACATTTGTAAAAATGAACTGCAAACAAATGTCAATTTGATTTTCAGCAAGGCTTTTCAACAGAAAATGCTATCTTTGCTTACACTGATCTAATAAGTGCTCTGAATAACTGAACATCACCCATTAAGATTTTTTGTTATGTCCCAAAGGCTTCTGATTGTGTCAATCATGGAATTATTCTAAATAAGCCTAAGTATTGTCAAATGAGCAGGATAACACGCAAATGTTTAATTCATATTTAACTGGAAGAGTGCAGATGGTTGAAATAAACAGTATCCAGAATGGGATCAAATAAGGCACAGTGTTGGGTTCCTTATCATTCTTGATACATATTAATGCTTGCCACTCCATATTGGCAAAGGTGCAACACTATTTCTTTTTGCTGCTGATGCAAGTGTAGTAATCACTCCCTACAAACAAGAAATATCTTACAAAATTGTAACATCTTTCAGAAAATTAAGTATTTCTCTGCAAATGGGCCAATTTTAAAATCACATTAAGTCAGTAGCTAAGGCAGAATATTAAAAAATGTTTGCATATGTGCGATGACAAGAAATTGAGTTGGAAGAAAAACACTAATGATCTACTGAAATATTTAAATTCAGTTATTTGTACTATTATTGCAAATTTTGGCAACAAACATATCAGTAAATTAACTTCTTATGCCTGTTTGCATTCACTACTTTTGCAATGACATATTTTGGAGTAATTCAGCGTTAAGGAACAATGTATGCATTGCACAGAAGTTTGTAGTTAGAATAATAGGAGTGTGTGCCTGCAATTTTCTTTTAATAACCTATCACAATTCAAATGCAACAGCATTGTCCATAGCTACAATACTAGGAGAAAGGTTGATCTTCCTTATTCTGGATTAAATCTAGATTTGGCACAGAAAGGTGTGAATTAAGCTGCGACTAAATTCTTTTATTTGGTCACTTACAAAATATCAAAAGTTTGACAGCCAACCAGTATTCAAAAACAAAAATAAGAACTTTTGAGTGAAGACTCCTCCTCATCAACATGTAAACTTTTATACATACAAATTAGTAATTTTAGAATTGTTTTTTTTTAAAGAAAACTGGATTATATCAGGCAAGGAAACATTTTGTTACATGTTCCACACAATTATGAGTTTTCATATTCATCATCAATGGAAAAAGTTTTAATATAATTTAATAGGATGACTAACTTCCTCAATGGGATATTTCAACTCATTTGGGTGTTGTGGGTTTGGCGAAAAACCCAAATCTTTCGATTTCCTGACTAAAAGAAATTGACTGATGCTGAATTGGATGACCATGTGTGTAATTCCCGAGGATCACAGCATTCTAATCATCATCTAAAATCTGTTTTTCAGCTCTTTTACAGCCAATGGATAGAATGTGCTGGGTAGCCATCATGTTGCATTCACATATGGCCCCTAATGTCTAGGCTGATGTTTTCAAGGAAAGCACCTAAACTGTCAACAATAACAGTTCAATACCTCTCACCTGTCATAGTACTTGTGAAGTAGTGTGGACTAATGGTTTCATTTCCAAGGATTCCATACTACACATTAATGGTCTACCTCCTTTGATGACTGGCATCATGTATCTACCTAGTACAATTTTCTGTGGCCCAGTAAAGGATGATATGACAGTGCACTGCATCATGATTTGTGAACATGGCGTCATTGAAGAACAACACTTTTTAAGGCAACCAGAGTGAACTCATTTGCAGTCCATTTGTAGGAAGTAACTCTCCAATTTAAATCATCCCCATACAACTCCTGCATTATTGACAGGTGTCACAACTGACACTGCAGTTACTTCTTGTAAGCTGGCATGAGCATCATGCTGTATTGCATACAAAACAACTTCTTATGACATCTCGCAACACAAACCATGACTCCCCTACTGGCAAAGTATCATCCGCTGTGGAGCATCAGAAACATAACATGACACTAATTGGACGTATTTGTACCATGTCAGTATCCGTAGCAGACCAAACCTCATTCATTTATGTATTGTGGCCTGCCTTGTTTACAACAGTGTAAGGATACATATTACAGTCTAACAAAAGCTGACACCAGTAACATTACATTTTGTCTGCAAGTCATTTAGAAGGCATCTTTGAGGTGGTGTGTTCAGGAAAATTGGCTCTCATCTGAAACCTCAATTAAATGAACATTCTACCACCAGAACTTTGATCTAAACATAGGCAATTACATACAGCACACTGCATGCATCCCTAAAACTATGAATGTTTTTTGCTTCCTAACTAAAACTGACAATTTTATTTAAATTTATTTGCATGCAGTTTGTTTAAATTCATAAATTATGACAGTAAAGAATTGTGTTTCGTTTAAAAATGAAAATTTTGTGACAAACAGCCAGTCCAGATCACAATAATTATTTATTAATTAATTCTGGTAATCTATTTCAATCCAAGCAACAATCCTCAGACCAGGAGCTCCTTGATGGCTTGTGCGCTAGGTCACGGAGCTGCCCTGCATATAAAAAGTACCAGTCAGCTCTTATTTTTTGGTTTTTGTTTTAAGTTGATGGTTTACCATGGGATCAATTAAATTATTCATCAACAAACTTCAGTAAATATTTTATACTGGCAACAGCAAAATTAATATTATTGTAATTGGGAATCTAGAATTATTGTTTAACTGGGTAATTTTCCATTCTCACACCTCCCACCGCCACCGCCCAAACATTAGTCCTTTCCACTCACAAATGCTACAGTTAGTCAGGTTGCTTGAATTTACCCGATTATAAGATGAAGTTTTCTCCCAAATTTGTCATTCAAAAAATACGGGATCGCAGATTTAACTACTGCTGCTGAAGTTAACTTTTTGCAACATTTAATAGGTTAATGTAGGAGTCATCTTACATTTACAGATCAAGCTTTGGCTATTGAGGCTGTGCACAAATTTATTTTGAAGAGTACCGAAGCATTGAGTTTAGTAAACAATACTTTCATTTGAATAATCTTGCGATTTCCCTGATACGCTGAAGTGCCCAATATAATATCAACCTTGTTCGATTAGTTACGTGACATCTGGCTCGCAGCATTAGTGCAACGGATGGATATGTGAGAAACTATGAACTAGGTACTACAACAGTCTAATGCTCTGCTTAAAAAAATGAACAATTTGTTAAAACACAGGAGGATACAACATTAAATCCTACCAACTCACAAACTTTCATTGTATTTGAACAGGTACGGATACTGTACCATGTACTGCTGCTTTCTAAGTATAGGCAACATTCAAAGTTGAAAATCTTGTCCTTCAAACCCCATTACATTATTCTGGACCCAAGTTAGTATTTTATTTGGTTATGAGAAACTAAGGTTTTTCAAAGCGAGTTTCAAATGAAAATTCAGTAGCTGTTCACGTATTAGAATACAGGGGGAAAACATTACTAGGTTTTAATCACCTATAGAACAAGGTGGTAACATTCAGGTGACACAAGAAGGAAAATTAATCGAGAATTAAATGTGTAGCAAGTGAAATAAATTATACTGAACTGACTTATTACAAGAATGCATTATAGCGGAAATATCTGTTGTGGAGATAGTACCAACAGATGGCATTAGATAGCAAGGCAAGCACAGCATTGAGAATTGGACTGTCAGGATTGTGATCTTTTATTTGCATATTAGTTGCAACTACATACGGCCTGCACCCTGGAAGATATAGGTGTCCACGTTTCACTGTAGCTCAAGCACAACACTACAGAAGGCCTGGAGTGGGAACAGTGACTTCAACTTGGCTGAGAACTGCAATGAGTGTAGGGAGGCGAGTGGGCAGCAAACTTCATCTTGCTTCAAACGACGGGAAACTATACTGGATACTTCGATTTTTTTATGAACATATACCGTGTTTAAACTGCAGTTTGCCTGAATCCATTTGTACTCTGCATCATATGGACTTTAAAATCGGCCAAATACTCAAGAATAGCATACATTTCTGCAGGAGGTTCTGAAAGCCTTGACCAGGGTTCATTGCGCACTTGGGCATTTTGTGCAGCAATGTTGTAGACACTCATTGTGAGGTGTGATGAAAATGAAAGGAGGTATGTCAGTAGCTGCTTCTACACAGCCAAGCGGATGGTATGTGTTGTTATAAAAGACATTGTTAACATTCGCCCATTAGTACAGAAGCAAACACTGCAATGCCCCTCCCAAAAAAATTAAAAAAAATTGTAACATACTCTGAAGAAAGAGCAAATATTTGTGACAACGAAGATACAAGTTTCACAGCTCCCCTATTAGGCTGATGATGGTGGTGACGACGACGATGACAATGATTAAGAAATGTGGTACCACAGATGACAGATTGAACAAAGGAGGCAATTTAAAAGTTAATGTAAACAATTTCTTCTTGTTTATTTTATTTCACCTTTTACCATCAAAACATAGACAACCAATAAGTGGCCCAAATTTAGAATCTGTGTTATGGTAAGGTTTTAGGCAGCTCATAAGTCAGTCAAAGTTTTTAATTTTGATTAGACAGAATATATCAAAAAATAAATTTGTCTGAAGGAGCCTCCTAAAGGAGGGTTGTCTTATGCTCTGGTACATACGATACTTCCAGCTTTGTTGTCAATTACAGTCCCCATCTTAGTTTCAACGTACCTCCATTGTCTTATGTTATTAGTAAATAATTTGGGGGCAAGGTTACAAGCTGTCAAACAGCTGGGGCACTGAATTTTCAAAAAGCACATAAACATAACTCATATATTGTTTCCTTTTGGTACGAGTTCCTTTTTGAGTTTGAGTACACTTACATACATATAGCTTATTCCACTGTACAAATGTGAGCTTCCTTGCATGTGCACACAGTTTTCAGATCCACTTGTATGCTTGTTGACAACGGAACAGCTTTACTGTTTGGTGAGTTGTTCCCTTTACTCCTAAATTATTTACTTTCAACCAGAAGTTTCAAATTCATTGTTAAGAGTACCTTAGAATCTGAATTTCAGCTGCTAGTCTCTTGTTCCTTCAAAAGTGACCTACCAAGTCTTTTCCTAAAGTTTGTTTATATCTTTTCCTTTCATCTGGTACAAAAATTAACAAGAGGTAATTTTTATTTGTATCATTCCTAGTTTCCCAACTGGTATGTTTGTGACAAATGTACTTTTCTTTCTGTAGACAGTTGTACCTTCAATTAAAAACTGAACTTTTAATCTCATTTCTCAGCGTGAGCGCGCGTGCGTGCGTGCAAGGGATCAAGACAAAGAAGAAATGATGATTAATATGACAAAAATTTATTTGCAAATTTAGTTTCACTCTCTGCATCCATACAAAGTATTCCTCTTTAGACACTGTCCACACATTTAGAGGCTATCAGTCCTAGCTACGAAAAATCTTAATTATGGTTTGTAATTACTATTCTTTAACAAGACAGCTGAATAATATCTGTTCTGTATTAGGAACTGCAAAGATTTATCACATAAATCATAAAGCTAATGAAACAGAACAGTATAATTTTAACAGGAACAAATTTCCAATGAATCAATAAGAGAATAAAGCACATAAATAATGTATCACAAAACAGCATGTGCAACAATAAACTATCTACAAAGCTAGATATTACACATTTTATATCTTAGTAGCAAAATTATATCTTATATATGAAACACAATCCACATACATAATCAAACCACTTTAAATATTAAAAATTCTTCCATAAATAGCTTTTTATAAAACTATATAGAAAACTTCACAGTCTTAAAATAGCCATTTGATATGATCCATGTGTTGTACCACCACATACTAGCTCAAAGAAGCAGTTTTGCACAATCATCTCATGGTTCCTAATACTTCACACATGTGTAAAATTACTGATAAACACTTCACATACTTTACTTCTTCGAAACTGATTCACTAGTTTTTAAAATTTTTGTTTTAGCGAATGAACTGTAATGTACACATTATGGAAATGAGCACTGGATGGCAAAAATTTTTCTTAGTGTTGATTATAGGACTTCTGAATACAATTCAGAAATACAAGTTATTTCTACTGAAGCCCAAATGGTACACTGATATGCCACTAATTAACACAACAACTGTTGACATAACACAACATGTTTATAATCCTCAGTTTATGAAACACCAGTAAAGATGTTTAAACCTGAGTATTTTTTAGTATGAAACATTATCTGATGTCATTTCTTTTCTGTCATTGACAACAGTTAATTGCTCATCAGTTTAGTCTGGTGATTCACTTATATCACCGGCAGATGTAGTTTTAAGATTGCGTCTTCTGTACGACTGTAACAAAGTGAAGGCATATGTTAATTAACTAACAATAAATAAAAAATGCTATGATGACAACAAGAGAAAATAAATTCATAAGCAAACTCCCAAGTTTAAATACACATGAACCATTTACCAATATAACAAATACAACTGAAGGAAATTAGGATGTCAGTAATAAAATACAACAGCTGTGAATGAGTTTAACTTCAAGTCTCTCAAATCCCCAGCACTTCAAAAAGTTTGGAAATGAGACAAGGGAAAATAGTCTTTCTTGTCAGAATTTAGTTAGTTAAATGTTCCACAGTTCATTTTTTAACACAGTTTAAAGATAAGCTATGAGTCTGTTGAAAGGATCTTTAATACCGAACATTGGAAAATCCAGGATGGAATGTAACAATATTATGAAAAGATAAGTGGCTACTCACGATACAGCAGAGATGCTGAGTCACATATAGGCACAATAAAGATACTGTCACAAAAACAAAGAGTGTATGAATAACTTTTTGTATTCATTACAGCAGATAAAAAATTCAAGACAGTGCCTGAATCTGTCATTGACCTGCATAGCTAAAGCCCGAGAGACATTGGCACCGTTTTGAGAGGATTAAGATTATGACAAAACAAATTGTTCACAAGAGCACAATCACCTTCCTCACAATTGTCAGAATTACTCTAACACACTACCACCTTACACTTCCTTACAGGTCCAATGAAATCACAGGAATCATCCTCAGAACATAAAAACTTTGGTTCACACAGACATCCAGCTCTATTCTTACTAGGAACACCCAAATCATCATCATCAAAAACCTCAAAGTATTTCAGATTCCTCATTGTCTCCTGTTTAAGAGTCATCTCTAAAAGCAGGAGGAACGTTAAGATGAAAATAGTAACTATTTGAAATATCAACTACAATCAAAATGCTAAATAAGCAAAAGTACATAAAGCCAATCAAATTTGCTACACTGACTGCTGGTATAAACACCTAAATAAGTGGAATAGTTAAAATATATCACAGCAAGTGGCATCTACAAAGAGTGCATAGAAAACCTGAGTTCTCAAGATCAGTCCATAACAGACAGTGCACACAACACTATCAAACATAAGATCTGCCTGGAATGAGCTAATATGTTGTTTCTTTACACTAATTTCTAACAAAATCAGCGTGAGATAAAATATATTGTCAAGGAAAATACCCATGGTCCACTTTCAAACTTAATCAAGAAGCAGAAGAGGAATTAAGATGTAGGCAGTGGCAGCTCTGAAAGTAACTGCCGAGACAGTTATGTGGAGTGATGCAGGAAAAGACTGAGAATGTAATATTATTTGAACAAGAGTTTAAATTTGTGTTTTTTTTTTTTTTTTTTTTCCCCGTAAAATAAGTATCATGCTTTAACACTTTACCATCAAACATTGTACTTTATCTCATTTAATGTACTTTTAAGTTATGTAAGTCATACCTACTCTGAATAAGGGCTTGTGTGTGCCTGTGCGTAGGTGTGCATTCTGTTTTTTAGCAAGCAAAGAATATGCAACTGCATATAGCTTGCTGGTGTACAGTTTCTTAAAAATCTGTCATTTTATTGGAAGACATATGGTAATTACACTTTATTATTTCTGATCACTCTTAACAACTAGTCTCATTTCGAAATGATGATGTCATCATACATTATTTTATTATGATGATATTAAATTTGTCTGAAGATGACGACTGGAAGGTGACCTCAGAATCACAACAGTGAAAGTATATCTTAAAACTTCTAACTCAAGATAATTGACAATAAACAACTATCTTTTTAGGCATCACTTAAATTTTAATTATTTTATCTTCATGGGTCTGCATACTATTTTTGAGTCCAATGACATTTGTGGTTTTTATTTAGGATATCACTCTATCACCTGATAAACAAAGACAGTCTCTAATATCCCCATAAATTCTTGTGCAGTATATAGTACTAAACCGCCTCTGTACCTAAGAGTATGACTGACTGGGAAGTACAGGGGCAAAATGGTGCATGAGGCTGACCTATGGGTCAATACTTGAGTATCTAGATAAATGATACTAATTACTCTGTCAGTTTATTTCTGTTCTATCATGAGCTTTAATCATGTTCACAAGGAATTCATCAGTCTACTAGATTTAGAATTTTATTTTAATACTTTGGCTACTGTTTGCACTTACAGCCAGACCAGACTGATAGCATTATTGAAACCAACAATTTGAGAATCATCATTCCATATATCTTTGCTTTCTTTACAGATGAAAAAGCCAAAGTGAAAATTCTATCCATTTGCTGGATTCATAGACACACTTTTTGCTCTTAACACTAATGTACAAGCACTTCCTGTTTGCCATCTGTAGCTAGTCCATTCTCTTCACTTTGATCTGCCTGCACTATTGCACAGCTAGTTAGTTTCATGTTCCAGGGATCATTTGTACAATTAATAAAATATAAAGTTATTAACTCCAACCAATCATCCTTTAGAAATTACAAAAAATGTTCTACGAAATATCAGGAGAGAGCAAAGAGGAACTTTTTCAGCTTGTTTTAAAAAGTAACTTTGCTGTCTGTCAGATGATTTATATCATTGGGTAGATGATGAAAAATGTTGGTGGCGGTGTCAACCCCCCCCCCCCCCTCCACCCTTTTTATGCTGAAGACAACCTTAATGTGGAATAATGAATGTACTTTACTCCTGGTATTTTAATTGTGTACGTCATTGTTCTTGAGGTACAATCGAAAGAAAATCAGCCCTCAGTCACTAATTTTAAACAAATTAACCTGGTTTCGAGACTGCTAGGAGTGTCTTCCTCATAATTTAAACAAAGAATGGTCTATAATCTACAACATGGTCACAGAATTATGACTAATCACGGATGATAGAGTAGAAGTACAGAAACGCCGTGAAAGACTGGCAGTACTTAATGTCATTTATAAAATAATAAATATCCCAAAAGGGCATTAGTCACAAAGATATTTAAAATAAAGAAAACTGTGATGGCGAGCCACTAAGGACTGCTTGTGACTTGCGTGGTGCAGGTTGCGAAACGGACCATGCAAGTAACTAGTGGCCCTTAGTGGCTCGCCATCACAGTTTTCTTTATTTTAAATATCTTTGTGACTAATGCCCTTTTGGGATATTTATTATTTTATAAATGACACTAAGTACTGCCAGTCTTTCACGGCGTTTCTGTACTTATACTCTTTCGTACATGTTTAGTCATAATTCTGTGACCATGTTATAGAATATAGACCATTCTTTGTTTTAAATTCTGAGGAAGACACTCCTAGCAGTGTCGAAACCAGGTTAATTTGTTTAAAATTAGTGACCGAGGGCTGATTTTCTTTCAATTTTAACTATTCACAGTCTCTGAACGTGCAGCCATGTACAAGATTTTGTTCTCAAGGTAGTTCTCGCATAATTTTTATTTCTGACAGTCGTTTTTCCAACATGCTTTTGTGTTTTCTTTTATCATTCTGCTACCCAAAATTCCTCTATTCTTACCATTCTCTCTTTTAGACTAAGTACTGCATTGTACACTGCAGTTTCTCTGGTCAACAATCTGTGTCTGCATTTCCCATTATTCAGTTAAGAAAGCTATCAAGTTATAAAGTTCTTGTATTATATGATGACAAATTCCACGCATTCTTGTAAGTCATTCAGGAAATATATATTTTCTTAATGGCATGTTGCTTGTGTTGCACATACTTTCATCATAGACTATGTTTCCATTGCACTTACTGGCAGCTTTATCATTCTACTACCAAAAAACTGGATCTCTGTGCAAGCATTTATGCCTTTGTGGAGTGTATCTGCAAATGAACAGTCTGGTCTTCATGTAGGTGTGAAGTTAGGGATACAACGTAACTCAGTTATCCTACCTCAAAATAATCATTTCCAGACCACCACCACCACCACCACCACCACCACCACCACCACCACCTCCTCCTCCTCCTCCTCCTTTCATGTCAGGACGTTTAAAGTGTCAGCTCAGTAAAATAGGGTGCTTTCATTTCTTCAGAGTTGCCAATCAAAATTACTTCTATTCTGGGACTCTTATTACAGTGTAGGCTCCAAAGAAGCCAATACACACAATCAATAGCCCTGGGTAATAAGAATAATACAGCTGGTAACTGAATTTGAAATTACCTTAGTTTCTCATTGAAATATAACACTATGGATCAGAATAACAAACAAATGAAATAAAAGGACAGACAAGGAACATTGTCAGTGCATACTACACGGTGAGAAATAGTCCTGGGTACCGCAGTTCATTAAATGTGTGATACAACTGAAATTATTTGATATACTGTGTTTCTTAGTTTGTGTGTCTCTCTTAGTACTCTAACCCTCACATTTTATTTCCACTAAACAAACCTTTACTGTTAATATGCTTTGATCATAATAATTTCAGAGTTTATTTTCCACTAATGGTGGGTAGATTTCATTATCTACCTCCGTTCATAGTTTCGAAGCTTGTCCTTCATAATAAAAAATAGCTGAACCAATATTCTACCAATTCCAAGCAAAAGCAGTCTGGAAAGCAACAAGGCTAACCAGTGTTCATATTTCATTTTTCCTTCAACAAGTTTGGGAGAGAGGGCCAAGTCCCTCACAGCCAATGACGAAACATGAAATTATTTTATTGTTGTTGTTCATTGTTTTCCCCATTTAAGTAATTTAAAACCAATTAACAGCTGCAGCTGATGACAAAACTGCCTTACCAATTACTTACCGATTCTGCAACTTCTGTTAATTGTGCAGCCATCGCAGCACCAGTCTTTTGTACCATTTTAGTGAAGTATCCCTCAGAATCTTGAAGCAACTCATGTGGATGCGCAAATTCCTAGAACAGTTATTTAAGTTCAAGTTCCCAATTCTTGATATCATTAAAAAAAATTAAAATCTAACACTTGTATGTATATTATGTAAACAGATAACCAAAAGATAGGAGTAACAAATGTTTCATTATAGCGTGGCACCATGTTTGAGTGTGGGCCGCCTCCACTATTATCTGGATTTGAAACCTCTCAACACACCGTACACAAAGTGAAGAAGGATACTGCCTCTAGAGAAAGTTTCCAGTAACTATTTTTTAACTTTCCAATGGTAGGTTCTGTGAATCTGGAAAAGTAGAATTCACACTACTACAAGTAACTGTGTTCCATCACTGCTACCTCACTATTCGAATATTCCTATCTGCACTGATAAGTGAACAACCTCTTAACTTTGTGACATGTTTGAATTTGCAACGAAGATTTTTCTACTTTACTATGATGATTATCTTTGAACATGGGTTCATCTCTTTTGACTAAATAAGGAACTGTTTGTCTGCTTCATTTATTCTTGAAGCACTCTTAGTAGCAATTTTGTGTGGCTGGAATAGAACTGATGATTAGAAAACTAAAGTGAAATGTGTATGTAACATTAAAACTTTTAATTAAAGTCACAGAAATGGGCCTTACATACTAAGAAGATAACTGTAATGAAGTTGTGACTAAGGAATTATAGTGAAATCACAATTTTGTGTTTTTTTTCTGTTCCTAGCACAGTTCACACATTTTCACTGTCAGCTGTCATGTGGTGCTCATTATAATTATCGAGAGAGGGATTGGGGGAAGGGAAAAAACGCAGCTCAAATAGTTTGAAAGACAATGTAAATTGCAAGTGTCCCCAAATATCTAATGGAAATTTTCAAGTTCCCCATTTCTGGAAGATTTGTGAAACATCTTTTGACATGTGTACAAATCAAAGTTCAATGGTTTCCAGTAATGGATATTTTCCTCTTTGTGTAGCACTTGCCATCACTGTATAACCACCTTGCAGTTTTGGATCCAGAGTGAGGTCAGTTCACAGTTCTTCCATCACATACTTTGCCACATACTTTGCCAGTAAAAACATGGAAGAGGGTGTTTCTGGTTTTCATGTTGTGTATTGTCTTGGGACAAAATAATCTCAATATTGTATCATTGCAATTTGAAGAAACTCCGACAGATATACTGGACTAATCATCTCTGAGCCACAACCTGAACTACATCAAAAATCTTTATAGGTAACCGAAACTAGCGTCAGCTGTGTGCCAGAGAAATATATCTCAGAACCTGGTGACAACAGCTCAACATGCTCTAGAATATAAGAATATAATATTTGTCCCCACTACATGAAACTTATTGGAAATGCAGCCTGACATTTCCACTATAAAACAATTTTTTTTAAAACTTTAGCTTTGCTTCATGAAAGTTTGAGAACCTGTATTTAATGCAGCAAATGAAGTGTTAGTGAAGTACCCTAGAAGGTCAGTTTGTTCACTCGCATAAGCAGTTCGTGTGGGTCAGCTCAGTGATGATGACTGGCCTAATCTTTAACAGTGGAGGGGGTGGTAGATTAGAAACAATAATGGTGGTACAGTGGGAAACGGGCTAACAAAGTGGGCATCAAACTGCCAATACTTATTGTTAATTATTAACTGAAGCCAGTAACTATTGAAGATACAGATCTCAGCACAAGTATCTGTTAATTTACCACAGAACAGTAATACATAAATTTTAGTACCTGACTTAAGGAAAACAACAGACATTAGTAATGTGATATGATCACTCCTGAACATATGAAGATGGACTACTATCATTCAAAACTTAAATATCTACAAGGTTAAGGAAGTTGACAGTCACTGCTCAGACATAATTCTCTTAACATGTTTGTGTCAGGTTCAGCTTCGTAAGATGACAGTAATAAGGCTAAGCGTGCTAATCAACAATTAAAAACAAAGATTCCAAGACTTACTAAGCGGGAAAGCGCCGGCAGACAGGCACAATGAACAAAACACACAAACACACACACAGAATTACTAGCTTTCGCAACCGATGGTTGCCTCTTCAGGAAGGAGAGGGAAAGACGAAAGGATGTGGGTTTTAAGGGAGAGGGTAAGGAGTCATTCCAATCCCGGGAGCGGAAATACTTCCCTTAGGGGAAAAAAAGGACAGGTGAACACACACACACACACACACACACACACACACACACACACACACACACACACACACACACACACACACACACACACCCATCCGTACATACACAGACACAAGAAGACATATATATGACTGCTTGTGTCTGTGTATGTACGGATGGATGCGTGCGCGTGTGTGTACACCTGTCCTTTTTTTCCCCCTAAGGGAAGTCTTTCCGCTCCCGGGATTGGAATGACTCCTTGCCCTCTCCCTTAAAACCCACATCCTTTCGTCTTTCCCTCTCCTTCCTGAAGAGGCAACCATCGGTTGCGAAAGCTAGTAAGTGTGTGTGTGTGTGTGTGTGTGTGTGTGTGTGTGTGTGTGTGTGTTTTGTTCATTGTGCCTGTCTGCCGGCGCTTTCCCGCATACAATGACAATGTATTACATGTGAAATGTTAATGCCAGTGACTGAACTTGGTTGAATAAATAAAATTTTCTACAGTCAGTTTACGTCAGTTGTATGGTGTCTGTAGCATAATCCATCCATTTCTGTATTTTCATAAATAGCCAGACTGGCAAGAGCAACAGAGTTGAAGCTGGCCAGCACGTGACAGGGAACTGCTTGTAGCAGGGGCTAAGTGAGCACCCCTCGTACCGCTGGCTCACTTGACAGTTCCCACACTGCAGTAAGGCTGTTATTCCAACAGCAGTTTGAACTAGAAACCTCAAAGATTAAATACTTCTACTTTAATAGTAACAAGACATGCCCATACAGAGTAACCTTTGTTATCTAGCCCACATAACCCAGATTCATTTTTCATTTGCTTTTGTTTTTTCTTTAATGTGAAAATGTGCAGTACACAAGTAAGTACTGTATATGTCCAATTATGTTAGCACTGCAGGTAGTCTAGACAATACCAGTCCCATGCTTCGAGCTGCTGTTACTGTGGTCTGTGTGGATCTGTTTCTTACATGGTTAAGAAGCTGCTGCTGTTCTTTTACTCCCACGTTCCAAGTGTGTGTGCAAGTGAAATGGCTTCAAAGTTAAAGAAAGCGGTTGGTTCGATGGAGTGAAGTTCTTCCCTCTTAATGTAACGGCTCTTCTACACTATTGTTCACGTTGTACTGGAGAACATTAAACATGTATACAGAAGACAGTTACTGGGTGAATTGAGGAAGAGGGAGAAGGTGCTGTGATTTCTATATAGAAATCATTAAATATTGAATATTCAATATGTGATTTTTATGGTTGCATCTTCTTTGGATCAAGTTATCAGATTATCAATTCTGAAGTCACAGAAAACACAGTTTCGCCTACTGCTTGTGAATCCACCACTGAAGTTTGTGAAGCTGTAAACACTTCTGAATTCCTTTAAATGTTCACAAACCCTAGTTGTTTGGATGTAAATGATAGAGACAGAAGTGGAGAAATTGGCACAGGTTGGAAGATATTCATTTGTCTTCAAGTGCTGCGAATGTTAAGCTGCCCCTAGGGGCTGTCATGGAATTGCTCAACACACTTTTTTTTCCGATGAAGTACTGAACAGAATACACCATATTTAAATGTATGAATCTTGTGATTCAATTATTTAATTGGATAGATAAAAAAAATCTACTCACCAAGTGGCAGAAGAACACACACAAAAGACGCTTGTGATTGGCACTGACACACACATTCACTCACTCTCACTTACAAGCTATGAAATGACCATACGGTCTTCCATTTTGGAACTTGCATTTGTGAGGATGACTGTTCGAACCTGTGTCCAGCTATCGCAATTTAGGTTTTCCATGATTGTCCTAACTTGCTTCGGGCAAATGCCAGGACGATTCCTTTTGAAAGGGCACAGCTGATTTCCTTCCCTATCCATCCCTAATCCGATGGGACAGTGGCCTCACTATTTGGTACCAACCAACCAACCCCTTTGTTGTAACAGTTTATTCATGTTTATTTGTTGTTCTCATTTCTGTGAGAGGTCTATGTGGCATGTCGCCTGCTCTCACTATTCATCATTTGTTTAAGATAGTAATCCTTATCACATGACATATTCTATAATCAATGTGTAGTATGGCAATTGCCAAGACTATAGGAGGACAACAGACTGCATGGAACGGTCATAAATTTGTGGGGGGAAAAAAAAGGTGGGGTATGAGGTGGTTTGAACACTGATCACCCAAGTCACAGTCCAATATCGCGACCACACAACCACGATGATTAAACTCTCACAGTTCACTTGATGTTGTTGTTCTTGATCTTGGACTCTTCACTGTTTTGGTTTTGATGCAACATGCTGTTCAGAAGAGGTCCCTGACCCCCCTCGTACTCTTATACGGATTTACTGCCCAGGGTTAACAAAAATAGTCTTCTGTTCTTACATATTAATATACAGTCTTTAAGAAAGAAGTTGGAAGAATTGCAGTACTGGTTAGAAACTTCCAACTGTGGTATACTTAGTGTAAATGAGCACTGGCTATATTCAACAGAAATTGACCTCAACATTCCATTTGGTTACTCCTTAGATAGTAGTTACTGCAGATCAACAATTGGACATGGGGGTGTTTCAATATACAGGGTGATTCAAAAAGAATACCACAACTTTAGGAATTTAAAACTCTGCAATGACAAAAGGCAGAGCTAAGCACTATCTGTTGGCGAATTAAGGGAGCTATAAAGTTTCATTTAGTTGTACATTTGTTCGCTTGAGGTGCTGCTGACTAGGCGTCAGCGACAGTTGATGCAAAGATGGCGACCGCTCAACAGAAAGCTTTTTGTGTTATTCAGTATGGCAGAAGTGAATCGACGACAGTTGTTCAGCGTGCATTTCGAACGAAGTATGGTGTTAAACCTCCTGATAGGTGGTGTATTAAACGTTGGTATAAACAGTTTACAGAGAATGGGTGTTTGTGCAAAGGGAAAAGTTCTGGACTGCCGAGAACGAGTGATGAAAATGTAGCACGCATCCAGCAAGCATTTGTTCGCAGCCCAGGAAAATCGACTCGCAGAGCTAGCAGAGAGCTGTAAATTCCACAATCAACTGTATGGAGAGTCCTACAAGAAAGGTTAGTTATGAAACCTTATCGGTTGAAATTGGTTCAAGCACTGTCTGCAGCTGATAAGATTAAAAGAATCAATTTCTGTGATTTTATCCTTGCTCAAATGGAAACAGATGAATCTTTCGTTTTAAAGATTGTGTTTAGTGATGAAGCAACTTTCCACACTAACCGTCACAATGTCTGTATATGGGGCACTGCGAATCTGCGGGAAACAACTCAGTATGAAAGTGACTCGTCTAAGGTGAACCTTTTCTGTGCTATTTCAGCCAATAAAGTCTTTGGTCCCTTTTTCTTCGAAGGTGCTACTGTAACTGGACTACAGTATCTGGAGATGTTAGATAATTGGCTGTTCTCTCGGCTCGAACAAGAAGCACAACAATTCATATTTCAGCAGGATGGAGCGCCACCACATTGGCACTTACCTGTCCGTAACTACCTGAACGTCAACTACCCGAGGCGATGGATCGGCCGCCAGGCAGTCCGTCACAGAGCACTTCTTCACTGGCCTCTAAGAAGCCCTGATCTTACCCCCTGCGATTTTTTCTTATGGGGGTATGTTAAGGATATGGTGTTTCGGCCACCTCTCCCAGCCACCGTTGATTTGAAACGAGAAATAACAGCAGCTATCCAAACTGTTACGCCTGATATGCTACAGAGAGTGTGGAAAGAGTTGGAGTATCAGGTTGATATTGCTCGAGTGTCTGGAGGGGGTCATATTGAACATCCCTGAACTTGTTTTTGAGTGAAAAAAACCTTTTTAAATACTCTTTGTAATGATGTATAACAGAAGGTTATATTATGTTTCTTTCATTAAACACACATTTTTAAAGTTGTGGTATATTTTTTGAATCACCCTGTATATTAAGAATGGACTAAATCTGCAATACTTCACTATTGATGTCACAGACCTGTATATAGACACCATCTTTGAGGCTGCAGTTGTACATATACCTGAACATAATATTATTGTTGCATCTGTATATCGCACACCATCTTCTAGTGAATATGAATTGATGGTAAATTGAAAAAAACTGTTAGTCTTACTAACTAAGCCTAAATATAAATACCAAAGAATCTTAATTTTTGGTGATATTAATATGGATATCAGGGTACAGAGTCATATCATACTGGAATTCTTGGATACCCTGAGCTTTTGATTGCTATTGTCTAAATGATAAGCCTACAAGATATAATGCCGCCTGCTTAGACAATATAATAAGTAATATCCATGAAAATAATGTTGAAATTGGAGTAGTCAAGTTAGGCCTAGCTGACCATGATGGCCTATGCATCACAGTTCCAGTCAGCATTCCAGATGAACAACACAAAACTGTTAGACCTATGAATGAATGCAACGTAAGAGAGTTTAGAACTAGATTAAGGTCAGTTAACTGTAATGACATCTTATACAAAGATGTGTGTGTGAATAACACAAGAAAATTATTTATCGAGGAAATTGCAAGAATATTTGATGAGTGTTGTCGCAGATTAGTAAAAAGACAAAATAATAACCAATCTCATAAAACACAGAGACTAAATAATTGGTTTACACCATACCTCAACAGCATCAGGATTATGCTTCTTATGTTTAAGGACAAATCTCATAACAGCAACGAGTACAAAGAGATGTACATTAGAATAAGAAAAATTTATAGATCTGAAATAAGTTTGGCAAAACATAGGGCGAATGATAACTATATTCTTAAATCCAGAAACAGCTGTAAAGCTGCCTGGGAAGTAATTAAAAGTGTAATAAATAGACCAACAGCACAACTAGCTATACCCATAGCCCCAGATATTTTAAACTCACACTTTGTTAACTTCAGTTTACAACAAGATTTGTCTCCCCTCAATGCCATGCTTGATGCTAAAACTCTTCTTGGTTCAAATAAGAATATAGTCCATAAATTCTGCTGGGCAACAGTCACTGAAAATGATGTTAGCAAAGCAATAGGCAAACTAAGTAGTTCCAGAGCAGAGGACTTCTACGGTCTATCAAACTTTGTCATAAAGAAGATATCAAGTGATGATCTGCCCCCTCTAACCACTCTCATTAACCATATACTACAGCAAGGG